>NW_026991712.1:170192408-171442408 GCF_029215605.1 Mirounga angustirostris
GACTTACCATTTTATAGAACGGTGGGACTGAAAATGTCATTAGTTATCTCCTCCAATGCTTCCATGAGGCAATGGAGGCCCAGAAAGAAGGGGATTGCCTAAAGGACAGCCTACCTACCTAAAGGACAGACCATGAAAGGGGACTGGGAGCTGACTAGGCAGACAGGCTAAGGGAAAGGCATTCCAGGCAGGGGGAATAGCATGGGCAAAATCTTGCAGACACAAAGATAGGTGACATGCCCAGGGAATGAAAAGGCACCTAATGCTGCTTCTGATTCCCAGTTCTAGTCCTTAACCTAGGCCCTCTCTGTCCTAAGATCTGGTGGCTGCCCCCTCAATTAGCCTGAGGGCTTTGTACACAACAGGAGCAAACACACCGGCCACAGGATTGCAAAGCATTTTCCCATACGTTATCTTACGGGGTGCACTTTAACTTCACAGATGACACCCAGCCCAGTGCCTGACACATAGTAGGTGCTCAATAAGCCTCAGTCATTATAATTCTTGGGATGATGATGATTGTTGTTCCTGCTCGGGTAGGAACACTGTCATCCCCTCATCACTTGAGGATTAACTGAGATCACTGCAGTGAAAGTACTTTGTAAACCACAGAGTGCTGTACAGGGAGAGCATTGTCAGGAACTTTCCCTCCAGAAAGCCTTCCAAATTCAAGCTGCTCAGCCCAGCTGCCCCATTCTAGCATCCCTGTGCATCGTTGACATCCTCTGTTGGAACTACTGAAAGCAGGACTGTCTCTTCCTCCTCAGAATGGGGACTCCTCAGGGCTGGCCTGTGTCTCCCCCACAGACTGAAGACTCCCCTTGAATAGGGACTCCTGAAAGTTGACCTGTGTCTCTGCCTTCAGACTGAAGGCAGGGCCTGGGCAGAGGGCAACTGATGGGCCATCTCCACCACAGAGGCCTCCCACCTCACTGAATGAATAGCCTCAGTCATGCCCCAGGCTGAGAGATCCTTGCTGGGGCTGTTCCTTGCCCTCCAGGACTCCACAACTGACATGTTGGCCTTCAGGCCACACACAGGGCTCAGGAAACACAGTTCTCCATGGTGCAAAAAACCCCCAAAAAACCACAGGATGAAACCTGGGGTTCCAGCTTTACCATGACACCCCCATCCCCAGCCAAAAGATCTCCTCTCTTCTCTGGGTCTCCTCTTCCTCCACTGCTTCCTCTAGAAAATGAGGGTGAGAGCAACAACAATAATAATGAGCACTGTCCTACCTTTACAGAGCACTTGCTGTGTGCCAGGCTCTTTGTCTCTTGGTGTCCTGACAAACACCTAGGAAAGATGTTTTTAGGGGCAGATTTTCTGTGAAACTTCACATGGAACCTCCAAGGCCTTGGGAGAGGCCCAGCAATGTCTTGATAGATAGATGATAGATGATAGATAGATAGATAGATAGATAGATAGATAGATAGATAGATAGATAGATAGATACAGATTTACTGTTATATGTTATATATAGTATATATATTCTTTTTAATTTGCAAAAATAAAACTTCAAAACTACAATTGCTAAGACCACTCTTTCTTCCCACTCTATCCCACTTCCCAATATGAATGATTCCCAAGACACCTGGAAGTATGTGGGTGGTGGAGGAGAAAGGATATGTAAAGAGCAAGAAGCAAATCTGTGCAAAATTCTTTCATCACTAAGTTGTCTGTCATTTAATAGTGACACTAACTCAGAAAGGAAGTTCTCTCCTATAAGGAGTATGCAGCATTTGCAATTACAAATACTACATGCATATCTTTCTTTTTTGATAGTAATTACACACAGTAGAATTTATCAAAATTCCTACTACATATCTCTAAGCAATACTACAAGTATCAGAAACATCTATGTGTGAAGTGGCATGCTTATATATCCTGGCTATCAAGAAAAAAACATGTTTTTAGTACTAAAAAAGAAAAAAAGAAGAAAACATGTTTTTTTTTTTTTAAGATTTATTTCTTTATTTGAGAGAGAAAGAGCAGGTGTGAGCCGGGAGAAGGGCAGAGGGAGAGGGAGAGAAAATCCACAAGCAGACTCCCCGCTGAGCATGGTGCCTGACATGGGGCTCAATCCCAGGACCCTGAGATCATGACCTGAGCCAAAACCAAGAGTCAGCCGCTTAACCGACTGAGCCACCAAGGCGCCCCTAAAACATATTTTTGATCAACCATGTAAGAGGAAAGACAGAATCATCTCTTCATTTTCACTGGAGAAATTTACTTTTAAAATTCATGGACAGTTCTATTTCTTTTTTTTTTTTTTTAAGATTTTATTTGTTTATTCGACAGAGAGAGAGACAGCGAGAGAGGGAACACAAGCAGGGGGAGTGGGAGAGGGAGAAGCAGGCCTTCCGCCGAGCGGGAAGCCCGATGCGGGGCTTGATCCCAGGACCCTGGGATCATGACCTGAGCCGAAGGCAGACGCTTAATGACTGAGCCACCCAGGTGCCCCAACAGTTCTATTTCTTTACCTTCCTTCTCTTCCTGAAAATTTCAGTCCTAAAACTATTAAGTAGAGCAGAACAGGAGGGAAGCATGTGACCAAGGGGGAGGGAGCCACAGTGGCCCAGAGCAAAAGTCAGAACTCCAGCAGGGTGAGGAGGGCGTCCACATGGCATGGGGTCCAGCAAGGTGAAGAAGGTGTCCCTGAGTGGGAGGAGGCATCTTGACACAAGGTATCAGAGCTCAAGTGGGGTGAGGAGGGCATTTCATAGGGGGTGGGGTGGTGGCAAAGATGGGAGATTGGTTAGAAACAGGGGTTTGATCCAATAAGCAAATAAATTCAGAATAATGGAAGCCAGATTTCTCAGTGTTGTGGAAGGGAGGTATAAACATAGAAAGGGGGAACTAAGGCGCTTGGGTGGCTCAGTCGATTAAGCGTCTGCCTTCGGCTCAGGTCATGATCTCAGGGTCCTGGGATCGAGTCCCGCATCGGGCTCCTTGCTCAGCGAGGAGTCTGCTTCTCCCTCTGCCTGCCGCTCCCCCTGCTTGTGCGCTCTCTCTCTCTCGTTCTCTCTTGCTCTCAAATAAATAAATAAAATCCTTTAAAAAAAAAAAAGAAAGGGGGAACTAGAATGAACCCCATTATAGTGGATTAGAATTACAGATGATAGTCGGAACCCTTTTTTTAGTATGTATAAATAGATATAGAAATAAATGTAACTGGGGATGCCTGGGTGTCTCAGTCAGTTAAGCATCTGCCTTCAGCTCAGATCATGATCCCAGGGTCCTGGGATTGAGCCCTGCTTCAGGATCCTTGCTCAATGGGGAGCCTGCTTCTCCCTCTGTCTGCTGCTCTGCCTGTTTGTGCTTTCTCTCTCTCTCCCTGACAAATAATTAAAATATTTTTTAAAAAGAAATAAATGTAACTGTAAGTGTGTGTGTGTGTGCACTCCTTAGCTCTGGAAGGGCCTGGGAACAGGGACACCCTCATAACAGTGAGTAGGTCTTGGTTTCTAATTATCATCCTGGCACCCAGATCACGGTTTTTAAATACTCCACTCCATTAAAAGATTGAATCAGAGATTCTTGAGGTACTGGTTGATTCCAGGGGCTTGAAAAGAGGTATCTTCTTATATCAGAAAACAAAGGATGTTTGAAGAATAATGGGGCATGTCAAAAGGACAGACTCCAGCTTAAAGAGGCTCCCATTGGGCTAATCTGTGACAATCTGAGCATTAAAATGATGATAATAATAGATTACAAGCTACTAAGCAAAATAGGAGACCATGAAGTCATAACTAAATACACACATAAAGGGGCGCCTGGGTGGCTCAGTTGGTTAAGCAGCTGCCTTTGGCTCAGGTTGTGATCCTGGGGTCCCAGGATCCAGCCCCACATTGGGCTCCCTGAGCAACCCACTGAACCTGCTTCTCCCTCTCCCTCTGCTGCTCCCCCTGCTTGTGCTGTCTTGCTCGCTCACTAAAACAAATAAATAAAATATTTTTAAAAAGTAATAAATAAATAATAAACACATACATTCATTCAAACAATGAGAAGGTATATCTACATAGTTTCAAAATACCTCCTCACAAACTACCAATTCCTTTCAAGGGGAAAAGAGTAAGTGAGTGGAGAAGCCTGGCAGACATCACCTTAATCAAGTGAAACATGGGACAGATAGAAATGTGTCCTACCTAATAAAATGTATCAAGAAGAACACAACAGTGGAGCGCCTGGGTGGCTCATCGGCTGAGCGTCTGACTCTTGATTTCAGCTCAGGTCATGATCTCAGGGTCATGAGATCCAGCCACATGTTGGGCTCCACACTCAGGGCAGTGTCGGCTTGTCCCTCTCCCTCGGCTCTCCCCCTGCCCCACTTGCTCTCTTTCTCTCTCTCAAATAAATAAAATGTTTAAAAAAAAAAAAAAAAGAATGGGGAGGCTGGGTGGCTCAGTCAGTTAAGCTTCTGGCTCTTGGTTTCGACTCAGGTCATGATCTCGTGGGTCATGAGATCAAGCCTCACGGCAGCCTCCACACTCAGCAGGGAGTCTGCTTGAAGATTCTCTCCCCCTCTCCCCCAAATAAATAAATCTTTTTTATTTTATTTATTTATTTGACAGAGAGAGAATGAGAGCACAAGCAGGGGGAGCGGCATGCAAAGGAAGAGGGAGAAGCAGGCTCCCTGCAGAGCAAGGAGCCCGACACAGGACTCAATCCCAGGACCCTGGGATCATGACCCAAGCCGAAGGCAGATACTTAACCGACTGAGCCACCCAGGCGCCCATAAATCAATAAATCTTTAAAACCAAACCAAACCACATCACTTCTGTGATATTCCTGTTAAAGATACATAATCTGAATCTAATCACAAAGAATCCTTAGGCAAACCTAAGTTGAGAGCCTTGCTACAAAATAACTACAACTCTTCACAAGTGTCAAGGTAGTGAAAGGCAAGGAAAGACTGAGGGACTTTTCCTGGCTGACAAAGACTAAAGGGACATGACAAACAAATGCAGTGTGAGATTTGGGCCTGAGCCCTGTCGCTGCAAGGATTTCACTGGAGCATTTGGTGAAACTTAAATGGAGTCTGAGATTCGATGGTAAATGTTCCATGTTAATTTCCTGATTTTGATGGTTGTGTTGTGCATATTATGTAGAGGAATGTTCTTAAACGCAGGAATTACACACTCAAGTATTTGAGAGCTATGGGCAGCAGTCGGCAATTTACTCTCAAACGGTTCAAGTTAAAAAAAATTGCCCTGTACTGTACTTGGAACCTTTGTGTTTGTGATGGTTTCAAGATAAATCTCATGTGCAGAGGCAAGCAAAGAATGTGCAGCTAAAACACATGGGCAGATATCGTCAGTAATTAATCAAAATATTTTGGTTTTCAGTCAGCTTATTTTAGTTTGTGATTGGTCGTGATTTCTCATTTTATTTATTTTAAAGATTTTTTTTTTTTTAAGTAATCTCTACACCCAATGTGGGGCTTGAACTCACAACCCCAAGATCAAGAGTCAACGTGCTCTACCAACTGAGCCAGCCAGGTGCCCCTCTGTTTTCTCATTTTAAAGATTCACTTTCTTTTTTTTTTTTTTTTTAAGATTTTATTTATTTGACAGAGAGAGACACAGCGAGAGAGGGAACACAAGCAGGGGGAGAGGGAGAGGGATAGGCAAGCTTCCCGCAGAGCAGGGAGCCCGATGCGGGACCCGATCCCAGGACCCTGGGATCATGACCCGAGCTGAAGGCAGTCACTTAACCAACTGAGCCACCCAGGCGCCCTTAAAGATTCACTTTCATACCTGATTTTCTATTCCTAAAGAGGGAACCTCCATATAAGTGTCAGGCCCCATAAAACCACTATCCACTATTGGCCTTTCTTGTACCTTTTAAAGATGAGGAAACTGAGACACAGAAATAACAAGTGACTTGCCCAATGTCACTAAGTGATGAAGCAGGATTTGAACCCAGGCAGTCTGACTCCAGAGTCTCCTTCGAGGAGACGCTGAGGACTCAGTGAGATAAAAGCATGTGAGAGGAACTTTACGAATGGAAGGATTAAGATTATTCACAAAGAGGCACTCTGTCAGCTGGGGCTTAGTTCCTTCGGCAGAGGAAAGGGAGGGGCCAAGTCCTCCTACTGTATGCCAGAGACTGCTTGGAATTTCACATTCAGGACCTCACTTTGTTTATGTCCCAGATGAAGTGCCTGAGGCCCACAGGGATCAGCCCAAGGTCACACACCTGGAAAATGATGGAGCCCAGAGCCAGTGCCAGGGATGGTGATGGCTGCCCAACAGTGTGCTAGCAGAAGACATGCCAAGCTGGGCTTGCCAAGGTCCATGGACCTGACACAGCCGAGGACCTTCCCACCCTCTCTCACACCCTGTGCCCCACCATCCTGAGACAGATGCCCAGGACAGAGCTGCCATGTGGCTGGCGGCAGTGCAAAGTGTCTGCCCAGATCATAAGTAGGCAACGTATGTAGACCAGGTAGCTACAAGGGGGGTACCCAGGTGGCCACCAGCTCTGGGAAACTTAGGTCACACAGCTTGGGCCGCACCATTGGGCCAGTGGGCCCAGGGGAACAAGCAAGGACTTTAGAGTCAGACAGATCTGGGCTCTGTCTCTTCTTAGTGGTCTGACCTTGGGCAAGTCACTTCACCTCTTCGAGTTTCAAAAAGTAAGAATCTTGCCTCATGGGGAAGCTCTGAATGTCAGAATGGAAAATACCTGGCACCCAGTCGGTGCTCAATAAGTAGCAGCCATACTTCATTATCGTTCTGCGAGGGCTTCTCAGCAGATAGTCTTTCCAGAACTTTAGGAATCCAAGCTGAGGAGAGAGAGGTCTTAAGAAACTTATTTCTGCAGGGCCCCCAGAACTGGAGTCAGGGGAGGGAGGCCTCCTAGCCCGCACAGTGGGCAAAGTCCTCCCAGCCCCCCAAGGTCCTGGCTCCCTTCCCTGCAGCCTGTTTCTTACCAACAACAGGAGCAAAGCCCCAAGGTTAGGCAAACAAGTCAGTGATAAGGCGCTTCCAGGTTGGGCTTTGTATTCAAGGCTTGTCCAGCTCCAGGGCTGGCTTCCCAGCTTAGTGAGAGTCCTGCAGGCTCCAACAGGGACACCTGCAATGGCCACCTGCTGATTGTGCACCTGAGGCCTTGGTGCCCTGGTACAGCCTGGGTTAATGACCCTGTTTATCCACTTGAGTCATCTGATAAGGGGCAGCCAAGCTGGCTGTGCCCTGCACGGGCTGCTTCATTGACTGAAGCGATTATCAGGGCCACGTGGAACTCCCAAAGCCCCCTCCCCCGCCACTGCCCCACCAATCCTGCAGGCAGTGCGTGTTTCTTTTTTTTCAATGAACATGACTTCTAGAGTCAAGGTTGTCAGGCCATTCTCCCGCCCCCACCGTCCCTCCCACTGGGGCTATAAATAGCACCCAGGGGGCAGAGCAGAGGGTGGGAGGGCCAGGCGGAAGGACGAGCAGATCCCCAGCCATGAGCTCCAGCCAGCCAGAGACCTGCCCGTGTCAGGGTGCTGCAGGCCGCCCAGCCATCCTGTATGCACTTCTGAGCCCCAGCCTCAGGGCCAGGCCCGCTGTGCCCCCAGCTCCGAGTCGCTGCCTCTGCAGACAGCACCGGCCTGTCCGACTGTGTGCCCCGCATCGCACCTGCCGGGAGGCCTTGGATGTTCTGGCCAGGACAGTAGGCTTCCTGAGGAACCTGCCGTCCTTCTGTCAGCTGCCCCCTCAGGACCAGCAGCGGCTGCTGCGGGGCTGCTGGGGCCCCCTCTTCCTGCTCGGGTTGGCCCAAGACACTGTGACTTTCGAGGTGGCCGAGGCACCGGCCCCCAGCATACTCAAGAAGATCTTGCTGGAGGAGCCCAGTAGCAGGGTGCGCGGCGGCCAGCTGCCCGATCGGCCCCAGCCCTCACTGGCTGCCGTACAGTGGCTTCAGTGCTGCCTGGAGTCCTTCTGGAGCCTGGAGCTGGGCCCCAAGGAATATGCCTACTTGAAAGAGACCATCCTCTTCAATCCTGGTGAGCTTCCAGACACTCCTGGATGGGGGCCCAGCCAGGGAAGGCACCTTCTCAGGGCTTGACCCCCTTTATCTCTTTGGGTCCTCATTATCACCGAAAGTCACCTCACAAAAGAGGCTCAGAGAGGTTAAGTGATTGGCTGGAGGTCACACAGCCTGGTACGGACAAAGCAGGGTTGGGAATTCAGGTTTATTCACTCCAGAGACTGGTCCTTACCGCTCTGCCTGAGAAACTTGCCGTTGACCCTCAGGAAAGGTGGGCAGACACAGCTGTGCCTCAGTCACAGGTAAAACTCTGTGGGTTCAGAAAGACCCCAGAGCGAAGAATGCAAATGTGAGAGGAAAATTCCTCACCAGAAAGCCCTCATGGAATGTATAAATTAATTAATTATAGTGATAGTAACGAATATTCGTATTACATTTACCATATGTTAGGCCCAATTATAAGGGTTTTTTCATATACTAGCTGTTTTAAACTTCGTAACATGCCTAGGAGATAGGTATTATTATCCCCATTTTATAGAGGACGAAACTGAGGCACGGATATTAACTTATCTGAGGTCATGCAGCTAATAACTGACAGCGTGGGATTCAAACCCAGGCAGTCTGGCTCTTAACCATTACTCTGGGCTGCCCCATAAATGGATGAATAAATAAAATGATAAATGAGGAGGTAGTTTAGGCGCCTCAAAGACCAACCCAGTGACCTCAGGTCTTGGGTCAGTATTGCTGCCTGGGAGTGGAGTATTCACCCGCCCTCTTCACCCTCTCTGCCCACAGATGTGCCAGGCCTCCACGCCTCCTCCCACATCGGACACCTGCAGCAAGAGGCTCACCATGCACTGTGTGAGGTCCTGGAGCCCTGGTGCCCCACAGGCCAAGGCCGCTTGGCCCGTGTCCTTCTCACAGCCTCCACCCTCAAGTCCATCCCGCCCAGCCTGCTTGGGGACCTCTTCTTCCGCCCTATTATTGGGGACATTGACATCGCTGGCCTCCTTGAGGACATGCTTTTGCTGAGCCAACCTGTTCCAGCCCAGGCAGAGAGCAAGTGTAGGCTGGGCAGAAGCTGGCAGCACTGACTTGGTCCAGCTGTCCCCAGGGGTGACACAGGCTCCCAGAGGGGCAGGCCTCAGCTCCCCTGGAACCAACAAGATGAGCTATGGGGCCCCTCACTCACCACACACCTCCCCCCCCTTGGCCTTTCTTGGTTTGACATGGTGCTCCAGTTGTCTGGCCATCCTTTAGTGGTCCTCAGAGCCTCTGGACCAAGACTTCCAACCCCTCCTGAGATGGGGATGGAAGCTTAGATTGCTCATTGGGACAAGAGTCCTACTGACTTTGTACAGAACTGATTTAAGTTATTGGGTTTTGTAATAAAAGGCATGACACCTTTGGAGCCTGACCCTGTAATTTGTACATGTGGGAGGGAATGTCTCACTTCCAGGGCCCACCCTGCCCCTATCAGAAAGAGTTCCAGAGGAAGGAACCATAAGCAGTGCTGGAGCCAACCCTCAGGGAACTGGGATATTAGTTTTTCAGGGTGGGATGATTATTTCATTTGGGGGGATGAGATTTATTTTGCACAGGACTGAATCTAGGGATTAGGATCAGTTCAGGCCTCCTTACTTCCTTGCTTTTATCTTTGGGGCTGGGAGTGTCTCTTCTTTATCCCTAAGTCCCTCACTGACCCCTCCCTTGGCTTCTGACCCCTACAGGCTCCCTCTCACCTCAACAAGAGTCAGATCACAGCCAGTAAGGAATATGAAGCCGCCCATTCCCAAATTGAAACAGGCAAGGTCACTGGAATTTCTACAATTTGGGATCATTCACTTGCCCATTCCTGCAGGTGACAGAAGAGGATAGTCCACTGCTGTCCCAATGGGAGGAGCGAGGGCACCCAGGGCTGGCCTGGCACAGCTGTGTGGAGGCCAAGGCCGGCTGAGGTTTAGCTGCCGCCCCAGCTGTTGAAGTCTGAGACTCTTCCATAGCAGTTAATTCGCAGCTACAGCCCTGAGCCCCTCTGAGTTCCCTTCCATGGCCCCTCTGTCCCAGCTCTTCTCCTGGAATCCATTCTCATTGGCCAGCAACTGGAGAGGCGGTGCCTGGCATAACCAAGGGCTCCAGGACTCCTCCATTCAGTGCGGGATCACGTCTGTTCTGATTGGTCAATCTCTGTGCCTCACGGTTGGGTAAAGATTTTGAATATCACCCAGGTTAGGGTGACTGACCTGCACGCAGGAGGGAATGATAACACACATGCCTATAGGACCTCCTTGCAGGCCTCCCCCTTTCTTTAGCAATAAGGCCCTGCCCATACCAGTCCCACCCTCTTCACCACCAGTTTGGATTCTCTTCATGGGGCCAAGTTAATTATTGCTCAATGAGAGGTCATTCACTCAGGGACAACAGTGGAAGAGTTGTCATTCAGGCGTCTCCTGAAGGCCCCCAGGATAGGACCACAATTGAACTAGCCATATACCCATTATGGGCTCCCAGTGCCAGCAGCAAGGACACCCCTGTCCCCCACCCAATCACCCACTCACCACTCAGACACCCAGAGTGGCAGAAACACACAGCTCACACCCCACAACAAGGACACACACAACTCAGACCTACAACTCTCTCACACACACACACGCACGCACGCACACGCACATGCACATGCTAAGACATACACCTACGCAGACCCACAAAACAGACCCACCATCCACCCACACACAGCATGGAAATACACAGCCAAGATACACTCACTCGGTGACATTCAGCAGACCCAAACACATAACAATAGACACATGCACTGGAGCCAGATGTTCACACATCCGTCCCTATGCTCAAGGGCGGGGCACACAATACGGAGACACCCTCACACTGGGACATGTTCTCCATTTTCTGTATGTTACAGGAGAAAGACAAGTGGCCCCCAGTGTAAGCAGACTGACATCTGCACATCTTCAGGGTCTACCCAGAGCCTGCTAATCCCGGCCAACCTGCTCCGCTTGGCATTTGGGGCCTCAACTAACCAATCACCCCCTTTCCCCATGGTGATCCCAACATCCACCCTCCTCTCACACAGGCCATGCCCTGCTCCACAGCTCCCCCAAGCCAGGACCTAATCAAAGTCCCAAATACAAGCATCTTTTAGAGCCTAGAGCAGGCCTTGCATTCCTCCTCCCCTACCTTTCCACCAGAACTCCCAGACTCAGAGCTCAGGCCCCCGGGGCCCCTCTCTCTGCCTGCCCCTCCTGGCACTTGGACACACACCCTCCATCTCACCACTCAGATGCAGGAGGGAACTCTTCCAAGAGCAGATGCCTTGTCTCTCCAGAGGAGCCAAATCCAGAGGATTCGGGGATTTCAGGTCATTCTATCTTCTATGTTCCTTCACTAACTGCCCCCATTAGTTTATTGTTGCACCTCTCTGAACCTGCAGGCTGAATCCTCCTGCCCCTCACCCCTTCCCTCCTCCAACCTTAAACAGCCACTAGAAAGTGCTCCTCTCCACCACCCACCCCAGCCTTTCCCCTCAACTTATCTAATGTTTCCATCACCCAAATAGCTTCCCTGATCAGCACTACCTTGCTCCTTTGCAAATTTCTTCCCTGTCCCCTCCACATGGTTGGGGAGCTACACTGCTGTTACTCATCTGTATCTCTTGTCATTCCCTGTGCCCTATCTAAACCTTCTGCAAGGAAGATCAAGACAAATCTAGCAAAACTAAAGAGAGAATTATAATACAATAAGAGAACTAATGCTTTCTCTGTGGGACAAATGTGGGGGACTGTGTCTCCATTATCAGCAGCTTAGAAGTGGGAACTGTGCCTCATCAACCGGAGAGGGCAGAGGAGGAAACAGGCTCAGACAGGGTACGCAACTTACTCACTGTCTCGACTGATCACTATCTGTGCTGAGATTTGAACTCAGGCCTGTGTGGCGGTGGGGGCCAGGCTCGCCAGCACAGGTTGGCATGAGTCATGGCCAGGATCAGGCTGTCTGGAGCCCGCTCAGCCACTGTTTACTGACCATCTACCCTCGCAGCCATGATCCTTGTCCTCAGGCCCAGCCAGGGATAACTCACTAGGAGTCAGGAGAGGGCTCTGCCTTGGGTATCATTTTATTATCACCATTATCTCTACCTTCGTTAGCCTAATCGTTGACTGCTTAATAAGCAGTCAGGTGCTGTGCCTTGGCTGACACACCCTGCCTGTGGGTATCCTAGAACCTATGATGCCAACAAAAGGCCAACACCCACCATCGATGCCTCCATTCATTCCATCATTGAACATTTCTCTTGATGACCACTTGTACCAGACCCTGTGCTAGATGCTAAGGGGTGCAAAATACATAAGATATAGCTCCTGCCTTCACTGAACATCTTGTCTATGGCAGAGACACAGAAGTAATTGCAACCCAGAGAAATCTGAACTGTGATAGAGGGATGTTCAGACAGCAGCAGGAGCTCTGAAGAGGGAGTGATTAAATCTGTCTGGAGGTGGGAAGAATGCTTCAGCCCCATGGTGACTGCTCTGAGCTAAAGAGAATGAATAGGGGTTTGCCAGGTAACCAAGGGATGGGCATTCCAGATAGAGGGAATGAGAGGTGCAAAAAAACACCAGGGTGACAGAGTGTTCAGCTAACTGCAAATGATCTGGGACAACTTGGGCCCAGGGCAGCAAGAGATGGGTCTGGAAAGGTGGACAAGAGCCCAGAACAAGGCAGCAGAGAAAGGCAATCCCAGTGAAACTGCTAGAGGCAACAAGGCTAAGGTCTCAGGGGAATAAGGGTTAACAAGGGGAATCACTCATTCCAGGTGGGTTGTTCTGGGTGGCTACTAAACAATAACCAGCTAACATTTATCGAGAGCTGTGCTCTAAGCATTTATAAAATATATTAAGTGTAAAGAATAAGAGTACAATGAATCCTCATCATGTCCCATCAACTTTGAAGTCCCTTTCTAAATCTATTACCTCCCCCCAAAGGTAATGATTACCCTGAATTTGGGGTTAATCATTTCCTTACTTTTCTTTATGATTTTAATGCATACTTATGTATCCCTAAGAAATATTTTTGTATTTTTGAACTTTTCATATAAATAATTCTGTTTTCTGACTTGTTTATATCCCCTCAACATCATATACCTGCTTAATAGTATTAAATGCCAATTTTTTGCTCTTACAAACACTGCAGCTATGAATATGAATATATATGAATGAATATTCATATATATTGTCAAATAAAAAACAAATCTGGACTCAGTAAAGAGGGACTTCATTTTATTTTATTTTTTTATATATATTTTTAAAGATTTTATTTTATTTTATTTTATTTTATTTCAGAGAGAGAGTGAGAGAGAGAGAGCACGAGAAGGGGGGAGTGGGAGAGGGAGAAGCAGACTCCCCGCTGAGCAGGGAGCCCGATGTGGGGCTTGATTCCAGGACCCTGGGATCATGACCTGAGCCGAAGGCAGATGCTTAACGACTGAGCCACCCACAGGCGTCCCAAAGAGGGACTTCATTTTAAATGATTATTACAAGAGAGGAAAGGAACTATTGCAAGGGAGAAAGAAGCTACTGCAATGGGACCATGAGATCTACCTTCAAGGGTTAGGCAAAAGGAGTTCATCATTCATAGGGAAAAGTAAACAAGGCTAGAAAGAACTGGGTGTGAGGAAGGGTCACACCTTCCTCAGTGTTGAGGAAGGAGTGGCATGATGCGACAGTAGATCAGAAAATGTTTTACCCTGAAGCCAGCCTATTCTCAGGAGGGGTTGTGGGCTGGCGCAAACTTGGGGGGGTGGGAGAGGGAGGCAAAGTTCAGGGACCTGGGGGAAGGAGAGCAGCTTAACCGAAGTTTGGTTAACAAGCATTTTGTTCTGATTGATCAGTGGGGACAAGCCGTTCATCTAAGCGTTTACAAGGCAAAGAATTGGAATTTGGAGCCTGTTGCTAGCCTTGACATGGGTAAACAAGGGGGCACCCAGGAGTTTTATCTATGTCATAAAAGGAAGCGTGCTTCTTTGCAGTAAGCTGTGTTCCAGAACACAAAAGGGTGGGAATGGGGTTTCTTAACCTTCGCTCTTTTCCAGGATCACAGGGCTGGGTGAAGTTTAACATTGTCAATACAAAGACATATGCAAGAATTTCTTTTAAGTATATACATAGTAGTGGAATTGCTGGGTCAAAGGATAGGAGTAGCTTCACTTCTACTGGGTAATGTCAAATTATTTTCCAGAGTGGTTGTACTAGTTTACACTCCACAATGGTGTATGGGAGATCCAGTTGTTTACACTGTCACCGACACTTGAGGATTTAAAAATTTTTGTCAGTCTGATGGATGTTAAGTGGGTCTCACTGCATTTCCTTGATTATCAATGAGATTGAGGCTCTTTCATTGTTAATTCGATGTTTCTTTTCTGTGAAGTGTCTTCAGTCCACTTTTCAATTGGATTATCTTTTCCTTAGAGATTTGTGGAAGGGCATGAACATGCTTTGGAAGCATAAGTGGATGAACTGAAAAGGCTCTGAAGGAGAAAGCTGAGATTAGGTGTGGGAAATCCCCCCAAACCAAAAATCTTAAAAACTGCCCCTCCCGCAGGCTTCTAATTTTATCATCACTAAAGCCTTATGAAAGAGATCTGTAGGGGCGCCTGGGTGGCTCAGTCGTTAAGCGTCTGCCTTCGTCTCAGGTCATGATCCCGGGGTCCTGGGATCGAGCCCCGCATCGAGGCCCGCATCGGGCTCCCTGCTCTGCGGGGAGCCTGTTTCTCCCTCTCCCACTCCCCCTGCTTGTATTCCCTCTCTCGCTGTGTCTCTCTCTTTCAAATAAATAAATAAAATCTTTAAGAAAAAAAAAAGAAAGATCTGTAAACCCATTTCTCAGGTGAGCGTTCTCATCATCGTCGGCGTCTCTCCGCCGGGGAGCGACCCGAACGACTTACCCCACACCTTGCCAGCGCCTGCACCACAAGCCGGCGCACTAATCGCGGATTACTCTACATTGCATAGCAGAGGCCTCCGCACGGCTTGTGATATTCTCGCGAGAGTTGGTTCCAGCGGATCACGTGACAGTCCAAGATGGCGGTGCCCAGCGAGGCGGAGGAGGAGGCGACAGTCTATTTAATAGTGAGCGGTATCCCCGCGGATTTGCGGTCGGCCCAGCTCCGGAGCTACTTTAGCCAGTTCCGAGAACAGCGCGGCTGTGGCTTCCTGTGTTTCCACTACCGGCATCGGCCTGAGCGGGCTCCTTCCCAGGCTGCTCCCGACTCAACCCTAACTCCTGTGGGCCAGGACCTCGCCCACACTTCGGCCACCGATGCCCACGCTGTCTCCGCTCCGGACTCCGCTCCCGTCCAGACCCGCACCTGCTGCTGCGTCATTTCGGTACGGGGGGCAGCTCAAGCTCAGCAGCTTCTTCGCATGTACTCGGGCCGCAGGTGGCTGGATTCTCAGGGGACTTGGTTGCCCGGTCGTTGTTTCATCCGCAGACTGCGGCTACCTACTGAGGCATCAGGTACGGGTGGGAAAGATAATGGACTGAGCCTACCGGCCCTGGAACGGAGACCCCTTTCCTGAGGGATGACGGGGATAAGTCAGGTCTCTGATTATCAGACTCTTTAAGAGTTTAGGTCAGTTCTGATCAGTTTCAGGCTCAACTGCATGTTAGTCTAACTTAGAGCGGAAGTAACGGGAAGAGGCCTAATGGGATGATCCTTCATTTTCCAATTTATTAGATTCCTTCTGAGACCCTTTTCTCAATCTGAGGGGTTGATATTCCATTGACACGGAAGGAAGAAAAGGAAATGAGGTTTCTAATCCTCTTATTGTCTTTTTTTTTTTTTTTACGATTTTATTTATTTATTTATTTGTGAGAGAGCGCGCGCGCGCACATAAGCAAGGGGAGTGGCAAGCAGAGGGAGAAGCAGGCTCCCTGCCGAGCAAGGAGCCTGATGAGGGACTCGATCCCAGGACCCGGAGGTCACAACCCTAGCGGAAGGCAGACGCTTAACCGACTTAGACACCCAGGCGTCACTTATTGTCTTTTTTTTTTTTTTTTTAAGATTTTATTTATTTATTTGACAGAGACATAGCAAGAGAGGGAACACAAGCAGGGGGACTGGGAAAGGGAGAAGCGGGCTTCCCACCGAGCAGGGAGCCCGACGCGGGGCTATCATGATCCTAGGACCCTGGGATCATGACCTGAGCCAAAGGCAGACGCTTAATGACTGAGCCACCCAGGCGCCCCTTATTGTCAGTGTTTATTGCATTCTTCTTTGCTTCCTATCCAGCCCTGTCTTGGCAAGACGCAAATGAAAAGACGATCTCTTTTCTCTGGATAGCTCCCATTTGCATGGGAAATCACTTTGAATGGGGAACAGGAAACACTGCAGAGTCCTCTCATTCATTCATTCAACAAATCAAGCTTATATGCTACACTTAGTGTGACTCTAGCAGCTGTGCAGAGAACAGTTAGACACAGTCTGTGCTCAGGATTCAGAGAGGAAGACAGATTTGTAAAAAGGTAATTGTCACAGAGATGCCATTATAATTGTTAACATTTATGAGCACTTCCTGTGTACTTACTAGGCACTGTTCTAAGCCTTTCATTTTCCTGTTGACTCCTTGCAACAATCCTATAAGGTAGGAGCTATTGTTACCCATTTTATAAGTGAGGATACTGAGGGATACAGAAGTTATGTTAGCTGCTCAAGGTTACAGAGCTAAGAAGTGGCAGAGTCACAGTACAAACCCAGGCACATTGCCCCAGAGCCTGTGCTCTTTATTACCAGGTGCTGTGAGATGACAGGGGAGGGAGAAACTGATCTCCTAGAGGGATCAGGAAATGTGGCTTTTCATCTGGATCTGAAAGAGAAACAGGAGTTTGTAGGAAGGAACGGTGTTCAAAGTAAATGGCATTTGCAGACACAGATGGTGAAAGCCCATGGAACTTTCAGGGCATGTTAATTGTTTGGTGTGGATGAAGCACATGGTATGAGGATGTGCAGGGAGTGGGGGTCGGTGGCAGTTGAGAATCAAAAAGTCAACAGGAACCAGATCTGAAAGAAACTCGTGTGCTCAGCTGAGGTGATGAGAAATGGCATGAAAGTATTAGGTGGTTCTGGTCAGGGAATGGAGGAAGTTACTATGGAGAAGTTTGAAAGGGAGGAACAGCATTAGGCCAAAAGAGTTGAACCGATTTCTGGCTCAAGTGTTGCTGGAGGCTTCTAGGTTTCAAGAGCCATTCTTTCTTCTGCTTTCCAAGGTTTGGGCTCCTTTCCTTTCAAAACTCGGAAGGAGCTGCAAAGTCGGAAAGCTAAGAGTGAAGCCTTCACTCTGGCCGATCTGAGGCAACTGCCAGAGCTGAACCCACCAGTGCTGATGCCCAACGGGAATGTGGGGACTCCTCTGCGGGTCTTTTTGGAGTTGATCCGGGCCTGCCGCCTACCCCCTCGGATCATCACCCAGCTACAGCTCCAGTTCCCCAAGACAGGTTCTTCCCGGCGCTATGGCAATGTACCGTTCAAGTATGAGGACTCAGAGACTGTGGAGCAGGAAGACCTTGTGTACACGGCTGAAGGCGAAGAAATACCCCAAGGCACCTGCCTCGCAGACATAGCAGCCAGCTCCCATGGAGAGCCAGAGGAGGAAGGGGAAAAGGAGGAGGAGGAAGAGTCACACTCAGATGATGTGAGTACAGTGAGGTACCCTGTCTTTGCTGGCAGCTTAAGAGAGGCTAAAGCATTAATACTGTCACTCTTCGGTTGTGTATCACAATAGTTCTAAACGTGCGGGCTTCTCAGGAGGGTTCCAGAGAGTTAGAACTCCCTGACGTTGAATATAAAACTGCATTTGCATGTGCAAATATGCACTTCTTTGAGGAGAGGGGCCAGAGTTTTTATCAGAAGATTCTCAAAGGGGTCTTCTTTGCACTCTCTTAGAAGGAATGTGAGGAGCGTCCTTTTCATAGATGGGATGTGAACTTGGCCCCCTTTGCTGCTTGTCTAACCTCTGTGTGCTTTCATTATGTGACTGAGAAGTCACCTCTATTTTCTGACCTTGAGTCTGTGGCTTGGACGCTAGCTCCCACTCTAATTTTATCAATGAAGTAGACATTTCTTCTTCCTCTTTCTCCAGATTTGGTTGTTCATCCATAAAATCAGGGAAGGTGTGATTTTTGGAGAAACTTTTCTGTGTGTGCGTACTCTGGGTAAAAAATAATTCACCTGTGTCTTCAAAGCTGCCAGCCCAGAGTTGCTAACGTCTGTACCACATCCTTAGTATAGTACCGTCTGGACTGTTCCCCCGCACCTGCTCAGCAGGGACTCCTGAGGCCTCTTGGGACTTTAAGACAGGGACCCCCAAGATTTCAAGCCAGGAGCCATCCTATCATTCTGCAAGTCTAGACAGGTAGCTGTACACACAGGTCAGTGCAGGATTCCAGAGACATTCCAGGATGCACTTCCTGCCTTGACAGAGCCTGAAATCTCCCTGAAGAGAGAGAATCAGCGTCTGGAAAGGCTGTATGGTATGGCGACCTGGGTTTGAACGCTGGCTCTGCCACTCTCTTGGTGTATTATTTTGGGCAAGTCACTTTACTCCTCTGAACCCAGGTCTCCTCGTTTGTAGAACGGGAATGATGGTACTCACCTCACAGTGTTGTTGGGGTGATCAGAGGAGCTAAGTTCATGAGAAAGGCCTGACACACAGTAGACAATAGGTTGTCTTAGTTGTTATCCCCTCTTTCTTTACGACATAATGTGTGGAGGCCTAAACGGTGTGTACCGATTACCTCCAAAATGAGGAGTTCGGAGACCAGCAAGAGCGCTGTGGGCCTCCGTGTGGGGGCTTCATGTAGGATTGTAGAACTTGAGGGATGAAAAAAAAAAAAAAGGGGGCGCCTGGATGGCTCAGTTGGTTAAGCGACTGCCTTCGGCTCAGGTCATGGTCCTGGGGTCCTGGGATCGAGTCCCGCATCGGGCTCCCTGCTCTGCGGGGAGCCTGCTTCTCCCTCTCCCACTCCCCCTGCTTGTGTTCCCTCTCTCGCTGTGTCTCTCTCTGTCAAATAAATAAATAAAATCTTAAAAAAAAAAAAAAAAAAAAGAACTTGAAGGATGAGGATTTACCAGGTGAAGAAGAGAAGGTGGTAGGAGAGGAGAGCAGATATTTTCAGCAGGGGGAACAACATGGCCAGAAGCACAGAGGTTAAGAGGGAGTCAGGCTTCGGGGAAGGCGCCAGGTATGTTGAGACACGAGGGGTGGAGAGATGTGTTGGGCAAGGCCTCAGGGGCCAAATATGTGCTGCTTCTAAGAGAAATTTGGAAGAATGGAGCTGAAGACCTGGCTCACGGGCTTGCTGGGCCCTGAGCTGCCCTCCTTGCGGGCATGAGGTCAGGAGGCTAGACAGACAGGTCACCTCTCCTCACTGTCTCCAAGGATGACGACCGGGGTGAAGAGTGGGAGCGTCATGAAGCACTGCATGAGGATGTGACCAGGCAGGAGCGCACCACCGAGCGGCTCTTTGAGGAAGAGATCGAGCTCAAGTGGGAGAAGGGCGGCTCCGGCCTGGTGTTCTACACGGACGCCCAGTTCTGGCAGGAGGAAGAAGGAGGTAATGCTGGCACCCAGGCCAGGGCAGGAGTGATCCCTGGTGCACTGGGTCAGGGTTCTCCATTCCACATGGTGGGTTCTTTGGCAGTGAGGCCAAATAAAGGGCTAGCAAAGAGGCTTACCTTGCTTGTGTGAGAGACCAATCATCCTTTTTAGGGGTGGGGGATCAGTGGAGTGGAGAAAAAATGACCCCTGCCCCTGTAAGTTCTGAATGACCCCCCCCCCCCGCGGGAGAGATTTAAAAATACAATGAAAAGCCCCAAGTTCTAGAACATAGCTCTTAGCTTAGACTGAACTCTCAACAGAACTGTGAGTCCTTTGCTTACTCTGTTTGACTTATCTGCAGACTTTGATGAACAGACAGCCGATGACTGGGACGTGGACATGAGTGTGTATTACGACACAGGTACTGGGCCAGGGCTGCAGTATGGGGAGGGGGAGCCGGTCCTCTGGCCTTGCAGTGACATTTTACCAGGCCTGCTTAGCAGAGATGGGACCAGTTCCCTTGGGGTCGTCCACTGAGAGGGTTCCCCTCTTCAAACATCTCCACTTGTGTACATCAAGTGCTGGTTGTGGGCAGAGCCTTTTTCCTTTTTTTTGTGGAGTCAGCCCTCAGGGGGCTCTGGTTCTGGTGGGCAGGTCCTGGTAGAATGGGAGGGCCAGGAGCTCAGGCTCTGGTTTTAAGAGTTTAGATTCTGGAGTAAAAAATGACCTGGGTGAGGGGAGGGTGGGAGGGGAAGACCTGGGTTCTAATTCCACTTCTCATCTTTTGGCTCGATGACTTTTCTGTACCAGTTTCCTTATCTGGGAAAGCCAGGGTCCCTAGTCTAATAATAATAAAGTACTAAAACACCAGGGGCGCCTGGGTGGCTCAGTCATTTGAGTGTCTGCCTTCAGCTCAGGTCATGATCCCGGGGTCCTGGGATCAAGCCCGGAGTTGGGCTCCCTGTTCAGCGAGGAGTCTTCTTGTCCCTTTCCCTCTACCCCTCCCCCCTGCTCATGCTCTCTCTGTTAAATAAATAAATAAAATAAAAAGTAATAAAACACCCTAAAGATGAATATGTAAATCTTGTGAGGAGGTCCTAGAAATCTGATTTTTTCCCCTTTCTGCTGAGAGAGACCCTTCTCCAAACTGAGCTCTGCTTCCTCAGATGGTGGAGACAAGGATGCCCGAGACTCTGTCCAAATGCGTCTGGAACGGAGACTCCGTGATGGCCAGGAGGACAGCTCTGTGATCAAATGCCAAGTGGGCACCTTTGAGCGCCACACCAAGGTAAGCACTGTGCCTAGCCCATTGACCCCTCTCTTTTTCTTCTCTATCCCCATTCCTCCCCCCACACACACAAGGAACCCCATACTCTTGAGTCTTCTGTCTTCCCTGCATAGGGCATTGGACGGAGGGTGATGGAGCGGCAGGGCTGGGCTGAGGGCCAGGGTCTGGGCAGCCGGTGTTCAGGGGTGCCTGAGGCCCTGGATGGCGATGGCCAGCACCCTAGATGCAAGCGTGGATTGGGGTGAGTATGACCAAGGGACTTCCCTGGGGGCCCCAGCTAGCCTTTCATCTGTACCCTGGTTTCCCCTTTCCCTCTGATTTTGGGATGGGTTCTGGAGACTCCTAGGGGATGAACTTCAAAGCAGAATTAGAAGGAAAAGGTAGGTCTGGCACTATTTTTTTTTTTGGACCAAGTGCTAAGGCTTAACAGGATCACTAGTCTTTGGGGGAGTCATACTAGTCCAAACTAGTCTGAGGAGTTTGGACTTGATGATTGCCGTTAGGGAGTGCTTGTAAGTCACAGTTTGCTGACAGTTGTTCTAAACTCTGTGTACTATTTGAAATGAAAGCAGTGTGCGAGACCCCAGGTTGCTGGCACTGTCAGTGAATAGATAAGGAGGCTGAAAAGCAAAGATCCAGATCTAAAGGCTCTGTCTTTGGGACAAACCAGACATGTAAGAGCTGCGTCTCTGTCCTTTCCCAACCTATTAAGGGTTTGATTGAGAGCAGTCCTCTCACTGTGAGCTCTTTTTTTTTTTTTTTTTTTAAGATTTTATTTATTTATTTGACAGAGAGATAGAGAGCACAAGTAGGCAGAGTGGCAGGCAGAGGGAGAGGGAGAAGCAGGCTCCCCACTGAGCAGGGAGCCGGACGCAGGGCTCGATCCCAGGACCCCAGGATCATGACCCGAGCCAAAGGCAGATGCTTAACCGACTGAGCCACCCAGGCACCCCTCACTGTGAGCTCTTTTTAATGCAGGTACCACGGAGAGAAGCTACAGCCATTTGGGCAACTGAAGAGGCTCCGTGGAACTGGCTTGGGGCTCATCTCCACCATCTATGATGAGCCCCTACCTCAAGATCAAGGGGAGTCGCTGCTCCGACGCCAGCCACCCACCAGCATGAAGTTTCGGCCAGACGTGTCCTTTGTGAGGAGTTCCAGCTGTGCCTTGGACAGCCCCTCAGAGCCTGAGTGACATTTCGGGGCCTTCCTCAGTATCACTCATAACTGCACAGTGGCAGCCCTCTGCCTTGGCCTTATCTCCCACCACAGCCTGAAGAACTTTGGGAGCAGCAATCTGTGCAGCTTGTTCAGGGTGCTTTATTCTGAACTTGCCTTCTGGCTCTCTACCTCAAGGGCATTCTCCCCAAAGCCCCCTAGCCGCCTCTTTTAATATTGGGGCTTAATGACCTCTCATTGGTTTCCCATCCCCAGTCCATGTTTGGGCTTGTCCATGCTGCCTCGCCCAGTACCTTGAACAGTTGTATTGACTGGAGTTCTCAGCACAAACTTCGTTGGGGGGGGGTCGCTATAAAGGTCAGAAAGAGGGGGTGATGGACCTGGAAGAGGGGAGGATTCGTGGTGCTAGTAGGAGACGGTCTCGCGCCGGGCTCTCCGTCGCCTCCTCCCCTGACTGGCTGGGACCAGGAGCGGCAAGGCCGCGCGGGAAGTGGCCCGAGTCTGCGACCTAACGGGAGAATAAATAAGTTTACTACCGGAGTTCCCTTTTTATCTTCTAATTTGGGCCGGGGGACGGTCGGGAAAATCCGGGTTACAGTCGCCCACCCCACCCCAGTGACGCGCGCAGACTCCAGTACCCTGCTCGGGTAGAAACGCCCCGCTCGCCACGCCCCCGACGCCAAGCTGCGCCTCCGTCGGGAGGGCGGGACTTCCTCCCAGGGCCCCCGCCGTTTCCGACGTCGCCCGGAAGTCGGGAGCTGGTCCGGTTAGTAACGGGCCGTTTGGTCCCCTTGCACCGTCCAGGTACTTGCGCTTCCTCCGGGGACGCCCGGGCATCGCCGCCAGCCCCCGAGATCCCGTCGCCCTCGGCTCGTGTCTCTGCCGAGCTTATCTGCCCCGCACGGGCCCGC
Source organism: Mirounga angustirostris (assembly GCF_029215605.1). Classification (NCBI taxonomy): domain Eukaryota; kingdom Metazoa; phylum Chordata; class Mammalia; order Carnivora; family Phocidae; genus Mirounga; species Mirounga angustirostris. The sequence goes on from NW_026991712.1 coordinate 170,215,367, forward strand.
GTGCCGCCCATGGCGGGGGCCGCCACGACCACGGCCTTTGGGCAGGCGGTGATCGGCCCGCCCGGCTCGGGGAAGACCACGTACTGCCTGGGCATGAGTGAGTTCCTGCGCGCGCTGGGCCGGCGTGTGGCGGTGGTGAACCTGGACCCGGCCAACGAGGGGCTGCCGTACGAGTGCGCCGTGGACGTGGGAGAGCTGGTGGGGCTGGGCGACGTGATGGACGCGCTGCGGCTGGGGCCTAACGGCGGCCTGCTCTACTGCATGGAGTACCTGGAGGCCAACCTGGACTGGCTGCGGGCCAAGCTAGAGCCCCTCCGCGGCCACTACTTCCTCTTCGACTGCCCGGGCCAGGTGGAGCTCTGCACGCACCACGGCGCCCTGCGCAGCATCTTCTCCCAGATGGCGCAGTGGGACCTCAGGGTGCGTCTTGGTTCGAGCAGGCTCCTTTTGCAGATGGAGGAACTGGGACAGGGAGGACAGATGCCACGCCCCCATGTCACACAGCGAGGTAGGGGCCGAGTTGCTTTGGAGTAAAACTGGTGTGAGTTCGAATTCATGCTCTGCCACTGACTCGCTGTGTGGGCCTGGGTAAGTTAGTTTCTCTCTCTGAACCTCAGTTCTCTCATCTGCAGAATGGATGTGCTAGTACCCACTTTGGGATTATTGGAAGTATGGAAGGGGTTATGTAGAAAGTGGTATGGTGATTTTTTTTTTTTTTAAGATTTTATTTATTTATTTGACAGAGAGAGACACAGCCAGAGGGGAACACAAGCAGGGGGAGTGGGAGAGGGAGAAGCAGGCTTCCCGCCAAGCAGGGAGCCCGATATGGGGCTTGATCCCAGGATCCTGGGATTATAACCTGAGCCGAAGGCAGGACGCTTAACGACTGAGCCACCCAGGCGCCCCTGGTATGGTGATTGTTGTTGTGACTTGCTGAGCAAAAGTAAATGAAACAGAGTTAGATGCAATCAGAATTGAGCCAGTTGCCCACTGGGAGGCACAGTGCAAGGCATCTTGTAAGGAAAAATGCTCCGTATCTCCTGGCAGAAGGAAATGAGTGTCGCTATTAGAACAAAGCAGAAGCAGGAGGACACTAATGGGGAAGGCTTGCAGTCTGTCCTCAGGAGTCCCCAGCCTTTGGGGAAAGACATAGGCCGTGATGTTTCCTGCCTCCCCAGGCCACTCACCCTGTCTCTTCCTCCCTTTCCAGCTGACTGCTGTCCACCTGGTGGACTCTCATTACTGCACAGACCCGGCCAAGTTCATTTCCGTACTGTGTACCTCTCTGGCCACCATGCTGCATGTGGAGCTGCCCCATGTCAACCTCCTCTCCAAGATGGACCTCATTGAGCACTATGGGAAGCTGGGTGAGAGCTCCTATTCTGGACAGGCAAGGAGAAGGGAGCAGATCTCAGCTGAAGGGAGCTGCCTCCAGGGACCATGCATGGCTTGGTGATCATAGCCACAGGCAGGTCCTGATTCCTGCCACTCTGGGCCAGATACTGTTCTGGGTTTTGGGGACAAGAGAGTTATATAGTTGGTGCTATGTACTGCAAAGGAATTAAAACAAAATGAGTGGTTGGGAGTGAGTAGCACTGCTACTAAGTGAGCAGTGCTACCTGAGCTGAGACCCGAATGGTGAGAAGGAGTCAGCCAAGGCAGGACTCTTCTAGGCGGAGGGACCAGTAGGAGGAAAGGCCCTTAGGGAAAGAGTTTTTTGGGTTAAAGGAAAAAGTGTGGGGGGGAAGCCTAGGGTAGCTGAGGTAGTAGTCAGAGGAAGGGTGGTAGGAAATGAGGTCAGAGAGGTGGGCAGGGGCCAGAACCTATAATGTTGAAGCACCAGGGAAAGCCATTGATGAATATTAAGCAAGGAAATAGCATGAATTAAGAACGTCATTGTGGCTGTTTTGTGGAGAATGAATTGAAACGGGTAAGAATGCAAACAGAGATCCTTGAGGAGGTTCTTGCAGCAGTCCAAACAGTGGTAGTGGGAATGGAGAGAAGTAGATCGATCCAAAACTCACTCAAGAAATAGGGTTTGCTAGTGGATTGGGCATGGAGACCAAGGAATTAAGGATGACTCTCAGGTTTCTGTCTGAGCTAGTGGACAGATGGAGGTGCCTTTGTCGGGGTGCGAAAGACTGAGGCAGAAGCAGGAGGCAGGGGAGTTGCCTAGGGGCCTCATGGCCCGCACTTCTTTCCTGCAAAATTAGTGCGCTGAGCTGGGGGCATCAGTTCCCTAAATAGCATCTCCAGCCACAAAGGAACCTGGAGAAGAAAAGCTGAAATGACCAGCAGTGAACAGGAAGAAATGTTAGGATCACGATGTGTCAGGGCGTTGTCCAGGGAGGCCTGCTGGCTGTCAGTCAGGACATGGAGGGATGTCAACATCTTGGAGGGGCTGCCTCAGCCCAGAGTCCTGGTCCATCTCTTGGTAAGCCCAGAAGCCCCGTTTTATCTATGCCCATAGTCTTCCCAAGCCCCTCTCCCCACCCACCTTCGTGGCTTCCAGCCCAGGTGGCTACATGATGGTCCTTGACCTTTCTATCTCTGACTCTTGCCAGTCATCCTTATAAGAGACTGATGTGCCAACCAGATGAGGCCATTGAGGCCCAGAGACATTATATGAATAGCCCAATGAATAGCCTGTCAGGCAATCCAAGAAGTCTGTAGGAATGCCCGGGGCATAATTCCTTGCAGGCAGAGGGATGACAGTTTCTGATTAGAAGACAGGAGACAGAGGGGCGCCCGGCTGGCTCAGTTGGAGGAGCATGTGACTCTTGATTTTGGGGTTGTGAGCTTGAGCCCCACGTTGGGTGTAGGGAGTGAGTCAGTCAATCCAACAGCCTGATGATTGCCTTGGCTCGCTCTGGGACGGACCAGTTGAGTAATCGGAGTGCTCGAGTTTTCCAGCAGAAATGGACAGTGCCGGGAGGCCCACTTTCCTTCTCTTAGAGGAAGTTTGCATTCCTAGAACTTGGAGTCATCTAGTCTGGTGTCCTCATTTTACATTCAGAAGGAGCTGGCCCAGAAAGTGAAAGTGATTTACACCGGAAGTGCCCTGCTAGAGTCCTTACAGTGCACGTGCCAGGTCCTGGGGGTGCAACTGCCTGACCCTGAACTCCATGTGGCAGGGACCCAGCACTGTTCTCGGGACATGTTCGATCTTATTATTTCTTACCATGGAGCGAGTACTTGTGTGTACCAGACACTGGGACTTAGAGCATTTAATCCTCACAACAGTCCCATCTAGCTAGTAAATGGCAGAGCCAATGGGTAAAACCAAGTATTTTCTTCTGAGTAAGTTCATTTCACTGCCTCAACAAATATTTGTTGAATGAATGAATGAATGAGTGAGTGAATTAAAATAAAAGGAAGAAAGAAAGGAAATATGGTCCCTGTCCTTGGATCTTTTAGCCTCATATCAGCTGCTCCTAAACACCAATTTCTCTCCTTAGCTTTCAACCTGGACTACTACACAGAGGTCCTAGACCTCTCCTACCTGCTCGACCACCTGGCTTCTGACCCTTTCTTCTGCCACTACCGTCAGCTCAATGAGAAACTGGTGCAGCTCATTGAAGACTACAGTCTGGTCTCCTTCATCCCTCTCAACATTCAGGTACTGGGCACTAAGAGGCCTAGCCCTCGCGTAGGCTCTGACAGTGCCTGGGATCTCACCGAGCCAAGGGTACAAGAGGCTTTGAGGGGTCAAACAGGGGTTTTTGTTCTGGGTCTAACTATTATTCAGTCCCCTTGGTTTTAGGACCAGTGGCTCTCATGGGCAGGATTCCAATAAAGAGGGTGGGCCAAACTTTGGCCCTCTCTATTCTGTATTGCTGGGTTGTCTCAACACGTGTTCCCTCATCAGTGTGAAAATGGGTGATTTCAGAAAGTCGTCAACAAGGGATGTGACCAAGGCCAAAGACAGGTCTCTCAGCCTCCTTCAGGATGGGCAGTTGCCTGTTGACTTTACAAAGTAGTACCCAGCCCCTGTGTGGACTTGAGCAAACTTGTCTCTTCCCTGTTAAATGTCACATTTTTCTCCTCTAAAATGAGAAAATTGAACCCTACAATATTAATCATAACAGCTACCACTTACTGAGCACTTCCTGTGCTAGGCATTGTGCTGAGGACTTGTACATGCATTATTCTGAGCTCTCCTTGCCGTCACGTGACGTATAGACTATTCTTATCACTATTCTGAGAAGGAGCAAATAGATTATATACATATTTACTGGGTGTGCCTACTCTCAGCTAAGGACTGTGCCAGGCCCTGAGGATTACCTCGACAAATAAGTCCTTGACCTCAAGGGGTATAAAGTCAAATAGGGGAGGCAGATGAGTTAATAACTTGTCAGTAGTAAGTTGGTAGGATCAGAGCTGTAATAGGATAGCCCCAGGGGACCATGAGTGTGCACAGAGGAGCTTATCTGTTCTGATTTGGGTGGGTTGGTGGACAGGAAAGCTAGGATGTAGCCATGCCTCTGGGGTCATGTAGAGCTACTCCAGGCGCAGAAGCTGCACGTCCAGAGGCTTCGTGAGGCAAGGTTGAGGGGGATGTTTGGAGACTGCTTGCGGTTTGGTACAGCCTCAGTTCCACACGCCTCTGTTTCACTCACAAAGCTGTCTCTCTCCTCCCTGGCCAGGACAAGGAGAGTATCCAGCGGGTCCTGCAGGCTGTGGATAAAGCCAATGGCTACTGCTTCGGGGTCCAAGAACAGCGAAGCCTGGAGGCCATGATGTCTGCTGCCATGGGAGCCGACTTCCATTTCTCCTCGTATCCTTGCTCTCTAGTCTCTTGGCCACAGCCAAGTGGGAGACGTGGGGCTCAGGAATGGCCACATCTTCCCTTGTAGATGACTAATTCCATGATGACCAGTTGGGCTCCCTGGTGACTGTCTCAGGTGCAAAGGCTGGTCCCTTAGAAGCCTTCAATATTGCTTGTATCTGAGGACAAGGGAGGATATACTGATTAGAAGGAGCAGCAAATACAGATGCTGAGTATTGAAAGGGCAGTGGTCATTTGGGAGAGATGTGAGGGCTTCAGTGTGCTTGGCGTCCTGACTGGGAAAGGGAAAGGGGATGTAGGTGGGCAGGGGCAGTAGAAGGCAGGCAGCGGGGGGCTTGGGTGCCCTGCTAAGGAGTGTGGCCCTCAGCTTGTGGGTGGGCAGTGGGAACCAGCATCGTATGGTTGTGCAGGGTGTGACGTGATCAGGCATACATTTTTTAAAAGCCCCTCCGAGTGAAGAAATTGCATTTAAGGGATGTGAGTGGGGGCAGGAGAGTGTTTACAGTCTGTAGATGAGAAGAGATGAAACATGAGTAGCGAGAACGGAAAGAAGGGTGTGAATTGGATACAAGGAGATGGACCACCGACCGGATGGTTATGGGATAAATGGAGGTAGAGCAGAAGGTCGACTCCCAGTTCTGGCTAATAGAGTGGTATGGGTGGTTGTGTTGGTCACTGAGGCAAGAAAAGAAGAGGAGAGGGCAGGTTTATCACATGGGTGGAAGGGATGGGCCCTGGCAGATGCACTGTGTTGGAGGGGACCCTGGGGACAGCCAGAGCTGTCTGGGAGGCAGCTGGACCTTCAGAACTGGAGCTGGATTAGTGACCATTGGGGTGGACCTAAGGTCATGTGTAGGTGCCTATCAGGTCACAGAGGCCCCTGTGAGGCAGGACAAGGAAATGCAGGCCCACTAGGATAGTTCCAGATACTTGACATCTACACAGCATGCTGGAGACCAGGGGGCCTCCAGAGTCCTTGGCGTGGAGGAAGAGAATTCCAGCCAGTACTTACGGATCTGTGTCAGGCCCTTCCACAGGTGGGAACCCAAGCTCCCAGGTTCCTAGGGAAACAGACACGTTATAAATGGCGGCAGTAGAGTGCTCAGTGCTCCCTCACACTCGCAGTTACTGTCAGCAAGTTCAACTGCATGTGCTCAGCAAGAAAGAGAAGGGGCAGTTCCAACAGCGCTGTGAGTTTTTGCACGCGGTGCGTTACCTTATGCGTTCACACGCGTTATCATGCGGGATTCTATTTATCAAACTGTGTATACTCTTTTTAATAGATGATTTAAGGAATTTTCACAGATATTTTTTAACCTACACATTTGTGCTGATTTTAGATTCTACCCCCGCTTCTAATCCTCTTAAGGTTCAACTTCACTCTATGTATAAGATGATTAAGGATTGGTATAGAGAAGGGGGAAGTCAGCTCTGCCAGTGGTGGGTATATAAAGAAAGCTTCATGGAGGTGGTGGCACTTGAGTTGCATTATCTTAAAGTGAGGGTCAGCCAGGCTGATGGAAAGGGAAAGGGAATTCAAGGCAGGGAGAACAGTATATACAGGGGCATGGTGGTTCAAGGCTGAGGTACATCTGGGGGGTTGCAAGTAGAATAGCGTGACTCGTGGGCAGGACAGGGCTTTGCCTGAGAGCAGGGATAGGGCCAGACGGATGGGCAGATAGATGCAGAGTTTCATGTGCCCTGCTCAGGAATGTGGACGTCAGGTTGGAGGCAAGGCAAGTTTAAGATTATTGCATGTCAAGCAGGATGGATTCTGCTCATCCTGAGTGACCCTCAGGGCCGACTTCCACAGGAACAAGGCATTACCTCCTGAGGAAAAGTGAAGTGGAAGCGGCGCAGGTTCCAAGTCAGTGTGAGTAGAGGTGAGATGGATTTTGGTGGCTGGATCCATAAGAGATGGGAAAGAAAGTCTGTAACCTGAACATCATTCGGTGGACTACGTACCCTGCTTGCAGGATCTTGTTTAAACCTCATTCAGTCCCTTCTTGCAGACGAGGCAGTTGGGGCTCTGAGAGTGACAGGTGCAAAGCCTTCTCCCTGGATGTGTTAGAAGAACAGTTCAAACCTCAGTCTCCCTGGCTGTAGAACCTCAGTTTCTGATAGTGGAGTCATCTAGTAGAAAAGCCATGGTGGCCATCCTACCACGGTCAACGGCCATCTCCTCCTCAGGCCAGTCAGACTCCCAGGGCGTCCTCAGCAGTATCACAGTGTTTTCCTTTGTGAATCTGATTTGTATCCTTCCCACTCCACTTCCCTCCTGTTCCAGAGAGAGGTAGAAGGTACCCAATAGCCCAAGCGGAAGTTTGTTATCTTTGTGCTTCCCTCAGTTCCCTCCCTTCTTCTCACGGCAGAAGCGTTCAGAAACCTTTACTACGCACGTGCTGTGTGCCAGGCGCCATACTAGGTATTTTGTATTCATTGTCTCATTTGATCCTCACAACAACTCCATTTTACAGACGAAAAGAAAGGAAGTGGCAAAATCAGGACTTAAACCCCCAATGGTCTGGCTGGAGAGCACATGCCCTGGCACAGCCGGAGGGTCGGTGCTTCTCTGGTCCTTTGAGCCTCAGCAATGTGGGAAGAGGCAAGTACGGGAGCATTTGGGTCTGGATGTTTGGAGGGGCTTCTCAGACCCAGTTGGTTCCTGTTGCCTGGAACTATAGTGGTGAGAAAGGGAGAGGGGTGGGAGCCAGACGTGGTTGTAAAGCCAGCATCCGGAGGGGTCATGTCCTGCCCTGACCAGTGCCCATCCTTGCCTGTGCTCCCAACCTTGACGCAGCCTCCCTCAGGACCCTGGGCATCCAGGAGAAGTACCTGGAACCCTCAGACCAGTCGGTGGAGCAAGAAGCCATGCAGCTGTAGCAGCAGGCTGGAGAACAAGAGGCACAACCCAGCCCTGGAGAACGTGGCGGCTCCCAGTGACAGTGGACAGCGCAGTGGACTGCAGATCCAAGAGCAGTCTTCCCAACCAGAGCAGAGCACCCGCCACCCCGTCTGTGGTCATGAGCTCTTGGTGCAGTTGCCAGGGATTCGGGGCTGGCCCCACTTGGGCTATGATGGAATATGCTACAAATACAAGAGTTTATTTTCTCCTTTTCGTGATTTCTAAACTTTCTCTAACCATCCAGGCCCAGAGAGTTGAGGCAGAACAAGGGAATGTTGCCTTTCCTCAGAAGAGTCCGGTTTCTTTATCTGGGGCAGTGTTTCCCCCAAAGCACAGGATTGTGCTAGAGGACTGACACTCAGGCTCTGGTTGTGCGATTTGGCTAATTGTCAGTTTTAGCAGTGAGACTCAAGCTTGAGCTTTCACAGGCAACGCTTCCTAGCAGATCTGAACGTTTTATTTTCATGGTATTTATTTTACAGTTGTATTCCTTTTGGGCAAGTGTTAACTAGTTTTCCATTTATATGAGTGGTTAAAAGTTTACTTTGAAATTGTTTCTAAAAAGTGAGTTATTTAAAGAAAAATATTAAGTATATAACATGACATCATGAGTGTGGCAAAGATGAAGATGGCTTGAAGTTGGAATAGCGGTGTTTGCCTTTTGCGCTTCTTGCAACTGGTTGAATGCAATTCATATTTTCCACCAATAGGTGGCATCCCAGGCTTTTTTTTTTTTGCAGCCACAGCCTGGAGGCAGCAGGGGACAGATGGCAGTTGTGCCAGAAGTCTTATTTGCAGACAGTTGGTCCTGTTAACACATGAGAAGGGCTTAGCATTTTACAAAGTACTTCCACACACATGCTTCTCGTGTGGCTCTCACAGCAACTCCTGGAGATTGAGACAAGACAGAATATTATGAAGGCTCATTTTACAGTGAGGCAACAGATGAGGAGTTTGAACTTTGGTCAGCCTGGCTGTCTCATTGTTCACTTTGCTGACTTCTTAATTGTGAATTCTTTTTTTTTTTTTAAAGATTTTATTTACTTATTTGACAGAGAGAGAGAGCGAGAGCAGGAACACAAGCAGGGGGAGTGAGAGAGGGAGAAGCAGGCTTCCCGCGGAGCAGGGAGCCCGATGTGGGGCTCGAACCCAGGACACTGGGATCATGACCTGAGCCGAAGGCAGCCACCCAACGACCGAGCCACCCAGGCACCCCAGTTGTGAATTCTTGATGGTGAAAAGTCACAGCCCTTCTCCCACAGGATCTGTAGCCCATCAGGGGGAAGAATTTAAACACCTGTAGAATATTACTGAATCATAAATCAGGGGGACGCTAGGTCACTGGTGGTTTGGGCAATTGGAGAATTCAACTTAGGAAAATCTGTTCTGAGGTGTCATTGAGATGGGGGCGACTGAGCTTTGCTTCCCAACTTGGGGAGTCAGAGCAGAAGGAAGAAGAGTGAGGGGCGATGAGGAGGCTCTTCCAGCTGGGTAAGTATGAAAGCAGCCGACCTCCACTCCCACGCCTGGCCGTATCGGGGATAATAACTAGGTGCTGCTTCCCCAGCTGCTTTCATCTGAGAAGTTGAAAGCACCACACCCCTATTAACACCCTACAGTAGGTGGGGAGTATCAACAGAGCAAGCCAGGGAAACTGAGGCCAGGAGACACAGCCTGGGGACGGCTGAGTCAATGGCGGGGCCTGGAGCCCAAGAATCCTGACGCCCAGGTTGCTGGACAAATCCCTCATCAGGTAGGATGTGAGGGTGGATGCTGTTTTTGAACATAGTACCAATGGCTGTGGTCAGGGTTTCTGACGCTCACCCCATCACCCTGGCTCTCACCAAAGCAAATCAGCTGGAAGGAAGGTGTCATTTGAACTTTATGGCCTCGTATCCAAGCTCTCTCAGCATGCATTCTCTGCAGTCATGGAGTGGGGAGAGATGGAAGTCATCCAATACTTAATTTTCAGGCCTTGGTGTGACAGCAAGGCTGTTTTCTCTTCCGGTAAATGGAGTTCTGTTCACCTTTGATGATGGCAAAATGATTCCGTTCCCCTGCCATGGTGTGGGGACAGCACAATGCAGAAAAGAGACACCTGGGTCTGTCTGTTCAGCATGAAACATGTGGGGTATGAGAAAGACCATCCTCCTTTTTGGCTGGCATGGGGCAACCATTCTTGAGATTTTTTTTTTCTTTCCTGATAGAAAAAAAACTTGGAAAATGAAGTCACCCATAATCCCATAACATATGAATAATCAAAAATATTTGTAGGGGCGCCTGGGTGGCTCAGTCCGTTAAGCATTTGTCTTCGGCTCAGGTCATGATCCCAGGGTCCTGGGATAGAGCCTCCGCATCGGGCTCCTTGCTCAGCGGGGAGCCTGCTTCTCCCTCCCCTGCTGCTCCCCCTGCTTGTGCTCACTCTCTCTCTCTCTCTCTGACAAATCTTTAAAAAATTTATTTCGGGGCACCTGGGTGGCTCAGTCGTTAAGCGTCTGCCTTCGGCTCAGGTCATGATCCCAGAGTCCTGGAATCGAGCCCCACGTCAGGCTCCCTGCTCAGTGGGGCGTCTGCTTCTCCCCCTCCTTCCCCCTAGTGCTCTCTCTCACTATCTCTATCTCAAATATTTTTTTAAAAAAAGAAATGTGAATATGCTATCTGGAAAGACTGACACATTTCATGAAAAAAATAAAATTTTATATTCAAATGTTTAATATATTTTGTGTTTTTCTTTCAGTCTTATTTTTCTGTACATGCAGAGGGATAGCTGCAGCATTTGTGTGAGAGTGGAATATGTACTACTTGCTTTGTAACCTGCTTTTTTTAGTTAACCCTATTTCATGCAATTAAAAGCATAAAGACCCTGGGGCGCCTGGGTGGCTCAGATGGTTAAGTGTCTGCCTTCGGCTCAGGTCATGATCCCAGGGTCCTGGGATCGAGTCCCGCATCGGGCTCCCTGCTTCTTGGGAGCCTGCTTCTCCCTCTGCCTCTCTCTCTCTCTCTCATGAATAAATAAAAAAAAAAAAAAAAAAAAAAAGCATAAAGACCCTATTAAGGTCTACATGATAATATTCCATGGTAAGGCTATGACATTGATCACCTGTCCAGACTCCCATGGTTAGCCTAAGTCATTACCAATTTTTGCTCTTGTTAATAGTGCTGTGATTACATCTTTGTACTCAAATCTTTGAGTCTCTGATTTTTAACTTACGATTAAGTCCTAGAAATGAAACAGCTGATGTTTCCCAGGTTCTGGATTCATATTGCCAAAATGCCTTCCAGAAAAGTAGCACTTTGCATCTCCCAGGGACTGAAAGCGCTCTTCTCACTTCCAGACCTCACTTGGCACTTATGACCAACTTCTGGAAGGAGGAAACCATCTGAGTGCCTTAGATGGGACCTTCTTGGTCACCTCTGCTAACCACTGATATTAGGATATGTGCATTTCCTGGCTCTGAAGTGGGGACCTCCCCCAAAATTGGAAGATACTGTTTGGAACTTAGCAGAGGCCACAGCTAATTGGACAGGCTTCCAGCCCAGACAAAGAGGCTTAGGAGTGAGAGTGATGCCCTAAAACCCACAGAGCTGAAGCACAGCCAGTCTGCTCTCAGCTGTTTCTGAATTAGCAAAATGCTCACCCACCTCCAGAAAGGAAGCCTGATCCCATTAGAGTCTGTGGGAAGGTCTATCTCAGAGATTCTCTCTCCTTTCCCAGGGCTCCTGAGAAGGGGAGGGGAGTGATGGCAGACCCATCCCAGCACTACTAAGATCCACCCTGTTCTTAAAATTTTTGAAAGCGGGCACCTGGGTGGCTCAGCTGGTTAAGCGACTGCCTTCGGCTCAGGTCATGATCCTGGAGTCCCGGGATCGAGTTCCGTATTGGGCCCCCTGCTCAGCAGGGAGTCTGCTTTTCCTGCTTCCCCTGTGCTCTCTCTCTCAAATAAAATCTTTGGGCGCCTGGGTGGCTCAGTTGGTTAAGCGACTGCCTTCGGCTCAGGTCATGATCCCAGGGTCCTGGGATCGAGTCCCACATCGGGCTCCTGGCTCAGCGGGAAGCCTGCTTCTCCCTCTCCCACTCCCCCTGCTTGTGTTCCTGCTCTCGCTGTCTCTGTCTCTGTCAAATAAATAAATAAATAAATAAAAATCTTAAATAAATAAATAAATAAAATCTTTAAAAATAAATAAAAGTTTTGAAAGCAATAGGGAGGCCCAACTACCCCAGAATCCTGGAGGGAAATTCTCTAGCAAGCTGAGTAGCCCCTACTCCTTTCCCTTCACTTTTCTTCTCTCTCATCCCTGGCTGTTGAGCCCTCAGCCCTTAGAAGGAAGAGTCTGGATTAGCACATACTTCGATGGCATCAGGCCTGCTGAGGGTAAGGGAAAGCCATACGCCTCATTTCCAGCCCATTGTGTCCTTCATTTCCAGCTAAGGATCCAACTTCAGGCAGCCCCAGATGTCCAGGTGGCCTGAGACTGAGGCTCTATGAGGGGATGGGCTGGGGATTTGGAGCCCAAATGAGGTGAGAAAATAGGAGTATTGGTAAAATCCTCTGGACCAGAATACATAGCGAAGTTTTGATTTTTTTCCCCCATCCAAAACCCGAAGCAGTTGAGGGAAACGAATAGCCCCTTTAAAGCCATCTGAAATAAATCTGCAGCTGTCTTGCTTCAAGAATCTGAAATCAGGCTTTCCCAAAAACGTACTGGACATTTGGATATTGGAAGGGTGTGTGTGTATTTGTATGTGTGGGGGGAATATCTGCTTGCTGTGCAAATACAGCATCAAGAAACGTTCCCTCGTGGGGCGCCTGGGTGGCTCAGTCGGTTAAGCGTCTGCCTTCAGCTCGGGTCGTGATCCCAGGGGCCTGGGATCGAGTCCCGCCTCGGGCTCCCTGCTCGGCGGGAAGCCCACTTCTCCCTCTCCCACTCCCCCTGCTTGTGTTCCCTCTCTCACTGTGTCTCTCTCTGTCAAATAAATAAATCTTTAAAAAAAAAAAAAAAGAAATGTTCCCTCGTGCTCCCCCTCACACTGGATTCCCACCTCTTCCTGTACGTTAATCCCGAAGCCTTCACAGTCCTTGTGGAATGATCAAAACAGTGGAGAAGGAATACTGGAACATGGGTAAGATTTCTCCCAACATTTTTTTTTCAAGATTTTATTTATTTACTTGGGGGGGAGAGGGAGAGGAAGAAGCAGACTCCCCGCTGAGCAGGGAGCCTGAGATCATGACCTGAGCCCAAGGCAGATGCTTAGCTTAGCCAACTGAGCCACTCAGGCGCCCATCTCCCAACTCTTCAGTCATACCCGTGGTCACATAGCCTATTCTGAGCTAAATAGGATATTTCAGGTTAACTTTATTTGGGGGAAGAAGGTTGAGGGTATTCTCTTATTTGGTGGGGGTATTCTCTTATTCTCTTTATTTGGGGGAAGAAGGTGGGAGTAAAAGAGTATTTCTCTTTTAACAAATACAGCTTGAATGCCATAATCTGATGTATTCAATATTATACCTAGCCACAGATTGGAGGCTCCATGCTTTTCAGAGTCTGGAATTTCCTCTTTTATCTCTAGACAGATAATGAGTTAAATTTCCCAGAGAGCAGTAAGAAGATTGGGTGGAGATGAGAGATGAATCAGCCTCTGACACCCCCAGGGTGACATACCTGTCTGCTGCCCCCACAGACATTCCTGGCTCTTGACTCAGTGGGTAGGTGGGGCTAGGGGGCTTCTGAGAGGAGCAGCACCTACCCTCCAGAAACCTGCCTCCCTACCCCCACCTCCCCCACAGCAAGGATAGGGGGTGGGGGGAACGCCCTGTGAACAGGGTGAAGAATTGAAAAGGAACAAAGGATGTAAGCAGGGTAAGGAAAGTTTAACTTGGTCAAAATGCCAGGAAATTGGCCCACTACATGGTCTTTTCTCATTGAAGACCATTCCTTTCTGCCGGGTCCTGGGGTGGCATTAGATGAAGTCTGTCTTGATTCTTAGAAAGTCCAAGATACAAGCAGGGCAGCATAACGTCATGCGGTTCTTTTCAAACTTATTTTTAACTCATGAAACTCCAGTATACAAAACAGACATATGTGTGGCTATTTTAGCTGACGTGTGTGGGAACAGGGGAAACCCAGACTGCTGGGCTCCTGCCCTGTGGCAGTTTATGGGGAACCCTCTGAACACAATTTGGAAATAGCTGTTGTAGTTTAAAAATCATGGGCCTTGGAGTTAGACCCGTTCCACTCCCCAGACACATAAGTAATTGTATAACCTTGATTATTAGGTTATTTAGCTGCTCTGAGCCTCAGTCTCTTCATAGGCAAAACAAAGATGATATGGATTGCTGTGAGGACCAAGGTATGCAAGTGGCTGGCACATGGCATTCATGCCAACTGCTATTATTACTGTACTCTGTTCTCTAGGAAGAAAAAGTGGGGCACTGTTGGTCAGATGGGCAATCTTGGTGCAAGCATCCAAAAAGGCACTGGACATTTGGACACTGGACATGTGTGTGTAGGAGTATCTTGCCTTTCTGGAAGGAGCCACATTGGCCTGCCTGACCCCAGTGACTTGGCCTCCCTAGGGTGCCTGGTTAGTTCAAAGCCCTGCTCTTTATCTCCTACTCCTGCGGATCTACACAGCCAATTTGCATTTTGCTCTGTGAAGTAACTACATATGTGAGAAGAGTAGCTACCTTCTTGAGAAAATTTTAGGTTGTAGATTTTTCCCATACCCCTCAAATTCTTGGGAGAGGAAGATCTTTGCAAGCCCTTAGCCTCCATTTTCTGGGGTGGGGGGGTGTACTCTGACAGTACAGGAAGGATAGGGCTGGGGTCATTGAATCTTTGTGAGCCTGATCTCTGTCTAGACAGCCCTGCCTCATCCCAGAACCAGCTGTATTTCCATTTCTACAATAGGCCTGGCACCAACCTTGGTTTCCAGGCATTTGGGAGCATGGGTTTAAAACTAAGTTCTGAGGGGCGTCTGGCTGGCTCAGTCAGTAGAGCATGCGACTCTTGATTTCAAGTTGTAAGTTCTACACACGTTGGGTGTAGAGATTACTTAAAAGACGACAACAACAACAAAATTTTTTTTTAAAGATTTTATTTCTTTATTTGACAGAGACATAGCGAGAGAGGGAACACAAGCAGGGGGAGTGGGAGAGGGAGAAGCAGGCTTCCCGCTGAGCAGGGAGCCCGATGCGGGGCTCGATCCCAGGACCTTGAGATCGTGACCTGAGCCGAAGGCAGACGCTTAACGACTGAGCCACCCAGGTGCCCCCCCCCAATTTTTTAATAAATAAATAAAACCATTCTGAGCACTGTCCTGGACAAAAATCTTGCTGAAGTCACTGTAGGAAGAAAGGAAAAATAATGAGATAAAGTTACCATTTTTCGGAAGCTGTCTGAAGAGATAAGAAATAGACCCAGGACATAGGTGCAAACCCAGAGGTAGAGTCAAGTTGATTTTAAATCATAACTGAATAAATGTCCCTATATAAATGAAAGGAGTTGGTAGGATAGCATACCAAAGCTCTATACATGTTAAAGGGAGAGGGGAGGCAGGTAGTCATGTTCTGACCTGAAGATGGGCTTTTAAATTTGGAAAACTGGGGAGAAAACACTTAAACTGAGATAAAATGCACATGCCATAAAATTCATCCTTCTCAAAAGACAAATACTATATGATTTCATTCATATGTAAAATTTAAGAAACAGATGAACATAGGGGAAGGGAAGAAAAAAAATAATATAAAAAGAGAGAGGGAAGCAAACCATAAAAGACTCTTAACTATAGGAAACCAACTGAGGGTTGCTGGAGGGGGGAGGTGGATGAGGGGATGGGGTAATTGGGCGATGAGCATGAAGGAGGGCACTTGATGTAATGAGCACTGAGTGTTATAAGCAACTGATGAATCACTAAATTCTACCCCTAAAACTAATAATACAGTATATGTTAACTAAATTGAATTAAAAAAAATTCATCCTCCTCAAGAGTAGTTTAGTGGTTTTTAGTATATTCACAAAGTTGTGCAAATATCAACACTTTGGGTTTTTTTTAAGTTTTTATTTATTATTTATTTAAGTAATCTCTACACACCATGTGGGGCTCGAACTCACAACTCCGAGATCAAGAGTTGCATACTCTTCGGAATGAGCCAGCCAAGTGCCCCAATATCAACACTATTTGAGTCTGGAACATTGCATCACCCCAAAAGAAATTCCGTACCCATTAACAGTAGGACTGAAAAATGTTAAATGTCAAATTTAGGTCAGGGAGAGATGGCAAGAGATGCTCATCGAGACTCCACCCTGGTAAGAAAGTTTTAGAGATTATGTCATAAACAAAAAGGTCTGGGACTTTCATGGTCAGAAGCTGGAGCCTAAGCCGGCTCACACCTAGCCATCTGATTCGGTGATATTCCAATCCACAGCATCCGCTTTTGAAATCTGTCAACGCCAACACATTACCTTAGGGTAGCTCATTTCTTTCCCCATATAGGGCAACCATGAGTGGTGTAGGGTAGACAAAAGTCAGAGACTGAGAGAAAAGAAAGAAGTTCCTTTCCCAGGACCTATCCCATTAAGAGAAAGTCACCAGACCTGTCTGGTAAGAGAAACTGGGTCACTTCCAGAGCTGAGGGAGAGTCACTTACCCTAGCCCAGAGTTTCTGCCTGCTTTAGAACCTTGAAAACCAACACCCTTCCAGGAAAGGAGAGGAGAAAACCGGGGACTCAGAAGGCAGCAGAGTGGTCCTGCCAGCTTCCCCTGTAGAATTAGTAGCTCTGATAAGTGCCCTTCAATTTCCAGTCCCATGGGTGTGACCAAACTTGAACTCTGGGGAACCTGATGAGGCTGAACTGAGTTCCCCCCATCTTGCCAGGTAGAGGAGTGACCACTTGATGTCCGGACAGTATCCTCAGGTGGCCCAGTAAGCATGCAGGTCAGCTTTGGCAATAAAGCTACTCCTGGGGACCGGGCCTGACAATTGTCACAGAAACGGATAAATCCTAGACTATTGATGCTGGAAGGTTTAATAATAGCTAACATGTATTAAACATGCACTAGGACTACTTTACAAGCATTTATTTTCTCAAACTTCATAGCAACTCTTAAGGTACAGTTTTTTAATGCCCACTTTACAAACGAAAAGCGAGGGCACAAACGAAAAGCAAAATTAAGAGCCTTGGCCACGGAGGGCTGGGGTTCAAACCCAGGCAGTTCTGACACCACGGTTTTTGTCAGATTTTCGTCCAAACCCTTTGATACTGAAAGGGAAACTGAGACCCAGGGAAGCATAATGGCTTTTCCAAGGTCTCACAGCCCGTCGGGGACACAATCCAAGCCCATCGGTTCAGGGCTGCCTGGATCCTGGAGGGCAGTGGGGACGCCTTGGTGGCCGGGCAGCGGACCCTGCCCGCCTGGCCGGGCCGGGCCACGCCCGCAGAGCAGATGACTCAAAGGGCGGGGACTCCTTTTGCCGCGCGGCCCCGCCCCGTCCCGCTGCTCCGAGGATGCGGAGCTCTCGGGCTGGGCGAGTGGCAACCCGTCTGAGTGAAACCGGGAAAGCGCTGCCCCTGGCGCTTGGCGGGCGGCGCGGGGGAAGCCCTCACTCGGGCTGCGCGTCGCGACGCCGGCGGGGCCGGGAGGGTGGAAGGAAGACGCCCCGCGCGCGTTCCGCCGCGCTCTCCCCTATTGGCCCGTCGGGCTCCGGGGGCGGTACCCTGAGCAGCTCTCTCCCGAGATTGGACGGCATCGGCCTCGGGCCCGCCTCCAGCCGCGGGCTGTGAAGGCGGGAGCGAGCGAGGCGGCCGCAGGTCCCGGCGTGTCGGAGCCGGCGGCGGAGGCTGCGAGCTGGGCTGGCCTGGGCGTGTCTCCGCTCCCCGCGGCCCTTCCCACCCAGCTCGGGGCTTCTCCTCGCCTGCCCATTTCATTTCGTCCCCATGTCCGAACGCGGGGGGCGGGGGCGTTCCCCTCTCCTCAGCTGTGGGCTTTTAATGGCGGCGGCGTGCCCCTGTCAGATTGCGCTCGCCTCCTCTCAGATTTGAGCACTTGATGGGGCTCTTCCTCGCTTTCAGAGCTGGCATGCTCCCTGCCGCTCGCTACAACCTGTCCTTGCAGCGCGGACCTCGGACCTCACACCTGAGACTCCCTGCTTTCCTGTCCCCTCAGATCTGAGTTCTTCAGCCTCGCCCTCCCCCTTCCGAGCAGCCTCGGAGCCGCCTTTGCGCTCTCCGGACGCTCCCGGGCCCAGACGAGTTTGTTGGGGGCCACCCTGATGGAGAGCTGGACCCGCGCCCCGCAGCCTCTCACCTGGAGTCACTGGCTCCAAAGTCTTGCCTGTGCGTCCCTGGGCCAGCCCCTTGAGAGGCCAGGGTCCTAAATCAGAAGAAGTCAAGGTCTCCAAATCATAAGCCAATCCCTGTCCCATCCGTCCACCAATAACCGGAAGAGACAGGAGGAGTGTCACAGGGGAACTTTATTGAGAGGAAACAGGGTCACAGCCAGCAGACACGCATTCCCTGTCATCCTGGGTCCTCCGCGCTCGCTCTCACTCGCTCTCACTCGCTCTCAGTCTCTCACACACTCATTTCCAGACTCTGCCACACAGTCCCGCTCTCAGCCGCAAGGGTGGGACACTCCTCAATTCCTAAGATTCAGGGGCACACGGGGGCGGGAGGGAGGCAAGAGGGGTTGGAGGTGGCCCGGTTGGCGGTGGGGTTTGGAGGAGGGGTGCAGAGAGCAGGGGTGGGGGGCTGACCACCGGTGAGGGCGCCGGCAGCTGCAGGAAGAGCCGGCCCCCCTGGCTCTGCTGGTCCCTCTCCTCGGAGCTTTTGTGAGCGGGGGGCAGAGCGTTGGGGGAGAAGGGTCGGGGCTCCCACCCCATCTAGTCCTCTCTGCCACGGGCGGGGTGCTGGAGAGGGCCTGGCGCGGCAGGGAGGGGGCGGCCGCGGCTCAGCTCTGGGGCTCCTCGGGAGCCTCGCCGGCCTCTTCCCCGGCGCTGTCGGCGGTCCACAGCGTCAGGTTGTCTCGCAGCAGCTGCATGATGAGGGTGCTGTCTTTGTAGGAGTCCTCGCTGAGGGTGTGCAGGTCCGCCATGGCCTCGTCGAAGGTGGTCTTGGCCAGTGAGATGGCCTCCTCGGGGCTGTTGGCGATCTCGTAGTGGAAGACAGAAAAGTTCAGGGCCAGGCCCAGGCGGATGGGGTTGGTGGGTGGCATCTCCTTCTTGCTGATGTCCATGGCCTCCTGGTAGGCCGACCTGGCTGAGTCAATGATGCGCTTCTTGTCGTCACCAGTGGCCACCTCAGCCAGGTAGCGGTAGTAGTCGCCCTTCATTTTCAGGTAGAAGACCTGACTTTCGGCATCACCGGCCTCCTTGATGAGGTGGGTGTCCAGCAGGCCCAGCACCGTGTCACACACGCCCCGGAGCTCGGTCTCCACCTTCTCCCGGTACTCTCGCACCTCGGGGCCCTTCTCTTCCGAGCTCTCCTCATTGCTCTTCTGCTCGATACTGGACAGGACCCTCCAGGCAGCCCTCTGGCCACCCACCACGTTCTTGTAGGCCACTGAGAGCAAGTTCCGCTCTTCGCAGGACAGCTCCTCACCCTTTTCCACGGCGCTCTTCATGAAGGCTGCCATGTCCTCATAGCGTTCAGCCTGCTCTGCCAACTTGGCCTTCTGGATCAGACTGGCTCTCTCCATGGCTCTGGTGACAGACAGACAGGCGGCGGGCTAGCTGGCTGCCTTGAAACCAGTGCCGGCTTCTGTGCCTCTCCGGCTCTCGGCCTGCCTTTTGGCTGGATGGCCTGGCCCCAGAGAAGGGTGGGGAGGGACAGAGGGCGGGGCTGGGGCCCAGGACCTGCCTCCCTCTCCTCTTCTCCCCACACCCTTTCCGGCCCTTCCTTCAAGGTAAAAGGCTGGGATATGGGGTGAGTCATCAGGGCAGTCAGCAGGAGAAATCCGGCCCGGTGTTGGCCCCACCTGCAGACACCTTTCCGGGCTCCAGGCTGCCCCCTCTTGTTCAGGGATTCGAATACGTGAATGCCCACATAGCTGCCCCGGTTTCTCAAATCACATCCCCCTTCCTGGTGTTCTTCCAGGGGCCAAGGATGGATTCAACCAACTGGCTGCTTCAGCCTAGCTAGAGGCCCATGAAGACAGGTGCACCCAGGAGGATGGGGTTCTTAATCCTACCACATACATTTCCCACCGTGGTTCAGGTGAGATCATTATGTTTAGGTAGGGCTGTAGTTTCCCGAGCACCTTCACATCCATGATTGAATTTAATCCCTCCTATGTCTCTGTGAGATGGGCCAGACTGTGACTATTACTCCCACTTTAGAGATGGGAATGCCAAGGGATGAGATGTGCTCAGGGTCACACAGCTACTAAGTCCCCTGCATCCCACTTCCTCTGGCTCCTCTTGTCAAGGCCTCTGACTTGTGAGCTCCGGGCTGTATTTAGAAGTGAGATCCAGGCTTCTTCAGGAGTCTACCTGAAATGTTTCTATCCCCTGGTCATCACTCCCCCTCAGGGTTCCCTCTGAGTTCCCAGAATGCACAGGTGGCATTGCTCAGGGTGCCACTTAATGAGGTGTTTAACGAGCGGCCCCTGACGCTCCAGCCCAGCCTTTGTAATTAGTCACCCAGTAGGTTTGTTGGACACCTTCCCCATCACAGCACAATTTTCCCTTTCAAGTTGGTGGCCTGTTGCCACTTGTTTGAGGACCTGCCCTCTGGCTCTCCACGCCAGGTCATCTACCCACTCCGAGCCGCCTGCCATCATGTATCAGTGGGGCTCCCACAGGGTGGGGGCCCAGCTTTCCTGCCTGACTCAGCCTGCCCTCTGTCAAAGGCTGGGAAGCAGGCCACTTGGGTGCTCAGCCCAATTTGGTTCCCCGGGGGGGACGCTAGCACCTGGGGAAAGAGACAGGACCGAGATAAAGAAGAAGGTGGTGACATATACTATTTTGTTTTATGGGGTAGCAGTCCCAGGTGAGTGCTGCCTCCCCCAGCCTGCCTCTCAGAAATTTCTCTGTCCCTTCCCTTTGACTATGGCCCTCCCTCTGACCCCTGGCAGAGGCCTCAGAGATGGGAGACTTCTCTCTTGCCAGCCTTCTGTCCCTGTTTGCTGGGATGCTGTTCTCATTCAGCCAGGAGTTTCACCTGAAGGTGTTGGCACCATGCCCGTGAGGGTGGGTTCCTGCTTATCTGCCCCACCCCTAGTGAAAGCTCAGATGGGGCTCAGGGGTGGGGCTCCCCTCACTGGGATCCAGCCAGCTTAATCTTTGCGCCAGGGCCATCTCACAGGGCTGTCCCTCCCTGGTTCCTCTTGGTTGGTGCCTGAATACCCACCTCCCCTCCTGGAGGGAGGCTTAGGCCAGAACTCTGAGGCCCAAAGATGAGATCTGCCTCTTCGAAGGAAATGTAGGAGCATGCCTGGGCAGATACTACAGGGTTTCCAAGGAAGCAGAAGGGATTTTAGGCTTGACATCTCTAAGGCTTTGCTCAGATGGGATCACCGACACAGAAAATGATGGAAAGGAAATACATTAAAATACTAATTTAATAGAGTGTATCTTTAGTTAGTGGGATTCCGAGTGATTTTTTTCCTTTTGATTTTCTTATTTTGTTCAATGGTAGATATGTATTATTTTTCTGTAAGAGATAGAATAGCCTAGAATCTTTGGAATCAGACTGCCTGGGTTTAATTTTTAGAAGCTGTACAGCCTTGGCCAAGTGACTTAACCTCTGTGAGCCTCTGTCTTCCTAAGTGTAAAATGGGACTTATTGTGAAGATTAAATGAGTTGATGGAAAAGCCCTTACTAGAGTGAATGGTGACTTTTATTATCACATGAAACAATCCAACCAATCTTATTATTATAATCACATACACTCAAAGCACTAACATGGAGCTGGGTTCTGTGAAATGACAAAGGGTCCCAAACCAAGCCTCAGCCAAGGACTGGACCCTGCCCTGTTGAGTGTCCCTAAGAGAGGGAAGACAGATGAATGGTCAGATGTGCTCACTCAGCACTGTCTCCTCCCTCTCCAGCTGACATTCCTCTGGCCTACGCGGGCCCGAGGCCCTCAGGGACCTTCCTTTATACTAGCCATCCAGCTCAGGCTTTCCCAAGTCCTGGGGGGAAGCTGGAGATCCCAGAGCACCAGAAACCTGGAAGGCAGGGCCTGGCAGGCCTAGGAATTTTGGAGGTGCTCTGTTTCTAGGAAGGCAGCATTCTCTTCCTATCACTTAAGCCAGGAGACCTGGTGGTGGAGACCACAAGCTCCATACCCTCAGCACAGCCAGAAGAGAGAAGGGCGAAAGGAAGCCTCTTCACTCCTCCCCTTCCCCTGCTGAAGCTTAGGGGTGACTCTGGGAGCCAGGCTACCCTGCCTGCTCTAGCCTGTCGATCCTGACTCAGTTCCTGTCTCAGACACCTCCCTTTGCCTCCAGGCCTCCGTTTCCCAAGTCCAGGAGCCCAGGCAGGCAGGAGGCGGCAGGCCCTGGCAGGGCACGGAGTCCCACCGTCAGTCGCCTGAGTCAGCAGGACAGGAGCCGGGACTGCGGCCAAGGGGGCTTTCCTCCTCCTGCCTGCTGTCTTCCATATAGCATCCATCCCGCCAGCAGGTTCAAGAGGCAGCCAATCCTTAGCTGGTAATCACAGGCTTGTGACAGAGAAGGCAGCCACCAGTTGTTGCTATCTATCTGCACTGAGAACAGAAGACAGGACTCTGAATATAGCAGGAGGGAGTGATTAGAATCCAGGAAGAACTTCCTATGAAATTTTTTCCAGTCTTGGAATGATCAAATTAAACAGGTGACTGGAGGAAGGTATGACACCTCTCCCCCTGGTTAGTTGTAAACAAGAGTTCAGTTATCCAGCCAAGGGCTCACCCTACTAGTTGCCTTTGGGAGGGAATATTAGATTACTTTTAAGTGACTCAGCTATCCTGTCTTTTTCTCCTCAAGGCACTGTTGTTTAGAGTATCCCACATCTCCTAGACCAGTCCAGTCTAGGATACAGTGTGCAGTTAGTGGAAAGAGATTGGAATGTCAGCCTAGGGACTGCATCCCAAATCTGTTTTAAGGGCTTTCAGGGGAAAGGGAGGGTCCCTTCCTGCCTCTGAGCCTCAGTTTCCCCATCAGTACAAGGAGGCCAGCACAGATCACCTCTAAGCCCTCTGATGGCTGTGAATAACAGCCTCTAGCTGGGTTTTCCCTCTGAGGTCCCCTCCTCCTGAAGCAGCCCTATTCATTCCTTGGGTAGTGCAGAAGGGTCAGAGGTTATGGCAGAGATTGGGTTCAAATCCTAGATTTGCTGCTTTATCAGTTGGGAGACCCTGCGCAACTGTTCCCTCATCTGTAAAAAAGCTGACATCACCTTTCTCATAGGTTTAGGTGAGAAAATGGGCCTGGCTCTCAGCTAGCGCTTGCTAAATGGCTGCCATAATTATTTGTGAGCTCTTAGCATACCGTGTGTGTATCTCAGTGTGGGGCAGCAGCTGGGGGGAGGGAAGGGTCCATGAGATTGTTAACCTGGACTGTGTTCAGTTCAAGGGGTGACAGTCCCATCTTGGTGGGACTTTCAGAGTTGAGGTCAGCTAAGGCTTGAAGGTCTCTAGCACTAAGACCAGTTCTAGAAGAGGACACTGGCTACACTTCCGGTGTCACTTCTGGCTTCACTGCGCCTCTTCTTTTAAATCTCCAGAACAGGGGCGCCTGGGTGGCTCAGTCGGTTAAGCGACGGACTCTTGGTTGTGGCTCAGGTCATGATCTCATGGATCAGAGCCCTGCATCGGGCTCTGCGCTCAGCAGGGAGTCTGCTTTAAGATCCTCTCCCTCCGCCTCCCCTGCCACCCCGCCACTCACTCAATAAATAAATCTTTAAGTCTCCGGAACGGTGCTGACCAACTAGAACAAAGCTGGCGGTGAGGGTAAGCTGGATGTTCTGCACACTCATCACAGGCCTCACCCCTGGACCCCAACTAAAGGTGGCACCAGACAGCCAAGGATATGGCAAGAAGAGGGAAATCTTTATTTCTGTTAAAAAAGGTACAGGACAGCAGACAAGCAGCCCCCGGCCGTGGACTCAGCCGATTTCCTAGGCCCAGCCCAGTTTCCTTTTGTCTGAAGGGCTGTCAGAGCTAGCTCAGTCCCTCAGTGCCTGGGGCAAAGGGCTCAAGCATCGTCCTTGCATCTTACCTACTTGGGGTAGTGGGGACCGAGGGGCCGTGGGAACAGTGTCAAACCGGTTGTGCTTAGAACAGTCACCAAACTTGTTCAGCAGCGTCATCAACCACCAACACCCTAGAGGCTCCTGAAGAAACCTGCTCAGCTCCACTACGGCTATGCCTGATGCTGGGAGGGGGCAGGCTGTAAGGCCAGATTCCTGCAGAGTCTTGACACCTTACGGATCTGGGGAAGGGGACGGGAAGTGGAAAAGGGGGCAAGTGTCAGCATAGTATTATATCATTGTGCTGACAGCTGCATTATGGCTTTCTACACTCTGGCTGGCATGGAGTGGGGATGGGGGCAAGAGGCCAGCCCCTGCCCCCTGTGGAGGGCTCTGGAGAGCACACGTGGGGGGCAGGCTTGGGGGCAGACCCTGTAGGCACAGACGGTGGCAGATGGGCCACAGGTTAGGCAGGTGGAGGTGACGGGTGCCTGGCGCCCCTCAGGCCACTCCTGGAGAGGCAGAGAGCAGCGGTCCTCAGGAGGTCCTTAAGCCCCCGCACACACTGGAGATCCCAGCAGGATGGCAAAGAAGGAGAAGAGACAGGGTTAGCAGGATTGGGAGGAGACAGGAGGCCTGCAGGGGCGCTGGTGGGGACAGGGGCTGCCCCAGCACCTGCCTCTTCCCCACAGAAGGGCCAAGGCTTGGGCGGCAGGCAACAAAGCAGGAGAGAAAACGGGCGGGTGAGAGCTCAGCAGGGACAGAAAGCCAGGACCCAAGTGTTGGTGACTGAGGGCTCCTGCACACCAGGCCACCAGCAGAACAGGCCCAAGCCGCTCAGAGCAGGTACGCCCCCCTCTCCCCAACCTCGCCCTTCACTTCCCGCTCCAGTGGGAGAGCTGCTCTGCGTGAAGCTACTTCCTCAGTCCAGAGCAGGGCTGGGCTCTTAGCCCTGCCCTCCCGCCCCGATCCTTCTGTTTGGGGGGGAAGCCCTGGCGGCCCTACCACCGCCAGCACGCACACCACACCACACACCAGACAGATGAACGGGCTCCATGGGGTTGGCAAGGCATGCGATGAGGATGAGATGGTGTGTGAGGGGGGCGGGCAGTGCTGGCTGACAGGGGAGGTACGGTCTTACCAGCTAACCCTCTGCAAAGAGGCCTGTTAGCTCCCCTCAGGCTGTGCAGGAGATGGCAAAATCCTGACAGGTGTCCTCCTGGGGGAGATACCAGAGAGGCGGGCCAGTGTTATGAGTTGTCTGGCTGGGCCCTGCTGCCCAGGTGGGGCTGGGGGCCAGGGAGGCTCCGGCTTACAAACTGGAATCTACTGTCTCAGAAACCTTCTCTTAGCTGGGCAGTCCCTGGGGCGTCAGAGTGGAAACATAGCAAGGAGAAAGAACTTGGGAGTCTCTAAATCCCCGAGGCAGGGGAAAGTAGAGGGGACAAAGAGGGGACAGGATGGCCTCTTCTTACATGCTCATGGGGGCCTCGCCCCCTTGCTCGGCCTCCAGCAGACAGACTCAGCCAGGAGAGGAGAACGTTAACCATATCACTGGGCTTCCTGCCTTCTGCCTCCCCAGGAAAGACCAAGTTTGGCTGAAAGAACAGAGGGCTGCCAGTTGGAGCCTCAGCAAAGAAAGAGCAAACAAAAACCAAACCAAAGCAAATCAAGTCTTAAAAACAAAAATTTTATTACAAGCAGGAACAAAGAATACTGGCTTAAATAAAAGGCAGGTGGGAGTCCCCTCCTCTATCCAGCTCCCTCCCCACTTCCCAGCACCGCTGTAGCATGGCCCAGGGTCCTGACACTAGGGCAGAGCTGCTTCTCCCAGAGGGGACCCTCTGGGACTGCCATTTCTCAGCTGCCTCTGACCCACTAGCCTCTGCAGCAAGGAAGGGCAAGATGCGAGGACTTCCTCGTCACTTTCCCAGGGCTTCAGGCCACCTGAAGGGCCAAGGAGGGGGACAGAACAATTTCCTATTTTGACAAGAAGCTATAGTTTCCAGCAGAGAAGGGACATCCTTTGAGTTTCTGGCCCAGATTTAGGCCGACCTTCCCTCGCCTCTTGGACCACCCTGCTCTTTCCTCCCTTTTCTCTGGACGGAGTCTTCCAGTGGGCAGAGACTCCCCGTCCTCTAGCCACTGGCACTAGGTCGCATACTCAGAGCCCAGAGGAGGGAGTGTGGCTTGTAGAATGGCAGCCGCTCCCCCCAGCCATTACCCCATCAGCCCCGCCCAGCCTCAGCCTGTCTGGGCAGGTCCCAGGCTTCCTAATGTCCGAGGAGGAAGGAAGGGCAGGAGGACGGGGGCTGAGCTGCAGCGACAACCCAGGGGTCTCTTGTGATCCAAGCACGGGCTCCCTGTGGCCACAGCTCAGGCTGCTCCTGTTGCGGCTCACTGACACCCGAGGGGGATGGCGGGGAGAGGGGCAGCCCAGGGGGTGTAGGGAAGTGGGAGCCAGCCTCATTCGCACGAGGGCACATGCGAACACACACACACACACACACTCACACACACTCCCGCCAGAAGTTCTCTTAGAAATTTATTAAAACCAACTTGCCTTCTGATAATCCTTAACCTGGCACTACACAGAGAGCAATGTGGCTGACTTTTTTTTTTCTTCTTCCATTTAAAAAATGCTATGTAGAAAAGAGGTCTATAAAATTGTGCAAAATACCCAGCATTAATAAACCCGTTTCAAGTATTGCCAGCATGAGTGTAACCCGCCCAGCCCAAGAACGGACTTGGGAGAGAGGTGGGGCGCCAGACCGGGATCCCTCAGAGAACCCTCCATGGATAGCGAGGGGGCAAGGCCCCCACTTCCTAGTGTGCTACCCAGGAATCATGCAGGAGCTGAGGCCTTGGGTAGCTTCCTCTGACACAGGCTGTCCCCCACCCGCCCCCACCTCTGCCCTTTCTATCTGGAACCCCAGCTCTATCCCACTGGCCAACCCCATATAAAAAAACAAGAACAAAAATGGAAGAACAATGATCATCACAAAGAGAATGAAGGAGCCCACAAACCAAAGCAGCCCACGGAGGAGGCATCCTCTCCTATAGCCTGCTGTCCAGAGCCGAATGCTCGTGGGTCCTGCTTCACCGCCAGGACCCGGGCTGAGCAGAGCCCAGCAGCTCCCCTACCTGGGAGGCATCGCACTCAGTCAGCACCCTCACTCACACAGGGCTTGCCCTGGCACAGGCAGAGACGTGGCATGGCCCCCTCGCGGCCTCGGGGGCCCTGGCCTCTCTCTCCTGTCACTCCTGCCACTGATCAGCTGGGGGGATGTAGGGCCCAAGGCTGTGGGAACTTGGGTTTGGGGAGCAGAGGGTACAGCCATGGAGGTGTGGGGAAAGCCACGCAGGGTGGGAAATAAATACGAAAGAGTCTTTGGCGGCTCTGCTTCCCGTGGGTGGAATGGGGAGGGTCCCGGCAGGTGTGGAGGGCGGCAGGTGAGTGCAGAGGGGTGGACAGGCCAGCAGGTAGCAAGTACTGAGCCCAGTTCAGGGGTGGCCTCCTACCATGCTGGCGTCGGGCTTGGCTCCGCAGGTTGGCTCATCGCTTCTGACGGGTGAGGGCAACACGGTGTCAGACTGCACAAATCCCCTTCGGTCAATCAGGCTTCCAAAACACAAGAGGGGACATGTGAGGGCCCCTGCCCGACACCAGTGATCCAGGCCAGGGGGCCGAATGGCACAGGCCATTTCCCAGGCAAGGAAAGACCTAGTCCTAGAAACCCTGAGAAAGGGGAGTTGATCTCCAGTTGGGGGCTCAAGACCCTTCCCTTCCAGAAGGGCCCGCTCTGCACTCTGGACACCTGGTTTTGGCCACCGGATTTATTATTCCCTGTTAATTCAAAGCAGCCCATTTTGCTGTCTGGCTGCCACAGAGCCAGGCTGCGGGGAAGGGGAAGAGCAGGACGAAAGGGCATTTGGAACTAGTGCGATGCCCACTGTCACCCACCCCCACCCCCACGGCAAGCATGACGGGCATATCAGGCAGGAGAAGCTGGTGGGGTGGGGGTGGACAGTGTGCGAAGTCTTGTTCCCGCAGCGTCCACTGCAATTTAACAGCTGTTCTGGCGCTCTGGCGCCCCCTGGTGTGCAGACAGAGGGGCACTTCCCAGCAGCTCTGAGCCACCAGGGCTCTCCCGCCAGGAGGGAGGATGGAGTCCCCCCACCCGACGAGGCCATCAGCACCGGAAGGTGAGAGTTGCTCAAGCGTGGCCAAAACATTAACTGTGGTGATCCCTGGCGAACAAGATTACAGATGATATCTAATACTCTTCTTAATATTTTGTACTTCATTTTTTTCTACAATGAGCATATGTTATTAATTACACAGAATTCTTTTATGTGACAAATGCCTTGAGTACACTCTGCAGGGGATGGTGGGCAGAGGGTTTCCATGCTGTGAGGAGAGGTCTGCTGCTTCCAGAACCTCTTTGAGAGGTGTGGACTCACAGGGCTGCCCTGCACTGGCCAGGCCAGGCCCTGGGACCTCTCCCCGCTACCCCTGGCTTACCTGGGAGGTAGGGGGCCGCAGAGCACAGCACAGCAGTTGGTGATAACACTTCTATGGCTGTAGGGATTGATGGAGGCCTCACCGCCCCTCTTGCTGGACCACGAGCCTTTGATCTGCCAGCAGGAAGGAAGTCTGAGTCAGGTACCTCCCTTGCTTCCATTTTTTAGGAGGGAGGTCTAGAGGTTAGGAAAAACTGGTGAATTCTGAAACCAATTCTGGATAGACTATTGGAGGGGATGTGTCTTTAACCCGGGCTATTCAGTGAGTGTGGGGGACTGCTGGATCTGGGGGGACCTGGCAGAGAGGAAGAAGCCCTCATCAGGACAGAGAATAGAGCCCAGCCAGAGAAGCCTCCAAAGGCAACCTTTTGGGTGCATCCTCTCTTCTCTGGCCAGCCACCTACGAGTGAAGGTCGTGCAAGGGGACGGGGCTCAGGCTGACCTGGCTGTGAACCCTGGCCCTGCCACCGACACACTGATGACCCTGGAGAGGCCACTTCTCTGAATCTCAGTCCTCATTTGAAAAACAGGGAACTCTGACACCATCAGTGGGGCATTCGATGAGATCCTGCCCATCTCTAGATCTGTGAAGCCAGATCAAAGGCACCGGGGAGTCTAGCAAGGAAGGACACCTGCCTGACTCTAGCCCAGAGTTTTCCAAACTTACTTGGCCACCACACATCTTTTTACCTAACCCCCAGTAACATGCTGAAGAACTAGCACCCACGAAACCGCCTTGGGAGATGCTGGCTGATGTCATTTCTGCTCTGTACCAATCATCCGGCACATGATACCCCAACATGAGTGCTAAGTTTTGTTTCCCGGAATGAGAGGCTGAGGTCAAAAAATGTGTTTTCTGTTGGTCATGGGCCTCTGAGCATACGTGATGGCAGCCGAGGCGCAGGTGCTCTCATGTGCTTCCTTACTGTTTGCGAGAACAGGAAGGGGACGTCAGGTCTGGCCCACGGGCTGGGCACACAGGGGGTGCTCAAACAATGCTTGCTGGTGGAGGGCCGCAAGACGGCCTCGCGGTCCTGTCCTCGCTGTCCCCCTCGGTAAGGGAGCCCAGGGACACCCTGACAGTCTCCGAGTGCGGTGTGGTGGGGGGCACAGGAAGCTGAGCCGTGGCTTCCGGCCCCAGCCCTGGCTCTGTCCCTTTCCAGCTGTGTGACCTTGGGGCTCACTCAGCCACCAAACGGGAGAAAAGCATCCCTTTTCCTTCTGCTTCAGAGTTGGCAAAAGGACCCCAAAAGAACTCTGGAAACAGGCACACGCGGGCTAACATAATGGCTTACGGTGCAGCGCTGCCTCTCGGTTAGCGGGAAAGCCGTGCCGGGCGGCCCAGGCACACGGGGTCTTCGAAGCCTGCATTGGGTCTCCTGGGGCCAAGCCGTGAGAGCTGGAAGGCAGTGTCTCCACCCATGTCACCCCAGCAGCCGAGAGTCAGGCTGCACCGTGGCCGCTCCAGGCTCCCTCAGCCCTGCCTCCTTCCCAGGACCCTGCCCAGGATCCAGCCTTACTCACGTCTTCGTTAGTTGTCAAGTTGGAGGCGACGAGGTAAGTATGAAACCCTGAGAGGCCCAGGATGGACCAGATGGAGAAGAAGCAGATCACCAACTCCAGCACAGTGAGCACGGTGGTCAAGGATGCACACGGGGACAGGGCCGGGAGCCTCCCTTGAGCTTGGGAGCTTGCCACGCTCTGCCTTTCTCACCTATCCTTCCATGAGCTATTTCCTCAGAAAGGAAGGGAGTTTGTAACCTTCCTGTGGCCCACTCACCACTTCTCAGCAGGATCACCTTCTGGGCCCTAAGGAGGGCTTGGGAGCCCCTTCAAGAGCAGGATGGGTAATGGACAGTAGAGGGAAATGAGGATTCCAGGCACCCAGAACCCCATATAGGACATGGTCCAGGAAGCTTGGTGTCTTAAGGGAAGACAGGGACTGTGGGACTCCTGAGAGTTCTTGGACACCCCAGCCCCCTGCTCAGGCCACTTAGGATCAGTTCTAGCCCGGGCAGGAACAGAAGCAGCTGGTACAACGGATTATTCTTGAGGACAAACACTGGCTCTACACCATTCCCCTCTGTTTATAGGAGGCGTGGGAACCCACCCCAGTGAAGGGGCCTTGCTCCCACCAGGGCATCCACCAGATCACAAAGGATATCTTGCTGGTGTCTCCTTCAGAGTGGAGAGGAAGTCGCTTCCCTGAGAGCCTGGGCAAGAAAAAACAGGACCGGGCACAGCTCAGAGAGTGACCACAGCCCCCTGACTTGAGCTTGCTGGCCCCCCATCCCGCTTGCCCCTGCCCCCTACCCCAACTCACGCAGCGTCAGGTGGGTGACCACACAGGCGAAGATGAAGGTCGTCAGGAACGAGAGGGAGAGAATAAATGCGTAGAAGAAGCGGTAGTTCCGTCTCCCCACACAGTTGCCCACCCAAGGACAGTGATGGTCAAACCGTTCTGGAAAAGGGCCAGGGGAGACGGGTTAGTGTCCCTGGCCTGCGACCACCACAGGTGTTCAGAGGCCTCACGCCACGGCTGGGGCTTTCCTCCCCACCAGGCTCTCTGCACGCACCCACCCACCGTTCCTCGGACGCTCCCTGCTTCTGGACCTTTGTGCGCAGGTTCCTACTGCCCCACATTCGCTGTCTCTTCACCTGGTTAAGGGTAATTCCCCCTTCATGACTCAGCTGCAAAGCCACTTCCTTAAGAAAGTCTCTGATCCCAGACAAGGTGAGGGCCCTCTGTTATCCGCCCCGTTCCTTATCTGCAGCGCTTGGCCCATGTGTTTACATACTTATTTGTAACTAGTGGCCTGGCCAAGGACCCCTGCTCAGTTGTAAACTCCATGAGGGGGTCTGTTTTGGCCTCACACTGAGCTGAACCCTAGGGTCCAGCAGTGCCTGGTACAAAGATCCACAAAAAAGTACTTGTTGCCTGGCCTATGACCCTGGCCACATGCCAACCACCAAGGATCCCCATTCCTTGCTCTAGAAATAGAGGCCCAGGGAGGGGCTGGGCTGCTCTGTCACTTGCGGAGAGCTGGCATGAAAGGCCTGGATCACACCCAGACTGGTAAGGAAAGTCCCCTGTGAGAATATGGATCACAAGCCCATTGCAGGCCTCACACCATGGCCAGCACTCTTCACGGGGGAGGTGGGGGGGGGGTCCTCAGGGATGAATAACACTCACTGAGTCACCCACTTCCCTGCCTACTGTCATGGGTGTTCCCTGCTGTTCTCTCACTCAGGGAGCGCTGAGCTAGTGTGATGAGCTCACTGCCTGGGAACCATACAGTCACCATGGCTCAGCTTGCCTGGGTCCTCTTACATAGCATTTCCCTTATGACACCCTCCCAGGGGCACACCCCCAGTCCCCATCAGGGCTGTCTGGCCTCTGGTGAGCAAGAAGAGGAGACAAAACAGTCTCTGGTTCCCCAGCAACCACTGCAATTGTGGGTCAGGAGCTTAGCTTCCAATCTTGGCTACATCCTCTCCACCTTACCAGCTTGAACTCCTCTGTTCCCAGATACTTGTCCCTCCCAAACCCTGGGAATCAGATCCAAAGTCATTCAGTATAGCTGGCCCTGGGCCACTGGATGATAAATCATTCTCTTTCTGGCCCCAAAGTATCTAGAATGTTATTGCTCCAGTCTCTGGTTCCTGGAAGGTTGGACCTACTGAGAACCAGGCTGAGGCCTGGAAGAAGGGTCCAGGGCCTCTCTGTGTCTGCCCCATACTTCAGAGCTGGGGGAAAAGAATCTACCAATCCTGGGCTGAAGCCAAGATACCACTGGTCACACTCTGCGCCTCTCCCTATAGCCCCTCCTTGGTCTGAGCAAATTTGGGTGAAGCAGACTTCCTGCCCAGCTCTGGCTGATTCAGACACAGCCTCACCCCCATGAGTGACTCTCCTGTCTCCAGGGCTCCTTGCATCACTCCCTGCTGCCTCCCACTTACCCACACAGTTGTCACAGACACTGCAGTGTGACGTCCGTGGTGGCCGAAACATCTTGCAGGTGAAGCAGTACTTCAACTTGACCATCTGCCCGTTGATCATCACCTCCCGGGTCCGAGGGGGTGGCCGGTATGTGGAACTGCCTGTGTTATCTGAGGGCGGGAGGAGAGGGAGATGGGGGATCTTCGAGCCCGGAGCCAAGAGCCCCGGCTGGGGAGAAGCCATTGCTCCCTAGCAGGGACAAGAGAAGCCTTCAGGAAACCGCTTCCTGGGAACACGCCACTGGGATAAAATGCAGGCCCAAGGCGGGGACAACTATGAAGATCTGCTACAGCCTACCGAAACTTGCCGTGTGCCAAGCCCTGTGATAAAGCTTTACACACCGGCTCACGCACCGCTGGCCGTATACAACTTTGAGAAGGAGACCCTGGGAAGACTTAGGGAGGTTTATGGGAATCTAGTCAAGCCCGAACTAAGTTCCAGTTTCCAGGAGGTTCAGGAGATGGAAGGACAAAGTAAACAACACTATGAGAAAGCAATCAGATCCAGAATGTGGGACGCCTACAAGACCACTGGCCTGATCTCTAACAAAATCAATGTCACTTACAAAGAGAAGGAGATGGCTCTAAATTAAGAGACACGAACAAATGCAATGCATGATCTTAGATTGGATCCCGTCTTGAAAAGCAAAACAAAACACAGCAACAAGAAAGACATTTGGCGGGGAACTGGGGAAAAAGGAATATAGGTTAGAAATTTGGGAGCTATTAATTTTCCTAGCTGTAATAATGGAATTGTGGTCATGCAGGAGGCTGTCTTTAGATTTTGGAGACACATGTTGAAGTATTTATGGATAAAGTGTCTATAATGTCTGTAATTTACGATGAAATGGTTTACAAATTATAAGCATAGGGGTGTCTGGCTGGCTCAGTCAGAAGGGCATGTGACTCTTGATCTTGGGATTGTGAGTTCTAGCCCCATGTTGGGTGTAGAGATTCCTTAAAAATAAAATCTTTTAAAAAATTAAAGATAAAAGAAAGAAATCATAAGTATATAAGATATAAATAAGAGACACTAATAACAACTATTTAGTGACACGTAGAAATTCATTGTATTTTCCCACTTTTCTGTATATTTGAAATTTTTCATAATAGAAATTTTAAGTGGAAAAGAAATACAGAAATATATTGTACTCATGGATTAAAAGATTCAGCATTAGGGGCGCCTGGCTGGCTCAGTTGGTTAAGCAACTGTCTTCAGCTCAGGTCATGATCCTGGAGTCCCGGGATCGAGTCCCACGTCAGGCTCCCTGCTCGGCAGGGGGTCTGCTTCTCCCTCTGATCCTCTTCCCTCTTGTGCTCTCTGTCTCTCATTCTCTCTCTCTCTTAAATAAATAAATAAAATCTTTAAAAACAAAAACAAAAACAAAGAACCTCAGCATTAGAATTAGATTTATTCTCCCTAAATCAATCTGTACATCAACATAATTCAAGTCAAAAATCCCAGTATGGGCTGCCTGGGTGGCTCAGTCGTTAAGCCTCTGCCTTCGGCTCAGGTCATGATCCCAGGGTCCTGGGATCGAGCCCCGCATTGGGCTCCCTGCTCCGTGGGAAGCCTGCTTCTCCCTCTCCCTCTGCCCTGGCTTGTGTTCCCTCTCTCGCTGTGTCTCTCTGTGTCAAATAATAAAATCTTAAAAAAAAAAAAAAAAAATCCCAGTATGTTTTTTGGGGGAGATGAAATTGACAAATTCAATCTAAAATTTATACAGAGGGGAACCTGGGTGGCTCAGTCGTTAGGCGCCTGCCTTCAGCTCAGGTCATGATCCCAGGGTCCTGGGATCGAGCCCCGCATCGGGCTCCATGCTCAGCGGGAAGCCTGCTTCTCCCTCTCCCACTCCCCCTGCTTGTGTTCCCTTTCTGTGTCTCTGTCAAATAAATAAATAAAATCTTAAAAAAATAATAATAATAAAATAAAATTTATACAGAAATGCAAAGAGCCATGAATAGCCAAGGCATTCTTGAAGGAAAAAAGCTAAAGGACTTATATGACTAGATCTCAAGACTAATGATAAAGCTCTATTACTTAAGAAGGCCTGGTTTGGGTGCAAAGGTAGAAATGCTGATCAATGGAACAGAAAAGAGAATCCAGAAACAGACCTGACATGTACAAGGGTGGGGGGGAGGGTCCTGTGACACTGCTCATATAGTGTTTCTTGATCTGGGTGCTGATTATATGTGTGTGTTCGGTTTGTGAACACTCAACAAACAGAACACTTATGATTTGTACACATCTTGTAAGCCCATTATTCTTCAGTGAAAACTTAACAAAAAGAGGTTTAAGTAACTTGTCCGAGGTCATGAAGCTCAGATGCGGGTGAACAGGAATCCGAACCCAGGTCTGCCACATGCAAAAGCCCACAATTCTACCCACTGAGCCTCTTGGTCCCCCAGGCCTCAAAGGACCAAAGTCCCCAAAGCAGTGGCTCCTTCCTGACAGAATTCTGACAGTCCCATGAGGCTGCTTGTGATCCCCAGCCCTTAGCAATGTTCCCAGCTGTTGCTTCTACTGAATGCACTCCCCAGACAGCATCTCCAGTTTGGCCACGTGCCTCGAAAATAACTTACGGACTGCCTACCAGGGGCCAGGCACTATTCTAGGTGCCTGGCATGCATCAATGAAGCAAACGGACTTGGGTCTCACATTCCAGTTACCAAACAGACTCTTGCTAGGCTGTTCACCATCACCCCAACCACCATGTGTTTAAAATGGAGCTCAGCACCCGAACGTTTCTTCTTTAAAACCAGCAGCAGGGTAAAGGGCAGGGGGTGTGAGGTCAGTGGACACACTCCGAAACCTGGTTTTGCCAGACTTGCTAAAGTAACAGATAATCTCTCTGTGCCTCTGTTTCCTTGATCACTGAAATGTGGATAATAACAATAACATCATAGGGTTGTTGTGAGGGTTAAATGAGTTAATATACGTTAAGTGGCACAAAGTAAATGCTGAAGAAGCACAAAGAATTATAAAGAGAAAGAAAGGAAGAGGCGAGGAAGAGGAAACACTGAGCACCTACTATATGCTGAGCACGTTGCATATATTATCTTCTTGAACCCTGAGAACATCCCAGGAGGTAAGGTTATCATTACCACCTCTAGGTCACAGTTAAGGAGACTTTTCAGTGAGGTGAAGTGACGTGCTCGAGGCCACTCCCAGCTAGGAAGTGGCAGAACCCAGATGTGAACCCAAGTTTCCAAAAACTTGGGTTTGAGGTCTTTTTTAAATTTTAAAGTGTCACAATGAGTGTTATTTAACCCTGCCTGGTTCCTTATTTCTGCCAGTGGCACAGTCCAAGAGCTGGAAAGAACCTCAAAGAACATATAACACAGCCCCTAGCACAGAGTGAACACTTGAAAATTGTCCCTTCACTGCCTGCTTCTCTTCTAACCCCTTCAGTTTACAAATGAGAAAACAGGCCCAGAGAGGTTAGGGAAGTTACCCAAAGTCACAGAGCCAGCGAGTTGCAGAGGCAGGGAAACTCCGTTTGGAGACCCTTTGCAGACCCTTCCTTACCCCTTCACGGCCAGTCGCTAGGCCTCGTCAGGATCTTCCTTCATAATCTTTCACTCTCCTCCCAATGCCCTAACCCAGGCCAGCCCCTATCACCAAACAGCTTCCCCAGAAGGCTCCCTGCTCCCAGCCCCTCTGCCTTCCAACCCCCTTGCACACACCACCACATTTCTCTAAATAACCCCTTTTGAGTGACAACCCTTCACTGGCCTCCCCTAAAAACCAGATAAAGGACAACTTCCTGTCCTGATACTAGGACCCTCCACAACTGGGCCCGACCTCTGCTCCTGGCTTTTCTCCCACCACTCTTCCCCGAGTCCCTGCAGCTTCAGCTTCCTGTCCCTGTTCCGACCAAGCCCTGGCCCCTGCCTTCTCCTTGCTCACCAGGACTCTCCCGCTCCCTGTCCAGTCTTCCAGAAGCTTCTCTGAGCACTGCTGCCATGGGGGCTCTTGTGCCTCACACCCAGCGCCTGCTCCCTGCGGGGCTGTGATGGGGCTGCTGTGTAGGGGACGCTGTCTCTCCCCCTAGACCGCATGCCCGCTGAGGGCAGGGCTGGTGGGGGAAACAGGCAGTCCCCGGCCCATGAGCCATTGGGGAGCAGGCAGAGAGGAGAGAATACATGCTGTGGACTCAGGCAGGCCTAGAGTTCAAATCCTGACCCTCCCATTCACGAGCTAGTGCCGTCAGGGAGGGGACTGAACCTCTGTGAGCCTGTGGTTGCATGTGAAAAAGCAGACAAATAACAACAGGCTGGAAGGCTTATAGAAGGATCAGAAATAGTACCTGGAAAGGAACTGGCACTTGGTGAGTACTTACTAACAGCTGTGTTGGCATGGCCTCTGGAGTCTGCAACACTAGGTTTGAAACATGATTTTGCTACCTTCACCTCCCTTCACCTCCTGGAGCCTCGGCTTCTTCATCCGTCCAATGGAGAGAAGACAGTCTCAGACTCACAGGATTGTGGCGGGTGCTCAGTGCGATGCTGCAGGACGGCCCTGAGCACGGGGCTAGATTCACAGGAGCCTCAGTCCTGACTCACAGTTCACGTTGGGACACTCCAGCTTGCACAATCCTCCACCTCTTTCCAAAACTCTTGATGCTCCTCCAAATCCAACCTGTAACCCTCGCCCATGGGCCCCAGGTCCAGCTCTCATCCCTGCCCACTGCTGGCTTCCAGGCTTGGACACAAGCTTTGAAGCCAGACAGATATGCATGTGGCCCAACCGCAACGAGTTATGTGATATGGGTCAAGTGGCTTAACTTCTCTGTGCCCTCATCTGCTAAAAAAGAAAATAGGACATAATCAAACTTGCCTCCTAGTGTTGTAAAGGAAGATGAAGCAAGAACTCAGCAAGTGGGCTTATGAGCAAAACATCTAGCACTGGGCCAGAGCTGAATAAACACTAGCCATTATTATTATTATTGTCCTTCCCATGAAAAACTATATTCCAAACAACTTATTTACCAAACTTCAGAACCCAACTCATCCGTGAGCGAAGGGCAGCCACAGACCCACTTGAGGAAAGAGGAGGAGAAAATTCCTGGAATCCTCACTTGGGTTCCCACAGGCCCCCAGGCAGGCAGGGGACTCCTACCAGTATGTTGTGGCCTCCGGGGACCAGGCTTCCTCCTCTCGAGAACAGAGAAAGAGGAAGTAAAGCTCTGCACACCCAACTTCCTTGGGTTGCCAAGAGCTAGGGGCGGGGGAGAAAGTGTCCCCCTGGAGCAAGGGAGCCCCCTAGATGCACCGGGGCCCTCACCAAGTTGGGTCAAAGGAGGCCTTGCAGGGATGCCCCTCAGCCTGTCCCACTGTTTATTCATGCGGACCAACCCCGGCCCTGGACTCCTCCTCCACGCATTCCTGCCAACAGCTTATTAGTGCCAGACAAGTCCCTCTGCCATTCCTGACCACAAGGCTCCGCCTCTTAAGTTTCAATAGAGACAATTTTTTTTTTTAAATAACCAATTGTAGGAAATAAGCATTCTTTTTTTTTTTTTTAAGATTTTATTTATTTATTTGAGAGAGAGAGAGACTGAGAGAGAGAGAGAGCATGAGAGGGGGGAAGGTCGGGAGGGTCAGAGGGAGAAGCAGACTCCCTGCCGAGCAGGGAGCCCGATGTGGGACTCGATCCCGGGACTCCAGGATCATGACCTGAGCTGAAGGCAGTCGCTTAACCAACTGAGCCACCCAGGCGCCCGAGACAAACAATTTTCAAAGTGCACTGATATTCCCTGTCTCACTTGATGCACCAAAGATGCTCTGGGCTGGGCAAGGGGGTATGTACCCACATTTTACAGATGAGGACACGGACTTCACTCCAATAGTATGTATAAAGTGGGGCTGAAATTAAAACCCTTGTCTTCCAAACATTCTCTCAGACATTACCAACTACTATGTCAAGATATTGTACAAGGCCTGGGGGCGGCAGGTGAGGGGAGAAGAGGCAAGTACATACAGATAAGTCAAATATGGTTCCTTTAAAAAAAATAAATTAAAGGCTCCTGGCTGGCTCAGTCGGTACAACATGCGACTCTTGATCTTAGGGTTATAAGTTTGAGCCCCACACTGGGTATAGAGATTACTTAATAAAAAAAAATAATAGGGGCGCCTGGGTGGCTCAGATGGTTGAGCATCTGCCTTCAGCTCAGGTCATGATCCCGGGGTCCTGGGATCGAGTCCCGCATCGGGCTCTCTGCTCCACGGGAAGTCTGCTTCTCCCTCTGCCTCTCTCTCTCTGTCTCTCATGAATAAATAAATAAAATTAAAAAAAAAAATTGACAAGATGTGCTGTTAAGCCTTTCAAATGGAACCTGACACTTGATCAGCAATTTAAAAATAATAATAATAATAATAAAAATAAATAAATAAAATAAAATAAATAAAATAAAATAAAATAAAATAATCTTGGGGCATCTGGGTAGCTCAGTCAGTTCAGCATTTGACTCTTGATTTCAGCTCAGGTCTTGATCTCAAGGTTGTGAGTTCAAGCCCTGCTTTGGGCTCCATGGTGTGGAGCCTACTAAAAACAAAACAAAACAAAAAACAACAACAACCTTAAAAATAAATACATAAAAAAATAAAATTTAAACGAAAGTTAAAAAAATTAGGAAAAAACGGGGGGAGGGGACATGCCTGGCTGGCTCAGTCAGTAGAGTGTGTCCGACTCTTGATCCCGGGGTTATGAGTTCAAGCCCCACGTTGGGCCTAGTGCTTCCTTTAAACAAGACAAAAAACCACATTTGCTTTGTTCACCTAGTTTAGATAATATTTGTTGAAAAAAGAAGGAAGAGGGGCGCCTGGGTGGCTCAGCTGGTTGAGCGTCTGCCTTCGGCTCAGGTCATGATCCCAGAGTCCTGGGATCGAGTCCCACGTCGGGGAGCCTGCTTCTCCCTCTCCGTCTACTCCTCTGCCTACTTGTGCTATCTCTCTCTCTCTGTCAAATAAATAAATAAAATCTTTAAAAAAAAAAGAAAAGAAAAGAAGAAAGAGCGGTAAGAGATGCTATTTCTGCCCTAAGGGAATCTAAGATCTACTCCAAGGCTTTCTGCTTTGGGTTTTCCCCCAAGAAGTAAAAAGGCCTTTCCTGCTGCCCCCAGGCACGTAGCCGGGGCTCTAAAGCCCCTGGGGATGTGGTAATGAGGGGCAAGGCTCGTCCCCATGAACACCTGTGAGAAGCAAATGAATCTCCCCACACTTCCTCCCTCACCAAGGGCCATGCTATGGGTCTCTCCACAGCAACCAAAGCCCAGGGAGGGGAGCAGGCCGGCATTCTGCAGTCAGAGCCAGATGGCTGGGTCTGTGACTGAAGCCCCGTGGCTGGCGGGGAAGGCCCCGGGGGCCGGCTTGAGCTCCCGAGCAGGCTTTCGTGAGGGAAGGCCGGGATCGCCACCCGCCTTGCTGGGTCCTGACTGTTGGCCTTCCGTTGCCCCCACCTGTGGAGGAAACGGCGGCAGGGTGGGGTCTCCCCAGCTTCTAGGTCAGTGCAAGGTCAGCCACAGTGCCCAGGCTGTGGGTCACCGTAATCCCCACGTGACCATTTCTGTTCATGCCAGAGGCTTATGGAGCGCCCACCACCTACCAGCTGAGGGGCAGGCCGGAGGACACAGGAAGAGCTTGGCCTGAGGGCAGAGGGAGCAGGTGAAGTGGATAATCACCGAGTCCGGGTAAGAGGCACTGTGAGTCAAGTCTGGTGACTCTGGGGCCAGCCTGATCTCATTTTGAAACCTGGCCTGGCCACTTGTTGGCTTGTTTCTTTGAGGAAGCTGCCTAACCTCTCGGAGCCTCAGTTCCTCACTCAGTAATAATCGCATCAGACTTGTCAGGTAGTGATGGGAATGAGAGATAGAAAGGCCGAACCCACAGCTCGAGGATTAATGGTATGACTGATGTCTATACTCGATCCCAGGGGGAACGTGTGGGGTGGGGGCTGGAGGCGGCATTCAAGGAAGCAACAAAAGGTGAAGCATAATTAAGCTGGATCAGGAGGAATGAGCCGTCTGGCTCACCAGGGAAAGAGGGACAGCGGTAGAGGGGGCTGTGTGAACAAAGCAAAGGCACAGAGGTGTGAACGCGCACAGCGTGGCAGGGGGGCTCGGGGGGGCGGGGGCAGGTAGGCTAGGCTTGGCCTTGAGCCTGCAAGCGAGCGCACCTCTGCGGGCAAGTTTTCAGGAAGGGGGAAGATGATCTGTTTCCTGGCCACAACACTAAGTAACACTGATTCATGGGATCAGAAAGTTAGCCCCTTTTCAATTTTCTTTCAAGCCTTTGACTCCATCAAGAGGAAAACGCTTGACTTCTAATACCTAAGAGCTGTGATCAGGCCTTAAAGTGACTATTTCTGCAGGCAAGTGTAACCACCAAGAATCTGTAACATTGTTATGTTTTGTTTTGATGATTATCTTCTATTAGGAGTAAGAGGCTTTCCGCTTACAAGGGTGATACAAACTTTCTTTGTAAGATACATTTAAAAAAGAAATGCTTAAAGGAAAATACTAAGGAAATGAAGGTACAAGGTGAGATGCAGAAAGCGTAAACATCATAAAGGCTGGACCCAAATGACCGAACTTCAGGAAGTGCTGCTGAGGCCACCAGGGAATCACCCAAATCCTAAGCCAGGGAGGGCTGGGGCCACATCTGGGTCTTGGAGAAACAACTGTGATTGCAGGGAGAAGCCAGGTGCTGGGGCCTGGTCAACAGAGCCAATCCAGGTAGCAAATGGGGCAGGTCTGCCCTAGGGCAGTGGGCTTCAGAAGGACCTGGGGGGAGACACTCTGGGCACAGACAGGCTGCAGTCCGTGACCTGCTGGGTGGTGGCGGAGGGAGAGGCAGCCTTATGTCTGTTCTGTGAGCTGTAAACGTGTCTAGGTCAGGGTCTGTCGCTCTGATCTGGATGTTTCTATTGTCTCCCATCAGACTGGGAGCCTCTTGGGGGCAGTGTTGGCACCCCTTACCTCTTTTCCAACTTCCCAGAGTGTCTGGACTCTGTATGGAGAGGGAGACCTGTAGGGAGACCCAGCTGCATGGGTCACCAGCTGACAAGTCAAGATCTCAGACCAGGGTGACCAACCGCCTTGGTTTGCCTATGACTGAGGGGTTTCCCAGGACACGAGACAGGAAGGAGCTGGTCAGCCCACCTCAGACGGTCCTTGTAGGGCGGCAGCCTTGGGCTAGAGCCTGTTGGGCTGGAGTTGCTGGCCTATGGGGCCGAAGTGAGAAGCCCCCAGTCTGCATGGGCCCCAGTAATCATCAGTTCGTGTTTATATGAACAGCACCATCCACCTCGAAGCTGGTCCCCAGCCTTCTCGAAAAGGCTCAATGACCTTAGTCCTTTTCGAGAAAATATAGTTCACCCTGATTAGAAACCTCCTGGCCCCACCCTCAAATCTGGCTCCCGTTCAAGTTTCAGAGTTCAAAGGCCTCAACGATGTCACTTTCCAGGCATGGCAGCTGTTCTCAAAGGGAAGTCTCCAACCCTGACATTTAGGGCCCCAAGTGACTAATTCCACCCCATTCTCCAACCAGAATTTCTCTAATTCTTTGAAGTAGTCCTCCTGTTCCAGCTCATATGGCCTGCTCAGGGTTCTATGCCTGTCCCCGCTCCTTCCCCCCCGTCCTCTCCTCCTCTGTTCCACCTGCGCGGAGGGCTCCCTTCACACATATTCCCATGCCTGAACTCCACCCAAACCTTAAGCTTTGGCTCAAGGCATCTCTCCATGAAGCCTCTCCACATCCTCCAGGCAGAAGATGCTCCTGGCTTCTCTGATCCTCTTCCAAAGCCTACTGGTCCCTGGGGCAGCTGGTCACCCCTGCAGGTGTGGTCACACGCCACCCTGGACTGAGCTAGCCTGGAAACTGCCCGAAGGCAGGGTCAACATCAGATTTGTTTTTGGCCTCCCACCTCCTCCGCCTGTACTCAGGAGTCAGCATATAGAATCAACACATAAGTGATTAAAGCCATAATGCCTAATTGGGAGAAGTTCCAACTATCTCTCCATCGGTCACCTGGGGACAGCAAGGAGGGCCTCTACAGAGGCTCATCCATTCAGCCAACATCCCTGGACCCTCAAGCAGCAGACTAGGTGAACAAGACCCTCACTGTCCAGGAGAGGCTGCTGGGCCTGCCCAACAACTTTGTAACAATCACCGTGCAGCACAGGGCCAAGAAAAGAAGGACAAGGAGCTCTGGGAATGTGTCATGGAAGGTCTGGCCCAACTGGGGTCATGAAAGCATCTCAGAGTACAGAGTACCTGGGTTGAGACATACGAATGAAGACAGTGTGGCCACCGAAGACCAGAGACGTGTCCCTGTGGCCATCTCAGAAGAGAAAGCAAGGGGTTTGGGAGTCAAGGCACACAGTCCATCTCCATGCCTCCACTCCCTGGCCATGTGTTCATCTGCCTCAGTTTCTGCATGAGCACAGTGGGGCTGTGGGGAGGTTTTGTGGGGATAATGGATGGGAAACACTCAGTACACCGTCAAGCACTCCCCAAACATGGGGGATTACAGTTGTTATTATTACCCACACTGCTCACAGGAGGCCAGAGGATTCCAGGCAGCCAGCTCTCCAAGCTCAGGCTGAGCTGGATCATAATCCTGCCCATGATTAGCCCCAACTTGGAGGGAGGAGAAACGGGCTGCCACGGGGCCTCCCCCGTTGTCAGGTGGACTGCCCAGGTTCAGACTGCAGGATGCTGAAGGAGCAGAGTCGGGTCTAGGAGGCCAAGCAGTGAGTGGCCCAGGGTCACA
Source organism: Mirounga angustirostris (assembly GCF_029215605.1). Taxonomy (NCBI): domain Eukaryota; kingdom Metazoa; phylum Chordata; class Mammalia; order Carnivora; family Phocidae; genus Mirounga; species Mirounga angustirostris. The sequence goes on from NW_026991712.1 coordinate 170,258,528, forward strand.
AGGGGGGAGGAAGCTGGCTGCAGGCAGAGGAAGACAGCAACCGAGGGCATGGCCGAGGACAGGCCTAGGCAGAGGAATGAGACGCAGAACAAAGAGCAAGAGAATATCCTCCCCCTTCCTGCCCACCCTCGAGTTGCTCCAGAGAATCAGTGGACCAACTTCCAGTGCTGGATGCAGCAGGCTCTGACATTTACAGGCTACCGGGTCTCTTCAAGGCCAGTTAGATGTTTAAAAGCCTGTCTGAAAGCCACTCTGTTAGGGGAAGGAACCGACCACGGACCGGAAACCCCTGAGGTGTGCAAACAGCCACGTCACTTCTCCACAGGAAGGAGCTGGGGTGGAGCAAGCTGAGATTAAGGCCCTGGCCCCAGCACCCAGCCTCCCAGGGGGACCCACACTAGTCTAGGAGGAATCAAGGGCTGTCTGTGGCGCCTGGAAGCACAGGTTCTTTCTAGCCACACTGGCCTTCCTACTGTTCTTAAACATACCAGCTCGTTCACTGCTCCAGGCTTTCGCTTTTACTATTTCTGGATTGCATATTACTGGCTCCCATCACACCATTCAGGGCTCCTCTCAAGGACCACCTCCTCCTAGAAGCTTTCCCAGATCACCTACTCTAAACAAGCCCACTCCCTACACCTACTGTGCTCTTCCTCCAGATACCCACACAGCTCAATTCCTCATCTCTTCACATCTTTGCTTCTTTGCTCAGAAGTCACCTCCTTCATGAAGCCTTCCCTGACCACCCTATTTAAAACCATATACCCTCCCCCAGCTCTCATCCTTCCTCCCTGCTTTCCTCTTTGACATCCCAGATGTTTAATTACTAACGGTCCTTCTCCTCCTGCTGGAACGTCAGCTCCAAGAGGGCAGGGGATTATTGTCCTATTTGTTCACTACTGTATCGTCAGCATCTAGAAAAGTGCCTGGCACATAAGAGGGTTTCAACCAATGTCTGACGAGAGAATGAGTAAGTACACGAATGTTTAAGGGCAGAGACTCTGGTCAGACTCTATGAAATCTCATCCCAGCTCTTCCACCTACTGGGTGATCTTGGGCCACTTACTTTGCTCCTCTGAGACTCAGTGTAACCAGTAAAAGGAGAATAACAACAGTCCTTGTCTCATGGGATTACTGGGGGATGAAATAAGATCACGCATGTAAAGAGGTGAAAAGCCCGCCGGGCCCCCCGTGAGCGCTCAGTACTAAGCTGGCGGCCACCACAGCCTTCATTTGCCAGCATCTCTTGCTTGCTTCGTTGCTCACTGGTTTATCAGGTGTTTCCACTCTGGTGTCCGCTCCAGCCGGCCTTACTTACTACCGCGCCCCCAGTGTCTGGCAAGGTGTGGGAAGAGAAACTCAGGCCTCCTCTCAAATCAAGGAGCGCGGAGCTAGGAGACACAGCTTCAGCCCGAGTAGGAGCCTCACCGATCTGTTTCTCCAGGGCGGCTGCCTCACAGACAGTGGCCCGGGGCAGGATCCCGGGGTCAGTGAAACTGGTCCGCAGCAGGCAGCTCATGACGAAGAAGAAGAGGATGGCAGCGATGATGGGGATGGCGAGCGTCAGCTGGCGGGCCAGGAAGGGACAGCTGTGGGGAGGGGGGGAGAGAGAGAGATGAGCAGATACCCAGAGGGCTCCCTGCGGCACAGGGCTGCAGCACCAGGCAGGTGTTGTCACCCCAGAAACACCCCGCATGCCCATCCGTGCAGAGAGCCTTTCCCTGAGGAAGAGGGACAGCTCCTAGGCCAGGGCCTCGGGCAGCCATCACTAAGTGATCCTGGCGCTTTCCCTCTAAGCCAATAGCAGATACGATCAATAGATCCCAGCACTTTTTTTTTAAATGAGCTAAGGAGAGGAATCTAGATCCCAGCATTCTTAACCCCTGCACTCAGCTGCAGCCTCAGAATCCTTCTAAACACAAAGCCTCAGGCAGCCACTACCAACTCGCTTGAGTCGACCATCCATGAAAATGTTCACTCACTCACTCCACAAATACTGAGCGAGGTCTTACATACGCCAGGCAACACCTTCCCCAAACAGCAGTGGACAAGGGCGCTGTTCCCCAGCCGCCATGAGGCTCTGGTCTAGTGGGGAAAACAGACCTGTGGACAGAGAGGACCCACATAGGACTGTGTGTGCTAACATGGGCAAGAGGAAGACAGCCGAACAGTCAGGGAAGTCTGGCTGAAGGAGATAATGCCTAAACTCAAATCTGAGGAATGAAGAGCGTCAGCCAGGTGAAGGAGGTTAGGCGGAAGAGCATGGTCCAGTCACTGCCACTGTCATCCAAGGGCTGGCATCCCAAGTCAGCGCGTTCAGGTCCCCGAGCCTAGCTGGTCTGGAGAAGAGCCTGTGCACGGGCTGACTCTGAGGCCTGCCCGCACGATTAACTGCTGTCGTCTGCTGTCTTCCCTCCCAGACTGAGAGCGGCACCTGATGGGGTGAGGAGCTGCTACTCGGGAAACGACAGGCCACTGGGAGGCCAGAATCAGCCAAGGAGCTGGCACAGCTGCAGAAAGCAGACCTGTGGACGTCTGCACCCTCCTTCCAGAGCCTCCATCGCCAGAGGCTCTGGCCTCCAGGGAGGTCCTTCCCTTGAAGAGCAGAAACTGCCAAGACCAAGGGCTCCAACGGGACCACACATTCTGCTCCAAACACCTCAGTGGTCCTAGGTCCGAGCCTCAAACAAAGCTGGGCTGTGTCACCCACATGACCATCAGCCAGTTTGTGGATAGCCAGACTCTTTGCGGGATGGGGACTTGAAGTCTGAGACTTGTAGAACCCTCAGAAACACCAAGCCCTGGCTCCCTGATTTTATAGAGGGGGACTCTGAGGCCCACAGCTACATCCCAGGTCGCGTAGCCAGCCAATGACAGGGCTGGGGCCTCTGGGCCCTCAGCAAATACTCTCTACATTCACTCAACAAATATTTACTGTATTGAGTGCCTACTACACACCAGGCCCTGTTCCAGGCACTGAAGACATAACAGTGAGGAGAACTGAGACAGGCAACAAACTAACAGAAAGTATACACGTAGTATGTTCAGATGGTGGCAAGTGGTTCCAGAGAACAAGTAGTCAGGGAAGAGGAATAGGAGGGAGGGGAGTGGTTTGTAATGTTGACAGTCAGGGAAGGAGGGAAGAAAAGTGAGGGACTGAGCCATGAGACCATCTAAAGGAAGGGTATTCCAATCAGTGCGAAGGCCCTGAGGCAGGAATGTGCAAGGAGGCCAATGTGTCTGGAGGAGGATGCATGGGGAGGTGGGGGGAGTAGGAGGAGAGGGACAGAAAGGAAGCCCATTATCAGGGCGCTGGCTCTTATTCGGGAGAGCCAGGGAGGATTCGGGGGAGGGGCACTGGGATCTGACTTAGAATTAAAGGGGCACTCTGGCCTCCGTGTGGCATGGGAAGTGGGACAGAAGCCAGGCACCCTGCTGACAGCCCTGTGCAATAATCCACCAAACCAAACAATGAAGCAAAACCCTTCTCAGCAAGAAAAAGCCCTAGAGAGCCACTCTCTCTTTCCCCAGAGCAACGGGAGAATGTGAGCTTGCTCACTCTCCAGTGTTCCCACGTGCCGGGTCCCTACTGAGGTTTCACCCCAGTTCAGACCCAGGGGTGCTCTCAGCCCAAACCCAAACCCTCCTGCCAACTCCACCAGCCCAAGTGAGGAAGAGCAGAGACAAGGCGAGATGATTCACAAGCCCTCCCAAACCCAGAAGTCCTCCTTTCTCCCTTCTCTGGGGGACAAATCTGTCACCAGTCAAGATACCCACGCAGCCCAGAAGATCCTGCTTCTGAACTGACTGAACCCCACGCTGCAGGGTCACAGGGGTCAACTTCCTCCTGCTCAGGCTGCAGCCCCGGGGCTACTGGAAAAGGAACTTTCAAAACACTCATGTGGGTCAGCCCAGTGAGATGGATCTGAAACTCAGCCCAGGGAACATGCTGGAGGCTGGGGACTCCCCAGAGCTTCTGCTTGTTATATTATCCTGGAACTTCTTATCCACCCTGACTCAGAAAGGAAGGGGTAAAGGGAGAAGCTAATTCATACGAAGTCCTCACCTTGCTTCAAGGGGAAACCCAGGGTTGCAGATACATGATCTGGCAGCTGGAAAGGGGGTGGTGTCTTTGTGGAAGTCTCAGCGTGGCCAAAGGCCCTTAGGAAGTGCTTTATGGTGAAGCCGACAGCTAACAGCAGCATCCAGCATTAAGTGCTCGTTCCTGGTTAAAAGCTTACATACATGACCTTGTGCCACCCTCATGATGACCTATTATAAATCCCATTTTATAGACGAGGGCACTGGGGCTCTGAGGTGAAGGGACTGCCCCGAGGTCATGCAGTCTGCAGGTGGTGCAGGCTGGGGCTGGAACCAGGTCCGTTGGCTCTGGAGGAGTTGTTCACCACACCGCACAGTTAAGGAAGACCACAAAGGATGGAGAGAACTAGGAGGGGAAGTGTGAGTGTGTGTGCAAAAGACTCACACAGCAGATGGCTCAAGCTAGAGACCAAGTTTTCCAAGCTGGAAAACTTCCGATACAAAAATGCGACCCTGGGAAGTGACAAGCATCCCCTCTTCCAACCAGAAAATGGAGATACTGTGTGGACCAATCCTGGGTCACTGGGGATCAAAAGCCCCCAAGGGGGCAAATAAGACCTGTCACACCAAAGCACTCTGGACTCTGGAGAAATAACAAGGCCCTGCAGCTGTTCCTGCCGTGGGACAGGCGGGGGGGGGGGGGGGGGGGGGTGTATGCTCCAGAATGTTGAGAAGGCAAAGAAAACCAGGAGGTCAGAGGTGGGGGGCAGGGGCTTGACGGAGTCTGAGGAAAGGCTGGGAAGTGCTGGGGAAGCTAAGGAAGGTGTTGGAGAGAGGAGGGAGGCCTGAGAGGCCCAGAGCTGTTTGGGAAGATTGCCTGAGGGCCTAGAGGGAGAAAGACTGAGGGGAAAGCAAGGGGGGAAAGGTCTGTGCTAGAGAGATAAGAGGGGACCCCAGAGGGGACCCAAAGGCAGCCAGGAGATTTGTAATGGGGAGCATAAAGCCAAAGGACACGGAAGAAATTCAGAAGTTGTCTGGAAGGGACAGAAAGCAAAGACGCTTCGAGGGGTCGGAAAGAAGCTGGGGGGGGGGGGCGGTAGTGGGCAAGGAGGTCTGGGAGGACTGAGCCAGGTTCTGAGAGGGCACTGAGGGTGGGGCTGTGAAGGCCATGGGAGGGCGGGGCTCCTGGCAGAGGCTGGGTGCCAGGGAAAGGCCGTGAAGGATGGGGGGACGGGCCACAGAGGACGGGGCATCCGGATGGGCGAGGGAGGATGGGGGTGGGTAGGTGGAGAGGGCCCGGGAGGGCAGAGGAGAGATGCCAGGAGACTGGGAAGGCCTGGGGGCAGATCCCGAGCAGAGGGCGCAGGGCACAGGCCCCGGGGGAGCTGGGAGGGGCGGGTGCCTGGCAGGTGCAGGGAAGGGTGGAGCGCCCGGGGACGTGGGAGAGGAGCGGCGGCCCAGCGGGGGCCCAGAGGGGCTGGAGTGCCCACGCAGGACCCGCGCAGGTGGGGTGCGCGGCAGGGGGCGGAGGGGGCCGGAGGGGGCCGGGCGGCCGAGGGGGCGGGGCCGGGGGCGCCGCGGGACTCACTCGAAGACGAAGAAGAGGACGGTGGTGGTGAGGATGAGCAGCAACGTGAGCGCGAAGACGCCGCCGTGGCCGGCCAGCATGAGGCGGCCGCCGCAGTAGAAGCGGTTGCGGCCCGGGAACACCTCCCACTTGCGCCGGGGGCGGCGGCCGATGCTCCCGCTGCCGCTGCCGCTGCTACTCCAGCGGGGCGCAGCGGCGGGCGGCGGGGGCCCGGGGCCCGGGCCGGGGGGCGCGGCGGGGCCGGGGCGGCGCGCCCCAGGGGAGGCGGGCGGCGGGGCGGCCCCGGGGCTGATCTGCTGGTACTCGCAGTCCTTCATGCGGCCGGCCGCGGGCCTCGGCTCGGCGCCCCGCGGGCCGGCCGGGCCGCACCGGGACCGGGGCCGAGCAGCGGAGGTGGTGCTGGTGGCGGCGGCGGCGGCGGCGGTGGCGGCGGCGGCGGCGGCGCGCGGCGCTCGCTCGCTGGGGGCGGCCCCGCCGCTGCCCCGCCCCGCCCCCCGCCCGGCGCGGCCTCCCGCCGCAGCGCCCCCTCCGCCTGGGCCCGGGATGGCGCTCGCGCCCCGCGGCCGGGTCCGGCTCCGCTGCGGGGCCCTGTCCTGTCCCTGCCGACCCTGAGCCGCGGCGGTCCCCTCTGCACAACCCTGAGCGCGAGGGTCCCCTCGCGCTCCCGGGAGCTTTCTGTTGTTTTGCAATGAAAGCATTTGTTGGGCGTCTCCTGGGTGCCAGGCACCTTGCCAAGGGCCGAGATTCGAGTGGTGGACTTCTTGATCTACTTCTGACGATCTGTAATTCCAGGGCCAGGCTTCACCCATCTCTGAGGACTGATCGGATAGGTATGTCGGGCGGTGGGGGGGGGGGGGGGGCGGCAGGCAGGGATAGGGGTGGGGGGACAGTCTGCTGTGAAACAAAACCAGGGGCCTGTTAACTACTATCTTGAAGTTCAAAGTGCCTAGGGGGTATGTGCGGCACATCCTCTGGCCTCCCTCACCCAGCTCTGTGATCTGGACCCAGACCAAGGATTTTCTAGCTATCCGGGTTGATGTAGGGTTGATGCCACAGTATTTTTCAAGAATTTTGGGTGTATTCATTTTCCAAATTGCTGTGTAACAAATTATCACAAATTTAGTGGCTTAAAACAACACACATTATTGTTTCATAGGTTCCAGCTCAGGAGTGCCAGCCTGGTCAGCTGAATCCTTTGCTCTGAGTCTCAGAAGGCTGTAATCAAGGTATCAGCAAGGCTGCATCCTCATCTGGAGACTCAACTGGGGAAGAATCCACCTGCAAGCCCATTCAGGTTTTGTTGGCAGAACTTATTTCCTTTCAACTGTATGACTCAGGGCCTGGGGTTTTTGCTGGCTGTCAGCAAAACAGCAAAACAGTTCCAGAGGCCATCTGCAGTCCCCGGGGGTTACCGCAGTTCCTTGCCATGTGGGCTTCTCCAACATGGCTGCTTACTTTATCAGGCCCACAAGGAGAGTCTCTAGTTCCAGTCTGCTAAGACAGGGTTTCACGTAATGAAACTTATTATGTATGTAGTGGGAGTGACTACTTTCCCATCACTTCTGCCATATTCTATAGGTTAGAAGAAAGTCACAGGTCCCACTTGAACTCAAAAAGAGGATCACACCTTTGTGTGAATACCAGGAGGCAGGAATCACTGGGGGTTATCTTAGGTTCTGTCCACCACATTGGGATTACTGGAAAACCCAAGGAAAAGTATAAGAAAAGAGAGAGCTGGAGACTAGTATAGGAGAGAGTAAGAAACAAAATCAAAACACATGATGCAGGGGCACCTGGGTGACTCAGTTGGTTGAGCATCCGACTCTTGGTTTCAGCTCAGGTCATGACCTCAGGGTTGTGATATCAAGTCCCAGGTTGGGTTCCACGCTTGGCATGGAGTCTGCTTGTGATTCTCTCTCTCCCTCTCCCTCTGCCCCTCCCCCCCCGCACCCTCTCACTCTCTCTAAGATAAATTAATCTTAAAAAAAAAATACATAATGCAGAGGGGTAGAAAGGTAACAACAGTGACCTCAAGGATCACTAATTGTTATACATGCCAGAGGCTGCCCAGCCATGCCCTTGGTGCCAAAGATTCTGGGTTTGATGAGCCCCACCTTGGAGTGAATCACATTGTGGGCTTCCTCCCCTCTTGTTCCTTGGCTGTAGAACAAAGTTAAAAACTGGACATACTGGTTTCAGTATAGATTCCTGTTGTCCCACCCAACTGGGTTCTTTTGCAACCCTAAACCTTTGCTTGCTCCTTGTCACTACAGAAACTCAAACTAACTTGCTTGATTTCAGCTTCCCTCCTCTCTACCTCATAATTTTTCCCTATTTGCATTGATCCTTGCCTCTCATCTTAAAGATGTGGGCCTCTTTCTGCCCATGGCCAGTCTTCCATTCATGTCCTACTTCTCTCTCTGTTCATAGAGACTGCAAACACATGCTCCATTCTCTATCTATTAAAAAGCAGGGGGCACCTGAGTGGCTCAGTTGGTTAAGCCTCAGACTCTTGATTTTGGCTCACGTCATGATCTCAGGATCCTGAGATCGAGCCCCACATTGGGCTCAACGCTGGCCATGGAGCCTAAAATTCTCTCTTCCTCTCCCTCTGCTCCTCCCCCTACTTGTGCATGGGCATGCACGCTCTCTCTCTCTCAAATAAATAAATCTTTAAAAACAAACAAACAAACAAATAAAGAGCAAAACTAAACTAAAATAGCAACAATAGAAACAGCATTCCATGTTGGCTGCCTCCTCACTCTAGTGTCAGGTTTATCTTTTTCTCTCTCATTTAAAGAGTAGCTCTCACTTCCATGTCACCTATTCACTTACTACTTTTTAAATTTAGCCTCTGTCTACATTACTCCCCTAAAACTTCTATCTTGGGGCACCTGGCTGGCTCAGTGGGTAGAGCATGCAACTCTTGGTCTCAGGGTTGTAACTTAAGGCCCCACATTGGGTGTAGAGGTTACTTAAAAATAAAATCTTTAAAAAAACCCACCGGGGGGTGCCTGGGTGGCTCAGTTGGTTGAGTGACTGCCTTCGGTTCAGGTCATGATCCTGGAGTCCCGGGATCGAGTCCCGCATCGGGCTCCCTGCTCGGCAGGGAGTCTGCTTCGTCCTCTGACCCTATCCCCTCTCAGGTGTTCTCTCTCTCAAATAAATAAAAATAAAATCTTTAAAAAAACCCACCGGGGCGCCTGGGTGGCTCAGTTGGTTAAGCGACTGCCTTCAGCTCAGGTCATGATCCTGGAGTCCCGGGATCGAGTCCCGCATCGGGCTCCCTGCTCAGCGGGGAGTCTGCTTCTCCCTCTGATTCTCCCCCTCTCATGCTCTCTCTATCTCATTCTCTCTCTCAAATAAATAAATAAAATCTTTAAAAAAAAAACCCACCTTCTATCTTAAATGTCACCAATGGCCCATTTAGTGTGACATAAACTACTCATCTCACCAACACTCACAGTTCCCAGCCTCTCTTACAGATGGGTGTGACCAAGTGAATGAACTCTGGCTAATGGAAGGCAAGTGAAAGTGACAAGCTGGCTCATAAAACTCCCCGGTGCTAATCTTTGCTCCCGTTCCCACCTGCTAGCCGAATGAAGGAGACTGAGTCAAACCAGATGTGCCCATTCCAAATTTCAGGGGCCCACTCCTCCTCCATCACCTGAAAGACTTAATAAGACTGCATTCAAGGGGCACCTGGGTGGCTCAGTCGTTTAAGCATCTGCCTTTGGCTCAGGTCATGATCCCAGGGTCCTGGGATCAAGTCTAATGTCGGGCTCGCTGCTCAGTGGGGAGTGTGCTTCTCCCTCTCCCTCTGCCTGACACTCCCCACCCCCCCCAGCTTGTGCTCTCTCTCTGTCAAATAAATAAAGTCTTTAAAAAAATAAGACTGAATTCAACTGTTCTAAATCTGCAACATGTGCAATATTCTATTTGTAGCAAATAAATCTGGGGCTAGGAGAAATAAGAGATTCTCTTATGGTTATCCTGGAAGCTCTATGACTCTGACCATGACTTAGCTTGAGAGTTTAAAGACCCAAGCTTGTCATCTTTTTCGTGCAAGGACTCTGATGCATTCACAAGCATTCCTGCCATACCAAGTCCCCATAGTCATCATCACTGCCATAATAGTCTAGTGCAACACTTGGGTCCCCAAGGCACTTGCTTGAGTTGGCAAGTCATCCCAAATAACCACAAGTTATAATTTGATTAATCATGATGCCACAGCATGCCGTGGATTAGTTGCATTGCATTTCTCATTGGCAAGGAGCTCAGCACATTGAAACCCAATGACACAACCAAACCAGATCCCTGTTCCCATCTTTTGAGGTCTATTTCCTGGGACCCCCCTCCTAGTACCAATTTCTGTATCAGTCAGGGTCCAGCCAATGAGTCAGAAGCTATACCAGTCATTGGACAGAGAGAGTTTAATATAAAGAATAGCTGGAAGAGTTAACTAGGTACAAAGCTGTTAACTAACTGAAAAGGTAAAAAGACAACTCTGAGATACCATGGAGCAGCAACAGCAGGAGGCATCTATACCTCATAGAGCTAGGAAAACAAAGGGAAGCATCTGGAATGACAAAAACTTAGAAGATTAGAAGAGGGGCTCCACAGAGCTGAAACTCAGACCTCTAAGTCTGGTGCTGGTGTCTGGTGTCTGAGAGGGAGGAAGGACCAACACTGCTGAGGACAGTGCCACCTGGCTGATGCTGGTGTCTCTGACTGCGACACCATGAAGCTGGTTCTGCAAAACCAGCTGTTGAAAAACTCTGCAAAGTGGATTCAGCTGCTGCTACAGGAAGGCCCGGCTGCTGCCCAGGTGAAGGAGCTTTGCTAGAGTGACCTCACAGGAAAAGGAAGCGAACAGAGGGAGGGAGCTTCCCTTCCTCCTCTGGACTCACTATCTCCCTCTGGTGGCCCTTACCGGCAGAGCCACACACAGAGCCAGCTGACAAAGCAGAAATGGATTTGCTGAGTCCCAGCTCCAGTATCTCATAGTAGAAAGCAGAAGAGTGGGCTTAGAGCTGAGAGACAATAACCTACTAACTAGCATGGGCGCTTTTATAAAGCATTAGAAGAAAGAGGTGAACTTAGGTGAGAATTAGCTGGTTTTCAAGCAGAGGTGGAAGGGAAATAAAGTCCAGAGATAATGGGCCTTTCAGAGTCAGAAAAGCTGACTGCTTCTAGACAACAAGTAGTCTAAGATTGAAAAAGGTCTTGAAAGATGTGAACACCTGTAAGGCAAATATCAGCTTATTATTTCACATGACTTTGGTGTAGCCATCATTACATTAAGAGTGAGGCAAGGGGGAGCGCCTGGGTGGCTCAGTTAGTGAAGCATCTGCCTTCCATTCAGGTCATGACGCCGGCGTCCTAGGATCGAGCCCCACATCAGGTGCCCTGCTCAGCGGGGAGCCTGCTTCTCCCTCTCCCTCTGTGCCGCCACCCCCCACCCCGCTCGTGCTCTCTCTTTTTTTTTTTTTAAAGATTTTATTTATTTATTTGAGAGAGAGAGAATGAGAGAGACAGAACACCTGAGAGGGGATAGGGTCAGAGGACGAAGCAGACTCCCTGCCGAGCAGGGAGCCCGATGCGGGACTCGATCCCGGGACTCCAGGATCATGACCTGAGCCGAAGGCAGTCGCTCAACCAACTGAGCCACCCAGGCGCCTTCTCTCTTTCTCTCTTAAATAAATAAATAAAATCTTTAAAAAAGAGTGAGGCAAGGGGTGGGGCACCATGGATGGCTCAGTAGGTTAAGCACCCAACTCTTTTTTTTTTAAAGTTATTTATTTATTTATTGAGAGGGAGAGAGAATGATAGAGAGAGAGCATGAGAGGGAGGAGGGTCAGAGGGAGAAGCAGACTCCCTGCTGAGCAGGGAGCCCGATGCGGAACTCGATCCTGGGACTCCAGGATCATGACCTTAGCCGAAGGCAGTCGCTTAACCAACTGAGCCACCAAGGCGCCCCAAGCACCCAACTCTTGATTTCAGCTCAGGCTGTGATCTCAGAGTTGTGAGATCCAGCTCTCTGTCAGGCTCTGTGCTCAGCGCAGAGTCTGCTTGAGATTCTCTCCCTCTCCCTCTGCCCCTCCCCCACTCACATACACCTGTGCTCTTTCTCTCTCTCTCTCAATAAATAAATAGGGGCGCCTGGGTGGCTCAGTCGTTAAGCGTCTGCCTTCGGCTCAGCTCATGATCCCGGGGTCCTGGGATCGAGTCCCGCATCGGACTCTCTGCTCGGCAGGAAGCCTGCTTCTCCCTCTCCCACTCCTCCTGCTTGTGTTCCCTCTCTCGCTGTGTCTCTCTCTGTCAAATAAATAAATAAAATGTTAATAAATAAATAAATAAATAAAATCTTTAAAAGAAGAGGCAAGGGTGTCAAAGCAAATATAGAAGCTTGAGAATTCTGTCTAGGAAAGAGCTTGAGGGTGGTTAGTGTCACATGGATCTGACTGGAAGCAAATAGAAACCTGTTGTATTAATTTTTCGGTCAGTCTGGCTAAGCCACACAGTCCACAGATATGTGGTCAAGTACTATTCTAGATGTTTTTGCGAAGGTATTTGTAAAGTGAGATTAACATTTTTAAAAATATTTTTTTAAGTAATCTCCACACCCAGTGGGGGGCTCGAACTCATGACCCCAAGGTCAAGAGTCACATACTCCACCAACTGAACCACCCAGGCACCCCATAAGGTGAGATTAACACTTAAATCAGTAGACTTTAGTAAAGCAGATTGTTCTCCATAAAGTAGGTGAGCCTTGTCCAATCAGTCAAAGGCCTTAATAGAAAAAAAGATTGACTTCCCCTAAGAAAGAGGGGATTCTGCCAGCAGACTTGAATAACAATATCAGCTCCTCCATGGTCTCTGGCTTCTGGCCTACCCTGCAGATTTTGGCCTTGCCAGCCTCTACAATCATGAGCCAGTTATCTCCCCTGCACTCATATCTGTACACACACAAATATACATATACAACCCATTAGTTATGTTTCTCTGGAGAACTCTGACTTATACATCAAAAAGGTTTCGAGGTAACTGTATTGCCAGAGAAACCATGAGCCCAAATTTTAAAAAGCCTTTGTCTGCCTAAAATTCATATGAAATCTCAAGGGATGCTTGAATAGGCAAAACAATTTTGAACAAGAAGAATAAAATTGGAGGTCTCATACTTCCTGATTTCAAAATGTACTACAAAGCTACAGGAAACAAAACAGTATGGTACTGGCATAAAGACAGACATATAGGCCAATGGAATAAAATAAAAGAGCCTAGGGCGCCTGGGTGGCTCAGTCGTTAAGCGTCTGCCTTCGGCTCAGGTCATGATCCCAGGGTCCTGGGATCGAGTCCCACATCGGGCTCCCTGCTCTGTGGGAAGCCTGCTTCTCCCTGTCCCGCTCCCCCTGCTTGTGTTCCTGCTCTCGCTATATCTCTCTCTGTCAAAAAAATAAATAAAAAAATGTAAAAAAAAAAAAAAAAAAAAAAGAGCCTAGAAATAAACCCTTGCATGGATGGTCAAATAATTTTGACAAGGGCTCCAAGACCAGTCAATGGGGAAAAGACAGTCTTTTCAACAAATGGTGCTGGGAAAACTGGAGATCCATGTGCAAAAGAATGAAGTTAGATTTGTATCTCACAGCACATACAAAAACTAACCCCCGATGGATAAAAGACCTAAACATAAGAGCTAAAACCATAAAACTCTTAGAGGAAAACAAAGAGCAAAACTTCATGACACTGGATTTGGTGATGATTTCTTGCATATGACACTGAAAGTACGGGCAACAAGAGAAAAATAGGTAAATTGGATTTCATCAAAATTAAAACCTTTTATGCATCAAATGACACTATGACCAGAGTGATAAGGCAACCAGGCAACCTACGGAATGGGAGAAAATATTTGCAAATCATATATCTGATTAATATCCAAAATATATAAAGAACTTCAGCAACTCAAACAACAAAAAACAAGTGACCTCATTTAAAAATGGGCAATGGATCTGAATAAACATTTCTCCAAAGATACATATTTCATGTGCCAGTAAGCACATGAAAAGATGCTCAACATCACTTATCATTAGGGAATACAAATCAAAATGACAATGAGACACCACCTCACCCTCACTAGGATGGCTACTATTTAAAACAAAACAAAACAGGGGTGCCTGGCTGGCTCAGTCACAGAGCATGCCACTCTTAATCTCAGGGTCGTGAGTTCAAGTCCCATGTTGGGTGTGCAACCTATTTAAAAAAATAAAACAAGTGTTGGTGAGGATGTGGAGAAATGTGAACCCTTGTGCATTGCTAGTGGGAATGTAAAATGGTGCAGCTGCTGTGGAAAACAGCACAACAGTTCCTCAAAAAATTAAACATAGAATTACCATATAATCCAGAAATTCCTATTCTGGGTATATACGCAAAACAATTGAGCAGGGACTTGAACAGGTATTTGTCTACCAATGTTCATAGCAGCGTTATTCATAATAGCCAAAAGGTGGAAGCAACCAAAATATCCATTGACAGATGAATGGATAAACAAAATGTGGTGTATTCCTACAATGGAATGTTATTCAGCCATAAAAGGAATGGACAATCTGACACATGCTACAATATGGATGAACCTTGAAGACATTATGTGAAGTGAGATAAGCTCATCACAAAAGGACAAAGATTGTGATAGAGTAGTCAGATTCACAGAGACAGAAAGCAGAATGATGACTGCCAGAGTCTGGGAGGGTAGGGGGAATGGGGAGTTACTGCTGAATGGGTATCAAGTTTTTAGTTTGGGAAGATGAAGAAGTTCCAGAGATGGATGACGGTGACTGTTGCATGACAATGTGAATATATTATTGCCACTGAACTTTACACTTAAAAGTGATCAAAATGGTAAATTTTACGTTATAAAATATTTATTTTAACAACCCCCCCCCCCGACACACACACACATGTGCATGGGTGCCTCTGGCTGGCTGAGATTTAGGCCCCCATGCTTGCACCCGCAGGAAGTGAACTGTGAAAGCTGCACATTCTCCAAGGAGGTCATACTCCCCAAAGCCCATCTCAGATGTGGCCATGAAGGACAGTCAAGGGGCCAGAGGGCACAGCCAGGAGGCATGGAGAACATTGGACAAAGGAGTCCCTCCTAGAACTAATCAGGTTGTCTAATCAAGGAATGTTCTCCAGCCCCAGGGAAGAGGGCTTTGTCAGTTTGACCAGTGGGGATTCAGAACTGCTTTGGACCAGAGACTGCTATTCGTCTTCAATTCTTCCCTTTCTTAGATAGATGTTTGTATTGAGATTATTCTTGCTCTACCATTGTATATTTTGTTTTTTTAGTTCATAAGGAATGTTATCAGAAGCTGACTGAGAGACTTGGAGCTGAATATAGTCACTGGATGGGGTTTGGGGTTATCTCCCTTGGGAGGGGATGTGTTCTGTGAGAAGAGCAAAAAAACAGGTATTTGGCTCAGGAAGACAGACTGAGGCAGACTGGGACACACAAAAATCTGTGTTTTCTTCTTCCTAAACCTATATTCAGGCTTCATGTCCCAGTAGGGTTGCCAGATTTAGCAAATAAAAATACAGGATGCCCAGTGAAATTTGAATTTCAGATAAACAACAAAGGATTTCTTAGTGTAGTATGTCCTGTGCAACATTTGGGACATAATTATACTGAAAAAATATTGTTTACCCCAAATTTAAATTTCACTGAGCATCCTGTATCTCACCTGGCAACCCTACTTCCCAGCCTCCCTTGCAGTTAGATGCGGTGTGTGACTAAGGTCTGGCCAGTTGCATGAAATGGAAGTGATGTGCATCTCTCCCAGGCCTGGCCTCTCAAAACCTCTCCCAGGCCTGGCCTCTCAAAACCTCTCCGAAAGCAGAGGACTTTGAGCATCTAGAGGAGGGGAGAGTCACAAAATGGAAGGAGCCTGGGTCCCAAATGACTGACAGGCCTCCCTCCTCAAACCTGCACTAGACCACGATGTAAACAAGAAAGAACTTGTATGATGAAGCCACTGAGTTTTCGAAGTTGTTGATTACAGCAGTTAGTCTATTTTGAATAATAGCCCTAATCCCTATAAATTCAATAGCTCTTCTCATCCTTTCCTTAACAGCCTTTGACCTTGGTAGCCATTTCTTTCTTTCTTTTTTTTTTTTTTAAGATTTTATTTATTTTTTTGACAGAGGGAGACACAGCAAGAGAGGGAACACAAGCAGGGGGAGTGGGAGAGGGAGAGAGAGAAGCAGGCTTCCCCCTGAGCAGGGAGCCCGATGCGGGGCTCGATCCCAGGACCCTGGGATCATGACCTGAGCCGAAGGCAGACGCTTAACGACTGAGCCACCCAGGCACCCCAGATACTATTTTTTTCTAGTGCTTTAATGATGATGATGATGAGGAGGAGGAGGAGGAGGAGGAGGAGGAGGAGGAGGAGGAAGACTAACCACCATTCACAAAGTTCTTACTATGGGCCAGGTGCTATGCTAAGTGCTTTATCTAGTATCTCATGTAATCCTCCTAACTACTCTGTGTGGTAGGTGCAATCACGCCCATTTTCAGGGTGAGAAAACAGGTGTAGAGAAGTTCAATCACTTGCCCAAGGTCTTACGGGCCCTCCTCCTCTCTCTACACTTTTCCTTTCGACAGTCCCATCTAATCACGGCTGCCCTAATGACCATGTGTTGTGTGGACGGCTCCCTGACCTCTCTCCTTGTCTCCACGTGCACATTTTCTGGCATAGGAATGTACTGATGGCATTGCAAACTTGTGCAGCTACTCCTGCGTCATGCTGTTCTAAATACTTTTCATTTAATTTCCACGACAATCCTGAGATAGACGTTATTCATATCTACAAGGGAGCCAGCGTTACCCACATTTCACAGACGAGTGAACTGTGGCTCAGAGATCCCGTACTGGCTCACGTTCATACATGAGTACACCGCAGCTCTCAATGACAATACCTCAGTTCCACTCAAACTGAGCTCTCCCTGCCCTGTGCTGCTGCCTGCTTCCTATACTCATTCTCTGCCCTTAACTTTCAAATCCTCCCCATCCTTCAGAGTCCAGTTCAAAGGCTATTTCCCCACCATGTCTGTTTGGGTATTCCAAGCTGGAAGGGATCTCCACCTTCCGTGAATTTACAGAGAACTTACGCTGTACCTCGCTTTTTTCTTGGTAAGCATACAAGCAAAACTTTAATCCCTCCTCATCATAAAAAGTTCAGGGAGATGGGCGCCTGGGTGGCTTAGTCGTTAAGCGTCTGCCTTCGGCTCAGGTCATGACCCCAGGGTTCTGGGATCGAGCCCCACGTCGCGCTCCCTGCTCGGCAGGAAGCCTGCTTCTCCCTCTCCCACTCCCCCTGCTTGTGTTCCCTCTCTCGCTGTGCCTCTCTCTGTCAAATAAATAAATAAAAGCTTTTAAAAAAAGTTCAAGGAGAGAGGTACAGAGCAAGAAGTTCTTATGGCCCTTCGGTCCCCAGAATTTACCAGTTTCTATTTTTTTTTAAGATTTTATTTATTTGAGAGACAGCACGAGTTGGGGGTGGAGCAGAGGGAGAGGGACAGACTTCCCACTGAGTGGGGAGCTGGATGCAGGGCTCGATCCCAGGACCCTGAGATCATGACCTGAGCCGAAGGCAGACGCTTAACTGACTGAGCCACCCAGCCGCCCCTACCAGTTTCTATCTTCATTAAAGTTTCTGTGTATCTGCTACCAACTCTATTAGACAATTATTTGAGTACAGAACATGTAGCGAGTCATCTTTAGTCCCTAAAATAGGCATTCATAAACAATTGTTGAAATAATCGATCGATTTCAAATCCTCTGAGCCTGCACACACTACATTTTTAGATGAAGGTGAGAAGGTCTGTTCAGGAAAAGAAGTGATTTTTTCCTCAAGAGGACTGGTAAAGACATGTCAAACACTCCCTCTCCTCCCACCTTCATTAAAGAACAAAAAAGCATCTACTTCTTAGGTGTATGAAGCGTCTGGTTTCTGTTTTAGCTGGGTCTCAGAAGGAAATGACTTTTCTCTGAAATTGTAGACGCCCAACCCAGCTGCAGCATTGTTAGGCCTCAGGGTAAACAGGAAGCTTCCTGCCTTGGCCCTTCATGTCCCTCTCCCTGACTATTAAAGACTGTTAATAGGATGGTAAAAGGACAGCTGCTGGCCATAAAATCAGCCCATTCCTTAGATCCTTGGAGAGTTGCAACTAGATCCCTCCAAGTTCAGAGAGAAAACTATGTCTGTCTCCAGGTCACACACCAGGTGCATCCACCTAGCTGGGGTCATCAGTTATCTCCTCTATGATTAGCTGTAACCATAATGGCCTTTGCAGAATACCAGAGTTTGGTTCCTTGGCATTAGTTGAGAAGGTGGGATTTCCATTGATAAGGTTTCTGGTCCTTGAAACTATTTGTTTCTGGGAGCGATCCGTCCTGATCATCCCCCAAAAAGAGGTAAAGAGGAGAATCCATGAGAGCAAAGGATCTAGTGCTCCTACCTCTGTGATGCAGGGCTGAAACAGGACCTCCAGTCTTCCTGCACACAGGGTAGAAGTCCCTGGATTTGCAGCTGTTGGTGAGGAGGGAGGGAACAGTTTCTGCCAACTGGAGGGACACTAGGGCAGGGGTTATCCTCTTTTGCCAAGAAGGGCACTCGGGTGTCTTGGCAGAAGGCAGAGGGCTGCCCCAATCTGTGTGTACATTTTCAGAAGCATTTGACTCTGGACCAAATGCTCTCAGCTGTGCTAAAGCTAGGGTGATGGATGGGAAAAGCTTATTGGCCAAGCTGACTAGAAGCTCCAACAGAGGGTGCTGGGGCTCAGCCAGGAGCTTCCCTTCAGCTGGCAAGTTCAGCTTTCTGTCATGGTCAGAGGGAGTGTGTCAAAATTCCAATTCTCAGTGCTCTCCAGAAGCTACGATTACCCCTCTATTTTGAGGTTTCTGCTTGTTGGAATTTTTGGCTCAAATAGGGAATGAGTGGTGAGGCTGCAGAGCCTCTTACCTCCGTCAAAGAATGAGCACAAATAGCTGAGCAGGAGTCAATGTTCTTACTACAAGTACAGTGATGGGCTCATAACCAAATGGGAGCCAGGAAGATACCATTTCATTCAACCTTGGACTTAGCCACAATTTATCAATTCATGCTGCCTTGTTGGCTCCTCTGACCCATGTCTACCAATCAAGCAAGCACAGGCACCTGGGCACAGCAGGAAAACCAGTCACCACTTTGACCGTTTACTTGCCTGGCACAGATTTACTTACACAGGACAGGAGCCTGATTTGCCACGTGTCACTGCTTTCCCTCATTCAAAGGAAAGGTCACTTAAGTTACTCCTCAGAGTTGCACCTGAAGAGGGAGATTTTCTTGAGTACTGAAAGCAGGAAAACTGGATACCTTCTCCTAAAATCATGTGTGAGCCTCTACATAAGTGTTTAGATTGGGATGATGCCATTGCTTATGGCAGCTCTTAAGATTTTCGAGCAGAAAGGGACCTACTAGATTATATGGCCCGCCCCCCTCGCCCCTCCCAGGAATATCATTTCCCCCAGTTTCAGAAGAGGTCACTAAGGCTGTGAAAACGCTCCCAAGGTCACACAGCTGGTAAGTGGGGTTTTACTGAGAGGACTAGAATCTGGGTCTCCTGGTTCTTTGTGCAATGTTTTTTTTTTTTAAGATTTTATTTATTTATTTGACAGAGAAAGACACAGCGAGAGAGGGAACACAAACGGGGAGTGGAAGAGGGAGAAGCAGACTCCCCGCTGAGCAGGGAGCCCAATGCGGAACTCGATCCCGGGACTCCAGGATCATGACCTGAGCCGAAGGCAGTCGCTTAACCAACTGAGCCACCCAGGCGCCCTGTGCAATGTTCTTTTTACCATGACTTTTTCCCTAAGTATTTTGTATTATTTTAAAAAATGTAATTCAGGGGCACCTGAGTAGCTCCGCCGGTTAAGTGTCTGACTCTTGATCTCAGTTCAGGTCTTGATCTCAGGGTCCTGAGTTCAAGTCCTGCCCACCGTGAAGCCTACAAACAAACAAACAAACAAACAAACAAACAAATAAATAAATAAATAAATCATTGCATGCATAACCAAAAGTTGTTTAATTTGTGTGTATCTTTGTAAGATTTTTCATATAAATAAATGAACAAATCATGAAAATAAACAGAAACAATCTCCCATTTAAAAAAGATGGTCCTCCTTTACTTACTGCCAGTACACTGTTCAGGCCTCCACCATCATGTGTGGACTATTACCAGCCTGTCAGCTAGAGCCTTTGATGAAACTGACATTGAAATACTTACATTGACATTGACATTTAAATACTTTACATTTAAGTTTACAACTGTCTCTTCTACGCTTGGTTGACGAGACAAATGCAACTGTACTTTAGACTTGGAGAGGAAGATTTCTTCACTTACAGAGAAAATAGGTACTAATCTAAAATTTGCCATAGCCAGGACCAGATGGGGCTTTCCAGTGGCTCACGCTTCTCCCATTCCTGACCAACCTTCAGAGAGACTGGAGGTTCCTAAAGGACAGAGCAAGGGTCTCAGGGCAGCACAGACAGTCCCAGTGTCTATCTGTACTTCCAGACCCCTGAGACTCCAGGTCATGTCCAAGGTAGGAAGTTGCAATGTAGGAGCAGTCCCAGGAGCCAGTAAGACAGGAAGTAGCCCAGAATGCATCGTGTGACTAGAGAATAGGTTTTCCAGTTGTATACAAGTCCCATGATAGAATTTCTGGGGATCTTTTGTCCTGGTAGGGAGTCCCCTGCAAGGGGCTTCCAAGGCACAGTCTCTAGGGATCTCAGCAGTGGCTCTTGATTCTGAAGCAAGTAAGCTGGAAACCAGTACACAATAGGAGTGGAGGAACCCAGAAACCTGGTGAGAACCTGGAAATCATAAGAGGGGGAAAAACCCACACATTTATTGGAATATCACTGCTTCACAGTGGACCAGCCCGGGGCTTCCCTGCTGCTGGGTCAACTACCGCCCCATGACTAGAAATGTGTTGTTCTGGATAAAAGATTCAGCAGAACTTAGGATCTGCCTTATAAAGAGCTGTGACACCAGCCAGGTGACCTCAATGTTACAAATAAGCAGAGCTACAGACTAATTACCACAGTAATGGGCCAATCAATACTAAAAACTACGGGGTCCAATTTGAGCCCAGGGCCTGGACTCTAACCGTTAGGCTGTGACACGGGGCTTTGGGAACCTGAAGGGGTTCCCTCATCCCCTGGGGATAGCAAAACAGAGGGAAACAGGGCAGGGGATCCTGTGGTTCAACATTTTCCCTCCTAGGGGAATTCAGAGCCAAGCCTCCACATGGCCTCCCTCCCTTTCGAAGCTGTGCTGGCACTCGCTCTACTAGTTAATCCACCTACAAACACAGAATGCTACTTTCTGTTTCCCCTGGGCCTCTTATTCACACAGCCCAGAGAACTTTACAAACAGCCAGTATGCGCCTCCCAGAGGCAGAAGCTGTTAAGGAGTGGCCAGCGTGGAGGAAACAACTTCCTCGGGGTTATGTGGGAACTAGGGTCGTAGCCAGGAATGAAAAAAATGGAAAGTATCAAAGGCTTCCCACCCCAAACATTACACAAGGGATCTCCTCTAAAGACTGGGCACCTGCCAGAGCTGAGAGTGCCTCAAGTCACCATCCAAGTAGACTCTCAGGGTAACCGTACAGTCGGGAAGGACCCGCGCTCTCCTCTTGTGCTTTAACTCCTTCATCTCAGTCACTTCAGGTCCTTCCACGACTCTCGTGTCTCTGCACGCACCCTTCATTTGCCCAGAATACTCTTCCTCTGCTTCTTAAATGCAATTCCTTCTTACTCTTTAGGACCCAGCCTTAATAGGACACCCTCCTCAAATCCTTCAGTCCATTAGCTACTTTTTCCTCCGGGTTTCCACAATACTTTATCTCAAAACAGCAATTCCTCTTCCATCCCACTGTACCAGAAGTTTATCTCTTAAGTGTCTGTCTCCCCATTTCTACCAAGAGACCCACCAGGGCAGCAATCTTGCCTCACTCATGTTCCGTTCCTCAGTGGTCTGACCCAGGGTCTGGACAAAGAAAGCCCCCAAATAGTTGGTGAATGAATAAATTAGGTACAGGTCACTCAAACGGGAGAAGCTAGCAGTGTTCCTCGACCCTGGCCAAGGGGTTTTGCCTGTATTCACACCCTTACCGCAGTCAGGAACCCACCTCACCTGAACATGCATGCACAGACTGCCAAACAGCAACAGCACTGCAGCGTGGACCAGGTACACAAACACCCGAGGGCCGAGGAATCCAGGGTCAGCTTTCTCTAGGGTCTTGCTCTTCTTGCTCCTGTGCATCCCAAGTGTAAGGCAGAGCCAAGGGTGGGTGGTCACATATGTCCATGTTGCCCAGGCAACCAGTATAGCCACTGGCGCAGCCAGTAAGAAATTGGGCACCTGCTTGAGCTCATAGTATCTCAAAAAGCCAACATTCCAGTAGATATCCTGGATATAGCTATATATTAGGGGAAGTTCCCAGGAGCACCAAGGTGGCTCATTTCCCTCCACAATCCGGTAGCCCTTGTCCACAGCTAACTTCAGCAAGGGCTCAGGGATGGGGCGCGCTGAGCCTGACAGACAGAACTGGGTATAGGCATAATACTGAAAGAGGGCAAAGGGAAGGCCAAGCGTGAACACAGACAGGAACACAGAGCCCATCAGCTTCAAGAGTGGTCTCAGAGGATTCAGCACCATGAGAGAGGACAGAAAGCCTTGGCACTGAGAATACACGAGAAAGCCAATGTTGACCAGCCCATTGGAGCGTACACCAGTGGCAAGGGCAAAGAGGAGTCCACTAGTCCAGCTTCGGCCCCTTTCCAGCTGCCCCATGGCGCTGAATGTCAGGAGGGCAAACAAAGCTTCTGAGTAACCAGCTGCCAGAAAGACATTGGCGGGGCTGAGGCAGAAGAGCAGGGCTCCATAAAAGGCCTGGCGGGGACAGCGCAAAACCAGACAGCCCAGGTCGTGAAGTGCGACAGCGGCCAGCATGGAGAACAAGGAATTGAGCAACGCTACTGAGATTAACAGGCGACTCCGTAGGTTCAGTAATGCCTGCAGGGGCCTCAGCAGTTCGGCTCCCACCAAGAGAGCCAGGGGGAAGCCAGGGAAGAAGGCAAAGTTGTGCTCATACAGATAGCCATGCTCGGCAATGAACAGGAAGTGTTCGGCATCCCAGTGAGACAGGCCACCCAGGAGACCTTCCACAAGTTGGTCCACAGAGCCTGAGGGGGCGAGGCGAGGAGGAGAGAAGGCTTCTGCACGATGATCAGGGATGATGGCATTGAAGAGAGCCTGTGGGATGAAGGAGAACTAGGATTTTGGTTGAGCAACTGGAAGGAAAGAATTACCATTTAATAAAATGAGGAAGAACAGACTTGTTGGAGGACAATTAGGAGTTCAGTTCTAGCCTAGTTAAGTTTGAGTTACATATTCCAGGGCAGAGGTCAACAAGGCAGTGAGACATAGGAGTCTGAGGGTCGGGAGAGTGATCAGGGCTGGAGACATAAATTCAGATGTCATAAGTGCACAGAAGGTATTTAAAGGCATGAGACTGAATGAGATCACCTGGGGAGGGATGAAGCAGGGCTAGAGAAAAGAGATCTGAGGATTTGGCCCTGGATGCGTCAACATTTAGAGGCTTGAAGGAGACTGAGGATCCAGAATGAAGATAGAGGGAACAGTCATTGAGGTATGAGGAAAACCAGGAGAGCAGGGTGTCTTAGAACCAGGTGAAGCAAGGGAGTGGTCAATTCTGCTACTAGGTCAAGGAAGATGGGGACTGAAAAGTGACCGCTGGATTTAGAAATGTATAGGTTACTTTACTGCCTCAGTAGTGAAGGCACAGAGGTGCAGACGTAGGCATGGGATATGGATGTGGGGGGAGCATGCACAAGGGCACTTCTGATTGGACCTAGTTTTCTGAGTTTTCGCTCAGGGAAACAAGTTGGGGAAAAGGTGTTAGGGGCTTGAATAAAAAGATAAACATGTAAAATAAGTCATCTATGACCCCTAGTTCTCAAAATAGGCTGTGCACTGGAATCACCCAGGGAGTTTCAAAAATACTGATGTCTAGATGTCTGGGTCCCTCCCCCAGGATTAATGATTTCACTGGTATGGGATACAGCCTGGGCATTGAGTTTTGTTTTGTTTTTTAAGCTCCCCCAGTGATTCTGATGTGCAGAACAATTTCAGAGAATGGCAGGGTGAATGGGCCAGGGCAGTAAGATCACCAGGTAGCACTAAAGACTCACTTGGGCCAAAGATCTTGAAGAGAAAGAGACCAGTCAATACAGCTGTGTGTTTCTCTCTGGGCACGATGCAGAAGTAGAGAGAGAACGAAACTGAACCGTGGCTGGGCTTCCGTCCTGTGACCAAGCCGGGGAGCAGGGAGCAAGCAAGTTGTGTGTGTGAGCCTGGTGGATCATGGAATCTAGCTGGGTAAGAAGGGGTGCGGAAGCCAGAAGGTGGGTGAGGCACAGTGAAACGGTGGGAGGATTGGTGGATTATAGGTCCTGAGTGGGTGGAAGAGCCGTTAGAACTGGGGTACTAGAGGGAGTGAGCTGGAAAGATAGGAGATAGTGGTTAGTTGTATCAGCTTTATTAATACTGAAACCACCAAGAGATCAACAGGAGTGCTGGAAAGCGCAACAGTGAATCAGGGGCTAAAACCTTTAAGGAGTGAAGAGGAATGAGCTGTCACTAACAGAGATGACAGCAACAGTGAAGGGTAACTGGGGAGATCATCTGATGGCATGAGCTTTAAAGCTGGAAGAAGGGTGGGGGAGAGAGAGGGATAATGAAATAGCATTATCATTAAATGTCTTTTTGCATCGTTAGATTGTCAGCTACTCAAAGGAAAAGAGACCGTGACTTTTCCTTCTCACCACCTAGCACAGTTCTTGGAACAGAGCAGGCACTTAACACAATCCTGGGTATGAGGAGAGGAGACATACTCATTTCCAAATCACTATCTGAATTAGTCTTGCTTCCCTATCCCAGATGCCAGTTCACAATCCTGCCCCCAGGGGCCTGCCAATCACTCATCTGATACTGTTCTAAGCCATCATTGGGTCAGTTTCCCCAGCCCCACAACCGGGGTATAAGCCCATTCTTAAGGCTCTTTCTCTTTTTGGTCAGTTTCTTTATCAGGCCACTTTAAACAGTGAAAACGAATGGGAAAGGAATGACAGTAACAGATAACAGCCCTAGTCTCCAAGCTGAAGCTACTTTTAACTAAACCTGGGGCCCAGCAGAGGCTGCTATGCCTCATCGTGCAGGAAGGGAGAAAGGAGGTTTCCAGAAAGGAAAAAGAGAACCCTGAGAAAATGGCATTTGTGGAAACAAGAGCACACGTAATTATGCTAATATAACACCACTAGACTGTTGACCCACATTCAACACCAACACATACTGAGAACATACTAAGCACTGGGCACTGTGCTAGGCATCAGACAGAATTCATATATATGGGAAATTTGATTAAAATATGTATCAAGAGGAGGCTTGGAGGGGAAAGGAAGCTGCAAAAGTGCAAATGCATTCTGAGGGTTGTGGTGGGTGAGGCAGCAAGGGGAGACACCTGGGGAAAGAGCTGGGGACACTGCTGACTAACCAAATACACTCAACTGACTGACTCCGTGCTCCGTCGCCTGGTAAGGGGACCCAGGGCAATGCCTTGGGCTGTCGTGCCCTAAAGGCATCTCTGGTTACAGAACCTCACGGTCCATTGGAAAGACCACTAGCTCAAGAGTTAGGAAGGCTGGGGTCTGATTCTGGCCCTTCTCTAACTTGCTGTGTGACTTTAGGGAAGCCATTGAACCTTTCTGGGCCTCTGCTGCTTCGTGTGTAAAACAAGGGATTAATAGACCATTTCTGGGCGCCTGGCTGGCTCAGTTGGTAGAGCACGCGACTCTTGATCTTGGGGTCGTGAAGTTCGAGCTCCACGCTGGGCATGGAGTTTACTAAAAAAAAAAACCATAGACCATTTCTAAGAGTGCTGCCCACCTTTTGGTTATCAGGTGTAGGTGTTCCAACCACATGGGAGGGCACACCTGGGAGGCAGAAAGAATATGGGGACGATTCTTAGTGCCTAGCCCAGTCATGTGGCAACAGCATGTTCAGGACAAAAGATCAGAGACTGACCTGCAGCACCAGAGTCAGGACACGGCAGCTGACTGCAAACCTCAGCACCTCTTTCCTGGACGGGTCCAGGGGCCACATCCTCTCACCACCGGGAATTCAGGGGTGTTGCTGCCTGGACTGAGCTCCCTCAGGCTTCTAAACTCCAAAACCCAAGGAGGAAACATCACACATGGGCCAAAAGTAAATATTGTTATTATTATTATATATATTTTTTTCCACAAAAGTAAATTCTTGAAAGCATTCTTCACAGGAGACTCCCCCTTCAGCATTACATGGCAAACTTAACTGCCTAACTGCCCAGATGAGAGAAAAGCATCTTGAAGGCAGATGGGACCACTTGGTGTCACTTTTTATTTTTTTATTTTTTTTTATTTTATCACTTGGTGTCACTTTGAAGCACTGTATTAAAGCACTATTCTGCACGGACAGGCATGAAGTTGGAAGCTAGGCTCACAGAAAATCTTCAAAAGCCTGTTGGGTACCCCTGTGCAGGAACTAAAGACCTGGGTTCAAGTCCTGACTCTGTCACTCACAAGTTCTCATTCAGTCCTTCTGAGGCTCAGTTCTTTAGGTATAAAATGGGATCAGACTGTTTTTTTTTTTTTTAAGACTATTTTCTCTCACAAAATTGTCATGATGGTGAAGTGGACGGAAGTGTGAAGAAGTACCACTAAATCCATGTTGTGGTTGCTATTATTCGGTGTGTGCCCTTTTCCTCTTGCCCAGAATAATAAACTAGATCCCAAACCAGAGTCCCAAAAGTGGGGCAGAGAACTCAACTGGAAGACCATAATGACTACACACTCTAGCCTAGCTCTCTGATGTGTGTTCAGCTGGTCTGTTAAATTAAGTGGAGAAGGAAAAGAAAACCACCACTCAGCAGGACTTCAGCCAGCTCACATTGCTAAAACAAACTGAGGGGGAAGACAGAGTTGACTACTAGGGATGGAGAAAACTGTTATTTCCCCATCTCTTTGTTGGAATGGCAGCAATGTATAAACAACTGCCATTCTGAGGCAAGGAATGAACTTTAAGGCTTTTTTTTTAACACAACTCTTGGGCTAAAAGAAGTAGCAATGGCTCCTAAAGAACATTCAAATACCAGTCTGGGAAATCAGAAGTGGGGGTAAGAGCACCAGAGGCAGTTCACTGATTTGGGGTCAACTATCCCTAAAGGAAAAAACATTTCAACTGAGAAATTAAGAGGGAGGGCTGAAGACTTTCTTATCTAATATCTACCAAACCTTTAGGTATCATTTGTTTCTGAAATTCTTCTCTGATGCTCACTAGACTATTTGATATGCTCTCATCGCACTCTGCTTCGTCGTCTTTACGGCTGTTGTTTATTTAAGTTGCTTTTGAGGGCAGGGGCTTTGTCTATCTTGCTCCCAACCCTGCAGGGCCTGGCATTACAGACAGGCATTTCAAGCCCGTGTTCTCACTGAGCAGAAGTGGCAAGAAAAAGATATGGCATCACCAGTTCACTGGCTCGGGATATAAAATCACTGCTATAAGTATTCCTCCCACCATATCTCATGTTAAGATCAAGACCTAAGTCACAGAAGCCACAGGAAAATACAGTTTCTCCAGCAAGGGAGCAAGATTGGCCAATAGCAACAGTACACCTTCCTCAGCACAAGGGGGCGCCTGCTGCTCACTCCATCACCAGGAGGCCCGGAGGAAGGGAGGGGCCGTCAACGCCACACCGGTTTGCTCATCAAAATTCAGTTCAAAGGCAAGCTTTTGAAAACCCCAGAGAGCCGCGGTAGTTTGTGAATCCACCCAACATTTCCAGCATCTGACTCGCGGAATCGAGAGGAATTGCAGAAACAAGTATGGCCAACCTCACACGGCCCCTGATTCTCTAGCCTAGGGTGAATTCACTTTTCCCCTTCACTTCCCACCCACATGCAGAAGAAATGTTGGGGACAGAAAAGCACTTAACCCACCTCTGCCTCTTCACCGGGCTTCCATTCTTCCTTTCCTCTCTCCAGAGTCAAGCTCTAGCCCCAGCGACCACAGGAGACTTGTAACCTACACTTAGCTTACAGGTAAACCAAGTAAAAATAAAATAAAGCCAGTGAGTTGTCCCTCTCGGCTAGTTGAAGACCTCACTTCCCAATAACGCCTTTGCGAAATCACAGACTCTTGAAATGGCAGGACACTTAGAGCAACTAGTTTTACTCTATTTTCCCGTGAGATAAATATGCCCAGAGTGGTGAGTAATAAAAATCTCCATGGTTTTTACATCCGAGATCTCATTAGACCCTGTGAGGCCAGTATAATTACCATCGCCATTTTATGGATGTGGAAACTGAGGCTCATTGGGGTCAAGTGACACACCCTAGGCTGTATTTAAAGAGAATGTCATCTTTTACCCTTCTGGAACCTCATGGTCTTCCCACCGGCCCTCAACAGGGCCAAAGGGGATGTGCTCTTTCAGAGCCAGGGTAACAACCCAGGACTCCCAACTCCTAGCCCAATACTTGTCCAAAGACAGCGCATGCTCTTACTGGGTATGCTTAGGAAAGGGAGGGCCCTAGCTGAGACTCTGGGGAAGCCTGAATTGGAGCCCTGGACCCTTGGAGTAAGACAGCGTCCTCTGCAGAGTGGGGAAGTCTCCGTGACCCAGGGTCCTCGGGGCCAGAGGCGCTGCTGGCTGTCGCGAGCCAGGGACCGCCTTCTGCCACCCCAGCCGAGTCCGAAGCCCATTCTAACCCTTTCCTTTCGGACACAGTCCCAAACGGGCCGTGGGCACCTCCTCTCCCCAAAGGGGCCACGGCGCAGGGGTTACTCCCGAGGCGGCCGGCGGGGCCCGGCCCGACCCGGCCTATGGCCGGAAGGCAGGGGAGGGCCGGAGGCTGTAAAGGAAGTGGCGGCACCGGGAGGCCGCTATGGCGGAGGGGCGGGGCTCCCCGGTTCTCGGCGGCCTTCGCCTCATTTCCCTCGGCCTCCGTTTGACGACCTCCCTCCCCCCGAAAACTCCAAGGCTCCGGAGCTGGCGCCGGGTCCACAGCGCCGGCCCGTCTCGACCTCCCAGGCGGGGCCCGAACCTCAGCTCCTCCATCCGGGGACCCCGAGCGGCCCGCGCCTGCGCACCGGCTCCGCCGAGGCGGCCCCGCCCCCCTCCTGCCCGGACTCGGAGGTGCCCCGCCCCCCTCCGCGGCGGCCATGTTGACTCCGGGCGCGCGCGGGGCGGGGACGGCGTAGCCCCAAGACTCCGTGCCCTCCGCCTTGGCACCTTCCCGCCTTGGTGACACCTGAAGAGTTCCCTTTGGCGCTTCGCGCGCCTCAGGTCCCCTCCCTGCCTTCAGTTAGCCCATCCGTGCTGCTGTGGCAGAGTTGGCGCTCTCGCCCGGGTTGCATCCCGCAAACGTCCACTGAGTTCCCGATGTGTGTATGCGGAGGAGGCTCTCGGAGTTGGGAGTCGCCCCGCGGCCTCTTCGCAGAAGCCAGAGCCGCACTTTCCCTGCTCTGAGGCATCAACCGCTCAGCACAGGGCCTGGCACACAATAGATGGTCTCTGAAGAGAAAGGGGAGCCTTGGGGTTTCTGTGGCTAGCAGTGGCGCCCGGAGTCCTGGGTGTGAGCAAAGTGGGGGATCCCCCTGCCTTTCCCCTCCTCCAGATACCGGGAACCTCGTGTCCGACTTCGATCCTCAGCTCCACCTCAGGTGGCTGATGAGGACGGTGCCGAGAAGGCCCCCCAGGACTCTTCTTCCTCATTCAAGCAGTTGCTCTCGTGGGAAGTGGGGCCAAAAAAGAAGCAGCAGCAGCAGCTAACTCAACAAAACCGGCTGTTAGGGAGGAGCGGCCAGTGGGTACCCCTGTAACGGAAACTGTTAGAACAACTTTGCACCCTCCTTCAAGGAAATAGATAATAAATCCTTCTCCGTTGGTGGATTTCTTGTTTCTCAGGATTCCAAAGCCGCCTGTGGTTTCAGTTATCGGCCCTCTAAACGGAGCTGGGGTCTGGGTTAGCCTCTGGCCACAGACCTGGACAGGGAGGGGTTTATCTTCTGCCACAGCTACTAGTGTGGGTGGGAACAAAGGGATGGTGCTATCTCTCCAGGCAAAGAAGACTAGCCTACATCAGTTCTGTGGGGGCCAGGCTCTGCACTTTTAAATTCTAACTCATTTCAGGCTCTGACACCTAAGCTGCCCAAGATACTGTTGTGTGTAAGGTGGATAAAGTAGCAATCACATGTTAGTCCTGAGTTGGAGAAGGGAACAAAAATGGAGAAGACTCTTCCCCAGTTTTTTCAGTGACACACACTTACTCTCAGCTCCAGAAGCCTGTCAGTGAATTGGCAAAGCTGTGGTGCACACTCGTGACTGGGGCCTGAAGTTGTGGCTTGAATCTCTAGAAGTCCATGAGGCTCCCAGCAGCACTCTGTTTGCAAAGACAAAACCGAGCAATGAACTGTACTTGCTTTGTGAATTCACAAGGGAAAAAGACATGCATTCTTAAGGTTTCCTCCATCCACACCAAATTCCCTCAAAAATCTGTATGTAAAAAGGACAGGGGTCTCTTGTGACAAGTCAGAATGTTTCCTAACAGCTCAACTGTCACCCATTAGAGGTAGAACTTTGTCCAGATCTTCAGCTCTACTTTCCAGCAATTTCTCCTTCCTTTCCTTCTCTGCTACCCACCCCCCTCCTCTTCCGCTCTGTTTCCTGTTTCATTTTCTGGCTCCTGCTCTGACAGGAAAACAAGAAAGCTGAACCTTGTGCTCTCAAAGCCCTGGCTTGTCAGAATGGAGGAAGACTAGGTGGGATGGGAGGGGGTTCTAGAAAGGCCTCCAAGACTGCGGGCAAGTAATTGAGGAGGCAGCTCTCTCCAGTCTGCTTTTAGAGTCTGCAGCTAAAATGGAGCCTGCATCTACACAGGGAGCCAGCTGAGCAACCAGCACGGTGGGAGAGCCAGGCAGACAGACATATCCAAGGGCTCCAGAACGACTCTATACCACCCGGTCACTTCCATTAAGAAGCAAATATCCCATACCACCAACAAATGATTTCATAATACAAATTTCTGACCTAAACAATACAAGCAATGCATCACTGTTTCTAGAATCCTAGAAGGTAAGAGAGTTACAGCATTTCTGTTTCTTGAACTTGCCTGGCTCTGTTCTCGCTGCTTCCCCTGCTTGAAATGCCTCACTGCCCGACCACCCTTTGGCCAGCCCACTACCTTCAGGTCTCAGCTGAAAGGTGGCCTCCTCAGAGAGGCTTTTTCCCACTACCCAGCCACATCCAGCACCCTGTACTATCCCATCACCCTGTTCTGTTATCTCCATAGCACCTATCACCACCTGATTGTCCTGTCTATGAATTTTACTGCTTTCATTGTCTGTTCCCCTCTTTTGGAATATAAGCTTGTGAGAGCAGGGGCCACGTTCACCAAAGTATTACCACTACTTAGAACAGTGCTTTGCACATTGTGTGTACTCAGTAAAGATTTGGTTGATAAATCAGTTTGTTGGCCCTGATACCTCTATTTTATGGATGTGGGAACGAGGCTCAGAAAAGGGAAGTGGCTAGCCTGAAGTTACATAGCTGGTGGCTAAGGCGAGACTTGAATTCAGATCTCCAGGCTGGTTTTTCTTTCCTGCCACTCGACACTATTTTAAACTTTCTCAGGTTTACCTCTTTCCCTCTCTTCCTTTTGTTCCACACAACTAAGAATCTGCACAGGCTATGCCAAGAACCCTGCATAGTGCACACCGCGTCTTAACAGCTCCTATCTACTCTTTCCTCTACTAAATTCCCATCTTACTCCACAAAATAGGAGTGCCTACCCTGTGACAGGGGATGAGGATGTAGCACTGAACAAGACGGACGCAGTCCTTGTCCTCATGGAGATGACAGTAATATCTACCTCATGGATTCTATAGCGCTTGGCCCAAAGTGCTCACTGAAGACGGGCTGTTGTAATTCCCTGAATTCCAACAAGGGGGGAAGAGCGATGTTCCCACTGGAGGTGTGAAGAAGGAAGTTCGGTAGTTCTCATGGAGCATTCACCATGCTGGAGCAACCTGACAACTCGTTTCTTTCTGTAGCACCTTGCTTGGCTCCAGGTACCGTATCCAAAGGTGGCTTTGGCTGCAGACCGGGCAGAGGAACAGACCAGTGTGTGCATTCTCAGTAATTCAGTTTCAGACACTAGACTTTCCATGGCCCCAGCCCTATGGGAATGATGGAATAGCTGACCCTCATCTTGGCTTTGAGGCCACGCCGTTATGGGACAAAAGTGACCACATTGGCTCCTGATTCTGTTACTGCCAACTTAGCAGGCAGGGGCTAATGCCTGTGATGACAGGCAGAACTTTACACTCCATCTTGTCTCTGTGGGCACTCACTGGCAGTTTCCAAGGATGCTGGGTGACATTCACGTCCGTCCTGAAATCGGGGGTGGCACCAGTCAGGTTTTGGACATTCCGTTTGGCCTCTGTTTTTTTTTTTTTTTAAAGATTTTATTTATTTATTTGAGAGAGAGAATGAGATAGAGAGAGCATGAGAGGGGGGAGGGTCAGAGGGAGAAGCAGACTCCCCGCCGAGCAGGGAGCCCGATGCGGGACTCGATCCCGGGACTCCAGGATCGTGACCTGAGCTGAAGGCAGTTGCTTAACCAACTGAGCCACCCAGGCGCCCCCCATTTGGCCTCTGTTGTATCATTTGAAGGTGTCCATCCACCGCGGGACACCCCACCCTGCCTCTCAATTGCAGGAGCCAAACACTGATCCTTTAGAGGCCGCAGACACTAAATATTTTTCACCCTTCGTTCGGTGTTTGCCTTTCAGTACTTAGAAAACCTTGACCCGACTGCGGCCTAGTGGGAAGGGCCTTAGCCACTTGGGGGTGGCAGTGGCTACAAGGCAAAAGAGCCAATGAGGTTGAGAGCATTGTTTAGGCCAGACTTGGCAGCTCTCCAGCTATGAAAGAAGGTTAAGGTCATTTGGGGGGGGGGGGGGCGGGGAGGAGGAGCCTGGGAAAAGAACTACTGGCCACACCCCTGGGTTCTCTACTGGCGAGGTTCTATTTACTTCTCAAAAGCAAATTACTCACAGCTCAGTGGCTAGCAGTTCTCTCAGCCTGTGGTAACTCCAGTCGGAAACTGGAGACCAGGCTAGGCTCCCCCTGCATTGCAGGGGAGCAGATGAAAGGAACCCAGGAAACCAAACTCCTAGGTAATGCTCCACACATAGCCCAGAAATGCACTTTCTACACTAGAAAATGGAGTTCAAGAGGCCCGGTACAAAACATAGCCATTAGCAACACAGCTCACCAAAATATAGATATGAAAAGTTTCCCGTGTCGTTTTTTTTTCCAGAAGAGTCCTAGGAAGGCATCTCCGTTGACGAAGGTGAGCCATTGTCTCTACCTCCCTCCCCCTCAATCAATAGAGGAATACTGATTATTCGTTCCTGTCCCTGACCCAAATATTAACAAGCACACTTAGCTCGATGAACACTTGGTTGAAATTCTTGGGACAATTGTTACCTTATGCTGAGTACGACAAAAACAAATCTTGCCTGCTGAGCTCCGCAGCTAGCTTCAGTTACTCCTGGGGTCCTCTGCCCCGGGGAGGAGGGCCGCAGCTGTGGGACCCCACTTGGACATTCTTTCCTGCCACTCGACCCTATTTTAAACTTTCTCAGGTTTACCTCTTTCCCTCTCTTCCTTCTGTTCCACACAACTAAGAATCTGCACAGGCTATGCCAAGAACCCTGGGGGTGGGTGTGCTCAAACCGCTTTCCTCAGCTGTAAAATGGGAGCCAGAATACTGACTTGCAGGCACAATCCTTGCAGGATTGATTACTTGATGGGCCACGTCTGGTACACAAGTAGGTACGCACTAGGAAACTGAGGTTTCGAGTGTCCACAACAATGGCGTTTTCTCCGCTACTGCTTCTGGTCTCTCCGCTGTTTCCCCAAGGAAGGAGATGAACAGAGACGCTGTATATGGCAACATTCGCCTCACAAAAGTAACTGCATCTGGCCAACATCTACAGTTTCATTCAACAACTCCTTAAGTGGTCACCCTGTGTCCTAGGACCCGGATGTAGCAGTGACCAAAATAATAATGCCCTCAGAGAGCTTACATTCTAGTGGGAGACGACAGGTGAGTAAAATATACGGTTGACCCTTGAACAACAGAGGGTTTGAACTGCACAGGTCCACTTAAACAGATTTTTTTTTGATACAGTGCAGTACTATAAATGTATTCTCTCTTCCTTATGATTTTCCTAACATTTTTTCCCTCTTCCTTACTTGACTGTAGGCATACTGCATATAATACAGATAACATACAAAATAGGTGTTGATCTACTGTTTATGTATCAGTAAGGCTTCCGGTCAACAGTAGGCTATTAGTGTAGGTTTTGGGGGAGTCAAAAGTTATACATGTATTTCTGGGGGGTGCCTGGCTGGCTCAGTCAGTAGAGGATGTGACTCTTGATCTCAGGGTCATGACTTCACGCCCCACGTTGGGGGTAAAGATTACTTAAAAAACAAAAAGTAAAAATAAATAAAAGCAACGTTTGTAAAATTTGAAGAAAAAAAAAAAAGTATTTTTGCCCAGGCAGGGTGTTGGCAGCCCTGGCCTCCACACCGTTCAAAGGGCAACCGTACAACAGGCCGGACGTAACAAGGGCTACAAAGAAGAATAAGGCAGAGAGGGAAATAAGGCAGGGGGGCAGAGACTGCTATTTTAAATAAGGTGGCTAGGGAAGGTTCACCGACACAGTATTTGAGCGAAGACCCGAAGAAGAGGACTTCAGTCACAGAGTTATCTGGTCGAAGAGTATTCTGGACAGAGGGGACGGTAGATACGAAATCCCTAAGGTGGAAACATTCCTTTGTGGGGGAGTGAGCAATGGGGAAGAGAAAGGGGGCCCAGAAATCTAACAGCAAGCCAGACGACCAAGGGTCTCGCAGGTCATTTATAAGGATCTGGACTTTACTCCGAGTGAGAAGACTGAAGGATTTTGATCTTAGGTTTTAAAGGGAGTGTTCTGGTTGCTAATGTCAAGAATAGGTTCAACCAGGCAAAGCAGAAACAAGGAGGGTATTTCAAGAATTTAAGAATGATAGGATAGTGTCTTGAACTACAGTGGTAGTGGCCCGGCTGAGGGTTCTTTTTTGGAGAAGGCAAACAGACTGGATGTGGAAACGAAAGTAGTTTTTTGTTTTGTTTTGCCAAGCAATGGAATTGTTGTTTCCTGGGGAAAGGATGGGAGAAGCAGGTTTCTAGGGGAAGATAGGGCATTTTAGCTCGGGAGTGTTCAAATTAATCTTCCACACAGTTAAGGTGGAGGCTGCCTTGAGATAAATGCTTGTCTTACTGTTAAAAATTTCTTAGAAAAGGGGCGCCTGGGTGGCTCAGTCGTTAAGCGTCTGCCTTCGGCTTAGGTCATGGTTCTGGGGTCCTGGGATGGAACCCCGCATCGGGCACCCTGCTCAGCGGGAAGCCTGCTTCTCCCTCTCCCCCTCCCCCTGCTTGTGTTCCCTCTCTTGCTGTGTCTCTGTCAAATAAATAAATCTTTAAAAAATTTCTTTTCTTAGAAAAGCAGATATCCTCCCTTAAGCCAACTATGTAAAAAAAATTTTTTTTTTCTAGACTATCATCAAAATTTCTTTGGCTATTTACACCCATTTTATTTCAAGAGGCTAACAGCCTTTTATGCCGAGAACTTCCTCTTGCAGGTGAAATCATCGCAGAGGCTTTCTTAAATTTACTTACACTGTGGAAGGTAGAGCGGAATATGGTACAGAAATGACAGGGCCCAGGATGCCACCATTCAGGGAAGAGGGCACACCAAGGGAGATTTCCAAGAACAGGACCAGCAACCCCCGCCCCCCCCAAAAGGTCAGGTTGTTAAATCGTGTGAAAACAGTAAAAAGCCTCACAAACGTCTTACCAAGATTTAATGTACATTTATTCTTAACACGTGGAACATATAGTATAAAGATTTCATACTGAATAAATGATATTCATTAAGCCAAAAAAGGAAAAAAGGAGGAATTTACATCAAGTTTTAGCTACATTGTTTGAAATACAAATATGCAGATTTTATCACTGAAAAAATCTCAATTGTGTTTCTTCATCAGGAACTTCAACTGAACCTAGAACTTTTTCACACCTCGATTAGAAAGAAAACAAAACAAAACAAAAACCCAGAAAAAAATAAACTATAAGTTGATTGGCTGCTGAGACAGCAAGGACTTTTTACAGAGACCTGTACAGCGTCGTGCCAAGAGGGGCGACGTCTGGCAAGAGATTAAATAGCTGTGTCTCGCTTTGTGCAGGTCACCAACTTGTTAACTCGTCATACTATAAAGGGGCGGCTGGGAGGGGGACCAAACTGTGGGGATCCAAGGGTATGTGCAATGTACAACGTCATATATATACACACGTGGCAGCGCAGCCGCTGCAGCTAAAGGTTAAAACCAGTTCTAAGAGGTGATCTCAGGGTTATTCATACAATCAAGGAGGAGAGAAAGAGGTCAGGGTGTTGTAGGTTCACACATGATACTTTGGGGGAAAAGCCTTTTTTTTTTTTCTCCTCAACATTTAACTAAAAACATTTTTAAAAACTACAGCTTGCTGCTGACCCAGCGTTTTCTCTTGTTTCCATGTGAGACATTATTATTACAGTATGTTTACAGTATCAGGTGTACAGTACAGTACATGAAAGGGTCTACACTCTACTGCACAGGCCTCTCCAGTGAACAGGGTCTGTCCACAACTGCGAACTTCTCGGCTCCTGCAAGATTGTGAATGTACAACAATAAACCACACACAGTTCAGCAGTCACCTTTTTTGTCCTTCAGAGGTTTTTTTTTTTGTATTTTTTTCCTTTTTTTTTTTTTACCATTAAAAACAGTTATGAAATGTGGCATCCCGTTGATGCAAGGGCCGGGAAAGCCATTTTTATTTTATTTTATTTATTTATTTTTTCCCCAAACTCACTGTAAACGACAGTAACTTTGGTTAAAATAAAAAAGTCTTCTATGTAGGCAGAGCTTTGTCTTTTCAAATAGGGTGGGGTCCTGAGGGGGGTAAGGTGAGGACAAGGAACAGAAAGGTGTGAGGTGGGCGGGGGGGGGGCGGGGCGGGAGGGGAGGAGGAAAGAGAAACAGGAGAGACTTTTTACCCAAGGGAGAAGCTGGACAGCACAGGGTAAACTGGATTCTGAGGTGGTTTTGCATAAATAAAGGGCAACAGTCAGTTTCTAAGTTCTCCACACACGCACACACACACAGGGAGGGAGGTGTCCCACGGCTGTCATGACTGGCCAATCAAAAACAGTACATCACAAATGACTTGTGAAACCAATGAGTTCATCAACGGTGATACCGAGATGTCCAACAGCCGTGACTCGTACAGCGTGAACTCCGAGTGGTTCTCGTCCACCTTGGCCAGGGCCAGCAGCGCGCGGGCAGCCCGCCGCATCATGTCCACACTAGTTGGCTCGAAGGGCGGGTTCTGCATGTGGAGCAGGCTGGCCTGGCTCTGCTGGAACTGGGTGGCAGCAAGGCTGTCCTCCAGGAAGCCGAGGAGGTTGCCGATGCTGCCCTTCTGCACGGCGATGGCGCGGGCTGCCAGGCTGTCGCCCTGCGCCAGGTTGGCCAGCAGAACCACGGCCATCTCCCGGCACACCGGGTTCTTTCGGTCACTGAGGAAGCGCACCATGGTGCTATACAACTTCTCCAGGCGGCTGAAGGGGGGCGTGGCCAGGATCAGGTCCACATTGTTGTCCTGGATGCTGAGTTTGCTGAGGGTTTCCAAGACCAGTCTCTGGGGGGAGAGGACGGCGTTGGGGCCCAGGGTGGAGAAGGGGTCCTGGGCTTCAGCGGAAGGGCAGACTGCCCAGTGTAGGAGTCCGTCCAGGACAGGCAGGCAAATGCTCTCAGGGTACGGGGAGAGGTCCAACTGCCCCGAGATGTTGGCGAGCGTGACCAAGGTGTTTTCCCGGAGCATCTCCAAGCAGTCCCACCACCACTCCACTTTGTTGCAGCTCACCCCTTGGTCCTGCTCCTCCTCCTTCTCGTAAGTCAGTGGTGCCTGCTTCCGCTCTGGGTGCTTGTGGTGCAGGAGGATCAGCTTGCCCAGGATCAGCAGCAGCCCCGGGTGTTTGGACATCTCAAAGTCGTTGCCGGGCACAAACGACAGGCTTCGGATGGTATTGGAGACACAGACGCAGCGCTTAGCGAGGGAATCCTGCCAGTCCAGAAGGGTACACAGTGGGGTCTCGTCTTTACTGTGGGGTTCGTCCTCTAGGATCTTGATGTTCCGGTGGCTCTGTGCCGGGCTGATGCCGAATGGAAACTTGCTGCTCTCCTTGGTGGCCTCTGCATTCTTAGCTCCCTCCTCGGTCAACGTGCTAGACCGGGTGGACAACATGTCATCCATTGTGGCTGTGATCCGTTTCTCCGGAGGGCCATCAGGCGGGGGGCCCTCCTGTTCTGTTGTCCCTGGAGTACCCTCTGCTGCTGTGACATGTTTCCGGGTGACTGGTGGGCAGGGCACATGAGGCCGGGTCGGCAGCAGCTCTGTCTTGCTCTCAAAGTGGGTCTGGATATGCTCAGTGGTGTCCCCCCCACCAATCCGCCAGTGCAGCAGGCCACTGTCAAACTCCTGCACGCGCCCAAGCTTATCTGAGCAGTCCACCACAAACGGGTCATTCTTCTGCACAATCTTTACTGGAAGCTTGTCAAACTTACTAATCAGTTTCTCCTCACTACTCTCTGAGGCTGCCTTGTCCTTGCCCGAGAAGGCCATCTCCTCGTCATTTTCCACTACTTCCTCTTCTTCTTCCTCCTCTAGTTTAGGACCTAGAAGGTCTTCCTCTTCCTCCCCCTCCATGGGGGCTGGACTAGACGCCTTGCTGAATCTCCCAGGGTCCAGTAGTGTTCTCTGTCCTGGGTCACCCACCTCATACTCCTTTAAAATGCCAAAGATCTCGATCAGGCAACGTCGGAAATATTCCACAAGGAGCTCTAGCAAACCTGGGAGCTAAAGAGAGAAAAACAGGAAATAAATGAAGGAAGAAAAGTGGGCCAAAGGAGAGAATCCTTGATCTGAGAAGCCTCCCACAGTCTTCTACCTAATCTCCCCTCCTTTCCTTGGAGGTCAGACATCTGTATCCCCAGGAGAGACAGAGTTGCTCCTTTACCAAAGGCTCTCCACAGAGTAAGTCATTCAATCTTTGCTATGCCCAGCATACAGTTCTTCCTTCTGCTCAGCCTACCTCCACGTAACCTGCCTCCAGCAGGACGGACATGCTGACCGACAGCTCTGCACCTCACCTCTTGGCCTCCTCTTCCCAGCCAATTCCTGCTTTTCTTCACCAGGCCCAGTTTCCTACCTGCTGGGCATTGATACTGTCCCTCTTAAGACACTCTCTATATTCCACTGCCAAGTATAGCCCAAGGCTAGGCATGGTGGGATGATCCCTTCAACACGAGCTGAGAAAGGGAAAGCAGTGTGGAGAGATATTGACCTGCTCTCTTCTCCTAGCTCCCCAACATTCCAGGAGGCTGGACCTCCATGAGTCAATCATGCAACATAATGAGTGGGATGAGGCTTCGGTCCTCCAAACATCGGTCTAAGCTGGTGCTAGGTAGACCCAAGTTCCAGCTTGGATCCTGTATAGGTCATTTACCTCTAGAAGAAAACACTAATCTCCAGTCAGATTAATCTCTGGCCAAAGAGAATAAAGCAGAATGGAAAAAATAAGGGCTTTAGAACTAGAAAGATCTAGGTTTGCATTCTAGCTTTTCTAGGAACTAGCCATGTGATTTAAACTCTCTAACCTATACTACTTCTATCTTTCCGCTGAACACAATGGAAATTCCTACACTTGACACCGACTGTTCTGAGGTCTAAATGGAATATACCAAATGCCTGGCATATGGAAATTGCTCAATCAATATCTGTTCCTTTTCCTTCTCATGGGGGGCAATTTTATATA
Organism: Mirounga angustirostris; assembly: GCF_029215605.1. Lineage (NCBI taxonomy): Eukaryota > Metazoa > Chordata > Mammalia > Carnivora > Phocidae > Mirounga > Mirounga angustirostris. The sequence continues at coordinate 170,298,339 of NW_026991712.1, forward strand.
ATGGACATAAAGTTGGGCTCTGGAATCAGAAAGACTGCTGACAGCTGTGTGAACTTGGGCAAAGATAAGACTCTGAGCCTATTTACTCTTCTCTAGGAGGCCACATGTGTCTCAGAAGGCTGTTGTGAAGATGATATGAAAGAACATATGAAGGACCTAGCACAAAGTGATGACACACGAAATGGTTAACTCTTAACAATTCCCTCTAGTCAGCTCCTTGATAGATAGGTTGGTAGGTACGCTAAGGATGATCAAAAGAAAGAGTGGGATGGTGCAGCAGAAACTCTTCCTAGCTATTGGGAAGACTCAAGGTGCACGTCTTGTGGAGAGAGGATCGGGAGAATCACCTCTGCAAGAACATAATTAAAATACCACCACCACCACCACCCACAAGCAGACTTCACTTCCCCTTCTATACCTTAGGAACACGGGATCAATAAAGACCTCCTATATTCACAGTGCATGAAGACAGAGAAGAAGAACCTGCCGTGCTCACTAATAAAGACCACAGGTTTTTCTTGGTAGTCTTGAAAGTTGGGTGTCTTCACTCACACCAACAGAATCTGCATTTCTTCCTTTTTTTTTTTTTTTTTGCATTTCTTACCAATACCAAAAAGTTTCTCCCAAATTCCCTTTGAAGTCAATCCTGATACCTTACACAAATTATTATTGTTCTCAGTGTTCTGGGCCCACGGCCAGTGGCAAAGTACTGGCACAGAAGATACCAGAGAGTGAGCGAGAGAGGGGAGACCATGCTGGCCAGGGATGGCTTAATTCCCTGTGTCACTTCGTGCGGTCTGCTTCAAGATCCCAGGCCCTCCCATCCTTCCAATCTTTCCAGGCACCTGTACTCACCTGACTGAGGTTGAAGGTCATGATGCTGTTGTCATCATACAGCAGGATGTTAATGGTGTCTAATGCCCATGTGCTCTCTGCCAGCAGCCCAGACTTGAGGGACATCATTACCCGCCATGCCTCCGGGGTTCCTGAAATAAACCTCCATGTCGCCCATCTCCCAAGCCCAGGTTGGCCAGATGCTCCCCCAGGGCTGGCCCATCAGTCAGGCTACTCTGAAGATAACACATGGCAGGAGGCAGTTCCTATCTAGGAGAGGACACACATCTGCTTCTAGGCTCTCTTAGGACATCACTGCATGGCGCTTCTTTTGGTAAAGCCTGAAATCAGCTGTTTTCCTTATCCAAAGTTCTTTGGCTCTATTTTAGACAACACTGGACCAAGATCTTATCCCATCCGGAATATTAGGATGGAGAAAGAAAAATGGACAAGATTTTAAGGGGCAGATGAAGCAACCTGACGAGGGAGGTCTCCTTACCGATGTCTTTCATCGTGAGCCGCCTCCTCTGCTTCAACACGGGCTGTGTTGCTTCCACGGAGCCAGGTGGGAAGGTGATGTCCCGCCGAATCATGGGCGGCTGCACGGGGGCAGGTGCTATGTGCGAGGCAGGTACCGGGGGACCTGCCTTTTGCATCTTCATCCCAGAGTGTAGGAATGGAGACTTGCTAGGAGAGGTGCGGTTCTCCATTGGCCGGGGCAGGGGAGCGGGGCTGGATACCTGAGGAATGTGATTCTGCATGCTTGGCGGGGGCTGGTAGTTGGAAGGAGGGGGCCTTGTCATGGGGGGCACGGGGGCAGAGGGACCATATGGGGGCTGCCGTGTGCCATGGGAAGGCCACGGGCCTTCATGGTTGGCCCTCTGATCCGTATGCAGCATTTCATCTGTTCGGTTCACGCCATGGTAGGCGGGGCCCTGGGGGGCAGAGCCAGTGCTCTGCCTGTTGGTGTAATTGTAGGTCATGTCATTACGCCCCTGCCACATGGTGCCTTGCTGAGCGACCTCAGCCGATGCTTGTATGGGGCCGCCCATCATCTGCGGTGGCATGTTCTGCTGGGCATTGGAGCCGGGGGGCGCAGAGACACGGTCTCGGCCAAACTGGAATGGAAACTGGTTCTGGGGGCCGCCCGCTGGTCGGCGCTCAGTAGCAGCGGCGGCCGTGGCAGGATAGGCGTTGCCATACTGGTTGTACACATCTTGCTGAGGGGAAGGCTGGGCGGCTTGCTGCTGGCTGGCAGGCTGGGGCTGGGCGGGGGGCAACTGCTGCTGTTGGGGCTGCCCCTGCCCCGTGCTGTACGGCACGCTGTACATCTCCCCTTCGTGCCGCTTGGCAGGAGGGCCGTATGTGCCGTCCATCGGCCGTTTGTAATTCTAAGACAGGGACAAGCAGAGGGGCAGTTAATATTCTGCACGCAGGGACACAAGACGCACAGCTGCCGAGATGGCTACACCAGACACTCGCCGGGCTTCCTTCTGTGCCTCCAGGGGGGACAGGGACTCCAAGGGAAGAAAGGAATCACCTTTACAAACGATCTTTTGAAGTTGTTTCTGAAAGCAAGAATCAGTCCCTATTTCCCCTGGTCTCCCTTGCTCTAGGTAGAAAAATGTAGAAAAGTTCAAAAACCAAAATAAGATCGGTTTCTAGCCCTTTTGGAGAACTAGCGAGACCGGACTGGAATCTCAACAGGGATGAGACTGAGGGCTCGGCTCTTCAGCAGAACTATGTGGGTGGGAGCATACCGAAGGACCTAGAGCAAGCCCGCCGTAAACTCTCCAACTCAGCCTTCTAACCGGCTCCTGGGGGGACCCCGGCTGCCCTCCTCACCTGCTGCTGCTGCTGATACATTGTGGTCTGCTGGCTGGGGAAGGGGCTGCCGGAAGGGGTGCCTTGAGTGGAGAACTGATTGCCATAGGAATCATGTCTGCAGGAGGGAGAGAACCAGAGGATCAGGGCGGAAGTGGCAAGGCCTGAGCCACAGCGACGCCGACAGCAGCCCTCACTCACCGCTGCTGCTGCTGCTGCGGGGGGTAGCGGCTGGGAGAGTACATCCCCGAGTCTGGGTTGGAAGGCATGAGAGTCGGCTGTGGGGCTCCGGTGCCCATGTTTCCCTCGGGTCCTATTCCAGGCTCCGTCCTGTACACAGGTGGAGCAGTGGGTTGAGTCCACAATAGCTGTGGGGGGCTGGGGTGGGACAGGAGCAGGGGCCACGCTCACCTCACTCTGTCATAAGGCCCTCCATAGGGATAGTGCTGTCGCGGTCCCATCGCCACATTTCCCAGCCCAGGGCCGGCAGCTCGGCTGTAGGGGTCTCCCATCCCGCCGTTGGGGCCCTGCCCCGAGGACATGAAAGGATCGCTCCCTGGAGCTGTGCGCAGAAGGAAGGTGTGAGCAAACCGGTAAGCCGGCAGGCCTCGCAGCCTACACCTTGCCTGCCCCAAAGACCAAGCCCTCTTCAGGGCTTGGGTTTGTTCCTAGTTTCCTTGACGGGTTCAGAAGAGATCTAAAGAGGCTCCAACCAGCAAAGAGCACCTACTTGTTAAAGTGTGACAAGGTGAGGCCAGGGAGAGGGAGACAAGAAAGGAGGTAAGGATGAAGAGTGGTGGTTGGGTCTGGAAAGGCCTTATCTCCGAGAATGGCTTGACAAGAACCGTGAACCACTCTCAAGATATCCCCCCATTTCCCTGGCCCTGTCCTCAAGCAGTTGGTCACCTTTCCTCATGCCGCCATAAGGATCCTTATTTGGCTCGTAGGACATGCGCCCCATCATGTCAGAGGTATTCATACTGGGCTGGTACCCAGGGTTTGGAGTCATGGAATTCCGCTTCTGGAATGTGGGGTCACTTCCATCAGGAAACGCATCCTGGATCCCAACCGAATTGCTCCTGCTCCAGAGTGAGGAAAGCCAATTAAACCCCAAATAAAGCAATTCCTTCAGTAAGCAGGGCACGTGAGAGTCCCTGGCTGGGTGGGCAGAGCAGGGACCACCCTGGGCTGCACAGAAGCTCATGCACTTCTGCCCAGGTCCTCCAAGCAACCTGCCCCTGCTCCTGGCCTTACCTCATGCCTGGCAAGGGGGGGATCTGACTGTGTGGTGTGGATGCTGGAGTTGGTGGCTTCAGGTCTCCTCCTTCTGCCATGGAACTGCTGGTTGACTGAGGTGTCTGTGGCCCCTGCATAGACCCAGATCCCGCTGTGGACAGAGATGTGGGGTGAGCCGGCAGGTGTTTAACTCTCACAGGAATACACAAATGCCCTGGGGTTTCTTTGGAAAGGACTGTTGTAAGGCTAAAGCTGGGGTTCTTTAAAGCCTAAATCACCCTTCTCAGCAGGGAATATGTAAGGCCAGGTAATAAAAAGGGAATTTGAGGGTTCTTCTTCTTCTTCTTCTTTTTTTAATATAGGCTCCATGCCCAGTGTGGAGCCTGACGTGGGGCTTGAACTCACGACCCTGAGATCAAGACCTGAGCTGAGATCAAGAGTCGGACGCTTAACTGACTGAGCCGCCCAGGTGCCCTGGGGAATTTGAGGTTTCTATTGCTCCTTGATACTGTTTTGCATTTGGAGAACAGGAGTAGTGTGGCAATGCCATCACCATGCTAGTGTTCCCTTGTGTCTCTGCCAGCTTCCCTGACTACTCTTCTTTACTTCCCCAAGGACCCTGTCTAACCTACTAAACCCTGTAATGCTGGTGCACAAGTTCCCAGTCAGAGCCCCTGGAATCCTAGGTAGGAAGGCTCCACATTGCCCCAAACCTTCAGTGTACTTTAAGAACCTAGGAGCTCCTACTCACAAGCATCTAGCACAGTGTCACCTCTCAGGTTCCAATGTTCTTCTAAGCTGATGCGAGCAGAACTACCAGTAATTAATGTTTCCATTAGTTACCATTCCCAGCAGCAGATATCCCACTGCTTAGGCCTCCCCAGCCGATGAGTCATCTCAGGCACTCATTACACCCTCAGAGGTCAACACCAGGGCACATGTGTTCACACCCACCTTCTAGGAGCCCTGGCCTTCTTCCCTCCCCATGCTTGCCCAGGCCCCAGCCTCCTCTCAGAAAGGAGGGTGGGCAGAGGCACTCCCATCAGAGAGTTCCATTCATATGCCCTCCCCACCCCCTCCTTCCCATTCATTAGCATCTCAGCTCCCTGGGGAATTCAGGGCTCTAGTCTGAGCTGCATTCTAAGGCGCTGACATCAGTGGGCCAAAGCTCCCAGATGGCCCTGCCTCACTGCGATTTGTCAGATTTCCCTACTCCTCTGGTGTCCCTCCTACTCGCTAGTTTACAAACATTTGGCAAGATGCCAGGTGCACAATGAAAATTAAAACTTAAGGGCTGCTGCAGACTACCTCTCAAGGGAGTCGCCACTGTCCGCTCTTTAGCTCTGTCAGCGTGGTAAGCCCTGGGGTAGGGCAGGGCAGCGCACACGTCCCTGGGGCCACGCACTGCTGAATAAGGAGTCTGGACCCCTGAATGCTCCCTGTGAAGGGTGAGCCTTAGTGGGGCTGCTCACCCGATCCTTACCAGGAGAGGGAGGTTGGATCTTGGGCTGGGACTTCTTGGAATCAGCAGCTGCAAAGATGTCTGGGGGAGGGTCTTCTCCCCGTTCAATCTTGCACTCAAAGGCATAGAGACACTGGATATACTGCTTTTTCAAGGAGCTGGCAGCACTGCTTGAGGTGCCCACATTGAGGTTGGTCGCAAGTTCCCGCCATTTTTTGTTCTTGTTGACCTGTACAACCAACCAGAAGAGTCGAGGTACATCTTCCACCTGGTCTTCCTGCTCACAAGCCCCAAGCCCCATCAGGCTACCAGGCACTCATCTCTTACGGAATCACAGTTCTCAGTTAACCACCAAAGTTAACCCCCCTCAGTGCAGAGTCCACAACAAATGTTAAAATCCATGGCTAGCTGCCCTCTACCCTCAACACGCTCTATCCATAGATCACTGCAACTAGCAGACTGCTTATTCAAAAGAGGGCAAATTTCACATCATTATTAATGGGAGAGAACAGAATTCGGAAGGTATGATGCTTTACACGAGTATACTACTGAAAAATGGTGTGCAAATCACCATCAGATCCAAACCCCTTCAAAGGCAACAATAAAAATCAACATTTTCCAAAATGGAGACATGGCAATATCAGCTACCACTCTGCTAGACTTACTTTGTCAAACTGGAGGTTTCCATATCTGGGCTGTTTTCTCGTTGTGGGACTCTTGGCAAATTTTACATTCTTGTGCCACTGCTGCCCTGCTTCTCAGTGACATGTCACCAACTACAAGCCCCCTTCCCTCACCAGTCACTGTCCTGATTGTCCAGGAGATGCTTCAGGCCCTCTAACTTCTCTGTGCCCTCCCAGCGGCCAGCCTATACTTGTCTCCTTTCCTAAGCTTCAGGACACACTGACCAAGACCATTCCCCAATCCCTACAGTTAGATGGTCTCTCTGCTCTAGCCAGGCAGGTCTCCTTCTTCACGTATTCTTATGCTTACTCATCCACCCCAAAGGCTGGGAACACCAGCTTTCCAGTCCCAACACACAAAGGAAGCTCAACTGACCTGGTACCTGTGATACCAGAGAGAAGAGTGATAAGGAAGCAAAGAGAGGGACAACCTAGATGGCGGGGAGGTGACCAGGAACACTTTCCAGAGCAGGCTAACATCTGAGCTGAAGCCTGAAGGTTGGGGATGGAGCTGGTTGGGTATGTTCCGGACTCTCTCCTATATCTCCATGCCACGTAGGCCGGTCAACTGGATGACCCCTTCCTCTACCTACACCCTACTAATCCTTCACAGAAGCTCAGGACTCATATTCTGCCTTCTTGGAAGCTTCACAAACTTTTAACGGCACTCTTTCTCCTCTGAACTCCCACTGACTTTAGCATTCAATTACATCACAGCACCTAAAAGGCTGGTGTCCTTTCGCAAACTGGAAGACAGGCGCAGGCTTCGGGATTCCCTCTGTACCGCATCCTAGGTTCGGTGAATCCAGAAGCCTATCCAATCAAAAGTATGCCGAACCTAACCCGACGCCCCCTCCCTTTCCCTACAGGCAGGAGAAGCCTGACTAGGAGAACTCAGTACCAGGGAGAATGGCAGGAATAAGCCCAGGGTCACCTCAGAAGCCTGCTGTGGCTTTGCTTCCCACGCCAGTTATGTGGCGGTGTGCACGTGTCTTGTTTTGTTTTGTTTTCCTTTGTGGGGGAGGGGAATAAAGCCTGAAGGGAGAAGGAATTCATAACTGACTGTTGGTTGGCTTCATTCCAATCACTTTCTTTTCTGCTGGTGACAGCTGTTTTCCTCTTCTGATTTAGAAGGTTTGGAACACGTCTCTCCCCGCCACGCCTCCCCCTGAGCTCAGCCACAAACTCAGATCCAACAGCAGGCTCCTGATCTGATGACTACAGAACACGCATAGGAGGAAAGTTCCCAAAGCACAGCATTGCCTCAACTATTTGCCTCCCGGGCTGAGTGTAAAGCAATGCTATAAGGTATCAGAGCAGGGGCAAGGCTCAGGGTGGTATTCAGTTCAGAGGTTTTTAGCACAGATTACTGCATTCACTTAAGTATGCCATATGGAATAACTAAACACCCCACCTACTTCATCCTTCATAAGCTACTTCTATTAAATAGCTCCTGAAATCCCATCTTCACTGGGACTGGAAGGAAAGGGTCAGCAACTACTCTGGCTACACCTGTTCCATCTTGCAGACCAATTTACATGGCAGAAATCTTGCTGCAAGCTTTGCGTATTATTTCTAGCTTTTGACAGTCTAGCAGGATACACACTACCCCTACTTTACAAATAAGTTAGGGTTCAGAGTGGTCATTCACCTTGATTAAGGTCACATGTGTTGTTAAGTGGCTAAGAAAGAATTCAAAACCAGACTCATCTCTCCAAACCATGCCCTTGCTTACTATGCCAAACTGCCTCCCGCATTTTCCCTATCTTTGTACCCCAGTGAGACCCTAGACATATGGTAAACTCATTGCTAATACTTCCTACTACCCAGGGAGGTCTCAGCCTCCTGTCTTTGTCTTATCTTCTGGAAGCCCTGTGCTTCCAGTCTGTCAGTGTGTGCCTCAGAGAGCAGGAGACGGTGATGCCCCTGTGGGATGCTTGGCACCAGGTGAAGCCACTGAGTACCTAGAGAGAGGCTTGTTGCAACCACAGAGGAAGCCAAGTGCTAGGCACTCACCTGAGTCAATCCACCAATCTCCTTCACAGACACATAGAGGCGATAGAGGTCCAGAGGTTTCCTACCCACAGCAGGCAGATTTGTCATGCCCATGGCCTTCTCCTCCGTGAAGGCCAGATAACGGTCCACCCACATCTTCCTCTCAGGCTCACCACCCAGCTCATACAACTTGGTGATCTTCTCATTGGTTGTAGTAGAAGAACTGGATTTCTGGAAGGGGCAGGTCAAGATTCATAGGAACCGGTCAGATTCAAAGCCTATGCTAAGGGTGGTCTCAGAAGTCCCTTGATTAGGGCATTGGTAAAGCTTCTTATTCTGGGGTAGTCAGTAACATGTCCCTTGCCTTCGCAAGGTCAGAAGACCAAATGGGAGCTAGAAATTCTTCCTGTAAAGGAAGGAAGCTAACACTGCCTATATGTTATGCATTGGGTGCCATGCTAGACGCCTTTATATATCAGCCATTATTAATTATCCTCCTCTTCAAAGGTAAGGAAGCAGGCACAGGAGGCCACTCCTAAAATCTCATTGTTTTTAAGTAGCAGAGCTAAGTGTCAAACCCTTATCCACCTGACAACAATGTCACTATACTACTTCCATGCTATTACCCAGGAGGCTGGGCATGATTTTATAGACTGTTTCAGAGAACTCAAGAAACTCAAAACGTTGATTTTGAGACAATGGGATGGACTAAAATGAAAAGAAACTTCCTCCTCTCAAGAAAGGAAGGGTCTCCTACCTGCCTGAAAGGCTTTGGATGTTAAATATCCTGTCCCAGACAGGAGGATGGCTAAAAGGGTCTGAGAGTCAGAGGTGAAGGTCCACAGGACGTGGCAGCTGTACATTTTTATTTCCCCTACTTTATAAGATAGGGAAAATGGGGTATGACAAAGGGCAGAAATGTTTCAAATGATTCAAACACTGAACAGGTCCCCAGACTGCCACACAACCCAACAGATAGCACACTCAGGGCCATCCTACAGGGAGGCCAAGCAAGGACCCAAACCCCACCTGCCTCATCTTCCTCTCTATAGAACACAGGGCACCAACCATTCCTGCTGCTCTGAGTAAGGTCCAGGAAGAGAAGAGCAACTAGTTGCCCATGGCACACACCACCTATCAATGCATGAGGACAGGGTGCACAGTTTCACAAAGGGCATTACAGAGGATTCTACACTGCAGGCCTGGCATTTCCTCTATCACAGACAGCTGTGAGAACATTGTGTTATTTACATCAGGACCCCTTAGGCTAAATGAAATCTAATTCAATGAGCTACTAGCCTGGGACCCTTCATGATCAGAAGATCAGCCTTTTCTGAGATGATCTAGTCCATGTCATAAAAGGCTAGAGTCTAGTCACCCTCTTCTCTTTTTCCTTCCTATCCCTGGAGAGGATGGGACAGACAGTTGAGAGGAGTCAGGATATAAATCATTACCTTGGATTTGGATTCTGTCTTGGGTGTCCCGTCTGCCTTGTTGTTCATTTTGGTGGCTGGAGTTAACTTGACGTCCCCAAGGCCCATCATCTCTGGGCTGGCTGCCATCCCTATAAAAGAGAAAAAAATCTCAAGTCCAATAAGTTTGTGACATGAAGATCATTCTGGAAGAAATTCCTGGGATGAGCAAGGACTTGGATTTACCTGCTGAATTGTTGGCCATGGTCCCACCCATGGGATACGGGGGTCCCTGAGGGTTGATCATGCCAGCCATACTATTAATCCCTTGTCCGTAGGGAGGTCCAGTTCCCATCATGCCCCCCTGATTCATATTGGGGTAGCCTGGTGGCCTGAGGAAGAAGATGGAAAGTGAGAGAGAGACAAGAGTTAGATACAGTGAGCTTTCATATTTGGAACTGAGCTAAATAGAGTTTGTGAGCCAAGATCATCTAGTGAGGCTTACAAGGAAAAAGTTTATGGGTTTCCCAAACCACAACCATGTACCACCTGACCCAGACATTCCTATCTACTACCTCCCACGAAAGGTTCTACGATGGTTCAGGCTCCAAACAGGAAACCATAGCTCAATTTTAAAGGATACAATCCTTGGAGAAGGGACCCCTACCGTGTCTCTTAAGTACTGCCTCCCTCTAAGTGTCAAAATGTGTTTCCATTTAAGGGCTTCTCTATGGCAAAAGGCCTAGATTTTACCACTCTGTCATGTCAAAACCCAACCAAACTGGACCCCTCATGGCACAGCACCTGGAGGTGCTTTCTTTTTTTCCTTTTTTTTAAAGATTTTATTTATTTATTTGACAGAGAGAGACACAGCAAGAGAGGGAACACAAGCAGGGGGAGTGGGAGAGGGAGAAGCAGGCTCCCCGTGGAGCAGGGAGCCTGATGCGGGGCTCGATCCCAGGACCCTGGGACCATGACCTGAGCCGAAGGCAGACGCTTAATGACTGAGCCACCCAGGCGCCCCGTGGAGGTGCTTTCTTGATGTACCTACCGCAAACTCTATGCTTCCATCATTTTGAAACACTACCAAACCCATCTCTTTACCATTAACCCCCCCATTCTACCTTAGTTCATAAGCATTCCAGTATACAAGAGTCACTGTAAGAACTGTAGCCACCAACAGAGGGGTACACAGACAGAGCCTTCAAAAGCCAGTAGAATCATATTCACTGAAGTGAACGGCCACCAAAGTGAGTGTCCAAGGAAGAACAGATGAATCTTCAAAGTCATTAAACCAAATCACATGAGCTCTCTGCACTTTAGTGCCAGATTCAAACACGAAGAACCACACAGAACAGTAGAGAAATGGCAAACCACAACCTTACCATCCTCTATTTCTCACACTACAGATCCAAGTTATATGTATCATTGAAATCCTTTTGGAAACCAGAAAACTAGATTGACAGAAGAAACGGAGAAACTCTGAAAACTTATTTTACTCATCAAAATAACCTATGCTTTCTAAAGTTCTTTACATACAATATCTGGACATGTGAAATTTGATACCAACTGAAGATGCTTAAGAATCAGCACTTTTGTTGGTTTTCTTTCCCACTGTAAGGAAACCCAGTTTTCTAAAGAGCTCTCGATAAAATACATATTTACCAAGATGGCATGGTTCAGATCCAGAAGCATCTCAACAACCCAAATCACTTTACAATTTATTTCCTTCTGCTGACACCCTCTTCGCTTCCCAGGCCTTACCTGTTTTGGATAGAGTTGGCAGCAACATGCATGGCGACAGCAGTTTCTTGAGTTTTCCGATTCATGCCCCCTGGTGGGGGACACATCCCTGACCCAACCTGAGGTGGCATATTGGCCATGTTAGGGCCATAAGGCCGGTTGCCCATGGAGGCATGACTCATTCTCCCTGGAGGGAGTGTGCCATAAGGTGGGATGCCAGGCTGCCCATGCATCTGACCTCCAGCACCCATAGGGTTCATACTTCCGGCCATGCCTGCACTGGGGTAGTTAGCATTGGGCAAGGCATTATAGTTTGGCTGCCTGGGGTAGCCTCCTGGGAAGGAAAGAAGAGAAGACGCAGAGACTTGGTTAGTGACTCAGTAGCAACTTCTTAATCTCGCTCAGCTCTAAAACTCCAAAGATAATAAATGATAGGAATCACTCACTATTTGGTCTGATAAGAGACCAACTTCATGGCAGCCTTCACCCCATTAAAAAAAAGGGGGGGAGGAGGCCAGGAACACAGAAAGGCAGGCCTCAGTTGTCCTCTCATCCTAAAGCCAGTGCAGCACAGAGCAAGGCTTGCTGGCAGGCTCTGCTGCTACCCAGGCCCCTCAACTCCCAGAACTCCTTCCTTTCTACACGGGCAATCTGCCGTCTCTTCCATGTTCTGTGTAAGACATTCAGCTTTAGATCCACCCAGGGCTCATTTTGAGGAAAGATACATTCTATTAGGACTAATTTACTTTAATTACCATTAAGTGTTTGCCCAGTCTTGAGCTAAACACCTTCTCCCCATTTTACGGATGAAGGAGAGACTCAGGGATATTCAGGGACTTTCCCATGGTGACAGTCCTGCCCTATTTTAGGGCCTGGCTTTGGTGGATTTAAAGCAAAGGGCAGTCCTACTCTTACAACCCAGAGAGCAGCATATGTATACACCTCTATGTACTCCTAACTGGGTAACATACTCACCCTGTGGGCCGTACTGACTCCCCTGGGGACCATAGCTCCCCATGGAGTTCTGCTGGTAGGAGCCCATGCCTGTGTGCATCTGTCCACCCGAAGGCTGACGCGGAGATAAGGCCGAGCCGGGCTGGGGGGAACTGTACTGGGGCATCTGGGGGTTCCTCTGCATGTAACCTATTTGTGGGTAGTGTCCATATATTATTACCTCAGTACAATGAGAACAGATGTTCTCCCTTATCATAAGACCTCACCATCTACATTTTCTTTAGCAACTACCTACGAAGTCTCTATTTGCTATATAATTATGTGCTCTTTTAGGCACCCTCCAAAGTGACATTGCCACCAACCAGGGCATGCCAACTGTTTCTACTAAATGGGGGTCTGAAAAGACAAACAGCAATGACAACAAAATGGGACAGGATTTAAAGGGTAAAGATTTGATGCCAAGTCTTCAGTATCTGCTGACCAAATTAGACACAATGTAGGAAGGAATCCATTAGAGCACAAACACTGAGAAACAACACTGGGGGGCAACACAATACTGGAGCCACCAACACGGTTAAACCCACTCTAACTTCACAATTCATTGCTGGGATTGTCCTAAGCTTCCTGGTCATACGATTCTCCAAAAGCTATTGTACAGGATAATCAAATGGCTCCCTTAGACTTCTGCACCTCCCTGAAAGCCCAGGGTCTCACCTCGATCTTGGGCAATGCTCGATTGGTTCATGGAAGGATGCATGATGCTGTCCGACTGGCCACTGGGTGGCCGAGGTGGCATCTGGTTGCCTGCTCCAAACAGAGAAAGAAGCCAGTCATGGCTAAGCCTGGAAATTCTAGCCAGGAGGTCATTTCAGAGTTGGAAATGGCTCCTGCCAAGGCCAAACCTCCCAGTAACACATACACAGAGGGACCCCCACCAAGGGGCTCCCATCTCTCTTCTTCAAATGTTGAATGGAAACTTCGCAGACATGAACCAGAGATGTTCTCTGTGACAGTGGAAGGCTGGGGCTCCCTGATATCACTGGGGGCCAGTCCCTTTTCCCTCTCCCTGAAGTCCAGCACTTGAAGGTACCTGGCACTGCAGCAGGCGAGAGTGGTCCTGAGCGAGACTGAGCAACACTGGCGGGAGAGCCAACAGGGGATGGGGAGGGGCCTCGGATGCCAGGCAGGTGAGGGGAGGTATGAGGAGAGAAAGGAGACTGAGCTGGATTACTCTGCTCTCCTTGGCTGCTGGAAATCCCTGATGTGCTCACTCCAGGGCTCAGAGCTCCTTCTGTCCCCATGGGGAGATCGTCTATTGAACCAGATAGATCCTGAAACATACACATAAGCATATGGATTAGCAATGTTAGGCAGAAAGACTTCTTTCAACAGTTGTACTACACAATTAATATTTTACCTAGCCAACCAAGAGCAAACACACTGCACAAGTTATGTAGTCATGATACTAAAGCTTACAGATGGCAAAACTCTATTCAGAGTCAGATAGAAAATATTTTAGACTCTGTTGGCCATTAGTCTTTGTCACAACTACTCAACTCTGCCACCATAGTGCTAAAGCAGTCAGAGATAATCCTTCAACAAATGGGTAGACTGTGTTCTAATAAAACTTTATTTATAAAAACAAGTAACTAGCCCATAAGCTGTAGTTTGCTGACCCATGGTCTATCTATCAGAGCAGATCATCTAGCACTTTCATCTTCTTTCCTGTCCCCAACTTTTTTTTTTAAAGATTTTATTTTATTTTTTTTAAAGATTTTTATTTATTTATTTGAGAGAGAATGAGAGACAGAGAGCACGAGAGGGAAGAGGGTCAGAGGAAGAAGCAGACTCCCTGCCGAGCAGGAAGCCCGATGCGGGACTCGATCCAGGGACTCCAGGATCATGACCTGAGCCGAAGGCAGTCGCTTAACCAACTGAGCCACCCAGGCGCCCAAGATTTTATTTTATTTTTGACAGAGAGAGACACAGAGAGACACAGAGAGAGGGAACACAAGCAGGGGGCGTGCGAGAGGGAGAAGCAGGCTTTCTGCTGAGCAGGGAGCCCAATGCGGGGCTCGATCCCAGGACCCTGGGATCATGACCTGAGCCAAAGGCAGATGCTTAACGACTGAGCCACCCAGGCGCCCCTCCTGTCCCCAACTTCTATAGTCACAAGAAAGCTGCTCTTTCAGTGAGACTTTAGTTCTTTTCTGATGGGGAAACTTGACAAAATACTGCCAGGATGGCACCAGGAGCTAGCTACAGGAGAATGGTAAACAAGTTTGGGCAACATTCACAGACCCCCTCTCCATCAGATTATTATAACCTACGTTTACCAAGGATGCACTTGCTCCAAGTTACCACACAGTAAACATAAAGGGTAGGACGTGGGAAAGGGACAGATTGTATGAGACAATTCCTTAACTGCCAAGAAGATCTGGGACTACATTCCTAACAACTGGCCCACAACAGGGATGAACAAATGTTTACCAACTGAGCAAATCAGTTTTCCTCCTAGCTTTGTTTTTTTGGTGAAAACTTGATGTTTATTGGGGGGCTTTAGTTACCTTGAATTCATCAGTATAGCGTTCACTCGAGGTCAGTAATCTCCTGAGATTAGCAACCAGGAGCTCAATATGAAAAATATTCACCACAGGAAATGCACACCCAGCCCCAACCTCATTCTCTAGCAGCATCACTGGTTCAACACCACACGTCAACTTCAGGCTGGGAACTAACTAAAGGATGAGAGCTTTGGGTAGGGGCTCAGATCTGGGAAACACCTAATGCTCAAACGTTTAAAAAAGAAGTTCTCTTAAAGAGACATCTGAAGAGAAAGGAGATCCAAAATGGCCTAAGTCTATTCCTATTCCTACAACAAGCTCACCCTAAAAAGATTAGCTCAAGATAACACTGACCCTGGAGTCTGACAATAACACTGAAGGCCAGAGGGCACCTCTTAGGCTCTCCCCAAAGTATTATGTTGGTTGGACCTTCTGCAAATCAGCTGGTTACTTCACTAAGCTGGGAACATTTCCGCGGAGTTCTATGGGAATAAAGCTTGTCCTGAAGGCAAGGCAGGCAGGTAGGTATGCATTTGTGCCTGTGTCCAGCTCTCCACTGTTAGCTCAGAAGTCAGAAAATGCTAGCTTTCCAAAATGCTAGCACACCATAGCGTGCTTTAAATATGAAGTAAGAATTAGTCCCAGCATGGACAAGAACTCAAGAAGGCTCTCCTGTAGATAACACCCGAAGGTGTCTTCCCTTTCAAAGGACTAAAGTACCTGGAGCTATATAAAGCCCTGGGTTCATCCCAAGAAAGGAGAATTCCACCCCCATGTTGAGGGCTAAGCTATACCAGGGACACCTGGCTTCTGAGCCAAGGAGAATAAACTCAAAGAGGCAGCAGCAAGAAGACAAGAGAAAGCCAACTGTGTAGACCTTGAAAGCCACTTGTTAGGCCCTGACCTGTAACAGAAACCACAGCTGAAAGCTTTCTTTTAGGGACCAGTAGGTTCCCTCAGCATTCCTTCCTGGAACAGGACCCATTCCTTATTGATCTGCCAGCTTCCGGTAATACAACTACTTGCTTACAGAAAAAAGAAATCAGTGTATTTTGAAAAAGAATAGGAATCAAAGGTCCATCCATAAGAACTTGGCCCTATTCAAATGGCTTTGGAAAATTAAGTGTTTTGAATTATCTTCGGTATGTATGTATGTATGTATGTATGTATGTATTCATTGGGGGGGGCGGTTGAGGGAGAGGGAAAGAGAATCCTCAAGTAGACTCCCCGCTGAGGGCAGAGCCCGATGCAGGGCTCAATCCCAGGACCCTGAGATCAGACCTGAGCCGAAACCAAGAGTCAGATGCTTAACCGACTGAGCCACCCAGGTGCCCCTGAATATTTTTGTTTTTAATTAAACAAAATATGAATACTCTCATGGTAAAAACAGTTCAGATAGTAGAGGTAAAGCCAAAGTTCCCCTTTGCTCTATTTCTGCTGCCTTCAACTGAGGAATCCCTGCTCAACTGGGTATATACCCTTGGAAATCTGAGGAACTGAGGCGGGGCGGAAGGGAAGAAAAAACCCAACAACAGCCCACCAACCACTGCTATGAGTCGGAACGGGGCCTACGGATGGCTCCTTCAGCCACACTTCTGTTAAAAACCAGGTTCTCCACAGATCCGTAAGTGAATGTGTTAGTCCAGCTGAGAGATCCCAGGAGCCTGAAGAAAACACTGGCAACCCCTGGGACTGGGCTCTCAGGACCCTGGAGGTATCTGTGGTGGCAGCGTGGTGGCTTTCTTCACAGAGACACTCTGAGGAGGGCCATCAGTTTTGGTAAAGTGCCCTGAGCTCCTTGGAGAAAAAGTGCTAAATAAACCACTGTCAACAGCAGCCCCACGTGGGCTGGGATGCCTGAGCACAGAATAATAGTGGGGAAGGAAATAGCATTAATCTTCTTATCTCTCTGATTTGGTTGGTTTGAGGCCAATCTCTCAAACTGTCATTTTCAGCAGATGGCAACTTGTCAGCATGGGGGTAGTTGATTTAAAAGAAAAATTTGTTTTTCTTTTTAAAGATTTTATTTATTTGGGGGTGGGGGAGAGAGAGAGCTAGAAATAGCTAGAGAGAACACAAGCAGTGGGGGAGGGGCAAGGGAAGAGGGAGAAGCAGACTCCTTGCTGAGCAGGGAGCCCGAGTGGGACTCGATCCCAGGACCCTGGGATCATGACTTGAGCCGAAGGCAGGTACTTAACCAACTGAGCCACCCAGGCCCCCCTGTTTTTCTGTATTTTTGTTTGTTTGTTTTGTTTTTTTAAAGAACCAGAATGTTAGCATAGGAAGGGACAAATCATTTGCCATTTACCATCTGAGCATGTATAATGTGCCAGGCACTTTATGGAGTTCCTTACTTTTCTACTATTCTCGGAAACAGGTACTATTACCATTAACATGTTGAATATGTGCATGCTGATGCTCAGAGAGATTGGGTTACATGCCCAAGTCATCCAGCAAGTAAGTAGCAGAAACTAGATTTTGAACCCAGGTCTGCTGAACCCCAAAGTCTATGTTCTTTCTCTCTCCATTATGCTGTGATACTATATGGACTGAGAAAAAGTACTACACCTTTGAGTTAGGAAACCAAAGCTGAGTTCTTGGTACTTATCACTTGTGGCCTTGGACAAGCCGGCAACAAGCTGGGCCTGGTTTTCTCAGTTATACAATAGGGGGACTGGACAAATCTGAGTTCATGGTAACCCTGGGCCATATGCATGAAACTCCACTGGCACCATATGGATGGGGCCATATGGAATATGCAGTACCAGCAGTAACAGCCTGGAATGAGAGATATGACAACACACAAGCAGTGTAAGATATAAGACATATCGATCAGTCCCAGTAGCTTAATCACAGTAAATGTCTTCATTGGGAAATGGGAGGGCCTGGTGGGGAGGAAGACTCCAAAAGAAGTGTCTCCCCTCTATCTACATGAACAGATATTGCTCTGAATTCCATGTCCTTTTTATTTTCATTTTTTTAAAGTTTTATTTATTTTTTGACAGAGCGAGCGAGCGAGAGAGGGAATACAAGCAGGGGGAGTGGGAGAGGGAGAAGCAGGCTTCCCGCTGAGCAGGGAGCCTGATGTGGGGCTTGATCCCAGGACCCTGGGATCATGACCTGAGCTGAAGGCAGACGCTTAACCGACTGAGTCACCCAGGCGCCCCTCCACATCCTTTTAGTACATGGGACACACCTCTGCTTTCTACCCCACAAAAAGCCAGTTTTTCAGGTCTTTTGTTCTACAAAAAGCGGATGTCTGCTTGTTGAGTCAGACCTCAATGTGCCGAACAAGTCTGGCTTTCCACAACACACCTATCACACAAAGTTCAATCAACCCAAGCCCCTACTCTCACTGGCAGGGGCTACTTTTAGCATTTCAAAACTCAGGGTGTCTTGGTTCTTGCAAAAGGGCCCACCTAACAGGTATCTTCCAAGAGGTCTATTGAAAGAATTGTAGCAATGTCCCTTAAGTGGAAAGATATCTTTTCCCAGGTTTGTTCTCTTCCAAGCATAATCCTGCTGAAAGATGGGAGGTGAGGATCAGCCCACTCAGTGCCCTGCCAGTTCCGAGGAAGCAGCAGGGCCAGGGAGAATTTCCTCACGTGTTTCCAACGTGTTTCATGCATTTTATTGCTCATCTACCATGCAGATCAAAAGCGCTGGAGCAGGTCCAACTATTTCACACAGAATCTCACACTCCAGGCTGGCTACAGCCCCGAAAGCCTTCGTTTCTTCACTTGAAATACTGCCCAATGTTATTTTGGGATGTGACCTGATAGAGGAAGCCCATAGGAACTCCATGACGATAACTGTTCCAGCTGTGATTGGTTGCCCAGCCCCAGCAAGTGCCAGCATGGGTTTGTCAGGCTCTGCTGACAAACAGAACTCGGCAGCTAACACCTTCTCTTCACACCACAACAAAACCATGCCTGAAATCACACAGTCCATACCTCGTTGGAGGGGGGCAGGAGGTTGGGGGAGGCCTGCTAGTGCTCTCACAGGAAGGGCTGCAAGTTTTTTTTTTTTTATTTGAGAGAGAGAGAATGAGAGACAGAGAGCATGAGAGGGAGGAGGGTCAGAGGGAGAAGCAGACTCCCTGCCAAGCAGGGAGCCCGATGCGGGACTCGATCCCGGGACTCCAGGATCATGACCTGAGCCGAAGGCAGTCGCTTAACCAACTGAGCCACCCAGGCGCCCCAGGGCTGCAAGTTTTAACATGAACTGCCTCCCTGATGAAGTACATTTTCAAGCAGAAGATACCAGATGAGGGTTAGAGGAAGGGGGTTTAAACGGTCTCCTGAGAGAGCCTGAGGATGACATCAGTTCGTTCTGCCAAGCAGATTAAATAACATCAATAGGCAAGTCTAAAGAACAGGCTCATGGAAATGCTCAATTCAGGGTTTTCTCATAAATTTGGATGAGTCCTTGAGAAATGGAGCTTTTGTTAACCCCCAGATGGAGTTCTCGTCCTCTTTCAGTTGAGAAGAGCTTTTGCCAAGTTGTGCTGACTACTGGCGGGGAAACCACCCACCAAGAGAACCAGGTAAATCCTATATATACACTTATGGGTGGGTGGGGTGTGTGTGTGGGTGTGTTGGAAACCTTGCAATTCAGCCACACTCACTTAAATGACTTCCTTGAATGAAAAAAAGCCCAAATACACAGCCCGAAATGACCAGATCTGCACTGGCACTTCTCAAGTGTTTTTCCGGCAGCGTACCGAACAGATTCATGGCCACGGCAGGAGGCTGCTCCCATGCTGGAGAATGGGAGGAAATCCTGAAGAACACAGAAAAGATTGGCAGACTCGACCCTTGAAGAAAGGTAGACAGCATTTCTGTCTGGAAAGGAGAGAAACTTCAAGGAAAAAGGAGTACGGCAAACATAATTACATAGGAACTACTTAAGGCAAATAAGTTTTGGGGAGACCTGGTTTTTCATAAAGACTTCCTTAAGCAACTTATTTGTCAAGGATCAGGGGAGAAGAGGCTACCTCTACCAAATACTTCTAAAAAATATTCAGTACAATAAAGTTTCATTCGTAGGTTCTCTTTTCCACAGTCTTTGCTAAATGGAAGAAAGGGTGATCTGACTCCAGAGTTACAGAACTCTGATGAGTGGTCACAGCCCAACAGATGAGCTGCCATTTCTGCCCAGAGAGCAGGCTAGCTCGTGCTGGCTGAAATGCCAGGAACAAATCAATACACAGAACAGGCTGCCTCTTACTACTGGTGGTACTTTCGAGTCGGGGCTAAGCAGGTGGCTGAGAAGGGAAAAGGAAAGCCACAGAAGACGGCACCATCTTTCTAGCTTAGGACCAAACACCATCTCCTGCTTGAACTACACCCACTGTTTGGAATAGCAGAAACTGCTCTGGGAAAGGCTAAGAGAACTTGATTTCCTAACCCCTAACCCCTACCCCAAGTTTCCAAAAACCCCTAACCAAACTCCCTCTTCTCTTTTTCAACAATAGGTTATTGTTCTGGGGATAATGGGTCATTTCTTCCTGGTACTTTCGGGCTGCTTGATGGGGGATGCACAGTAAAGAAGGGTCAGAACTCTTCTGGTCTCCAGAATGCTTTTCAGAGGCCCACCTCCAAGAGGAAATCTCTTATATATACATGTCAGAGTTCATAAATAAAACTCAGGGAGACCAAATCTCCAAATTCAAAGGATGCTGGAAAAAGAGGAATAAAGGAAGTCTCTTTGTACCTCCCTCTTGAAGGGAAGCAGAACAAACACAAATATGTGACTCTCACGTGCTTAGCCCTCAGGTACGTGGCTGGCTTACATTTAATTCTCACAACCATCTTCTAGATGCAGTTATCTTCCCCGTTTTACCAAAGCAAGCGCTCAGAAGTTGAATGACGTGCCCAAGGACAGAGAGCTATCACATAGAAGAACTCAAGTTCAAACCCACATTCCTCTGATTTCAGAGCTTGCGCTCTTTCTACTGTAAGGTGGAAGCTTGCCACTATCAGAAGCTAGGTTCCATGCTCCAAACAAAGCCTGGAAGCCCGGCCACAACCTGCCTCTGGACATGTTGAGGGACTACCTCCATGGCTGTAACAAGTTAACCTCACTAGGCCTTGCCTGGCTCTGTAAAGGAAAGACTAAAACTAGATAATTTAACTCTACAAGTCTACAAATGCTACACACTCCCCTCTTGCCTAGTCGCTTTTCCTATAAACCATTCTTCCTTTCTAAACCTTCTCTCGTGGTTTATTTCAAATCAGCCCTTTCATCTATAATTCTCAATTTAAACTTACTTTTGTTACACTAAATGGTATAGTACTTTTTCTCACCTCTGGGTCTTTAGAAGGGTACTTAATGTGCAGGGAGTTGGGAGGGGGGGAAGTAGAGAGTGACTCAGAATCTAGGGAGACCCTCAGGAAGCTAAGTCCTATGTAGGCTGGTATCTGATCTCTGCTGGTATTCATACTGAATGTGCTCTACCCCTATTATCAGGCACAGGGGTGTGGTCCAGAGAGAGAAGTCAAAACACCCGTGGCCTCTAGATGGCCTCATCTCAGGCGATTTCAAATCCTCACCCAGCCCTGCAGTCACCCTCCTAACTGCAGGACAATTAGGCTTTGTTTAGGGGCTCCATTCCCCAAACTCTAAGGTGGGGAAGCTCCCTTCTGGGGGGCAGAGGCCAAACAAGCTTCAACCCCCTGCCCACAGGTGTGATCCACGCGGGGTGGGGATGGGGGAAAGGCACCAGAGCCCTCCTCTAACACAGCAGCGTGGCCCATTTCCCAGTCACTGAAGAGAACTGGGTAGGAAGGCCAATTACCCGAAGTCGAGCTATAGGTGCTACAGACTAAAATCATTTTTTGCCTTGGAGACTTCAAAGACCAGAACAGCTTTGGAGGGGCAAAGCCTCAACAGTCAGCACAACTTCCCTGGCCCTTCACCCTCACCCCAGAGGCGATGCTTGGACCGGCTGTGGCAGGACGGATGGCACTGCGCTGAATCTGCCTGTAGGACCACAGCAGGACCAGGCTAGCTCCTCCTACTTTATTAGTGACCAGAAAAATGCCAGGGACACAAAAGACAACATGTTTGAGAAGCTACTCAGTGAATAATCTACTCAAAAGCATCCTCTGTAGGCCCAATCTCTGTTAGTTTTCTCTCTTTCCTTTAACCTTGATCCCCCACCATAATCCCATACCTGAGCTCCAGACCTCCACGTGGAGGGAGGGACTCGAGCGCTGGCATCA
This sequence comes from Mirounga angustirostris, assembly GCF_029215605.1. Lineage (NCBI taxonomy): Eukaryota > Metazoa > Chordata > Mammalia > Carnivora > Phocidae > Mirounga > Mirounga angustirostris. Next base: position 170,320,272 of record NW_026991712.1, read on the forward strand.
AGGGAATGAACCCTCCTGTCTAAAACTGCAAAGTACAACCCCGAATAGGCCCCGGCCACTTGGGTAAGAGCACTTGATGGAACTGCAGTGCAGGGAAGGAACGTCTGGAAAGGAGGCTGTTGGGAGGCGGGGCTCTGTGTCACTGGAGAAATTTCAATCTAATTACAAAAATATAAGAACCCGCTGTTCTAATCCACCTCAGCAAAATCTCTTGAGGTAGGTGTGCCCCTTTGGGTGGGGGCCGAGGGCGTTTCTGAGATGAGAAAGGGGAGAAGAAAGACTGGGGGGCTGCCTGCACTCCTGCGGTGGGAGCCCCTGCAAACAGCAGCTTGGCCACTGCAGCAGCCATTGATTTTCCAGGGGTCGATATTCTGCTCCCACAGATCTGCTCGGCTAGAGGTTTAATCACATTGAGTGCTTCTGCTCAACATCTCCCCTGCACTTCCCCCTCCCCAAACCAATAAAACAAACACCTAACACAAGCAGAGTCGACAATGGGTAGATGTCTCTCCCCACAGGGGCCCCCACCCTCAGAAAATTCTAAATACCAGCTCCAAGGGAGCCCAAGCTACATGGGCAGACCACACGAAGCTGCAGAGACAGACCCACAAGTGCCAGAGAACCTTTTAACCCACTGAACAACACTCCCATACAGACCCTTCTAATAATTCTGAGATTTTACATTAAAAACTCCAATTTCCCAATTCGTGAAAAAAATAGATCCTAGAACTCCCCACAGTGTAGCAATCAGTTGAAACCTTGTTTTCCAGTTTGCCACAGTCCCCACGAGGCCTGTAAAATACCATGTTACCTGCCTGACCAGCCTTGGACACACACCCCTCCCCTGCAAAGGCCTCTCACTTGGGCCAGGGGAGAAATGTCTTATCTAGTCAGAAACCACCTCTTGGCCAAAAATGAACAGTGTTTTAAGGGTCACTAGCTAACAGACTCAAATCTGAAAAAAGTGAAACTGGGTCAGAGCTGGGCCTGAGTTAGAGCAGTCAAGAACAGTGCATATTTATGGAAAAGGGCTGTTCTAATCCCAGCAGGAAACAAGCACTGTAAAGCTTGAGAAAGCAAAGAAGTTAGGAACTCCCTACTTTTCCCCAAGTTAAGCATTTCCTGTTAGGAAAGCCAACCACATAGACCTTGTTCCACCATGATCATCAGCTGAAATCCTAGAACTTGAGCAAAGAGGACGGGGAAAGAGGGGAGAGGAAAGAAACACAGAAAAGGCAGCAGAGTTCTAGATATGAGAAGTGTAAGGGAGAGGGGGTGTGGCCTTAGGCTTCCACCTCATCTAGCTGTCCCTCAGAATTATAGGCAACCAGAAAGCGAGCAAGGATACAACATGCACAACTAGGGAAGGAAAGGTTGGCACTGTGCTGAACAGAGCTTAGACCAAGGTCCAGGGAGCTCAATGGCCTCCTTGGTTTGGTATTTAAACCCATAAATATGTTATTTGCCAGTGGTCTTCCCTACCATGGCCTACTGGTCTAGATAAAATCCAAAGATTTGGGGAAAGTATACAACAAACAGATCTGAGAGTAGGGACTGAACAGCATTTTTTTTTTTTTTTAAGATTTTATTTATTATTTATTTGACAGAGAGAGACACACAGTGAGAGAGGGAACACAAGCAGGGGGTGTCGGAGAGGGAGAAGCAGGCTTCCTGCTGAGCAGGGAGCCTGATGCGGGGCTCGATCCCAGGACCCCAGGATCATGACCTGAGCTGAAGGCAGACACTTAACAAATGAGCCACCCAGGCGCCCCTGGACTGAATAGCATCTTAAACCAGAATAGACAGCCATCAACCCCAAAGGCCTTAAAACCAGAAGAACAACTCTGAACACAGGGAAGACATAGTCAAGTTCTAAAAGTAAAAGATGAGGATTGGGGCGCCTGGGTGGCTCAGTTGGTTAAGCGACTGCCTTCGGCTCAGGTCATGATCCTGGAGTCCCGGGATCGGGTCCCGCATCGGGCTCCCTGCTCGGTGGAGAGTCTGCTTCTCCCTCTGACCCTCCTCCCTCTCATGCTCTCTGTCTCTCATTCTTTCTCTCTCAAATAAATAAATAAAATCTTAAAAAATAAATAAATAAATAAATAAATAAGTAGAAGATGAGGGGAAAATGACCAATATTTTTAATAACAGTTCCTCTGAACACTGATTCTGTTTATTTGGAACTTGATCTTTCTCCTAACTTCCCCAGAATGTAAGGCAATTACCTTCACTTATCTCTGTAAACAATATTCAATACTCCTTCCACATCAAAGCTGGCCTTAAGGGACAGGTTTGCTGACTCTCATTTTGAGCCTTCAACTCTCAGTTTCCACTTTCAACAAGGCATGGCTTCTTAGCTTCCTTGGGAAAGGTCAAATGGGAAGCAAGCAAGCCGCTTGCAGGTGAGCTCCACCCTATGGCAATCAGAGACTATGTCACAATACCAGCCAATTCCATGCTGACACCAAGTGGGGAAGATGGAAAAGGGTCAGGCTGTGGAAGTGGATGGCGCAAGAGAGCAAGCACTGGTCCCCAAAGATTGAATGCCAAATATCTTAGAAACATGGAAAAAAGACAACAGCACTAATTCTATGCTTGATTTATCAGGTATGTTAACATAGCTCCATACCCAGGGGTCCTCCCCTCTGGACCAAGTTTGGTGGAACAGATTCTCACTCTTGTGTAGGGCGGCCCTAGTGGTTTCTGAAGGACAGTATTTCTAGGAGGGCTTGGTTTATTTCTTGTTCAAAAAGCCCAACACCCCTCTAGCTCCCTAGGACAGATGAGACACAGCTTGGCCATCACACATCTGGGGCCTGGCTTTCTGATTTTGTTGGGTCTTTTCGGAGAAGGACAATGGCAGAAGCCAGGGCATGTACTTCACTGAGGTAATCTCCCAAACAGCTTTGCAGGTTATAAAAGCACCAATAGGGGGACACCTGGGTAGCTCAGTCAGTTAAGCATCTGCCTTCAGCTCAGGTCGTGATCCTGGGGTCCTGGGATAGAGCCCCACATTGGGCTCCCTGCTCAGCAGGGGGTCTGCTTCTCCCTCTCCCTCCGCCCCTTCTGCTCATGCTCGCTTGCACTCTCTCTCTCTCTCTCTCTCTCGAATAAAATCTTAAAAAAAAAAAAAGCACCAATAGGAGAGAAAGGGAAGTGGGGTGGAGCATGGCAGTGGAAGAAAGCCATGGTCACCAAGGCAACTGAGTTCATCCATACGTTGACTCAGGAATTTCAAGAAATTCTAGTTTTTGAGGTTTCTTCCTTCCAGAGTATTTTCTCCATCTTCCTGGAGAGTAGACCTAAATCCAGAAACTACAGTATCACTACCTTTGCCTAGAAATCTCAGCCCCACATTTCTATATAACTCTTCCTTCTCTCCAGAAGAGAATATGGCATTCTTCTTTCTCTTAAAGGAGCTTTTTACTGATCCTTTATAGGAGTTGGTCCTAATAGTTAAAGCACTGGACTGGAAGTCAGGGAACCAAATGTTCTCGTTTACCTAATGACTTGGGCAAGTCCTCCTTTACCCTTTCTGGGTCTTAGGTTCCTCATATGTAAGGTTAGGGGGTTGGGAGGTAAGGGGGAGGGGTGTAATGTTTTTGTTAGTGTAGTGAACATTCTATGGACCAGCTCATGCTGTCTCCATTCTGCTCTTTTCTTAATTGTAGAGGTTAAAAAGCTAAAAACCACGTTTCCCAGAATCCCTTGTGAATGGGTTTAGATACAATTCAGGTTCTACTAATTAGAAGCAAACTCAAGATTAGATCAAAGTATGGCAGAGACCATATTTCTGTCTCCTTCACTTGTTCCTGCAACAGCATTCTGGCTTCCTCTTCCAGTAAACTGGGAGCTGGTCCTGGTGGCAGCAGCCGCTCCTTCTTGACTCTAGCTTACTGATCCCTGGATAGCAGATTTAGAGCAATTAATATGATAGTGGGGGCGCCTGGGTGGCTCAGTCCGTTGAGCGACTGCCTTCGGCTCAGGTCATGATCCCAGAGTCCTGGGATCGAGCCCCACATCGGGCTCCCGGCTCGGCGGGGAGCCTGTTTCTCCCTCTGACCTTCCCCCCTCTCATGCTGTTTCTCTCTCGCTCGCTCTCTAATAAATAAATAAATAAAATCTTAAAAAAAAAAAATTAATATGATAGTGGCTCAAAGGTGGGAGTTTCCCTGGTGGGTCAAATCTAGTTTTAGGTCCTGCTGCTGAAGGACAAGCCTAGAGAATGCTTCCTCAACCTTTCTAGCAAATTTGTTAAGCCCAAATCCCTATATTAAATCCCTCTCTATTAAACATACCTGTAGAAACCACTCCATCTGACACAGGATTATCAGATGATCCCAAAAGAATGGTTGTGAAGGAGAGAGGAGAACAGTTATTTACAAGGCATATTCTCTGCCAAGATAGCATCTTCTGGGGAAAATGGGCAAGATGGAGGAGTCTTAGAACTTTAAAATACATTTGTCCAGAACAAGCTTCTTTACTTCTTCGCTTTTTTAGACCTCTCTGTACTTTCTCCCTCCCACTCTAACCCCAGAGTGGGGGTGGGGGGGCTGAACTGCTCACAAAGGACAGAAGGCTGAGTCAGCACATGCTTTCTTTCCATCTCTATACTCTCTGCAAGCTTTTACTCTGCTGAGGATAGCATTACCTGCCCAACCCCATATATGTATTCTCTGGACTTTAGGGAGGTTTGGGCTAGAAAGGGTACCAAGTATCTTCCGCAGCGGCAAGAAATATGTTTATAACCTCCAGGTGAAAAAGAACCAGTCCTGACAACCCTGTGCAGCTGAGGAGTGAGGACAGGTTTGGCTGCAAAAGATCCCAGCTCTTCGTCTTATGGCAATTTCTGGTCTGAGCAACGAGCCACCAGCTTCCTGTAGCAGGGCTGGGGACAAACTGAAGAATAAGGTCAAATCCAAGGGGTATGGTTTGCTTGGCGGGAAGGAGGTACTTCCTGCCAGTCCTCAGAAGAGCTAACTGACCCCAGGAGCCATCACGCCAGAAGTAAGGCTCTGTTCGTTTTCAGACTGAAGTTGTTCTGAAGAAAACAAAAGGTTCTAGCAAGAGGAATCTGTGTGAGACACACAGGCAGGAAGCAGAGCTGAGCCACCAGTGACTAGAATAGAAACAGGAAATGGGCCCAGGAACAAGCATACAGTACTGCGCGCCAGCAGCAGGGGGCCCAGCAGGCACCAGGCGGTATCAGGGCCGGAGCAGCGTGACTAAGACAGAGAAGCGGATTGGCTAGCCCTGCCGGAGAACCAGCGTTCTCGAGAAGGGACGGCTACTTGCACAAAGTACAGTCTGGGCAGATATGACAGAGGGGGTGGGGATTTCCTTTCTGAGACTTTTTGAGAGCACCTGGGCTACATTCAAGGGGAGCAAGCACAGATACACAGTCAGATATAAAGAAAACAGGTCACCACGCTCAGAAAGGCCCAGCTTCTCTGAGTACCAAAATTGCTAGTGGCATTTTCGTTAGCCCCTTGAAAATAAGCCATCAAAAGCCTAGGCAAAAACTGTTGGCCTGTTTCCTTTTACCAGGAAATGTGACAAAAGGCAACACAGTGTACAATTTAAATCCTTCAAGCATTCCAATTTTTTAAGCCTTCAGAGGATTTCTGTCACTCCCCCCAGTAAACCTACACAGCAAAAAGCTGGCCTCCAAGCCCAGGCGGGCAGCAAGAACCTGGGGCTGCTCAGCACAAGTTTACCGAGTAGCCAGCTGCCTGGCCCAGGTGCTAGATGCAGACCTCATGCGCAAGCAGAGGCGCCTGCATAATGCCAGGCCAACATGAAGAAACTGGGGAAGTCCCAGAGAAAGTATTTCAGCTAGATTTTGAAGCCAAAGTAGGAGTTTGCTGGGCACTGAGAGAGCGGGAAGGTAGACGGGCAGACATCTTTGGCACGAAGACAATGGCAGGAAGGACTGGAGGTTGTGAGGAGCTTGAGGTACACCCAGGCAGCTGGAGGTGAGGCTGCACAGGTCTGCTGGGAGCTGCAGATGGCCCCACAGTGGGGTCTGGCCTGTAGGTATGGGGAACCAGGGCCCCTAAAGCACCACAAAACAAGTGGTGGTGGTCTCTGACTCCCATCCCCCACACTCGGAGATTATTTAAACATTACCAGACACAGTAAAACTCATTGTATTCCAAAGTCCCCAGCTTGATATTTCATTTGAAAATTTTACTCTCCATTCTCCGGGTCTAACTCCTTGCTTCTTTTTTTTTTTTAAGATTTTATTTATTTGACAGAGAGAGACAGAGAGAGAGAGAGGGAACACAAGCCGGGGGAGTGGGAGAGGGAGAAGCAGGCTTCCCGCAGAGCAGGGAGCCTGATGTGGGGCTCGATCCCAGGACCCCGGGATCATGACCCAAGCCCAAAGGCAGATGCTTAACGACTGAGCCACCCAGGCGCCCCTAACTCCTTGCTTCTAAACCATTAGGCAAATGAATCACCTGGGGATCTTGTTAACAGTGTTGGATTCAATAAAGCTGGGTGGGACCCAAAAACCTGCATTTCTAAGACAATTCCCAGGTGATGTCCATGCTGCTAGATAACAGACCACATTTTTTCAGTAGCAAGGCTCTACTTGATTAACATTAGCATTAATCAGGACACTGTGCTTTAAGAAGAAAGGCACAGAACAGGACTTGCTCCTGTCCAACTCAAGGGGAACCAAAGAACCAAACTCTAGTCAACTTTCCACTTTTTGAGGGGATTCCCTAGTTGGTCAGTTCTTCCAGCAGACCTGACCTATCATTTGGACACATTCCCTCTCCCACCCTTCCCTGTACTGCAGCTGTCCTTTTCACAACTCATCTGTGCCTCCATGACAAGAAGGCCTGGGAAAACAAAAGTGAAATGGAAATCCTTTCAGGACAAGTCTGGTAAATATATATATATATTTTTTAAAGATTTTACTTATTTGACAGAGAGAGAGCGAGAGCAGGAACACAAGCAGAGGGAGTGGTAGAGGGAGAAGCAGGCTTCCCGCCGAGCAGGGAGCCCGATGTGGGGCTCCATCCCAGGACCCTGGAATCATGACCTGAGCCGAAGGCAGATGCTTAACGACTGAGCCACCCAGGCGCCCAAGTCTGGTAAATATTAAATGGCAAAGGGGTTGGGGTTGAGGCTTTTGGCTGAACTTGAAGAGAGGATCAGATTGTCTTTCTTCTGCTGGGTGGGATGCTAGGGGAAGTATTTCGTCTGAAATTATCAGAGAGAGCTGGATTCAAATCCTGGTTCTGACCCTTAGTTTCTTCTAATATAAAAAAGGAGTGGTCACTTAGTATATTTCAGTTCCTGCTCTTCTAGGAGGATTGGTGTTGCCTGTAAGCTCTGTTCCTGGCCTCACTCTCCTGCCCTCTTAAGATTTGGATTCTACAGGAACAACATAGTTCCCTCCCATTTCCTCTTTCCAGATCACTGGAACCCAAGTTCTCAGGGTCTGAGAACATCACAGTAGTAAAACACGAGTGCTAATAGCTACATTGTTATTAAGTGAAATCTAAAGAAGGGCTTGGAAACCCAAGCGATTAAAAAAAAAAATCTGGGGCGCCTGGGTGGCTCAGTCGTTAAGCGTCTGCCTTCGGCTCAGGTCATGATCCCAGGGTCCTGGGATCGAGCCCCGCATCAGGCTCCCTGCTCTGCAGGAAACCTGCTTCTCCCTCTTCTACTCCCCCTGCTTGTGTTCCCTCTCTCGCTGTGTCTCTGTCAAATAAATAAATAAAATCTTTAATAAAAAAAAAAATCTGTAGATAATTCAATAGACATGAAGAATCCTAATCCTATTCTCCACCTCATTCCCAGCATCAACGACCTCCACTCTTACACTAACCAGAAGAAACAAGTATGATGCAGCTCTTCAACAGCAGCCCCCCTGACTTTTCCAGTCAAGGGTACAGTGTCCTTTGTGAGCTAACCCAGTGAGTGCCCTTGATTCCTTTCTTTCATAACTCCTGAAAGATAAGTCTGTTTATACCCTCCTAACATTCTGCCAGCATCTTCACTCTTCTATCTACCTGCCTTATACACATGCGGGTCTTCAGATGAAGCGGAGGAATTTGGGCTGATTCAGCGGCCCCCTCCCTTCAATGCCTTTCAAGAATGTTCTTTACCTTTACACCTTTCCCTTGTTCATTTCCTTTGCTCCAGCCCTCAGAAATCAGGTCCTCTCCACACGTAAAAAGGAACGCCATAACCTGCTTTCTGACAAATCCAACTTTATATTCTTTGAAATATAAATGTGATGTGGACCATCACCCCAACACACTGGGTTTCCATAAACAGGACACAATCCTGGTCCTCCTCCAAGCTCACCAGCTATCTGCTGGGCACTTCTACCTGATGACTACAGGCACTGTCAAGGGCTCCCACTGGCTCCTCCCTCCATAAGCCATGGCCTGGGAGGCCTCCTTCCTTCCGTGGTTTAACTATGAATCACTCCACAGACCACTCTCCGACTCAACCCAGACTCAGCTCTTACTCAAGTTGCAGTCTCCTGTCTCCAACTAGGAGCAAAGCATTTGTTTTTAAACATTTCACTACATGGAACTTAACTTTTCCCCAAAAATGAGTTTTCCTATTAGCCTTTCTATTTCTGTCAATGAGATCTCTCTTTCTCCCCACCCCCCTTCAAGATCATTAAATTTTCTACCCACTTTCTCTCAGTTCTACAGAATCTTTCTTGCACAGCTCAGAACTGGGCCTAGTTGGCTATGCAAATGACACAGAGGGGTACAACTCCACATCTCTCGCCAGAATTATTTCAACAGTTTAACTTCTCCCCTTTTCAAACCACACTATACACGAATGGATTATTTTTTAAACATTAGTTTTATCACATTACTGCTCTAATAGCGTATCTGCAGGCCTCTAAGATCAAATTCAAATGGCTTACTTGGCCCACCAGGGCCCTAACCCCTGTAATCTAGCTTTCCTTCCTGTTACTCCCCACGCCCTAGAAGCCTGATCCTGACCAGTCCCCCCAGTAGCATCTATACTATACCCTACCCCTGGCTATACTTTTCCTTTCCAACCACCCAAGTATGTCCATATCTAGGTCATTCTAAACTTCTGCCATGTTTTCCCTCAACTATTTAGACATAAAGAATCACCGACTTCACCAAACTAGGAAAGCACCCCATTGTAACAATCAGGCATACATTCTTCTACCTGTTTTACTAATGAAACAAAGAAGAATACTTGAGGGCAGCAACCATGTCATATTCAAATCACAGGCTACCTCAGAAGTCATCAAAGTCTAACCTTTGTCTAATGCCTGTCTGCCTTCTATAGAATACCCACAGCAAACAGTGTACCAGCTTTTACTCGAGGGACAGGAAATTTATCCATCTTTTTTTTTTTTTAATATCCTTATCCTCCAGATCACAAAAGAACTTGTTTCACACTTGGGCTTAAACCCACTGGCAACAGGTAGCCAGGTTTTTAAAGCAGTAATGTTAACTTGCCAGATTTTTTTTAAAAGACCTATTTATTTATTTGAGAGTCAGAGAAAGAGAGAGAAACATAAGCAGACTCCCCACGGAGCAGGAAACCTGACAACGATGGAGGGCTCAATCCCAGGACCCTGAGATCATGACCCGAGCCAAAGGCAGCCGCTTAACCGACTGAGCCACCCAGGCGCCCCAGTAATCTTTGTTTTAATTAATCTCCAGATGATTCTCAGTGCATGCTAAAGTTTGAGAAGCACTGATCTACTTAATCTTTCCAGAGCTGAGCTTTCAATCCTATATCTATTTTCCACCACTGAATGGAAACTCTATCCCAAGTACACTTTCAGATTATAACGTAAATTTACAAATGTGCCTCAGTAAGAAAAAAATTGGGAAGCATTCATTATTCTAGGGAAACCATATACACTTGAATGAATCACTCAGAAGCTTTTAAAGATGTAACTCCAAGTCATTCCCAGAAATGATTATAATCAAAAGTCAGATACCAATTTTCAGATGAGACCCTTAAAGATTTCACTCCAAACTAAAGGAAATTAAAGACTTAATGAAACACCTAGAGATTTGCTTACCCATCCCTTACAAGAACCTTCTTACCATAAGGTGAAGTAGTAGCTATTTTACAAGATAGATGACAAACCCTAATCTCACTTCTTCTTAAGGCCACTGTCAGGAAGCACAAATAAATTAATCCATCTTCTAAAATGGAGTTTAGGCCTTCCCATAACAGGCTGTGATACCTGCCTTGCCCTCGAAGTGGAAAACAACAATCTTACAATATGGTCAAACTGTCCCCTGTCAGACATACACTTTCTGAATGAACAATGTAATAAATATTGCTCGGGTTCATTCGTTCACTGAATTGGAGCCTACCTTATGCCAGGCACTATGATGGCCATGAGCAAGACAGAGACAGTCAGCCCTCACTGAGCTTGTGTTAAATAAGTAATTGAAATTACATTTGAGATAAATACTGACAAAAAACACGGGTGCATGTTTGGATTAGTGGATCTCTACCAGGGCTCCAAATCAGAATCACCAGGGGCAGCTTCTAACCATAGCAAAGACCAAGCCTCATCAACCCCAAACAATTCAGAACTCTGTGAACCTCAGCCATTGGTTTTTAAAGAATATTTGCTCCCCAGGTAATTCTAACATGCAGCCAAGGTAGAAAACCACTGGTCTGGGGCATCATGTAATAGATGTTAGGGGCAAAAAGGTCAGCAACACAGTGCCTGCCCTCCAGAAGCTTACCATCAAGTGGAAGAGACCCAAGCGTAGAGGTATCAGCAAATTGCTCTGGTGACGTGACGCAAAGAAACCTCAGATATAGGATAGTGTTTCTCCTGGTATAAGGATGGGGAAGTGATCCCCGAGGGCTATATAAGGTGCTTTTACCTATGTTACCAAGGTTTGCTTTCTAAAGATGGGTCCTCAGGCACTGAATCATTCTTTATACCTTTTAATATGTCTTAAATACTGCAGGGTTTTTTTTTGTTGTTGTTGTTGTTTAAATAAAAACTGACTTTAGTCAGTGAGGGCATCATAGACATTACTTAAGCTGAGTTTTGACATCTGATTAAGAAGAAGTTTTCTGGGGCGCCTGGGTGGCTCAGTCGTTAAGTGTCTGCCTTCGGCTCAGGTCATGATCCCAGGGTCCTGGGATCGAGCCCCGCATCAGGCTCCCTGCTCCGCGGGAAGCCTGCTTCTCCCTCTCCCACTCCCCCTGCTTGTGTTCCCTCTCTCGCTGTGTCTCTCTCTGTCAAAATAAATAAATAAAATCTTTAAAAAAAAAAAAAAAGAAGTTTTCTGAGGAAATAATCTTGAAGATGTAGTCTGAAATACAAACAAGAGGAGTTAGGAGGAAATGTGTATTAGGCAAAGGGAAGGGTCTGTGCAGAGGCCTAGAAGCAGAAAAAAGCATGGGGCCTTAAAAAACTGAGACAAAGTCATAATAACAAGGCAAAGGGCAAAAAAGGATGAAGTAGAGGTTCTCACAGTGCCATCCTGGCCTAGCAGCACCAGCAGCATCAAGGAATTTGTTAAAAATGCAAAATCTCAGGCCTCATTCCAGACCTTTCAGAAATGGGGGGTAGCCTACAGAATAATAAGGATTTTGGATTTTATTCTAAGATTAATGAAAAATAGTTGAGAGGTTTTAAGTAGAAGGATAACATAATCGGGATAATAGCAACTAAATGGTTTGGCATTAATAGCTGAGCAAAAACTCCTCAAAATCTAATTTTTGTAATGATCAGGATCAGAAACCATAATGAGTCTTTAAATCAAGGGTCACAATCATAAAGCCCTTAGGGCTAAGTGGGTAAGGTGAATGAGCGAAGAGGAGGATGCGGACAACTGGAGGCTGTCCTCCAGTCAGCCTAGCTTCTGTTCTGGAGCCAAACATGAAGAGGTGCCCCCTAAACATCTGCTGAGTGAAGGAATACACCAACAAACCTAGGCTGCCTTGACACAACTGCTTCAGAAGAGTGGGCCCCTTCTAGGGAATCCCGACTTTTCCTTTCTTCAAATGTGACCGTTTCCCAGCCTGGATAGGCAAATCTGGCATCAAACCAAAATTTCAAAGAATAACCACCTTTTGTTTCTTAGTCCAAATAGCAGAGGGATAAAAAGCAATTCAACAAACAAGATGCCAGTAACCCAGCCAGCTGACCTCCCACATAGAGCTTCTACCACAGAGCAAATGCCCCATTTGGATGAATCTATAGTAGAAGCCTGAGCTTGGGAATGCTCCCTGTGATAGGCTGCCCAGGAATAATCCTCCCCTGGGCCCACGAGGGTGCCAGTGCCTTCACTACGGCGGGTCAAATCAGAAGCTCTGGATTTGACAGCACAAGGCTCTCAACCCTTAGAAGACATGCAATGTGCTTGTACGCTAGGCTTCTCAGGACTGAAAAATAACAAATACAGTTCTGCGGAGCAAGCAGAAACTTTCTGATGGGGAGCAACTTAAAGCACTGGCAAAAATCCACTGATTTGGTTTCTTGCCACAGTAGCACCTCACCCCGATTTAGCTACAGACCACAGATGATGAGGGAGTAGTTTTACATTTCTGACTGAATCAAGTTAAAAAACACATCCCAGTGAAGTTTGGGATGCAGAAAAGGATTGCAACAGTCATTAATGAAAAGGGAACAAAGAAGGATTGCCTTATTCAGACACATCCTCACCCAATTCCTCAATTGAGAAAGTCAACAGTCTCAGGGGTCCTATCTGACAGTAGCTATTCATTCTGGCCTGGGATGCCTGCACAACGGTACTGAGGGACTCTGGAAACCTTGCCCTACGCAGGTTATGGCTCAGAGATCTTCAGGGGAAGCCAGGAGAGGCTTCGTGATGAAGAAAGGCTTCATGATGAAGAGAGTTCCTGCCTCCTACCTATTCCTTAAAGATCCAGAGACGATTTTCTCCCAAGTCAAAATAACTGAAGAGACAGGCTTCAAATCAGAGAATAAAAATTTCAAAAGAGGGGTCCCTGGGTGGGTCAGTCATTAAGCGTCTGCCTTCGGTTCAGGTCATGATCCCAGGGTCCTGGGATCGAGCCCCACATCAGGCTCCCTGCTCGGCGGGAAGCCTGCTTCCCCCCCTCCCACTCCCCCTGCTTGTGTTCCCTCTCTCGCTGTGTCGCTGTCAAATAAATAAATTAAATTAAAAAAAAAATTTTTTTTCCAAAAGACTTTTTTATCTAGACATGTGTGGCTGAATTTCTATTTCTATTTACTAACTGAAGCAGGATTTGTAATGGAGGGTTTGCTACCAACGGTCTTACTAGATTTTAGAGCAGCCCATTTTATTCCTGTGCCCAGCAGATTAATTTTCAGAGCCTGACTTGCTCACATATAACCAGAGCTAAGACTAGGGATAAATGTTCCCAGAACCAGTCTATTAACTAGTTGGTGGGGTCTCTCAGGTATCAAGTAGAGTCCCTATGCCCTCTGAGATGATGATGAGAATCTCTGACATTTATGGAATGCCTACAATGCATGAGCACTCTATTTTAACCTATCTCATGTTAATAACCGCTCAATGAAGTGGGTACTTTTAGGTTCATTTTACGGATGCAAAAACGAAGGCAGGGGAAGGTTAAGTGACTTGCCCAAGGCTACAGAGTTAGTGGCTGAGTCAAAATGCAGACCCAGGAACTCTGGCTCTAGAGCCCTAGCTCTTCATCAGCAGACTGTACTACCTTTCTCAGGATACAGTCAGTCCATCCATAAACAGCAATCAAGCATCTGGGCACCAAGCACTCTACTAGACAAAAGCACCTATTTACACAAAATGACCAGAAAAACTGCTTTTACTCAGCCCATGCTCAATGGGAAAATCCATGCTGAATGCACCCCAGATCGTACCTCCTAGCTAAATACTAAGACAAAAACCTAGAAATTAAACCCTTGAAAGTAAGGTCAAAACAACCCTGAAACTTCTCTCAACTTTGATGGAGAGCAGACAGTGCTTACAATATCTTCATCTTCTCTGTCCCTTACCTGGGTCCACGCCTCCGAGCCCAAGATGTAAAAAATAAAACAAAACACAAAACCAAAAAACTCTAAATAGAGATCACCAAACCTATTCCCCAGGCAGCCAGCCAAAACAGACATTCCACAGGGTCAGTCCATAAATTCCTATTTAGAATTTTCAACCTGAATTCAAGGAATAGCTCATTGTTTATTTAGGTCATATCACCAAAACACCCAACCAGAAACCAGTTTTCTTTGCTTTCCTCTCTGCCCCATCATCTTTTAGAGGTTGGCAAGAATACTCACAGGCAAGCTTGAGGGTCTTGACTGAAGACTCAGGTTCATATCTTCTTGCCCTCCCTTACTGGAGGTCATTGAGGGGGCTGAGGATGCCTGAGACCCAAATGAATCTTGAGATAACTCCTAAAATAAGAAAAACAAATGCTGTGAAGGCCTGGTATTGATAAACCAGGCAAGTTTGCTTCATGGTGAAAGGGCTACAGGACTATCTCACAGAGGGCAGGTGGGAGCAAGAAACTGCCCAATTGTGCACAATATAATCTGAAGGCAGAAAAACACAAGGTGTGGCTCTTAAGACAAGAAGGTCAATGAGCACCAGGTGACATATAAAGGGTTGAATCACTATATTGTACACCTGAAACTAATATGACACTGTACGTTAACTAACTGGAATTAAAATAAAAACTTAAAAATAAAGTTGTTGGTTTAATTAAAAGGGAAAAAAAAGAATGTCAGTAGTGGATTTAAGACCCTGAACAGCACCACTGACCATTTATCACCACAGACAGCTATTCCTTGGGGTTAAATGCTAAAGTATGACAAGTTTGCTGGTTGTAATATGGAGTCTGGCCCTGCTGACCATACCCACTGGGGCTTAGTACACAACTGAGCCCATTGGCTTATCAAGGAATGAAACCAATTAATTAAAAAAAAAAACCCTCATGTTAGAACCTATGCATTAAAACGAGTATTGCTTCCTTCAAAGACATTGCCTTGGGATGAGATATTTATTCTAATAATGCCACCAGTGCACAGAATCTTTAGTGGACTGTCATCACTTGGCCATTTCTCCTCTTTTTTGCTCTTTAAAGAATAAAGCCCAAATTGTTATTTTTAGGCACAGACATGACGACAAATGAATTTTAGCTATTGCCTAAAATCAAATCCACCTTCAACAAATGAAGGGACTTGCCACCACTGAGAATATTCTAAAGAATGTGACGTCAGCTCTGATGGCAATTTCAAATGAAGGGGTCCAAAATATTTTGAGCAATAGCAGAACATAATGTATTTTGAGCAACAGCAGAACGTAATGGCAGTTGGAATGAATGTATAGTATAGCCTCCCAAAGTAACTTTAAAAAAAACCAAACTCACTTGGATGCTCCAGTTCTGAATGCTAGTTTATAAAAACAAAAACAAAAACAAAACCAGTCCCATTATCTTTAATTTCTTACCAGTCTATGCAACTTTCCACTGCCTTATTTCTTCCATCAGTAAGAAGAGCCACAGGTTTTTATGCCGTTAAGAAGGTTATGCCTTTATTAGTTCAATCAATCCAGTTAGCATGTTTACCCAGAGTGTATTTAATTGGTTTTTAAGTGCACATTAGAGACCCAATTTGTATGGCAAAGTTCTCCTGATACCATGCCCCAAGCTGTCTGTGGTCACACGCAGGGAAGGGCGGGAGGCAGGGGGCACCTTACCTGTGGTGGAGGGAAGCGCTGCTGGGAATAGGCAGTTTGCTGTGGCTGCTGAGACTGGGGCTGAGGGTACGCAGCCTGCTGGGAAAGCGTCGAGGAGGCTGGCTGCTGAGGTTGCTGCTGCTGGTAGGGAGACTGTGCCTGCGGCTGTGAGTAAGGGGGCTGGCTCTGGGGGTGCTGTTGGGGGGTGGACTGCTGGGAGGGGTATGGAGTTGGGGACTGCTGATGTGGAGGCTGGGATGGCTGCTGGGAATAGGGAGGCTGAGAAGTCTGGAGCTGTGGGGGCTGAGACTGCGGCTGCTGCTGATAGGAAGGCTGGGCGTGAGGGTTCTGGGACGGCGGCTGCTGGGAGTAGGGCGGCTGCTGCTGCTGGGGGTGAGGACTTTGCTGGTTGTAATATGGAGTCTGGCCCTGCTGACCATACCCACTGGGGCCTTGTTGTCCGTAAGGAGGAATCTGTAGGAAAGGAAAGGATACTTTTAGCACAGACTCTTCTGGACGAAGGTATTCTGTCAGCAGCTACAGCCTGAGGATGGGTATAGGAAGCAGGCAAGCCAAGCCTCCTAATGAGAAGGCCCATAGTCTTTCCTACCATCCCTCTCTACACTGAACCAGGAAGGACAGCCCAGCTGGGTTACTAGTTGGTTTGTTTACAAGTGGACTGCATTCATCCACAGAAAATTTACACTGTTTAATATTTGGGCAATTTACAAGAGTTCGAGAGCAGACGTTTCCACCAGTGAACCTCCTCTTTATCATGGCCTAGACTGTTTTTGTAAGTGCTAGGAATCTGTATCCTAGCCACAACGAATGGTCAACAGCAGCCTGACTCAGCCGACTAAAAACGTCGGGTTTAGTAACCCAGACAGTGTGCAAATCACTAAGCTACTCTGGTTCTCTTTTTCATTCAGTTTTCATTCAAAAAATATCTAAGAGCCTACTTGCTTACTTGTACCAGGCTCAATTCTAGACACTGGGGGTATATCTGGTAAGTAGGCAAAAACAAAAACCAACCAACCCAGTAATATCCACCCATCTCTCCTCCCATCTGCTCACTGGAAAAACAAACAAACAAGCCCCAAAAAACAAACAAAAAAAGCCCCCAGAATGACAGTATCCTATTTTCCATATTTAAGGGCATACTTTGTTTTAAAGTCTCAGAAGTAAAGTTAGGTTTTATATTCTGTCCATCACCATTTTCAGTATGAGTATTAAATGATAGAAAGTGCTGTCAAAACAAAAAATGACAATAAAAAGATAATGGTGCAGATGGCCAGACAAAAGGAGATGAGAGAAATCTTAACATTTATAACAGCACTGTTAGCATCGCTACCGTTCAATCTTCCCCTTTTCTTCTATTCCCAGTCCCTCCTAATCTTTCATTTTAAATCAGACAGCTATATGTCGAAGGCCTTGGGAAACATGAAGGGCCTTTTCCATCCCCAGGGCACATGGCACGAAGGGCTTTTCTTGATTGCAGTGGATAGGTGCCCGGCGCCTGCCTTTTTTCCCCCACCTCCTTTGGAGATCACTACTCAGTAGGTACAAGCAGCCCAGCCAGGTCAAAGGACAAAGATATGTACAGCCTAAGGCCAGGGAACAGTTTTTCTTCGAGCACACATGGGATGATGCCCACAACCTCGGCCTTGTAAGCAGCATCCTGTAGACAACTGAGCCCACTGGCCTGTGCTCCTTTCGAGAGGTTTAGATGCCAAAGATTCATTCTGATTCTATAGCTCAAGACCAGATCATGGACAGCAACAAGGGTTAAGGTAATTGGAGTCACCATCTACCTGCTGTGCATAAGAGAGGCTGCCCATGGCACTCTGCGCCCGGCCCTGCATGGCCATCGGGTACCGCTGCGGGGTCTGGGACCCATATGGCTGCCCTGGGTACCCATGTCCTTGCTGCGGTCCTGATGAAGGTCCCTGTTGCTGCGAGTATGGGTTAGTCCCGCCATATGGCTGAGGTCTCATCTTGCCCATCTGATCCATTGGACTGGATGGCTACAAAATAAAAAGCATTTCATTAACCTGAAGCTTTGATAGCCCCTGGCCAGTATGAACATAAACCCAAGCGTACAGGTCTGTATGCCACATAGGAAAACAGTTACTGTGAAAAAGTAGTGGTACAGACCCAGTAATCCTTGGGCAAGTCATTTAACCTTCCTCATAACCTTGATTTTACCATATGTGAAATGAAAATACCACTATGAAAGCTATGTACTACTTTCTAAGTGTGGTGGTATTTGAGATCCAAGGGACAGGCCAGGTGTGGAATAATGAATATATGTACTCTCTGGTGCAGAAAGTCAGAACAAAGGCCCTTCAGTTGGGAAAGGACGGGGCTGCCATGATGTTGTTCAACACCACCAAAACTAATAATACTTCAATACCGTGGTTGGGGATTCAAATACATAAGCATCCAGATGCTTCCATTCTTTCAAAAGTGGAATCTTTTTTCTTGCGTATCTGTAGCTTGTTTACACTATGGCACAAGCACTTAAATTTATGCTTTCTTTTAAATGGGTAACATGGCTAAGTTATAGTTGTTGACTCTCAATTTAGAGCCTTGGGCATCTCAACTGCAAAGTTCATCTCCTAAGAGTTTGAATGTGTAAGGAGGATAGAACTTTTGTCTCCTTAAAGGGCAAGATATAGAGGTACACCAGTAATGGAAACTCAAAGTATAATTCACAAGTATTTGGCTATAAACATAGCTTTCTTTCAGCTCTTTGTGGGACAACAGGTTCAATCAGTTCATTCACTTTGACATAACTCTAGCCTATTGGAGCTATATAGGACAGAGCCCAGCATGTTTTCCAGTCAGAGATGGTTACCTATGTTGATTGGGGGGGGGGGGGTGGGGTTGTCTCTAAAAACCTTAAACAGATACACCCAAGTTGAAGAGTAGGCCTGGACTTGACACAAAACTTGAAAACTGAACCTTAAATTGGGAATGGGGAATAGATATTAACACTCTGGGCCTGAATGTCATTAGCTCTCAAATTAATGAGTTCAGTGGTTCTTGAACTTTAGCATGCATCGAAGTCACCTAGAGGGCTTTGTAAAACACAGACTGATAAGACCCACCCCCAGGGTGTCTGATTCTATAGGTTCAGGGTTGGGCCTAGGCTACGCACTTGTAATAGTTCCCCAGTGAGGTTGATGCTGCTGGTCCAGGGGCCACACTTTAAGAACCACTGGTCCAGATTATACCTAGGGTCCCTTCCTGTTCTGCTTTTCTGTAATTAATATTCTATAATTTAAGGTGGATAAGATCTTAAGAAACAACAAAAGCCCTCAAAGACAAGGGGAGGGAGGCACATTCAGATAACTGGTTCTCTGTACATGTCTTTTTTGGGGGGCAGAGTACTACCTAAGTGTTTTATAATAGAGGGAAAGTTGAGCTGTCATGAGGAAAATAGATAAGACAAAAAGCCACAGAAACCATCCTTTTAAACACCAAAAGGAAAAAAAGCAGAGGCAAAATTCTTGGGCTGCAGCAAAGTCAGCTAAAGAGGTAACAGTGAGGATGGAAGCACCCTTTAAGTTTCTAAACTATAGTGAACCACAGTAAAACTGTATCCCAAATCACTACTACATGTCAATGTTATTAAAGTGCTGTTTCCAACAATCATACCTACAAATTTTGGCCCAAGTCCTGCCTCTGTATCAGAAGCTCCAATAAAATCTGTCATTAATTTTGGAGCTACATGAATTCTTTTGGGACTCTTTAGGAAATTCAAATTTAACAACAACTGGACTACTAAGTAATAAACAGCATGTGATCTTCCCCAGATACACCTGGCAACGAAGCCAAAACACCACCAGTCTCTCCCGTGAAGAGCTCAGGGGCTTACACAGCCACATTATGCCACCAGATCCTCAGCTCATCCCCAAGGGCAGCTGCTGTCCACATGGCCCCCAGGTGAGGAGACTACATTTGCTCAACAGAAAGACCAGCCCACTCTAGGTATCTCTGTCAATCCAGGTCTCCCCACAACACAAGAGGGGCAGTCATTACCGTGGTTACTGTGGAGCTTCCAGAGCAGTAGCTATCAACCAGGGCTACAGATCAGAATTTTCTGTGAGGCTGCACAAATGCCTGGGTGTCTCCCCATAGATTCCAACTTAGTGAGTCTGGAAGGGCTTGGGCTCCCTGACCCCCTCACCCCTGAAGATCCTTGAATGATTCTAATGTATACTACACTAAGTGAGATCTAGAGACACACTGTCCAATAAAATTTTCTGTGACATGTGACTATTAGGTACTTGAAATATGGCTAGTGTGACTGAGGAACTGAATTATTATTTTTTTTTTAAGGTTTTTTATTTATTCATTTGGGAGTGAGAGAGAGAGCCAGCTGGAGCACAAGGGGGGTGGCGGGGCACAGTACAGAGGCAGAAGCAGACTCCAGCTGAGCAGGGAGCCCAACGCTGGGCTGGATCCCAGGACCCCGGGATTAAGACCTGAGCCAAAGGCAGACACTTAACCAACTGAGCGACCCAGGCGCCCCGGAACTGAATTATTTTTATTTACTTTTAATTAAATTCAAATAACCACATGTAGCTAGTGACTATCATACTGGACTGCACAGTTCTAGAGCAGTGCTCACAGATCATTTTCATCTTTCCCTGTTCACCAACAGCTCCAAAGTTCCTGTCTACATCCTGTACAGTATTGCATAGAAAGCGCAAAGAATGCAGTAAATCTATAGATTTGGGTTCAAATCCTAACTCTATCACTGTCTGATCTTGAGCCTAAGTCCATCTAAACAGTGAAAAGTTTCTCACCTAAAATACACATAACTTGGAGCGCCTGGGTGGCTCAGCTGGTTAGGCATCCGACTCTTGGTTTCAGCTCAGGTCATGATCTCAGGGTTGTGAGATCCAGCCCAGCACTGGGTTCTGTGCTCAGCAGGGAGTCTGGGATTCTCTCCCTCTCCTTCTGCCCCTCCCCCGCAATCTCTCTCTCTCTCTCTCTCAATAAATAAATATTTAAAAAAACAAAATGCACATAACACACTACACACAGTGCCATTTAAATGCCCAATAAATAGTAGCTATTATCGATAATGATAAATTGCGCTTCTGCCTGGCTCTAGAGCCCTCCAGTGTGCTCCAGTTCTACACATTTGTCAGTGCTCAGCTCTATACAATGGTATCCTGCCCTGCCCTCCTGTCCACAATGGCTTCCACTAGCAGAAACCCAACCCTTCAACATGAAGGCACTTGCCATTCTTCAGCACACTGATCTCTCACATTTCTAAATCTCCTATAGTAAATTCAGTCAGAATTGTAAGATTGGCATTTAGTTGTCTAGTTAACTGAGTGCGTCTCTCAAGATTATGTTCTAGGAAGCCAGAGATCGGGTGTTTTACCTTCAAAATCATCCCCCTCCAGCCCCCGCCACAGACCCCAAGTGCAGAGCTAGGGCTCAGTAATGTCAATGTGCTAGGCTGCCCTACTGTAAGAAGTAGGTAGGGGATACTATGGGGAGAAAGCCCAGATCAAACCATCTAGCCATAGGGTCAGGGGCATACCCTAAACCAGGTTATGACTTTGAGGGAAGAAAAAAAATGTGGACTAAACTGAAAGAAAAAAAGAGGGCAGGGTAGAACAAACAGCCGAGGGAGAACAAGCACACTTTTGAGAAGAATCTTATGTGCCATGCTATACCAGAGACGTCTTCAAACTGCAAAGGCATCCCCAAACACAGCTTAGAAACAAAAGGCTAAAAGCAAGTTACCTTTTCCTCCGTCATATCCAGGGTCCTGTACTACCAGGGGAGGACAGTTACTTAGGGGGGGCTAGTTAATAAAGGCTTCAAGGATTCCTTCATCAACTTTAGGAAATCTTTGCAGACCAAAAAATAAATGCAAGTCAAAGAAATTCTAATTCTAAAGATAAAATTAAGACATTTCCCCTTCCTGGACATCAGATTTCTGACCCCCTCCCTTCACCAAAGGTTTATAATCAACAGAGTATGCAGCTTTGCAAACTAAAACATATTCAGGTCAAACAATCTGACTACTCTGGTCTCATGTCAAAGTTAAACATCTGCTCATATTAGAAGGGGAGGTAAGCAGAGACCTAACTCACACTTCTGACATTTAAAACCATTGTGAAAGATTTGTGATTTGCAGTTATAGATGAAATGCCATCTTACAATCTCTCATAACAGAGAAGGGGACTTAAATCATCGCTAATCAGTTTTATTGGAAAATAGCAATTTCAAGCCAGAAAAATCCCTACTACATGCAAGACAGAAAAGCCAGTATCAGCAGTCTGCAGGCACCAAGGAAGAGGCAGGGAATGGGAAACACCAAACTCTGGCTGCAAAGAGCAGAGATTCCACTCTGGGAATGATGGAGAGGAAATCCTTTCAATGGGAAACCACAGGAGTAGATTACTGTGATTATACTTCAAAAGCAAAGGCTCTGCCACAAAGACACATAAATGAGAGGAAAATGATGCCCCCTTGATCAGGGAAGTTGGGCCCCTTGCTATATACTCTCCTGAATTCATAAAAAAATTTTTAAAAGGGGGGGAGGAGCCATAAGGGGAAAAAAAATCCATCTCCATCCACCAATTATCTCTTTCCAGATCACTGGCCATGTTACAAACCGCCTGCCAAGTAAAATGCATCAAAAGATGCAGTTTAGGGGCATCAAAGGCAGGGATGCCTAGTGGGCTGGACCCTCTGAATATATTCAGAACAGCTTGTAGACTAACCATTTGCACAGAGTCCCCCTATTCCAGGCAGAAGGAATTACACGCCCCTCCAGACCAGTGGGCTAACGGAATCCCTGACAACTTCTTACTGCACCAAGGAAAGCCGTAACAACTCTCAGGGTTGTTGAGATATAACAAACCGGACTTCAAATTCTCCAACTTCTGACCATGACTGATTGTGAAGAGAGCACAGAACACCGCCCCCACTGCCCCCTCCTTCAAACTTCCAAGCAGAAAGATACTATTCACCAAAATGTATCACACCATGTTCCTGTAGCACCAAGAAAGATCAGCTTAATTTTCTTGAAATAAAAGTCCAACTGAGGAAAGCTCCAGGCTTCAGTCTCAATCCAAAGATACAGAAAGGAAGTGCCCAGGCAGCAAACCTAAGGAGCCAGATTTGGTACCCAAAGACTGACAAGAACAGGAGTAGAGAGGGATGGGCCAGGGCTGAGGAAAAGCTGTCCATCAGAAAGCAGAAGTCTTGACTACCACTTTTCTGTCATCCTAAATGCCAACTAGTTGGGGCCAGAATAAACTTAGTGCCATAACCTGGAATTTGGACATCTAAATATTATTTCTTACTCATTGTGCTTTCAATTCATTCCCGGCCAGATTTGTTGTATGACTTTTAATAATAACAATAAAAAAAAGCATCCCTGGCTCTTTAACTGAAAGAACCCCCTAATTGATTCCCACAGTAATTAACCTGCATTTTACCTCAGAGAGCGGTAGTTAAGGAAGTCGGCACTGCTATTTATAACTCATCTCAAATTGAGGGCAGACTGCCTAAAATCTAACACATCCCAGCTGTACTCCTGTTTGAACTGGGGCCAAGGGAATTTTTTAAAGCAATCTTGGCACCGAATGAATGACACCAACAGTATGAGAGCGCGAGCGGTTGTGTTGTGGTGACGTAGCACTGGAGGTGGAATGGGAGGGGGCCAGTGTACTGTGATCCCTCTCGTGCACGCCTGCTGCTCGCTGAGTCCCAGTACAGTAAGCTGGGAACCGCCCACTGAGAGCCAAACACAGGAAAAGGCTTTTCCTGTGGAACGCCTTGAAGTGAGAAACACATGGCTAATCTGCATAAACGCGAAGCCACACCGCCCCTGCCAGGAAGGTTAGTGCTCGTAATCTCTGGCCATGAAGCTGGCTGCCTGGGAGGACTTGGACTGGCGCCTGATAACCCAGAAAGAGCCGAGAGAACAGATGGGTAAGGACCCCGGCAGAAAACAGCCCCGGGTCACGTGACTCGCCACATGGCCCCGCCAGCACAAACTATTGTCTGGCTGCGGAGCTCCCATACAAAGGCACCCGGCCTCAGCTTCCTGTGATTACAGGGACAGGCGGCAGCTGTTGATCCAGTTCCCGTTTGGGACCCTCCCCTGTGGAGGGGCAGTCCAGGCAGGGGCAAATATAAAACGTAAGGCCTCTCCCAATCAACGCTTTCAGCTTCCCCCAAGCTCCACGTGGCTCCACTGGGATCCTAGGATGGACAGAGTAGACCCCCCTACAAGGAATCACCCTTTATACCCTGGTACACATTAGCTAGTCAGAATAAATCATTCTCGTTGTGCCCTGTTCCCTAGCCACACAGACATCTGTATCCAAAGCCTCCTCATCCTTTTCTTACTCTTCCAGTATTTCATGCTTTTGAAAACTGCTCAAGGACCCCTACCTGAACTGAGGAGAAACTGCCCAGAAAGCTGCTTGTTTAGTTCCATCCCCAGACTCTGCCTCTTAAAATAAAGAGACTTCCTTCATTTTGTTTTGCATTTTAAACAGTCAGGTTTCCCTGTCTGTGACCTAGGACGACAATAAGACATTCCTTAACCTCTTATTTTGCCTCACCAGAGACATTATTATTTAAGATTTTCTGAAGCTAAGTTGATGACAGGAAAAGAAAAATACCTCTTCAGACATACCAACACCTGACCTAGGAAATCAAACCCACTCGGCCTAAGATTCTTAGCCTTCTTAACCTGAGAATCACACCCCACATTTTCTACTTTACAAGAGATGGAAAACAATTCATTCTAGTTCTAGTTCATTCAAGTTCTAAATAAACTGGTCATCTGCCTATGGTGAGAGAGAAATTAACAACTACCACTCCAAAGAGATTAAAAAAAGATCTTTCAAAATTGAATATAAATTTTAAAATCTAAATTCAGGGGCGCCTGGGTGGCTCAGTCAGTTAAGTGTCTGCCTTCGGCTTGGGTCATGATCCCGAGGTCCTGGGATCGAATCCCCCATTGGGCTCCATGCTCATCGGGGAGTCTATTTCTCCTCTCTCTCTGTCCACTTGTGCTCTCAAATAAAGAAATAAAGAAATAAAGAAAATCTTAAAAAAGAATCCAAACTCAATGAAAAGTTCTATCAACCCTATTCTGTTCACAGAAATAGTTCTAGATTAGGGCATGTTCCTCTTTGCAGACAAAGAACTCATTTCAAAGCCACCACCTGAAGCACCAGCCTGACCAAACCCCTAGGAGGGGCTGCAACCAGACATGAGACTTGATCTTCCAACCCATACTCTGTCTCTAAAACTGACAGAGAACAAGGGGCTTCTCTCCCTGGCTTAGAGATATTTAGGCTACTGTGCTCCATCCTTCCAGATCAGATGATCAGAGAAAACCTACTAAGGGTAGAAAAAAAGAGACCAATGGGGTAACAGTCATTAAATCATCTAGCAAAACTCAAACAGATTATGAGAGCCAACTGTAATAACCACCTCACAGCTGTCCACCCAAAAGAGGCATGCCAGAAAAACCACAACCAGGTGGCTGGTATTTTATTTCTTCTTTGGTTCCAGAAAGAGCCCTTCAAATAGTGCAGCAACAGCACCAAACTAATGACCTCAACAAATGATAAAGTCCTCTCATCCAGAGCACTTTCATTAGCCACCTTTCATAGAGAAAATGCTCTTCTGGAAATGATGAAGATCACTTTTTTGGAAGACCAAATTTAGCTAACCAATCTCTCCCATTTCCAATGACTTACAAAAGCCTCTGAGGAAACCACACAACTTCTTGAGAAAGAATTCCTCTTTAGGTACTGCTTCAATCCCAGGTTTTAAAAACAGTTAAGGCCCCAAGAAGATGATTAAACAGGAACTGAAATGCCATTTGATAAAATTAAACATCCCCCTCTTTACAACTTTTTAATCTCAAGAGTAAGGCAGCAACACAACATGGTGAAAAGTACTAGACTGAGAGGACAACTGGGTCCCCATCCCAGTTCTCTGACCAATTCCCTGGGGTGGGCTGGGGGCGCGGGGAAGGGTGGCAGGGAAGCACTAGCCAGGTTGTACCTTAACCTCCTCAGCAACACAATGGAATCCTGCCCTCCAGATTTTGAATCAGCAACTCTGGGACAGGGCCAGGAATCTCCTTAGGCAATTCTCATGTCCAGTCTGGGAGCATTTGGGCCACGTGCCCTCTTTCCAAAACTCATCCCATCTCCAGTACCAAGTGACTCTAGAATTTAGATGCACGTTCAGTTTCCTTAGCCAAACAACGGTCTGAAGAGGGCAGTGCCTGGACAACAGAGAAACCACCAGGAATGCACCTCAGATTCCCAGATTCCTAAATAAGCAGCATTCTCAGTTTAAGCCAAGCTTTCCCAAACTCCTATACCGAGTCCCTGCGTTGTCTTGTTCACCTAAACACGTATCACTAACATACTATATACTTTACTTATCCTGCTCATGATCTGTATCCTAGGCTAGAATATAAGCTCCAGGACGGTGAAGATGTGTGTGTAAAGCAAACTTTCCTCCTTTAAAAGTAGGAAAGGAAAGGGGACTGTGGAAGAGAAAGTGAAATTCTAGAGGCCTTGCAATTCCTAACCTCGTTCATGCAGAGGAAATGCTTTGGCCCTGGGTGGCCAGTCCTACACAGTGGTTAAGAGCTCTGCCCTTGCAAGGCCTTCAACTTCTCTTGTCCCTCGGTTTCTGCATCAACAGAATAGAGACAATAGTAGTAGTGCCCTCCGGGCTGAATGAATGAGTTAATACATGAAAACAAAACCCTCTTCTTCAAACCAGCTGGGCATGCTCTGGCCTCACCCATCTCTCCACCAGGAATACACTTTCTTCAGGTATTAGTATAGCTCTCTTCCACATCAAATAACACTTTCACTTGGCCTTCCCTGGTAAACCCATCCAAAATTTCAATCCCGCACACCTCTTAGACCTGGTTCATGATTAACCTTTCTCCCGAGCATGTATCACTAGAATACTCTATGGTTTACTATTTATCTTGTTTAAGTGTCTATATCCTAGACTAAAATATATAAGCTAGTGGGTATGTGTCTAGAGGTACTAGAGGTGGATGTGTGTTTAACTGACTGCTATATCCTCTAGCGCCCAAAATGTTATTAGCTATTATCATCCTACACAAGTCCCAAATTTCTAGAAGCAAAGCAGAACACTTAAGGTCTGGTCCCATATACTCAAGACCAGAAACCCAAAGTGGTCAATTAGAGGTTAGCTAACAAATAAATTGAAGTTATGCTTTTTAAAAAAAAGAGAAAAAAGCACAGGCTTTGATACTATACTGAGCAAGTCACTTCCCTTGGCACCAGAACCGTCTGTAAAATGGGGATTAAAAACTGTCTAACAAAGATAAAAGACAGTTGAAATGATTAAATATGTGAAATGCTTGTTAACGTACCAGTTCATAAACTACACATACAACAGACATTACTTCCCTTTACCCTCAATGAGAGAAAAAGCAGAATGGGTTGAAAGCAGTTTCAAAATACCTGCTTAAAAATCAAGAACACACAAGTCGGACATCAAAAGGGTTGATCAGTCCAGTTTTCAAGCTCTACCTACTTTCAGTCTGTTCTCCCAAAGGAATCCCAAGGCATCTCCTCCCAAGAATCCTGACAGTAAAGCCCAATAGTTTTCAACCAGAATACTAAACCCCTGAGAAGTGTTTGGAAATAAATGTACGGAAGTGCCTTTTTTTTTTTTTTTTTGGGTTATCACATCAACTCTGTGGTGCTACTGGCATTTATTACCTGGGGAGCAGGATGCCAAATGTCCTGCAATGCATCTCCACACAAAGAAGAGCCTCGGTGAGAAACAATGGACTCTAGCCCATTACAAGTCCAATCTTAGATGGAGAATTTCCTGTAACACTTGACCCTGGAGCAGTGAAGGGAAAGGGAATCAGAACTGACCAGTACCCATCCCAAGAGCCCAACATTATAAAGCCCCCCAGTAGCCAAGGTAATCACAAATAAAAATTTACTTTAAAAAATAGTTGGAAGATAATTTACTGAAGGTGGTACTTCTCCTCCAGCACATTTATTAAAATTTAATTATGGTTATTTGTAATTATTTACTTACATCTTTCCCCACTAGAAAGTACTCCATGGAAGCAGAAATTATGAATCCTATGTTCACAACACAGTGACTGATACATTGTAGAAGTTCAGTAAGTATTTGTTGCATTACTGTAAGCAACCTGCAAATGGAAGGTAGGTACTCACAGGTTTTCCAAAAAAAGTTCTGCCATGAGGCTTCTTATATTGGCAAGTAAGTCAGTAACAGGATTGGGCAATTAAGTGAGCTAAAAAGTTATTATCCCAAAAATTCCTGAGAAATGGGGAATATGATCAAAGTCTAGGAAATCTTGATTGGTATACAAGAAAGATAGGTTGGGATACTGCATCCCAGTAGTGCTCAATAATTAAAAACAATGTACAGACCTTGCTACCCACATGAGGTGGTATGGGTTGACACCAGGAAAAGGTACTTCCTCCCACAAACCATTCTTTGGTGTTTCTATTAGGGAAAGGACCTTAGTGTGCATGGACCACAAGCCCAACTGAGTGGCACAGTTTTCTAGACATTTTCTGCCCTGCTTACTTGTCCCTTAACATTAAGTGATATGGTACACTTAAGGAATACACAGAGAGCCAAGGGTCATGTAACCTTATAAACAGAGCTTCACCCAGGAGGGTCCATAGCAACTTTTCAATAAAGACAACACTTCTAAATCACACCTACTTCTTCTGACCTAGTTTCTAAAATACTCCTCCTTCTTCCATATTAAATTGCTTCGCAGATAACTGCTAAAAAACAAACAAAAAAGGCAAAGGCAAAAACTGCTCCTAGTCGCAAAACTTTAAGGCCTCATTTGCTTTCTCTTTAAAAAGCTCTCGTTTCCCCCACTCCTTTTATCTATAATTCCAAACTTGGACTGGTCTTGCATGGGTTATATAAAAAGATCCTAAATTTCTCTAAGTGCACAGTTCTACATCCTGCCAAAATTTCTCCTTCTGTACTAAAAAAGGTATCTGTGACACATCACTGAGCTGTAGGAACTTGATTTACATGCAGTTGGAGATTCCGTTTGTCATCAATCCAATCAAGTCCTGTAAAGACGCTGAGAAGCAGCGATGCCACTGTGTTTATTCAATTCCTAGGGCTGCCTTGGACCACTTTCCAAAAATGCCAGTCTTTCACCTGGTCCCCCTAAGTCCACTCTGAACTATATATAACAGGCACAATCAAATAAGTTAAAGAATGGCCCAGGGCACAGTCAACCTTTAGATTATAGGTGCCTCCAAATCCTCAGGCTTTTTTAAGGTCAGCAATTCGCTGAATGAAGAGCCATACGGTCCTATAAATTCTCCAGTTCTTTTCAAAGCTCCAAAAGTACATTAGTACCAACCTCCTCTACACCACTGTTTACACAAATGTGTACAGGAGACCCTGACTGGCTTCATCATTTATACCAGAAATATACCTGGACCAGACCAAAGTTACTAGCTATCTTTTCTGAAGTTTGTCTCTCCTCTTTATTTCCTATCTGTGGCCAGTATAATCAAATTGAGATGGATACCTGGCATGCTAAATTATGCAAATCGAGCTGAAATTTATCTTTTCCTCACCCCCCACCCCCGAGTCTGTTTTAGTTTTAGCTCATACACTCTTTGGAGATTGTCTTACTCAAGGCACACGGAATTTCTTTTTGGTGAAATGTGTCTGGGTGGATGAACCCAGCTATCTCAATGTCATTTTATTTTAACCCAAAATACCATAATGAGACCACATATTGGTCACTTGAGGTTTTATGTAGGGGTTTTAAAGAAGCCGATTCAAAGCTGCATTGGGAGAGCAGAGGATTCAAATCACAGACTAGAAAGAAAAACAAAAATGTTACAATCTTCCTGTACCAACACAACCCCAAAAACAGATTCAGGAGGGCTAAGAAACAGTCTCCAGGCCAAAGGCAATAAAGTGGGAAAGAGAGTAGAAGAGATACAGATCATTTAGGAAAACTTCTGTTTATTAGTTACTTAGACAAAGGCACTTCCTGCCTCTACTTAGGGCAGGTACCTTCAACAGAGGCACAGAGATACCAGTTGATCTGCAAGTGGTGTTAAGTTGCATCTCCAGTACTTTAAAGACATTTTACCAACTCTAGTATGGTGAAGTTACTAGGCCTCCATGTGCTCTGCATTCTACCAACAGAGTTAGACATCAAAAGAGAGAATGAAAAAGGGAAAAACAAGAAACAGAAAATCAAGCTAGAAAGCAGAGGGATGCTAAAGTGAGATTAAAACACACAAGCACACACAAAGAACGTAGGACTCCCTACTAGAATTATTGGTCTGTATCTACAAATGTCAAATCACAGATCAAACTGTCAGCACATGGCCTCCTAGAAGCCTTGGCCTTCATCAGAGCCGGGTCACAGTCATCACAGCTTCACTCCTCAGGCAGGAGGGAAAAGAGGCCTGGTACAAGGAAACTTGTTTTTAATGGGAACGATACAGAAACCACATCAGGTTTTCAGAAAGCGCAGGTGTGCTAAAACACTGGTTCTCTACTAGGTCTTTGCATTGTTACTGTTTATTACCAGACATTTCTCAAACTTCCATTTCTGTGCCAAGCACAATCATTATTTATTAAGTTAGACAACTGGGGACAGGTCTTGGCTCAAATGTCCGCTCCTCAGAGAGACCTCATCCACTTCAAAGAGGAGCAGCTTGTCAGGAACTGACTTAGAGAAGCTAGAACTTCACAACAAGGGACACAAGGAAAGGAATCAGAGCAAAACTCTGGCTAGCCACCAGGGGCTAAGGGGTGAGAGTGGGAGGGAAGTCATTAAGGACAACCTACTAAGAGACCACCAGATCACCAAAGGCCCTGTTCACAGATCAGTTGGTCATCACGAGCAGAAGGGAAATCATGGCGTTTAACTGAAGCTCCCAAACTGGCCTAAGTAGTGTTTTCAAGAATCCCTTTCTTAGGCAATTTACTTGGCTGGTCATACCTGCTGACCACACAGTCACAATCCTAAAATGAACTTTTCCACCTTCACCAAACAACCAGTACCATGGATTCAGATTATCTTCATGCTGCATGTCACCAAAGAGCTAAGAGAAAGAGAAATGGAAGGCAGGGAGTCCTCAAGCCCTATAAAGAAAGAGACCTGTTTGGTGACTGGAGTTTACAATTATTGCATAGAAGATCCCATCTCAAAAGTATTTCTTTTCTTCTCCCCAAGCATTTTTAACCTTTTCTCTATCCAGTAACTCTCTCACATCATGGGAAGAGCAGATACATCTGAAATATTAGCCTATGGTGTAATCTGGAAGAAGTCCCTCAGGTAATTCAGATATACTCTGTAAATGCATAAATCTGGTAGTTCTAATTTGGGTGTGCCTCACAACGGCCTGGAGGGCTTGTTAAAACACCCTGCTAGAATTCTGGATTCAGTAGGTCTGGATGAGTATTTGCATTTCTTTCTTTCTTTCTTTTAAGTAGCTCCACACCCAGCATGGAGCCCAACGTGGGGCTTGAACTCATGACCCCGAGATCAAGACCTGAGCTGAAATCAAGAGCTGCAACCGACTGAGCCACCCAGGCGCCCCTTTACGTTTCTAAACAGGGCCCAGGGAATGCTGATCCCTAACGGTTAGGGATCCCACGGAGAACCACTGCACTAATCTGTCTCTCAAACTAGAACAACAGGTGCTTAATAAAATTTGTTGGTTTTTTTTAAGCATTAATATATCTTACATGTAGCTAAGAACTATGGGATAGCCTTTAATTCAGTGAAGACCAACTGTCCTTAACCACTCAGTACTATCCCCCTCTCAAGCAGGGGCCTCTACCAACTAGGAGTCATGTTCAAATTTTATTTGATAATAGTACTTTCACATATATTATTAATATTTATTTATTTTAACATTTTCTTTATTTATTTGACAGAGAGAGAGAAAGACAGCACAAGCAGGGGGAGCAGCAGAGGGAGAGGCAGGCTCCCCACTGAGCAGGGAGCCCGACATGGGGCTCGATCCCAGGACCCGGAGACCATGACCTGAGCCGAAGGCAGACCCTTAACGACTGAGCCACCCAGGCACCCCGTTATTAATATTTATTGAAACCTGCAAGATATTTTTCCTCATTATATAGTTGAGGATATAAATTCAGAAAAGTGACTTGCCTAAAGTCACACAGCCTAAGGGAACTTTAAACCTTGGTTTTAGAGCTGACTCTACTATGAAACTTTGTGTGAGGTACTTAATCTTTATGTGTTCACTTTCCCCAAGTGGAAATTAAGACAATAATCCTTGCCTCTCCTGCAAGCGCTCCAAGTCATAGAAAGTAAACTCAATCTGCAAATACTCTCATAATACAAGTTACTCTCACTCAGATCAAAGTGAAGGAGTCTATCTTTGAGCCTCAATCCACCCCTACCCCTCACTCTTCTCAAAAATCCCTCTCAAAAAGAAAAGTGGCCTGACGACCAAATGCTGCCAATTCTTACCACTGGGATCACATGGCCATTCATCAGAAACTTAAATAAAATTCTAGATGGACAGAAATCTAGGCATAATGTAAAACTGTAACTAAAGGCTTTTAGTCTTTCACCCCATTTAAGAGTTCCAGGCTATTGCAAAAATAATGTCCCAAAAAGCCTTAGTGCTTAAATAATTTATTTTGAAGAAGTAAATTTAGTATTTTATAATGTTACAGCTCTAGAGAATCAGACAAACCTTGATTCATATCAGAACTCTACCTTTTACTAGCTTTTTACCCTAGGGCAAATTTTCTCATTTTTACTCTACTTCCTCATCTGTAAAGTGGGAGGAGTAACAATAGAACCCACCTCTCATGGTTTTGAAGATTAAGTAAGTAAATTCATGGACAGACCCAGCATAGAGATTGGCACATTGTAAGTGTGCAAATGCATGGTTATTACTATTAATATTCACCCTCAGTATGCCATCATTTGAAAATTGGGATCTCAGTGAGATTCTAAGCCTATCCCCAACCCAGGACAAAGTGATGGATCAACTACCTATAGAACTGTTCCCCAAATCCTTTATAATAGAGCTATCTTTGGCAGCCAGATTCCTCAACAGGTAAAAAGTTAGATGTCTACTACTGCTGGACCAACCCAAGAACTCCACCACCTGATGATGAGAAAAGAGAGAAAGCAATCTGTACACAGCAGACCAGACACAGTAACAAACAGCAACTAATTCCCAGCATTTCTGCTCAGGTGACTTGTTCACTAAGGACAAGCGAAAGCCATAATAAGGTCCACCCAGAGAAAGGGGGAAATCACTGTGCAAGAAGAGCCCAAAGACACATTTATTTCCTCTAAAAGGAAGGGCCCAGCAATATGTAGCCTTTTATCATCTACCACGTGGCTGAACTCACACTCTGCTTAAAGTCAAAGTATACCAGGCATCAGTCATTGAGAGTAAACAGCTGGACCCAGATGCACTCATGCCCGGCAAGCAAGATGTGACCTCAAGGAAAACAGGAGGCAAAATAAAAAACACCAAGCACACAGCAAATGGGTTTTTAAATGACTGATATCACACCAACCCCTAAACTCCCCTGCTGCCGTCATGCTGGTGCTAGATCTTGAGCAGGGAGTTCCTTTTAACAGAGATGTCTATAAACAAGCAAGCTGAAAGCTAACAAGTTTAAGAGGGAAAAAGCATACAAAAATCTTGGCTGCTGGTGATGAGCCACAGAAAATCATGAATGTGCCTGTGCCAAGGGAGGAGGAAGTCTAATATCTAACATTGCAGACTTGGGAACCCAGAAGCAACGAAGCCATAAGGAAGCCCAAATGCAAAAGAGGAAAAAAAGCACATGGCACATTTCCTCTTCATATGGGTGGCAATTTAAGCAGCACTCTGGGCCTGCAGAGCACATAGCCCCGGTGCCCAAAGCCCCTTAGTATTTCATATCAACATTAGCTTCCTGGAGGGCGACAAAAATCTGTCCTGGATTACTGGGTGATTTCTAATATGTACCATAACCAACACTAAGTCAACATTTTAGGGATCAAATTTCCTACTCTGCAGCGTGTTGGAATGCATTCTTGGCATTAGACCTCTCATTGCAGTACACCCTTGGAAAATGCAGAAGCCACTGCAAAGACTCAACCTGTCCCAAGACCATCTTCTGGTATGCATAAATGACTAACAAAAACAAATGAAAGTTCACTCAGATGTCCTTTAACATTCAATAAAAACTAATTCTATCCCATTTGAATGAGGGGAGGAACAATTTCGGGGAATACTCAAGGTAGTTAAGTCAACATTCACCCTAACTTGGATTCCTCTAAAACCTAGACAGACTAAGGAGTTCATCTCAGGCCCCTTACTCACCTGCTATCCATGGCAGATGAGCCCTTGTGCCTCAATTCTGAGTTACTGGAAACTCGCTTTGCAAAATGCCAGAATGACAAGGCTAAAGAAGTTGGAAGAGAGATTTCTGAACTAGAATCTGTATTCAAGACTCCATACTTGTACACTGGAACAGTGTAACCTAGCCTTCTCTTCCAGGTGAAGGCACTCTAGTAGCCTGGCACTGGACTCTCCATGCGTCTTCAGCTGTTAAGCATCCACTTACAGCCCTTGAAAAGTGCCAGAAATCATGTGTGGTCCCATTGCACATGGACCAGCGGGTAAAGAGAAACCAAAATCACTGCCATTTCAAAGGTTCCCGTAAGGAATAAGCATGTGTTTGCAGCATTTATGAGCTTCTTGGCCACAGCCAACCTATCAACAACAATATGAAAGGCCATTTCTGTGAACAGATGGGCAAACTGCGTATGTGCAGGCTTACCCACCCATCCACCCTCAGTATAAGGTCTGATCCAAGCAACTCAGCTTCAGCACAGCTACCAACTCTTCAGAAATAGCAACAGCCTAAGTGTCTGGACAGGTACCTCATGGCTCTTATTTTGTTTAAGAAAAATTGATTAACTCTGCCAAAAAAAGAAAAAAACCTAAGCTCTCCAACCAAGGTTGAACCACCGTCACTGCAGAGTTGTCCAGGGCACACAACTCTGAAGGTGACACAACCTTCCAAACCCAAAATTACTACAAAAGAGCCCCTGAAACTGGCCAAGAACTTGGCAGGTTGTACTAAAGGCCCCACATAACCACAAGAACCACTAAGACCCTGGAGCCACTCTCTTTCATGGAATTTTACGGTTACAGTCCAAATTCTCAAAGTCACCAGAATGAAGCAACTACAGGTCTGGAGATGGTTGTGTAATGTGGATCCTATAAAGCCCATAGCACTCAGGGTAGCATTATGAAAAAGCAAATTAATATTTTAACTTTCCCCCTCTTGAACATTAAGCTTCACGAATCACTGCCTCTGAAAAGCTGTCCCAGGTTAACCCTGCCCAACTCTGATTGCTCCTTATTCTTGAATTCCTTCAGCTCATACTCTTAGTTTGGTCTATACCCATTTATAAGCTTTGCAAGTTTTCCAGATGTGTGCACATAAGCATGCTTTGCAAGTTTTCCAGATGTGTGCACATAAGCATGCTTTGCCAAGAAAACGAAATTCCTCTGAAGCAGATACTGTCTCTTTTAAGTCCCTTCCTAGTATCTAACTGGTGTGTTCACATACGGCTATTTCCTACTCCCATCTGAATCTCCAAACCCCCTGAGCTAGAAATCATACTCTCAGCAATGAGCCTGATGTTCTACTACTCTTACCACCATGACAATGAGAAAGGCCTGGGCAACCAATGTCTGTGTCAACCCAAGTTTTTGTATTTTGTTTTAAAATAAGCTGATAGCTTTTGGTAAGTTAGCGGAACCAAAAAATTATGGTCAGGGCCATAATGACATTCATATTCCCTACTACTATGCTGAGTCAAACAAGCACTTCCAGGACTCTGGTCTATAAAAACACTTCTTGTGAAGAAAAATGGTGTCAGAGTCAGTGGATTTTGTTTTTAAAAAGAGACTTTGAGAAGATAAATCTGGTTATCTCACAAGGCTACCAAAGCGAGTACCACAGGCACACAGCTAAAATACTTCTAAAATATTTCTTCCTCTATAAAAAGAATGTTTCACTGAAGGAACCCAGAAATGTTTTTAATCCTAAAATGGCAATTTCAAAAACAAAGACTGAATCTACCCATATAACCCTTCAGGCAGGATTTAGTGAGTCCCCAAAACATTTGGACTTTGTACTAACCCAGGAACCTGGGA
This sequence comes from Mirounga angustirostris, assembly GCF_029215605.1. Taxonomy (NCBI): domain Eukaryota; kingdom Metazoa; phylum Chordata; class Mammalia; order Carnivora; family Phocidae; genus Mirounga; species Mirounga angustirostris. The sequence goes on from NW_026991712.1 coordinate 170,356,201, forward strand.
GCGTTAATTTTAACATATATATGTATGATGCACAGAAGAAGTCCAGTAAAAACTATACAAATAAACCCAGCCCATAAAGTGGGCTTATAATCCTGAGAGCCACAGCAAAACAGAGGCTGAGGACGACGCTGAAGTTGCAGTATCTTTTTTTTCCCCTCCTTTCTGGTATTCCAAAAATGCAAACCCAACCCTAAAAACATCTCACCAAACTACAAAACCTTTCCAAAAGAACAAGGCTTTAAAACTCAAAGTCTCATAAACCAAGCTTGTGGCGCACACTTACCTCACTATTGAAACTTAGGATCTTCTTCCCAAACTTCTGTTTATTTTCACTCTGAAACTGCAATCCATTTTGAACAGGGGCTCCATGTGCCCTGAACTTAGCCTGGAGCCAGGACCATGGAGGCTTCGCTGCCATCTTTTCACTTCCAATCTCTTTTAGATCATCTCTCCTTATCTCCAAGTCTCCACACCCCCGTACTACCCCCTTTTCTATCCACATTTCTTTTTCTCCAATGTTATTTTATTCCACCACATGAGAACAGACTAGCATTATCTTTGCTTGAAAACTGTTTATTAATTTGCCTGTCAAACATTCTATAGAGCCGTTTACATCTTACTACAGAAACCTCCTGGGTACATATTGACAGCTCAGCAAGTATTTACACAAAGCTCTGAAACATTTGGTTCCTTCACAGAGGAAGAAGCTGCTGTGTCAAGCAGAGAATTATCAAACACCTTTTCCTCTACCTTTTCCCCTCTTTTATAAAGGGAAGCTTCCTTCTAGCATACTTCTAAGATGCCTAAATTACACTTCTAAACTACTAAGCCAGGAGGAGAAAGAATGGAAATTCAGGTGTGCTGGAGAAGAGAAAGAATAGCCATTTCCAGGAGCACCTGCAAATCACACCACGCAGTTTAAAAAACCAAAGGTATGAGAAAAGGCAATAGGCCTATGAAATTGACCCTGTAATGCTTAGCTTTTCCTGTTCCAGTCTCAGGAACTTTTGCTCCTCTCTCAGCAAAACGTACAGGGCAAGTTCAGGCACTCAGATTACAACCAACTGCCCAAACCAGACCTAGACCTGCCCAAACACCCAAAGAGTCTGGAGAACTTAAAGCTACCTCTCCCCACCTTCCTATCCCCCCTGAGAGAAGCAGAGTGTTAATGTTATGAATATCTACTCCCTACCCCACCCTGAACCTACTCCCCAAATCCCCTCTTGGAGATTTTGAAGCAACTATGTTTCAAGTCTGCCCAATTTTTCAATTAATGTTTAGTGTTTTAACCACCAGCCAGGTGGAATGATTAATGACAAACATAAACAGTTTCAAAGCAAAATAGTCTGGGAGGGCTTTTTCTGTAAAGGGCCACCATCATTGTGGTACCCAACTGTTCCGAGCCTGTTCCCGTAAATCCTCAGAAGAAAACAGCCTTGAGTTCTTCAGGCCCAAGGGAAGAAAGATGGTCTCAAGACCCCTACCAGCACATGTACAGGACGAAGTTGCCCTCATAAGTCAGGTATGGAAGCACAGCCCAGTGTGTAACATCAGAGAGGAAGAAGACCATGCAGTCCACCAACTTCACTTTACTGATGAAGAGAAAATAAAACTGAGGTCAATGGCTTGCCCCAAATCACACAGCTTAATCTAGAGCTGCATGTGGAACCAAAGCCTCTTGCTCCTGAGTCTTGTGCTCTTTACCCCTCACCACTATGTCACACACAGCTCAATGTGCATCAGTAATGATAATGGTCAATCCAAACAAGGAGAAACCCATGGGAATCAGGACTCCATTTTAGAGACTGAGGTACCCCGGCTCACCGGCAGGAAAGAACAATTCAGTGCCAATTTATTTTGAATACCGTATTTTAACATATATTCTGCTTGGTTCAGTGGCTTCTAGAATTTTGGGATTTGAAGCCAATCAATACAACCCTGGAGGGGGGGAGGGTTGGAAAGGGCCCTAACCATACTTTGTTAGCCTATTTCCACATTTTAAAAAAAGGTCACTAACCTGGTTGCTAAAGCCTACTGTAGACATCACACCTTACAGGAATCAATCCAACAGATGAATGTTTAATGCAATCCAAGACATCTTATTACAGCAGGTGCCACTTGTCACAGTTACTCTGTGTCACACACAAAGGAAGGTACCTTGCAAAGTCCTTATAGGGCCCAATACAAAGAAGCCGACCTTGGTCCTGCTGCTTTCTCTTCTCTTGCCACCATCCCAACCCCCATCACCCTTAGCTCTCTCATGGACAGTAGAGAAACATGAAGCCTCAAAAGTAAGTGCCATCTCAGTGTGGTTTTCCCAGTCCCTCCTACTTGAGAGAGCTCCAAGAGTCCTGTATTTTAGCCAGCCTAGAATTTCTGCCAGTAGGCATTCCCATAATAAGCCCAAGATTCCTGTATTTGTTTCCCAGGAGTCGGAAATATCATTTGATATTTCCATAGCAAGAACTAACGGCCAAACTGCTACAATCAAATCCATCTTGATCCTGGACTACATATTCTACTTCATTTTTTACTTTGATGAGCTGATACTACTCTCAAGGTACTACAGCTAAAAGCATCCCAAATAAAAAACTGCATATGAGGTTCAAGTGCATAGGTGAACAATAAGTATTTCAGCAGTAGAAGGATTCAACACCCTGAGACACAGTATTACTTATGGAAAGCAATAAAGGAAGAGTTTGCCTGCTAGGATCTTCCCGCTCCTGTGAAAAAGACAGAGCCACAATACAAACACTTAGCTAATCTTTATTTCATAAAGGCAGAGTCAAATGAGAACATTACCACCTTAGCTGTGTCAATCAATTATCTGCAAAACAGTCTTAATCCAAGACTGAGAAAGGGACAGAGCAAGACCCTGTTATTTAAGAATGCTTAATAAGGCTTCATGGTCTGACAAGAGCTTTACCCTTAAGTAGCAAAGAGGAATTCATATCAAAATCTATCCACCTACAACCTTCGTGGACTACCACAAAAACTGAAAGTTGTACTGTCTCTTCCACAAGTGAATGCTCACTACCCCATTCTTTGGGCATAGAGGAGTAGGCAATTGAACTGAAATTGAACAGGAACCTATGTTGTATTAAGCGTTAGGTATGGTGATGTTAAAAGTGAATCCAAAAATTCACCCAGAGGCAGCACAGACAAGCTTCCAGACGGGGACTACATCTATTTTTCTACCATTTACTCAGCACAGAGCATAGTACCTAGCACATAAAAGTGCTCAAATATTCAATGACTGAAAAACAGAATCATTCTATGGCAAAAGTTGGTTTTACCCCCCCCCCAAAAAACCAAAGTGTTTGCCTGAATATCCCCAAACCAGCAGAATTCAAATTAATTTTTGCTTTTAAATGAGTCTTGACTTACCCCCAATTATTTGTTCCAATAATTTAAGAAAGGTAAATGGCTCAGACTCCCTCCCCACAAGGGGAAAGAAATGTAATATGTCTCTTATCCAGAGACAAGAGAATGTTCTCTAAGACAAAACTTATCCTCCTGCACCAGAAATTCCACTTAAAATTCCCGTTTCTTGTCCAAACACAGAACATTATAGGCAATGTGGAGTCAAGGCACAGAGCTCTAAATCTGCCATTTAACACAGCTATTTTCAAAATTCCCAGCTCAAGAGAAGAGAAAAGCAGTTCTAGGATGAGGAAGGAACACAGCTAATCAGTGAACAAAATCTCACAGCAGGAAGGTACAACTGGGTACTGCTGGGGACTGGGGGCATGAAGAGCTTTTCCCCCTCTTTCAAAAGATACATGATTCCACAGAATACCCAATATTCCTGACTAAAACACTTAAGAAAGAACATGAAGAGGTACTAAGAGCAAAATAAAAATAAAATAGAATGCATAAAAATGTACCTAAAAGGTGTCATTTCTAAGCAAATATCAAGTACCATTATAGGTGCTATCTTTATTATCTTGGAAGATAGAAAAAAAAAGTGGAACATATCTTAAAATGCAAAGAAAAAAATTAGATGACCTCTATTTCAAAGCTCTAAACTGACTAATGACAAAACAGAAAATTCGCCTTTCTGATATTCCGGGAACAAATGATAAATTTCACCAAACCAGGCCTTTAGGAGAAAGTCCCTCACAAGATCATTAAAGATGTCAGCTTCTCTTTAAATTGAGCTGCTCTCCCAAAGTTCAATTAACAAAAGAAAGTGTAAACAAGATTCAACATGTAAACAAAGAAATGAAGCCAGTCTTCCTTAAAACAGAATACTTGAACCTAATATGAAATTCTCTCAGAAAGCTTCCAGTTCTTTAAAAAAAAAAAAAAAAAAAGTTTTCTCTTACCCCCTCCCATAAAGATCTCACATTTGTCACTCAATAAAAAGCCCAGTAAAATAATTTCAATTCTGCAAAGCGAACAGGGTCAAAATTACTCAAGACAAATGCATCTTCAGAGCCATCAAAGAAGTCATTTATACCATCAGGAAAGTCACAAAACCAAAACAAACAGCAAACCCATTGTAGAGAAAAACTCGGCTACTGTTCTGACAACACAGAATCTATTTCAGGCTGCATAAAACATAACAAGCAAAATAAATCCAAGGTACAAGCAAAATGCCACTGCCTCTTCTTTTGTTTCGGCACAATGTAACAAGGGCAGCCTGTCTGGGGCTCTGCTCCTGCTGATACAGTACTGCTGCTTAAACCTCCCTCCTCAAGGTCACAGCCAATTTCAGCTCTGGAATAAAAGGCAGATAGTGGCAGCGATGGTTTGGGTTATCACTGGCAGAAAAGCAGAGTGTAAAAGTTTATGAGCTCATCAGGATTGTTGTACCATTACATCAGAGGCAATTATAAATGGCCAAGAGCAGGAGATGGGGAGCCAATCAGATCACAGATAGGATGTCAACCTAAGACCAACTGTCTCCTGGCTTTGACAGAAGGATTTTACCTCCATAATTCAAATCCCAAACCAAAGCAATCTGCACTTACTACTCCAATCACTCAGCTGTTTACCAGCACTTCCAGGGAGAAGCCCAGGCCACTGGGCCGACGGAGACTAAGACAGGAGATGGCCCGGGCTGCCCTGGGTGAACCGCAGCCGGCCTCTAGCTGCCCCCAAGCAGGCCCCTGCCCTCCCCCGAGGTACCCCAGAGCCCGAGGGGCCCCTCCTTGAAAGCACAAATGGGGAACGGCCTAGAGGAAGGCAGGAGGGCGGGCAGAGAGGAGCGGCAGGTGAGCAAAGAATTGTTCACTCAACTCCCGAGCTCCTAGCACTGCACACCCCTAACCTGAGCCCCCAGCACCCCCCACACCCCGGGCCAGGCCCTTCCCCGCACATTCTGCCCCGCACCCCCTTGAAGACCCCAGGAGTTCGAAGGGACCAGGGGAGAGGGAGAAGGGGAGCATACACCTCAGGGAAAGCCCCACACAAAGGCTGAAGGAGGGAAGGAGAGGAAGGCAGACAGGCAGCCATTTTAAGAGAAGAGCCAGACAATGGCAGCTCCCCAGCAGTGGGGGCCCCGGACTGGGGGTAGCCCAAGGCTGTGGCCTGCTCCCCGCAGCCGCCACCCACTCCCAGGACCCCGCTCGCCCCAGCCCCCTCCCCACTCAGCTGTGTACCTGCGGGGTCCGGGCGAGCGGCTGCCCCCCGCCGCCGCTGCTCCCGGGGCTCATGGGCGCGTGGTGGCTCCTTTGTTGGGCCCCTCCCGAGGCGGCTGCTGCCGCCGCCGCCGCCGCCGCCGCAGCCCCCCAGCACTGCGAGGCCATGTCCGCCGGGCCCTTGCCAGCGCCCCCGTCCTGGGGCCCGCCGCCGTAGTCGCCCCCGGGGTAGCCCTGGTAGCCCCGGGCCGAGCTGGGCGACGTGAGCAGTTGGTTGAGGGTGGGGGTGGCGGTGGGCTGGGGGGTTCCCCCGCCGGCCGCTGAGGGGCCGCCTCCCCCCATGGCCCCGAAGCGCTGCTGAGCGAAGGACGAAGACGACGAGGAGGCGGAGGCGCTGGAGGAGGGAGGCGGCTTGGAGCCGGCGGCCGCCGCCGCGCCGGAGCCCGGAGTGCCACCTCTCGGGGAGCTCAGCGCGTAGGCCTGGGGGGGCGGGGGGTAGGCGCTGCGGTTGGGGTAGTAGGAGTTGTACTGGTGGTTGGGGAAGCCGTGGTCGTGCGAGTTCTGCTGGGGCCCCGCGTAGGGCTCCAGGCCCCCGCCGCCGCCGCCGCTCTGCAGCGCTGCCAGGCCAGGGCTTTGTTGTCCGCCATGTTGTTGGTGGAAGACGGCGGCCGCCGCGGCGGCGACGGCAGACGGGCTCCGGCCGTAGGGTTGCCCGAAGCCGTAGGCTGGGGGCGGCAAGGCGGCCGCGGCTGAGTGAGGAGGCGCCCCCACCCCATCGCTGCTGCCGCCGCCGCCGCCGCCGGGCGGCTCCGTGAGGTTATTGTTCAGGGCGGGCCTAGGGCCCGCGTTCCCGTTCGAGTTCTTCAGGTCCGGCTCCGCGCCGGGCCCGCCGCCGGCGCCGGCTCCACCGCCGCCGCCACCCCCATTGCTCTCGGCCCCGTCCTGCAGCTCCTTTCCCAGCGGCTGCGGCGGCCCCACGGCGGGGCCCTCGCTTTCCTGCCCGGCGGCTGCCTTCATTTCCCCGCGCTCGGCCGCTGCCGCCGCCGCCGCCTCGCCCCCCGCCTCCTCCCGCTGCTGCTGCTCCGCTTTCTTCAGCTCCGAGGGCGGCGGCGGCGGGTTGCCCAGGCTGCTGGCGGCGGCGGGGGCGACCTGCGCGGCCATGATCCCCGCTGTCTCGTCCGCGGAGAGACCCGGCCCTGTCTTCGTCTTCTCCCCCCCTCCCACCCCGCCCCGGGGCCGAGTCCCCCGGGCTGCCCTCCCCACCCGCCCGGGCGGGCCTCGCGGGGCTCCGCTGCTGCGCGGCGCTCGCTCGCTCGCTCCTCTCCCCCCCGCCCCGCCGGCTCAGGCTCCGGGCTGGCGGCGGCGGAGGAGGAGGAGGCGGCGGCGGCCGAGGCGCCGGCGGCTCAGCTGCTCCCGGCTCTCTAGGCTCGGGACCCGGCTCTCCCGGCTCATTCCCCCCAAGCCCTTGCCTGGGAATGAGGGGGGCGGTGGAGGCTCCGCTCCCCAGGGCCTGGCCCCGCTGTGACTCTCCGCTTTCTGCTGCCGGAGAAAGGAGGAGGGAGGGAGGGAGGGAGGCGAGGGGGAGGGGGCGGGGAGGAGGGAGGGAGGGAGCGGGGGGAGGGGGACCCGGGACGGGCGGGCTGGAGGGCGCGCGGCAGCAGCCCGGGCGCCGGGAGGCAGAGTCGGAGCGCGGACCGGGCCGGGCGCCCTGCCTCCCCTCCCCGGCCGCGGCGCGGGCCGAGGCTGCTGCGCGGCAGCGGGCTGGCGAGCGGGCGGGCGGCCGGACTGAGCGGCTAGAGCGCCCCACTCTCCTCCGAGTCCCCCTCACTCCGACACGAGGCTCAGCACTGCCATTTTACCCAGCGCCGTCGCGGCCGCCTAGCAAACCCGGAACGGAGCGCGGAGCGGGCGCAGGCCATGGAACGGACTCGCTCCCTTCCCCTCACAAAGGAGGAGGGGAGAGAACGAGCCGCGGCGGCGGCAGGCCCTCTGCCGCTTTCGCTCGGCAGCGCCGCCGCCGAAGGCTTCGGGGAAAACCCGGCCCGGAGCCTGCGCCTCTCCGGAGCCTGCGCCGCCTCCCTCCTGGCGTTCCTATCCGGGTCGGTTCCCTCCAGGCCGCACCGAGGGGAGCGGGCAGCGTGAACTTTACTCGCGGCTGTAAAATTGGCCTCAGCCCGAGACCGCGGCCGCCTCGGCCCAGGCCTGACCCTCTGGCAGCGGGCCTGGTCTCTTGGCTGCTACTTAGCACCTCTACAGCACTTTTTTTCAAAGCCTTTTACAAACCCGCCCTTAAAGACCCAGCTGAGTGAGCGAGCAGGGCCTTACATTTTACCCCCCTTTGCAAAGCCCAACGGAATGACAGGTCATTGTTCAGACTTTCCGTTTTCCCACTCCTGTCCCTCATTAGCCGCACCTCATAAGGCCCTGGGGGCATGAGGTCCGATTATCCCCATTTTATAGAATTGGAAGACAGAGGGGAAGGGACTGCCCTGTCAGAGGGCAGAGGAGGGTGATTTTAAAAAGTACCCTGCCTCCCCATCTACTTAGCCTTAAAAAAAAAAAAAAAAAGCGATCAAGTCATGCCATATCCAACAATGGGATCAGAATATAATAATGGGTTTGAGATCAAAGCTGATCATCTCAGCCTTGGACTATTTCGACACTAACATAAAATGTTCACCACTGAAGCTACTTTGGGGGTATATGACAGCCTTCTGGTAGGAGAACCCAAGCCCAATCTTTTCCTCGTAAGAGAACTTAGAGCACAATGATCATATAGTCCCAGTCTCCCAAGACAATACCTGTAAGACTGTGAATAGTAGACAGAAGAGGCTCCAGGGACTGGAGGAAACTGAGTGTTCAAAGGAACCAGTGCAGAAGAGGGATGGCCACATGGAGAGAAACCATTTTCTCCTTAACTTAGAGAAAAGGGGCAGTCTCACAGGCCACTTAAGAAAACGGATGTAACCAAATTTGTTTTCTATCCTCCAGTGTAAAGATTCTTCAAAGTTTACTATTATATTCCAAAAGATGCCAGTTGAGCTAGAGGCATACATAGAAAACACTAGATCTACAGCCCTACCAAATCCCAGCAGCAACCTTTTCCTCCTCAAGCTGACTTGGAATGCTCTGACGTGACAAGCTACAAAAGCCAGAGGGGATTCCAGCTCCTCACCAGGCACAAGGCTGCCTTGGGAGAGGTTCAGGCCAGTGTAGTCACTAGACACCAGGGCCTCTTTTCCCCTTAGATTTTATAAATGGAGACTTCATAGCCACAGATCCATTACCTTAGAACTTCAAGATCCTGCAGGCCCTTTGGACAAGTTCTGGTCATGCCACTGGTCACCGTGAATAATTCCAAAAACCTGAAGTCATTCCTACTCTGAAGAAAACTTAATATCATCTTACACTAAAAAGGCAAAACCCTCCTGTTAATCTAAGCCTGGTGGGGTTTTTTCCCCCTCAAGCCAAGAACCAAACTACTAGGCTCTGACTGACTGGAATGGGCCAGTGCCCTCATTTCACTCACAGTCCTCAGGGGCAACTACTCTCCCAGTGCATTAGGTCCTAGAAACAAAATTATAGGCTGCCTCATAAATGGAGCTTGGCTATTTAATCAACTGCTTCTGAGCTGGCAAACAGTCCTGAGTCCTGCACACAAATGAGGACTTTTTACATGCAATTACCCTGCCATTTTCCTCAGAGCTGGAGTGTAATGGGAAACCTGGAGCCCAGTGAAAATCTGGAAGCCAGAATGGATTTGTCTCCAGAGAAAGCCCTCATCCCCTTTTTTTCAATGGCTGTGAAATTTGGAAAGTGCCAAAATCCCTTTCCTACACGTGGGCACGCTGTTTTGAAAACAGCCACCATTTTTATCTAGCAATAAGGTAAAGTGCACAAAAATCTATCCACTTGGGCTGGAGGAGGTAATGTGGGATTTCTCCTTTACCATTATTTTAAAAATCTCAGATCCTTTAGGGTCCTCTTCCACCCCTACCTTTAGAGCCCCATACCACTATCCCAGGGACTGCCGAGTTGAAGGGAACTTTCTTAGAAACTGGCCCAACAGCTTTCCCTAGGGGCAATGGCAGCGGGAAAGGGGGGGGGGAGGGGAGGAGCTGGGCACGTGGCTGGCCGGAGCTCCAAGACCCAGGTTTGGGGCTGCGGGTTCTCCCCGTGTAGTTTTCTCCCCCACAGCCCCACTGTTTTAACCCCACACCCAGGCAGCTCAGGAATCCCGGCGCAGATTGGAGAACTAGGACTAGGACAGCGCTACCCTCACGAAAGCGCCTCAGCTACCAACAGCTTGATGGCAAATATGGACTGAATCGTTGACATGGAAACCGGACTAAAGTCTTGCTCGCTCCCTCACAAGAGAGTTCTTATCGCCATCCCCGACCGCACAGCACTTGGCAAACGTGGACTGGATCTCCCGCCCAGCGGATCAGGCGGAGTTTCTGCGCTCAGCTTTAACATCCAGCGTCTGCGGCAGCCAAGGAGGGGGGCAGGGCTGCCAGGACAAACCGACTGAAAATGGCAGAGGATGTGCTCTCATTTTATCCGGCTTGTACCGTGTGCATGGATTGGGCCCGAAAATAAGGGAACAACCTATTAAAATCCACGCAGTCAACTGCAAAATGTGGAACCGAGGCCTGGAGGGCTTGCTAAGAGAGGGACACGTTTGCTGGGAGGACAGCCCTTCCTTTCTCGCAATTTGCTTCTCCAAAGTGTCCGAAATATAAAACTCAACAAACAAACAAAAGATCGGGCTCGGCTCCCTCCTTTCCCCACTTCTTTTGGGGGAAGACCTTTTAAGCCCCGGGATCCTAGTGAGGGTTTGCCTCTGTTCTGAATAAGGCGCGGGGAACCGGTGGAGCGCCGGGCTCTGGCCCCCACACGCGTCCCCGCCGCGGCAAAGCAGCAGACACCCAGCGGAGCTCTCCCAAGTGCGAACTGGAGCTGCGAGTTTGAGCAAAAGGGCAACTATGTCAGTTGACGGAAGCCAGAAGCAGAGTTCAAATCCTGGCGTGGATTTCCGTCTGGAACTGCCTGCTTCTTAAAGTTTGTAACTCCGTGTTCAGAAACAGCCCCAGCGGAGGCTTTGGGAGCAGTGTGAAAGTCTAGCACTGCCATCTGACAGCAAGCAGCAAAACTTTGGGCTGCATATTAAGCGAGGAAAGTGGATTGAAGCGAGAGTCAAGGCAATTCATTATATTATCGGCTCCCAGACGGGAGCTGTAAGATACGAACTGGATCGCCACGGAGAAAAATGGAATGGAGTCTAAATGGCGCTCAGCAGCTCTTAGCGGTAAAATTGTGCCTGCCCAGTACCTAGAATCCTGAAGCAGGAACTCCAGAGGCATCGAGCTTGGCGGGCGCTCAACAGATGCTTGTGTAGATGCTTTCTTCCACTCATCTCAAAGTTTTAAAATAATTTGGAGGAGTTTACATTTAGAATAATAATAAGGAACACATTTTGAGAAATGTTCATTTCTGAATGAGGCTTTCTTTTTTTCCCCTACCAGAAGAGTAGCTCTGCAAAAAATACCTTAGGGTGTAAATCAACTTGCTTTTTTGGTACCAACATAAAATGAGAATTATCCTCACCATCACCTCCCCAAAAACTAAAATCAGAAATAAAATAAAGATCCAGGCTGGTCCGGTTTGTGGCAGATTTCAAACAAAACCTAACAACCCAGGTTCAATCTAACATGAGGAAATAGGTACCAAGTCTCACACTGTAATATGAACCTTTTCCTTATCCACCAATTTCATTGGCGAGCTTGCTGACTATTCTTTTGGAGAAGACAGAGTAAAACTACTAACAATATTTTAAAGACAAACAAACATACCTGAACTGGAGTTTTATAAAACCACTGGGCAGATCAGGAATTTGGACATTTCTGCTGAGCCTCACTGAAGGTTTATATTCATCAACTGATACAAAAATAGTATATGAAAAATCTACTTGCCAAAAAGCTTGAAAGCCACATTACAGTCCACCAGAAGAGAAACTGAATGATTTTGTATTTGGGACTTACTACACTAAGTTGTTTTTAGATTTGGAGAGCTAAGTACCACCAATATTACCAAGGAAAGATAAGGTCAGCAATCTTAATATTGAAGGCTATTGCTCAGGAACAGGAAAAGTCTGTTATCTTTGACTTCCCATATTAAGCCAATGTAGGCTGCTTTTGTTTTGCTTTACTTTAAAACCAATCTAGGAAAATTTCACACATGTAAAACGATTGTAAGGGAAATTTTTGAAGGTTGAGGGTAGAGGAGAAAATCCGAAGGGAAATCAAATATTCTAGGTGGGTGTTTATTTCAGCCCTGATTGCATAAAGCTTTCTTGCACTGCCATTTTACTGAGATAGGAAGAAGAGTCAGTGAGTGGGGAAGTTTCTCGTAGCAACTCTGGAATGGATCTGGAATGGAGTCTTTTGCTCCAACACAAGTTCTGTAGAAGAGTGGGAAAGAGAAGGAAAAATTGTGTGAGCACTGACAAAATGGAGGGAGGCAGGCAGGCAGGCAGTCCTGTAAACCAGGATGGGAGGCTGAAACAGCAAATGTGCCGCCTGTTCTCTGCAACACAGCTACCTCAAGAGAATACTCCAGCATGATCATCCGGGCTTTTTATGTAAGAATCAAAGAAAATCCAAAGGAACCTATTAGGCATAAGACAGGAAGTGAATGGCCCCTAAGGGAAAGCATTCTGACTAGCTTTAATAGAATTGAAACCCAACTATCCCTACAGAAAGAAAAGGGCTTCTTCCAAAGATAAAAGAAAAGTGGACGAAACAAAAAAGTGAGCTGTGAGCTACTGTACCTACTGTACTGGTAAGTGTTATGGCGCTCCAGGGAAATGCAGAACTTACCAATGACACCAGAGGAAAGCTGCCAGGAAAAACTACAGTGGGTTTTGGCACTTTTCCAAATTATCACTTTCTGCCTGGAAATTTAACAACATTGGATTCAGAAGACACCAGAGGGGCTAGAGGGTAGGAACCGGCAGGTTAGTGCTCACTGGCCTACCCCTCCGAAGATGCTACTGGAAACCTGTGTACAAATGTGTTGTTGTTCTGCCAGTCTTGCTGTGGAGGGAGAAAACAGGAGACAAAGGAGAAACAACCCACCACACTTCATCGAGCCTATCCGACAGGCCACTGAAAAACAGCACTGAACCTCCCACCACACACACATACACATACTCCTCTCTACCACAGTGTGTTTTCATTAATAGAGTCCATCCACACACTACACTCAAACAAAAGAATACACAATGCCATACAACATTAGGCACTATTTTCACCCCCAACACCAAGACCAGGATGTAGATTATACATTTCTTAAATGTGAGGTCCCTTTTGACTCAGAACAGTCCAAGAGCTCATTTATTTTTTTTCCCCAACCAACCAAAGCTACCTAAAAATATGGATACTCTGTCCAGCAAAAAAGAGTGGATGGCTAATATCGTGTTTCCCCTTTAGCCCAGCTAGAGTTAGAAGTCCAAAGTATTCTAGAAAAGGAGTATTATAGTTGACTCCACACCTACTCTCTGTTTTTTTATGAACTAGCAGCCAGTGTTTCTAAGAAGGAATCATAGGAGAGTTGGAGTACTACATGGCCTTCAAAAAGATCTTCTCTAGGAAAAAACTTAGAGGTAAGGAGGTAACCCTGATTGGCTACTGAGGATTTTTAGTAATCCGTCATTAGCACAATTTGTAACTGATGGTGGAGAGGTTAGATAGAAACCATTTTTATAGGGCGCCTGGGTGGCTCAGTCATTAAGCGTCTGCCTTCGGCTCAGGTCGTGATCCCAGGGTCCTGGGATTGAGTCCCACATGGGGCTCCCTGCTCGGCAGGAAGCCCGCTTCTACTTCTCCCACTCCCCCTGCTTGTGTTCCTGCTCTCGCTATCTCTCTGTCAAATAAATAAATAAAATCTTTTAAAAAAAAAAACAATTTTATTATGTTGAGCGAAATAAGTCAAACAGAGAAAGACATGTATCATATGATCTCACTGATATGAGGAATTCTTAATCGCAGGAAACAAACTGAGGGTTGCTGGAGTGGGGGTTGGGGTGGGAGGGATGGGGTGACTGGGTGATAGACACTGGGGAGGGTATGTGCTCTGGTAAGCGCTGTGAATTGTGCAAGACTGTTGAATCTCAGATCTGTACCTCTGAAACAAATAATGCAATATATGTTAAAAAAAAAAAGAAGAAGAAGAAGAAGGTAGCAGGAGGGGAAGAATGAAGCGGGGGAAATCGGAGGGGTAGACGAACCATGAGAGACGATGGATTCTGAAAATCAAACTGAGGGTTCTAGAGGGGAGGGGGGTGGGAGGATGGGTTAGCCTGGTGGTGGGTATTGAGGAGGGCACATTCTGCATGGAGCACTGGGTGTTATGCACAAACAATGAATCATGGAACACTACATTAAAACTAATGATGTAATGTATGGGGATTAACATAAGAATAAAAAAAAAAGAAACCATTTTTATAAACTTAACCAAATACTATAGATCAAGGGCACTCAGTTTCCCCCTTGAATACTCCCCTTTCATGATGAGGCAGCTTTACCCTATGCACCTGACCTTGATCAGCAATCCTTGAGTTGCGTGTGCTATTCTGACCCAATTCACACCAAAATGGGTCTTCTGGGACTCAGAAATCTTGTGAGCATATTATTCTTTCAACTAGAAGTTAATAGCATGACATTTGCTAATAACAAGATCATTCCAAAGCCGTATTTATATACTTCATTCAGTACCTTGTTCCTTGCCTTTTTTTTTTTTAGGATTTTATTTACTTATTTGAGAAAGAGAGCACAAGTTGGGGAGGGGGACACAGAGGCAGAGGGAGAAGCAGACTCCTTGCTGAACAAGGAGCCCGATGCAGGGCTTGATCCCACGACCCTGAGATGGTGACCTGAGCTGAAGGCAGATGCTTAACTGATCCACCCAGATACCCCTCTTGTTCCTTGCTTTAACTATCTCCTAGAATACTTATTAATGCTGTGTTTGGCATAGACATTATTTTTAGTTTTATTTTTTTATTTTTTAAAGATTTTATTTATTTATTTGACAGAGAGAGACACAGCGAGAGAGGGAACACAAGCAGGGGGAGTAGGAGAGGGAGAAGCAGGTTTCCTGCTGAACAGGGAGCCTGATGCGGGGCTTGATCCCAGGACGCTGGGATCATGAACTGAGCCGAAGGCAGGACGCTTTACTGACTGAGCCACCCAGGTGCCCCTTATTTACTTATTTTTAGAGAGAGGGCACGAGCGAGAGGGAAAGGGAAAGAGAATCTCAAGCTGACTCCACGCTGAGTGCGGAGGCCGACGCAGGGATCAAGCTCACCACCCTGAGATTTCCAGAGCTGAAGCCAAGAGTTGGATGCCACCCAGGTGCCCCTTTGGCATAGACGTTTCTAAAGTCTCACAGTAAAACTCACAGGATGGCCTTGTGATAACAAGAGTGCTAGGACTAAATGCAATAACAAACAGGAACAGTCATGCCGAGCCGTAACCGTTCACTGACATCACCTTTTGATTGCCTGTGAGTGATTTATATTCTCAATGATCTGCTAATTGAAGATTAATTAATTTAGTAGGTTCTTCACCATTGCACATCATAGGATCTGACCTAGTCTCTCCCTTACCTCTACCCCACATGTGCACACATACACACACACACTCTGACATCACGTTTTGGTGTATGAGAAATATTTAATAGGAACAACAGGAGAAACATTTTCTTTCTTTTTTTTTTTTTTTAAGATTTTATTTATTTATTTGAGAGAGAGAATGAGAGACAGAGAGCATGAGAGGGAGGAGGGTCAGAGGGAGAAGCAGACTCCCTGCCGAGCAGGGAGCCCAATGCGGGACTCGATCCCGGGACTCCAGGATCATGACCTGAGCCGAAGGCAGTGGCTTAACCAACTGAGCCACCCAGGCGTCCCAGGAGAAACATTTTCTAAACAACTAAAAATATGAAGGGGACTGGATAATAACGGACGCTTGTTTTCTACTTTAAGGTTTTTACTTCTATACTTAAACCCCAGAACACACACACACACACACACACACACGAATATACACAAATATACATGAATATACATATTATACATACATAAAGAATTCAAAACAAGTTTTTAAAAAAGGGCATCTTCAAATATATATATATATATATATATCTTTTTAAGGGATCACAGATGCCAGCCAGGATTAGGGTTATACCAAACATTACCAAACATACTCTATACAGCCATTTTCCAAACTAAGTGAAACAGAACAAAAACATGGAGAAGGAATTTACAGGAATGGAGTACTACAAAGATGTGAAAACTCTGTTTAGAGGTCTTCTTTTAGGAGATGAGGGGGGGTGGGGATTAGTTAGGGAAAGACAAGATTTAAACAGGATGACCTACCTAATATTCAAGGCAAAGACTACCATTTGAGAGCTATATCAACATTTGAGACAAATGTCCAGACTTTCATTTTAAGTCAGATTTCCAAATGGCTGTATTTGTTTATAAACTGTAATGATCAAGATTTTTTAAAAATATTTTATTTATTTATTTGAGACAGAGCATGAGAAGGGGGAATGCCGGGGTAGAGGGAGAAGCAGGCTCCCTCTGTGCAAGGAGCCTGATGCGGGGGCCTCAATCTCAGGACCTTGGGATCATGACCTGAGTCCAACGCAGACACTCAACCGACTGAGCCACCCACGCGCCCCCAAGATTTTAAATAGACTCACAAAATCTAATCATATGAACTATGTATGCTCAGATGCATCAGAGTAGAGGCTCTCCA
Organism: Mirounga angustirostris; assembly: GCF_029215605.1. Lineage (NCBI taxonomy): Eukaryota > Metazoa > Chordata > Mammalia > Carnivora > Phocidae > Mirounga > Mirounga angustirostris. Next base: position 170,372,603 of record NW_026991712.1, read on the forward strand.
CGAGTCAACTGACTGTCTCTGCACTATGATGCTTTGAAACCAGTCTAGAATTTTCCACTTTTTGATTTTGGATATAAGTTCTCTCATTGAGTTTACTTTTAAATGGGAGGCCCTTTGACATCACTCTGCTGTAATGTACAATATTGCATATACACTACCTTTGTACCTCCTATAAAGTACATTGTAGGCTGACGTTTACCTAAGAGGAAAGACAATGCCTCCAAAAATAGTGTAGGCTTTTTTCATTCAAAATTTATAAGTTCTTAGCACTCAGGTCAAGGTCCCTCATTCTCTAAGAAAGTTGATGAAGAAAGAGAAAAGAGAAACAAAGAAAAACTTAAGACTTGGTAATACCCTGGGTGCCTGGGTTGCTCAGTTGGTTAAGCGTCTGCCTTCGGCTCAGGTCACGATCTCAGGGTCCTGGGATCAAGCCCCGCATCGGGCTCCCTGCTCAGCGGGAAGCCTGCTTCTCCCTCTCCCACTCCCCCTGCTTGTGTTCCTCTCTCGCTGTCTCTCTCTGTCAAATAAATAAACAAAATCTTTAAAAAAAAAAAAAGACTTGGCAATACCCATTCTATAGGTCCTTGAGATTTGGGTGAGTGCAGGAAAATAATGGATGATAAGAGATCACTGACCTAGTTATCAAAGGTAGTATTATTAATAATACTAATGCTCTTACATGCAGGTTATATTTTAGTCATTCTTTTCCCTTTGTGAGAATTAAGAGAAGTGAATTAAGATAACTTCTCCTGTTCCTCCCTCTTTTCTCTCTTCTCTCTTTTTTTGTCTCAGTGTCACATAGGCTCTCACGTTGGGTAATTGCACTTGGACTAAACAGTACAAAAATGGCCACGAGGTACAATTTTTGCCACATGGCTGCTCTCAAAGCTCAGGCTCCTGCACCTAACGACGCTCGTAACAGGGACTCCAGCATAGATTGGAACCCAGTGCTCCCAAGGCAGCTACGTGGAATGATGAGATACTTGTTCCACCTACCTGGCTGGCTCCAAGTTTAGAATGCTCTTTGGTCTTTTTTTTTTTTTTTTTTAAGATTTTATTTATTTATTTATTTGAGAGAGAGAGAATGATAGAGAGAGAGCATGAGAGGGAGGAGGGTCAGAGGGAGAAGCAGACTCCCCGCCGAGCAGGGAGCCTGATGCGGGACTCGATCCCGGGACTCCAGGACCATGACCTGAGCCGAAGGCAGTCGCTTAACCAACTGAGCCACCCAGGTGCCCTTTTTTTTTTTTTTTTTTGGTCTTTGGTCTTTTTAACAAGAGAAACAACTGTCCACCAAAACAAATGGCTAACATGCACCAAATCAAATAATGTCCTGAATTGGACAGATGAGGAAGAAAAGAACAAGCAGGACTTAGCATCCATTTAATTCCAACAGAATCCTGGTGCTAGATGAGGAAACAGAATAGAGCCTTCCAACCTTTTGATCCTTGCTATTGAGGACAAAAATTTGATCTTTAGGTCAGTGTTTGGAGGGTTTCAAAATTAGTGACCTGGGAAGTCCCCAGCCAGCAGCTAGCACTTCCTCACTCCATGAACATGTGGCTACTCCTTTCAGGGGGCTGGTGTCTCCAGTTCAGTCTTCTTGAGCACCTCATGCAGCAGTGACACAAAGCAGAACAGTTAACAAAAGAAAGCCTAAATATTCAATGCTGCATTGAACAGGTAGAACCCCTTGTTTTCTTTTTCTTTTTCTTTTTCTTTTTTTATTTAATTAATTTATTTATTTGAGAGACAGAGAGCATGAGAGGGAGAAGCAGACACCCCGCCGAGCAGGGAGCCCGATGCGGGACTCGATCCCGGGACTCCAGGATCATGACCTGAGGCGAAAGCAGTCGCCTAACCAACTGAGCCACCCAGGCGCCCCTTTTCTTTTTCAAATTTGAAAATAATGTTCAAGAGGATTCTTTATAAAATAGGTTTTTAAAAAAGGGCATCTTCAATCTGAAACAAATAATGCAATATATGTTAAGAAAAAAAAAAGAAGAAGAAGGTAGCGGGAGGGGAAGAATGAAGCGGGGGAAATCGGAGGGGTAGACGAACCATGAGAGACGATGGACTCTGAAAAACAAACAGGGTTCTAGAGGGGAGGGGGGTGGGAGGATGGGTTAGCCTGGTGGTGGGTATTGAGGAGGGCACGTTCTGCATGGAGCACTGGGTGTTATGCACAAACAATGAATCATGGAACACTTCATCTAAAACTAATGATGTAATGTATGGGGATTAACATAAGAATAAAAAAAAAAGGGCATCTTCAAAACCAGTTTCGGTTGGAGTGACATTTACCTTAAACTCTAAACATTATAAAAGTTGGAGTGATGTTTACCTTAAACTCTAAACATTTACCAGTTAACAGCATTAGAGTCTTCTATAATTTAAAAATCAAATAGAGAAGAAAACAAATTCTTGTCTCCATACTGCTTAAGCCTTCATATAGGTAATGAAGAGTACATGGTGACAGAAATGTGTTGGCAAGAGGTTAAATTTATAAAAGTGTAAAAAATGGGAAGAAATAAATTTTACTAATGCTGCATGGCAGGAACTTGCCAGTGATAATGTCTGCCACATTTTCTTCCAGAAACCAGGAAAACCAAGGAGATGAAGTTAGCCTAAAAGTCAAAAGCATATGAAAAGTAAACAGAAACATTGGGCAGCCTCTGTATCTCTGTAACTTCAAGAGAATAGCCCAACCGTAACATGGAGGAACAAGGCACCTGGGTACTCACCTACTGGTGCAGGCAATGGACCTCCTAGGTCAGAGAGCCTCAAGAAAGAAGAAGCAGGAGTCCTTGCTCCAGCCCAAGCCGTGTGCCTGTGATGTCATGTCATTTGCAGCAGGAATCCCTCTTCCATGGGGAGCTATTAAGGAGCAGCTCTGTTCCAAAACAGGGTTTTCCAAATTGCCGCTCTCTGTAGGCTTCCCCGAGGGCCAGGCATTAGGAGAACTTGCCTGTTGTACCTGTATAGGAAAAGGAAAATAACAGAGGCCCTAAAATGAAATTAAGCAACTCAGTTTGAAAATTTTTTCAACAAAAGTAAAGATCATTGTTGTTGAATTATTTCAGCTTCACACTTAAGAACCAAGGAGACCGGGGCGCCTGGCTGGCTCAGTTGGAAGAGCATGTGACTCTTGATCTTGGAGTCATGAATTCAAGCCCCATGTTGGGTGTAGAGATTATCTAAATAAATAAAATGTTAAAAAAAAAAAAGAATCAAGGAGACCAAAATTCCTTGTTGACTATCTGAACTTTTACTTTGAATTCCTTAATATCAGAACCAATCCAAAAAAACCCATAACTTCTATGTATGAAAAATTTTATTTCATATGTATTTTACTAGAGCTCTACACAACAATGCCTTATTCAAACGGATAAAGAAAAATAAACTTAAAGAAGCATCTCCTGGGGTGCCTGGGTGGCTCAGTTGGTTAAGCGTCCACCTTCAGCTCAGGCCATGATCCTGGGGTCCTGGGATTAAGCTTCTCCCTCTGCCCCTCCCCCTGCTAGTTCTCTCTCTCAAATAAATAAATAAATAAAATCTTGAAGAAAAATAATAGTAATCTTATGAATGACCACTATGTGCACGCCATATAGTCTCTAGTACTCACAAAAATCCACTAAGAGGGGCACCTGGGTGGCTCAGTCATTAAGCGTCTGCCTTCAGCTCAGTTCATGATCCCAGGGTCCTGGGGTCGAGCCCCGCATTGGGCTCCCTGCTCCACAGGAGGCCTGCTTCTCCCTCTCCCACTCCCCCTACTCATGTTCCCTCTCTCACTGTATCTCTCTCTGTCAAATAAATAAATAAAATCTTTAAAAAAAAAATCCACTAAGATAGATAGTATTATCTCCAATCTATAAACGAAGATACTGAAGCTCAGATAAAGTAATCCAAGGCCATGACACTGGTAAATGACAGAGTCAGGATTCAAACTTAGCTCTCTTACAAATTCCAAATCCTAACTTTTCAATAAAAATAGATAATAAATTCCATAGTGTACTTTAGTAATGTGCTTTTTTAAGATACTAGTATTAACTGTTATTAGAAGCATCATATGCCACTATACATACAAATGCCACTACCAAGTATGAGGTCAAAATAAAACTATTTAGTTGGTCCTTTAACTTTATTATTATTTTCAAAGATTTATTTACTTATTTCAAAGGGAGAGAGCGCTAGCAGTGGAGGGGGATGGGGGGAGAACTGGCAGAGGGAGAGTGAGAGAGAAATTCAAGCAGATTCCACACTGAGCGTGGAGCCTGACGTGGGGCTCAATCTCACGACCCTGAGATTAGACCTGAGCTGAAACCAAGAGTGAGACACTTTAACCAACTGCGCCACCCAGGAGCCCCCGATCTCTAACTTTTGAGTTCAGAGCTGACATAATATTGATCCCAATCAGACAATAAACATAATTTCATTGGGCGTCTTAGAGTCTCTCTATTCAAAATGTGGTTCTAAGACTAGAAGTTTCAGGATCACCTAGGAGCTTCTTAGAAATGCACAATGTCAGGTTCCATTTCAGACCTTCTGAAACATAATCTGCATTCTGACAAGATCCTTAGGTGCTTTGTATGCAACTTAAAGTTTAAGTGGCACTGTCTTAGAGATGGGTGATTCCAGAAAAAGGGATGCCTCTCCCCCATACGGAGGCTGTTCTTATTCCTAAGACCAGGGAGGGAGAGAATGGTAAGAATGCACTCACATTATTACCTTTCCTCTCTGTTTTTTAACTAAATGTTCATCAGTCATTCTTTTTTTTTTTTTTAGTAACAACTTTATTGAGATATATTACAACTCACCCATTAGGGGCGCCTGGGTCGCTCAGTCATTAAGTGTCTGCCTTCGGCTCAGGTCATGATCCCAGAGTCCTGGGATTGAGCCCCGCATCAGGCTCCCTGCTCCACGGAAAGCCTGTTTCTCCCTCTCCCACTCCCGCTGCTTGTGTTCCTTCTCTCGCTGTGTCTCTCTCTGTCAAATAAATAAAATCTTAAAAAAAAAAAAATCTCACGCATTAAAGTGCACAATTCACTTGTTTTTAGCTTACTCAGAGTTGTGCAACTGTCACCACAATCAATTTTAGAATGATTTAATCGCCCCCAAATGAAACCCCATACTCGTTAGCAGTCACCCCCAGTCTCCCCAGTGCCAACCCTAGGCAATTACTAATCTTTCTGTCTCTAAAGATTTGCCTATTCTGGACCTTTCCTACAATACAGTACAAAACAATATATGGTCTTTTGTGATTGGCTTCTTTCACTTACCACGTTCTCAGACTTCATCCACGTTGTTCATCAATCCGTCTTAATCCTTCCTCATAAGTGGTAGTTATTCCTTCAACAGAGGTGTTGGTGCCAGGCAATGGGACCCATCAGCCACTCCTCCCTGTGCCACTCCTGAGTGCCACTGCTCCCCTAGGAGGAGCCTTGCTCTTCCCATTACTAACTACCCTAATAAGGAGGTCTTTAACAGAGTTCCCTCTTCCCCATCTTCTCCCTGGGATTTAGCAGCTCAAGTACAGCTGGCCCTTGGCCAAGTCTCTCTCCCCAACACCTGCAGACACTGCCAGTGCTGCCACCTTATGCCCATTTCTTGCAGTAGTGGACACTGGGCCAGGCACTCTCTTCCTCCCCAGAGCCCTGCTCTTTGCTGTTTCTACAGCAATAAGGTTGTGACTCATGACAGAGTGTGACCAGGAGAGGTCGAGGGTGTGCTGTGTGGGAACACGTGCCTGGTACCTTCAAACAGCCAAGAGGCAGAGAAAGAAACAAGTGCAAACGCACTTGGGGCTAAAGGGGACATGATTTTGCAATCTCTCTTCCTGATTCTCTCGGCTCTTTCTTCAGCTACCATTTCTCTTCCTCTCTTCGGCTCACTTTCATTTCCCTATGCTATTCTTCGCAGAATAGGGAACCTAAACATCTCTCCCCTTTCCTTCCTACCTGGATCGTTTTCTCTTGTGCTTCCAGCAGTACAACGGTTGGGTACTTGGACATTTGGGTATGCTAAGTTACTTCTTAAAAAGGAGAGTCGGTCTCAACATTCTGCCCTACTGAACAGCAGGTCAAGGAAAAGGTTGGTTTTTGTTTTGTTTTGTTTTGTTTGTTCTCCAAAATCAAGACGTTCTTCTTTAATAAATGAATTCTTGATAAAATTATCAGTCCCAAAGAAAAACCAGCATAATAACAAAAACACTTCCCCTTGTTGCTGGTGGCTGGATTTGGAACCTTGCCTGAGTTCATTTTGGGGTATGTAGCTTGACTGCAGATTGTTGTACGCTACCCTGTACTCCCTGAGTAACCCATATGTCCCCAGGTCATGCCCTTAGTCCTGGGAAAGGCTTTCCAAACTAAGGCTTCAGGTACCTCAGGCCCTCATTGCCACTCTATCATAGTTGTTCAAGAAATCTTTGGATACTACTCCACACCAGCCCTGTGCTGTGCACAAGGCAGACAAGGATCTAGCTCTCTCTCGTTTTGTGCAAGGGGATGTGGAGGAGGATATATAATGGCACACTGTAGCCCTAATAGACCTGTCATGTGTTTGGCGGATTCCCTCAGTGTGTCTTAATGGATCCTGCTCTCTCTGAGTGAAAGCAGGCAAGAAAGACCTTGCTGTCTTAGACATCAAGGAAGAAAAGCAGATGGACTCGTGTGGTCCTGGCTGGTAGCCTTGCAGAACCTTCTGCCTTCAACTTACTCTGACACTTGAATAACCCCCTGAGAGCCCTAGAGGTATCACAAGCCTAAGAACCATAGTATTAATGGATTTCATGATATTACTGAATTCTTAAATAATGGCTTATATGTATTAGGCATTGCTTAGAAATTATTCTTATATATAATCTTTGTTAATTTATATAGTTTCATATTATTTAGCAGCATAAATAATTTACATTGTGGGTTTGTTTGTATGATCATCCTTTAATTCTTGGGAACTTAGAAAAGGTGTTGCATACCTTTTCTATTTTCTACTTTTTGTCTTCCACAGAGCTGGGCATGCCAATGGGAGCTTGTTAAACTTTTACTGTTAGTCAGCTTGTAGTGGAATGCATTATTTATTTTCTCTTGCTTGGGGGTCAAAGCAACCAACCAGATCTAAAGACGCATTTAGAAGACCTGTCAACATAAACGGTGTGTGTTTACTCTGTCCTTGCTGTTACAATCCAGAAAAGCTCCATTTATCTACATTTTTGAAAAATGTGAAAAGTGAATCCATTTTCTAAATAATTGGAAGTAATCCCTTTAAGTATAAAATGCTTAAAAATCTGGCTTTAACGAAATATTATTTTACATAAAATAGATTTCTGCATTCTTGAAACATATAGCAAATGTAATTTAACTTCTTATTTTCTTGGTCATTATTAGCATTCAGAACTAGAGTGTGGGTGCCTGGGTGGCTCAGTTGGTTAAGCGTCTGCCTTCAGCTCAGGTCATGATCCCAGAGTCCTGGGATCTAACCCCATGTCAGGCTCCCTGCTCAGTAGGGAGTCTGCTTCTCCTTCTGCCCCTCCCCTCTGCTTGTTCTCTCTCTCTCATGCTCTCACACTCACTCTCTCTCTCAAATAAATAAATAAAATCTTAAAAAAAAAAAGAACTAGAGTGCAAAGTGATGCATCTTCAAGCAAGGCAGAAATATTCTAGGCTTTTTGCTCTACCCCAAATGATCCAAGGTTGGTGTGTTTTTGTGTTCTTTTATCTCCTTCTAATAATTTTCTTTTTTTTTTTTTGCATTCTTAATCTTCATTTTATTTTATTTATTTATTTAAAAATTTTAATTCCAGGGTGCCTGGGTGGCTCAGTCAGTTGAGCGTCTGCCTTTGGCTTGGATCATGATCCCGGGGTTCTGGGATTGAGTCCCTCATCAGGCTCCCTGCTCAGTGGAGAATCTGTTTCTCCCTCTGCCTCTCCCTCTCCCCTGCTCATACTCTCTCTCAAATAAATAAATAAAATTAAAAATAAAATAAAATAAAATTTTAATTCCAGTAGTTAACATACAATGTTATATTAGTTTCAGGTGTACAACGTAGTGATTCAACAATTCCATACATTCATCATGATTAGTGTACTCTTAATCCACTTCACCTGTTTCACCCATCCCCCACCCCTCCCCTCTGGTAACCATCTGTTTGTCCTCTATAGTTAAGAGTCAGCTTTTGGGGATGCCTGGGTGGCTCAGTCATTAAGCGTCTGCCTTCGGCTCAGATCATGGTCCCAGGGTCCCGGGATCGAGCCCTACATCAGGCTCCCCGCTCAGTGGGAAGCCTGCTTCTCCCTCTCCCACTCTCTCTGCTTGTGTTGTCTCTCTCTGTCAAATAAACAAAATTAAAAAAAAAAAAAGTCTGCTTTTGGTTTATCTCTTTTTTTCTTTGTTCATTTGTTTTGTTTCTTAAATTCCACATACGAGTGAAATCATACGGTTTTGTCTTTCTCTGACTGACTTATTTCACTTAGCATTATACTCTGTAGACCTACCCATTGTTGAAAATGGCAAGATTTCATTCCTTTTTATGGCTGAGTAATATTCCATTACACACACACACACACACACATCTTCTTTATCTTTATCCATTCATCTATCAATGGACACTTAGGCTGCTTCCCTGCTAATAATTTTCTCTCTGGCTTTTTGCTCCCTATTTTGTTAAGATATTAGATAGTACCTCTTACTACTTCCTGGGTGCCTGGCTTTGACAGTCCTCTACCTAATCTGTGTCCAAGGAAACCAGATAACCAAGTTTATTAGCATTGTGTGTAAAGTGAGAGCAAATAGATTTTGAATCTGAGAGTCTTTCCTAAAAGTGAGTAGTACTGGCTTTTCAAAGGCAGTTCAATGTTCCTTTTTACTTGCTCCAATATTCTCAATTCCCCTACAGATACCCTAGATTGTTAGATAAATTACTTTCTGTAGAAAACTGAGGTATTATCACAATACTTTTCTGCTAACACAATTCAGCCAGATACGATTTTTTTCATCAAAAGTTCTTTGTGGGGCACCTGGGTGGCTCAGTTCGTTAGGCGTCTGCCTTCAGCTCAGGTCACGATCCCAGAGTCCTGGGATCGAGTGCCATGTCGGGCTCTCTGCTCAGCAGAGAGTCTGCTCCTCCCTCTGTCCCTCCCCCTGCTCCTGCTCTCTAAATAATAAATAAATAAAATCTTTTTTAAAAAAGTTATTTTTGTTTCTGAACTGTTCTTTTTAGTTCCTCCTTATTTCTGATTTAGAAACCATTAGTCTTTCTGATATGGGGATAAAGAAAACCTAAATAACTTAGAAACCTGATAAAATTTCAAGATCTTATAGATTACAGAGAGATTTCGAAATGCAATACTTTTTTCTGATAGGAAAAATGTCTGAGTTGTAGTTTTAAGTTAAAACCAATGTCCTCAGGCACCAGGTGGCTCAGTTGTTAAGCCTCTGCCTTCGACTCAGGTCATGATCCCAGAGTCCCAGGATCGAGCCCCACACTGGGCTCACTGCTCAGCAGAGAGCCTGCTTCTCCCTTTCCCTCGGCTGCTCCCCCTGCTTGTGCACTCTCTCTCTCTCTCAAATAAATAAATAAAATCTTTAAAAATAAAAAAATAAAACCAACATACTCAATTTAAAAAATATTACAGCTACCATTTTACATTGAGTGTCCAATATATGCCAGGTGTACATATTTTCTTCCCTCTACTTAGAACATCTCTGCAAAATATGTTAACAACCCTAATTTACATTTGTGGGATGCTAAAGCTAACAGACATTAAGTGACTTAAACAGGGTTATAGGAATAATAAGTATAAGAGCTGAGATTCAAATCCAATCCTGAATCAAAAGTCTGGATTCTCTTTTCTTTTTTCTTTTTAAAAACAGAAAATAGAAATTTATTTGTCAAATAACAGTCTGGAAGATTCTGGACTGCAGGCAGCTCTGTTCCACCTGGTCAATCAAGGACTTGGGTTCTTTTCATATTGTTGCTTTTCCCTCTCTTATGAGGATTTCACCTCCATTGCATGGTCAAAACTCAGTCTCAGGCACATCTGTTCCAACTTGCTCTGGATCAGCAGTGGCCAAACAGGAGCAGGCAAGTAAAACTTCAAATGCCCATGTGTTGAGGGAAAAGAGAAATAGGGGATCCGGATGCCCCTGGATGAATGAGGGTTAAAGACAAGGGATGCCCATCTCCCTACCTTCACCTACCTCCCTCCTCATTCCCAGACCTAGAAAGCTACTCTCAAAGTCTGCATCTTTTCTATTAAGTCAAATTGCCTTCCTTATACTATTGCTTGTGAAGTAGTAAGAGGGTATTCAGCACATATTCTGGTAATTGTGGTCAACTTGACCATGGACCTATTGGTAATAAATGTAATCAACCAGCTGTGTCTGTAATCAGCAATTATTATTTGAAGATAAAGTGGAAGTGGTTCTTTTCAGCCACTAGAATCTCCCCCTGAAGAGGGGTTGGGGATGACTTGGACTAGCCCAGCTTGAGCCAAAGGCCGTATCTTTTTTATTTTTATTTTTATTTTTTTTATTATTTTTAAAAATATTTTATTTACTTATTTGACAGAGAGAGAGACAGCGAGAGAGGGAACACAAGCAGAGGGAGTGGGAGAGGGAAAAGCAGGCTTCCTGCTGAGCAGGGAACCCGATGTGGGGCTTGATCCCAGGACCCTGGAATCATGACCTGAGCTGAAGGCAGACGCTTAACAACCGAGCCACCCAGGTGCCCCCGAAGGCCATATCTTTTAAAGGCCATTATTGGGTTTCATAAGAGCAGATCTAAAGCCACCTGAGGAAAGCCAAATGGTTGAATATTAGGCTATCAGGGATATGAACACCCCATCCAGAGTGCAAAGGCAAATATTGGGTTGATGGAATATAGAGTTGAGATTTTGGTGAGAACAAGTACAGAAATAGTTGAGTAAGAAGAAATCTTAGGCGGAGTGCCTGGCTGGTTCAGTCGGAAGAACACACGACTCAATCTCAGGATTGTGAGTCCAAGGCCCCACTTCGGGTGTGGAGATTACTTAAATAAATAAGTAAATCTTAAAAAAAGAAGAAGAAGAAATCTTGGGCAATTTTCTAAAATACCTGTTTCTGGAAGATATGTAGATGGGTCAATCTGGTTTAAAGGGGACAGGGTCTTCCATGCAGATATATGAGATGACTTAAATCATAGGAGCTGCTCACAAGTTCCATCAGCCGATGGCTTGGGCCTCTAATGAATAAATGACAATAAGAATTGTGCTTTTCTGAGTTCTTATTTAATATTTACAGCAGCTTTTTGAAGCTTTTAATTCTTTAGTTTTTCTTCCTTATTCCACTAATTGTGACAAACACCAATTCTGGTTTGCCTCAGTTAATTCATGTTTTCTCCCATTTTCTGCTTCTGCTTTAGGTTAGTTTATGCTATGTAATATATGACATATATATTACTGTATTAGATTTTCTATGCAAACTGCTTCTACCCAGTTAGCTATACTATTCCATGATTCTTTTTTTTTTTTAAGATTTTTTAAATTTATTTATTTGACAGAGAGAGACACAGCAAGAGAGCGAACACAAGCAGGAGGAGAGGGAGAGGGACAGGCAGGCTTCCCGCGGAGCAGGGAGCCTGATGCGGGGCTCGATCTCAGGACCCTGGGATCATGACCTGAGCCGAAGGCAGACGCTTAACAACTGAGCCACCCAGGCGCCCCTATTCCATGATTCTTTAGCCAACTCCATCCTTAGGTTGGGTTTTGTTTCTTTTCCTTGACTTTTTTTTTCCTTCAGATTTTCACATTTATAGTTTTGTCTGTTACTTGGTCTTCCATACACCTACTACTTTTTGCCTAGAAGATGTGAAACATCTCATCTTCGATGTGGTAAACAGGGTCGGGATTCTAGGGTTTCTCCTTTCTTCAGATGCTCTACCCCATCAAAGTTGGGGCCAAAATGCATTTGTGGTCAAAACTCAGTTGAACTAAAAGTTAACTAAGGTCAATAATTTAGCCTTCAAAGCTTTGCTTTGGATCTTTGTGTGAGGAGGAGGGGAAAGTAAGGATGTGGGCTGGGAGCTATGGTGCCATGTTTATGTTATGTCTCATATTTTCCTGTTAGCATCTTGTTCCTTCAGTTCCTATAGTTGTAAGCTGCAGTGATTGAGGGTTAACCTAGTATAGTCTTACTCCATTAAAGACTCCTCTCCAATGTATTATGGTATATCTCTTCATACTTTTTCTCATGATGCTCTCTTCAGCAAAAGTACTTTTATGGCTCCTCCAAGTCTCATCTCCAATGTCACCTGTGTGGGAAGCCGTCTTTAATTCCTCTAGCCTGGGGTTGGCAAACATTTTCAGTAAAGAATCAGAGAGTAAATATTTTATGCTATACAAGCCAAGAGCAATGAGAGTGCCACTTAATGACTCAGTCTTAATGATTTCACTCTACCACTGTAGTGCAAAAGCAATCATAGACAATAGACAAATGGGAGTGGCTGTACAGCAATAAAACTTTATTTATAAAAACAGGCAGTGAGCTAGATTTGGCCCATGATCTATGATTTATTGACTCCCTACTCTACTTAGATATTTCTTTTCCAACCTAATTGTTCACGCCTCCATTATCACATTTGTACTGTAAGTTTACCTCCATCGGACTATGAGCACCTTGAGAGCAAGTATTCTGGCTTTATATCTCTCTGAACTGAGCAAAATGGAACTCCTAATGATTACAGGTACTCTGTAAACATTTATGGGAAAAGTAGGGCAGAAAGGTAGGAAGTGGTGGGGTTCTTAATTAAGTAGGAAACAGGATCCTGCAAATCCTCTACTGATATAGGCAATTGAATATGAACTTCTCCTAGTAACACGAACAGATGTTGTTTATAAAATGGCTGTGTTAGGCTCTTCAGCAAGTTTGCATTTGGAGATTTATATATGTGGTAGCCAGCCTCCGAGATCGCCCTTAGTAATAATCCTTACATCCTGGTACTGATACCTCCTCCCATGCTGAACCATGACGATCTAGTAACCAATAAAATACTGTGGAAATAAAGGTGTATGACTTCTGGGGCAAGTCATAAAAGACATGCGGCTTCTGCCTTGCTCTCTCTTGGATCACTCTCTCTGGAGGAAATTAGCTACTATGTCTTGAGAACAAGCAACTGTATGGAGTGGTCCATGGAACAAAGAAATGAAGCTTCTTGCCAACAGCCATGTGAGTGAGCCATCCTGGCATTGGATCTTTCCTTCCTCCGTTAAGCCTCAGATGACTGTTGTTTCAACTGACATTTTGACTATAAACTGATGAGAGATTCTGAGCTATACACTTAGACTCTCCTGAAATCCAATGAGATAATGTTTATTATTGTCTTAAGCTGCTAGTTTTGGAAAATTATTTGTTATACAGCAATAGATAACATACAATATGCTAAGTGGCTTTCATTCTATCTAAAATCCCTATAGTCTTTCAGAACACCTTGTTAACATTTCTTCTAGCATTTAAAATATCTAACTCTATACTTGTTTAATGTCTGTCTGTCTCTTTCTTTGGGGCAGAGACCACATCTAATTTTTCATTAAGTATAATTCCCAGCATTCAGGAGGCATTCAAATATGCTTGTTATTGTTGTTGTTGTTGTTGTAAATATCTAGTAACAAACAAAATAAAGAATCTTAAAACCAAGGGTGATTTGCTCCCAATGTTTTGTGTCCCTAAAACATATTATTATGGTGCCTTTCCAAAAATCATCTTTCACATAGGATTAAAACATTTACGTGCCTCTAACACCAAATAGGAGTTAGCTATCTATGAGCTCCAGGAGGGCAAGGACCTTAGGTTATCACATTATATTTCCAATATTTGCAAGTGCCCCCTACAAAGGTATTCAATAAATGCTTGCTGAGTGATAAATTAAGTGATCAATTTGTGGAATGACTAAAGCTGGACTTCCCATGATACTGTACAAGACTTGAAATTGTGCCATATCACTCAGTATTGCACTTTGGGGAATTCTTTGCTTTGTTGTAGTATCACCAGTTATATTGAAATAAAAAATAAAACCCTGTAAATAATTCCTCTTGACCAAACCAGATTTAAATAAGAGGTCCTACTCAGACAGTAAATCAGAGCAAAGATAGTAGCATCTTTTATTTCAAACGCTGTTCCAGTTCAGCAGGTGGAGAACACAGGAAATAGATATTTCATAAGACATGTGGATCTACAGACTAGTCAACCCCTGTTTATGCTGAATCAGCAAATCCAAGGATACCAAGATTCTGCAATTAGAAGGACTCTCTTAAAAGACAATGCCATTCAAAATACTAGAAAGTTCAAGTGGTAATAGGACTTGGATAATTCATGATACATGCAATAGTAAAGCCCAGAGCAAAATGTCTTGAGACTGTATAGTATTTACAGTAATACTTACGAATGGTCATGGGTATAAATACCATTATTATGGGTGTCAACAAGTTAGCAGATACTTTTAAAATTAATTTTTCTTTTGGGGCACCTGGCTGGCTCTGTCAGTAGAACATGCTACTCAGGGTTGTGAGTTCAACCCCATGTGGAGCATAGAGCTTACTTAAAAAAAAAAACTTAATTAAAATTAAATTAATTTTTATTTTATGTTATTGTGAAAATTTATAAAGAACTATTAAAGTCATTCTCAGTGGAAAAGTACATCTAAAGTACATGTTATACCAGAACATATCAATGATCTGTCCTGACTTCAACTAAGCTGCTTATACAAATTATATAATAAGTATACACATTAATTAAAACTAGCAAGAGTATCAGTTGATTTAGGGATGACTGAGAGTTGAATCAGTTAATTTTCTCCTGTTACTTACAGTTCCTATTGCAGTGGCTACTATATAACTTATTTATATTAATGTATCTATAGAGTTCCATCATTAAAATAATGAAGTCATATCTTTCATTAGAGATCCTTCTGTTGATGCCTTCTCATGCCATATAGAAAGAATTGCTACAAAACAATAACAAAAACAAATCTATCTTAAATGGCCAAAGTATAATGACCATGAAACAGAGATCCTAGTAAAGAACCAAAGACATTTAAGCTGATTCTTCGAGGGCACTCCCATGCCGAAACACTTTCATTTAGATTGCCACAAAGGGGAGAGCACAGTAATGCCAGCGAAGGACCACAGCCTTTTTTTTTTTTTTTTAGGTCTTTCTTTTTTTCTTTTTTAAGATTTTATTTATTTATTTGAGAGAGAAACAGCGAGAGAAGGAACACAAGCAGGGGGAGTGGGAGAGGGAGAAGCAGGCTTCCCGCCAAGCAGGGAGCCCGATGCAATGCAGGGCTCGATGCCAGGACCCTGGGATCATGACCTGAGCTGAAGACAGATGCTTAACGACTGAGCCATCAGGCGCCCCAGACCACACAGCTTTGAAGAGGACCTCCTAACAGTGTCGAAGGAGCCACCAACGTATAACTGGTGTTCAAATGGAACATTCAAGCATGATGCTTTAGGACTGGGCTCTGTTTATATGATGTTGATATAATGAGCATCTCAGCCCCAGTTGTGGCTTGCTCACCAAGAGCTGTTCATTGCAATGGTCATGAGGGAAGGAGCTTTGTTAACAGATAAAAGTGACAAAGCTGTTAATGAACAATTCCTAAGAAGTAACCATGAAGGCCTGAATTATAACTTTCACAGAAGTAGCCAACTTCATTATGTTCCAATTTAATATATCAAATTTCATCATATATTCTCAAGCTACAATGGCAATCATTCATTCAACATACATTTTTTAAAGGCCTACAATTGGGGCAACTGGGTGGCTCAGTCAGTTAAGCGTCCAACTCTTGATTTCGTCTCAGGTCATGATCTCAGGGTTATGAGATTGAGGCCCACAGCAGGCTCCATGCTCAGTGGGGAGTCTACTTGAGATTCTCTCTCCTTCTCCCTTTGCCCCTCCAGCCGCTTATGTGCATGCACTCTCTCTCCCTCAAATAAGTAAATAAATCTTAAAAAAAAAAAAAAAGTCTGATGATTTTCCTGGTACTGTTTTAGGTGTTAGGGTTACAGAGGTAAACAAAGTGAACAAAAGACTCTACCCTTAAAAACTTACATTTTAGTGGTGGAAGACAGATAATTAAAAAATAATTAAAATAGGGGCACCTGGGTTGCTCAGTCAGTTAAGCGTCTGCCTTCGGCTCAGGTCATGATCCTAGGGTCCTACGGCTGAGTCCTGCATTGGGCTCCCTGCTGAGCAGGGAGCCTGCTTCTCCCTCTGCCCCTCCCCCCGCTCATGCTCTTGCTTTCTCTCTCTCTCTCTCAAATGAATAAATAAAAAATCTTTTTTTTTTAAAGATTTTATTTATTTACTTGACAGAGAGAGACACAGTGAGAGAGGGAACACAAGCAGTGGGAGTGAGAGAGGGAGAAGCAGGCTTCCCACAGAGCATGGAGCCAGATGTGGGGCTCGATCCCAGGACCCCGGGACCCATGACCCGAGCCGAAGGCAGACGCTCAACGACTGAGCCACCCAGGCGCCCCATAAATAAAAAATCTTTAAAAAAATAATTAAAATATAGGTAGTATATGTGTCTGATGATTCAAAAGAAAAATAGAACAGGAATGGGGGAAAGAGAATGCCAGGGTTAGGCAAGGTTGCAACTTTAAACAAGACAATGAGGAAATACCTCAGTGAAAAGGAAACATCAAGCAAAAATGTGAAGTGAGTGTGGGAGTTTATAAATCGGCTCAGGCTGCCATAACATAATACTATAGATTGTGGGGCTTAAACAACAGACATTTATTTTCTAACAGTTCTGGAGGCTGGAAATCTGAGATCAGGGTGTCAGCATAGCTGGGTTCTCATAAGAGCTCTCTCCCTGGCTTGCAGACGGTAGCCTTCTTGTTGTGTTCTCACATGTCCTTTCCTGAGTGTTGCACATGGAGAGAGAGAGCAAGAGAGAGCCCTCTGTCATCTCTTCTTACATGGACACTAATCCTATTAGATCAGAACACCACCCTCATGACCTCATTCAACCTTAATTACCTTCATAAAGGCCCTATCTCCAAATAGTTACACTGGGGGTTAGGGCTTCAACATATGAATTTGGGTGGGGGACACAATTCAGTCCATAGTAGGGAGTGAGCAGTGCACATATCTGGGGGAAGAATGTTTTAGGCAGAGAGTTTGGGCCAGAGATAAGTTAGGGATTTATTAGCACACAGATAATATATATTTTTTTGTCAGAGAGAGCGCACAAGCAGGGGGAGTGGCAGGCAGAGGGAGAAGCAGGCTTCCTGCTGAGCAAGGAGTTCAATGTGGGGACTTGACCCAGGACCCAAAGGCAGATGCGTTACTGACTGAGCCACCCAGGCATCCCATACAGATGATATTTAAAGCCATCAGGCTAGGGGCACCTGGGTGGCTCAGTCGTTAAGCGTCTGCCTTCGGCTCAGGTCATGAGCTCAGGGTCCTGGGATCAAGCCCCACATCCGGCTCCCTGCTCGGCGGGAAGCCTGTTTCTCCCTCTCCCACTCCCCCTGCTTGTGTTCCCTCTCTCGCTGCCTCTCTCTCTGTCAAATAAATAAATAAAATCTTAAAAAAATAAATAAATAAAATAAAGCCATCAGGCTAGGGGCGCCTGGGTGGCTCAGTGGGTTAAGCATCTGCCTTTGGCTCAGGTCATGATCCCAGGGCCCTGGGATCGATCCCCACATCAGGCTCCCTGCTCCGTGAGGAGCCTGCTTCTCCCTCTGCCTCTGCCCCTCCCCCTACTTGTGCTCTTTCTCTCTCTCTCAAATAAATAAATAAAATCTTAAAAGAAAAAAAGAAAGCCATCAGGCTAGATGAAATCGCCAACAGAGTGACTGTTGAGAAGAGATAACAAATCCAAGGTCTGCATCCTGCTGCACTCCAACCTTTAAAGGTCAGAGAGATGAGGAAGAAGCAGCAAAGGAGACTGAGATGGAGCAGCCAGTGAGGTAGTTGAAAACCAGGAGGGTGTAGTATCCTGGAAGCCTAATGAAAAAAGCATAGTATTTCAAGAAGGAAGGGGTGAGAGCCGTGTCAAATAAAAATGAAGGCTGAGTCCTGACCATTGGATCAATAATATGGAGGTTACTGGTGACTTGATCAAAAACAATTTTGATGCAGTATTATGGGTAAAAGCTTGGTTGGAGGAGAATCAAGAGAGACTGAGTGAAGAGGAATTTAAAACATTGAGTAGAAAAGCAACAAAAGAAAAAGTAGACAAATTGGACTTTATCAAGATTTTAAACATTTTACTGCAAATGATAGATACCATCAAGAGAATGAAAAGACTGGGAACCTGGCTGGTTCAGTCACAGGAGCCTGAGGCTCTAGATCTTGAGGTTGTGAGTTTGAGCTCCACATTGGGTGTAGAGATTACTTTAAGTATTAAAATAATCTAATTATTTTTAAGATAAAAATTTTTAAAGATTTTATTTATTTGAGAGAGAGAGAGAGTGAGGACGAATGGGGGGAGGGGCAGAAGGAGAAGCAGACTCCCTGCGGAGCAGGGAGCCCCACTTGGAACTTAATCCCAGACCCTGGGATCATGACCTGAGCCGAAGGCAGACGCTCAACCGACTGAGCCACCCAGGCGCCCCTTAAAAATAAAATCTTAAACAAAAAAAAGAGGGGCGCCTGGGTGGCTCAGTCGGTTGAGCGTCTGCCTTCGGCTCAGGTCATGGTCCTGGGGTCCTGGGATCGAGCCCGCATCAGGCTCCCTGGCTCAGCAGGGAATCTGCTTCTCTCTCTCCCTCTGTCTGCCCCTCCCCCTGCTTGTACACACTCTCTCTCTGTCAAATAAATAAATAAATAAAATCTTAAAAAAAAAAAAAGAAAGTGAAAAGACAACCTACAGCATGGGAGAAAATATTTACAAATCTGATAAGGGACTGGTATACAGAATATACATTAAAAACTCTTAGAACTCAACAACAAAAACACAAGTTACCCAATTTTTTTCAAATGGACACAGGATTTGAATAGACATTCCTCCAAGTAAGATATGTAAATGACCACTAAGCACATGCATAGATGCCCAACATCATTAGCCACTAGAGAAATGTAAATCAAAACTATAATGAGGGGCCCTGGGTGGCTCAGTTGGTTAGGCAGCCTACTCTTGATCTCAGCTCAGGTCTTGATCTCAGGGTCATGAGTTCAAGCCCTGCATTGGGCTCTGCACTGCGCATGGAGCCTATTTAGAAACAAAAAACAAACCATAATGAGATATCAAATCACACCAATCAGGATGGCTATAATCAGAAAGGCAGACAATCGGGGCGCCTGGGTGGCTCAGTCGTTAAGCGTCTGCCTTCGGCTCAGGTCGTGATCCCAGGGTCCTGGGATCGAGCCCCACATCGGGCTCCCTGCTCCACGGGGAAGCCTGCTTCTCCCTCTCCCACTCCCCCTGTTTGTGTTCCCTCTCTCGCTATGTCTCTCTGGGTCAAATAAATAAATAAAATCTTTAAAAAAAAAAAAAAGAAAGGCAGACAATAACAAGTGTTGGTGAGGATGAAGAAACTGGAACCTCATATATTGCTGGTAGGTATGTAAAGTGATGTAGCATTTTATTTTTTTAAGATTTTATTTATTTATTTGACAGAGAGATAAAGAGAGAACACAAGTAGGCAGAGTGGCAGGGAGAGGGAGAAGCAGACTCCCCACTGAGCAGGGAGCCCGACATGGGGCTCGATCCCAGGCCCCTGGGATATGACCTGAGCCGAAGGCAGACGCTTAACAACTGAGCCATCCCAGCACCCCAAATAAAATCTTTTAAAAAAGACAAAGCAGGGCGCCCGGGTGGCTCAGTTGGTTAAGCGACTGTCTTCGGCTCAGGTCATGATCCTGGAGTCCCTGGATCGAGTCCCGCATCGGGCTCCCTGCTCAGCAGGGAGTCTGCTTCTCCCTCTGACCCTCCTCCCTCTCATGCTCTCTGTCTCTCATTCTCTCTCTCTCAAATAAATAAATAAAATCTAAAAAAATAAAAAATAAAAAATAAAAAAATAAAAAAGACAAAGCAGCACGCAGTACTGAATAGTGGCAAGTCAACCCAATCAAATTCTCTCTTTAGAGACATAGAAATGCCAGGTGAACAAAGGGAAGGCAAGTAACTGAAGCCTAAATTGTTGAGGTTTTAGCAGCTTGTGGTAAGTATAGAACATGAATTATTTGTAGGGAAGTTTTCAATTGTCATCTAAAGAGTGAACCCAAACTCCTCTTGAAGACAAGCTCACCCAGAAGGATCCCAGGCACAGCACACTGGCATGGTCATTTACTACCACTCATACTAGTAAACTAGTAGTGGTACAAAGGATACTAGTACTATTATCACCCATACGATATACATCTAATCATATGAAGCATTGTCCAAGGAGTTTTCGAAGAGAAACCAAGTCATTTCATCAGGTCAAATCATAGTGTCAATAAAAAATTTTAAATAAATTATCTTTTGTTCAAGGGGATCAGAAATGAACAGAAGTTAGAACATCTAATCCAACAAGGCTTCTAAACCTTCTGAATCTTCATCTCTTCTTAAACCTTAAGCCCCCTTCCTACCTTGCACTCAGCTAATAAATTTGCCTTCTATGTTACTGGGAAAAGAAAGGCAATCAGACAGGAACTTTCTCATCCTCTCACCACCAAATCAACCATCCTATCTCTATCAGCACTCATATTCTCTGTCTTCTTTCCTGTGACAAGGGGAAAGTGTCCCTATTCCTATTAAAGGCCAATCAACTGGGGCGCCTGGGTGGCTCAGTCGTTAAGCGTCTGCCCTCAGCTCAGGTCATGATCCCAGGACCCTGGGATGGAGCCCTGCATCTGGCTTCCTGCTCAGCAGGAAGCCTGCTTCCCCCTCTCTCACGCCCCCCTGCTTGTATTCCCTCTCTCACTGTGTCTCTCTCTGTCAAATAAATAAATAAAATCCTTAAAAATATATATCTTAAAAAAAAAAAGCCAATCAACCCACTTAAGCTCTGTGTCCCATCCCCTTTAGCCCAGTCATGGGCTTTGCTAGCGAAATTTTCCCTAATCTCTCCTGCATCATTGATTCTTCCCTTTCTATTGAAAACATGTAAACATGCTCTAGTATCACCTCCCCATACTTAAAAAAACTCTTGTCGGAATTTTTAAAAAACACTTTTGGAGTGGGGAAGGTTTTTAAAGTATGATACAAAACTCAGATAATTCAACTATGTAAAAATTTAAAATTTCTGGAGAGAAAAACATAAATAAAGTGAAAAGACATATCTACAACTCATATCACAGAGGGCTAATGTGCCTGATATATTAAGAGCTCCTACAGATGAGTAAGAAAAAGACCAATGACTCATTAGAAGAATGAACAAAAGGGAGGAAGAGACAATTCAAAGAAATACAAATAGCTTTTAAACTTTTGAAAATATATTCAACCTCACTCAAAATAAAAGAATGCAAATTAAAGGTATAAGAAACCATTTTCACTTACTAGATTGGCAAAGATAAAAAAAATTTGATAATACACTGCATGGGGAAACAGGTGTTCTCATCATTGCTGGTAGGAAATACACTGGTACAAATTATATAGAAACATTTGGTACCATATATATCAAACTCACAAATGTACTTACCCTTTGACTCAGCAAGTCTAAGAAATTTTATCCTACAGATAATATATTTCCACACATGTGAAAGACCTATGTATAAAATTATTCATTGCAGCTTTATTTGTAATAACAAAAGATTGGAAACCACCTAAGTATTCATCAGTAAGGATCACTAGGGGATTGAATAAATAAATTATTATATAATAACATAATGCAACCATAAAGAAAGCAGAAGACCTTTTTATATACCTATATAGAACAACCTTCAAGATACATTGGTAAGTAGGAAAGCAAGGGGTAGAAACAGTATGTACAGTGAGCTACCATTTGTATATTTGTATAAAAGGAAGGAGGATAGAAGAATATATATACATATATATGTAAATATCTGCTTGTATATAGAGTATTTCCAGAAGGATTTGTAAGAGACTAGAAACATTGAAATGAGGGAGGAAAAACATTGTGACTGAGGGAAAGGTATGGGAGTGAGATTTTCACTGTATATCATTTTGTACCAAGTAATGTAATCTATTGAAAATTTTGTTTTTATTTTAAAATATTTTTTAAAGTTTTCCCTGTCCCACCTCCTCCTATCATCCTATTTCTTTACAAAACTACTCAAAGCATTTGTCTCTATTTGCTTGTTCTACTTTCTCATCTCCATTCTCTCTTTAACCCATTTAAAAATAGTTTTTGTCCCTTCCATTCTTTTTTTAAAAATATTTTATTTATTTATTTGACAGAGAGAGAGAGCACAAGCAGGGAGAGCTACAGGCAGAGGGAGAGGGAGAAGCAGGCCCCCCGCTGAGCAGGGAGCCTGACATGGCTCGATCCCAGGACCCTGGGATCATGACCTGAGCCGAAGGCAGCCACTTAACTGACTGAGCCACCCAGGTGCCCCTATTTATTTGTTTTTAAATATTTATTTATATTAGAAAGAGAGAGAGAGTGTGAGTGAGTAGAGGGAAAGGCAGAGGGAGAGAGAGAATCCTAAAGCAGACTCCCTGCTGAGTGCAGAGTCCAGTACAGGGCTTGATCCCAGGACCCTGAGATTATGACCTGAGTAGAAATCAAGATTTGGCAGCTTAACCAGCTGAACCACCCAGGCACCCCTTTTATATCACTTTTAATAGTTTCTAGTTGTCTGCCAAGTTTTGGCTTTTATCTCCTTGAACATAGTACACAGAGTTGTTTTAGTTTGTGTCCAGTGATTGCAACATACAGAATCCCTGTGGGTCTGTTTCCATTATCTGTTATTTCTCCTCCTTACTCATGGTGTCTTGTCTCCTTGTGTGTCTGGTTATCTTTGTGCTGGACACTGTATTTGAAAAAACAATTTTTTATATAAATAATTTTAGGCTGAGGATGATAATATTTTCCTTCAAAGAGGATTTTTATATACTCTTGCTACTAGGAATTAGGGCCAATCTAATACAAGTCAGACCCTGAGATTTTTCTGGACCACTTAGATGACATGAAGTCAGCCTGAAGTCTGTATGAGGGTTAGTTTACTTTTGGGGTTCCCTTATACCTATAGTGCAGCATTTTAAAGGCCTGGTCAAAGAGGGTGATATGTCAGGGTCATCACCCTTTATGGGCCCTGGACTCCAACTTTTGTCCCCATCAGCTCTCAACACTGCCAAAAGTGCAGCTTAGTTTGACAATCACTTCTTCTGAATTAGTAAAGGTAGTGAATGCTTCCAGACAAAAGGAGCATGAGTGTCAGGCTCATCTCTCCAAATTCCTTACCTACCCAAAATCTTGGCCCAGTAATTCCTCACTATCTTCTTAGTTATTAGATGCTTTTTATGTTTCATCCAGTTTGTTTAGCTGTCTTCAGTAGGAGGGTTGAGTTGAATTACATAATCTATCATTACTAACAATGAAAGTCCATTCAGTTTACTTTATTTCTGCAAGAGAAAATCTCATTAGCTCCAGTCAAGGGCCCATTCCTACTCTTGTGGCCAAGGGTCTAAGGTCATTTAATATACAGAGCATTCAATAGCTTTGAGAAGGGCAGGTTCCTAAGAAGGGGATATGAGCATAGAAAAAATGATTGGCATCTCTAATATACCAAATTACTTGCTGTTCTCTAAATGTACCCTCCTATATCATATTCCTGTGCTTTTTCATGTGCTGTCTCCTCAGCCAGGATTTGTTCCCCTCTGTTCACTAGGGAAACTCCTATTTCTTTTTCAAGACTTAACTCAAATAAGAATGTCTTATCTCAAAAACAAGCAAGCAAAAACAAACAAAAAGACACCTCTCCTATATGCTCTTTGTAATGTGCATAAATCTTTTCATAACAATTATTCTATACTGAAGGATAAGAATTATTACTATTATTATTATTATTATTATTATTTTGCTGATGTGACTTGACATTGTGCCAGACACATTCAACAAATATTTGTTGAGAAATGAATGAATGTGAGTAAAGAACAGCTTTTTTCTAAGTTTCCTCAGATCTTATGTCCTATGATTCTATAAAATTCCAACTCCAAAAAATAACTTAGTTCAGTGGTTTGTAATTCACTAGACCTTACTTAATACTTACAAAAACCTTTTTCCTTTTCCTGCTAGGAATAAATAATACAGGTATGTTTTGAGAGAGAGTAGACAATGATATAATTTTAGAGGCAATTTCCTAATTTTTTTTACTTTACTAGATTTGGTACTCTCAGATTCTGACTCATTTTCTTTGTTTTCATGTTTGGAAGACAAGGCTTCAAACTCATTAGTTAGCTTTATAGCTACTTTGCACATTGCCCATCTCCCTCTTCACTCCCACAACCATCCCCCTCCATTTCTTTCTTCTTCCTTCTAATTTTTCATTCTTTCTTTATACAAAGGACTTTCGCTGATCACACAACTGGTCAAATGTAGCAAAAGAAACACACAGCTTTATATCTACACAGTTCTGTAACTTCTCTGAAAATCAGAGACCTAAAGCATACATCAAGTTTAGTAAGGAGTCATAGCAATTTCTAACAAATTCAGAACATCCCTCAGGGACCCCTATCAACCAGTTCTAACAGTTGCACTACAAGGGAGAAACGGAAAAATCCTTGTGAGTACCAAGAAGACACCTTTTGAAGATCTTTTTGAGAAAGATTAGGAGGGCAATGGCTAGATAGGCCACTCATTAGCAATCACCTTCACCTTCTTTTTTTTAAAAAAGAGAGACATATAGAGGAGACGGAGAAGAAGAGGCAACATGACCACAGAGGCAGAGATTGGAATGATGTGACCACAAGTCAAGGAATACAGACAGCCACCAAAAGCTGGAAGAGGCAAAGGATTCTCCCATAGAGCCTCCAGGGGAAGTGTGGCCCTGCCAACACCTTGATTTTGGACTTCTGACCTCCAGACTGTGAAAGAACACATTTCTTTTGTTTTAAACCACCAAGTTTGTGGTGATTTGTTACAGCAGCCACAAGAAACAAATACAGTAAGAACATGTATCTATTTTTATTTAGGCAATACAGGCTAAAATATTTAGCACATTTAAGAAAATGCCATAATGCCTGCAACTTGCAGTTTACTTTTTGAAAGGATCTTTTTTTTTTTTTTTTAAGATTTTACTTATTTATTTGACACAGAGAGAGAGAGCGCAAGCACAAGCAGGGGGAGCAGCAGAGGGAGAGGGAGAAGCAGGCTCCCCGCTGAGCAGGTAGCCCGACGTAAGGATAGATCCCAGGACACTGGGATCATGACCTGAGCCGAAGGCAGACACTTAACCAACTGAGCCACCCAGGCGCCCCTTTTTGAAAGGATCTTAAAATATTTTTAAAGTATATATGTGTGTATTTTAAAGATATATACATACACGTATGTAACAAACAAGGCAAAATATTAATGTTAACATTGATAAATTTAGATGAAGGGTATATGGCATGGTCACTGCATTATTCTTTCCATTTCTATGTAGAATTGAAATTTGTAAAAAGTTAAAAGTTAGGAAAGAAGAATAAAAGAGTACTTCTCTAGCTCAGAATAAAGATTCACTGGCCATACTGGAGCTGTCATCTCTTAAAAGCAGCATTTATGGTACAAGGACAGTTATTTCAGAAAGTTTCTTAGAAATTTCAAATCAACACTAGCAGCATCTGCTGCCTTATATGCCCCACCGAACCCTCAAGATGGAAGGGCTATGAAAAGTAGCTAATGTTTCTGAATGGGGCGCCTGTGTGGCTCAGTGGTTAAGCATCTGTCTTCGGCTCAGATCATGATCCCAGGGTCCTGGAATTGAGCCCCATGTTGGGCCCCTGCTTCTCCCTCTCCCGCTCCCCCTGTTTGTATTCCCTCTCTGGCTGTCTCTCTCTCTCTGTCAAATAAATAAAATCTTTAAAAAATAATAATAATAACGTTTTGAATGACAGAGCTATGCAGGCTCTATATCTTACTTATAATCTGCGGTGGCAAGGAGGTGGGGTGGCCAGTTTAAATAAAGCCAGGACGAACTTAGAAGATAAATTTATTTCTGACCTTCCTCTTCTTCAGATTCATGGTCATTTGCATTACTAATGATTTACCTGCACACATAGGTTCCTTCCCATCCTGCCTTTGTGGATATAAACACAGAGACCATTAACTTAAAAGGTGCTAATATGATTAAAGCCCTCTGGAGAAGAAACACAAACCTAAGGTAAAAGCTTTAAGAAATAATACAAATACTATAAGCAGTACTGAGACAAAACAAATTCAGAGCTCCAGTTAAACTCTTCGCTCTCAAAGTTGAAAATAAAGTGAAAGCAATTGTTATAAGTCAGGAAAATAAATACTGTGGAAATTCGGAAAACATGGACTAATTGGCTCAATTCTGTAATGATACATGACCAAATGGCATCTGTACAAGTGACGAATAACAAAATAAACCAAGGATGTTGATCTGCATTCATACACGTTGCTAATTTAAGAAGAGAATTAGATAAATGTCTTTCTGGATCCTAATGATAAAAATATAATCAATTATTTCAATTTAATTTTCCACTCATTCGTTTAAATATATATTTTTAAAGATTTATTTATTTATTTGAGCAAGAAGAAGAGAGGTAGCAGGGGGAGAGGCATAGGGAGAGGGAGAGAAGCAGACTCCCTGCTGAGCACAGAGCCTGAAGACCCTGAGATAAGGACCTGAGCTGAAATCAAGAGTCAGATGCTTAACCAACTGAGCTACCCAGGCGCCCCTCATTCATATATTTTTGAGCACCTGCTATGTGTAAGGCACTAGGTTGCCATGGGGTGGGAGGATTTAAAAATAAAAGGTGAAAATGAGCTCCTAATTTCAAGGTATATGTGTATTATTTTTTTGAACTAACATAATTCATGTACCATAAAATTTACCATTTAAATTTAAAGTGTAGGGTGTCCCTGGCTGACTTAGTCAGTGGGGCATGTGACCCCTGATCTTGGGGTTGTTAGTTCAAGCCCTATGTTAGGTGAAGAGATTACTTAAAAAATAAAATCTTAAAAAAATTAAAAAATAAATTTAAAGTGTATAATTTAGTAGTTTTGAATATATTCACAAAGTTGTGCAAGCATCATTGTTATCTAATTTCAGAGCATTTTCATCACCCCCAAAGAAAACCTTGTATCTTCTTAGCAACCACATCCCATTTCTACCTCCTCCTAGCCTGTTGTGGCCACTAATCTAGTTTCTGTCTCTGAATTTTCCTACTCTGTACATTTCATATAAATGGAATCATACAATATGTAGCCTTTTTAGACTGGCTTCTTACATTTAACATAATGTTTTCAAGTTTCATCCATGTTGTAGCAAGTTTCAGGAGTTCATTCTTTTTTATTTCTAAACAAATAAATATTCCATTGCATTTTTTTGGAAAGATTTTATTTATTTATTTGAGAGAGAGAGAGAGAGCATGAGCAGAGGGGCAGAGGGAGAGGGAGAAGCAGGCTCCCGCTGAGCAGGGAGCCCGACATGGGGCTTGATCATGACCTGAGCCGAAGGCAGACGCTCAACGGACTTGAGCCACCCAGGTGCCCCCCCACTGCAGTTTTTTAAGTTTTATTTATTTATTTAAATAATCTCTACACCCAATGCGGGGCTCAGACTCATGACCCTGAGATCAAGAGTTGCATGCTCTCTGACTGAGCCAGCCAGGCATCCCCCATTAAATGTTATACCACATTTCGTTTATCCATTTATCAATTGACAGACACTTGGATTGTTTCCACTTTTAGGCTATTATGAATATTGCTGCCATGAACATTTGTGTACAAGTTTTTGTATGAGCAAAGTTAATTAATATGGAATGATTAATTAATGTACTAATTATGTATGAATTAATGTGTATCAATTTAT
This sequence comes from Mirounga angustirostris, assembly GCF_029215605.1. Lineage (NCBI taxonomy): Eukaryota > Metazoa > Chordata > Mammalia > Carnivora > Phocidae > Mirounga > Mirounga angustirostris. Next base: position 170,400,512 of record NW_026991712.1, read on the forward strand.
TGACACAGAAGTAATAAGCATCATGTAGTGATTTTTATTGGTTTTGGCTTCCCAGCACCTATTCCTCCTTCCTACTAGTAAAAGTACCCATATTCTCTTATATGTAATAACACAAGGAAGCTTCCAAGGAATCTGACTTCACACTCAAATCCAGGGTAGACCTTTTTGACCTAAGGCTAGCACATCCTATCTCCATGGACATTAATTAGTTCAGTGACAGGTGAGTGACCTTCACTCAAGCCAATGAGATATGAAAAGATCTTTGCTGGGGCTTCTGGGAAAGATGCTTCCTTGTTATTCTGAAGTAGCTCCCTTGAGAGAAGTTCTTTTACTACTAGAGATGAGGGAAGACGTATAGCCCTCCTAGAAACTGCTACAGCCTTATTGAGATTGAGCATATTGAGCCATATTGAGCAAATTTTAGAAAATCAAATATTTTGAAAAAGAAATGGAAAGAAACCAGGTCTTTGGTAATATCATGGAGCCTCAATACTGAGGACCAAACTTTGCCTGAGTTTTCAGTTAATGACTAGTAAATTCCCTTAATTGTTTAAGCGAGTTTGAAATGAGTTTTCTGTTGCTTACAATCAAAAGATTACATCATAATATTAATAGAAACTAAATTTTTATAGCACTATATAATGTAACTCTGAGCTATGTGAATTCAGTGGTGGACACACTGGATACAGCCTGAGGGAATCATTAAAGTCTTCATGCAGAAAGTGACATTTGTTGTTTTTGTTTTTTTTTAATTTATTTACTCATGAGAGACAGAGAGAGAGAGAGAGGCGGAGGCAGAGGGAGAAGCAGGCTCCCCGCTGAGCAGGGAGCCAGATATGGGACTCAATCCCAGGACCCCAGGATCATGACCTGAGCCGAAGGCAGACGCTTAACCATCTGAGCCACCCAGGTGCCCCAGAAAGTGACGTTTGAATTACAACTTGCAATTTAGAAAGCATTTACTAAGTACAATGGACTAAACAAAATTAAGCAGATTTCTTTTATTGTAGACCTTCTCAGAGACTTTAATATTCATTCATAATATATTCATAATGTGAATTATAAATATATTCAAGAGAGGGATATAATGTTTGGTGTTTACTTAATTTATTTCACTCTGAACACCTAGTAATATCTCAAAGAATCCAGCTGGCTTGATAAACTGGTATGTATAATGTGTTAATGGGTAGCTAAAAGAGAAGAAAAGATCATCTTGGCCATCTTATTAGAAAATTTTTGTGAAGATGAAGACATTTAAAAAAAATTTTAAGAGATTGGCAAATTCTGAATAAGTAGAATGGATCTAGGTAGCTTCTTGACTAAGTCAAGTTTATCAGCTAAACCCTTTAGGCAAGAAGAATTCTGAAAGGGTAGTCATCAACAGTGTCATTCTTTAAAGTTTATCAGTAAGGCGCTTTTTTCCTAGAGTCTTGGAGCAAATTCAACAAATTAAAGATAATAACTATTAGTAAAATAAGCTAAAGTGAAAAAATTTTAAATGTATTGCCCACTGTATTCATAGGAAATACCTGCAGAATGGAGGCATGAGTAATAGGCAACTGATTCCTTTATATTTGATAAAGCACCCAGTAAACAATCTGTTTGTCACATCTCGGTTTCACTATATAATTGTGAAAGAACCCTGAAATAAATACTACAGCTTTTCAGCTCTGGCTATCTAACAGGAACAACTGATAGTTGGAGAAAACTCTGCAAGTTCGTAGGTGATAAAATTAGGAAATTAAGGGTTGTTACTTTATTAGACAGAATCATTAAGTGTCTAAAAACCCATTTAGAATTATTGATGGTAACACCATTTACCACAGATGAACAGTCCTTTCTCTTTGTTTTTTTCAAATCAGGTCTATGAAGAACAGAATGATTAAAGCTTGAAAAAGAAAAGAGACCAGAGATATTCATATATGTATCCATTTTTTATTTTCCAAAGAAAATTGTACAACTTTGCCATAAGTTGCTTTCAACAAAGGTTTGGTTTACACATAAAAAGATGGTGGGGAGATGAGGATGGAGGTGGGTTTGGGGATGGGAGTGGGAGATTAACTAATAAAAGAAAACCAAAGACTCTTTCTAGAAAAGCTACATGGCAGAAGGAAGAAAATACAAACACTGGCCTTAAAACAAAGTCTCCATTGACTTCTTACATCCATCAGTCAGTGCTTATCCAAATTCCCTGCTGAAGTAGCATCTTGCATACCACACATCTTACCCATAGAAGGTCAATTTGTCCTCAAGCAGGTAAAGCACACAAAACCAAATTCCTGGGCTGCAAAGATGCAAATGCTGACAAAATAAGGTGTTTATAGGGAACTTCTTATCAACAGCTAAGTCTTTAAAGGTAGAAAAAATCTGAGATACTCTTCAAGGTACCAGATTCATATACCAAACATTCACTGCCAAGTTTTGCTACTTAGTGGCTGAGTTTCTAGCTGAATTATCTTAAAAATATATAAATTATAAGAAATTATTATTGCTGGGCGCCTGGGTGGCTCAGATGGTTGAGCGTCTGCCTTCGGCTCAGGTCATGATCCTGGAGTCCTGGGATCGAGTCCCGCATTGGGCTCCCTGCTCCACGGGAAGTCTGCTTCTCCCTCTGCCTCTCTCTCTCTCTCTCTGTCTCTCATGAATAAATAAATAAAATCTACAAAAAAAAAATTATTGTTGCCTTTCCCCTTCCCTTTAAAAATTGCTACATTAGGGAGCCTGACTGGCTCATTTGGTAGAGCATGTGACTCTTATTTCAGGGTCATGAGTTCAAACCCCACATTGGTTTTAGAGATTACTTAAGGAAATTTTTTAAAAAATGGCTACATTACTACTAGGTCCCCAAGACTTGTTCATTACCTTAGTCTTTCACTTCCCTCATGGCAATTTTTTTCTTGATATTTTACTCTGTTCCTCTGAACATGGTTCCCAAAGGTCTTTTCAAATAAACAATTCGATATTTTAGAAAATAAGGATATGGTATATTTTCAGCAGAGTTAAAGGCAATTCAAGACTCTACTCTCTGGGGCTTAACAAAAGATCACTCATTCATTAAATAATAATATTCTAATTACTTTCAATTGTTTCCATTGGACTATGGAATTTTTTATTATAGAGACAGATATTATCAACCACTATTTTTTCTTAAATCATTTTCAAAATATTGTGTAAGTATAAAATAATGCACTGAAGATACACAAATATACAAGAGTATCTTTCATTATCTTAAAATTATCCCAGCTAGTCCCCCATGGTATCACCCCAGGAAGTAAAGATCATGGAATACAACTATTTCTTCACCTTTCACCAATGGCAAAGATGAAAGAATGCATTAGCAAAGTCTGCTCTGGAATGGTAAAAAGGCAAAACTGAGAAAATAAGGAAGATCCAGGTGATTGAGGAGAATTGAGAACTAAGTAAAAGATAAGGGTGGGAAAGAGAAAGACATTGACAGATAGACACAAGTCCATACAGTTGAGCTGCAGGAAATATAAGATCCAGATAGAACATGGGTGCTGAGATAGAAAGATCAGTGTACTGGGAGTCAGGATATTGCATTCTTGCCACACCTCTCAGATATCAGCTTTATGATGCTAGCTTTTGTTTCCTCATCTGAAGTATAAGGAGGTTGAACAAACTGCCTCTGATATTCCATCTCTAACTTTCTAAGAATTGATGGAAGTCTCCCAAGTGGTGGAAAGTAATATAAGCCAAGATGGAAATTTGGAGGAATCTAAAGCCCAGCAAGAATCTCACAGAGTGTGCGGACAGGAACAGCCAGGGTAGGAAAAGAAACTGAGAAGCTGAAGAGTCAAGAGCAGATACTACATGAACTATCTCCAATCTCTTTTTCTACCAATGCTGTAAGAAAAGAGAAAATAACTTAATTTAATAACCTAAAATAAACCTAATAATGTGCTCACTGCTATTAGGTTGAGCCATATAAAAGTGCTGATAGTCAGTTGTTACAAAAATGGCAATTTCATATGGTTCAACTTCATATTTTCCATTATCCCATTTGGAGACAAGGAGTCTTTGTATTGATGGTAATTAACTGATTTACTGTGATTTACATAGAAAACAACAGATTTGAGTCCTTAATATTTTGATAAAGCTGATATTACTCAGTAACTAGTAGAATTATTAAATGCCCCCCACCATCTATTATTGTAGTTCAATTACTCTCCTTAAGACTATAATTCTAAGATGCTATATCCCCTTTTTGTCCCAGTATATTATGCCTTAATTTTCTACAAGAAAACTGACTCATAGAATCGCAAAAATGAAAATATACAATTTTCTTTAGAGTACACAGTATTGAAGAGACCTTGAAATGGAGTGGCCTATGGAAAGGAGTTTAAACAGTAATACGCCATCACTCTATAGGAGAAGGGGTACAAATAATGCCATATAAAAGAAACCAATCATTTACAGAAAAGGTTGGCAGTAAGAAAGATATTGAACCTACAAGAGTAAAGGGGTGTCCCAACCGTACAGCTCAAAAACTTCAAATTGATCCTTGCCTAATAATGAAGGAACTGAAAGAGGCATTTACTTATGATACTGTGGTTCTCTAGTAGAAGGAACTAGCTCTAAGGAACCAAGACACTAAAAAGAGAAGTAAAAAGGGGTGGCTCAATTTTTGTCATCCAAACACAAACACCAAAGGATTCAGTTGGTGTTGTAAAAAGCAGACTGACATCTGGAGATCTGAGTTTTGCCCCTAACTCTTGTCACTAACTTGTTGTATGATCTTGAGCAAGTCTTCACCTTCCAAAATCTGAATTTTCACCTCTTCAAAGTGAGGAAGTAGAGCAATTGATCTAAAGCAATATAATTCCAAACGGACAGAAAATTTGAAGAATAGTAGAAGGAACTCCCTGTCCTTTATCCAAATCAAATTTTATTTACATTTGCTTCATTTGCTTTATTAGTCTATCTTTACATATAGACATAAATATATGTATTTTTTTCTGAACCATTTGAAACTTAGAGACATCATACTCTTTTACTCCTAAATATTTCAGTGTGTTATTTATTAAGAACAAGGCCATTCTCTTATGTAGTTACAGTATAGATATAAAAATTAGGACATTTAACATTGATACAATACTATTATCTGATTCACAATCCATGTTAAATTTTGTCAGCTGTCCTAAAAACATTATTTAAGGTTTTTTTTTTTCCTAGTCCAGGATCCAATCTAAGGTCACACATTGCATTTAGTTGTCATGTCTCTTTTGCCTCTTTTAATCTGGACCAGTTCCTCAGACTTTCTTTTTGTTTCCTGACCTTGACATTTTTGAAGAGTACAGACCAGTTATTTTGTAAAATGGCTCTGAATTTGGGTTTGTCTGACATTTCCTCATGCTTAGATTCAGTTTGTACATTTTTGGCAGGATTACCAGTGAAGTGATGTTGTGTCCTCATTGCTTCTTATTAAGAGATACATAAAGTCAGTTTGTCCCAATATCTGTGATGTAAGCTTGATGACTTGGTTAAGGTGGCGTTCAAGAGGTTCCTCCACTATTTCCCCTTTATAACTATTAAGTAGTTTATGGAGAGATACTTTGGAATGTAAATATCCTGTTCCTCATCAAACTTTCACCCACCAGTTTTAGCATCTATGAATGAGTTTCTTCCTCTATCATTCCATTTATATTTATTAGTTGTCATCCTACTGATAGGAAAAGCTTTCAATTTTCCTACATTTATATAATGATTATTTACTTATTTATTTCAGTGTGGACTCATAGACTCTTATTCAATTGTTTATAATCCATTACTAATAGTAATTATTTTTATTAAAGCAGGGCTTCTTAATCTTTCTTTGTACCATGGATTCCTTTGGCAGTATGGAAAAGCCTGGAGACCTCTTGTCAGAATGTTTTTAAATGCATTAAATAATTACAGAGGATATCACATCGGTTTACAAAGGAAACCTAGGATGCCTGCATGGCTCAGTCAGTTAAGCATCAGACTCTTGACTTTGGCTCAGGTCACAATCTCAGGGTCATGAGATAGGCCCCACACTGGGCTTTGCACTCAGCAAGAGTCTGCTTAAGATTCTCCCTCTCCCTCTGCCCAACCCCAAAACAGATAAATAAATCTTTTTTAAAAAGAGCTTTATAAAGGAAACCTATTATACCAAAATAGTTATCAAAATATTAAAAATTTACATCACAATGTGTTTCTTTATTAACACATTAAATAACAAGGTCTAGTGGTAAAGGGTGCAAACTATATCAACATGTCCACAACAACTATAGTGTGATAGGAAATGACCTGTGATTTCTATCAATGAAATTCACAAGTACTAGTATTGCTAATACTGCTGTGATTTTGTTACTAACATTCATACTAAAAGGAAATGCTAGGGATGCCTGGGTGTCTCAGTCAGTTTAAGCTTCCGCCTTCAACTCAGGTCATGATCCCAGGGTCCTGGGATCGAGCCCCGCATCGGGCTCCTTGCTGAGCAGGGAGGCTGCTTCTTCCTCTGCCTGCTGCTCCCCCTGCTTGTGCTCTCTTTCTCTGTCAAATAAATAAATAAAATCTTAAAACACACACACACACACACACACATACACACGAGAAAAACCAAAGGTGAAGAGTCCAGGGCCCTGTAGAACCAAGGCAAAAAAGTGGCCCCCTGAAGAATGGCCTGGAGCTGGTTGTGGATCCAGCAAGACCCAGCAAGGTAGAGAAACTGAAGCCCAAATAAGAGGAATGACATACCCAGGATGCCACAAAGAATGGAGTCAGAAGCAGTGGCCAGAAAAGTCATCTTCAGAAGGCTTGGTGAATGAAAAAACTTAATGGGCAGCTATTCAAACTGTGGCTTCTAAAATGACTGAAGAAACAGAAGCCTTATGAATTCCAGCTTGGATGCAGGACTAACAATAAGGATCTGTTTATGCTATATGACACAGAGGTTGACAATAAAGGGGGACAAAAGGCCCAAATTCCATTAGGATAAAGGGGATGACTTATGTCAATTTTTCTATAGGTTTTAGTCTACAATGTGATTTTCCCTTAAGAAATCAAACAGTGCCATTATTCTCCCAGATCAGTGATAATAAACCATAGCAGCTTGACTCTTAATGTCTACGTGGTACTATTGCAGGTTATGAGTAACAATATAGTCACATAAAATAATTTTTTTTTACATAAAAGAATTCTGAAAATCATCCCTAGATTTAATAAAAAATAGTATTTTCACATGTAATTTTTTCATTTTACTTAAGAAAGACTATGTTCTTGAGGTTCTCACAATTTAACTTCTGAACTTAAAAGTTAGAAACAAAATGAGATTGAGCTGAAAACCTAGTTACTTATCTTATAGACCACCCCATGAGAGGCATCAGTTTGCAGACTAGGATGTAACATCAAGGTGGAAGTTCAGTGAACTCTGGAAGCAGAAGCAAGGGCCCAGCACACACATTTAGAGTAGCTGAATGGAGCTAAAACTTAAAAAATCATTTTAGAAGGGTAACTTTAAAAAAATATATTTTATTTATTTGACACGGGGTGGGGAGCAAGCACAAGCAGGGGGAGCAGAGGGGCAGAGGGAGAAGCAGGCTCCCCGCTGATCAGGGAGCCTGATGTGGAGCTCAATCCCAGGACTCTGGGACCAGGACTGGAGCTGAAGGCAACCGCTTAACTGACTGAGCCACCCTGGCGCCCCAAAGTTTTTTTTTTTAAGATTTTATTTATTTATTTGACACACACACACACAGAGAAAGAGCACAAGTAGGCAGAGCAGCAGGCAGAGGAAAAGGGAGAAGCAGGCTCCCCACCAAGCAGGGAGCCTGATGCGGGGCTCGATCCCAGGACCCTGGGATCATGACCTGAGCCAAAGGCAGGTGCTTAACTGACTGAGCCACCCAAGTACCCCTAGAAGGGTAACTTTGAATAATAATGTTCAAATGCAATGCTTTCTAGATTGATCAGAAGTATTTAGATTTAAGTTATATTTAATCTCTTGACTTGTAAGTGATTTTCTTTGGGGGTGGGTGGGTAAGAGTTTCGGGTCTGTCTAAACTAACCAAAGGATCTCCCCACTCCTGCTTTAGGAAGTTTGAATTCCACTAGAAACTAGATTTTACTTCTCTACCACTGATCTTCCTTAAAACTCCTCACCAAATCTATGTATGTTGACAAGTGCTTAAATGCAAGACTATTCTATTCTTCCTGAAATAAAAACTGTTTGTGAACACTCATGCAAAGTTAAACAGTACATAATTCCTAAGGCTTCTTTCTTCAGCACTTAAAATCTGAAGACCTGCACATCCTTACACTTACACTTTTCTTTCCTGCCATTCCTCCGATCTTATTTTTCAATACTGGACTGTGTCCTTATTCACATTTCCATTAAATCACTGCCCACTCCTGCTCCTTTCTGTTTAAATGGTTCTTACCTATTCATTGCTCCCATTTCTTGATCTGCATGTTCAGAACCTGAGAACTGCACATGAACAAAGGGGGAGAATTTTGTAAACCACAAGTTAATATATAACTTATGTGATTTTAAAAAATGACTTAATTAACTATAATGAATTTTCACTGATTTGAGCCTATGATAGAGAGTTTTATCTCCACTACTAGATTGCATTTTAAGAATAGCCCTGTCTTTGGGCACCTGGGTGGCTCAATCGGTTGTAGGTCTGCCTTCAGCTCAGGTCATTATCTTGGGATCCTAGGATGGAGCCCCTCCTTAGGCTCCACAATCAGCAGGGTGTCTGCTTGTCCCTTTCCTTCTGCCCCCTCCCCCTGCATGGTGCTCTCTCTCTCTCTCTCAAATAAATAAATAAAATCTTAAAAAAAATAGCCCTGTCTTGTCCAACTTTATATCCCACAAAAGACCTAATACTGCTATCTATGCATCTAGGAAGTATCCATTTGCTGAACAAATGTTCAGAAAGTGTTAGCACACAACACTCTTAGTGTACTTAACAAAAAACTCTCTTGTAACAAATCTGGACTGGTTCTTAAGACCATAGTTATACTTAGAAGACATCAGCCCAATAAATAATTTAGAAATATTTACAATAGAGGAAAATCATGATAAAAGTGTCATTCCAAGCCAAACATAACAAAACAGACCCATATTTACAATGCTTGGTATAAGACTCAAAACATTTGAATCTGAATTAATGAATCTCTAGATACACATAAAATTACACAGCTCCCTTGTTTCCTTTCGTTCCCAGTTACATCTTTAAAGTTTGAGTTTGCAGTGCTTCCAGATTTCTCTATGACATCTCTTGCAAGCCTCTCACAGACTCGAGATAACTCTAATTAGGGCTGAAGCCCATGGAAGAACTGACTTTGGGAAGAGGGGGAATTCAGGATAATAATAACCAACCACATTAACAAAAAGGAAAAGTTATCTTTTAAAATAAAATTGTAGTTTTTTTAAATCGAGTAAACAAATGCTATCAAAATGTATTCAAAACCTTAAAAAATGATCTCAAATGGGGGAACAAGAGAATTACAAGATCTAAGAGAAAACACGATACATCACGTTAAAAAACGATTTTACATTGAACGAATAACCTCTTATCATCTCTAAACACCTCTGTCTAGGATCTCGAATTGGCCCCCCCCCTTTTTTTTTTAAAGATTTTACTTATTTATTTGACAGAGAGAGAGATAGCGAGAGCAGGAACACAAGCAGGGGGAGTGGGAGAGCGAGAAGCAGGCTTCCTGTCGAGCAGGGAGCCCGATGTGGGGCTCGATCCCAGGACCCTGGAACCAAGACCTGAGCCGAAGGCAGACGCTTAACGACTGAGCCACCCAGGCGCCCTCGAATTGGCCCTTCTTCTGACGTAGTAAACGCTACATAGTTGGTTTGGGGTAAATTGTTTCTATGGCTTTTGCTAACTGGTCCGTTGTAGCTTGCCCTGTAGGACTGAGGGTCCCAAGATAAACCCTGGGGGACTGTCTTTCCAAGGTTGCTTAAAACTGTAGGAAATCGAGGGTTTATCTTTCCAGTGCCATTTATGGTTTGATTTGGGGAAGAACTCGAAGTCTTCGGAATCCAGCCTGTCAGAGCTCTGGATCTTAACTTCCCCATCTGTAAAATGGAGCAGGCGATCGCCACTTAGAGGAAGAATTACAGGATCACAACCCGTGGCTCCGCCAACGTGAAAGCACCCATCCAGTTGGGGCAAGGAGTAGGCGGCGCGCGGAAGAGAGCGAGAACAGGGCAGTTCGCAGGAAGTGCCTCAGGGTTGGGAGGGGAAATAGAGGGCGGAGGCGGGAATGTGAAAGCCGAGCGCTAGCTGCGGAGTTTGTACCGAAGCTCGGGGGAGGCGGGGCGAAGCTGGGGTGAAGGGGTTAGTCAGTGGATAGGCAAGACGGGCCACCTCCCCCGAAAAGAGAGGGCTGGGTGCGGGGGAAGCTCTGAGGTGGCGGCAGAGGAACGTGGGGGGAGGGGGGAGTGCGAACGCTCTCAGGAAAGGGGCGGGAAGCGCGCGCCATCGCGCGCATGCGCGCGCCCAGCTCCTCTAGCTCACAGGCCTGGGCTTCTGAGCGCGCGCGCCGAGCGCCGACGGTGCGGACGTTAGAGAAGGAGGAGTCACGCTCCCCCTCCTCGCCCCGCCGGGACCCGAGAGTCCTGCCTCGCGCACCCAGTGGTGGCGGGTCGTTACTTTTTTCTTCAGTGGGGATTTAGGTAGCAGGGAAAGGAAACACGTTTCTCTCCCTTACTCTTTTCCTCCCCCTCCCCCACGAAAAATGGGACGGGAGGTCCTGGGCGTGTCAGGGAGAGTCCGCTCCGGGTTTTCCCGCCCACTTTAACTCCGTGAGCGCTTCGACCGCGCGGCGCTTCACTCCACCGGGCGCGCCCGAGCCCTCCGCCGGAACTCCTTCCGCCTCCCCCACACATCTTTCTCCGGCAATGCAAAGTGGAAGCTCGGACCTCTTTCCCTGAGCTCCTCAGGCCGGGCTGTCACCCCCTGTCTTTTCGGGGTTGCGACTCTGACAGCCCCTGGCAGCTAGAATTCTCTATTAAGGTTGCTCTGAGGGACTATTTGATGTCTCCGTGCGCTCGGTGGTGCGGCCGCGCTCTGAGCTCTTCCTGGAAACTCCCGCCTCGGGGAGCCAGGAGAGCCCGGCCGGGGGGAGGGGAGCGGAGGGGACGCGCACGCCCCCTGTCCCGGGGGAGGGCTCCGCGCCCCCGCCCTCCTCCCCGCGGGGAGGGGAGGGAAGGCGCGAGAGGGGGAGGGGAGGGAGCGGGGCGCGGAAACGGGGGGGGCGCGGCTTCCCGCCCCACCCCCCGCCTCGAGAACAACGGGTTCCCGCTGCTGCCCCCTGCCGCCCGCAGCGCCCCGCACCCCGCGCCCCTCCCCGGCCCCGAGAGGGGCGTCGGGGGCGCCGCTGCCGCCGGGGCCGTGGGAACCGGAGCCGAGACTTACAAGAACTGACCGGTTTCCTGTCAGAAAACTTCCAGTTACTTTAGAGAAGCCGGTTGGGCCAACTCGGTCCCAGCCGGAGTTGGCCACATTTTCACTACAGCCTGGTGACCTCCCTTCTACTTTAAAACAACGGGGAATAATCTTGGGGGAAGCAGTCGGTTGATAAAACCAAGAGCAACACCACGTTGCACCTCTCCGACTCAAAGGAAATTAAACAAAATACTGATGGTGAGGAATTTTTAAAGGGCCAACCAAACAGAAGGAACTCGGGTTTTTCAAGTTAAAGCCCCCCCGCGCCCCCGCAACTGTATGAACACAAAGATTTAAGTCGTGAGAGTTTACTACAGCAGTACATCTGCTTGTAAGCTTACTTAGTCTGTAGTCTAAAAAACCTTCGTGAACTTTTAAAAAGACGTTTGTTTCTGAATCCAACAGGAAAAAAACCAATTCGAAAGAGCCTGAAAAAGTTCAATTAGAATAGCAGCCACATTTCAACATTTCCCAGATTTTGCAATATTAAACTGTGAGGGTTTGTGCCAAATTTTAAGGCAAGAATTCTTACTGCCAAATTACAAATTTCTCAAAATGAGGGGTGTTCAACCAAATTGCTGCCAGACCCCATAAACAGGCACTAACAGCACTGCTATAATTACACATTATCTCCCTCTCAGTCTTACTTGATTCACTGCCGGATAAAATCCTCATCCCGGGCGTCACTAGCTGGCCTTTTTCTGGGGCTGAACAATCACACACCTCCCATTCCTCAGTTCACCCAATGCCTCTTTAGTTGTATAACTGATCCTCTATTCCATTCTTCACAGTCCATCTCTTCCTAAAATGTAACCCAATCAGATAGGTTATTTTCACCCCAGCTTCCCTAGGGACTAAGAAATGAAGAATATGAAAACAAATTTATCGGAATTACAAGAAAAATTTCTTCTTTGAAGAAAAGGATTTAGGCCAAGAAACCAAATTTGTTGTTTAACTCAAGCCCCCTACAGGGATTTAGCATAGTGGGTTGAATGCAGTTAAACCAGCTTAATCACTTTCTTTGTTCTGGGCTCTTTGCATTTATTTAATGTTGTATTTTAACACGATTTGACACAACCTATACTAATTTCTTCTGTTAGTGTAGAGTCTACATTGTAGACCATACAACATTTAGCAAACTTAAGTTTCTGTGGAAGCTTTGGCATTTTGTAGAATTCTGTACTAAACTGCTATATGACCAAGACTGAAGAAGAGGGGTGGTTTTGGGTGGGGGGAGGGTGGGTAGGAAGTCATGTTTTCATTTTTTAAATCCAGAGATTTTTTAAAGCACAAAAGATTGGCCATTGTAGATCACTTAATTCTTTTGGTAGGATCTGTAGCTCCACGGCCCTCACTAGGAGTCATATTTACTCATTTTTGTCTGAAAGTTTTGTTGTTGTTGTTGTTTCAATGGGAAGAAAAGGAAGATAATGCTGGATCTCATCCCTGATAGATTTTAATTCTTCTAGCCTTTCTCCCTCTTAAATAACAATTCTACCCTGCTTCTCACCAGCCCCAGATTGAGGGGTATTCATTCACAAATGACTCTTGAGCCTCCTTCTGAAAGTCTGCTTCCTTATAAAGCCAAAACCTCAATACTAAGGCTCAATGAATTAAGGCTTGTAAGGATGCAGGCGGAAAACTTAAATGCCTGAGAGAAATAATCGCCTTTCTGTTTTGGCGTTATCCAGCATGCAGGAATATCTGCCCACTATGTGTGAGCCAGACACTGTTCTAAGCTCTTTATATGAATTAACTCCTCACAACAGGCCTAAGAAGTGGGTACAATTGTTGCCACTATTTTACAGATGAGGAAATTGAGACACAGAGAAGTAACTAGCACAAGATCACCCAGGCTGCAATCTGCAGAGTCAAGTTTTGAACCCAGGCTGCTTCCATTATTCTTATCATCCAAGCTGGTTAGTTATCAGTCTAGCTGTCCACAGAGTGAAGAGTCACCATTCGTTCACCACATTGTTCATTCAGGATGACCAAGTCCTGGGCCATGTTTTTTCCTCTGGAACTCCAGTAAAGTGAAATTCGTTGAGATCTGCTTAGGAAAAGCATTTTCAAATAAAACTACTCTCTTGGAAGCCAGCCTCAGACTGTTAGCATGTGTATTGTAAATGCTAACCAGGACAGATACATCCAAAAGTACCAGATTCAGAACATGCCTACCTCACATTTTAAAGAAACAAGATAGTTAGAAAGCAATTTGGATTCTCTGATTTTGAACTAGATAGGAACCAGGAGGTAAGGTGGGAAGAGATGAGGTGATAGAAACCAAGAGAAAATAAATGTAACCTATGTGCACATGCAGAGATCGGTACTACACTGCAAGGAATGAGGATCAAGGTCATGTAGAAGAAAAGTATGTGCATGTATGATGGCAGAACTAGAAAAGGAACATAAATATCAAAACCAAGTACATGGCAAGAGGAGGCAGTGAGGAGTCGGGTTGGGTTTTCCCCATATGGAGTTCAGATAAATTAAGATAAATTATGGAGTTCAGATAAATTAAGTGGAATTTTAGGCTAGATTGATAGAAATATAGCATCTGGGGGGTACCTGGGTGGCTCAGTCGTTAAGCGTCTGCCTTGGGTTCAGGTCATGATCCTGGGGTCCTGGGATCGAGCCCCGCATTGCATCGGGCTCCCTGCTTGGCGGGAAGCCTGCTTCTCCCTCTCCACTCCCCCTGCTTGTGTTCCTTCTCTCGCTGTGTCTCTCTCTGTCAAATAAATAAAATCTTAAAAAATATATATATATAGCATCTGGAACAAGGGGGGGGAAGCTCCACTTTATTCTGTTTAGACCACATCTAAGTAATGTGTTCAATTCTAGAGGAATATAATAAAGAGCAGCCACACAAGATGGTGAGGAGACTTGAAACCCTGGCTTATGAGAAAGAGTTGAAGAATTCATGAGTGATAGAAGAACCATCTTGAAATAACCAAAGAGCTACTGTATGAAAAAGGAATTAAACTTGTCCTGGGGGGGGCCAAGACTGGAACTGATGATTAGGAGCTTTAGAAACACATTTTAGCTCAGAATATGGAAGAAGTCATGTAAATATGAAATAGACTGTCTTAGGATGTAACAAGCTCCATATCCCTCACTAGAAGCATACAAAATGCACATGGTGGCTGGACTATATAATATTCAAAATGCCTATCATCCTTGCTCTGCCATTCACTTAAACACTGTAAAAAGAGGAAAAACAATATAACCCACCACATTAGTTTGTTGACAAGCACTTAGCACATAGTAATAAGTGATAGCACTCACTAAAAGTCAGCTGATAATAACATCCCTGAAATTCTAAGATTTAGTATTTATAAATTTATCAGTGGGCAATTATTTAAGGCTTGTGTTTATAGATCACTTTTTTTTTTGGCATTATCAATATTATCCCGAATGGTGGCTTGGGTATCACTTAGCAATTTTAGGATATCCTGATGCAACTGAAACTTATTTAGTAGCATCCAGGGAGCAATTTTGTGAATTCTACACCATCAGGATTTTAAAAGTCGAACAGTAGCACTACACTGTAATTCCAGAGGCAAACAACATGATAAGATAATGTGGGGTGACTGTAGGAAGGGGAGAAAATAAACTTAATAAAATCTGGCAGACTGAGAGAACTTAAGCAGCACAGCTTTGTGTTAACTGCTGAAAAGCAATAGCAGCTGAGGTCAGCCTTACATTTCACATACAAGATACAGATGAAATGCGCTCATCTTGAGCAAAAGGTGTCATGAAGTCCATGAAACCAACTGGAAAAGCTGTGTACAAAGAAAGACAAGCCAACCAGTGATCTAGTTACCTGCTCACCCTGGGAAACAAGTTCTGTAAAGACTGCTATTTCACGGAGAATAAGGCTGACCTCAGTAACATCTTCAACAAAAAGAAAATGTGTGTGACTGCTAAAAGGGCCAATGAAGTTGTCTTAGCAATCAGACTTAAGTTCTTGGTTCCTCGAACCCAAAAGGGAAAATGGAGAGGAGGCAGTACAGCTGTGGAGTAGGACAAAGCTGGGACTAGAATCTAGGCTCTGCAGAGGCTAGATGAGTGACTACAGCAAATGACTTTACCCTTCAGGCCTCAGTTTTCTCATCTGTGGAATGGAAATAATAGCATACATAGCATTATTGTGAGGATTATAGCATTTTTGTGAGGGATTATAGGATCCCCCTCATAGCACTTTTGTGAGGATTTTAGGATATATTATATGTAAAATATACTTAGGGGGCGCCTGAGTGGCTCAGTCAGTTAAGTGACTGACTCTTGGGGCGCCTGGCTGGCTCAGTTGGTTAAGCAACTGCCTTCGGCTCAGGTCATGATCCCGGAGGCCTGGGATAGAGTCCCACATCCGGCTCCCGGCTCAGCGGGGAGCCTGCTTCTCCCTCTGACCCTCTCCCCTCTCATGCTGTTTCTCTGTCTCTCTCTCTTTCTCTCAAATAAATAAATAAATAAAATCTTTAAAAAAAAAAAAAGTGACTGACTCTTGATTTCGGCTCAGGTTATGATCTTAGGGTCCTGGGATAGAGCCCTGGGACGGGCTCCACACTCAGCATGAAGTCTGCTTGTCCCTCTCCCTCCTTTCCTCCTCCTCTCTCTCTCTCTCTCAAATAAATAAAATCTTAATACACACACACACACACACACATATATATACACACATACATACTTAGGACAGTGTCTGACACATAGTGACTAATACATTATCAGAATAAAGTTTTACTGGAGAAGGGGGAAAGAAATTGTGACCATATTAGTGTTTGCAATATAGATTCTGCCGTCTAGAGATAGCAACATTATACAAAGGGAATGGAGAGCCATGACCACCACATAACCCTCTCAGGTGGTCACTAACGGGCCTAACGCTTAGAACTTACATAATTTATAGAAGGCCAGATGAAATAGATTTGCAAGTGTCCTTACTCCAAATGCAAGGTAAATAATTTCCCTTCTCTCTCCTTTGGTTCTGTTTTTCTCTTCATGCTTTAATCATTTTGACACCAAGCTGTACAAAAGTAATTTAAAATTAACATGTCTGACACTTGGTAGCTAGCAGAACCTGATTCTGAACCCTGCCCCCTCTCCAGGGCAGCCAAAAGTCTTCTTTGATTGGCTACTGGTCCTGCAGCAGCTGATGAAGGGCCCAGGAAAACACATCCAACAATTAATTTGCTAATTTAGTTTTCTGTTTAATTTGAAACCAGAAAATCCTCAATCACTCAGGAGCTTGGCTTTCTGGCTCAAGCATTGGCTTCTGAAACTTCTTGTTCAGTAGTGAGCAAAGAAACAGAAGGGGAGAAAGCTTACCTTCATAGGTACATACCATGCCCCCATGCCCTTCTGTCTTCAAGATGATTTTCTATAGGATCACAGTTCACAGGCCTTTTACAAGAAAAATTGGGAGCAACACATTCATATTCAGTGTAAATAAACTGCTTCCTTAGTTACAGGGAATTTCCAGCCCAATATGTTTTCAGGATTTAGAAAACTGCCTTAGGCTTACAGACAGACACAGAAGGGTTTCTACCATCAGAAGTAAGCATTGCCTTAAATTGTGAAGCAGCTTTCAGTTCCCTGGGAACTTTTCTGTTGATTTTTTTTTTCTTTTTTCTTTTTTTTTTTTTTCTGTTGATTTTAAAAGGAAGAGGCAAAGGCAATTTGTATCAGAGATTGAAAAAATTTGTATAAGAGAGTTTAGTGAGAAGATACACACAGGTCCCTCTGGTAATTTTCCCTTTCCGGATAGAGTCTCAGAATTAAGAGGAGGGGGCAGGCCTAGCCATCAAGTGTGCACCAGAATCCATAAGTCACCCTTTCTGTGACTTAGAGTGGATTTTGTTTAGTGGGTGGTTTAATGTTATTCCTTATGTTCCCACCTCAGTCAGGTTAAACTCTTTTGCCTGACTTCTAAGACCTTCTATAATCTGGCCCAACCCTACCTATCAATCCCTATTTCTAACTCTTCATCAAAGTATGTATTCTAATTTGGTCAGACTCCCTGTTCTAAGAACATGCTGCTGTGTTGCTGCCTCTGAACCTCTATTCATTTCCCTTCTGATTTCCCCCACATGCTTCTCTTTCCTTTATTCAAATCCTATCCAAAACGCAAAATCTTATTTCCTCTACTCAGTCTTCACCACCACGGACTTCTCTCCCTTCTGGTCTTCATATTGGCAACATTTGTACAATGTACCACAGGTTGATCACTGTGATGAAACCATGCTTAGTTATTTCTTATCTCATTTCTAACTTTCCAAATAAACAACAAAGTTCATAAAGCTGGGGTCCATGTCATATCCTTGGTATCCCTCACAGGGGTTCTCTAACCTGGCTATCCATGATAATCATCAGATGCTTGTTTTAAAACAGATTATTGGGGGCACCTGGGTGGCTCAGTCGTTAGTCGGCCTTAGGCTCAGGTTATGATCCCAGGGTCCTGGGATTGAGCCCGAGCCCCACGTCCTGCTCCGCGGGAAGCCTGCTTCTCCCTCTCCCACTCCCCCTGCTTCTGTTCCCTCTCTAGCTGTCTCTCTCTCTCTGTCAAATAAATAAAATCTTAACAAACCAAACAAAAAACACAGATTATTGGGTTTTACTCTCCCTGAGATTCTGTTCTGTTAGGTCTAAAAGGGGACCCAGGAATCTGTATTTTTTGCAGGTGCTCCAGGTGTAGTCAGTCCCCTGATAGGAGTTGGAGAATCATTGCTCATAGCACACAAGAGTCACTCAGCTTGAGTAGGAACAGTTGTGTATAAACTACAAAATATGTACTTATTTATATCACATGGTGACCTAATCAATGGGCATTCACACTGCCAAATTTACACCTCAGGGCACAAATTGGAAGGCAGATAACCTGGCTTACCTTCTGTGGCACCAGTCTGGTAGTTTGAAATCCAAATCTCCTTTCACCTTATGATCTCTTTGTAATTACAACTGCAGAGATCAGGTTGATGGAACTGATACAACTATAGCTGGTTAGAAATAGGGACTCATTTCCCATCCTTTTCCATTAGTTGCAATCTATAGTATTTGTGGAGTGGTATTTAGGGGCAAGAGGACTTTGGCATGTGAAAAACTGGTCAGATTCTACCCCAGGCCCAACTGTAAAATTGGTAAAATGTTCCTGCCCAGTTCTCACCCCATATCCTAAATCCAACTCAAGTGTTAAATGATGAAGGATTAAGCTGTGATCCCCTCCTGGGGTACTTGTGTTTCAGAGGGAATCCTCTGGAAGTGAAAGGAGAGGATTATCTTAATGACTCCCAACCTTATTTGATAGGCAGAGAGCCAGAGCCCAAGATTTGGGAAAGTATTTTCTTAGAAGATGACCCCTGAACACCTCTCTGATACCTCCTGTACTCCACCATCTTCAGTAAAGTGAACAGTGACCATAAAAGATTCCAATCATTGTTCTCAGAGCTGAGCGAATGGGACCCTTTCTGTTTAAATGTAGACATGTTGGTCTGCTGTGGCTAGTGTTAGAAGAAGCATCTGGCTTGCAGAGTCCCATCACTGCTTTGTCGAAATGCCGTATTCTGGGTTTTCCATATTCTTACACTACTAAATTCAAAGAGGGAACCCATAAAGTGTTTTTTTATTCATTCAACAAATATATATCAAGTGCCTATTATGTCCTAAGTACTGTCCTATATTCTAGACATACAACAATGAACAGCTAAAATTCATGGAGGCTACATTATAGTGGGGGGCAGGGTGAGGAAAGGGCAAGATATAAACAAAATAAACAATTATATAATATGTTAAATGATAAATGCCATGGAGAAAAAAATAAGCATAGAATAGAAATGAGAAGTGTTGGGGGAAGTTTTAAATTTTAAACTGAACAGGGAAGCTCTCACTGACAAGGAGTAAAGACCTGAAAGAGGTGAGGAAGCAAGCAAGCCGTATAGATATCTGGCAAAAGGGAATTCCTGATAACCGGCTTAATACCTCTCAGAGCATAGGTTAAGAGTTAGGACTTGCAAATTCTAACCTAACTTGAGTGTCTTTGTTAAATTCACAATAATTCCCCCTTTGAAAGTTACTCGGCCCTTAAAGCTATAAAGGCTTCTAACGCTCAGTTGAAATTTTCATGTTAAAAAGTAGATTTTACTTTTTTCCCTGAAAGCCAGATAGTACTACCATAGTCACTTAGAGGTATGGAAATCCACCCAAAAAGCAAACAAGTAAAACTTCTTGAAATTTTCAGCTAAAAGATTTTCATTTATGTTAATTTACTTTAACTAAAAACATTATTCACAGAAATAATTAGACATTGGATTTTAAATGGATTATTTGTTTTAAAAAATGAAAAATAGTTTCTTTCATTTGGTTCTCAGAACAAATTGTGAAATGTGTAAGACTGGTATTATGTTCAGTTTACACAAGAGAATGCTAAGACTCAGAGAGATTAAGTGCCTTGCCTTAGGTCACACAGCTAATAAGTGGTTGAGCCAGTGTTAAAACTCAGGCCTTTTGACTCTAAATCCCATGTTTCTCCCCTCTATCATAGCTGCCATTTCAGTTCCCAATTTAGGAAAATAGCTACACCACAGTATTTACTTACAGAATTTAAGCAACCTCTAGATGCCCTGTGAAACCACATCTGTCACATAAAAAAGAAAAATATCAACAGCATATTGGAAAAGCTAGTTGTGAAGTTAAACTTAAAACCAAAAGGACAGACAGCTGGCACCAGTTCCTAAGGCCTCAGTTTTAAAGGCTGGAAGTCTAAATCACAGAAGAAATATTATACCTTTCTACCGCTGGGCTCTGGTACAAGGAATGCTTTCCACCTTGGTCAGAGTAGATGCTGAGAAGCAGCATAATGTTCCATTAAGCACTAAAGTTTATCAATACCCTAGTTCAGGCAAAAGGAGATATAGATAAAGAAGTGGTTATATTTCTGGAATTTGGCTCTTTCCCCCCATTTCCAAAACCACTATGGTCAGGGCCCTTGTCACTTATTCCTCACATTTCTGCAAAAGCCTGCCATCTGGTTTTCCCAGTTCTGTTTCTCCCCTTTCTCTGACCTGTTTCTCAAACCTTTATTGTACATTCTCCAGATTAACCTTTCTGAAGTATTGTCACTCTTTTGCATAAAGACCTTTAATGACTCCAAAATGTAAGTAATTTCAAGAAGATTCTGTTTAGTATTCAAGACCTTATCTAATACAGCCTACTAAAACTGACACAAGATGAAAGAAAAAATGTGAATTGCCCTATATCTATTAAGGAAATTGAATTTGTTATCAATAATCTTCCCTAACAAAAGCTCTAGGCCCAGATGGTTTCACTGGCAAATTCTAGCAAACATTTAAGGAAGAAGTAACATCAGTCTTACACATATTCTTTCAGAAAATAGAAGAAGAGGGAATATTTCCAACTTGTTAGACCTTCTCTAGCCAACCAGATCTTTGACACTCCTGCCCAACCACCAAAAACTGTGTTTCCTAATTACCCCACACCCCACAACATGCTGCATGCCTTTGCTGACACTTTCGCTTCTTGGAATGCCCTCCCCACTCCTTTTGCCTATACAAATACTTTGGATGGATAAGAGTGAGGATTCTTAGATAATCTGAAGCTTAGGTTTATTCTTTTGTCATCTGCATGTGAAGAAGACAAGTACAGCCTTGAGAAGTGAGCATAAAAAAATAGAACAAATCATTGTTAGTACTATACATAGACATTAAGCCCAGTATAGTGTACAGAAAAGACGAGTCAAGGGATTTTCCGATTCAACGGGGAGAAGTGTTTCCACTCATCAGTAAAATGGAATATAGAATTGTGCAAAATGTGAAGAAAGTGAGATTTTTAAAAAAGAAAAAGAATAGCAGCAGAATACCAATAAGAGCCTTTTATGTCACTCAAACTTTCAACAAATATTTACTGAGAACCTACTATGAGCCAAGCATGGTGCTAGGCATTGTGCATACCCTTGATAGTCCCTGCCTTCAGAGAACTTCCAGTCTAGTGGAAGAGACAGACAATAAACAGAAAATCAGAATTATAAGTTGTGATTCACTTTTCTGAATGAAAAGAACAAACCTTGAATGAAAAGAAGGAATAATAGTGGGAACCTATTTTTAAATTGATGGTCAGATGGGGTGCCTGGGTGGCTCAGTCGTTAAGTGTCTGCCTTTGGCTCAGGTCATGGTTCCAGGGTCCTGGGATCAAGCCCCGCATCAGGCTCCCTGCTCAGTGGGAAGCCTGCTTCTCCCTCTCCCGCTCCCCCTGCTTGTGTTCCTTCTCTCGCTGTATCTCTCTCTGTCAAATAAATAAATAAAATCTTAAAAAAAAAAAACCCACATCAGTCTTATCAATACATATGAATTGGCTTCATTTATCTATTAAAGAAAACATTAAAAAAAATAAATTGATGGTCAAGAAATGTCACTCTGAGGAAATAGTTTCTTGCAGGATGAGAAGGCACCAGCCAATGGGGTGAGGGCCATTCCAGGCAGAGAGAAGAAAGTATGTGATAGTTCTGAAACTGGAAAGTCGTCAAGTTCTATTAGCAGCCAGACAGAAGGTCAATGTGGCTGGTGAGTTGGACAGGTAGGTGAGGCTAGACCATGCAGTATCTTTTTTTTTTTTTTTTTTAATTTTGCTGACCCATCCCAGAGAACAGACCGTGCGGTGTCTTCCTGGATTTGGAAGGAGTTTGGATTTTATTCAAAATACAAGGGGAAGCAATTAGTGGTAAGTTAATGAGGAGAGAATTGAGAAGACATCAGATCCATAGTATTTTAAAAGGCATTATTTGCTCCCAGGATTCAAGTGACATGTATTGAGTATTGCTGTACCAGGTAATACTCTAAGAATTTTCACATGCCATTCAATTCTCACCATAGACCTGTGAGAGAGGTATTACTATCATCATTATCACTTTCTTACTGATGAAGCAGCAAGTGCTCAGAGAGGTTCAGTGACTTGTTCAAGATTACAAAACCCAGAAGCCATGGATTGAAGATTTAGTTTCACCTGATTCAAGGCCTCTGCTCATTCCATTAGATAATTTAATAGTTGCTCAGGCCCCAATGTCCACAACATACTTGACTCCTCTCTGTTTCTCATATACCCATATCATGTCCATTAGCAATTCCTGGCACCTCTACCTCCAAAATCTAACCACTTGTCACCATCTGCAGTGTTGCCACCCTGACCTAAGACACCATTGTTTCTTCCCTACACTCCTACACTTGCCTCCTAACTGTTGTTCTTCTTACTTCTACCCTTGCACTCCTCTCTTCTGTTTTCTACACAGTAGCCAGAATAAAGCTTTTAAATAATAATTATCATATCATAAAACATGTCATTCCTCCAGTAGCTTTCCATCTCAGAATAAAAGCCTACAATGACTTACAAGTCCTTACAAAGTCTGCCTCCTGCTCTCCCACTTCCTTGACCTATCTCCTACATCTCTCCCTTGGCTCACTCTTTTCAGCTACACTGGTCTCCTTCACAAGGAAACTCCTGTTTCAGGGCCCTTGCATTTGCTGTACCCTCTGCCTGGAATTCTCCTCCTTGTCATATTTGTATAGTTTTCTCCCTCCCTCCTTTTATGTCTCAGCTCAGAGTGTCCTTTCTGACCATCCTTTCTAAACTAAAAAACTCTGCTCAAACCATAATCCCCATCTCCCTTAACTCCTCTCTGATTCTTCATAATCCTTATTACCATTTGGTACACTACCTGTTTACCTATTTGTTTATTGTTTGCCCCATCCCCAACCCACACCCTTTAAAATCCAAGTCCCATGAGGATAGGAACTTTATTTTATTTTCTGTTCTTAGAACACGGTTTTCAGCTCCTAGAACACTGCCTGGCACATAGTAGGTACTCAGTGAATAGTGGCAGGTGACTAAAGAACAAAGCCTATTTGTTCAATGACTGAATGAACAGAAAGTCAAAGTCAATCTTCTGAGGATGGAAAAACACCTTGTAAACTAAGAAGTGGTGTGGAAGCGTATTTCTTTCAGTTGGTTCTTTGGTTTCTAAGTCTTAAGAACCACTTCTGAAATCCTTAACTAAATTGAGTGGAGCCCAATGATCTTGGTAATGCTGACTCTTGGTAGGCCACCAACTACATAACTGGTATTGCCAGGGAATCCAGTCTTGTCTTCCTTGCCTTCAGTTTACCAGCAAAGCCAGCGAGGACCCCTTCTCTTTTCTACGGCACACTTGCATGCCTTTAGATTTTTAGTTTTTATTCTGGGCAATGGGAGTGATGGTTGATGCTCTATCTGTGGTTGGGATTCTATACAGGGAAAGTCATTCAATTAAATCAAGCAGTATTGAATTCTTAATTGACACAAATGAGACAGACAGACAGCTGGAGGAGTGGGGGAGGGATAGGGAGCAGGTGCTCTGCATAATGGAGAAAGAAGAGGGACAGAATATAAATTCAAACTGATGCTGGAGAAGCTCACTTGTGAGTCTAGATTTTGTACCACGAGAAAGGTAAGTTTTGCCACAGCTTACTTTACACACAGAGGTGTGGTAAACAGTGGTATCTCTGCCAAGGAGAAAGCAACAGGTTGCAAATGTTTGTGCCATTTTGGCTGCCCTGATGGCCAAATCTGCCTCTTTTTCAGGTACTGTCATTTGTGAGAATCACTCTTGGTAAAGCCTGGGGTTTTCTTTTCAAGATAACCTAATCAGATAATGTTTGAATAAAAGAAAACACTTTTTAAATTCCATTTCTCAAATAAAGGGATTCTTAGTGCATGAGTTAGGAAGGTGAAGGAAAGCATATTTCCAGATCTTCAAATGCCAGATATAGGGGGCATTCCTGCAGAGAAGGCATGTCCCTTGACAACTCTGGAATTTCCTCTGAGAATGTTGGGGGCATTTTTCCTCTCAGCGCCCCCTTGATCGGAGCTTTGACTCCCCAGCTTAGACAATTCTTCTCTGTATCCATGGGAATTGCTCCCATAATTAGCAGTGTCTCCTGCCTGGAACACAGACAAGTAAATGTTCAAACCTGGCAGCTGATCCTGGGAAGGAGAGCTGATTAAATCTTCCCTGTTGAGAGGCACCTCTTTGATTTGTATGTGACACCTACATCCTCCACCTCAGGTTTGTCTGAGGGAAGCAGTTTCACAGTTCCATGTCTTCATAACCAGAGACCCTAATATTTAAAGATGCATTTGATCTTAAAAGGAGACCACTGGTTGCCTAAGTCAAGCGACTTAGGAAAATGCATAGGTGATTTTTCCTCTCCCCTGGCCCCTTCTCCACTAAACACCACCCTGTATTTGCTGTGATGAAAGCTCCCACTGCACAGGTATCATCAAATGCCAGGGGCCTTGAGAAATAAAAGGAGTTCAGAACACCACTAAGTACACATAAGTATTAACTACAAGTGTAAGAGCGAAAGAGTGGGCAAACTATTTCTTTAGAAGTTTTAGTAACACAGGCTGGAACCGTCAAGCCGCAAAGTGAATACTATTGGTGATATTCCGTTCCAGGAAAGCTTTCTATGGGAGGAGGTGTATTCTTATCTGGATGTGGCTAGGATTATGTACTACCATTCAAACATGTTCAGGAGAGACAATATCCATTTTCTTCTGACATCAAGGCAGCCTTTTAAGTTTATCCAGACTTATTTTGGTTAGTGCAATAAAAAAGCCAGGTTGGAGAATTATGTCTAACAAAAATAAAGCCATTGTATGTTTAAAGTTTCCCCCTGAAAGCCTGCTTTTAAAGCAGTTTGCTGCTCCACAGCCCAGCCATCTCGCAATACTTGCATTCAGGCAGGTTGGCTGTGAACAAAGCAAATCTGCTTCACACACAACAGCCTAAACCTACACTCTCAGGACAAAAGTTTTCCTTAGCAGTGTTTTGTACATGGCTCTGGTTAAGGGCCATTCACTTACCTCCAACCTCTTTCTCCTAGGAGACAAAGGCACCTTTGGGTTGCAGTGACACGGGAGAGTTAGAATCAGATTTGTTATCGACATTGCAGCCTTCAATTTCAGTAAGAGGCTAAATGTGTCTATTCCAACTACAGGAAGGCAGTCTTTATAACCCCTGGAGCACTTGGCCAATTATGCACCTGCAAATATACCATACAGGACATTTCAGGTTCCTAAGCACTTTGAAAACCGATACTTAAACAGTCTCAAGGGATCCTATCACCCACCTCGAATAATAGCTGCTTTGGAATCTGTTGTTGGCACCAGAAAAAGAGTCCTCTGAAGTCATTCTAAAGCCATTTTTATTGTGCATTTTCAAACAAAGAACCTCACCAAAAGAACTTCTGTTACAAAATCAGGGTAGAAAGTCAAACTCATCTCATCTAAGAGTCAATTACCCTGGCAATTTTGTGAAGGGTTGGGAAATGAGTGCTAGGGGAGAGAATTATGGGGAGGGGGTGGGATTGGCTTTTAAAATTCCCTGGGTGAGAAGGGTGTTCCCACTGACTCTAAACTCTAACAATTACAACAGAAGGGCCTCTGTGACTTTCTGGCTATAAACTTTTTTATGATTATTAACTGGGGAAATCTAGAATATCTGGAGTTTCAACCTCCACTTGCTTCTTTCTGAGAAATTTGGTTTTGCACAGAGTGTAATAACCTAAGGCTCAGAATTTATATTGGCTACCTTGATATTCCTTGCTGAAAAGCCACCTTCTTACATGTCTTACTTCTAATAAGGAGGCAGATGCCCTACATGCTGTTTATCTCAGGAAAGAAATACATGTGGGAAAAGAAGCAATTTTCTCATTGCAATTAAGTCATGACCACCTGTTGTGGGATTATCCTGCCATCTGCTGTTCAAAAGAGAAATAACAGCAGACAAATGGGATGGATGAGGTAAAATGTCCCTAAGTTGATGAAGGGTTTTGGCACAGCTAAAATCTTCCTTCTTTTAAGAGTATCACTCTCTTTTTATTATTGTGAGGTAAAGAAAATGGAATTCATGGCAGGAATGTTGATGCAGGGTCTCAGAAATGCGGGTATAATCCTTTTTGAAAACAATTGGCAATATTGTATCAAGAGTGGTAGAATGTTCTTCACCTTGACTTAATCACCACTCCTGGAAACCCCTTCTAATGGATGAATTCAAAATTCAGAAGCCATGTGTGTAAAGTTGTTCATCACAATGATCATTTTATATTGAAAAAAATGTTTAAAATATGCAACTCGGGGCGCCCTGGTGGCTCAGTCTTTAAGCATCTGCCTTTGGCTCAGGTCATGATCTCAGGGTCCTGGGATCGAGCCCCGCATCGGGCTCCCTGCTCTGCGGGAAGTCTGCTTCTCCCTCTCCCACTCCCCCTGCTTGTGTTCCCTCTCTCGCTGTGTCTCTCTCTGTCAAATAAATAAATAAATAAAATCTTAAATAAAATAAAATAAAATATGCAACTCAAATATCTACCAATTAGTAAATGATCAAAACCATCCACTTGGTGGAATATTCTGAAGCTATTAAAAATAATTATATTTTAAAAATTGTAACTACATGATGAAGTGTTTATATTATAATGCACCATGAAAAAAGAAAAAACTGATTGAAAGAGCAGGTTAAAACCTAAGCATAGAAAATATTTTTTGGGGGGAAAAAAAAAAAGCCACACCAAAGTATTACCAGTAGTTCTTTGTGAGGCCATAAAGGACTAAACACTTTTCCACTACTTTTTAGTCTTTTCCAAATGGTCTTTCGCAAATATGTATTAACTTGTATAATGGAGGAAAAACTTGTTTCCCCTAAAAGAGGCCAAGGTTTTAATTCCACATTTTACTAAAAAACTTTTTAAAAACCCACAAGTCCTGCACGACCATGGGCACCCACTTCAGCTCTCTAGGGCTCAAGCCTTTCATCTGTCAGTTGCTTCCCTCACCTCCCAGGGTTGTTCAAGGATCAATTCAATAATGGATGTGAAAGTTCTTTGAGGAGAATGATATTCCATATGATTTATTAGTAATAATTAATTTTGTCTACAGGTTCTCCACAATCTTCTCCATTATCCTGGTTTCCCTATTGATCCAAAATCAATAGGGAAAATATAAAAATTTGTATTTCCCCTCACTCTTGGCAAAATAATAATTTATAATCTTGGTAAAAGACACCAATCTCCATTCAGTAATCCAAGTCCTATGGGTGCCTCCCTTGAGCTCCTGTTTGGGCCACTCTAATTGTCTCCCATCTGATCTCCCTGTCTCCCTGTCTGGTCTCTCTTCCTCCACAGCTTTGCTTACACTAGTGACAGCCAGAATGATCATTCTCAAATGCAAGTTTGGGGCACCTGGCTGGCTCATTTGGTAGAGCTCCCCCGTTGGGGGTGGAGATTACATAAAAAAATAAAATCTAGGGTGCCTGGGTGGCTCAGTTGGTTAAGCGACTGCCTTCGGCT
The DNA here is from genome assembly GCF_029215605.1 of Mirounga angustirostris. Classification (NCBI taxonomy): domain Eukaryota; kingdom Metazoa; phylum Chordata; class Mammalia; order Carnivora; family Phocidae; genus Mirounga; species Mirounga angustirostris. Next base: position 170,428,341 of record NW_026991712.1, read on the forward strand.
CAGGTCATGATCCCAGGGTCCTGGGATCGAGTCCCATATTGGGCTCCCGGCTCAGCGGGAAGCCTGCTTCTCCCTCTCCCACTCCCCCTGCTTGTGTTCCTGCTCTCACTGTCTCTGTCTCTGTCAAATAAATAAATAAAATAAAATAAATAAATAAAATCTTTAAAAAAAATAAAAAAAATAAGATCTAAAAATAAAATAAAATGCAAGTTTGGTCAAACCATTCCCCAGCTCAGAATCCTTCAATGGGCCCCACTGCTTTATAGGATTAACTTCAAACCCCTAGTCCTGGCATCTAAGATCTCTGTGTTGAACTTTCAAGTCTCCTGCTTTGTCAGGCTATTTTACACCTCTTTGATTTTGCTTGGGCTGTTCCCTCTGCCAGGAATGCCCTTTCTGGCTCTCTGCCTGACAAATCTGTCCTCATCTTTGGGGACTCAGTTTAGGCATCAGCTCCTTTTGAAACCTTCCCTGAAACCCTGCCCCTCAATATAACTTGCCATACCCTCCTTCCTACCACCAGCTCCCCTTCCCCACCATGCTTTAATAATGCCACTTATCATAGAGTCAGGTAATTTTTCCTTTTCTTATCTGACTCCTTCACTAGATTAAAAGCTCCTATTAAGGTATATATCCCAGCACTTAGTACAGTGCCTGGTTTATAGAAGAAGTTTGGTAAATGCTTGTTGAATTAAAAAATAAACTCATTTAACATTTTTAAAAAGAGATCTTATTTATGTATTTGAGAGAGAGAGAGAGAGAGAATCTCAAGCAGACTCTGTACTGAGTAAGGAGCCTAATGCAGGGCTCTATCTCATGACCCTGAGATCACGACCTGAGCTGAAATCAAGAGTGGATGCTTAACCGACTGCACCACCCAGGTGCCCCCTCATCTAACATTTTAACTTTAGAGGGCTTTCATTATAGAGCTCCATTTGATCCTGGTTATAAGCAAAGCAAGGAGTTGCACCCAGCTTTTCTAAAAGGAGGGAAAAAAATCCAAACCCTGTAGCAGATACTATTCTTGCTCATTCCAGATCCTCTCAGATCTCTTACCAGTCCTTCTCAGCCCTCCCTTGATTGCTGTTTGCTTTTGCTTCCAATAACCAGCACCCGAGGCTCTTCTTAGGGAGGATGGTCCTCAGGCTACCAGAATGGCTTTGATCCTTCCCTTTTCCCTAGTCTCCAGCAAATGACTAATTGGATGTGAGAGTTTGAAAGCCCAGCTTACTTGTCTCCAGTAGAATTTACACTCCTGAGTTCCCTGAGGGACTAAGCTGCCTGCTGTGGGACTGCCTGAAATCTCATTTTTGCTTGGCTTCTTCTTCTTCTTCTTTCCTGCCCTGCTTTTCCTATGCCCTTACTGGCTTCTCAGAACACTTCTTTAATAAATCTTTTATCCAGGAATCCTGGTCTCAGGGTCTCCTTCTGAGGTTCCCCAGTGCATCCAACTAAGCATGTTCTTAGTTTCCTACTATATGCTAGAAACTCTTGGTTGCTTGTACAAAAACTAGCAACCTCATAAACTCTCTATGAGGGGGCCTGGGTGACTCAGTCGTTAAGCATCTGCCTTCGGTTCAGGTCATGATCCCAGGATCCTGGGATCGAGCTCCTCATCGGGCTCCCTGCTCCGCGGGAAGCTTCTCCCACTCCCCCTGCTTGTGTTCCTGCTCTCGCTAACTCTCTCTCTGTCAAATAAATAAATATAATCTTAAAAAAAAAAAAAGCTCTCTAGGAATAAGGTATATGTATTTAATTTTTTTGTACCCGAATAAACAGGCTTAGAGACGCTGGGTAGTCACACAGCAATTGGAAGACTCAGAAGTTGAACCTACTCACTTTTACTCCAAAGGTGTGTCCTTTCCACCAGGTTTTGATGCCTCTCCGAACTCTAAATTCAATGTTTTTCTCTTGATGAAGACTACATAATAGACTGACTAGGGTAAAATCATTTGGTGGGAACACTTTTATTTTTGGTGTTTATTTACATACCTGGTTGACTCATTCACCAATTAGTCAACTTTTAGTAGTGTCATATTGAGTGGCAAAAGGAGGTAAGAGACAAAAATACCTTCAAAATAGGCTCTCTCTTTTTTTTCTCTCCTATTATAGGATTCCCGAGATTAACCATAAATCCCTCTAATGATGACATGACCTTTGGCAAGTTTCCTAATCTCTCTGAGTGTCAAATTTCTTACCTTTATTTTATTTTTGTTTTCAATTTTCTTTTCTTTGAAGTGGAGAAATAAGATGATAAGAATAGGGGCACCTGGGTGGCTCAGACGGTTAAGCATCTGCCTTCAGCTCAGGTCATGATCCCAGGGTCCTGGGATCGAGCCCCACATCGGGCTCCCTGGTCAGCTTCTCCCTCTCCCTCTGCCTGCTGCTTCCCCTGCTTGTACACACTCTCTCTCTCTCTGTCAAAAATAAATAAAATCCTTAAAAAAAAAAAGATGATAAGAATACCTACCTTATAGGATAGGTTAATGAAAAACACTTAGAATGGTGCCCAATGCAAAGTGTGTACTCAATAAATGTTGGCTACTGCCGCTTTTTATTTGACAGGTTGTTCTCCAAAAGGCTCTTTGTTAGTCCTTCTGTCCGTATGTTCATTATGGTGCTCAACCACAGAGACTCAGGATGGACAGAATACTAGCAATGAGTCACTCATATAAGCCCCAGATGTGACATACTAAGAAGGAGCTGCTTGCTCAGATATCAATATTGTTCTTTCCAGGCAGGTAGATTAAAAAAATACTGAATTCTTCTCACAGTTCACAAGAGTAAATTCCTATTCCCCCTTGTGGTCACTCTGATAATTACCACTGCCTTACACCCTAGACCTTACAGGACCAGATTTGTAAGAGTTCCTAGAGACCACTGAGAGACCACATTTAGCTCAGAGGTTACCAAGCTGGAGTCCCAAACCCCCACATGTCAGAGAAGGTGCTAATGAATATTTTCAGAATTTCAAAAAAAAAAAAATCTAGCTAAAATCATTCCATTACCTGTGACAGGGAAAAAAAAATTTCACACATATTAACTCTTAATCCTCATAACAATCCTTTAAGGTAGGTCCACGTTATCATTCCCATTTTACAGATGAAGAAGATGACTCATAGAACAAATTGTCTAAGTAACAAATAGCAGAGATGGGTTTGAACTCAGGCAGTCTGGCTCCAGGGCCCATACACGTAACTACTCTGCTGTGTGGTTCAGCTCTATTTCCCCTTACCCTTAATGTGCCAGAACTCAAGCTAGGCTCACACCATATGTCCTCAAAACTGAACTGCATTTTGCAGATGAAAAAGCTCAGACTCCAAGGGACACAAGGAAGCTTTTGTGGGTAAAGAATACATTCATTATCGATTTGTAAAGATGGTTTCACAGGTGTATACAAATGTCAGAACTCGTCAAATTGTTCTCTGTGCAGTTCATTGCATGCCAGTTTTATCTCAATAAAGCCGCTTTTAAAAACAGCGTGGAAATATCAGGTTATTACATTAGACTGGCAAAAATTAGAAAGCCAGGCAATGCTAGGTGTTAGCCAAAATGGGAGGAATATAGGGACTCTAGTGGGAATGTTAAATTAGTCCAGCCATTCGGGATAGCAACTGCCGGTACATAGTCAGGTTCATTTTGGCTATAGTCTAGGTCCCAGTAATTCTCTTCCTGGGCCAATATTAAAAAAAGAAGAATCCCATCATAGTGAAACTGCACAAAACCAAAGGAGAGAAAATACAAAAATATACAGGTGAGGAGGACATAAAATACCTGATATCAAGACTAACTATAAAGTGATGGTAATCAAAACAGTGTGGTACTATAAAGACATAGACTAATAGAATCGTTTGGGAACAGAGGCACACATATACAATCGATTTTCAACAACAGTGCTAAAAAAGGATAGTCTTTTTCAAAAAATGGTGCAGAAACAATTGGATATACATAAGAAAAAACAAGTACCAACCCTTATCTCATACCATACAAAATATTAATTTGAAGTGGATCATAGGCCTAATCATCAAAGGGAAAACTTTTGCAAGAAAACAGAGAAAAAATCTTTGAAACCGTGGATTGAAAAAGCTTTCTCAGAACAGAAAAAGAAAATTAACCATAAAAGAAAAACTTAATAAATTGGACTTAATCAATGTTAAAATCTTCTGCCCTTCTTTTTTTTAATTTTTTAAGATTTTTTTTTTTTTGTCAGAGAGAGAGAACAAGCAGGGGGAGTAGCAGGCAGAGCAGGCAGAGGGAGAAGCAGGCTCCCCGCTGAGCAAGGACTCCGATGTTGAACTCCATCCCAGGACCCTGGGATCAAGACCGGAGCTGAAGGCAGACGCTTAACCGACTGAGCCAACCAGGCGCCTGATAGTTTCTTATAAAATGAAACACACACTTAACTTATGACCCAGCAATTCCACTCCTAGATATTTACCCGAGATAAATAAAAACTTATGTCTACAAAAAAAGTCTTGTATATGGATGTGTATAGCAGCTTTATTCATAATAGCCTCAAATTGGAAATAACCCAAATATCCATCAGCAGGTAAATGGATAAATGAATCCTGGTATATTAATGCAATGACATACTACTCAGCAACAAACTGAACTGGTTTCTTTTTTTTTTTAAGATTTTATTTATTGGACACAGAGAGACACAGTGAGAGAGAGAACACAAGCAGGGGGAGTGGGAGAGAGAGAACCAGGCTTCCCGCTGAGCAGGGAACCCGATAACAGGGGGCTTGATCCCAGGACCCTGGGATCACAACCGGAGCCAAAGGCAGACGCCCATCACCTGAGTCACCCAGGTGCCCCTGAACTAATTTCTGCAGTAATATGGATGAATCTCAAAAACATTATGTTAATGAGGGAAGCTAGACAAAAATGAGTACATACTATGTTATTCCCTTTACATGAAATTTTAGAACAGGCAAACCTATATATAATGGAAAACATATCAGCGATTTTCTGGGAGTGGAGAGATTGACAGCAAAGGAGCCTGGAAGAATTTGGGGAGCTAATATAATTGTTCCATTTCTTGGTTAAAGTGCTTTTGCATGGGTGTATATATTTATCAAAACTCATCCAACTGCATATTTTAAATGGGTGTGTTTTATTATATGAAAATTATAACTACATTTGATTTCAAACATTAAAAGAAGAATAGAAACAAAAGGAATAGGAGGATGTAGGGGAAGAGGAAAAAGGAGAGGGAGAAGCAGCATCATTCAGGCTCAGAAAGGGAAAGTGATTTACCTAAGGTCATACAGCTAATGAACTGTGGATTTTGAGATCCCAACCTAGATCTAACTGACTTCAAATCTCTGCCACTCTTTCCACTGTTCCCATCGGCAAATGTAGTTTGATTGTAGTTCACAAGGTTAGAAAAGGAAAAAATAACACAAAGCAGGCTCTAATGGTTTTCAAACAAACGAACCATTGGTTGGGTCTTAATCCCTCTTTTCAGATGGAGGGAGACCTGAGATCCAGAGAGGAAAGTGACTTGCCCAATGTCACACAGCTGGTAAATAACAGACTGGGGCAATAACTCTGCTTCTGTGTTCTGATGATTTCTTCATGGGACACCTTCTCTTCCACTTCACTCCTTCATTTTTCTCTGCCTCAGAGAGTTAAGAAAAGTAGCTCATAGAGTTAAGAAAATAGTAAAGAAAGAATAAGAAAAAAGATGGGAAAGCAATGATCAAATGAGTGTTGCAAGCAACAAAAATAAAGGGAGACGAGCAAGCAATTGAACTTGAATAGTTAAGCAAGGTTTTTCTGGAGGAGATGGGACTTGAAAGAAACTTGGAAAGACAGTCTTATAAGGTCTGTGAGCTAGAGTTTAGTTACTGAGGGAGCAAGTGGACTTCATAGGAATATGGTTTGGGAGGCACACCACCATCCCATTTGGAGTTTTTTCCTCTGGAAAACTGCCAACCCCAAAATATTATTATCAGAGCCTTAATTTTTTATTTTTATTTTTATTTTTAAATTATTTATTTATTTATTTGACAGAGAGAGACACAGCGAAAGAGGGAACACAAGCAGGGGGAGAGGGAGAGGGAGAAGCAGACTCCCAGCTGAGCAGGGAGCCTGATGCGGGGCTCGATCCCAGGACCCTGGGATCATGACGTGAGCCGAAGGCAGACACTTAACGACTGAGCCACCCAGGCACCCCCAGAGCCTTAATTTTTTAGGTTGAGATCATATATCTCCAGGAGTCCCAGGTCAGGGTAACTATCCAACACACTAAATGCAGAGTTCAGTCCTTGGCTCTTCTATCATTTGATAACCTGTGTCTAATTAGTGGGGGCACGGGGTATGAAGAGGTCTGAAGTGAGGAGTACTACCCTGGCTAGGCCCTCTGTGTGGACTTCTCAGGTCCACAAAGACAAGTCCTGGGAGGCTTGGAGGCTGGGGATTGCCAAAAATGAGAATGGACTCTTCATTGATCCCTTAGGGTAGTATTTGGTGCTATAACAAAAACCAACCCACAAAACTAGTTTATTTCTTGCTAACAGAAAATCCAAAAAAGTGTCCCTGATTGACATGTGACCTTCTTTTTAGCAGTGATTCAATAACCCAGGCTCCTGCCATCTCATGGCTCTGTCCATCTTCACTACCTGGCTCCCAAAGTGGCCAAACTGTCAAACCACAGGAAGAAGAAAGGGCATGGGGAGGAGGATCTGATGGACAGAGTATGTCTTTCACATCCCATTGGCTAGAACTCTGTCACATGGCCACACCTAACAGCAAGGGAACTTGGGAAATGTAGTCTGGCTGCCTGCTCAGAAAGAGGAGGAAATAGACTCAGAAGGGACATGGTCAGAAGGGACATTGCCCACAGCACTTAAAAAATAAAATAATTACCACTGATTGAACATCTGCTCTGTGCCAAACATGGTGCTGGCACTTCATTTAATTTATTTAGTTAACTCAATCCTCTGAAACACCTCTGCAAAGTAGGTATAATATATAGGGAGGGGATGACAGAGGAAAAAAAAAACAAGGTTTGGAAAAGTTGGATAATTTGCCCAAAGTCACATAGCTAGTGCGTGGTGGAGTCAAGGTTTTGAGCCTGGATTTGTCTGATTCCAGAGCCCAATCTATTTATAAGAGTGAGATTCCTTTGTATCTGTGTTTCTTATTTATATTTATATCTAATCTCCTTTCTTTTTCTTTTCTTTTTTTAAAAGATTTTATTTATTGGGCGCCTGGGTGGCTCAGTTGGTTAAGCGACTGCCTTCAGCTCAGGTCATGATCCTGGAGTCCCGGGATTGAGTCCCGCATCGGGCTCCCTGCTTGGCAGGGAGCCTGCTTCTGCCTCTGACCCTCCCCCCTCTCATGTGTATTCTCTCTGTCTCAAATAAATAAATAAAATCTTAAAAAAAAAAAAAAAAGATTTTATTTATTTATTTGACAGAGAGAGAGACAGTGAGAGAGGGAACACAAGCAGGGGGAGTGGAAGAGGGAGAAGCAGGCTCCCCGCTGAGCAAAGAGCCCGATGCAGGGCTCGATCCCATGACCCTGCGATCGTGACCTGAGCCGAAGGCAGACACTTAACGACTGAGTCATTCAAGTGCCCCTAATCTCCTTTCTATAAGGCACTCTTTAGTGGCGGCAAGTTATTTATTTATGCCTCCAATATATGCCCTGTACATAATTGGTGATCAACAGTGTTTTTTGATTGAATAATAATACATATACACAGTGCTTTAGAGGTATACAAAGCCCTTTTATGCCTTTAAAACAATCCTGTGGGGCTCCTGGGTGGCTCAGTTGGTTGAGCACCTGCCTTTGGCTCAGGTCATGGTCCCAGGGTCCTGGGATCAAGCCCTGAGTCAGGCTCTCTGCTCAGCAGGGAAACTGCTTCTCTCTCTGCCCATCCCTCCTGCTGTGGTCTCTTTTGCTATCTCTCGATCTCTCAAGTAAATAAATCAAATCTTAAAAAAATAAAATAAAAACAAGATTTGAACACAAGTCTTCAAATGCCAAGTCCAGCACTGATACCAGCTAAAATTAGCACTTTCCAACAGGATGACCTTGAGTTGGTAATTTAACCTTGCAAATAACTTAACCTCATACTCCTAAGTAAAATGAGTATAATCAAAGACTTCATTCCATAGGCAAGTAAGTAAAGGCACTAATACTTATAAAGCATTTGGTACAGTGGTTGATGCTGGGTAAGCACTCAATAAAAATGAATTATTGATTAAGAGATTTAAGTTCTTTTTTTTTTTTAGACCATGGCATGAAGCCTTATTAGTTGTTTATAAGACACATATCAATCTCGGAGATGTTTAAAAACACATGCATTGTTTTAAAAGAGAGATTTAAGTTCTTTAATAGACCATTTGATTTACGTTCTCTGACATTCCAGTCTTTTGTCATATGTACATGGAAATACTCATATCTCTTTTGCTGTTTTATTTAAAGATTTTATTTATTTATTTGACAGAGAGAGAGAGCACAAATAGGGGAAACGGCAGGCAGAGGGAGAGGGAGAAGCAGGCTCCCTGCTGAGCAAGGAGCCCAATCCCAGGACCCTGAGATCATGACCTGAGCCGAAGACAGATGCTTAACGACTGAGCCACCCAGGACCCTCCTTTGCTGTTTTTTTTTTAATATTTTATTTTTAAGTAATCTCTATACCCAATGTGGGGCTTGAACTTATAACCCCAAGATCAAGAGTCACATGCTCTATTGACTGAGCCAGCCAGGTACCCCTGGTTTTTTGTTTGTTTTTTTAATATTAAATGAGCAAAAGCCTTTAAAGCCCCTAGTAAAGTGCTTAGCATGTGGTAAATGGGAGGAAGGAACAAAGAGATTGCTTTTTAAGAAACACCAAACCAAAATCATAATTTTTTCCTTCAAAAAATTAGATGCTGGGTAGATGCAACAGGAAATGTTTGTTGACTGACAAATGAGCAGATGCCAACATCACTGCAATGTACAGCATAATAAATAAATTTAATTTTTCTAAAACATGCTTTTTAGGCACTTAGAACATTTGCCTTTCCCTACTCAGGCTTTCTAGTTTCTTGGTTGGAGATCAGTAAATCATTTTCTTTTTGCCATAGTGTCCCTACAAAGGCCCTAGGGATTAGTCAAGACTCTCCTTTGAGATCCTGAAGGAAGTAAGGTGGTTCTATAGGGCTATGGTCATAGGAACAGTCAGCTACTTCTGGATCTCCCTACCCCTTCCATTCCTAGGACACATGTTTAGGGCACAACTGGGCTCTGAAAACCACACACACAATTCTTTTTACTTAGGAATTTGTGTCTTTTCTTTTTTTCTTTTCTAGATTCATAACTTCATTTTGGAAAGTTGTCAAGTATTCAAACCATACAAAGCGGGCTCCCTGCTCAGCAGGCTGTCTGCTTGTCCCTCTCCCTCTTCTTCTCCCCCCGCTTGTGCTCTCTCAGTCTCTCTCGCAAATAAATAAATAAAATCTTTAAAAAAAAATTTTAAAAATACAAAGAAGAATCATTGTTAATATTTTGTTTATCATTTGGGTTTTTTTCTATACATGTAAAATTTTTTTAAAAAATTGATCTTATTTACACTTGCTTCCTAAGACATTATATCGTAAATATTTCCCTATGTTCTCAATAGTTTTCCCAAAAAGATTTTCTTCATGTCTGTATAAAATATCATCATATAGCTATACCATAATGCATTTTTTGCATCACTGGTATATATTTAAGTTTGACCAGTTTCCCACCAATAAAATAACACTGTGGGATACACTTGTACATAATTTCTTATATTTATTCCTAATTTTTTCTTTATCATAAATTCAGTGGTATTCTGGAGCCTATTTGTATGGCTCCTGAGAGCCAACTGTGGACATCTCTTCCCAGCTACACATGTATGTTAGTAGCTTGAAAATGGCCATTGTGGGAACATTTATATCACAAAATCAGTAAAGGCTACAAATCAAGAGCTGTTCTCCCTGCCCCTGTCAGTTGTTAAATATTTTTCAGTATACCACTATGTAAGTTCCTCAGAGTAGTATTTAAGAAGCAAAGAGTATGTGCATTTTATACACATTTTAAACATTTTGTTATTGCCTTGTTGTCTTCCAGAAAGGTCAGGCACTTCTACTAGCAACTTATGAGAATGAGGCAGTGTTGGCATTTTAGCTTCCAGTGGAGGAAGCAGGATAAACCTTGCAGATTTTAAAAGCAAAAATCAATGAAATAGGGTGCCTGGGTGGCTCAGTCGTTAAGCGTCTGCCTTCGGCTCAGGTCATGGTCCCAGGGTCCTGGGATCGAGCCCCACATCAGGCTCCCTGCTCCACGGGAAGCCTGCTTCTCCCTCTCCCACTCCCGCTGTTTGTGTTCCCTCTCTCGCTGTCTCCCTCTCTTCAAATAAATAAATAAAATCTTTAAAAAAAAAAATCAATGAAATAAACAACAGAAAAACAATACAAAAAGTTGATTAAGCCAAAAACTACTTCTTTGAGAGTATCAGTAAAACATAAAATCTCTAGCTGATTGATCAGGATAAAAAGAGAAAAGACATGAATTACTAACATCTGGAATGAGAGACATTCCAGGGACATTACTATACATACCACAGACATTAAAATAATAAGGGAATATTAGGAACAACTTTATGCCAGTAAATTAGATGCCAACAACCTAGATGAAATGGACAAATTCCTTGAAAGACACAAATGACCAAAGTTCATTCGAGAAGAAATAGATAATCTGAATAGCTGTGTATCTCAGTAATGCAAAGTTAAACATCTGAAATCAATCTATATAATCACTACATCAATAGACTAAAACAACAACAACAAAAAGATATCTCACTAGGTACAGAAAAAGCATTTGACAAAATCCAAAATTCATTCATGATAAAAACTCTCAGCAAACTAGAAAGAGAAGGGACTTCTTTAGCTTGATAAAGGACATCCAGGAAAAACCCACAGATAACATCATACATTGTGGTGAAAGACTGAGTGCTTTCCCGCTAAGACTGAGAACAAGACAAAATATTTTTAAATTTAATATTGTGCCAAAGATTCTAGTCAATGCAATAAGCAAGAAAAAGAAATGAAACGCATACAAATCAGAAAGGAATAGATAAAACTATCTTTATTTGCAGAGGACAAGTTGTCTATGTGGAAAATCTTAAGGAATCAACAAAAACAGCTATTAGAACAAATAAGTAAGTTAAGCAAAATAGCAGAGTATACGGTCAATATATAAAAACCAATTGGGGGTGCCTGGGTGGTTCAGTCAGTTAAGCGTCTGCCTTTTGGCTCAGGTCATGATCCTGGGGTCCTGGGATCAAACCCCACGTCTGGCTCCCTGCTCAGCGGGAAGCCTGCTTCTCCCTCTCCCTCCACCACTCCCCCTGCTTGTACTCTTTCTCTCAATCTCTCTCTCTCAAATAAATAATAAAAATCTTTTTAAAAAATCAATTGTATTCTTATATATGAGCAACACATGATTGGAAATTGAAATTTAAGAAGGAATGCCATTGACAACATTATTCAAAATATTAAATTCTTAAGAATAAAGTCAACAAGAGATATGCAAGACCTGAACACTGACGTCTACAAAATTAAATAAAACCTCAACAGATGGGAGTGCCCGGCTGGCTCAGTCAGTGGAGCGTGTGACTCTTGATCTGGGGTTGTGAGTTCCAGTCCCACATTGAGTGTAGAGTACTTAAAAATAAAATCTTAAAATAAACAAATAAAAATAAAACCTCAAGAGATGAAGATACACTGTGTTCATGAATTGGAAGACTCAATATTGTTAAAATGTTAATTCTCCTCAAATTAAGTTACAGACCTAATGCAATTCCAATAAAAACCTTACAGATCTTTAAAATTCCCAGATTAACCATCACCTGGGTTTAAAATTATGGAAGTAGGAAAGCAGTAAAGATTAGGAGCAAGGAATTCCAGCTTAGTCCTGAATTCAATCCCAAATTCTGTTCCTTCCTAGGTATGGGCCCTTGAGTAAATTATTCAATTTCCCATTGCTTAGGTTTCCTCATCTCTTGAGTGGAGATGATAATTTACCTCATAGTGGTCACTCTGATGACTTGTCACAGTGCTTGGTGCCAAGGGCTCAGTGGTTGCTAGTATAATTTTCATTACAACTATGGGTTTTCCTTAAAAGAAAGCATTTGTGACAATTAGATAGGAAAAACAAAACAAAACCAAACCTCCTTGGATAGGAAAATATCAAACAAAATTAGAATTTGAGAAATAAATTGTATTTTATCAAAATTTAAAACTTCTCTTCAAATAAAATGTCAAGTCTCAGATTGGAATATTCACAATACATGTATCTGACAAAGATATTTTACCAGAATATACAAATCCTTTACAATCTATAACTTAATTTTTTTTTTTAAGATTGTATTTATTTGACAGCGAGAGAGACAGCGAGAGAGGGAACACAAGCAGCGGGAGTGGGAGAGGGAGAAGCAGGCTTCCCACGGAGCAGGAAGCCCGATGCGGGGGCTCGATCCCAGGACCTGGGATCATGACCTGAGCCGAAGGCAGACGCTTAACGACTGAGCCACCCAGGTGCCCTGTATAACTTAATTTTTAAAATAGGACAAAAGGTGGGGTGCCTGGGTGGCTCAGTCGGTTAAGTGTCTGCCTTCACCTTGGGTCATGATCTCAGGGTCCTGGGATCGAGCCCCATGTCGGGCTCCTGGCTCGGTGGGGAGTCTGCTTCTCCCTCTCCTGCTGCCTCTCCCCCTGCTCGTGCTCTCTCTCTCCCTCTCTCTCTGTATCTCTGTGTCTCAAATGTACAAATAAAATCTTAAAAAAATAAAAAATAAAATAGGGCAAAAGTTTTGAACAGACGAAAGAATATTAGGAATAACTAGGAAGCACATGAAAAGATATTCAACATCATTAGTCATTAGAGAAATGCAAATTAAAACCACAAAAGGAAACCTCTTCCCACCCACTAGAATGACTAAAGCTAAAAAGACTAATAATACCAAAGATTGGCAAGGGTATGAAGCAACTGGAACTTTTTTTAAAAAATATTTTATTTATTTATTTGACAGAGAGAGAGAGAGTACAAGCAGGCAGAGTGGCAGGCAGAGGGAGAGGGAGAAGCAGGCTGCCTGCTGAGCAGAGCCTGATGTGGGGCTTGTGGGGCTGGATCCCAGGACCCTGGGACAATGACCTGAACAAAAGGCAGACGCTTAACTGACTGAGCCACCCAGGCATCACGAACTTTCATACATTGCTGGTCAGGGTATAAAATGTATTTTGGAAAATAGTCATTTTTATACAGTTAAACGTACATCTAACCTGGGATGTAGCAATACCACTTCTATATATTTACCCAAGACAAATAAAAACATATGTCCAGACAAAGATCCTACATGAATATTGCTTTTAGTCAAAAGCTGGGGGGAAAAGAAATGGCCATCAACAGATGAATGGATTCGACAAATTATGATATATACACTCAGTGGAATACGACTCAGCAGCAAAAGGGCATGAACCACTGATATATGCAACCACATGGATGAATCTTCAGATTATGTTGGACAAAAGAAGTCAGACACAAAAGAGCACACACTGTTACGATTCCATTTATACCAGTCCTAGAACAGGCAACACTAATTTGTGGTGACAAAAATCAGCATTGTGGCTGTCTGACATTAGGGGAGATTGAGAAAGGAACACAAGGGAATTCTCTGGGTTATGAAACAGTTCTATATCTTGAGAGTGTTATGAGTTTCACCAGTGTATGCATTTGTCAGAAGTCATTCAACTGTACCAAGTGTATGCATTTTTATTGTATGTAAATCAAACCTCAATATGGTTGATAGAAATACACGTGTGGAATTCCCTCTTGGCCTGTCAGCCTGAGTTGGAGTTTAGGAAGGGAAACAGTCCTCGCCCTCTCTGAGTCAGCTCACAAAAGGGCTAGTCACAGTCAATGGCCTGCCACCCACAGGCGGCTCATCAGCACCACCGGGGAGGATGTGTGCCCATTGCCTAAATCTGGCTCCTTCATGGTGACTCCAGGGCCTTCTTATGGAAGCTGATCCCACTCGTCTTGGGACCAGAGGGAACTTTGGCAAGCCGCAGACCTGAGAGGGTCCCTGAACTGAGACACACAGTGGTCGGCTTCGCAGTCAGAGATTTGGGGTTCCAATCCTAACAGTAGGCTTCCTTTAGAAGTATGTGACCTTGGCTAAATGACCTAACCTCTCTGATGCACAGTGCTCCAGAAAAGCGAGGAGGATTTTATCTTTGTATCTTCAGTGCCTGAACATACATGTCTTCTGAATGAACTATGCCCAGAGCTGGGACAGAAAGTCTGTCCTGCACACTTTGAAAGTAAAAGTGCTAGTTATCTGCTCTCCTGGAGACAATAGTTCTTAACATTTTAGGGGATCACAAACCCCTTTCAAAATCTGCTGACAACCTTGTACCCTCTCTTCCAGAAAAATACACATATATATACTGTTTTACATATACATATAATTTCCATATTCCTGGGAAGCCTATGGACCCCGAGTTAAGCTCCTCTGGTTCTGGAGGGTCTCACCTAGCTCTGAAGGTTCTATCAAAGCATTCTCGCAATTTAGCTACCCTTTTTCTCTGCACCTAATCTCTGCCAGAGCCTCTGTTCTTATAACCCTTTGAGGATGGTTTGCAGATGAGGAAAATGAGGCTCAGAGGCCAGTCGACTTGCCCAAGATCACATAGCTAGTCATGGCTGGGGTTGAGTTTTGACTCCAATCTCGTGCCTTCTGATTCCAAACCCTACTCATTCCTCTAAGCAAGAATTTAGCCCCTTCAGGCGCTCTCTGAAGTCCATGTAAAGGGTCTGATAACTCTAAAGTTCTGTCATGACGGCAGGAATGACTTTGACCAAATCCAGCCCTGGTCAGAAGATTTTGAGGTGGGTGAGTGACTCTAGGCCCATTGCGTACAGCCCTCACATCCAGTTCAAAGATGTATCACATGCCCCTCAATTTCAATTTGGCCCACAGTCTGGGCAGTGGGTGTGGAACAAAAGAAGGGAAGAGAAACAGAGGAAATTATTTATAATAAGTTTCAGACTGAGTCATAAACATGAAGTATAACTCAGAGGCTCTAGGGTAGAAGGGGCAAAGAAAGAGAAGGTCCTTAAGAGAGGACTCTGCCTGCGGGGCAAAGATGCTCAGATGCATGGACCTCTCTCCAGGCCTTGGATGTGACTCCCTCTACTTAAAAGGGGGTTGGGGAGAGGGAGAGTGAGGGAATTGAGAGTTTGGAGTCTGTGCTCTGGGAGGAGGGAATGGGTAGTCAAAACAGGCTAAGTGGGTTAAGTACTTCATATGTGTCAGGCCCTGGGCTATATGCCTCTGACGCATTACTTCGTTTCACCTTCACCAAGGAGTAGACACCACTATTAACCCCCATTTTAAAAAAGAGAAAATCAAAGCAGAGAAGTTAAATGACATGTACAACCCTGTGCTGGGCCTGGCGACTGCTTAGGATTCTCTCTCTCCCCTCCCCCACCACCCCACCAACCCCTCCCCTCTCTGCTTGAGTGTGCACGAACACGTGCTCTCTCTCTCTAGCAATTAAAAAAAAAAAGTTTTAAATGACTTGCCCAAGGTCACACAGACAAGTGGTCAAAATTGGATTCTAACCCAGGACTGCTTGTATGTCAAGAAAACAGTTAAAACCAGGATAGCCTAACCTCAGAGTCTGCACTTAACCACAACTCTAGACAGCTTCCTACATCCTGGGTGCTGTTTGCTTGTAACTGAAAAGCTCTGTAGACACTTCACACACACACACCCTCTCTTTTAATGTTCACAATAGCCCTGTTTGACGGTTGAGGGAAACTCAGAGCAGTGCAATGACTTGCCCAAGGTCACACAACAGGTCGGTGTTGGGGCTGGAGTGTGATCACAGGTCTGACTCCACGTCTAGTGCTATTCCCACTACGAACCCACTGCTGCCTTCACAGATGAGCTGGGCAGGAGTCAAGGCAGGAGGGAACAGGTAGGGGGCCCCCTGCATGGGCCTGGGGGCGGAGGCGGGGGGAGGGCCACGAGGCAGCACGGCCTTAGCACCAACCCTTTGCCTGCCGTGGCAGCCACCTTCCCTGCGGGGGAGGGGAGAGCTCCTTTAGATTTCTCCCTACTACTGTTGAGTCATTTCCCCCTTGGGTCCCTTAGAGTTAGTGGGAACCCCCCAAGAAATAGAGGCTGCTCAGAAGACCTCAAAGTGGAGGAACTTTCCAGCTGCGCGGGGACCGCTTTGTGATGTGGTGGAATCTCCGTCATTGGCGGTATTTGAGCAGAACCAGATAACCATCTATGGGCGATTCCTGCAGTGGGTGGAGATTGGCTCTAAGTCTTTTAGAGCCCTTTTGACTGTGAGATTTTTGTGTGTCACTGTGGGGTGAAGTCCAGCCTGTGCATACTATGCGCTTTGGGGCCAAATAGACCTGGGTTCAAAATATGACTCAAGTCACCAACTTGCTGGGGGACTGTGGGCAGGTTTTTTCTCTAAGCCTCATAAGATGGAAATTATAATACCTACACCATGAGGTTGCTTTGAGTACAGGTTTCCTCCAATGTCTGAAAACACGGAGTTCCTACGAAAACTTCTATAAGCCGAAATGACATAAAAAGAAGAAGCAATTAACATTAATTTATATGGAAATTTTTTTTAGCTTTCCCAAGACCCCCAAAATTACCTCTCTTAAGCTTTTCTGATACTTTAGAACCCATCTTGCTAATGGATGCACAGAATAAACGGACATAGAGCACAGATGCTCCGAGACACAGTGCAAAGAGAGTAGCCGGCTCAGTTGGTAAAGCATGCGACTCTTGATCTTGGGGTCCTGAGTTCAAGCCCTGGTTGGGTGTAGAGCTTACTTTAAAAAAAAAAAAAAAGGAAAGGAAAGAAAGAAAAGCTGTGGCAGCTTGATGCTGAATGGGGCTCCCCAGGGAGGAGTTTGGCGGGGCTGCTTGGGGTGAGCGCTGCCTCTGTAAGAGCTCACCGCAAGACAGACGCTGAATGCTCTTTATTTTCCTTTTTTGCCTTTTTCGCGTAAGTGAAAATCCTCTTTAGATTTCTTTCGGTTAGCAGAAACAGATACTAATGTAGGTCTTTCGTAAAAGCGAAATGGCTTATTGCGTACTTTTGAAAAACGGAGGATAACTGCCTTAGGGATGATGTGTGTATTGTGCTCCGTGTAAAGAAGGAACTTGCCAAATCAGGCCTGCTATTATGGCCATTAAATGAATGGCCAAGTCACAGACTGGCAGGTCCTTTGGTGGCCTTTTATTATAGGGTTGGGTGAGAGAAATCCAAGTGTTAACCAAAGTACCAAATGTTTGGATATCTAACATATGTAGGAAACCAGCCTTTTTTCTGAGGTTGCCTGTCTTAGAAACGATCATGGAACACATGGTACATAGTGGGTAAAATGCAAGAAATGCTCAGGGACTTTGATGCCTGTGCCATCAATTGAGAATCTGAGTCTCTGATTCGGAGGGGACGTGTAAGACCATTTAAACAGTCCCGGACTGGGGACTTAGAATCTCTTCTAAGATCCGGACAAGGCTCATTAGTTCTGTGTGAGTGCAGCCCAGGTGATGGGGAACTCACTACCTTATGAGACTGTGCATAGGAAACTCCCCGCATTTCCCAGCATATTCTCTGTTGTTTGCCAGCTGGGAAATGTAACTGCCTAACAACTACATCCTCTAATGGAGACCAGACCCCAGTATTATAGAAACGTTTATGACCACACGAGACAGATCTGTGGAACATTTAAGTAGATTTGGGGTATTCTCAGAAGCAGAGAGATGGGACAGCACACTCGTTGAGTGAGTTTCAGAATCACACAGATGTCGTTTTGAGTTCTGCTCTGCCACTCACCCATGTCCTTGGGTAAATCAACCTCCAAGCCTCAGTTTTCTCATGTATGACGTGGAATTAATCATTTCTCCTTCACATGAGGATCAAATGAAGTAAAGCAAGGAAAACACTTGGTGCCCAGCACTTCCACATAGTATTCCTTTATTTATTTATTTTTTAGAGAGGGAGAGAGGGGAGGAGGGGCAGAGAGAGAGAATCTGAGCTCGGAGCCCAAAGTGGGGCTCCATCCCATGACCCATGAGATCGAGACCTGAGTTTAAACCAAGGGTCGGATGCCCAACCAACTCAGCCACACAGGCACCCCGGGAGAGAGAGGATCTTAAGCAGGCTGTGCACTCACACAACCCTGAGATCATGACCTGAGCCGATATCCGAGAGTTGGGATAAGCCACCCAGGCGCCCCTAGTATTTGTTTAACGGATGGGAGCCAATATCTCATGGGAAGGGGTGTCCTACAGGGTAGGAGCTCAGGGATTTTTATTGAGCATTAAAGGGAAAAGTGACTCTAGAATTTAGGGACACATGAATTGACAATTTGTTTCCCCAAGCCAGGTTATTTCTATCAGTGGGTTTTACCCAGGGAGTCAGCACTCAAGAGAAGGAAGTTCTTAGCTGAGATGCTGGCAGCTGGGAACTGTTTCTGGAGTCCATTGAGTTCTTGGGGAGTTGTCTTGACTTTGTGAAAATTAGAACAAGCTTAATGGTACAAGCTGCTCTTTTAACTTCCTAAACATGTTCATATTCACTTGCTTATTGATCTTCAGGTACGCTGTGAGATGGACATGAAATAATGATCCCATTTAGCAAGTAGGGAAACCAAGGCTCAGAGAGGTAAAGTATTTTATGCTTTAGAGTTTAGCTGCTGAGAAAACACCTATGGACTCCCACCCTACCCATCACCAATTCCTGGTTCTTGAATCTTCCCTTTGGTGCCTGGGACAAGACATTAACTGCTCTGGGCAGAGCAACTCTGAGGATGTAGTTTCTATGCTTCCTCTAGTACCACCCACCATCAAGTCCACTGTTCCTGCTTTCTCTTGTGCTGACCCATTCAACAAATGCTAGCTAAGGACTAAAATATTGTGTGCCAGGCCTGGTGCTAGGTGCTTGGGGTACAAAATGAACAAAACATAGTCCATATCCTCAAGTTCAGTCTGGTGTGGGGGAGGGGAGGAAGACATCATCAGCTGTTTCCAAACACTGTGATGTACAAAGAAATGGAACATGAGGATATCTGGGGATCCCAAAGGAAGACTGCCAAAGTCTGTGTGGGGTATGCTGGTTGGTTTCTTGGAAGTGTCATTCAAATTTTCCTAAAGAATGAGTAAAAGTCAACCAGAACACATAGCAGCAGAATCCAAGGGAGGCAGAAGCATGGCAGTTCAGGTTTTGTGAGCAGTATGAGGATAGGTTATGAGAGCTGATGCTTAGCAAGGGCCAGATCACACAGGATACTGTCAGCCTGAGCTCTATCTTGTGTACTATGAGGAGCCACTCCAGGGCAGATGCTGGGTCAGATTTGTAATTCTAAATGGAGGATGTTGGGAACACAAAAGACTGGAGGGAATTAGTAGGCTGTGGCAAAGAACAAAAATATGAGGACAGGGAGGATGGAGAGGAGGGGATAAATCCCCCAAATATTTTAGGAGACAGAATTGATGGGGCCAGGATGCAGATGGGATGCAGGAAGTGGGGGAAGGGGTCAGGGATGATGCTCAGGATTCCAGCTGGGGTGAAGAGGTCCAGGATGGACAACCTTGGGCAGTGGGCAGGGCAGGACATATTGGTTTCACTGCACAGATGGAGAAATTGAGTCTCAGGGGAGTGGAACATACCCAGGTCAGGGGCTCAGCACTGTGTGTCTCAGTGGGTGTTCAGTGCCACCTTGAAGTGCTAGCATGCTCCGGGGCTCAGTGGCAGTCCCTTTTCTTCTCTGCTCTGTCCCTACAACAGCACTTCTCAAAGTTCAGTGTGCACAAAAACCGTATGCCGATCTTTTTCAAAGGTAGAATCTGACTGAGTAGGTCTGGGGATGGGGCTGAGATTCCGTATCTCTACCAAGTTCCCAGATGCTGCTGCTGCTGGTCTGTGGGCCACACTTGGAAAAGCCCAGCCTCTTGGCTCTATAAACTGCCTCCCAGCTAGTGACTCCAAGATTTATACTTCCAATCCAGACCTCTCTCCAGAACTCCAACTTCTGGTTACAACTCTTAGTTGACACCTCTACTTGGGTATTTAAAAGGTATCTCCCACAGAATTCTCAAACCTGTTCCTCCACATTTCCCTCCGTGTTCAACTGCTCAAGTCAAAAATCTGGAAGATATGTAAGAATCTCCTTTCTCTCTTAGTCTCTCTATCCAAACGGCCAATAAATGCTGTCTACTTTACTTATAAAGCATATCCTGCCTGTTCACTCCCTCCCCATGCCCTCTCCCGCTTTCCTAGTCCAGGCCACCCCATCTCTCATCTGAGCCACTGCAGAGCCACTGATCCGTCACTCTGCTTCCTGCCTCCCCCGTCCCCCCATTAACTCTCTACACATGAGTCAGAGCCATCTTTTAAAAATGTAAATCAAATCATGTCACTCCTCTGCTTAAATTCTTCTAGGAGCTTACATTTTACTTGGAATTAAACCCTAATCCCTTTCCCTGGGCCACAAAGCCCAGCATGACCAGTCCCACCTTCCTTTCCAACCTCATCTCATGCAAACCCCCTGGCTCTGATATCACAACCACTTTGGCTTCTCTTTGGTCCCTCCCTGAGCATGCCCAGGCTGTTTCCTCCTTGGAAACAGTGTTTCCATGCCCACCTCCTTTGCTGCCCACTCTGCCCCACCTCCTAGTCTTGGAGAGCCCCTTATCATTCAATCTCAGCTTCTGGGTCACCTCCCCAAAGAGGCCTTCCTGATCATGCCATCTCCTATCCCAATTTAATTCTGCAAATGTCTTATCCATAGCTGACCTCAGTTTGTTAATTGTCCATTTCCCCTATTAGGAGGAAAGACCCATGGAAACAATGACCTTGTTTTCTACTTGCTTCCCCAGTATCTGGAGCAGGGCCAAGGTGGGTGCTCAGAAAATACTTAGTGTGGACAAAATGTCATTCCCCTCTCTGAGCCTCTGTTTCCCCATCCATAAACAGAGTTGATAATAGACTAGCATTAAACGAGATACACAGGCCCAGGCACAGTGCCTGGCACTTGGTCACTGGGGGCTAATAATACCATGACTCTTATTAATACCATAATGGAATCCCCTGGCAGGAATGTGCAGGAAGGGCCGGTGGGACTCCCACATGCTCCCCAAATGACCTGAGCTCCAAGCAGCTGGGCTCATTGGCCCTGATCCATTTCTTGTTGCTGCCAAAGTCCTCAACACCCAGTAGCAGAGAGGGGAAATTCAGGGATGAAAAGCGGAGGCGAGCGTGCTTCAGCTCAACTGCAAATTTATTAGAAAGGCCGTGGACAGATGAACCCTGAGTAACCAGCTGAGGAAGAAATGAAAAAGAGCCCCTGCCTCTCTCGGCCCACCCCACAGGCCTCTTGCGAACTCTGTCCTGGAGCAGACTCCAACACAAGTCCGCCCAAAAGTGCTTCCTGGATCCTCCTCCTGCGGCTGCCCCATCTCCCTGCGGGGAACCCCCTGGCGGAGCCGGTGTAGATGCTGGTGCCTGAGCTGGGGGCCACGGGGTCCTGGTCCTCTCTTCCAGCAGGAAGAGGTTTAGAGCGACCCCGCCACCCCCCAGCAGAACAGAACGGAAAAGGAGCTGACTGCGAATAGAGCAAGTTCTGCTAAACAGCCGAGGGCTCTGGAAGGTGGTGCCGGACTGCCTCGGAGGTATGTGCAGATGGCTGCAGATGGCTGCAGATGGCCCGTCGTGGGGTGCCCCGGGGTAGGATACCAAAGCTCTAAGGATTCTCAGCCGCAGAGAGCCTTGGTGTGACTCAGTGCCCCTCCTGGGGCTGCACTGGCTATTTCTGCTCCCAGAAAGGCAAATGGATCTTGTAAAAAATCCATGGCGGTTTTTGCCATTTTTTTCCTTAAAAAAAGATGAGTTTGTACAGTGAATTGATTTCAACCAGCAGAGCATGAGCCGAGAAAAGTCCATCCTGGGGAAGGAGAAGGCACTTCTCACACCCTCAGTGGGGGTGATCTGGGCTGACTGCTTCCTGGGCCCCTTGGGGCTCCGCTCCCGCTGGCCCCGTGACTCAGGCCTGCTCCGTCTGGGAAGTATATGCGGCCTCCATCAAGCCAGCACCGCCCTGCGGCCTGGACGCTCTGCCTTCTCACAGGGTGGTGGACGGCAGCTTCCTCACTCGCCGCTGGGCCAGGATCGATGACTCGATGGGCTTCAGCTGAGGGGTGGGCTTGGAGCTGTTGAGTGCAGAGTAGGTAGCTGCCATGGCCCCCTGGGAGAGAAGCGGGGAGGTCAGATCACAACGGCGGGCGGTGCAGGGACACGCACACCCCAGCCGCTCTCAGTGTTCCACACCCGCCCGGCCCCCTGTTAATCCAGCCTTGGCGGTCCTTCATGGTCAGTAGTCCTGCCTCCTCCATCAGACTGGAGGCTTCACAGGTCAGAGCCTGGGTCCCCCAGAGGACCGTGGACACCCTTGCATATTAGATGGGAGCTCCCTGAGGACAGATAGATACAGCATCTGCAGTCTATGCTGCCCAAGTTCTTGCCCTTGGAACCCTGGCCTGGGCCACCAGAGGCCCAGCAGCCCAGAGTGGCCATACCTTCACAAGTTGCAGGTCCTGGTGGGACAGCTGGCTCTGAGGGAGCTTGTCTTTCTGGGTGATCCATGGGTGCTGCAGGACCTGCTTGGCTGTGAGGCGCTGGTGAGGGTCCACATGCAGCATCTTGGACACCAGGTCCTGCGGGCGCGGCGGACAAGACGGTTGGTGGAGTTGGCAGCGGAGCCCACAGCTGTGCCCCACTGATGAGAAGTGGGCGAGCGGCCACCTCCTGCCATCTCCCGCCGTCTCCAGCCTGAACCCTCCCAGTCGCCCCTGTAATCCATCCTCCACATCGCTCCAAGGCCTCCCCAAGCACATGCCCTTCTTTGGGACTTCTTCCTGGAATGTCCTTTCCTTTCTCTTTCACCTTCTAGAAGCCATGCAGGAAGGTGGGGAGAACCTAAGATTGAGATCAGGCAGACTCAGGTTCAAAACTGGCCTCTTCTGCTGATCAAGTGAGTATCCTGGGCAAATTACTTCAACACTCCGAGCCTCAGTTTCCCCTCTGACAAAGAGGGAGAACAACAATATCTGCCTCATAAGGCTGATATGAGGTACTATTTATTAAGGGCTCGACCCGCTGTGTGGCACAGAGGCTCCCATAACTGGAAGCTTGCTAATACTGAGAGCTCAAATGCTCCCTCCTCTGAGAAGGCCTCTCTGCTTGACGTGGTCGGTAGCTCGGCTCCATGCCTCCAGCGCCTGCACCCCTGGAGGAGGACTTGCCTTTCTCTGCTGCCTGGCACCCCTTTCCTTGTATGCAAGCCCCTATCTCTCCCCACACCCAGTTCCCTCAAGGCAAGGGCTGTGATTATGCAGCCTCTGTCCCCCCGCAGGGCGCAGAACATGGGAAGGGCTGTGAATGATCACCAAATTGTCCAAACAAGGTAGGACGGCAGTCTGCCTGGGAACCTTCCACTTGGAGAAATATAGCAACAGCGATTTGTGGAACATTCCACTTGAAGAAACGAGGTTGCAGGTTACCTCTTCATGAACTGCTAAAAAGCCCTGGGATGGGACCCTGCCTCCCCACCCCAAATGAGCGGGGCCTCACAGACTCACCTTGGCTGTCTCTGAAACGGTGTTCCAATTTCCCCCACTCAGGGTGAACTTCCCACTGCCGATCCGGGTCAGGATTTCCTCCGGTGTGTCACTGGGTCCATTGGCAAATGGAGTGTATCTGGAGAAAAGTCCACCGAGTTGGGGTATAGCCTCTGGCCTCCATCCTGGGGCTAGGGGTGGGGGTCGGGAGCTGTTTCTCCCTTCAGGCTGGGTACTCCCCAGGGCGGAGTCTTCCCCTTCCATGTGGGGCTCCCAAAGGCAGGGCTGAGCCTCTCCCCTCAGCCAAGCACCAGCCCCGCCTGTGCACTAGGGCTGGAGGGAGGGCCGGGGAGAGGGGCCGCTCACCCCGCCAGCATGGTGTACAGCAGAATGCCCAGGCTCCAGATGTCGCAGCCTTCATCGTAGCCCTGGCGTTTCAGCACCTGGCAGGAAGGAAGGCAGGGGAGGGTGGTTGGTCTGAGGGGCAGCAGCAGTTGGCCCCATATGCTCGTGAGCTGCTCCCCAAAGGGCAGGACAAGGACCCCAACCATGGGCTGGATCCTCCCTTGGTACCGAAGCCAAGGCCACACAGACTGGAACCCTGGACCCCGTGGGGCCTCTGTAAAAGGGCACAAGGCCTCCTGTGCCAGGCTCCCTGGAGCACTCACCTCGGGGGCCACAAAGTTGGCAGTGTAGCAAGGCGTCATGAGGAGCCCATTCTCAGCCCGCAGCTGCTTGGCAAAGCCAAAGTCGCAGATTCGCAGGCACTCGGGGTTCCCAGACTCGTCCACGTACAGGATGTTGCTGGGCTTGAGGTCCCTATGAACAACCTAGGGGCAGGGGGTCTGGTCAGTTCTCAATGTGGGCAGGCTGCTAGTGGCCCAGGTCAACTGCCAGGGATGAGACAGTTAGGAAGACGGGCCCAGAGAGGGACAGAAGGACCCAGAATCTGAAAGGAAGGGAAGGGGCTGAAATGGGGCCCTTAGGGCTGCTGGTACTGCCGACTTGAATTTCGTGTGGATGTCTGCGAGGCAGCCCTAATTTCACCTGTCCACACCAAACTACTTATTTCTCCCCTCAAGTCTGCTCATCACAGTTTTTCCTGAAGACAACTCCACCGATGCTTCCCATTGCTTGGGTCAAAATCTTGAGTCCTCAATTCCTCTTTTTTTCTTATATTCCTCAATCAAGGCATCAGTAAGCTCTGCTGTCTCTACCACTGAAATATATCCAGAGCCCAACCACTTTTCAACCCCTCTACTGGCAGCACTGATCCCAACCAGGGACGCTATCATCCCTCACCTGCGTTACGGCAACCACCTCCTAACTGGTCTCCCTGCTTCTGCCCTGCCTCCTACAGTCCTAAATACAGCAGCCAGGGCGCCTGGGTGGCTCAGTTGGTTAAGCGTCTGCCTTCGGCTCAGGTCATGATCCCAGGGTCCTGGGATTGAGCCTCGTGTCAGGCTCGCTGCTCAGAGGGGAGCCTGCTTCTCCCTCTCCCTCTGCAGCTCCCCTTGCTTGTGTGCACGCTCTCCCTCTTTCAAATAAATAATCTTTTTTAAAAATACATACATACATACAGCAGCCAGAGGGATCCTGTTAAATTAAGTCAGATCATGTCATCCTGGCTGGAACCCCCCAAAGCTTCCCCTTTTAAGAGGCAGAGTCCTTCCAAAGGCCTACATGGCCCCACCTGATCTTTCCCCTGCCCCTCACCCACATCTCTTGTACTCTGTTGTCCTCTAGCACCCTCCTCCTTGCTCAATCAGCTTCAACCACACCAGCCTCTTTGCACTTCCTTCAACATGCCAAGCACACTTCTGCCTCAGGGCCTTTGCACTCACTGTTCCCACTTTCAGGAACATTCTTCCCTCAAGCATCTGCCTGGCTCATTCTCTTGTTTCTTTCAGGTCTCAGCTCAAATGTTACCTTATCAGTGGGGACTTCCCTGGACCATTCCATATAAAATAGCAAATACCAACCAGTACTCCTTAGGCTCCTCATCCTGCTTTATTTTTATCCATAGCATTTACCTCCATTTGACATAATATTTACTTGTTTTTCTGAATCCACCCACTGGAATATAAGTTCCATGAGTGTTTTGTTCACTGCTGTATCTCAACAGTTAAAACAGTTCCTAGCACACAGTAGGTATTCAAGGAGCATCTGTCCAATGTCATTCAGGCCTGAAGCAAATGACTCCTCTGGCCCCCCTGTGCTCCTCTGTAATCTGAGGGCTGAACCACTCCACTTTCCATCCTCCCCCCGTCCCTCTGTAGGGTTCTATGTAGAGCCAATCCTCCATTACCTCATTATCGACAACTCTCAGATCGCCAACCCTAGCCCAGAACTTTCCTGAGTCCAGAATCATATAGCTGCTTGCCAGAGATCAACCACTGAATGTTCCACAGACCCTCGAACCCAACACATCCCAGACTAAACTCGGTCTCACCCTCTTGCTCCTCCTCCCATAAGCTAATAGGGTGTTGACAAAAACCTTCAATGGCTCCCTACTACCTGCAAGATAAAGCCCAAAGTCCCCATCCTGGTGTGGGAGGCTCAGTTATCCATTCCAGCCTCACTGTCCACCACAACCCCTCAAGTGTCCTGAGCTCAGGCCAATGGAGGCTCCCTCGACCATAATCATATCTGTCTGTGGAATGGCTGCTCACCTCCAGCACCCCAGCACAGAGCAAATGCTAAGTGAACTCTGTGCAATGAATGAACAAATCCACCTCTAAAACACATAGAGATCTTGCAGGTGAGGTTTTGACTCTCACAGATTAGCTGGCTTTATGAGATGATCCTTTCATAGCCCCAGTTGAGCCCCAAGCCCTCTAGCAGGTGCCTGTGGGGCAGGTAGGTTGGAGGGTAGACATGGCCCTGACAGTCTACCTCCAAGAGGGCACAGTGCCGGATGAGGAGAGGGCTACACCGGCAGGGTGGTCTGGGTGACACCTGCAAACTGTATCCACACTCTTGGGAAGCCCCTTCCTGGGCTGTTGCCTGACCAGCTCCTAGGGCTCTGTCCTTCTGATACAATCATATGGCCCCAAAGACAAGGCCAGACCCCAAGAATGTAGACTCTCTTCCCTGCGGAGGGCCCAGCCAAGCTTTCCAGAGGTCAGGGATGCTCAGCCTGGCTGAGGGTATGAGTGATCTTCCTGGTTTCCAAAGTATTCTCCTACCCATGGTCTCACGGGGGCTGCCGTGATGCCTAGGTCAGTGGGCAGGGCAGGGACTGCCGGCTCTATTCTCCAGAGAAGGAAGCCAGGGCTATGAGAAGAGAATGGACTTGCTCATGTAAACAAGAAGCAGAGGTGGGGCTTGAACCCAGCTCTGACCTTAATTCCACAGTCTGCAGTTTGGTGTGACAATGACACTTTTGGGAAACTGGGATACGGAAGTTTTCGCTCTTTATCCTGCCGTCACACAACACAGAGAAACGGCAAACGCCTCCAGGTACTGTGGCTCACTACAGCAGGAAGCCCCGGCCGGGAGATTCTGATACCTGTCCCCCGCCCACCCCGGGTGTGTGTGGGGGAAGGGGTAGTGCAGGCTCCCATCCCCCTGCCCTGAAGACCACAACAGGCGGGGCAAGCGAGGAGTGAAGCCAGGCTGAGACGGAGCCAGGCCAACCAGTCTAAGGGGCAGCTGTGACCTACTCTGCTCCAGCTGACAGTCCCCACGTGGCAACTCAGGCCCAGGTTTCAAAAGGAGCCCAGTTACCTGACTCAACCAAACCCAAAGCAAAGAAACCACCCCACAGCCTGCAGGCCAAACAAAATGTGCATGCAGGTCAAATGCAGCCAGCGAGTAGTAGGCTGTGGCCTCTGGCAGAGCTGTGATTTCAGTCGGGCCAGAGTGCGAATCCTGCCTTTAGCAGCCTGTGTGATCTTGGACGTGTCACTTAAGCTCTCTAGACCTCGGTTTTGGGAAATGGGGCTGGTGATAGTGCTGAGGCCAGAAGGAGCATATGAGTATATGAGTTATGTACCGGGACTATTTAGCGCCGGGCTTGGGAAATGGCAGCTGTGGTCACAGTGACTCCAGCACTCCCCAGGCTGACCCCACCGCCGGGCTGGACCTTAAGCTACAGAGCACGCTTGTTAAGAAGCACTCAAAGGGGCGCCTGGCTGGCTCGGTCGTTTGGGCAGCTGCCTTCAGCTCACGTCATGATCCCAGGGTCCTGGGGTCGAGCCCCGCATCGGGCTCCCTGCTCGGTGGGGAGCCTGCTTCTCCCTCTCCCTCTGCCGCTCCCCCTGCTCATGTGCTCGCGCACGCTCTCTCTCTCTCTCCCTCAAATAAATATTTGAGGGAGAGAGATAGAGAGTGAGAGAGCATGAGCAGGCAGGAGGAGCAGAGGGAGAGGGAGAAGTGGACTCTCTGTTGAGCAAGGAGTCTGATGCGGGGCTCGACCCCAGGACCTTGATCATGACCTGAGCCGAAGGCAGGCGATTAAACGACTAAGCCACCCAGGCACCCCAAATAAATAAAATCTTTAAAAAAAGCAGCACATAAGATTAGAGGGACAACAAGGACGGGCAAACTAGAGGACTGGGAAGCCGGATTAGCGAGGAGACTTTTACTTACCCCTGGGCCTCAGCTCCCTCACCTCTACAATGGGCATGATGACAGTCCCCACTTCCAACTGTCTGTCAGAACAGTTAGGTGAGTTGGTATGTAAAGTGCTTAGAACTCTGTCTGGCCTGTGGGAACTGCTGTGTAGAGCCCGCTACCATTAGCAGCCACCTCTGTCGTCCTCCCCGTCACTGGAGGATGTGCATTTAGGCGCCTGGAACACACACACACACACACACACACACACACACACACACTGAAGTTCTTTTATGTAAATCATCTGGGTAAACAGAGAAGCCGAAGTGTGACTCTCTACTGACTTCTCCAACAGGCTGTCCCGGGCTCAGTGGGGCCCTTCTGGTGACAACATGAGGGAAGCTAGGCATAAAAGGACTCCATGTGTTCAACAAAGAACTCTTGCAAAATAAGATGAAAAAGACAGACAACCCAATTTTTAAAAATAAACATAGGACTTGAACAGGCAGTTCATGAAAGAGACTGTCCAAAATGACAATAAACACACAAAGAGGGGCTCAACTTCACTGGTCATCAGGGAAATGCAAATGAAAACAGCAACGAGAAAGCCCTCCCCACCTACCGGAACAGCTAGGATTCGAGCCATGCAATAACCCAAGCCTGGGCAAGGACCAGAACTCCCGCACGCTCTGGAGGGGCTGTAAGCGGGCAAAACAGCTTTGGAGAACTGTTTGGCATCACCTGCTAAAGACGAACATACACACACACACATACACACACACCGCAACCCGGAGGGTCCACTGCTACACACAACGTCACAATACCCATGGGCGGTCACCAAAAGACAAGCGCTAGAATGTCACGGCAGCATTATTTATTTGTCATCATCGAAAACTAATAACAATCCAGAGTCCCTTAACAGCAGAAGGGACCACAGAAGCATTGTCTGTTCATACAGCAGAAGTTACACCGCAATGAGGATGAGGGAGCGACAGCCGCACGACGACATGGAGGACTCGCAGAGCCAGAGGCAACAGGGGAGGTGTTTATAAAATTCAAAGACAAGCAAAACGAATCGAAGCTGTTAGCAGTTAGCTTAGAATGGTCATCCTTGGGAAGGGGGCAGGGACTGGCAGGGATATGACGGAATTCGGGGAAACCGGAAAAGCTCTGATTTTTTTTTTTCTTTAAGATTTTATTTATTTATATGACAGAGAGAGACACAGTGAGAGAGGGAACACAAGCAGGGGGAGAGGGAGAAGCAGGCTTCCCGCTGAGCAGGGAGCCTGATGAGGGGCTCGATCCCAGGACCCCGGGATCATGACCTGAGCCGAAGGCAGACGCCCAACGACTGAGCCACCCAGGCGCCCCAAAAGCTTTGATTCTTGATCTGGGTGCTGGTTATGTGGGTGTACTCACTTTCTGAAAATTTACTGACTTGAACGTTGGGATTCATGTTTATGTCATACTTCAATAAAAAGATAACATTAAAACAAATAGAAAGTCCCAGTGGACACTGTTGCTGGTCATCCCCTTCCCATTCCTCTTAGGAGAGTCCCAGCTTCTAAACCACAGATACTGCCAATTCATAATCAGCTCAAAGAATCTCCCTCCAAATACCTCAATGAGAGTTTCCCATTTCCTCATCATCTCCCCTGGTATTTGGAAAGGGCCAGAAACTTTAGAGACCCACAGACTCGCAACGTTGGGAAAGAGACCACTTTCTCCCATAACACTGCCCCCCCCACGTGGTTGTCTGTACTTGGGAGTTTATATGTCCCTAGTAGAGGAGGCAGCTCTCACTCTACAAAGTCCTTCCTTGCTTTGAGCTTGACCCATTGGAAACTCACTGCTTTGGCTCTGTCTTCTAAACCTTCTTGGGGGTAACTTTAACCAGTACTCACTTGAGAACAAAACAGGAAAAGGAAACATTTACTACCTGACCTGACATATTTAAATATTAGTCTATTTGCACTGGCCATTTCAAAAGCCAAAACCACTTCGAACATGACCATTAAAACGGTACATGTGGTAACCAAATTGAAGCTCTGATTCTTTTTTTTTTTTTTAAAGATTTTACTTACTTTTTTTGTCAGAGAGAGAGAGAGCACAAGCAGGGGGAGTGGCAGGCAGAGGGAGAGGGAGAAGCAGGCTCTCCGCCAAGCAAGGAGCCCGATGTGGGACTCGATCCCAGGACCCTGGGATCATGACCTGAGCCGAAGGCAGACGCTTAACCAACTGAGCCACCCAGGCATCCCACTCTGATTCTTTTTTTTTTTTTAGAGATTTTATTTATTTGACAGAGAGACACAGCGAGAGAGGGAATACAAGCAGGGGGAGTGGGAGAGGGAGAAGCAGGCTTCCCGCGGAGCAGGGAGCCCGATGTGGGACTCAATCCCAGGACCCCGGGATTATGACCTGGGCCGAAGGCAGACGCTTAACGACTGAGCCACCCAGGCACCCCTCTGATTCTTTTTTACAAAAGAATCCCCCTCATAAATTAGACAGAATCAGACATTGCCATTTTTGCAAACCCTAATGAAATGACTGATGCAGGCAAAGATCCTGAAAGGATGAAACCATTGCATGAGAGGTTGGTGAGGGTCTTTACAGTACACCGTCGGGCTCACCCACTGCCTGCCACCCATTCACCCATCCCTAGACTGTTACCACCTGAGAGGACCAATGACTAATGGGGGCAAAGTGACGCTGTGCTTGGGGAT
Organism: Mirounga angustirostris; assembly: GCF_029215605.1. Classification (NCBI taxonomy): domain Eukaryota; kingdom Metazoa; phylum Chordata; class Mammalia; order Carnivora; family Phocidae; genus Mirounga; species Mirounga angustirostris. The sequence continues at coordinate 170,459,298 of NW_026991712.1, forward strand.
GTGATGCCGTATGAAGTACACCACACCTCCCATGAAGTGTTTTCTAACTCCTTGCTTCTGAAAAGAAGCTGAAGCAGAATATAATTAAGATTTTAGAAATACAGGCAATAGAGAAACAATTACAATGATGCCATAGGGCACCTGGGTGGTTCAGTCGGTTAAGCGTCTGCCTTTGGCCCAGGTCATGATCCCAGGGTCCTGGGATCGAGTCCCCAGTTGGGCTCCCTGCTCAGTAGGGTCTGCTTCTCCCTCTGCCCCTCCCCCCTGCTTGTGTTCGCTCTCTCTCAAAAATAAATAAAATCTTAAAAACAAAAGAGAATACTTTTTAAAAAATGATGCCATAAGGAAGCAAACAGACACATTCAGAATGTGGGACATTCCACAGAACTGATCTCTTCAACTAGTCAGCGGCATAAAAAAGGGGAGGTTTTACTATGGAGGTTATGTGGATGTATATATTTAACAAAACTCTTCGGGTTATACACTTAAGCTCTACCATATGCAAAATTTATCTCTGTTTTTGAAAAGAGACTTAAGGGATTTAACAAGTGAAGGAAAGGTGTAAATCTTACAGAGATTGTGATTCCAATATTACTAATGGCAAAAAGATTTTTTGAAAGGACAATAGGGAAATGTATCTATTGACTAGGTACTATGTGAACACAAGTAATTGTTAATTTTGAAAGTTGTTATGAAGGAAAATGTCTTTTTTAGGGTTAGAGACATACAACTAAGATTGTGTGAGGTCTGAGATATGCTTTAAAATACTTTAATTATAGGTATTTATGGGTCAAGTGTCATAATGTCTGTAACTTCCTTTCAAATGCATCTGTAAAAATATATATTTATATGCAGAGATAAGGATATAGAGGTAGAGACAAAGAAACAGAGATAAAGAAAATGTGGCAGACTGTTAAGATTTGGTGAATCTAGAAGAGAAATGGTTTTCATAAGATTCTTTTAACTTTTCTATAGATTTGAATGTTTTCCTCAATAAAAGGTTGGGAGAAATACTTCAGCAACAACAAAAAAAGAAAGAAAGAGAGGGAAGGAAGAAGAGGAAGGAAGGAAAGAAGGAAGGAATGAAAGGGGAAGAAAAAAGAAAAGAAAGAGAGGGAGGGAGAGAGGGTAGAAAGGAGATAAAAATCTCAACAATTCTTTAATCTGGGTGATGGGTATCTGGAGGTTCATTATACTCTTCTCATAGTTTTGTATATATTTAAAAATTTTGACAATAGAAAGTTAATAAAAAAAAAAAAAAAGCACAGCAATGATCTGGCCCTATTCCTCCCTATGCAGCATTTTCCACGGGGCTGCTGTGGCCCGTGGAGCCTTCCAAGGGCGGTGAGGTGGCAGCTCCTGCTATCCTGAGTTCGCAGATGAGGAAACGGCTCAGAGGTGAGAGGCCTTCCCAACAGTACACGCAGGACTTGGACACAGCCGATCACTGGATTCCAGAACTTGCATTCTTAACCCCCACGCTGTCTGACCGCGAGCACCCCAAAACATCATCTTGTCCAGAGAGAAACTCATGCTAACTCTATTTTCAGCTTCTATACACACCACAGGAAATCTTCCACCTCCATCCCATGCAATGATAAAGGCCAAGTCGTATGGTTTGGACAAATACCTCTTCTCTAGCACCTGCTGTCTTTCCAGCAGCATTTCCTCCTGCATCCACTTCCTCTGTCCTAGCAGCCGAACCCACAACCAGATTCAACTCCCTGCTGACCCTGCAGCTTCCTAACTCACAGACCCACACCCGATCTGCAGCTCCTCAACCACGTTCCTCAGTCGGACATTCTGGCTCTATTCTTCTCTGGCTGTGTGACCTTGGGCAAGTCACCTCACATCTCTGAGCCTTGGTCTTCTTACCTGTAAAGTGGGGCCAATAACAGTAGCTACCTCCTAGGTCTGTTGTGAAAATCAGCTGAGATAGCGTAAGGAAAGAACTTAACATGGTGCCTGGCACACAGCAAGTACTGTGTCAACATTCCTTTTCACCATCCGGCCTCATCTCTCCCTCCTTCCCTTCCTTACATCCATCTCCTTACCCACCCACCACCCATCGTCTCCCCTCTGGCTGGCTGCCTGAAGACAGCTCCTGCCTGGGCCAGCCATGGCTCATGCACTCTGCTGATGGTAAGATCCTCAGCAGCCCGTCATCCCCACTGGGTGCCCCCTACCCCGGACTTACCCCCTGGGAGTGCAGGTACTCCACGGTTTTGCTGATGGTGTGCAGGACAAAGCTGGCCTCCCGCTCTGAGAAGAATTTCTGCCGCAAGATCTTGTCTAGCAGCTCCCCACCCCGCATCAGCTCTGTCACCAGGTACACGTGTTTGCCATCATCGTACACCTGTCAGAGACCTCACCGTCAGGGCCCTCCCCTCCATGCCAGGCCTGGGTCCCTTGGTTACCCATTCACCAGGCCAGGAAAGAAGGACATAAGCCTCGGATATGTGTTCTGCTCCGTGCTTCAGTAGCCCCCATGGGGCCACTTCTCTGGGCTTCTGTCCTCCCTAGACAGGAGGATATTGGCCCTGGTCCCCCAAGGGGCAGGAAAGAGGTCAGAGAAGGCCCGAGTCGGAAGTGGAGAGCCTTGGGGCGCAGCCAGACTGGTGGCACAAAGATCCTTCCCTCCCATGAGCAGAGGAAAATCCGAAGTCAAAGGAATGGCAGTTCTGAGACAAATCCCAGAGTTGAGTGCCCCAGGCCCCATCCCGGTCTCAAGGACCCTCCCACTCACATCTTTCAGAGTGATGATGTTGGGGTGCTGCCCATACCGCAGAAGAATCTCAATCTCTTCTGAGGGATCCCGCTTGCTCTTGTCGATGACCTGAGGAAAGGGGGCACATGGGCGACATCAGGGGGACATTCTCCAGAGTTCCTCCCTGCCACAGAGCCCACACTGCAGGGCTTGGAGGTGGGGGGGGGTCTCAGCCGCATTCCTTTCACCCACCCAGAGAGCCTAAGGCACCCACCCTCCCCCGCCAAAGGGCCAGGGCTACATTGGCCTCCCCCCAGCCCAGGATCCTTGGCTGAGACATGGTCAAGAGGCCCACCTTGACAGCATACTCCGTATTGGTGGCCTTGTGGACACAGCGCTTGCACACGGAGTAGGAGCCCACACCGATCATCTCCTTTACGACATAGCCATCGCTAAAAACCAGGTTTTTCCCGTGGAGTTGCTGCAGGAGACCAACAGGTGGGGCTGACCCTCTGCTCTAGAATGCAGGGGTCGTCCTCCAGCGCCCAAGGCCTTGGCTCAGTGGAGGTGGCACCAGGCAAGAGTTGGAGGCCTGGGGCAGAATCTTGGTCCTGTAACCTCGAGCAAAAATCTCCCTCTGGGCCTCGGTTTTCTACTCTATATGGGCACACGCAGTGGCTCCAGGCTGTGGTCAGACGGGGGTGACGAGAGCAGGCAACAGAGTCACGACACACACATCATGAGGTCTGTGGCTCTGAGAAAGCTGGGCAGGCCTGAGGGACGTAGGAGCCCTGAGCTGGGTCCCGGCGCTGCCACTTCCTGTGAACTTGGGTGAGTTGCCTCCCCCTTCTGGCGTGTCAGAGCCCATGTCGTGAGGTGTCTTAAGGTTCTGAGCCATTAACAATAGCAAATACTTCTGTGGTGCTTAGTGTGGGGCAGGAACTATTCCCAGCACTTTTCAGCAGTGACCACATGCCCTGTGACAGCCCTGGTTCATGCCTGTTGTCTTTACACCCAGTCTGGTGTATTGTTTGTCCTGGACAAAGGTGTCTCAGCTGTATAATAAATTACATGGTCACCTTAACTTTCACACACAACAACCTATGGAGAAGGTTCTATCATCATCCCCATTTACAGCTGAGGGAACCGAGGTGCTGGGAAGGTAAATCTGTCACTCAAGGTCCTTTACCTTAGAAGCTCTGAACCCGGGCAATGAGCTCCGGAGTCTACACTCAGGCCTCTCACTTCTAAGTTTCCCACGGAGCTGGGGAAGTGCGCTCATGGGGGACAAATGTGAGGAAACCTGAGCCCTCTGCCCCCCGTCCCCGTCAGGGACCTGTCAGCCACCCCACAGCACTAGCACCCTGGGCACCCCCTCACATTTATTTATCTAGGCTTTACAACGTCCCCGGCTCTGTGCTCGGAAATTTCTATCCATGTGGCCACCCAAGCAGAGAAACTGGGGCCCAAGGAGGCTGGGAGGTCCAACGGACTACACAGTGACAGTCAGGGTTTGACACTCAGTGACTCCAGAGCCTGTGCCCCCAGCTGTTCTGCCTTGGCGACTCCCGGGTAGGGAAGACAACGGAGAAGCAGTCTCCTGCCCCCTCACCTGTACCACTGAGTGCAGTGGGGCCTGTGTGGCCCGAGGCTTGCCGTCGTCCTCCATCAGGCCAGTGGCCACGAAGCTGAAGCCACGGAACAGTTGATGGGCACCAGCACTGGGGGGGATGCCTGGGGAGTCTGCAGGGGTGGGAGGTAGATGTGACCCTGAGAAGGCGCCCTTGACCATGGGGCTTCCAGGCCTGCCTCAGCAGCTGGCTGTGGAGGGGGCTTGGGTAGGCCCCTCATGCCAGGCCTCAGGCAGCCCATTTGTTCATGTGTCTTTAGACCAGCCCAGCCCTGACACACAAGAAACATAGAAGACCCCCCACACTGGGCGTCTGGCCCAAGCCAAGACACTTCATCTCTTTCTGGAGGCCTACTGCCTCAGGTCTGCCCCTTTGGGTCCATCTTCTGTGCAGCACCAGGAGGGATGGTCCCAACTACAAATCTACCCCCTGCCCGAACCCTTCAAGTGCTCCCCTCGGACCTCAGAAGAAAGCCCAACTCCTCAGCTGGGCAACTGAGGTCCTTGCAATCTTAGCTTCCTCTGTCTCCACTCTGCAGCTCAGCCTCACTGGACTCCCCAGGTCCTTAAAGGAGCCCCTGAGCCCCCGCACATGCTATTCCCTGTAATTGGGTACTCCACGGCTCTTCTGCCCTTCAAGGCTCGGCTGTCACACTCCCCTCTGAGAAACTCTGCCTGAAGCTGCTCCTCCAGCTCCTCACCCCTGTGAAGCTGCACTCGTCACACTGCCCAGTTTTCATGTCTCTCCCCCAAATAGAGTCTGAGCCCTATGAAGGCAGGGCCAGCCCCCGTCCCCCATGGCTGATCACTGGCAACAGCAGGAACCTGGTACATATGGGTCAGATAAGTGAATCAAGATGAGACAAACTATTGGAGAAGTGCTAAGCTCCCTGTCATCAGAGATGTGCAAGCCACAGTGAGAAAAGCACCCCCTCTGCTAAAACCCATCCATCTGGGAATCCTTCCAGAACTAACACTACCCCCCCAATATCTGGCCAAAATATTGGGATTTATCAAACTCCCTCCCAGAAGCCCCCTCCTTGGCTTCTCGCAGTAACCCCAGGAACTGAGAGGGTCTGTGGCTGAGCCCACGTTCTAGATGAGTACACTGAGGTCCAGTGATCAGAGCAGCCAAAGGCGATTCCCACATTTGCCCCTGACCTGTGGGCGCTGTCACCTCTGCTCTGCCAGACTGTCTCCACCTCATGTTTCTGCTGGGTCGGATTCTTTAGTCCTGACGTGAATGTGAGCCTCATGTGTTCGGTCTTCCCAGCGGGCTGGAAGATGCCCCGGGGAAGGGGGCCCGACTTTTCTACTGTGGCCTTAACCACCCACTCCCCCACCCCCTCACCCAGACACAAAGAGGCCCATAGAGCCCTGGAGTGGGAGAGTCAGGCCGAATGAGATGGGGACAAAGAGTCAGAGACCTATCCTGCGGTCTGCCCACACACCTGGGCCTGACCACCCTACATCCTGAGGGGCCCCCAACTCCCTGCTTCCCTCCTGTACCAGCCCAAGACAAGCCAGACCACAGACGCACCCTTGGGTGTGCGGGACGTGAACTCGGTGTCAAAGTAGAAGGTGTCGTCAGGTTGCGCCACGGCCGGCTTGAAGGGTGGCTTGATCTCACGACGGTACAGCTTCTGCAAGGTGGGGTGGGCACTCCGGTCACCATGGTGCCCCCACAGCCCATCAGGAGCCTCGGGCAGGAGAAGGTAATTGGCCTGGAGTGCAGGCACCCTGGGAGGCCAACCTTGCCTCCAAGGCCATGCCGTCACCCTCTGCTCCACATCCGGGGCCCTTGTTGGTAGAAGCCCCCTCCCGCCACAGGTGAAGCCCTGATGGGGGCTCTGGGGTGGACAGACACACTCACATTCCAGTCAATGGTAGAGTAGAAGGCATGCCGCTTGATTTCCTCTGCCCCATCAGGGCCGGAGCCTGAAAGAGCCCAGATGAGGGGTCTGCCCTTGGACGGTCCAAGCCCCCAGACACCCACCCTGTCTGCTGTGTGACCTCACCATGGTCTGGGACCAGCGACTGCAGCAGTCTACTGGGAGCATGGGGGACAATGGGCTCCCCCTGTCCCAAATCCACCCAGCCATGACCCCAAAGGCCTACTGCCCACTCAGCATTTTCCACTTTCTGGAGATCCTTATGATCAAGCTCCAGTGTACTGATGGAATAAGAAAGGCCCAGAGAGGTCAGGCAACTTGCCTAAGGCCACACAGAACAGAAATTGGCCTTGTCTGAGATCTGCAGAGGCCCCCATCTCCCTCCCAGCCCAGGCCTCCTCCCTATTGCTCTTATCCCATGTCCTTGTCAGCCACCAGGCAGACTCTCACTCCATTCAACCCCAGGGACCCGGACTGGACCTTACAAAGCTGGTCATGGTCCAGAGGAACCCAGGGGCCAAGGAGCCAAGACACAGTGAACATCTTCTACACAACAGGCATGTTCATGCAACTTCATTTAGTCAATAGGGTTCCAGAGCATCATCTCCCATGGAGACGGGGACCCAGGGCTCGGGGAGGTGAAGTCAACTGCCTTGGGTCACTTAGCTCATAAATGGCCCTCATTCAACAAATATTTATGGAGGGACCACTGTGTGGGGGCGGTGAGGACCTGACACGGGGCCGGGATTGGGACCTGAGCCTCCTGACTCTTGAGCTCATGCTCTTTCTGCTGTGCCAGCAGCCTTGGCGAAGGAGCTGTGTGGGGGCCTCTGTCCTTGTCCCCAGGGGGAGTGGGGATGACTCAGTTCCTGCCTTCCCCCTACACACAGGTCACCCCCCCCAAACACCACACATGGAGCCAGAAAGCAGGGTGGCCCGCGGCATTGTCTGCCCACACAAAGGACAACAACGGCCCCTTTCAGCCCCAGATGTGGCTCTGTGGCCTAGGCTGCAGCTGTACCCCGCTCCCCTCCCGAGCTGGGGCTGCTTACCGAGCCGGTTGGCAGGATTCCGCTTGAACAGGGCCCGCAGGAGGCTCTGGGCTTCCGTGCTCAGAAACTGGGGCATGCCCAGCTTCGCCCTAAAATAGCCCCCAGGTCTCATCAGGGCTGAGCCCGCCCCAGAGGCCCTGTCTCCCCTCCCCACTCTGTCCAGGTCGAATTTCCAGCTCAATCCAGACAAACCATCCACTAACTCACCTCCCAAAGACTTCAGGGATTCCCCGCCCAAGCCCAGGAAAGCATAGTGCTTAACCCAGAGGAGGGTCTCATTAATGGGGAAATCTGAGGCAAGAACAGGGTATTATTCTGGCCCCCAAGCTGGGGCCAGCATCGGGGGAAACCCTAAAGTGTCAGGGCAGGGCTGGTGCTTACTTCAGAATCAGCGTCATGGTCTCCTTCCGGTCCTTCCCCTGGAAGGGCAGGGAGCCCGTCAGCATCTCAAACTGCAAAGGACAAGGGTCTGTGAGGCTGTGGTCTCCATCTCCCATGTCCCCCACCTCCTCCCACCCAGGCCAATCAGCTCCATTCCCAGGATTCTTGCTGGACTGTGGCAGGTCCACCTGGATCAAGAATTGTGACTGTCTCTCTTTCCTCTGCCAATCAGAACACCAAAAGCAGTACTAGGGGCTGAGGCTGAGGTGAGGCCCAATCCCAGGCTGGGGGCAGCCCATGTGGGGCCAAGCCTGGAATCCTCCCAAGGAAGGAACCTGCAGCTGGGTGGAGGGTGAGGCAGCTTGGCTGGGAAAATACAGGAGGAAGTCTTAGAGACTATCAACCCCCTCACTGTACAGAGGGGAAAACTGAGGCCCAAAGCATGGGCTGAATGCTTTACCCCTGTCTGGGCACTCACCATCAACACCCCGTAGGACCACCAGTCGGCACTGTGGGTGTGGCCCTGGCGGTTGACGACCTCGGGGGCCATGTACTCCACCGTCCCACAGAAGGAATAGGCCTTTTTCTCATGGTCAATGGCCTCCTTGCTCAGGCCAAAGTCTGTGGCAAGGAGGGCAAGAGGACACGTCTTTAGGAACCCCCCTGCCTTCCTTGCTGCCAACCCCTGCACACCCAATGCCCCTGCCCACAGGCCTGAGGACATCACCCCCATGACACTCGGGAGGAGGCTAAGGCCCAGAGAGGTTAGGTAACTTGCTCAAGGTTACCTAGTGGGGAGCTAGGGTTCACACCCAGGCCATCCCAAGTCTAGGGCCTGGACTTTTGACCACTTCCAAGTGCCTGGCACAGCCTCTCAGGTAGAACGGATCTCCTGGCACTCAGCCCATGCCTATCAAGAGCCCATCCTGCCCTCCCCTGGGACTTGATGGGGGGGGGCGGGGAACAGGGGCCCTCTACTCACCAGTGAGTTTGATGTGGCCCTCCTCATCCAGAAGGATGCTGTAATGAAGAGATGGGTTCTGGTGACACCATGGGGGTTGTGGGGGGCTGGGCCTGGCCCAGAGAAGGTGATCCACCCAGATCCATCTGATGAGAGGCAGGTGGAGTAGACGGGTGCTGCCATGCACACATGTTGCCTGCCTTCTTTGCTAATCCTTGAAACAACGGGCTGAGGTAGGGACTATTATGGCCCTATTTTAACAATGGGGAAACTAGGGACACCTGGGTGGCTCAGTCGTTAAGCGTCTGCCTTCGGCTCAGGTCATGATCCCAGAGTCCTGGGATCGAGCCTCGCATCGGGCTCCCTGCTCAGCAGGAAGCCTGCTTCTCCCTCTCCCACTCCCCCTGCTTGTGTTCCCTCTGTCAAATAAATAAAATAAAATAAAACAAAACAACCAATGGGGAAACTAAAGCTCAGGGAAGTTAAGTAACTCCACACGGTCACAGAACTAACAGGTGGTGGAGATAAGATTTGAATTCAGGTCTGCCTAACTCAAAAGCCAGATCTCTTTCCAGCCCAGCACCTGTTCCCCTGGGCTCCCCCAAGTTACCATTTGAGGATATTTTAGCTATTAAGGAAAATTCTAGAGAGGACCATATCAAGGAATGACTTTTAGTGATGGCATCTCAGACATCACACTGGATTAGCAAAAAATGTAGGCAATCACCTGCACGGAGGAGCCTCAGTCTCGTCAATGGCAGAATGGTGATTAGGCAGCCCCCCAAGGTGGGCCTGCTGCCACCACCACCCCACTCCAACCACCTATTCATGGGGCAGCCATAGAGAGGGAGACTTTGTTGGGGAGAGTCACACCCACCCCTCAGGAGAGACCCCAGGGCCTGCCTCTGCACTCCCTAGGGAGGCTGGTATGGAGCGCGGGCTTCACTCACTTTTCAGGCTTGAGGTCTCTGTAAATGATGCCCAGGCTGTGCAGGTGGTCCAGGCCCAAAGCCAGCTCAGCCAGGTAAAACTTCACATCCTCCTCTGTGAACATCACCTACGACAGGCGGGAGGGAGCGTCAGCTGGGAGTGCCTCTTCGTCAGGAGCTAGGGCACTGGGCAATCAGCAGCTTCCTGGTCCTCAGGGCCCACCCTGGGGAGGACCCTTAGACACCCCCAGGCCATACTCTCTTCTCCTTATAAAGGGGGTTGAGTATGAAATGACTAACATACAAGTCACTCATCGTGGCATTGTTTGGAAATAGCAAAAGGGTTGCAAAGAGCCCAAGCGTTGAGCAGAAGACTGAAATGAACTCCCCGGCATGATGGAGTGCTATGTAGCCCTAAACACACAAGGAATCTCTCCATGTGCTGATATGGATCGATCTCTAAGATACACTGTCTTGAGCAAGGCAAGATACAGAACGGTATATACAGGGTAGTGCTTTTTCTGTAAGAAAATGGGGGTTGGAATTCAGAACATGTATCAGAATGGTTTGTATTACTAAAGAAACATGGGGTGCTTAAACAAGAAATCAATAAAAATGTTTACCTATGGGGGTAGAGGGACTGGGGTGGGAGGAAGACTTCTCAATGAGATTTTTCTTTTCAATCATGTAAACGTATTACCTATTCAAACATTAAAATAACATTTAAAAATTTTTTTTAAAGTTTGTTTCTCTTCTGAAGGTTGACTTGTATTAATGGTCCCATTTTTATATCTGGCTCAAATTCTTTTACGTCAGTTAAAATCCTTTTGGTTAGGGGCGTCTGGGTGGCTCAGTCAGTCGGGCGTCTGCCTTCAGCTGGGCTCGTGGTCTCGGGGTCCTGGGATTGAGCCCCACGTCAGGCTCCCTGATCAGTGGGGAGTCTGCTTCTCCCTCTCCCTCAGCCTCTGTCCCTCCCACTCATGCTTGCTCTTTCTCTCAAATAAATAAATAAAATCTTAAAAAAAAAAAAATCCTTTTGGTTAACACATAGGACATAATGTTAAAATATCCAGATTTCTGGGAGGATTTGCGCTTCTTCCCATCCTCAAAGCTTTGCCCGGGGCAGCCTTGGAAGAATGGAGGTGGAGAGGTGAAAGACCCCTTAGCTCCTGGGAATCAGGGTGGCGTCAGACGCAGGCCCTGATCCTCCTCACCCATCCTGGGAGAAACTCTGAGGCTTGGCCAGGGTGTACACTCTGTCCCAGGGTGGGTTCCTAGGTCAGGGTCTGCTAGGCAGGCCTGGGTGGTCCCAGGTCCAAGCCACACTGGTCACGTTCTTCACAGAGCTCTGGGATGAGAGGCCTCGTTGTCTCTCCAGTTCCATCCCGGGGCCCTATGGCAGTGGGGTGTCAGCTCACCTCTTTAGAGAGCCGTGTGAAGAGGTCCCCGCCACGCAGGAAGTCCAGAATAAGATAGAGCTTTCCCTCAGTCTGGAAGGCTGGGGAGAGGGGAAAAGGCAATGGTGGAGCCAGCTGGGCCCTGGGCCCTGCCCCTCTACCCTAAGCTCCCTTGGCCTGCTGGGGGTAGGGGCAACATAGGGGGAAGGCAGCAGGTCACCGGCAGGGCAAAGCCTGGCAGGCAGAGTGGGAACTCAAGTAGGGTCTGTGATCTCACCATAGTGCAGCTTCACCACAAACGGGTGGTTTACATCAGCGAGGATGTCTCTCTCCATCTTGGTCCGAACGCGGTCACGCACTGGCCAGAAGAGAAAGGCAGTCACGGAGAATCTAGCCCCCCCAAAACGGTCATCCCCAAGCCCTGGCTAAGAAGGGCTGCTCTCTTTTCCAAGAGTTCCTCACACCTCATGGCTGTGCCCAGGGCTGGGCCCTAGGCGCCCTGCCCATCCCTCGAGCCCCATCTCCTGCCGTGCCCCATCAAAGGCCATTCAATCCAGTCCGTCTGAGCAACCTGTTCTGTCCTCTGCATACCCTTAGCTTTTGCCCCCGAGGCTCCCCCAGAATGCTTTTACCAGCCCCCTCCCCACCTGGCACAAAAATCCCTAATGTCGGTCTGGGGGATGGAGAGTATAGTCACCTGGGAGCTAGTTAGGCAGATTCTTTCCCTAGGCCTAAAATTCAAACTCATGGGTCTAAGCGGCCACCCTCACATCCTTTTTTTTTTTTTTAAGAATAAAAGTCCCTAGGCATTCTGATCACCAGCAGGTTCTTCTTTGACTCAGCTCAGGCCTCACCTCCTCCAGGAAGTCTTCCTTAAACTGCTAAGCTGAATTAGGGCCCTCTCTCCGACAGTGCTCGTGCTTGCCCCTTCAGAGTACTTTTCACCCTCTCTGTTAATTTTTTCTTTTCCCTCACCAGAGGCGGCATGGACCATGCTGGAGTTGGACTATTCCAGCCACTGTTTCCCGAATATACCTTACATTTTTACACTTCTGCTCAGGCAAACAGCTTCTCCTTCCTGGGGTGCCCTTCCTCTACTATTTTTAGCCTAGAGAACTCCTAACTCCTCCTTCAAGGCACAGCTCAAGCGGCCCCTCCTTACGTGAGCCCACCCTCTGTGGGCGCCCCGCTCACAGCCCCAGCTGCTCCACACGGCAGGCGTGGCTCGGCCACTGCTGCCCTGGCCTGGGAGACCTTCACAGCAGTGCCCAAGTCCTCCATCCTCCCCCTCCATGGCTCCCATCATCCCTCCTGGGGAATGACTTCTGCCCCTACCAGGTTGGCCTGAGGGCATCAAAGCTACAGCACCCCACAAACAACCCTTCATGGGCCACAGGACCCCTGAAGTCTGCAAGGCCGACACTTCTGATCCTCCCCGCCTCACCACAGCCAGGGCCCACTCCCCCTGGTCAGTGGCTGCACTGGTTCCCAGACTGCGCCAAGGGCCACGGCCCAGCCCGAAGTCCACTACCAACCACTGTCATGCCCTTTGTGAGCCTGGGAATTCTAGACCTGGCCTTGGGCTCCCTTCTGAACCTCCCTGCGATCCATCTCTGGGGCCCTGCCTCCACTCCCCCTCTCCTACCCTCCCTAGCTGCCTCCCTGGACTCCCTGCCCCTTTCCTCACACCTTTCTCCACGCTGAGAGGGTCTCCCTCAGACTTTCCAAGCACCGTGAAGCAACTCTGCCCAACTAACCTCAATATCAGGCATGAGAAGGCCCCTGCCACAAGCACCCTGCACTCACCCCTTGCCTTCCTTCCAGACATTCACCTTCAGCTATGGTAATTGGTGCTTGGCTTGGGGGGAGAGGGGAAGGCTGAGGTTAATCCCCAGAAGTCTTTTCTTTGAAATGGACCCTGTCTCTGCCATGAGGTAGGAGGGGTGAAGGGGGAGGCTAAGGACAGGCCTGTTTCTCTACCTTCAGACCAGGTGCTCCTCCATCAGACCCAACACTCTGGAGAACCGGGCTGTCTCCCTCAATCCTGTGCCCAGCCTGGGCTCTGCACGGGGAGGTGACCTTCACTCACCTTTCAGCGTTGCCTTCTTTAGTACCTTCATGGCATACAGGTGCCCACTATCAGGTCGGGTGACCTTCCGCACGAGGAAGACCTGAGAAGGCAATGGGAAAATGGCAGAGGAGAAGCTGCAGAGGGGGCCGAGCCTGTTCGCTCCCATCCTCCAGGTCCCAGGCTGACCTCTAACTTCCCTGAGCCCCAGGTTGACCTTTTGCCCTCCCTGGGTACCAAGGTGACCTCCTGTCCTCCCCTCAGACCCACCAACCCTTGCCCTCGGATCCTGAACCCCAAGGTGACCCTTCACCCCCACCTCTGACACGACCAGTGCTGCCCTCCCAGCTGTGGGCTCAGGACTCACTTTGCCAAAGGATCCCTGGCCCAGAACCTTGAGCAGCTCAAAATGGGATGGGTCGGCCTTCTCAGAGCCAGCCTTGACGTGGTGCGTGATGGAGATCTCCTTGAGGATGCCCTCATCCTGATGGAGGGACAGAGCTGGTGAGCATGGTGGGGCCCATCCAGGCAGGCAGGAGACATGGTCCCCAGCCAAGCCCACTCCCCCTGGAGACAGGGCCCTGCTGGCCACACCAGACAGCTACACTGATGGGGCCAGCCTCCTGGTTCATCAATCCCAAGAGGGCCTTAAGGGCCAGGGAGGGTCAAACTACCAAGGTGCCGAGTCAGGTGAGGCACGGCTCCCACTGCTCCTGCTCTTCTGGCCCAGTGAGGCCCAAAGGGATGCCCAGGCCCGGCGCAGGTCCTGCCTGTGGGACTCCCCTCCCCCCACTGCAAAGGTTTTCGTTTTGCCACAATAGGAAGTAGAGTTTGTTCTCATACCGGGGAGGCAGAGCCAGGCTTTTGTTCCTGGTCAGAGTGGATGATAGGATCCTTCTGGCCAAAAGGGCAGGGCTCAGATGCACAGGGACCCAAGAGTCAGCAGAGACTACCCCCACCAACCCGGTAAGTGACAGTCTGGGGTGGACAGGAGCTAAGGCCAGAGACTCCATGATCCACCCTTTGAAACTTCCTTCATAGGAGTCTACCCCAAAAGCCCCTTGCCAGGCCCTAGCTGTTCTGGGACCCTTCTGTCCTCCCTCCAATCGGCTGCTATTGCCCTGGAGCCCTGAAGCGCCTCCCCACTTCCCCAGGAAGCAAGTCTGGGCAGGGTCCAGTCGTCCGGCAGGCCCAGGCCGGGGCCAGGACAGCTGAGAGCCAACCGAGGCCAAGTTCGCTGCCCAGGCACCTGCTCCAAGGGCCACAGCCAGGCCAGGACCAGACATCTGGGCACACTCACCGAGTCCCGCCTGGGGCCAGAGCCAGGGCCAGGGGCAGGCAGAGAGGTCTGGCTGGTCCTGGGCCGCTGCTTCCTGGGTAGCCAGGGGAGCAGGGCCCAGAGCCGCAGGCGGGGCGGCTTGGGATCCTGCTCCATTCGGCCGGCAGGGCCGAGGCACCATGGCAGGAGCACGCAGCGTCCGGGGCTGCCTCGGAGGTGGCCGGGCCCAAGGCGGATGTGCAGGGTGAGGGCGGGGGCTGGGCCCAGCTCAGGGCCGCCAATCACTCGGGGCCTGTGGTTTCCCAGCTCCAGGCCTACAATCTTACCAAGTTCCCTTCCTCTCTTCCCCCCCTCCCCATTGCCTGAGGGCTGCCCTCTGGCCCTTTCCCCCCTCATCCTCCCCCAGGGTCTGCAAAGGGAAAGCCCTACGCCAGCGCAGCTGCTGAGGGGCAACAGGTACCCAACGGGCAAAGACAGGCGTCTAACGTGTAGAGGTGGATAAAGAGACACCCAACAGGCAGAGGCAGGCATCCACAGGTAAAGACAGATGAAGGTGGGCATCTATCAGGCAGAGGTGGGAGAGTACACAGGCCCACCAGGCAGGGATGGAGCTAGGGGAGCTCCACACCCAGCAAGGGGAGCTAGGAAGAACACACACCCAACAAGCAGAGACAGATGGGGACATGTACCCAACAAAGCAGAGGCAGGAGGGGACCCATACCTAACAGGCAGAGGCAAGCCGGCGTTGGTGGTATAGTGGTGAGCATAGCTGCCTTCCTAACAGGCAGAGGTGCATGGGACATATATCCAACAGGCAGCAACAGAAGGGGACATGAACTCAACAGGCAGAGACAGACGGGGACCCAACAGGCAGAAGCAGATGGGGGCTGGCATCCAACAGGTGGAGACAGATGGGGACACATACTCAACCAGGGAGAGACAGAAGGGGACACAACCCAACAGGCACCCAACATGTGACATGTACCCAACAAGTGAGGACAGGCACTCATCAGGTGGAGACAGAGAAAGGAACCCGACAAGAGAGGCAGATGGGCCGCAGAAAGAGAAAGCCAGTCAGTGAGGCCCAAGGAGACTGACAGAGACCTGGGCCTGACACACAGAAAGCCAGACCCAGGACTCAAGGGCAGAGCTCCGGGTTCTTGCTGGCCTGCCAGGGGCTGGGGGAAGAGGTGAGGGGACATCACCTGCAAACACCCCGCATCTGGGGGAAGAGTCTGGTATTTGTGGCAGGCACACCTCTGAGGTTTCATCCCTGCCAGGGCCTGCAGAAGGCCCAGGACCGTGACAGTGGGCTGAGAGGAACATCTCCTGAATGCAATCTGATGGCTTTGACTCTGATCCAAATTTCCCAAATCTGTTATCCCCATTGCAGATACAGGAAACCGAGGCCCAGAGGCCAGTGACTCACCCAGGCTGAAAGTGGACCAGCGGCAGAGCCGGCCTACACTCAAATCCTTCCCCTAGTTACTGCCTGGCTTGGGGTCAGCAGGCCTCCAGTGCCAGGAAAGGGTGAGCAGGTAAGTCAGCCAGAGCCCTGCCCCGCCTCACCCCCTCCTTCAATACTGGGATCAGCGCAGGGACTTCCCATCTAGGTCTAGGACCTGACAGACACAGCCCTATCTTCAGGGGGCCTTGAACAGCCACAAAATCTGCAACCATCAGAAGTTGCAGGCTCTGCAGGCCCCTGAGTATAACCCTGGGCGGGACAGGCAGAAATCCTGGCTCAGAGAGGGGCTGAGGTGAACCAAGGCCACACAGCAACCCTCACCCACCCCCGCCCTGAGGTTTTAGACTCCGCTCGCCTGCCTCTGAGAACACTCCCTGGGGACAGAAGCAGTCACCCAGAAACCCCAGGGGACAGAGCCACTCCCAAACCCATTCCTTGCCCAGGGCCATGGTGACAGATATTGCTGGAGGCAGACCAACCCTCTGCTCACCTTTCTGGGACAGGGGAGTGAGTCTCTCTCACCCCTGGGGAAATCTGCCGGGGTCTGCATGGTGGGGCTCAAGCTGGTGGCCAAAGGGCCCCGTTACTCCTCTACTTCTGCTTTTTCAGCCTTCCCGGCCCAGAAGGCAGGGTCCCTGACCCCCTCCTTCTCACTTCCCCCTCTGCAGGGAGGAGGGACAGAAGATGGGTCAGGCTCCCCTGCCGAGGAGGGGACACTGTAGACCCCACACCCGTCACTCCGCGGGGGGGCCCGGGGATACAGCCCTCCTCCTCTCCTCTGATCCTAAGGAGGGGAGACTAGAAGACAGACAAAAGTCACAAGATAACAAGGCAATGACACAAGGGGCATCCCAGCACCTGCCAACATCTCCTTGAGGGAGTGCGGGGCAGCCGTCAGCAAGGCCGGTCTCTGAGTGCCCCAGGCCAGGGCACAGAAGCTCCTTCCCTGGCAAGTGACCTTCCTATGGCTGGGCCCACCCAAAATGGCAACCCTCTGAGCAGGCACCCCGCAGCCGGCCCCGCCTGGGATGGGCAAGGGAGCCACGGGGCCTAGCAAGGACCTCACAGAAGTGTGAGAGGAGAAGAAGGTAGCGGTGGAGCAGGGGCTGACCAGGCCCAGCCCCCTTCCACGTGGCCTGGCCGCATCAGTCCCACCAGTAGCCCCACAGGAACTGGCACGCCCACAAGTACACACAGGCCGATGATCGGAAACCATTTCCACAGACATGTGGAAACACACACCCCCACGTACACACGGACTTCCCCTTCCAGCCCTCAGAGGGCCTCCAGCGACAGTCTGGGGAGGGCCTGCTGGCGGTTGTGAAAGGGGCCGCCTTAGACCGCTCACTGCACCCAGCTCCTGCAGGCAGGGCTGTGGAGGCCGGGACAGCCCGGGGAGCCCCAAAGCTCTCTGTTCCAGAGCCAGTGGGGCCCCCCACCAATCCTCAAATCCCAAAGCAAAGGACGACTCTGTGGCTAGCAGGGTGCAAGAAGGGGCAACAGGAAGGAACCGGCCTCAGACCTGCCTTTGCTGGAGGGTCTGTGCTGGGACTATGAGGCCTCTGGTGGCTGGAGCGGGGGAGGACAGCCACCAGACCACAGCCCTTGGTCCCTGCCCCATTCCCCACCATATACTTCCTCTTACTTACTTCCCCCCACAGGGCAGCTGGGAGAGAACCCCAGAGCCCCCCAGCCTGATCCCTGGTCCCTAGGGTCCTTCCACCAGCTGCAGCCCAAACCCAGCTGCCAATCCCCGCGGTAACGGACACCAACAGCCCCTTCCCCAATTGGCAGTATTTGCAGGGCCTCCTGGGCCTGCCCCTTCCGGTGGGACAGATCGCTCCTGATGGGGCAGGTGAGGAGAGGTCCCAGGCGTCCCTGCTGCACTAGGCCAGGACTGGGCCATGAGTGACAACCAGAACTGTGCCCCTTATAAACACAGCATATATTGCACAAGGCCGTTCTTTCCTTCAACCTCCACTGGTGTGGCTTCTGCCAGGCCCTGTGTCTTAGCTTCGAGAGAGATCCTGCACTTCAGAGACACGAAAACCAGACTTGGACAGAAAGTGACTTGCCCAAGGCCACATGGCTAGAAAGGGGGACAGCTCAGAGCAAAATCAAAGAGTGTTTGCTTCCAAAGCCTACACTCAAGCGTTTCATTATCGCCCTCCATGCAAGCCCGTTTCCCCTTTGGACATCCGTCACAGCTACCGGCCCCCTGCTCTGTCCCCAAGCCCCAAGCCTGACACTAGGAGGCGCACATGTTAAGACTCAGGCCTTGTTCTTGGGCAGCTCCTGAAAATACAGGATGACAAAACACAAGTGGCTACAAATCTACAATCGCGTATTATGGGTGCCCAGAGGCAGGAACTATCTGCCCGGGGTGAGGTCCCAAAGGACCTTCCAGAGAGGGTGCAGTCCAGCTAAACCCTGAGGATGAACAGGAGTTGGCCAGGCAGAAAGGAGGAAAAGAAAGACACTCTATGCAGAGAGAGACCTGCATGAAGCAGAGGCTGAGGCCAGGAGTGCAGGGTAGGAAGTTAAGAGCCGTCCACTCACTAGCTGAGCGCTCCCAAGCAAATTTCCCTCCCCGTCTGAGCCTCAGTTTCCCCCTCTGTAAAACAGAGCTCACAACTAAATATTCCACCCTTGGAAGGTTGTTGCTACAAGTACAACGGGCCACAAAGACAACGGGATGTTGTAAACAGGACTCCTCCCTGGATTGGGTGGGCAGTCTTACTGCTGCAGTCTCCTCTGGGCAAGCTGAGGGGACACAGCCCAGCCGCATGGTCCCGGGGCCTGGGAGGGTAGGCTAGCCTACCCCGGCCAGTCCAAGGGAAGTTCCCCCCAACACCTGAGGCTTCCTAGGCTCCCCGAAGTCCGCAGTCACATCCTGCTTGTGCTCCAGCCAGAGAGCAGGAGGGATCCGGGATGGATCAGGGTTTCATAAACAGGAAGAGAGGAGGGGAGGGGGGAGACGCCCAGCTCTCAAAATAGACCTGCAGGCGCTTCAAAGGGGTCCAGCTCCGGAGATAGCCAGGGGAGGGGGCCAGCGGTGCCCAGTCTACCCTCATGGAGGGAGGGAGGGCAAGCAGAGCCCCAGTCCGCCTGAGGACCCCAGGCGTGCCAGGGTGCCAAAGGGATCCGGGAAGCTCTTGCCCTGGACTGCTGTCCGGGCTATGGCTGCTAAAACCCAAATCCCCCTTTCGGCCTAAAATGAATAAAGTAAGCAAACATTAAACACCACACTTTGGGGGCGCCCGGCTGGCTCAGTCGGTGGAGCAGGCGACTCTTGGTCTCAGGGGTTGTGAGTTCAAGCTCCCCACTGGGTGTAGAGATGACTTAAAAATAAAATCCTTAAAAAAACAACAACAACAAAACAAAACACAGCAAACTTTGTGGGACTGTTTAATTTATACATATCACACTCCTCCTCCGGGTGGCCCTCAGGGGTGGACCCTGTTCTTCTATAGGAAAAGCATCTAAACCTCAGAGCAGTACAGTACCCGCCCAAGTCCTACAGCAAATGAGAAAGGGGCAGGGTCCTAAACTCAGAACGCCTGACTCCCAAGGCCCCCCCCACCGTCTCTTCTCCACCTGGAAGGCCCACTTCTCTCTGGAGCTGCCAAATCCTGCCTTCGGAGGCCCAGCCAAATGCCAGTTCTGCGGGGAAGGTGGCCTGCAGCCTTACTCCCCTGCCACACAGAACCGTAACCATCCATCCGGCCCCTGCTCAGCCCCAAGAGCAGGTGCCCCTGGCTGGTTCCCCAGGACATGCTCCTCTTACCATCTCACTGGGAGAAATGTGGGCACCAGGAAAGGGGTACATTTCTCTGCCCGATATGGGGCCTGGCGCAGAATGGAGGTTCTCTGTGCCCACAGTCATGCTCCCCACCATCACAGCACCCACAACCACACAGCTTGCCTGTCTCCCCCGCCTAAGAGCAACCTGAGGCTGGGGGTACTGACTTCATTTTAGGGCCTCCCAGCGCTCCAGCGTGGTGCACCGAACATCTGTCTGATGAAGCAAAGGAGAAACTGGCCTGCTCCCAGCTCCTTCCACCACACAAAGTGATGAGGGCCTGACCACAGGCTGAGCGCCCCCTGGTGTGCCAAGCCCAGAAGTAGGCCCTGGAGATACTGTGAGGTTCTGGGGGCAACAGAAAAGACAGATGAGCAGGTGTCTAGAAATGGTGGAACCCAGAGTCACAGGGACTCAATACTCTCCCTCTTCAGCATGCAGTGTTCTCTGGGCTGGGAGAAGTATGGGCTCTGTGGTCAAGCAAGACCTGACTCCATTGCTCACCAGCTATGTGACTTTGGGCCTCAATTTTCCTCTACATCAGGGGTGTTGTGAAAACTAAATGCAAAGCTCCTGGGGTGGGGCCAGGTATGGGTTAAGCTCTTTCTCTTCCTTAACGTGGCATTCAAGGCTCTCCTTGCCTATCCATCTCCAGCCTTGTCTCCCTTCCCATCCCAGGGTCTTCTGCTCGAGAGCAGGGGTCATAGGCTTGAGATCAAATGTAGGTTACCCACCCGAGTAAGCGCCTGCCCTCTCCCAACAAGCCCCTCTAGCTCCTGAGGTAGCTTACCACCTGCCCCCACAAAGCTGCAAGCTCCTCTGCAACCCCCAGAACTTGAGCCCCAAGATCTGAACATTCTGGCTGTTCCTTGAATCCCTTCGTTTTGTGACGAGGCAACTAGAAGCAGCTACTTTGTGGAAGGAGATTCTCCAGACAAGGGACCTGGTCTCTGCCACTTGGTCTGGCCGCTGTTGGCCACGGTGGCCACAGTAACCAGCAGAGGAGGGGTAGCAGCCTATTTATCTCACCTGCCCTACCCCAGGCAGCTCAGCTCCCTTCTCTTAGGAGGCTGAGACAAGGCAAACATCGGGACCAGCCCCAGGTCTATTTTAAAGGTCAAGCTTGGGCGCCTGGGTGGCTCAGTTGGTTGAGCGACTGCCTTCGGCTCAGGTCATAATCCTGGAGTCCCGGGATCGAGTCCCGCATCGGGCTCCCTGCTCGGCAGGGAGTCTGCTTCTCCCTCTGACCCTCCCGACCCTCCCCCCTCTCATGCTCTCTCTCTGTCTCTCTCTCTCAAATAAATAAATAAAATCTTAAAAAAGATAAAAAATAAAAAAAAATAAAGGTCAAGCTTATGGCAAGTCTGGTGCCCAGGCTGACCCAGGTCTAGAGGGTGTGGCCCCTGGAGGGCATGGAAGCGGAGCAAGACACTGGGGTACCCGCGCAGCTGGTGCTCAAGTCACCGTGCGCTAGGCAGTTACTACCCCATCTGTCCTTGCCACCACTCCCGTGACTCAGGTACCGTTGTTCCCAGTTTACAGATGAGGAAACTGAGACTCAAAAGCAAGAACACCTCTGGCCAAATAGTGAGAGTGGAGCCAGGACGTGAACGCAGGTCCGCCACCTACTGTCAGAACCCACGCTCCGTCCTTCCTCGGCTGCTTCCCGAGCCCCCCACAGCCAGCAGCTCTGGGGCCTGACAGCTCCTGAAAACTGGGTGTGCTCTTTCCCAACAGAGAGATGAGAAAGCCCAGGCCCAGAAGGAACAAGGGATCCACCCAAGGTCATACAACTGCCACCCAGCCCCTGGTGCTTTTGTCCACACATAAAACCAGAGACAGGGACTGATGGGCTAAAGGGAGGCGCCCGGGGGAAGCAAAGACAGTAGGGGGGAGGGAAGCACCCAGGGCTGGGAGGTGGGAACCCAGAGAAACGGCCAGGGTGCCACATGCCGAGCACTGGGCCGTGGTTAGACTTGGGGGGCCACCAGGTGCCCTCCCTTCATGTACCAGCACCATATACCCAGAAGATTCTAGGCCCTCATCATGCCCAGCTGACCTGAGCCTCTCCCATCACCCCTTCAGCCCTTTCCTTACAGCCAGCCCAGCTGCCATGGGGAAATAAACCAAGGAAGTGGCCTGGGTGAGGAGGAGCCAGAGTTCTAGCCTGGATTCTGCTCCTGACCCTCTCTGGGCCTCAGTCCCCTCACCTGAGAAATAGGAAGGTTGAGGGGCGCTTGGCTGGCTCGGTGGGTAGAATGTGAGACTCCTGATCTCAGGGATATAAGTTCAAGCCCCATGCTGGGTGTGAGATTACTTAATAAAATCTTTAGGGGCGCCCCGGTGGCTCAGCCAGTTAAGTGGCTGACTTCGGCTCCGGTTGTGATCTCAGGGTCCTGTGATCGAGCCCCGCATCAGCGCGCACATCTCTCTCTCTCAAATAAATAAATAAAATCTTTTAAAAATAACTAAATAAAACAAAATCTTAAAAAAGAAAGAAAGAAATAGGAAAGTTGGAGCAAGTGATCTCTGTGCACAGGGTCACCTCGAGGATTCGGTGGGACCAGAGAGGGGGTGGGCCTCCCTCCTCCTCCACAACCATGCAAACGGTCCCCTGCTCAGGGTGCTTGCCTTAGTCCTCACCTTGGACGGCTGCAGTCCAGCTTCTTCCCCTGAGGCCTGTCCATTCTGGAAAAGAGAAGGGAGATTGGGGAATTTAACCAGAACTTACGAGGGTGGGAGAGTGCAAAAACAGACCCACCAGAACGCCCCCTGCCCCCACCCCATGAGGCTTCCCCCAGATAGCTAGGGAGGCCATGTAGGCCAGGGCCCTCTACCTCCACTTTCACTGGGGGGCGCAGGTGTCAGGCCTCCCACAGCAGCCCCTCGCCAGCATGTCCCACTCCTCCCTCCCTCGCGCCCTCTGCCTAGCAAACCCCTCATCTTTGAAGACTGAACTCATATGTCACCTCCTCCCAGAGAGAAGGAAAGGGCATGTGTGGCTCCCAGCTCTGCTGGAGATAAACTGTGACTCTGTGCAAAAGAACCAACTGCAAAGAGGCCTCAGTCTCCTGATCTGTAACATGGGGCTAGTTACTCCACCTCCCAGAATTACTGCAGGGATATAAGGAGACCAAGTTTGTGCAAGTGTCCAGCCTGGAACTGGTGGCTGCCCTGTCCTTCCCCCATTCTGGGACTCCTCCCCGGCCCCTGCCAGGCAGAACCACGGCCGCCACACTGCGCCCCTGCATTCCTTCCCTGCGCCACTGGCCACACAGCAGGGACTATGTACACAGAGTACCCTTCCTAGTAGAGGGGGGGACAGAGATTAGGCCTTGGCACTAACAGCTGCTCTCTTCCAAGCCCCTGCCACATGCCAGGCACTGGGCTCGATGCCTCACACCTGTGGCACCATTAAATCCTCCTGACCTGGGAGGTAGGTCCTGACCCCATCTGGCAGACGAAGAAACTGAGGTTCAGAGGAGCATAGTGAGGGCGCACCTGAGGTCACATGACTGGTAAGTGGGGATTCAAAATCCGGTCTCCGACACCCAGGAGGTGCCCAAAAAAAAGGTCTGCTGAAGAGCAGCCCACACCTCAGCATGGGAACTACCTGTAGAGAGGCGGCCACTGGGGCCCATTTCTAGGCAGTCCTGCTTCTTCCAGCCCCTGGACTTCGCCCTCAGGGGTATACCAACCCCAGCCCATCCCTTTCCTGCGTGATAGGAGGTGAGTAACCAGGCCTGGGGAAGCAAGGAAGGAGCCGTCCCCGCCCCTCCTGGCACAGCAAGAGTGTGGTGGGGCAGCCGGAGGCTCCCACCGGTAGTGAGACCCAGCCTAGGGCAGGCCAGGACTTTGGAGCCAGGGGCTGGGTCCACAGGGCCGCTGTGGCTTTGCCTGGCAGAAGCAGGCACAGCTGTGCTCTGCCCGTTACATAATCTCCCTGTCCCTGGAGCAGCTCCTCCCTGCTGCTTGCAGAACATCCTGCCCCCTGAGCCCCTTTAATGCCCCTAATCATCCCCAGGGGCCGCTTTCTGCAGGCCCCTCCACATGCACACACACATACATTCTGTCATCTCTCAGCAACCTGGGGGAGGGCTGGGTTGATCAGGGCCGGGGAGTCGGGAGTGGGGGCCATGATGCATTTATGTATTGAGTTCACCCAGCATTCTAGACTCTTGCTATAATTCCCTCAAATGGTCATAACGGCCTTCTTGCATACCAGCCCCCCTCCCTGCCCTCCTCATTCCAAACCCCCATCCTTCCTCAAACTCAACTGGGATCCTTGCAGTGAGCAATCAACTCTCTAGCTCACACTCTCCTGATTGAGAACCTTCAATGGACCAGGCCTCAAACCCTGCCATGGCTTCCACTGCCTGCGGAATAAAGTCCCAGCTCAGTCCCCAACTGCCCAACACAGGTGATTAAGTATGTGGGTTCTAGAACCTGACCTTCTGGGTTCAGATTCTGGCTTCTACCACTGCATGACCCTGAGGTTACTTCATTTCTCAGGGCTTCAGTTTCCTCATCTGTGAAATGGGAGATGAAAGTAATGTATCTCATTGGGTGGCTACAAGAAGCAAACAAAATAGCACCTATAAATACCTAGCCCTAGCACATAACCAGTCCACAAACAATAGCCATTATTATTACTGGGTCTTATTCTTGAGCTTTAACCGAATGACCTGGGACCCTGGGCAGACCAGCTTGTTCCATATCCCCAAGCATCTGTATGGTGGCTCCTTCTACCAAGAAAACCCTTCCTGCCTTGTCACTTTGGCAAATGCCTGGCCTTCTTTCAGCACTCACTCCCAGTGTCCTCTCCTCTGTTCACAAAGCCTCAAGTCCTTTCCTCCCTCCTCTGGGCCCCAATGGCACCGAGCAAACCACAGGTTAACTTAGGAAGAAGCCATGGCTTGTCCGTCACCATTTCCCTAGCACCCAGCTCAGGGTCGGGCACATAGTTGGTCACATGAAAGCTCAGCTCAGCAGAGAGAACAAGAAGACCAGAGCAGCTACTAGGACTCCTATTTTTCAGACGAGGCTCGGAGTTAAGGGACTTACCTGAGGTCCCTCAGCCAGCAGGTGATGGACATGGGGCCATAACCCAAAGTCACATGGCTGCAAGCCTAAATCCCCAGTGAGGGAGGGGAGGAGGGCTCGGATGCACCCAGAGGTGTGGGCTTACTGAGCAATAATATCTGGACGATTCAGGGGACCCCACAGGTCTTGTTTGGCTGCCTCCGGTCCTAGGGTCTCTGGCCTGGGTACCATCCTCATGAAACCCTTTGCCTGTAAGAGCTGATGCACGACGTTTCTAGAAGGGGATGGGCAGCCCTGGAGAAAGGACTGGGAGCACAGAGACCACAGGCGAGCATCCCCCTTAGAGCCAGGGTCCTGGGAAGACAGGGTCCATGTGTCCCTCTGGCCTGACTGCACAGGCAGGTGGAAAGAACACAGTTCTGCAGCCACAAAGACAGAGCCGCTAATCCCAGCTCTGCCGGCCACTCGCTCTGACCTTGGGTCTGTCACATCACTCCTCTGACCCTCGGTTTTCTCATCTGTGTCATGAGGCCAGGTCTGTCTTGTTCACAGCTGCCCTGTTGCTTGGCATAGTACTTGTCACATGATAAGTACTCAATAAATATTTGCTGAATGAATGAATAAATGAATGAATGAAAGGGGACAATGATGCTGACCTTGCAGAATCCCAAGTCAAAGACCTTGTCTAAAAAGTCTGGTACAGGGGCGCCTGAGTGGCTCAGTCGTTAAGCGTCTGCCTTCGGCTCAGGTCATGATCCCAGGATCCTGGGATCGAGTCCCACATCAGGCTCCCTGCTCGGCGGGAAGCCTGCTTCTCCCTCTCCCACTCCCCCTGCTTGTGTTCCCTCTCTCACTGTCTCTCTCTCTGTCAAATAAATAAATAAATAAAATCTCTAAAAAAAAATTAAGATAAAATAAAATAAGAAGTCTGGTACAGGAAGGGCCCTCTGGCCTCTCCCACTCTCCCCGCTCTTCTTCAGAGAGCACCGCTCCTAGGACAGCTGCCTAGGGCCCCCAGACCACTGTGCCCCATCCCCAGAGGTCAGAGATGGATTCCAAAAGGCATTCTTCCTTCCCGCCCAAGCAGCTCTGTCTTGAGAAGCAGGGCTCAGGGCAGCGTCTGGAGAAGCCAGGCAGCAGATGGACAAAGACAGCACGTGCCCCACGGGCAGGAAGCAGCCCCAGGAGCTGGGGTCAGAGCCCAGCACTGGCAGCCCTGCACACTGCTAGAGGCTGGGGGCCAGGTGCCAGGGCTGGCTGGCACCACTGGCCCTTCGAAAAGGCTGGACAGAGGCCCTGTGGGACAAGCAGACTCAGCCAACATCCGGAGCTGCCTCTCCTGGAGTACCTTCCACCTGGGCCAGTTTGATCCCAGCCCTTTCCCATCCTTGAGCCCTACCCCCCAACTTGTTGGAAGACAGTGGGAGATCTGGACTCCCATCCTGACTCTGACAGTAATTCATACGCCAGTTCTCCTCTCTGAGTTCAGCTGTTTCATCCGAAACTGGTGGTAATAATCCCCCTTTTTTTTTTTTTAAGAAGAGGCTCCTCACCTAACATGGGGCTTGAATTCACAACCCTGAGATCAAGAGTTGCATGCTCTACTGACTGAGCCAGCCAGGCGCCCCAATAATCCCTACTTTGAGAAGCTGTTTGGAGAATTATTTTATTTTAAGGAGGTAACAGTGGTGAAGCAGGGCCGGGGGCACACAGTGAAGCTCTGTACATGGCAGGGCTGGGCCCCCTGAGAAGGTTCCTGCTTCCAGCAGGGCCAGGGAAGGCCCAGGCAGAATCCTCACCCACACCGCCACCTGGGCCAGGCCCTGCCTCCCAGCAGCCCATTTTCGGCAGTGTCATGAGGAGGGCAGAGCTGTCCAGGTCCCAGGCCTCTGCCAAATGCCCCCAGCAGCCCCTTGCCTGCCTCCTTCCCGGCCAGGAGCCCGTGACAGCTCCTGTACCTGAGGGTCAGGCTACTATATCGCTTACATATCACCTGGGCTAAGAACAGCAAGGCCCTGTTCTCCACTGAGAGCAGCCCAACTGGCGCCCTGGCTGCCCCATGGCTCCTATTACCCAAACAATAACACCCAGTCGCCTGGCACGCCCATGGAGTGGGGGAGGGGGAGAAAAGGCAGCACTGCCCAGGGCCCTGCACCTCTCAGGCCCAGGAAGCATTAAGCTAGGACTCAGCACTGGCCACTGGAGGAACAGAGGTGCAGAGAGGCTAAGGGCCGGCTGAGGGTCACACAGTGTTTCCAAGCTGAAGCTCTGAGAAATCACAATGTCCCCAGTCCTAGGAAATACACTAATCTCCTCTCACGGAACTCAGATGCAGTTGTACTCAAAACTGAGTTGAGTTTCCTTTTTTTTTTTTTTTTAGATTTTATTTATTTGAGAGAGAGAGAGCATGAGAGGGAGGAGGGTCAGAGGGGGAAGCAGACTCCCCGCTGAGCAGGGAGCCCGATGTGGGACTCGATCCCGGGACTCCAGGATCATGACCTGAGCTGAAGGCAGTTGTTTAACCAACTGAGCCATCCAGGCGCCCCCTGAGTTGAGTTTCCTATTCAAACCTGGTCCCCTGCCCCAGGATTCCCCAAAGGGAAGCAGGAAGTAGTGCCCTGCACTGGGAATCAAGCTCCTGGGTGTCTGCCCTTCCTATGAGTATAACCCAAGGTGAGTCCCTGGGTTAAGTTCTTCCCAGCCTACCTTCCTCTAGGGAGGCCTAAGTCACAGGGGCATGCCAGGGCAAAGGAATCCACCTTTGAGCGCCCCCCCAACCAGGCCCTTATGCCCCAGGCCTCTCAGGGGGGGGCTACTGCAGAGGGCAGTGTTCCTCACCTCAGAGAGTGAGTCAGCGAGGGAGAACCTCCGAGAGTCATGCAGGGCTTGTAAAAACCCCATGGCAGGGATCCCAGAGCAATTTACTCCAAATTGCACCTTCAGGTTGGTTACCTAATCCTGCCGCGCCCACCCTCCAATAGCCAGTGTCAGCTATGACCATCCCTTTAAAGGGGTAGCACACCCTGGGTGCTGGGGACCTAGGGTCCTCACTCTAATCACAACCTGTGGCCCTGAGAGGCAGGGTACTTGGTGGGTACTTGGTGGTTGCCCCAGGTAAGAGGAGGCAGAGGAGGGGAGCTAGGCAGGGGCTAGGGACCAAAGCCAGGAGAAAATCACCTTGGCTCCCGGGCTCACTGAGGTCTTCACACCCTCCCAGTATACCCCCCACATCCCCTCTGGAAATGGAGTTTCACCTGCCTCCTTCCCAGCATGAGGCCAAGGGAAAAGTTTTCTTAATCTGCTGGTTCAGGGCCTTGACCTTGACCCTGGGTGTCAAAGGGCACAGGAAGAGCTGGCCTTCTGCATCCTAGGGCTTGGCACCACAGAATCTTCAGAGGAGGGCCGGAGCTGCCTCTGGGAGAGGCTGGGTGACAGAGGCTAAGTGCCCCAGGGGCCCAGCCCTTCCTCTGGGAGGGCTCACAAGAAAGAAGGCAGGCACCAAGGTCCTCCCTGTCTCCGGGAATAATCTGCACAAGGTCTAAGGGCTTTTCCCCACTGTCTTCTCCACAGCCTGGGGTGGGGGACACAGGTATCCTCTGGCCCTAGCCTTGGGGCAAAGAAAACCAAGAGCTTCAGCCCTAGACAGGTGGTGTCACCCCATATTCCACAACTGCCAAGGGTCAAGAGGGGTAACTCTGCTAGGGTCAGCAACGGAGAAGCGGGGAGCTCTCGGGGTAGGGCGCTGGGAGGCATCAAGGAGACGTGGGGTTCCCATGACGCTTGTCTCCTGGCACCTCAGCTCTGCCCGTCTGCGCTGATAGAGGAAGCTCCGACAGCTCCCGGTACAGGTCCTAGTTGTGTGGGGTGAGGAGGGCCAGATCTCAGGGCCCCGCGGGATCCCCTCTCCGGGCTAAGGGGGTTCTGGGCGCTTGGCGGAACTGTCCCTCGCGCACACACACACATACACACACACCCGGGGCATGGGGGGGGGTGGAGCCGAAGAAGGGCAAGAGATCGGAGTGCACTCGCGCCCTCGAGGGCGCCCTCCAGGCTGCAGCGGCGCCACGAGCCGCCCCGCCCCCGTGGGGACCCAGGCTCGCCGGCCGCCGGCGCCCGTCCCCCGCCCCGCTCACTCACCTCCGGGTCCAGCGGCACCAGCTCCATGAGCGGCCAGGGCTCCTTGAGCTGGGCGAGCGGCATCGCGCCGCCGCCAGGCCGCCCGCTCTCCTCCGGCGGCCCGTGCCGCGCCGCCTCCCGGGTCCCGGGGTCCCCGGCTCTGCGCCCCCGCGCCCTCCCCGCCCCACGCGAGACCCCCGCGCTCGGGCTGGGCCGTCCGCCGCCGCTGCCGCCGCGGCACTCGCACTTCGGCTCCCTCCGTCACCCGGCGCCGCCGCGCCCATTGGCTACCTGCGCGAGGGGCGGGACCGCCTAAGCCCCGCCCCAGCCCCCGCGGCACGGCTTTCCCGGAGCGGACCCCCGCCCCCGGCGCGCGGGAGGGCTGGCCCCGCCTCCGCCGCGAGCCCCTGGCGGGTGCTCTGCCCTGCTTGGAAGAGGCCTTCCCGGCTCCTCCCTCCCAAACCTGGTCCTCCCTGTGCGGACCACGCCGGGGTTGTCGCTTTCCCCTCATCAGCTCGTGTGGAATCACGCCCCAGATACTCCTTCTTCCTCCTGCGGGAGGGAGCCCCTGTTCACCTAGCCCTCGTCCGGCCGCCTCACCCCCCGCCCCCAGGCAAGCACTCACACCGAATATCCCGGGCCTGACCCAGGCAGAGGCTTGAAAGGAACCTGGGCCCCACGCCCCTCAGGCCCTCACCTCCCGAAGCCCTAGAGATCCCCGGGGATCTTAGCGCCCCAGCTCCAGGTACGTTCCTATTCTTCTGTTGCCACCATCCGTACCTACAGCGCCCCCAGAGTGATTTCTTAATACACATTTTTTGGTAATCTGTCCTTGAGGGGGCCCCATTCAACCATGCCTCCCCAGAATCTCTCCAATTTCAGGCCCAGCCCTGGGTTGATTTATGTTTGTGACTCCCAGGGTTGAGGGACACTTGGGCTGCCCGTGGAGTAAAAGGCCAGGGAAAAGAGATTCAGCCTCCATCTAAAGAGGTGTTAGGGGTCCAGGTGTGGTGAGATTTATTCACAGGTGGAGGAGTGGAGGGATGGGGTTGCAGGTTTCATGGGTGGGGAAGAATGGCCAGTTATTTGCAAAGCTGTTCTAAAGCAGGGGTATGGTTGGAGTGCCTGGGTGGCACAGGGGGTTAAGCATGGGACTCGGTTTTGGCTCAGGTTGTGATCTCAGAGTTGTGACATTGAGTCCTGCCTCGGGTAAGACTCCCACGCCCCTCTTTATACCCCTCCCCCACTCTCTAAAATGAATAAATAAATCTTAAGGCAGGGGGGATGGAGAGGATTTTTTATCAAAAACCTTCTGTGAACCAGCTCCATCAACCTGTGATTTCTTTGAATTCCTACCACCACCTAGTTTACAAATCAAAGAACAGCCTCACAAGGATGAGATGATTTATCCAAGGTCACACAGCTGGTCAAGAACAGATTAGGACTTTTAAGAAATCAAAGTGTATGAGGATTTCTCCTAAATTTAGATGCTCCCCTTATTCCACGACTTTCCTAGGGTAGCAAGTGAATTGAGTTTTCAGTGGAAAAGACTGGAATCCAACAAAAAATTTTTTAAAGATTTATTTATTTATTTATTTATGGGGGGGTAGGCAGAGGGAGAGAGACTCAAGCAGACTCACCGCTTTAGCTCAGAGCCCTCCTCAGGGCTTGATCCCACAACCCTGAGATCATGACCTGAGCCAAACCAAGAATATGATGCTTAACCCACTGAGCCACCCAGGCGCCCCCCAACAAAATTTTTTTGAAGCAGGCTCTGTGCACAGCATGGGGCTCAAACTCACGACCCCAAAATCAAGACTTGTATGCTCTATGGACTGAGCCAGCTGGGTGCTCCAGAACCCAACAAATCTTAGCTCTATTACCTCCTTAACATTGGAAAATTAACTTGCTTTCTATCTCTAAACCACAGTTTCTTTATCTGTGAAGAATTATAATCCAAATCTTTTAGGTATATACTGAGCGCAATATTCATTTTATTTGATTATTTTTTAAAGATTTATTTATTTATTTGAGAGAGAGTGTGAGCAGGGGGAGGGGCACAGGGAGAGGGAGAGAATCCCCAAGCAGACTCCCCGCTGAGCACAGAGCCCAATGCAGGGCTTGATCCCAGGACCCGGAGGACCATGACCAGAGCCGAAATCAAGAATCGGCTGTGCAACCGACTGAGCCACCTGGGTGCCCCTACATTCATTTTAATTCAATAAACATTTATGCCTGTATATTACATGACAGGCCCTCTTCCTGAGCATATATCGTATACCGGGACTGTGTCTAGATCCTGAGGATAGAGCAATGAACAAAACCAAGTCCCTGCTCTCACGGAGTTTACGTTCAGTCTGGTGTGATTACATAGATAATTACAGCCAACGAACACCCAGTCCTTACTATGGACCAGCACTGTTCTAAGCACTTTGCCTGTATAAACTCATTTAATCCTCACAACATTATGAGGTAGGTGCTCTTACTATCTCCAATGAACAGATGAGGAAACTGAGGACAGAGAAAGTAAGCATCCCATTCTCTGGATCTCTCTGAGTTACACAGCTTGGAAAATGGTCGAGCTGAGAGACCACCCTGGCAATGTGGTCAGACTCTGTTCTCTTGTTCACTCACTCTCCACCACCCTGATGAGAATGGGTGGGGTCTACACCAGAAGCAGCTCAGACCAGAGGGGGCAGCCATTATTAACATCCGTGTTAGTATGGGCCAGTTCAGTTGCCTGGAACCAGTTTGCAGTGTCCCGGCCCCTGCTTCTCAGGGCTAGCATTGTAATATGTGGACTTACTTGCGCTAAAAAACTGTTGCTGTCTATCTGAAATTCAAATTTAACTGGGCATCCTGTATTTTGATTTGCTAAATCTAGTGATCCTACTTTGGGTATAGAAGAGATGGCACACGGGTGCCAAATATCTGACTGCAAGCTGGACTGAAGTGAGACAGGAAGAGACCCCAGAGCATTAGGGCAAAAGACTGGGTGAGGGAGGTGGGGTAGATGGTCAGGAGTAGAGGAAGTGAGAGGAAAGCAGGAGTAATTTTGTCTTCAGTCTGCCCCTTTCCTGGGGCCCCTGGCCCTCTTCCTTTCCCTTCTTATAGGAAAAGGTTCCCTATCAAGTGCATCATCTCCACTTAAGGACTGAGTAGTGATTGTGCTTTCCTATGAATAAGTTTCCCTTCCTATGTCCCCTCTCCCAAAGGTATTGGAAGGACAGTGGTGGGTCATGCTGGAAAAAGGAAGCCCAGAGGACACCCGGGCCCAGCCTCAGCAGCTTGGGCCGGTCAGCTTGCCTATCTACGTTGTAGTGACAGCCGTCACTCAGCAGAGAGCTATGGAGATCAAACCATCGCCTACACGGCAGTGACCCTGCTGTAGGATCAGCTTACAATTTTCCCCCTTTCCCTCTAGACTCCAGCCACACTGACTTTCCTTTGGTTCTGCCACAGGGCCTTTGAACATGCCGCTCCTCGTACTTGAAACTGTCTGCCCTCTTCCTCAAACCAGCTTATCTCCACAATCACTTCCTCCAGGACATCTTCCTTTACCCCCTGGTTATACAAACTCATAGCAATGGATACTTCTCACGATTGTACCTTTCTGTGTGTTTATGTGATTATTTGATTTTTTTTTTTAAGATTTTATTTATTTATTTGAGACAGAGAGAATGAGAGACAGAGCATGAGAGGGAGGAGGGTCAGAGGGAGAAGCAGACTCCCCACCGAGCAGGGAGCCCGATGCGGGACTCGATCCCAGGACTCCAGGATCACGACCTGAGCCGAAGGCAGTCGCTTAACCAACTGAGCCACCCAGGCGCCCTATGTGATTATTTGATTAACACCTGGCTCTTCAATTAGACAGTAAGCTCTGAGAGGGTAGGGGTCACATCTTGGTTCTTCATTGTCTTCCTGGCACCTGACATACTGCCTGGCACCTAGTAGGTGCTTAAAGAGGCTCAGTGATATTCCAGCATCATCTAGGTATGAAATGGTAAATTCAGGACTCAGACCCGGGCAGTCTAACCCCATGCTCTGAAATTCTGTACTCTGAGTAGTGGATAAATGTTAGCTAATAATAATAATAATAATAATAATAATAATAATAATGGGGTTAGAACAGGCTGTTCTGGGCAGTCACTTGAGGTGTTTGTTAAATGAATGACTCATGAAAGGGCTTTGCTGGACACAAGTGAGGTTATTATTTTGTATCCTGTTGAAGAGATTTTTCTGGCATGGAGCAGGGGGGCTGAACTGACAGGGGCTAAGGGCTGGGTTTTGGGTCTTTCTAATGCAGCCTGGGCATGTGCTTGCTGTAATGTTCAAGAGCACAGGGCATTGCCTCAGGGAGAGGGTCTGTCATTACTCTTTCTTAGCCTTTCAGTAGAAGAGGGTCTCCTGGCAGCAGGTGGAACACAATGAGAGGGATCATCGTAATGGCAGTCCAGTCGTCTTTCACAGTGATTACAAAAGGACAGAGCTTGGTAAGTATTTAAATAATAATCACCAACTATGGAGGCTTATTGAGAGAATACAATATGGCCTGCTTGGAGCTCTTTACAAACAAGAGCTCATCAAATCTTCCCAACACCACCATGAGATAGAAATCATTGTCCCCATTTTTCAGATGAGAAAACTGAGGCTCATAAAGGGCCAAGATAGCCCGTGGTCAGACAGCTGGTAAGGAGTGCAGCTGGGCTGAGAACCCCGTTCTCTCAGACGCAAAGCCAGTACTCTTAATCACTTCACTACATGGCAAGCCCAGAAGGGGAGCGCCGGGGTACACAAGGTACAGACAGTGGGTAGTAAACAGGTGAGGGGGTGGAGTCTCTCCTCTGCTCCATCCAGGTCTGGGGGATTGGGGTGGCATCACTGCCCTGCTTGAAACCCTCCTGTGGCTCCTCCATCACATTTCAAACAAAATCCACAGATTTTGCTGGGCCTGCAAAGCCCCACAGGACCCGGCTCCCTGCTGCCCGGGACATCTCCTCTCCTATCATCCACTCACTGCCTTCCTGCCAGCAGGCATCCTTCCTGCTCACTGACACGCCAGGTGGCTCCCACCTCAGGCTTTCACTCCTGCTGTCCCCTCCACGTGGAACATTCTTTTTCCGGCTCTCTGAGTTCACTCCCTCACTTCATTCACACCTCTGCTCAAATGTCACCTCTTCAGAGAGAACTGGCCCTATCTAAAATAGCTCCCCATCAGTGACATCACCTACATGTTATCTTGTTTTCAGGGCACACCTCTCCACCAGCAATCATACTGCCTATTTACCTATTTGCTATTGTTTGTTTTTCCCAGTAGAATAAAGTTCCACGAGGCAGGACTTGTCTGTTTTGTTTACCCTTGTATCCCTAGATACATCTGGCATATGGCAAACCCTCAAACATACTGATGAATGGAGTCACACCAACCTGGGCTCTAATCCAGGCTCTGCCACCTCCTAGCTTTGTGACTCGGAGCATTTAGTTAACCTCAGTTTCTGCATCTCTAAACTAGGGGTGTCTGCATTAAGTTAGACCGGGCAATAAAATACCTGTGTGGTGCCTGGCACATGGTAGGTGCTCAAGAGAAATGGCAAGTAACAACCGTAGCCCTTCTCCCCTAAATCTTCCCCCTGCAAAGGAGGGGAGGGCAGGAGGCTGGGACTTGGAGAGTTCACTGGATGCGTTCTCCATTGGTGTGAGATGAAGATGTGAGAAGAGGCTTCGGTTTAAAGGCACTGCCATGACTGTGGTCATGAGGCTGGTAAAGAATGAGGCCAGAGATGGAGTCATCAGAAAGGATGAGGAGGAACAGGAGCGTGCAGGTGGGACAGTCCCAGGACTGCTGGAGAACTGGCCAGAGGGTTCCCCCACTGCCCTGGAGCCTGGGGGTGAGGCAGAAGCTTGCTGCTATTAGTTGGGGAGGATGGAAAAGGAATTGGAGTTTGAGGGACAAAAGAGGAAGCAGTTGGTCGTCAGTAGATATTATCGGGCACCTGCTATGTGCCAGGCACTGCTGTGGCCACTGGGGATAGAGCAGAAGAGTAGACAGAGAGCGTCTCTGCCCTCTAGGACAGGGGTGGGCGAATTATGGCCCATGGGCCAAATCTGTACACCTGTGAGCTAAGAATGGTCTTTACATCTTTAACTGATTGAAAAAATCAAAAGAAGAATATCTCCTGACACGTGAAAATTATATGAAATTCAAATTTCAGTATCCACAAATAAAGTTTTATTGGCACACGGCCATGCTCCGTTTACGTGTGGTCTAGAGCTGCTTAGCACCACAACAACAGAGTCGGAGTAGTTGCAACACAAACCATATGGCCTGGAAAGCCTGAAATGGTTTTTTTCTTAGGGAAAAAAAAGGTTTGTCAACCCCTGCTCTAGGAACTTCCATTCTCTTTGGATAGACAGTTAAAGAAGCAGGTAAGCGAGTTTCAGGATGCATCTGAAGACGCATCAGCATTTCCTCATACCCAGCTTCTGCCTCCGCCACCTACCCCTGGAAGGGAAGTGCTCCATCCAGCTGGGCTACATTAGAGCCCAGAGGACTGGGGTCATTGTCATCAGCTCCCCGCCTCTGGGCCAAGAGGAGCTAGCCTTTTCCTGAAAGGAAAGAGTCATACTCAGTGATTTGCGAAGTCTAGCACCCACTGGATCCCCTGTCCCCTCTCCCAGATCTTCAATGCAAGAACAACTAGATAACCTCAGAGGAACATCCCCTTTGTCACCAAGGCCTGCCACCTACATGCAGTGCCTCCCTCTTTATAAAAAGTCTTCTCCCACACTACCTCATGGAGCCCTGACAGGGATAAGGCATGGGTTGGGGTTATTGTTCCCATTTCACAGACAAGGAAACTGAGACTTAGAGAAATTACCTGAATTACCCAGGGTTACGCAGCTTGAAACAGCTTGCAGATCCAGAATTAGAAAGTAGTGGAGTGTCAGCTTTGAAAGGGCCTTTGGGATTGTCAGCGAGCCATCGAAAACTGGTGGCCTGGGGCTGAGGTGAATCAGGTGAGGGTGGTGGCAAATCCTCCCTGTGCGAGACATAAGGCGTGCATTGTCTGTGGAGAGGTTAAAAACATGAATGCAACTGGGTAGGTTCGCTTTTTACTATCCCCATGCCCTGGCACTTCCAAACAATGTCGGTGATAAAATCCTCCCTCCTGAAGAGATCTTTTTGTTGGTCTGAGTTCTAAATAATTGCTGTGATTATTAAGAGTTTTAAGAATGTAATATATCTGCAGGCTCCAAATTAGTACATTTATATTACCTAACCTTTAATAAATAATATATGCTATGTGGAAGCTAATTTGGAGAGCTCCCCGGGTACACAATTGGCCCCCAACATATGGCTTCAGTTTGAGAGTTCATAGCAGGTCAGAATCATTGGAGCTCACTTCGGGAGTGTTCAGGTCCCCATATCCCTGTATTTAAGCATATTTGAAATCAACAATGATGGTACAGTGACTGTAAAAAATGAAGGAGCAAAACTTGAGTTACTGCAATTCTCTCATTCTCTGTGCAGATCATTCTCTGAACCCTGCCCTGTTGCCTCTTTTGGAGGCACTTTTTCTTGCATATGTGTGTGCATGTTCCTTTTTGTTAAAAAAACACACACACACACAAAAAAAACTTTAAAAAATATTGGTCCATTTCTTTTTTCCCTTTTGTGTTGTAATTTTTATTTTTTTAAATTTTGGTTGGTCTGACTGTGTATATGAAGTCAATAAAAGGAAATTTTTGCTGTGTTTTCTGGCCATTATTATTTGTTTTATTTCACAATTATCATTAATGATAATTCTGTCATGTTGTGGTTAAAAAATGATCCATGCTGGGTGTTAAATACACACTAGATTCACCCTTGACCTGAAGACAGAGAAAGACCCACAGACAATGGCATTATTTTCTCAATCATGATCATCATTATTCTTTGATTGAACACCTACTTGGTGCCATGCCCTGTTCTAAGGTTTGACATGTATCATCTCTCTCTCTTTTTTTTTCGACATTCAACAAATATTTATTAATATCCTACCCTGTGTGAGCACCCTTGTAGGTGCTGGGAATATGGCAGTGAACAAAGTCAAATGTTTTTTCTCTATTACCCTTGAACCACTGGGCCTGGAGGTGTTTCCTTGTGTGTCATCTCACTTTAAAAATGAAGACAGGCTCCCACAGGGCTGGAATTAGGGTAAAGTGAGTGAGGCCAAGTCATGCAGTGCAAGTTCAGATCCTGTCTTTACTTAAAATATTAGTAGTTTGTTCATCATAAATATTATAAATATTTATTGCATTAGTTTTGACTTCTTTTTTTTTTTTTTAAAGATTTTATTTATTTATTTGAGACAGAGAGAATGAGAGAGACAGAGAGCACATGAGAGGGGGGAGGGTCAGAGGGAGAAGCAGGATCCCTGCCGAGCAGGGAGCCCGATGCGGGACTCGATCCCGGGACTCCAGAATCATGACCTGAGCCGAAGGCAGTCGCTTAACCAACTGAGCCACCCAGGCGCCCAGTTTTGACTTCTTTTTAAGGATTTATTTGAGAGAGAGAGAGAAAGAGAGTGGGGGGAGGGGCAAAGGGAGAGAATCCCCCAAGCAGACTCCCCATTGAGTACAGAGCCTGACTTAGGGCTCTATCTTATGACCCATGAGATCATGACCTGAGCCAAAACCAAGGGTTGGCTGCCAAATTGACTGAACCACCCAGGGACCCCTACTTTTGGCTTTTTATTTGTTTTTAAATTTTTAATTTTATTTTTTAAAGATTTTATTTGTTAGAGAGAGAGAGGGAGAGGGAGAAGCAGAATCCCCTCTGAGTGTGGGGCCTGACACAGGGCTTGATCCCAGGACCCTGTGATCATGACCTGAGCCGAAGTCAGATGCTTAACTGACTGACCCACCCAGGTGTCCCTATTTGATTGTTGAGTTTTTTGGTGCCCCCTTAAATCTTACACCCAAGATGATTCCTCATTAACCTCACCCTAGTCCTATCTTTGCTCATCTAACCCTCATAGCAATCTTGTGAAGAAAGTGCAATAATTATCCCCATTTTACAGATAAGAAAAGTGAGGCACAGAGAGGCTAAATGGTTTGTTCAAGGACACACAGTTATTAAGTAGTAGAGCTGGCACACAAACATCTCTTACTTTAGAGCCCATGCTCTTAACACTACGTTTGTTTGGTCCACACAGGTTGCTGAATAACCCAAATAACTTGCCATTGCTTTAATTTAAATTAAAAATACAGCTAGCTAGCTAGCTTGCTTGCTTGCTTCCTTCCTTCCTTTCTTTCTTTCACAGGCTCCATGCCCAGCTCATGACCTGAAATCAAGACCCCGAGATCAAGACCTGAGCGGAGATCAAGAGTTGGACGCCTAACCAATTTACCACCCAGGAGCCCCTCCAGCTTCTTTAAAAGTCTGGCAACCTGGGCTCACATTCCTGTTTTGTAAGCATCAGCAGGATGAGTGGCAGCCCTTCTTAAATCAGGCAAGCTCATTAGGTAGCCACAGCCCCCACCACCCTCTATTGTCTCAACTCGTCCCCCGCTTTACTCTCTTGTTGCCTGCCTGCTCCTGGGGGCATCTGGATTTGGATCCCTTATGTGGCCATTTCACAAATGGAGGAATCCAGGCTCCAGAAAGGAAGAGGCTTATCCAGCGCACCTAGCACCTCTATGACAAAGCTGGGCTCCAAGCCAGGCCCCACAGAGCCCCTCAGTCACAGGAGACAATTGTGAGTGACTTTACTTTTAAGGGAAGCTCAGAGAGGGAGCTCCTAGACTCAGATCCAGCTAACACTCATTCCCTGAGCTCCCAAAGGCTGGCACTGAGATGGGCACGCCCATGTCCACACGAACAACTCCCAGCAACTCTGACAGGTCGCCCTTGACAACCTCCATCTTACAGGTGAGAAACTATGGCTCAGGAGGTCAAGTGACTTTCCCAGGAACTCACTGCAAGTTTGTGGCAAAGCTGCCTAACTTCAGTTTACTAGCTCTTGACATAAGACCAGAGGAATCTACCTCCTGCTCCCTCCCTGCAACCCCCTCTCTCACTCTTGCTGGGGTTTTCTGGGGCTGAGGCTGTAGTCACCCCTGAGTAAAGTTACTCTCTTCCAGGAGGATATTGACACAGAGCAGCCTGAGAAGCAAGACTGAGTTGTCAAAATACCTGCTAGGGACGCCTGGATGGCACAGTTGGCTAAGTGTCCGACTCTTGGTTTCGGCTCAGGTCCTGATCTCAGGGTCGTGAGATGGAACCCATGTTGGGCTCCATGCTCAGCAGAGAGTCAGCTTGAGATTCTCTCCCTCTCCCTGCGCTCCTGCCACTCGGGCTCATTCTCTCTCTCTCTCATTCTCTCTAAAAAATAAATAAATCTTGCGGTGCTGGGTACCTGCTTTATGTCAGGCATGTGTTAGATGCTTTTCACAAGGCTTATATTCCCTTCTTTTAAAAAAAAAAAGATTTTTTTATTTACTTATTTGACAGAGAGAGACACAGTGAGAGAGGGAACACAAGCAGGGGGAGTAGGAGAGGGAGAAGCAGGCTTCCCGCAGAGCAAGGAGCCCGACGCGGGGCTCGATCCCAGGACCCTGGGATCATGACCTGAGCTGAAGGCTGATGCTTTTTTTTTTTTTTTTAAAGATTTTATTTATTTATTTGACAGAGAGAGACACAGCGAGAGAGGGAACACAAGCAGTGGGAGTGGGAGAGGGAGAAGCAGGCTTCCCACGGAGCAGGGAGCCCGATGTGGGGCTCGATCCCAGGACTCTGGGATCATGATCTGAGCCGAAGGCAGACGCTTAACGACTGAGCCACCCAGGCGCCCCTGAAGGCTGATGCTTAACAACTAGCCACCCAGGCGCCCCTTATATTCCCTTCTTTGTGTTTATCTGCATCCTCTAAATTTTCCACAATGAATACATTTTACTTCTGGTACAAGGAATTGCTTGATCATGGCCTTGAAATGAGTCTACTAAAGATTTGGGGAAGTTGGGGATCAGTATGCCCAATTGGCAATTAAGGAAACTGAGGCTGAGGGATTGCCCAAGGTCACACAGGCAGTAAGTGATGGAGTCAGGATGCTTTCTGAGTCTAAGGCCAGTGCTCCTTCCACTCCACTGCTCTGCCTGCCTTCTCTTCACATCTTGTTCCACAAAAGAATTCACGCAAATTATAAACCTACATAAGAGAAATCAAGCATTTATCCTATTATATTTCAGGAGGATCAAATAATGAATGAGGAAAAGTTCTTTATGTAAGAATTTCAGGTAATGAATGCAAAAAAGAATGACAGAATGAGAAAACTACCTTTCAGGACGCCTGACTGAGTCAGTTGATAGAGTGTGTGACTCTAGATCACTGGGTCATGAGTTCGAGCACCACATTGGTTGTAGAGATTACTTAAAAATAAATAAAAACTTGGGGTTCCTGGGTGGTACAGGTGGTTGGGTGTCTGATTCTTTGTTTGGGCTCAGGTTGTGGTCTCCAGGAATGAGATCCACCCTACGCATCATGCTCAGTGGGGAGTTTGCTTAAGACTCTTTCTCCCTCTCCTTCTGCCCCTCCACCACCCTCTCTAAGGTGAATAAATAAATCTTTTAAAATAAATAAATAAAATATTTTAAAAAGAGAAAAATTTTTTATAACAGCTAAGGAAATGATGGATCATAGGTGGATGCTAAAACTAATAGATAAAAACATTGATGAGGAATTTCATAATGAGGAGAGCAGGCCAAGAGCCCTGACCGACAGATCAATCAATAAAAATGTTTCAACTAAATATGTGCCTCCAGATGTGACTTAAAAATAAGTACACAAATAAGTTATTCTTGCCAAAATCATTAAACCTAATCTAATCAAGCCGCTAGATCTAACTTTCAGTTTACTGAAATACAAATGACAGAAGAACAAGTTAAACTACACCATTAGGAAGCAATCAGCCCAAACTTCTGCAACTTGGGAAATCTCTCAGGACAACACTCTGGTTTCTTTTACAAATAAATAGCATGAAAAAAAAAAAAAAAGGAAAGAAAGGTGGAACTGTTACAGACTAAAAGTTACTTAAGAGACATATCAACAAATGAAATGTGTGAACCTCATTTGAATCCTGATTGGAACAAACCAACTATTAAAGAAATTTGAACATGAACTAGGCATTGAGTGATTTTAGGGAATTTTTATTAATTTTGTTAGGTATGATAGTTATGTTTGAAACAGACCTATCTGTTAAAGATATATGCTGAAATAATTTGGATGAAATGATATGATGTCTGGGATTTGCTTTATAATACTCCAGAGAGAGGAAAAAGTGGGGAGGTAATTAAAACAAGATTGGCAAAACATTGATAATTATTGAAGATAGATGATAGGAACATGACAATTTATTTTATTTTTAATTTTTTTTATTTGACAGAGAGAGAGACAGTAAGAGAGGGAACCCAAGCAGGGGGAGTGGGAAAGGGAGAAGCAGGCTTCCCGCCAAGCAGGGAGCCCGATGCAAGGCTTGATCCTAGGACCCCAGGATCATGACCTGAGCTGAAGGCAGACGCTTAAAGACTGAGCCACCCAGGCACCCCGGAACATGACAACTTATTATATTGTCTCTACTTTTTGCATGTTTGAAGTATTCCATAATAGAGAGGTTTGGGGTTTTGTTTTTAAAGCTTTTATTTATTTATTTATTTATTTATTTATTTATTTATTTATTTATTTATTTATTTATTTGAAGGAGAGAGAGGGAGCACAATTGGGAGAGGGGGAAGAGCAGAAGGAGAGGGAGAAGCAGACTCCCCGATGAGCAGGACCCTGAGATCATAACCTGAGCCCAAGGCAGATGCTTAACTGACTGAGTCACCCAGGCGCCCCAATAGAGTGGTTTTTTTAAGGCTTAAGGTCAATAATTAAGAAAATTGGGACAAAGAGAAAATACAGATGAAGAAATAGAAAAGTTCTGAGCTTTTTAGCAGCCAAAGCAAAGAGGGAAATAAGAGTCATGCTAGCCAAGTGTTGAGAAAGGCAATCTCATGCTTATAGTCATTTGATCCCCACTCATAAGAATGCACTCCAGGGGGCGCCTGGGTGGCTCAGTCGTTGGGCATCTGCCTTCAGCTCAGGTTATGATCCCAGGGTCCTGGGATCGAGCCCCACGTCGGGCTCCCTGCTCCGCGGGAAGCCTGCTTCTCCCTCTCCCACTCCCCCTGCTTGTGTTCCCTCTCTCGCTGTGTCTCTCTCTGTCAAATAAATAAATAAAATCTTTAAAAAAAAAAAAAGAATGCACCCAGGGCCTGGAACACTTCCTAACCAAGAGACAAAGAGCCCACACAGCTTGTGCTGGGTTTATCACCTTGTGTGGTATTATCTTTCCTTGTCTTAAGTGCAATGAGTATTCTTTTGTTTCTTCTTCGAGCATGTGCATCATATGGCATCTGGCCAACCCCACTGCTCTATCTGTTCTCTGGAAGGGGACAAGGTCTTTCCACCACGGAATGAGAAGAGTGAACATACAGGCAAATTGCCCTGCGTCCACCACTGGGAGAGATCTGCTGGCCATCAGGGACCAATGCCCAAGGTTGAAGGTGATCTCACTCCGTCTCTTCTCTATGTGAGTAAAGCATCGTTCCACCCAATGCTTGACTGCATGTGTTTTCTTTGGCGACTCAAATACCAAGACAAGATGGGTTAGAAGGGTTTAGAGTTCTCCCCTGGGATTTGTAGCAGGTGCACAGTACTCTACTCTCTTGGGATTGATAACTGGTGCACGGTACTTCACTTGAACCAAGAGATATAGAAAACCACCAAACCCACACAGTCTCTTATTAATTTATTTAAATTTTGTTACTTAACATATAGTGCAATATTGGTTTCTGGAGTAGAATTCAGTGACTCATTACTTATATACAAAACCCACTGCTCATCCTAACAAGTGCCCTCCTAAATATCCAACACCAATCTAGCCCATCCCCTACCCATCTCTCCCCATCAACCCTCAGTTTGTTCTCTATCGTTAAGAGTCTCTTATGGTGGGATGCCTGGATGGCTCAGTCCGTTAAGCATCTGCCTTCGGCTCAGGTCATGATCCCAGGGTCCTGGGATCTAGTCCCACATCGGGCTCCTTGCTCGGTGGGGAGCCTGCTTCTCCCTCTCCTGCCACTCCCCCTGCCTGTGCTCTCTCTCTCTCTGACAAATAAATAAAAATAGTTAAAAACAGTCTCTTACCGTTTGTTTCCCTCTTTTTCCCTCCTTCCCATATGTTCATCTGTTTTCCTTCTTAAATTTCACAAATGAGTGAGATCATACGGTATTTGTCTTTCTCTGACTTATTTCACTCAGCATAATACACTCTAGCTCCACCCACATCATTGCAAATAGCAAGATTTCATTCTTTTTGATGGCTGAGTAATATTCCATTGTACATACATACCACCTCTTCTTTATCCATTTTTGTCAGTTAGTGGACATTTGGGCTCTTTCCATAGTTTGACTATTGTTGATAATGCTGCTATAAACTTCAGGGTGCATGTACCCCTTGGATCTGTATTTTTGTATCCTTTGGGTAAATACCTAGTAGTACAATTGATGGACTGCACAGTTTCTTATAATCAAAGAGATTCCACTGGTGGCAAAATTGCCACTTAATATGAACTACCAGGTCAGGATGCCTGGGTGGCTCAGTCGGTTAAGTGTCTTACTTAGCTCTGGTTATGATCTTGGGGTCCTGGGATTGAGCCCCATGTCGGGCTCCAGAATCGGCTTGTCCCTCTCCCTCTGGCCCTCCCCCTGCTCATGCTCTCTCACTCTCTCAAATAAATGAATACAATTTAAAAAAAATATATGAACTACCAGGTCACCAGTAAGGGGGCCCGTCACCTGTGCTTACCTGGGCTATGAGGGACTTGCAAAGGGGTGGGCCTTAGAGGATGAGGGAAATGGAGAAAGACAGGGGAGAGGCAGGACATTCCAAGTGGAGGGCACCCAGGGAGCAAGGGCAGGAAGGCTATCTCGTTTATGTAAAGAAAAAATATATATGTGTGTATA
Source organism: Mirounga angustirostris (assembly GCF_029215605.1). Classification (NCBI taxonomy): domain Eukaryota; kingdom Metazoa; phylum Chordata; class Mammalia; order Carnivora; family Phocidae; genus Mirounga; species Mirounga angustirostris. Next base: position 170,503,066 of record NW_026991712.1, read on the forward strand.
CATACACATATATATATCCCACAAAATGTATGTGAACCAAAATAAAGCTGGGCTTTTTTGCTCCCTCCTCACCCAAAAGAAATCGATCTGACTCCGAAAAGCACTGTCAGAAAACAAGTCTTTTTTTTAAAAAGATTTTATTTATTTATTTGAGAGAGAGAGCACGGCTGCGCAGGAGAGCAGGGGGAGGGGCAGAGAGAGAGGGAGAGGGACTCTCAAGCAGACTCCCCACTGAGAGGGGAGCCTGAAGCAGGGCTTGATCCCAAGACCCTGAGATCATGATCTGAGCTGAAACTATGAGTCACCTGCTCAACTGACTGAGCCACCCAGGCGCCCCAGAAAACAAGTCTTTACCAAAGGTCTCTGGAGGACACTGCAAAGGGATTACACAGCATGTCTCAAAATCTGCAAAATCTCTCTTCCTCAAAGTTCCATGCTATCAGAGTAGCTCCCCAAACCTCTTCTTTTTCTTTTTTCCAAATTCCTGGCCACCCAAATTCTGCCAGCTCACTCCCCTCTCATCTCTCAGTAGCAGCTTTTCCTGAGTGGGACTGGGAGTAAATTTCTCCAGGTTGCTCCACTCCTTTGCTTAGGTCTGTTCCTCTCTCTCTACCTTCCTTACAAAGACTCCTTAGAACTGTCTGGGAAGGAGGAAAAGCCATGAATATTTATATGTGAGTATTTTTGTCCTGTTGCATAGAAAAAAAAAGATTAGAAGGAAATACACCCAGATGTTAACAGTAAGAGACCAGCAGAGCTTTGGAATCAGGTGAAGTTGGGCCCAGGTCCTGGCTCTGGCACTTTCTAATTGTGTAACCTTGGGCAAGCCTCACAGGGGATATTTCTCTAACCCTCAGATTGCTATTCCATAAATTACTTAGCATGTATCTGGCATATAGTAATTTTTCTGTAAAGTGTAGCTTACAAAATAAAGGCATTACCACAGGGGCGCCTGGGTGGCTCAGTTGGTTAAGCGACTGCCTTCGGCTCAGGTCATGATCCTGGAGTCCCGGGATCGAGTCCCGCATCGGGCTCCCTGCTCAGCGGGGGGTCTGCTTCTCCCTCTGACCCGCTTCCCTCTCGTGCTCTGTCTCTCATTCTCTCTCTCAAATAAATAAATAAAATCTTAAAAAAAATAAAATAAAATAAAAATAAAGGCGTTACCGCTACCTGGTAGGAATATGGTGAACTTCATTTTGTCTTTATCACTATTTTTTGCCTTTATCAGTATTTTATTTGAAAATTTTTACATTGAGGCGTACCTGGGAGGCTCAGTCCGTTGAGCCGGCAGACTCTTCGTTTCAGTGGCTTAAGCGACCGAGCCCCCCAGGCACCCCTAAATAAAATCTTTTAAAAATTAAAAAATAAAAATTTTTACAATGAGCACACATTGTAATTTAAAATAAAACACCATAAAGATTATTATAAACACAGGCATAAACTGTTTATCAGTAGAGGACTGAATGAATTATGGGGTACGCATATTCTGAAATACTACAAACTCGTTAAAAATGTCAGTATAATGACATGGAAAAAATGTCCACAGAATAGCAAATTGCAAAACGGTATGTGTAGCATGACCCCTTTATGTATATTTTTACACACGTTAAGGATGTAAATGCACAGAAAAGGTCTAAGGATACTCAACACCTTAGCTATCTCAGCAGTGAGGATGAGAGTTTTTCATTTTTTTAAATCCGTATTTTGTAAGGTTTAACTTTTTAATAAGACGCATGAATTACTTTTATATAAAAGAAAACATCAGGGCGCCCGGGTGGCTCAGTCGGTTAAGTGTCTGCCTTCGGCTCAGGTCATGATCCCGGGGTCCTGGGATCGAGCCCCTAATCGGGCTCCCCGCTCCGCAGGAAGCCTGCTTCTCCCTCTCCCACTCCCCCTGCTTGTGTTCCCTCTCTCGCTGGGTCTGTGTCAAATAATAAATAAAATCTTAAAATATATATATATTTAAGGGACATTTAAGGGGGGAAAATGGTCAGGGTTTCCCGGAGTGTTTCTCGGGCCCAACAACAGAGCATGGCAGAAAGCCAAGGACTCCAAGACTATCCGCTCCGCAATCCTATCGCTGTGCAGTCCGCTCCAGCAAGCTACTGGGTGGGGAGGGAGGGGTTAACAGTCGCACCCCGTCTTCAGCCCTCAAAGTCCACCCCAGCCAAAGTCCTCTTTTGCAAAGGCTGCAACAGAAAGGAGCTAGTTGAGGTTGCTCCCTCCTCCCTCCCACCGCGGACCGCTCAATACCTCCGCTACGGAGAGTAAGATTTGCGGGAGCCGTGAAGAAGGCAAGGGGAAGAGAAGGCCCTGGGGCCTGGAGATCTTTCTAGATGTGGCTTGTGGCCCCGAAGACTTCCGTCCTCCCCCAATCTTTGTTGAAATTTAAAAAGAGGAAGGATGCTGGAGGGACAGCATGGCCTCCCTGGGTTCTCAGGGTAGGGTCCGCCCCTTAGCGAGGGAGCCGCTAAGTCCTCAAACACTTGGGGGACAAGCCTGAGCAGTTCCTGGAATGCAGGGGAAATGAGGGCGATGACACACCGGAGGGCCCCTAGCAGCGGTCTCTATAAAACCGCCGCCTCCAGATCTAGCCCCTAGATTGAGTCCCAGGATATCCTGGCTGGTTCCAAGAACCCGGCCCGGAAAATGGGCGGGGTTCCTGCCCGCTCCACGCCCCCCGACCCCGGCCCTTCTGATCTGTGGGCTCCAAATCCCAGGCCAGCCCCAAGGCCAGCCCATTCAGCCCATTTACTCGGCCCCGCGCTCCCTCAAATCCCCCCTACCCGGTGCCCGCCCAGCCCCAGGCGGACCTCTGCCCAGCCCCCCAGGCCTGCGCCTTCCCCTCAACCCCGCGTCTCATTTCCGCATAGTTCCCGCTCCCGGCACCCCGCGCGCGCCTCGCGGACTCCGTGGCCCGCGGGAACCCAAGCCCGCGGACCCCGCCCCGAGACCACGCCCCCACAAGGCCCCGCCCCTGCACTGCCCGCGCGTGCTCCGTCCGGTTCTCTGGGCCTGCAAGGGTGTCCCTGTCCCTATCTGCCCCTAGGGCCCCCATTCGGAAGGTTGTCTAGGAGGGCGTTCTGAGAAGCTCGGGGAAGATGCAGGCCCGGAGGCGGAAGCAGAGGATGGGAAGGCCCGGGGTCAGGCCAGTGAGGGCCTCAGAGATCGAGCCACGCCCACCTCCTTTCCTCCAGCGGGCGCAGTTGGGCCCCGCGGGCTCGGAGCCCGAGTCGGAGCAAGGGTTGGCCCGGTCCCCGCCAGGTGCGCTGCGCGGGATGGCAACGAGGCGGGGCGGCCCGCGGAGCGCTGGTCCGGCTGGAGGGCGAGTCACGTGAGCTGGGGATGTCCGACCCAGGATCTGGAATCCAGGGCAAACGGGAGGTATTGAGGTGAGCTCCGGCCCAGCGGCTCTCTCCCCATGGATGCCACGCCCTGTGCTGGCAGGGGTGGGGAGCAGGGCCCAGGAGGCCCAACTGATGGGGCGCTGCCTCTCCAGCGCCTCCCGGGTATGGGGAGCTCGGCTCTGCGTCGCCACCGTGTGGCCGCCAGGAAGCAGGGCCTGCCTAGCACCCGGGGACTCCTCAGGGCTGGGGAAACGGACCTGGGCGACCAAGGGGCGGGCCGCCGTCGGGGAGACCGGCTTTCGAGATCCCGCCCCTCCCGAACCGGGTTCTGGAAATGGGGTTGAGGTCGCCCTGACAGTCCTTCTTTCGGCCACTGTGAATCCTGCTCAGGACTGCGTGGGACGTGGGTGTGGACACCCCGCATCCGCCCCCATCATGCTCACCTAGTAGCTTGTGTGGATGAGAACGATCCTTCCCAAAGGAAGCCCCCAGTAACCAACCAGCTTTTCCGAAGCTCCTGCTATGTGAAGGACACACAAAAATGAATAATTAAAATAAGTAGAGAAAGTCTTTTCAAATTCGTGGCTCCCTATTCTCATGAAAATAACAGGTAACATTTAAGGAGGGCTTACTGTATGCTGTGCATTTACGGAGTACTTTTATTTTATTTTATTTTTTTTAAAGATTTTATTTATTTATTTGACAGAGAGAGACACAGCGAAAGAGGGAACACAAGTAGGGGGAGTGGGAGAGGGAGAAGCAGGCTTCCCGCGGAGCAGGGAGCCCGATGCGGGGCTCGATCCCAGGACCCTGGGATCATGACCTGAGCCGAAGGCAGACGCTTAACCGACTGAGCCACCCAGGCGCCCCTACGGAGTACTTTTATATGCATGACGACGCTGACTTCTCACCACAGCCGTCTAAGGGTAGGCTATTTAACAGATGGGGAATTTGAAGTTCAGAGAGGTCAAATAACTTGTCCAAAGTCACACAGCTAGCTAACGATTGGATTTCTGAGCCTTGGCTTTTTAATTATTATTATTATTTTTAAAAGAACAGTTTTAGTTCACAGAAAATTGAGCGAAAGGTGCAGAGCGTCTGTATAAGCACCCCACATACATGCACACCCACTGTCAACATCCCACACCACAGTGGTGCGTTTGTTAAAATTAATGAACCCACACTGACGCATTATTATCACCCAAAGTCCAAACGTTACTTTTGATAAACCTTGGCTTTTAACCACTGTGCCAATCTCCTGCCCTAATTGAAGACCACTTTGCTGAGGGGGGATTCAACTGGGACTTTGAATTATCTGTAAGAATTTCCAAAGCAGGGGTAGGAAGGGCATTCCAGGCAGGAGAGCTATGTATATAAAGATGTGGAGGGATTCTCATGGTACTTGGTGAGTTTGGCTTGAGCAGGAGGTCCCAACTTTTATTTTATTTTATTTTTAAAGATTTATTTATTTGAGGGGCGCCTGGGTGGCTCAGTTGGTTGAGCGACTGCCTTCGGCTCAGGTCATGATCCTGGAGTCCCGGGATCGAGTCCCGCATCGGGCTCCCTGCTCGGCAGGGAGTCTGCTTCTCCCTCTGACCCTCCTCCCTCTCATGCTCTCTGTCTCTCATTCTCTCTCTCTCAAATAAATAAAATCTTAAAAAAAAAAAAGATTTATTTATTTGAGAGAGAGAGAACGCCGGCAAGGGCGAGCAGGGGGAGGGGCAGAGGGAGAGAGAGAACCCTCAAGCCAACTCCCCACCAGTGGGAGCCAGAGAATGGAACTGGAGCCAGGTCTCCATCTCTGGATCCTGAGATCATGACCTGACCTGAAATCAAGAGTAGGCAGCTTAACGGACTGAGCCACCCAGGTGCCCCACAAGGTCCCAAATTTTAGTCAATGGAGTATCAACCTCATGAAGTTAGTCCTAAGCAATAATGGCCATAGAGTCATGGGTTTAATATGCACGTTTTATTTATTTATTTTTGAATGCCAACTGAAATAAATACGTAACTTTAAACAAAACTTGTTTATTTTTTAAGTAATCTCTACACCCAACATGGGGCTCAAACTCAACCCTAAGAGTCCCATGCTCTGTGGACTGAGCCAGCCAGGTGCCCCTAAAATTGTAACTATTTAAAACATATTTGACCATGGGGAGGCTGATGGTTCCTGCAAGTGTGGAGGGCGAAGTGACCTCCTCAGGAGTGAGGGGCTGCCACGACCATGGGACACGAGTCTGGGAATCTGACACGGATGTGGCATGCGATCACCTACAGCTTGTCGCCCTCTGAGCGACACATCTTCTGGCGCTGCTTCAGCCAGGGCATCCCCAACATGCTGCTCCGCTTGCGGGCGTGCATTCTTCACATTGTGCCATTTGTAGTGTTTTAGCTGGTCTACACATGGGGGACCCAGGAGTTTGAGAAATCCAACAGGAAGAATTCAGCTGCCCATGAAAATGGTAAATGAGCCACTCATCTGGATAATGGTTTCCTGCATAGGAAGGACCCTTCTCTGGGAGAAAAGTCTACATTATAGTATTTTTTAAAAGCTTTTATTTATTTATTTGAAAGAGAGAACAGAGAGAGAGAGCACACAGGTGGGAGGAAGGGCAGAGGCAGAAGGAGAAGAAGGCAGGGAGCCTGATGTGGGGCTCCATCCCAGGATTCTGGGATCATGACCTGAGCTGATGGCAGATGCTTAACTGACTGAGCCACCCAGGTGCCCCTACATTATAGTATCTTGAAGGCGTAATAAACTTCTTATGGACTGAAAAAAAATTGTGCTCACACATCATTAAAATTATCCCTAGGACCCCCAGTGCTAGTCATACCCCATTCTGTAAAACGACCATAGGAGATTACTGGGAAGCCCTGGGGAGGTAGGATGAGGTCACTTTTTGTTGAGCAAGGGTCCACATGTCCCAAGTAAGGGGCTTGCGGCTTTTCGTAATTCTTTCTGAGTCTCAGACCTACCAGCATATCTGATCTTATCTTTCTTGGCTGGCTCCTCATTCTCTTCTGCATAAAGAGTAAATGCCTGGAAGGACCTTTGTGGCTCAGTCACTTGAGCATCCGAATCTTGATTTCTGCTCAGGTCTTGATCTCAGAGTCATGAGATTGAGCCCCATGCCAGGCTCCATTCTCAGCGGGAGTCTGCTGGAGATTCTCTCTCCCTCTCCCTCTGCTGCCCCTCTACAAGGTCCTTTGGGATCCTGGGATAGTCCCACAATAGCCCCATTAGGCTGATGAAGAGAGGGAAACAGGAGATAGGGAGATTCTTTTTTTTTTTTTAAAGCAATGTATTTTTTTTTTAAAGATGTTATTTATTTATTTGACAGAGACGCAGAGAGAGAGGGAACCACAAGCAGGGGGAGTGGGAGAGGGAGAAGCAGGCATCCTGCTGAGCAGGGAGCCTGATGCAGGGCTCTATCCCAGGACCCCGGGATCATGACCTGAGTGGAAGGCAGACGCTTAACGACTGAGCCACCCAGGCACCCCGAGATTCTTTTTTTAAATGAAAGTTATACATATACATGATTTAAAGAAATAATGAGTATTATAAGGTTTTCTATGAAAACAGAAGGCTGTCCATCACCCTCTTCCCCCATTTTCACTTTTCCAGAGACACCATTTTCAATTCTTTCAGCTGACTGTATTTTACATTTATCTCCATCATCTCTAAGTAGCATGCTTGTTTTGCCACTTCTTGATGTTTCAATTTTAAGCACTATCTCTTGATTTTCTACTGAGAAAGATAGTTTTAACTCTTTCCCCGCCACCTGCCCCACCATACACATAATCCTGCTTCCCCAAACTGCCCAACACAATTTTGGTTGGTTCAGTAATCATTGTGCACATTATTATATGTAAGCTACGATTACTTTTCCTTTTTTATTTTTTTAGATTTATTTATTTGAGAGAGAGAGGGTACAAGTGGGGGGGGGCAGAGGGAGAGGGAGAGAGAGAGGGAATGAAGCAGACGCCCCACTGAGCACAGAGCCTGATGGGGGAAGGAGGGCCTCGGCCCCACAACTCCTGAGATCATGACCTGAGCTGAAACCAAGAGTCGGATGCTGCACCGACTGAGCCACCCAGGCACCCCCATTTTTCCTTTCTTGTACAGCTGTTTGTCTTCCCCAGAGTTAATAATTGTCCTGTTTTGTCACTTGCTTAGTTTTTATGAATTCCACTCTCCACCAGTTATCTAAATGTCTTCCCAAAATGTTCACACACATCAGGTGTCTCAGGTGGGTATCTCTGGAGGTGGACGGGGAGACAGAGGTATTTATTGGGGATCAACAGCTGGGAAAGAAAGTGGGTGGAAGCAGGATTGGGCAGAGGGAAAAGGAACTTCAATGAGGCCCCAGCCTGGCAGGGAGCTTTGGAGCAAAGGGTTGCCCATCAGAGTGTCCCAAGCCCGGCTGAAGTGCTCGGGCCCTTAGACCCTGCCTGGCTCAGTCACAGTGTGGGGGCTGCCCCAGGGAACAATGCTCTCTTGCAAGGCAGCTCTGCATCTCGGGCTGACCTGGAAGGATCAGGAGTTTACACCTGGTGAACAGTTATCATTCTGGGCGGGAAAGAGCTGGATTTTGTAGGATTTAAAGTTTTAAAGTTTATACAGTCTGGGGGCCCTTAAAAAAAAAGAATATAAAATTAGGTATAATTTGTTTAGCTTGATAAGATAAACCAATAAATTCCTAGAGCTTCGAATCCCCTGGAGACTCAGGACCTTTTCTTCTGAGATCTCATCAGGCAATCTAGCAGAAATGCTTTCTGATTACAACTTGGCTTCTCCTGCCCACCTAGAACCCTCTACAAGTCCCAGCACTCACAGGACCCCATGGACGTGCAGGAACCTGGAGCTTCAGCTTTAGGAGCTTCTCGGAAGTTTGCCACTGATCCTGGGATGATCTTCTGGGATCAGTCTTCCTAGGGATTCCCCTGGGGTCATTTTTTTCTTGATTTACTCCATCCTTTTTGTGGAGCACCTATTCTAATAGTTTCTTGGGAAAGAGGGTGTGGGATGTGACATTTTAGACCTTGCATGTCTGCAAATATCTTTTTTTTTTAAGTGTTTCTTTTTCTTTTTTAACATATAATGTATTATTTGTTTCAGGGGTACAGGTCTGTGATTCATCATTTTTTTTTTTTTTTAAAGATTTTATTTATTTGAGAGAGAGAGAATGAGAGAGAGCACATGAGATGGGGGAGGGTCAGAGGGAGAAGCAGGCTCCCTGCCGAGCAGGGAGCCCGATGTGGGACTTGATCCAGGGACTCCAGGATCATGACCTGAGCTGAAGGCAGTCGCCCAACCAACTGAGCCACCCAGGCGCCCTGTGATTCATCAGTCTTACACAATTCACAGCACTCACCATAGCACATACCTTTCCCAATGTCTATCACCCAGCCACCCCATCCCTCCCATCCCCCACAACTCCAGCAACCCTCAGTTTGTTTCCTGAGATTAAGAGTCTCTTATGGTTTGTCGCAAATATCTTCATTCTACTTTCACCCTTAATAATTTGGCTGGGTACTGAATATATTTTAAAAACTCCTAGAACAGTGCCTGCCATATAGGGGCGCCTGGGTGGCTCAGTCGGTTAAGCATCCAACTCTTGGTTTCGGCTCAGATCATGATCTCATGGGTCTTGAGACTGAGCCCCGCATTGGGCTCCACGCTCAGCCAGGAATCTGCTTGAGGATTCTCTCCCTCTTTCCCTCCCCCCACTCTCGCTCTCTTTCTCTCAAATAAATTTTTTTTTAATTATTTTTTAAAAAGAACAGAATCTGGCATATTTTAAATGCCATTGGAGTTTTGGTATCACTATTATAAAAAATTCTAGTTGGAGATTATTTTCTTTTAGTGCTGTTACTGAGAAGTCCAAAGGCATCCTGATTCCTGGTGCTTTGTATGGGATGTCTTTTCCAATTTGGAAGGTAGAGGATCTCTTTTTCTCCGGGGTTCTGACATTTCACGACAGCCTCCTGATACTGGTCTATTTTCATCCAGGCACTGAGCACTTTGGAGATACCTTTCAATATGGAAGCATGCGTCCTTCAGTTCTGGGAATTGTCTTCAATCTTTAATTGATATCTCCTCTCTTTTTTGTGTTTTCTCTTTCTGTAATTTCTGTTGTCTACATGTTGAGTGTCCTGGACCAGTCCTCTAATTTTCTTTTTTTACTTTCCTCTTTTCCATTTATTTTTCTCTTTGTTTTACTTTCTGGAAGGTTTCCTCAAATTTATTCCAGCCCTTCCATTGAATTTTTAATTTGCAAGAGCTTATTGTTGTTGATGATGTTTGTTCTTTTTTTTTTTTTTTTAAGATTTTATTTATTTGACAGAGAGAGACACAGCGAGAGAGGGAACACAAGCAGGGGGAGTGGAAGAGGGAGAAGCAGGCTTCCCGCCAAGCAGGGAGCCCGATGCGGGGCTCGATCCCAGGACCCTGAGATCATGACCTGAGCCAAAGGCAGTCGCTTAATGACTGAGCCACCATCTTTTTTTTTTTTTTTTTTTTTGATGATTGTTCTTTTTAAAATAACATCCCACTCTTGCCTCACAGATGCAGGATATTCTCTTCTCTCTATGAAGATATTAACAGTAGGTCTTCTTGGCCTGGTCAGATTACTTTTGAGAAAACTTTTTCTGATCCCCTGCCTGGAGCACAAAGCCCCGACTGCCAGCTTTCTCGGGGGCCAGCTGGGACACAGGGACAGTGGGTGTCTCAGCATTCCCAGCGTATATGTTCACGTCACTCCTGACTTGGGGAGGATGCTCCTGCCCTCCCCTGCACCTGCACTTTCCCATTCCAGTGAACTCGTGTTATCCTTTCCAGAGAACAAACCTCCAGTCTTCTGCCGGGATTGGGGAAGGAACCCAATGTCAGGTCCCCAAGGGACCTGATAATTCTGATCTTGAAACAGCTTCCAAACTCTTCTTATTTCAGACACCCCTGCATTTAAACAGGTACCTGGGGGAGTCTGTGATCCTTCTTCCCCCATCCAGTTTTCTTGGGATCACTGTGTAGTTACCACCCGACCATCTGTTTTCCAGCTTCGCGATGCTATGCTCTGATCTCTTCCCTCATTCTCCTCCTGTTAGTGGGTTTGTGCCTTAAACAAAATCTCTTTACTGTAGTTTTTGCGGGGTTTTAGGAGGACGTGGAATTAGACAAGTATGTTCAATCTGCCATTATTTTCAGAACTTCCATTTTTCCTAAACCAGTAAGCAGGTTAACAATTACAGACTTGAGGCCTACGGAGGGAAACAAACCTGGGGCCAAGATGAGCACAGTAGGCAGGACGACTCAGGCATAAGAAACTCAGATTTGTGTCTTTTCATTTATTTATTTACTTACTTGAGAGAGAAAGAGCGCGCGCGCTCACACCAGCGTGAGTGGGGGAGGGGCAGAGGGCGAGAATCCCAAGCAGACTCCCCGCTGAGCCGCTGAGCGCAGAGCCTCACGTGGGGCTCCATCCCACCACCCTGAAATCATGACCTGAGCCGAAGCCAAGAGTTGGACGCTCAACCGGCTGAGCCCCCAGGCGCCCCATCCGATTTCTGTCTTTAAACTACACCCCTCTGGGCGCCTGGGGGCTCAGTCGTTAAGCGTCTGCCTTGGGCTCCGGTCATGATCCCAGAGTCCTGGGATCGAGCCCCGCATTGGGCTCCCTGCTCCGTGGGAGGCCTGCTTCTCCCTCTCCCACTCCCCCTGCTTGTGTTCCCTCTCTCGCTGTGTCTCTCTCTGTCAAATAAATAAAATCTTCAAGAAAAAAATAAACTAGGGCGCCTGGGTGGCTCAGTTGGTTAAGCGACTGCCTTCGGCTCAGGTCATGATCCCAGGGTCCTGGGATCGAGCCCCGCATCGGGCTCCCTGCTCCATGGGGAGCCTGCTTCTCCCTCTCCCACTCCCCCTGCTTGTGTTTCTGCTCTCGCTGTCTCTGTCTCTGTCAAATAGATAAATAAAATCTTTAAAAAGAAAAAAGAAAAAAATAAACTACACCCCTCACTGCTGTGAAAAGAAGAGACCATCCAGGAACAGATGTGGAGTCGGAGCGGTGAGGAAGCCACCGTGAAGGTCAAGGTGAATGCGGTGGGCTGAGAAGGTGACGCCTGTAGAGCTGGAAGGAGCCGGTTAGGACAGGGGCCAAGAGGGCAAGAACCTCCAAGGGGGCACGGCCCGTTCCACGTCTGTTTTGTCCCCTGCTGTGTGCATACCCAGGGCTTACCAATGTCCCTTGCTACCAGAGACACTTTATAAAATGTTTGTGAGTGGACACAGTGAGGGTGGGGAGTGAGGAAGGGAGGAGGTGAAGACCATCTACAGGATTCTCCTGCTAGTGTAGACCTTGGAGGCCAACGAAGGGCCGTGGAGTGTGCCACCAAAGGGAGCCACAGAAGATGTGGGAGCAGGGGGCTGACCAGGCGAGAGTGGATCTTTCCCCGCACCCAGACCAGTGTCACCATGTCCTTTCCCCTTCCAACCGGTCTCCTGCCACACCCTTTCCACTCTGGCCACTCCTGCCACTGCCTGACTCATCCTGCCACTTTGGCCTCTGTCTGACGCATCCTCCCCCCAGCCTCACCTCTCCGCCTCGCCACTCCTCACTCTTGCCCTGGCCCCAGGAGGCCACAGTCTGGTTCTCCAACCCTGTTCTTATGCTGCTGACTCTTACCTCAGTCTGCGATTGGATTCTGTGTTTAATGTCAGATTCCCCCACACAGTGTGAGTTCACAAGCGAGGGAATCAGCCTGTTTCACTTGCCATTGTGTCCCTAGCAGCTAAGACTGGGCCTGGTGTACAAAAGTGGGCTCAGTAAAAAAAAAAAATAAAATAAAAAATTAAAATAAAAAATTAAGATTTATTTATTTATATGAGAGAGAGAGCACAAGCAGGAGGGGCAGAGGGAGAGGGAGCTGAGCGCGGAGCTGGTCACGGGGCTCGATATCATGACCCTGAGATCACAACCTGAGCTAAAACCAAGAGTCTGACGCTTAACCAACTGAGCCCAGGTGCCCCTGGCTCAGTAAATTAAAAAAACAAAACAAATCACAAACTGTATTTATGTTTTATTGAGATGTGATTGACATATAATATCATATTCATTTTAAGTGTACAACATAATGATTCAATACTTATATATATGTTACAAAATGATCAGCACAATAAGTCTAGTTAACACCCATCACCACTCATAGTTGATACAGTTTTGTTTTGTTTTTTTCTCATGGTGATAACTTTTACATCAACTCTCTTGGCAACTTTCAAATATACAATACAGTATTATTAACTATAGTCACTTGCTGGACCAATAATTGTTGAAAGAACCAGATGAAAGTAGGTGTCATCTCGCACAGATGGGTTGGAGAAGAGGTTGAAGGGGAGACCATGGACAAGGCATGTGACGTGGGAAGGAGAGGGTACAGCCTGAGCACAGGCGAGGGGCAGAAGTCCTGAGAGTGGAAGTGATAGGTCTCGGGACCTGGTGGACTTAGTGGAATGAAGCCATCCCTAAGCCTTTGCTCGGTGCTTGGCCCTGGGCCCTGGGCCCTGTGAATGTCTGTAACACAGGACTGGGTGAAATCAGCTATGGACTAACTGTGCTATGGGCAGATCACACCTGGTAAGGGTGTCAGGAAGAGGAGGGTGCCCTGGAGATGGATTTTAAAAGCTGAGGGGGACATGGCCAGGATGGGGGGATGATTCCAAGGCCTCCAAGTTTCTGAGCCTGGGTGAGCGGGGCCACAGGCAGAGGCAGGGGACATGGGTTTCAGAAATACTGATCAGTCCAGGATCTTGGAGAATGTGCAAGGACCTATGAGGGGCCAAGGTAAGAGGCAGGGCGGGACATGCACCTCAGGCTCACTCCACCCTCGGCATGGCCCTGCTTTCTTCCTGGGTTTGACCTCATCCAACCCTGCTGCCCCCCAATCCCTGTTATGCACCCCAGCCTGAGTTCCAGGCCACTGACACCGGGTTGTGATGGCCCCATTCCCCACCTCACTCCCAGCCTCTCCCCGGTTGGCCTGCCCTCATCTTTCACCCAGGAGCCTCTTCCCCTCCTTCAGCTCCCCGGAAGTCCTCTAAGAAATTTTGTGCCTGGCACTTTTGCAGACCTCTCTCTTGCCTCCTTGCATTTATTTGGTCAAGTACCCCCCACATTTTAAAGATGGGAAAACTGGGGCATCTGTGTGGCTCAGTCAGTAGAGCATGCGACTCTTGATCTCGGGGTTGTGAGTTGGAGTCCCATGTTGGGCCTTCAAACCCCCAATTGGATCAGTAGAACTGATTGGGGAGTTAAATTTGGGTCTGCTGACTCTGAAGCCTATCTCCTCACTGCATCCCAAAGGCCAGGCAGACAGGAAGCTGGGGATCAAGGCTGTTTCTCACAGCCAAAGCTCTGGGTGCCTTGGGTGGGGGTTCATATTGGACTAAACAGGAGTGGTAGGAGCTTGAGGGACAATGCAGCACAGTGTTTACCAGCATAGACCTGAGGGCCCTAAGGGCCGGAGTGCTCAGGTTCAAGTCAGCTCCGCTGCCTCCTATACCTCAATTTTCCCTTCTGCAAAATGGGTTGAAGATAGTACTTGCTTTACTATGGGTACCGTGGGGATTAAATGAGGCACATAGAAAACACTAGGTGTCGTTATCTCCTTTCCTGAAGCCCCTCTGCCCGGTCAGGGGCTGCCATTCCTCCTACTCTGGCCAGGGGTGAGCACCAGCCAGTGCGGGGTTCCTCCCTGCTCTGGCCTGGGGACTGAAGACAGGAGGAAGGACCATTTCTTATCTCCATTTTATTATTTTTTTTAAGTTTTTTTTTAATTTTTAAAAGATTTTTATTTCTTTATTTGACAGAGAGAGAGAGCAGGAACACAAGCAGGGGGAGTGGGAGAGGGAGAAGCAGACTCCCCGCTGAGCAGGGAGCCCAATGCGGGGCTTGATCCCAGGACCCCAGGATCATGACCTGAGCCGAAGGCAGACGCTTAATGACTGAGCCACCCAGGTGCCTCAGTCTCCATTTCATTAATGAGGAAGCCAGGTCTCAGAGAGGGGAGGTCCCTTGCCGAAGGTCATACGGTCAGGGACAGAGCCAGGATGAGAACCCTGGGGGTGTCCAGAGGTGGGCGGTCACGGAAGGCAGGCCGAAGCCGGTAAGGGGACTGGACTATGGGTTCTAGAACCGGGTGGCCCTGGGTTTAAATTCAGCTGTGTCACTAGTTTACTAGATCACTTCATCACCCTGAGCCCCTTCATCATTCAGCCGTAAAGTGATGGGGGGAATACAACATCTTATTAGGCCCCTTGCGAGATGGTTATCTTGGGGTTGGTGCCAGTAGGCACCCGGTACATACCCGTCGGGGGACTGATCAGCTGCGTGGAAGAGGTGGACGAGCCCAGGGCCTGGAGGGGGGATGGCGGCTTCCGAGGAACAGCTTCTCAGTGCCTGGCCCCACCGGGCGCTGGCCCTTATGTGCAGCCTCCTCTCCAGCCCTGCTGTCCTATTCCGCCTGGGCCCTCAGCCTGCCAGGCCACCCACCCCGGCAGCTGCTGCACAGCCCGACCCTGTTTATGGGCAGCCAAGCCCGCCCCCAGCTTCTGAACACGTCCCTCACTGTCCCATCTCTGGCCTTGCTTGACCTCAGACCTAAAGCTCGTCTCTCGTCAACATCTTGTATTCGCCCTCAACCACAGTTCACCTGTTCTCATAGTGTGTATTGTTCGGTTCCTGCATAGTATGCAGCAAGAGTGGCCATTATCATAGGTTATCATTATTGTATTAGACGTTATAAAACCATCACACGGTACCACAGCAGGTTATCTGCGGTCCTACAGGATGGTGCCCTGTGGGTGCGCTCGGAGTGCTTGAATTCAAATCCCAACTTGACCACTTATTTGCTCTGTGACTTTGGGGAAATTATCTAATTTTCCTCTCCCTCAGTTTCCTCATCTATGAAATGGGATAATAATAGTAACTACTTGATAAAGTTATAAGAAATTAGCAACCCAGAATGGAAGTTTGATAAGAGTGGGATTTGGGCTGTTTTGTTCTTTGCGGTATCACCAGTGCCTGGCTACTGCCTGAGACATAGAAGCTAGTCAACAAATATTTGTCAAATCAATCTGTGCAATAGTGAGGTAATGCGTATCAAGTAGCGCTAAAGCGCTAATAGAAATACAATACAAGCCACTTATAATTTTAAGATTTGTAGAAGCCATGTTAAAAAAAGTAAAAAGGTAAAATTAATTTTAATAATATATTTTTTAACATAATGTATCCAAAATATCATTGCAACATGTTATCAATGTAAGAATTATTACCGAGGGGCGCCTGGGTGGCTCAGTTGGTTAAGCGACTGCCTTTGGCTCAGGTCATGATCCTGGAGTCCCGGGATCGAGTCCCACATCAGGCTCCCTGCTCGGCAGGGAATCTGCTTCTCCCTCTGACCCTCCTCCCTCTCATGCTCTCTGTCTCTCATTAAAAAAAAAAAAAAAAATTTATTACTGAGATTTTTAAATCTCTATGCCCAACATGGGGCTCAAACTCACAACCCTGAGATCGAGAGTCACATGCTCTACCAACTGAGCCAGGCAGGCACCCGTGAGATATTTTCTATTCTTTTTTTCCTACTAAGTCTTTGAAATCTGGTATGTATTTTACCCCTACAGCACATTTCAGCTATACAACAATAATATCGTAAGCAATGTCCTACCAAAAACTAAGTCATATTTAAATTTAACAAATATTTTTGTTCCTAAATTTAAAATAATTAAAATTAAATTAAATTAAAAACTTGGTTCCTTTCTAGTACCAGCCACATTTCAAGGGCTCAGGAGCCCCATGTGGTTCGTGGTTACCAGATTGGGCCAATAGAGATACAGAGTGCCCAGGGGCTCGAGTTAGGTTCCCAATGAAGTTCAGCTACCATTAGTGACCTGGGAGATGTCTGTGCTTTCGGTTGAGTGAAACAAGAAGTCACTGAGCATCGTGTACAACATGATTTCACTTGTGCAAACAAAGAAAAACCCCACCCCAAAACTATTTATATTTGTTAAATATGTAACCCAGATGTAAACAGAAGCCTCCTTGCCTTATAAGAGCTCCAATCTCGATCCATGAGAGCAGCAAGAAAACATGAAACGTGCCGCAGATGCCTGCTCAGGAGAGTGGGCCCAGAACAATGGAAGGCCTTTGTGTTAGCTCCAAGAGGAGTCTGATAGAGGAGCTGGGGGCCTGAACTGCTTGGGTTAGGAAGGGAGGAGAGTGTGAATTTCCCGAGGGTCAAGGTGGTAGAATGCATGGGGCAAAGGGCCAGGGAGCACCCCTCCCTGGGAATGGGGATGCCTGAGAGGATGTGAACCCATCACAGAGATGACACTTAAAATTGCTATGCAGGGTACACGTGAACATTTCTGGGACCCCAAACCCTCTGTGAAGTCTACTCGACTGACCAATGTCTGTGTGCATGAGTTTTAGGGTAGAATCCAGAAAGAAGCTGACCTTTCATCTGGGTCAGAGAAAGGAGATGGCCAGGGCAGAAGCAAGGGCCAGAGACTGAGGAGACTGGACACAGAGGGTCCTCTTCTTTCCCCCAACACCATTCTTGGGACTCAAAGAAGTGACTTTCAACCTCCCATGATTCATGAAGGTGGAAGTAGGAGCCCTTCTCAGCATGTCCGCTACATCTCAGAGGCAAAGGGGGCCTCAGAACACATCAGGACTCCTCTGTGTTTGTAAGTGCCCAGGAAAAACCTGGAAGGGTCCGCATTAACGTGACAGGGGCTGCCTCTGGGAGGAGAGTGGGTTTGGAGAGGTGAAAATTTTCACGTTTGCCTTCTATATGTCTGTATTGAGTTGTTTCAAAAAATGTTTTTACAGTGAGCACGCAATACTGTTATGTTTAGGGAAAGCAAACACTGCCTGCACCTTCCTCCCAGCCCACCCAAGGAGTACCTGGCCAGGGTGGAAAAGTTAGGATGTATGAGTAGGTAAGTAGGAATAAGAAGCAGAAGCCATAACTCACTGCCTAGCAATGACCGTTCTCCCAAATGCTGCTCAAACTCCGGGGAAATGTCTGGCCTCCGGGCGGGCCCTCTTAGCGCACCCCGAACAGGCCTCACCAATTTGCCCCAGCCCCAGACTAGCCAAAGGTCAGAGTAGCCAAAAAGTTTGCCTTAGGGCCCAGGGCTGTGAGGGGTCTCGACCTTGTGCCTGGAGGGCCCTGGTGGAAAATGGGGCCTTTGCTTTGGCATGGGGACTGCTGTGGCGCTTGGGTAAGTCTCTGTTCAATTTAGGGGCTGTGCAGGGGACATGGATGGGAGCCCCCCTGTGGCACTGAGGACACTGCCTTCTCGTGACATAGAGGTCAGAAGTTTGGTCAACTTACTGTGAGCAAGTTACTTAACCATTCCAGGCTTCAGTGTTCT
Source organism: Mirounga angustirostris (assembly GCF_029215605.1). Lineage (NCBI taxonomy): Eukaryota > Metazoa > Chordata > Mammalia > Carnivora > Phocidae > Mirounga > Mirounga angustirostris. The sequence goes on from NW_026991712.1 coordinate 170,520,844, forward strand.
TTTTTGTAAAATGTTGTGAGGGTTAAATGAGATAATGCATCATATAGTTGGCACTAAGTAACCTTAGGAAGAATAAGGATATTGTAAGAACAGTCTTTGCTCAGCCAAGCCCTCTAGTCCTCATGAAGGAGGGGAGAGGGATGAAATTTTTTCCTGTAGGGGAGTGGGAGATGGAGCCCAAGGGCCAGTGTTCTGTCTGGTTGGAGCAGAAAGACTTATGAGTCCATCTTGGGGCACCAGCACGAGCAAGGAAGCTGGACACTTCCAAAGGTTCAGTGGTAGAAAATGTTGGGTAGTGGGGTGGCAGTTGACAGCTTTAAGGGCTGGGGCCTATCATGGGGACCAGACCAGTGCGGAAACAGGTGTGGATTCTAGTCTGCACTCTGCCATCAGGGTGGCCCAGCACGCGCTACTGGGCCTCAGAATAGTATGGAGGTTTCTCTTCTTTCCTAAAGATTTATTTATTTTAGGGGCACCTGGGTGGCTCAGTCGGTTAAGCATCTGCCTTCGGCTCAGGTCATGATCCTGGGATCGTGAGAGCAGGAGAGAACAAGCAGGGTCCTGGGATCAAGCCCTGCATTGGGCTCCCTGCTCAGCAGGGAGCCTGCTTCTCCCTCTGCCTCTGCTGCTCCCCCTGCTTATGCTCTCTCTGTCAAATAAATAAATACAAATCTTTAAATTAAAAAAATTATTTGAGAGAGAGAGAGCACATGTGAGTGGGGGGAGGGGCGGAGGGAGAGAATCTCGGAGCCAGACGTGGGGCTCCATCTCACCACCCTGAGATCATCTGACCTGAACCAAAACGAAGAGTCGGATGCTCAACTGACTGAGCCACCCAGGCGCCCCTGTGTGGAGGTTTCTAGTGCAGCCTTCCTTCAGGCTCATTAATACAAGTTCAAATCAGGTTTAGTCACTCAACAACTATGTGATTTGGGGCAAGTTACTTAACCCTCCTAGTGCTTCAGTTCTCCATCTGTAAAATGGGAAGCATGCCGTTACTAGCTTGTCGTGAGAATTAAATGTGTAAGTCAAACACATTGCGTAAAGGATACCAGGCTTACAGTGAGGGCTCGCTAACCACGAAGACTTGCTATTGTCCGTCTGCAGCACGGAAATGGCAGGTGATCCGTGGGGTTCTTTCTGGTTTGGGAAGTCATCATCTTTCGTGTCTGACCCAGCTTCTCAGAGGGCAATTTAAGACCAGTCCCCTCTTGTTCCGTTCTACCTGCAGCCCTAGAGAATGACAAAGCTCTTGAATAACTGAGAAAAACATTCTCTACCCCCTGCATTTCTGTGGGAGAATGAAGGGAACGTTTTCTGCTCTGGCCAGTCATTAATGCTCCAACTTCTCAGTCCAGAGCCCAGTCCAGGCTCTGATCATTTACATTCCCATCTTCAAACCCAACTCACTAATTCCCACAGCAAATGCCACGTGAGCATTTGCAGAACTGATTCATGATTCACTGAGTGGACTCTGGAGCCAGATGGGCCTGCACTAGACTCGTGGCTGGACCACACTGGGTCTCTGAGACCCTGTTTCTTCACCTGTAAAATGGATAAATTAATTCCTACTTCTCAATTTAATGTGAGGATAAAATCAAACAATCTCTTGAATCCATTTGGGGCTGTTTTTAGCTGCAAGTAACAGGTGACCTGACAAAACCAATCAAGGCATTTCATTCTCTCCCAGAAGTATCTGGATTTGGTAGCTCTGAAGTTGGCTGGGCCGCTAGCTCAGGCTCCCTCTTTTTGCTCTGCCATCTTCAGTGTCTTGACCTTATGATCCCAAAGTGGTTGCTGCAACCCCAAACTTCATATCCTCATAAAACACACTCAAGCAAAAGGGTGTCTGGGTGGCTCCGTTGGGATTGAGCCCTGGTCAGCAGGGAGCCTGCTTCTCCCTCTCCTTCTGCAGCTCCCCCTGCTTGTGCTCTCCTGCTCTCTCTCTCTCTCTCTCGAATAAATAAATAAAATCTTAAAAAAAAGAAAAAGAAATCACACTCAAGCAGGAAGTGGGGTGGGGCATGGAGGGGAGGGGAGGAAGAGGCTGAGGCACAAGTCCAAGCGCTGGTGCTTTATTGGGAAGGCGCAGGCCCAGGGTGCGGGGGGCCAGGAGGAAGGGAAGAGGCAAAGCAACGAGGAGTGCTGCGTTAGGTCCGGGCTACTGCTTCCCAGCAAGCTGCAGAGTGGCACAGCTGGGCACGCAGCAAGTGTATTAACTAGCACAGAGACTTTTCTGGAAGAGCTGAAAGGAGGAATTTTGGAGTAAAGGAGGCAGCTAGCCCAGTTCCCTCCCTTTCCATCTACCATTTCCTACTTTTCAACATTTGCCTCTGGGGAGTTAATGTCTCCACGGTTCTGGACTGAATCACTAACCACTTGGCTGCGTCTGAGGAAGCCGGACCTCATGCCCCTAGGAGTGGTTTTTCATCCAGGCCTCAGAATGGAGGGGTTACTTGGTGCAGGGGGTCCAAATGGGAGCACTAAAGAGGCAGTTGAGAAATCTTTGGGAACCCGCTGCAGGCAGAATAGTGCAGACTGCGGCAACTAGTTGGGTCTAAAGCAGATTTTAAAAAATGAGCCAATAGGATTTATTGATGGATTGATGATGGAGTGTGGGGGAGGAGGAGAAATTACGGTTTTGGTGGATGATGGTGCTGTTTACTTAGATGGGGAAAGCTTGGGGGGGGGGGGAGTTACCTTGTGAGGAAAACTAATTTTTTGCCCGTGTTAAATTGGTGAAGTCTACTAAGTGATCTAACTCTGGATCTGAGGGGCAGAGGTTCTAGCTGGAGATCTGAATTTGAGTCACTGTCACTATATGGTATTTAAAGTCAGAATACTGGTTGTGGTCACCTAAGAAAAGAGGTTGGTTGAAAAGAGAAGGGAGAGACAAGACAGAAACTTTGACTAGGGCAAGCCGCACACCATGGGTGGCCTGTTTAACAGGTGGTGGGGACAAAAGCCTCCTCATCTGGGGGCACTGAGGAGAGGATGGAGGGTTGGGAGTGGTGATGGAGACTACACTTTGGGGAGCTTTGCTATAAAGGGGAGCAGAGAAATGGGGCAGTGGCTCAAGAGGGCCAAGGTAGGATGCTTTGCAGGTGGGAATGAGCCAGCACAGTAAGATGGATAATGCCAGAGAGAAAGGGGACAGCTGCACGGATTTAGTCTCAGAGCAAAGAGGGATGGATCCAGATCGCAAGTCGAAGGCGTGGCCTTAGAGAAGAGAGGGGACCCCCCCACAGGAGGGGACGTGGGGTGGGGGCACACTACTCTGCAGGCAGGCAGCAGAGGAAGGGAAAGAAGAAGTCACTCTGTTCTGACTCCATCTTCTATGACTGAAGTTTGAGGCACTGAAGTCATTGAAGAGGGTGTTGAAGACGGGAGAGGAGACAAGGGTGGGAAGTAGGTCATCCGAGCGAGAAAAGGTGAGTATTTCAGGGAAATGTAACAGGAGAGCTTGGCGGTGTGGGGGGCCCACTTGAAGTGCGGTCCTAAGTATGGAGTGAGTCGGGGTGGCATGGTTGGTGGGTGCTCTCTGCAATGTTAGGTTGTTTAGGTGCAGGTAGGTGCTGGAGAGGTGCCATGCGAGGGAGACGGGAGGGAGTGGAGTGTGCTTAGAGCCAGGCAACGAAATCTGAGTAAGGCAAGTGGACACAGGAGAGAAGAGGTGACTGGTGCAGAAAAGGTGCAAAGAGGTCGGATCAGTGGGTTGGAAATCTCAGTGAGGCTGGAAAAGGCGAAGCCTATTTACAAGGCAGTAATAAAAAGTTAACCACGGGACAAAAACACACCTTTCAAAATGCCAAACAGCTAAAAGAAAAATGAAAAGAGGGAGTGCCTGGGGGGCTGATTTGGTTAAGCGACTGCCTTCAGCTCAGGTCATGATCCCAGGGTCCTGGGATCGAGCCCCTTGTCCGGCTCCCTGCTCAGTGGGGAGTCTGCTCCTCTCTCTCCCCCTGACCCTCTCCCCTGTTCGTGCTCTTGCTCTCTCTCAAGTGAATTAGAAAGAAGAAAGAAAGAACGAAAGAAGGGAAGAAAGAAAGAAAGAAAGTAAGAAAGTAAGAAAGAAAGAAAGAAAGAAAAAGAAAGAAAGAAAGAAAAGAAAGAAGAAAGAAAAAGAAAGAAGAAAAAAAATAAACAGGACTATATATAAAAGACTTGAGATACATGTAAATATAACATAAAACAGGATGATGGATGAGAAGCCAAACATATTTATCATTTTATGCTGCTGTAAAAGAATTGAGGAATCTCTACAATGGATCTCTAGAATATACTGGCTGGTTTTTGTTTTTTTAAGATTTTATTTATTTGAGAGAGAGAGCATGTGCAAACTAGGGGTGGGGCAGAGGGAGAGAATCTCAAGCAGACTCTGCAGTGAGCGTGGAGCCTGTTGTGGGGCTGGATCTCACACACCCCCCTCCCCGAGACCATGACCTGAGCCAAAACCAAGAGTCAGATGCTTAACTGACTGAGCCACCCAGGTGCCCCCAGAATATACTGTTAAGTGAATATGCAAGATAGAGAAATGTATAGTATGCTTTTTTTTTTTTTTAAGATTTATTTATTTGAGAGAGAGGGTGAGCGAGTGCAGGGTCGGGGAGGAGGGGAGGAGCAGAGGGAGGGAGAGGGAGAGTCTTAAGCAGACTCCACGTGTGAGCCCGATGTGGGGCTCGATCCCATGACCCTGAGATCGAGTTGGACACCCAACTGACTGTGCCACCCAGGCGCCCCCAGTATGCTCTCTTTATATAAGAAAGGGGAACTATAACATATTCATCTGTTTAAATTTAAAAATAATTGGAATGATTAAATCGAATAAAAAAGGTCATTAAGGGGCGCCTGGGTGGCTCAGTTGGTTAAGCGACTGCCTTCGGCTCAGGTCATGATCCTGGAGTCCCTGGATCGAGTCCCGCATCGGGCTCCCTGCTCAGCAGAGAGCCTGCTTCTGCCTCTGACCCTCCCCCCTCTCATGTGCTCTCTCTCTCTCATTCTCTCTGTCTCAAATAAATAAATAAATAAATAAATCTTAAAAAAAAAAAGGTCATTAAATGGGAAGGGAGGGAATAAGGTGGAGGACATAGGAACAGAAATTAGACTTTGAAGAGATCATGTTTTGTAGATTAGACTTGGAACTATATAAATATTTTATGTATTAAACTAAGAGAAATTCTTTTTTTTTACATTCTGTAAGGAAATGCAAGTTGACATTTTCTCATGTCCGAGATATGTAGAAAGGATGTATTTGCACATAAATTTCCAGGTGTAGCTCCGCTTTGTTCAATGTCATAGATGGCTTTACAGGAATATTTTTATAGAGACATATCATCATTTCATTATTCAACACCATGCGCTGTGCTTTGACTCATCATTTCCTCTGCGTTAACCCACAGAGTGTGGCGGGCCCCTGGGGCGCTGCGCAAAACATGCGGTGCAGGGCCCATGCTAATCTCCTCTGGATCGTTCCGATTCTAGTCTACGTGTTGCCGAAGGGAGCCCAAGATAGTCTTTAAAAATGGAAAAATACATAAAACAGGTTAATGTATATGAGTATCCAGTGAGTAGCAAGCCACACAGAAAGGAACTATAGTAAACTGAAAACACCGTGAATGGACTGTATCTGCGTCCTAGGAAATATCCCCCAAAGAACTACAAACAAAACCTTAAACTCCCTTTTGTTATTCTTTTTTTTTTTTTTTAAGATTTTATTTATTTATTTGAGACAGAGAGAATGAGAGACAGAGAGCATGAGAGGGAGGAGGGTCAGAGGGAGAAGCAGACTCCCGGCAGAGCAGAGAGCCCGATGCGGGACTCGATCCCGGGACTCCAGGATCATGACCTGAGCCGAAGGCAGTCGCTTAACCAACTGAGCCACCCAGGCGCCCTCCCTTTTGTTATTCTGATACTGTTGTGTGATGTGCAATAAAACAGCTGAGTAATTGTGATTATCTATTTCACAATTCAGGATACAAATGAGAACCGGGATTCTCAATGTTGAGAAAAAAATATACACGTGGAAGATATGAGTTAAGAAAATTTCTTAAGTCTTGAACTTGAATAGAAAGTATGAATGTGTGTTACCTTAAAAAGAAAACGTGTCCTTTGTCTACCAAAGGCCATAAACAATGACCAACATCGCAGCAGACTATTAATTCTAGAGCCTTGATTTTGGTCTTGCAATGCCATTCACCACTAAAAGGAACCAGGATTTTGGTTTTTTCCTAGAACAGATGACCCCAGGTCTGGAGCAGGAAATGTACAACATAAGTCTGGAATATCCTATCATACTAGATAGCAAGGAAGTTACCAATACTACCATCAAAAGGGTTGTTATCAAAAGGACTCAGCAGCCACCTGAAGAGGCCCCCCCACTGGACAAAAAGAACAATTTAAGCGTCATTAAGTTGAAGAACTACAATGAACTGAAACATATAAAATGTTTAATTCAGTGACCATGATAGTAACAACACTAAAAAACAACCCACTGATCACTTTCGTATGGAGAATGCTAGTAAACCCAACTCATTATTTTGAAAACTGGCCAGATTTTTCCAATATGAACTCTAATTCTAGCTAACCAAAGAGCGGATGAGTCAAAGTTTCTCTTCACATTGGTATTTCAGTCATTATGTGAAGAAGGGATGGTAGAATTAGAGTATCCTCATTTTGCAACCCTTGATGAATTAATGAATCTAGGCACTGACCTTCAACGGCCACAGTATATAGACAACCAAGCGTGATGCATCTCCTGATGAAAGCATACACCACTATGTGGTTTTCTTACCACTAAATCTGAATCCAATCACACCTCCAGATCTATTCCTATTTAGTAGGAAATACAAAGGATAAAGAAACCTGTGTAATGACACCATGGAGATAGAAGAGCAAAATCCAGGGATGCCAGGGTGGCTCAGTCATTAGGCGTCTGCCTTCGCCTCAGGTCATGATCCCAGGGTCCTGGGATCGAGCCTCGCATCGGGCTCCCTGCTCTGCGGGAAGCCTGCTTCTCCCTCTCCCACTCCCCCTGCTTGTGTTCCCTCTCTCGCTGTGTCTCTGTTAAATAAATAAAATCTTAAAAAAAAAAAAGCAAAATCCAGACTGGGAGAAATGGAGGGAACTTATAGGCACCAAGAGATAAGAAATATGCCAGCCATTTGCAATACATAGATTCTCATTCAAATAAATAAATTACTGAAGAAGAAAAAAAAAAGACAGGCAATTAGAAATTTGAGAATTTGAGTATTTCATATTAAGGAATTGTTATTTTGGTAGGCTGATGATATTGTGTTTTCTACGAAGTCCCTATCCTTTAAAAATACATAAGTATTTATGGACGAAATGGGGTGTCAGGTTATGGTAAGGGAGAGGAGCCCGTGGTATAAATTAAGCGAAATTAGCTATGAGTTGATAATTGCTGAAACTATGTGATAGGTACGGGGTTTTGCTTAGTCTACTTTTGCACATATTTGAGGGATTTTTAAAAAAGATTTATTTATTTTAGAGAGAGGAGAGTGCACGCAGTGGCAAAGAGGGCAGAGGGAGAGAAGCAGACTACCCACTGCACTAGGAGCCTGACACGGAGCTCAATCTCACGACCCTGAGATCAAGACCTGAGCCGAAATCAAGAGTCAGACGCTTAACTGACTGAGGTACCCAGGCGCTCCTATTTGAAATTCTCCATGACAAAAAACAAGAATTTCCAAACTCAGGTCATCATGATTTAGGCTTTCCCTGGAAATGTGTGATGATGGGGAGGGACGGAGGTATCTGGGGTATCTTTCAGGTTTCTTGCTTAAGGAATGGAACAGGTGGTGGTGTTTTACCAGGTGCAGGAAGAGTAGGGGAGGTGGGTTTGTGAAGAACAAGAGTTCCACTCTGGCCATGTTGATTTGGGGTGCCTGTAGTACGTCTGGGTGGGACTGCACAAGAGGTTGCTGGAAATACTGAACTCAGAGAGATGGGGGCAGGTAATGAAAATGTGAGTCACTGGATGATGTCACAGGGAGAAACTATAGAGAAGGGGCTTAAGAAGTGGTCAACCAGACAAATAGTATCTTAGGAACCAGAGGGCCCCAGGCAGGTCTAGAACAGTTTTTAAAAGAGGGGAATACTTGAGTCTTACATCACACAGCATACAGAAATTAACTCAAAATGTTTTAAAGAGGGGCGCCTGGGTGGCTCAGTCGTTAAGCGTCTGCCTTCGGCTCAGGTCATGATCCCAGGGTCCTGGGATCGAGCCCCACATTGGGCTCCATGCTCCGCAGGAAGCCTCCTTCTCCCTCTCTCACTCCCACAAGCATGCTTGTGTTCCCTCTCTCGCTGTGTCTCTGTCAGATAAATATTTTTTTAAACAAAGTTTTAAAGACCTCAATTTAAGAGTTAAAATTATTTAAAACTCTTAGGAGACGCAAGTGTAAACCTTTATGACCCTGGACTGGGTAACAGATTTATTATTTTTTAAGATTTTATTTACTTATTTGGCAGAGAGAGAGAGGGATATCACAAGCAGGGGGAGCAGGAGAGGGAGAAGCAGACTCCCTGCTGAGCAGGGAGCCTGATGTGGGGCTCAATCCCAGGACCCTGGGATGACCTGAGCCCAAGGCACTCAACCGATTGAGCCACCCAGGTGGTCCTGTGGAACAGATTTAGGACACCAAAGCATAAGCAATAAAAAATTAAGTAAATTGGACTTCACCAAAACTAAAAACTGTTATGTGACAAATAACCCTATCAAGTTAGTGAAGAAAACCCATAGAATGGGAGAAAACATTTGCAAATCATAAATCTGGTCAGAATCTAATATGCAAAATATATAAAGAACTCCTGCACCTCACCAATAAAAAGATAAATAACCCAATTAAAGCATGAGCAAAAGGGGCGCCTGGCTGGCTCAGTCAGTAGTGTGTGTGCCTCTTGATCTGGGGGTCGTGAGTTCAAGCCCCACGTTGGCCGTAGAGTATACTTAACCAAAAAAATGGGCAGAGGATTTGAACGTGTTAAAAAAAAAAAAAGTTCAACACACATGGAAAGATGCTCAACATCCTAGGACGAGGAAAATACAAATCCATACCACACTGAAAGATCACTTCCTACCCCATCCAGATGCCTGTAATAAAAAAAGAAATGGGAAAATGTGTGCTGACGAGGATGTGGAGAAATTGGAACCCTCGTGCCCAGCTCGTGGGACATGGTGCCGCTGCTGTGAAAAACCCGGGCAGCTTGAGGAGGGACAGCAATTCAAGACCCGGCAATCCTACCCCAAGGTACGGGCGGGAAAGAGCTGAAAACATCTGTCCACGCAAGAACGCGTACACAGTAGAGAAGGATTCGTAAAGCCTTCAAGTGGAAAGAACCCAAATGCCTGTCAGCTGATCAATGAATAAACAAACTCTGGCACAGGTTTTCCCCACTATCCAGAAGTAGAGCTTTCCCATGAACTCCTTCCGAAGCCAGGGGGCACAGACGGAAGCAATCCCCATGCATTTAGATGGAGACGTTTGTGAGCTTTCCCGGACCCCCCAAAAACATCTCTTAGGCTTGTCGGAGACCTTCGGACACGCTTGCTAACGGATGCACAAGATAAATCGAGATAAAGCACAGATGCTCACACAGTTCAAAGGTGTTATGGTGGTTTGGTTTGGAGTGTTGTTCGTGGGGAGGGAGCCTGGCAGGGCCACTCTCGGGGCTCAGGCTGAGTGCTGCCTTGAGAAAGGCTACGGAATCGCAATGCTGCTCTTTTCGGTTTTTTTTTTTTTTTTTTTTTTTAGGTCTTTTGTAAAAGCAAAGTGGCATAATGTGAACTTTCAAAAAGTGTAAGAGGTTATCTGTAAAAGGACTATTTGACCAGAGGAGTCAAGTACATGCTAGAACACGGATGGAACTCAAGAACCTCATGCTACGAAGCCAGTCACAAGACTACATGTCCTGGGATTCCATTTAGAAGAAATGTCCAGAATAGGCCCATCTAGAGAGACAGAAAGTAGATTCGCAGTTGCCTAGGCCAGAAGAGGGAACGGGGAGTGATTGCTAAGTATGGGCTTTCTTTTTTGTAATGGAACATTCTGCAATTGTATATTGTTCCACAACCTTGTGAATATTCTAAAAACTACTGAATTGCGTGCTTTAAAATGAATTTAAAAAAAAAATATTTTATTTATGAGAGAGAGAGAGAGCACAAGAGAAGGGACACAAGCAGGGGGAATGGGAGAGGGAGAAGCAGGCCTCCTGCAGAGCAGGGAGCCCGATGCGGGGCTCGATCCCAGGACCCCAGGATCATGACCTGAGCTGAAGGCAGACGCTTAATGACTAAGCCACCCGGGCGCCCCTAAAATGGTTGAGTTTTCAATGCAAATTCTAGTTCAACTTTGGGCTCGTGCTCAGCAGATGCTGCAGTGAAGCCAGGCCCGGGGAGGCCTGGAGACACCATGTGCCCTGAGCCGGGTGGCGGCTGGCCATTCATGGCACCTGTCCTCTTCTGTCATCTCCCACCCCCCTCCCCCACCTGGCCCCCATTTAATTCCAGCAACTCTGGTGAATCCTAAACAGAATCTGTGGTTTCATCCCTCTCACCATGATTGGTTTAGGAGCAGGCAGGCAGTCCAGTTCTGCCCAAAGAAACTTGGGTTGCTGAGAGGCTTCTGGGAAATTCTCTTCAGGAGAAACAGGTCTTCTGCCTCTGGACACCAGAGTGTCAAGTTGAGGCCTGGAGCAGCTGATTTGGGAGGTGGGGTGGTTGGACAACATGCTGAGGACAACAGGGCAGAAAAGTTGGGAAGAAACAGCTGGGTACTTAGAACCACCTTACCTCAGGACTTCTCTTAGCGAGATCGATCTTCCTCCTGTTTAAGCCACTTTATTTTATTTTACTTAGAGCCCAGAACATCCATTCTAATACAGGTTATGGTGACTGCTCCCCAGAGATGGGATAAAATGGGCTTGGAGACAGGGCCAGGGGAAGGAAATCCATTTTATCATCAGACTTCGTTCGGGTCAGGGCTGGCACGGAGCATGATTATGGCTGGCTTAGTCTTTTTTTTTTTTTTTTTTTTTTAAAGATTTTATTTATTTATTTGAGAGAGAGAATGAGACAGAGGAGAGAGAACATGAAGGGGGAGGATCAGAGGGAGAAGCAGACTCCCCACCAAGCAGGGAGTCTGATGCGGGACTCGATCCCGAGACTCCAGGACCACGACCTGAGCCACCCAGGCGCCCCCTGGCTTAAATAGTCTTACCCTGTTTTCAGGATTGGTTTCTTGGTCTGTAAGCCCAGGTACTCTCATGGTCCACGGCTAGTCCCATCAGCAAATATTTCCCATGAAGGAAAAACAAAGTTCAAGCTCACCCTACTCATCCTAATTCCTAAGTAACAGAAGAGAGGGTTACTACTGGGTTTAACTTGAGCCAGTCACTTCATGTTTTAACTGTAAAATGGGGGCAAAACACCTAATTTTTGACACAAAAATTAAGAGCCTTTGGCCGAGCTCCTAGCATGGTCCACAGCTCAACACATTTAACTGAATCTGAAGTCCTACAAACACTGATTAAAGTAACCCCAGCTGTGGCTTTCTCAAATTCTGCAACTTCTGCTCAAATACCAAGCTGCCGTCTCCCTCACAGCTATACCATCCCACTCTGCAGAGGACGCTGCCCTCTGACTAAAAATTAAGAGTGTACCACCTAGAACGATTTCAGCAATAGAGAAAGCAAGTGGCTACAAATTGCCTAAGTGGATAAATTATCCAAAAGGTGCCCCCAAACAGAAGTCAGAAGTTATTTTTGAATAAAGCTGGGAGTTTGAACCCTGACTCTGTTACTCACTGTATGAATACAGAACCCCGAACAAGTTTCTTCATCTGAGCTCATTTCCTCACACATAAAAAGGGTGTTAACACTTGTGTTGCCCCTTTATTTCTCCCAAACGATAGAGGTGACCTGTGAAAGCATATTCAAATTGCAAGCATCAATTTATTACAAGTTCTCTTTCCTAAGAGCTAACTTCTTGCTCCTTCCTCTGGAGGAAAGGTGCTTCACTGCAGGGTCTCTAAACTGAAGCAATCGGAAAGTCTCCATTAACAGCTCTGGTTTTGGAGCTAGAACAGTTCCCAGCAAGGACAAGAATTTAATCAATTCACAGAAGACTTGCAGGCCTGCTTAAGAGAGTGCCCATCAGTCTAACACATCTTATGGCCAATTGTATACAGACACAGAAGCATTTTTTCCTGACACAAAGACTATAGTTGGACCTACTAACTTTCTAGTTTTATAGAGATTTTAAGTGTGAATGAAGTGGAAAGGCTCTTCTGCTGTCCACTACCAGGCCAACACCTCAGACCTACCCAAACTCTGCCTTTAAAAATACACTTCAGGTAATGCTACATAACCAAGTACAGAAATCACTCCTCTGCTCCTGGCCTCTCACCAGTCCACTCCAGGGATCTTTCCTAACTGCACCTAGCACTGTGTTCTGCAGACGGACTCGAGACCAGAACGGCTGTACCTGAAACCTCTACACCTCACACCAGAATGCATCCTGTCCCAAGAGACCTGGAGAAACCAGGCTCCCCCACTCCTGGGAAAAGATTAGAGGCAGCATTCCAAGCCAAACTGTATCCAGCTTTATTAAAGATACTTTTCATAAACAATCATGGTATTTCAGGCAGGACATGGGCAGACGATCGTTAACAGTATACAACAACTTTCAAACTCCCTTCTTCAATGGACTACCAAAATCAGAAAGCCACTATAAAACCCAATGAAGTCTTCATGTGATGCTCTGAACAGGGAAAGTTTAGAGTGAGGGTTGACAGTTCACATTTAGCATGTTGTTTAACAACTTTTCACAAGCCGACCCTGACTTTCAGGAAATGAAATGAAAATGGCAGAATTATCAATCTGAAGATCCACGAGCTAAAAAAGGAATTTTTTTAAGGGACGCCATCTCAGTGGTGACACTGTAAAGTCCAGATTGCCTGACATACGGGGAACCATGTCCTGGGTGTCAGGTTCCAACAGGTCTCTGGGTTTAAGGGAGTCAAGTCTATGTTGAAGGCAGAGAGGGAGAAGACATAAAAAAAATGAGTTTTACTTTTTCCACACCACCGAGGCGTTTGTGCCAAGGCGGCTCATGTGTGTCAACATCAAGGAATCCCTCCTCCTGGGAGCCAAGAGGAAGTTTCTCAAAACTAGAAGGGACAGGTGTTTTTCCCCTTTTTTCAATCTAGCTTCGGAGATACTCTATTAGTGACATATGCCCTTCCCCCAAAACAATGAAGTGTTCTGTGTGCTAACAACATAGCTTAAAAAAAAGTAAAACAAAATTCTGCATTTTTATAAAACTTGATAAAAAATAGTATTTCAAACTGTACAGTCACCAGAAGTACACAGTTATCAAAAACGCACACACTTCACTTGGCATCTCCAGCACCTTCAGCTTTCTGTGCCTAGAAGAGAAAGATTAATACGTTACCACCTACAGATTTGACACTGTTTTCATTCCCATCCCATCCCCAGCACTACTTTGCTCCCACACCCAAGTTCAGATTTTAGATCCTTCAAGACGCAGTCCTTGTTTCGAGAATAACTTGGTAACTTTCCCTCTGGACCTCACTGTACCATCGGGGAAGGGGGCACATTAGCATTAGAAGGGGAGTTTATCCCCAGCTTGAAAACTCTATGGTGTAGCATGAGCTTGGGACACGGAGCTCACACTACAGTGCCCGTTACTGGATGGCAGAGACTTTAAGAACCCAGAATTTAAGCTAACGGGAAAACCATAAGCAAACTCTGGACTGAAAAGCAGACTTGGGCGATACAGACGCAGGAGAAAGGTAATAAAAGCTTTTGGGATCGGTAACGGACTCAGAGCCAACTTCACAGAAAGTGAAAGAGCAGTTGTACCTGGTCTGTTTTGGCATCTCCGTTTTCTGCAGGGTTATTCCCATCCTTGCCAGCATCAGCTTTCCCCTTTTTCCCTTTGGGTACCTTCTCTCCCTTCTAAAAAGGGGAAGCGAGAAAAAATAGAGTAGTTTCTTCTAATTTTGCATTAGCAGGGTATGGTCTGCAAAATTCTGTACGACACAGGATTGTTTATCAAAGATAACACATACATAAACTATAAACCCTCCCGCATCGATAAAAACGGATCAAAACAAGGCCAAATTATCATTTGCTGTGGTCTTTAACATACAAGTTTCTATTCGACTGTAAATAATAGAAGAAAACAGCGCCTTGAATACTTAGGTTTTAAATGTACAATCTTCTGTAAACTGATGACTACCCTTCCCCCCCTACCTAGGACCTTGTTGTCCAATTATTGTTATCCTGATGATAGAGTTCTTGGTTAGAAAACCAGTACTACAAATGTCAGGGATAAATAAGGCAAGCTATCAAAATAATAGGGATTCTGATCTGTAAACGGGGTCGTCATTGTGCTGAATTAAGACACTGAAGGACAGGCCTCATACTGTGAAAATGACCAATTCCAACATAAGCTTAAGACCCAGTCCAAGTAACTTTCTCATATCAAGTCTGTGTCAATGGATGAACCCATTATAGAGCAGAACTGTCAGCAATGTGGGAAACCACACAGCTTTATGCAACTCCTAGAAGCACCCTGGTCTCTCAGTTCCACTCACCTTTGCAGGGGCCTTTTTAGGCTTGGGCTCTGGCTTTGGAGGAACAGGTTTCTTTTATGTCAGGGAGAGAGGAAGAGAACATTAGTACGAAAACAACCCACTGCCAAACCACAGTACCACTGGCACAAAAAAAGTTTCTTCTTTTTCGTAAAGCTTCTGGGGTTGGCTTTCCGCTGGAGTTTCCTATCTTCAGGAACCCATTTAAGTAACACACCAAGGTGTCCCACTTTGACTACAGCCACCAGAATTTCAGAACTAGTAAATATCAAACAGGAGAGCCCACAAGAGAGTAGATCATTCAAAAGCAGCCACTGACCATAACCCACGGGAAACAAAGGAAATTTTTAATGCTTTTTAGTTTCAGGGATAAACATAATTTAATAGCAGACACTTACAGCAGATAACCTTGCAGATCTTCTCTGTGGCTATTAAAAGAAAAAAAAAAGATTAAAAATAGGACAGTTAAAAAAATCAAAAGGTAAGAAATTTTCTCATGAGTTTGGTCTAGACTACTGGAAGTGCAGAAAGCTTAGGGAAATTCGGGACTAGAGGTGTGGTTAATTGCCAGCAAAGGAGTCCCAAAGCTTTTTAAGACTCACCTCATCCTTCACCTTGGCTTTATCTCCTTTAGCATCCCCTTCAGCCTATAAAAGACAAACAAAGCCTAAGAAAGTTGTAGCTTCTAAGGCAATTCTTAGGGACTCACTAAGCGTTAACAGTCCTAAGGAAAAAACCAAAGGGGAAGTCTTGCACACAACTTTTCCATACAAATCTTCCGGTTTTAGCATCCCCAGCTCCTATGAAAATGCCCGAAGCGCTCAAAGATCTGACTGCTCCTCTATGCAAGCATCACGCCCGAAATGGCCCAAAGCGCGCAGTAAAGGCGGGCGTCTGAGCCCCAGCCGGCCGGGAGCCTCCGCCAAGCCGCCCGGGGCAGCGCGCGCTAAACCCGAGCGAGGAGCGCGGAGGAGCGCGGAGGAGCGCAGCCCTCGCCGCCGCGCCAGGCAGAAGCAACAGCTGCAGATGGTGCAAACAAACCGCTCCGGAGGCGGGGCCCGGGCGCCGTTACCATGGCAGCCGTCGAGGGCGGGAGACTGGAGGCGCGCGCAGCCGGGGGAACTCGTGGGCGGCAGCGGCGCGTACCGGCGCGAGTCCCGTGCGCCGGGGCCGTGGGCGGAGGTGGGGCCACACAGCGAAGCCCCGCCCCAAGGGACACGGGCCCCGCCCCCTCACGGCGGCGGTTTTTTGGCGGCAGCGCGCTCCCCCGCCCGCCAAGCCCGAGCACCGCCTTCCCGCCCTTTCGGGTTTGAATTGCCCGCCCGCGGGGAGGGGAGGGGGCACGGCGATGGGGGAGGGGGCGCGGGGCGGGCGCGTCGAGCCCGAGGGGAGCGGGATAAACAGCCGCCAACATGGCTCCTCCCGCCGCGGCCGCCGCTCCTCCAATATGGCCTCTGGCGCCCGCGGGCAGCCGAGACGCGCAGGGTTAGCCCGGGGCGGTCTGACACCGCCTCGAGCCCCTGTGCAGGGCGTCTGAGCCTGCTCCAGCCCGGCGCCGATGCTCGCGTCGCGAAGCCGGGGAAGCGGCGGCGGCAGCAGCGGTAGTGGCGGCGGTAGTGGCGGCCCAGCGCCTGGGCCCCTCGCGCCACGTACCTTTCTCTTGGGCATGGTGGCGACGGCGGCGGGACGTAAGCGCTGGACGCAGAGATGCAGCGGCGCGCGGGCTTTGGCCGGTCCGGGGGTCGTTCTCGCCTCTTCTTCTTCACACTGCTCGGGCTCCGGGGGGTTTATAAAGTTTTTATAGCGCTGGGAGCCCCGGACCGGTTAGAACCGGATTTCACCTCCCGCCGCCGCTCATTGGCTCAGCTGGGGTCACGTGGGCGGGGTTTAAACTCACCTCCTCTGGAGGGAGTGAGGAGGGGGGTACGGGGGAAGGGCGCGCGAGACGGCGGCGCGCCTAGGGGGTGGGGGCGCAGTGGGGGAAGGCGCGCGTCGATGGCAATAAACGAGGGTGTGTGTGTGTGTATGTGTGTGTGTGTGTGCGCGCGAGTCGGCGGGCTCTGCGTTTCGGCTCCCGCCAAGAGCTGGCTTTTGCAAACTACCAAGTTCCTTCCACCTTATGCAACCCAGCTTACCCACTTCTCCAAGCCATGCGACACTTAGGGCGCATCTCGGCCGCTTTCCTTCCTGTTCCCGCTGGGGGCCCCAGAAGAAGGGTTTTCGAGGCCTGGCCGCACCGCCCTTCTCCGCCAGAGGCGGGAGGAAGCGCGCGGCGTGGAGGCACAGGCTGCAATTCCCAGGGCCCAGGCGGACGCTGAAGTGGGGAAAGAGCGGGGAAGCCAGCTTGGCGCAGCCGGACGTGCATCCTTCCAAGCTGCCACTCCGAGGAATCCTCTCGTGCTCCTCACTTGGAAGGCGTTCCGCTCGAGGTGGGGTGAGGGTTCGAGGGGGGGGGGGGAAGACTTTACACGCAGAGGTCCCTTTCGGGTGCAGTGGGGCAGGTAGGAGCTGTCCTTTCAGCACCCGCTTCTCGGCCGCCTCCCCAAATGCCAACGAAGCCCCCCCACCTCAAAGCCTGTCGAGGGGCTCCCTTAGGTCCCTGTATTCCCGAACCTCGGAACTCCGCCACAGAATGATGGAGAGCAGCCGCCTAGGCCTACTAGCACTCCCCTCCCCCTACGCTCCACCCGCTCTGGAGACATCAAGCTCAGCTGCCCCCACCCGACGCGGCCACCAAGCCCGGGCGCTGCAAACGCAGCTGGCGAAATCCCTCCTTCCACACTGGCAGGCTGGCTTCCTCTCACTTGCGGGAGGACAAGGGTGGAGGAAAGCGACCGGGGATCAGGAAACAAGTAGAGGAACAGGTGTTGCGATGGCAAAAGGGCTTTTCCACTGGCTTCCCCCACCCCGCACTTTCCCAAAGCTGGGGATCCTGGAGGTAGCCAAGCGCACCTGAGGAAAGGCAGACAATTGCAGCCGCAAAACCAGGTGTTCTTCTGTTGTACTGTTTGTAGACAAGTTTTACGTCTAAGAATTTTTAAAATTCTACTTGAAACCCAGGAGAACACAAGAACACAATATCCTCAAGTGGGGGACTGGCTCACAGGTAAGAGGACATTTAAATAGGTCCCACCTACTTTCCTGAGGCAAGGGTTGAGCCGGTTTGTACAAATCCTACCGGTAGAAGGCAATCACAATGAGTCCCTATCAACTATTTGCAGCTCCTGCACCTTGGCAGTAGTGGTCCCTCAGCCCTTACCCATCCCACTCTGTGTACCTTCTCCAGGATACAGGACCTAAAGCCAAAGAGAGACACCAGCTCCATTAATCATCTCTGCTGTACCTCAGTCATATTAGGGAAAGTCAGAAACAGAACGGAGACAGGACTCAATAGCCAGGCTCACTGGGCAGATTCCGTTTGTTGCCTCCAGCCCCTCATTCCCGCTTTAATTGTAGGGCTCTGCATTATAGCCGCATAATTCATGCCTCCCTAATTAAGGCTGTCAACAGCCCCATTGTAAAGCTGGAAAATGTACAGCACCTGCTCTCTGGGAACCCTGTGCCAGGGATTGGTTGTGGGGAATGCCAGGTGTGGGGGGGGGGCTTGCCAAAGGGTGCACTGATTGGCTTCTCAATCGCAGTGTCTGGCATTTCTGCCTGATTCTGGGAGCAGGGATGATGGCCAATGGGTCTCTTGTGCCAGGTATCCTGGCACAGGAAGGGGAAGAGGAGACTGGAATACAGGGAAGTTAGGGGTTTAAAGACTGCTGGGAGCACTGCTTGCAAGACCCCACCTTTCCCCTAGAGGGAGGTGCTGGGGAAACAGTTCGCAGAAAGTAAAATGGGAAGACTCAACAGAGTGGTGTTTGGCTGGTGTTAAAGGCTGGGGCTTGCTGCTCCGGGCACCTGAAGCAGAGCTGCTCGGGCAGACAGCCCTTCAAAGGCACTAATCCTCTCAGCAGCTCTGCAGCAAGGCCTGGCAGGGAGAGGTAAGGGAAAGGACATGGCCCTTGACTTGGTCCTCTTCTCCCTGCTGGGCAGAGTTGGCCCTAAGAAGCGGAGACTCCGCTGCGCTGAGAATAAATCAGTCTCAGGGGCTACTTAGGGGGCCAGGTCAAGAACAGAGAAGCCTCAAAGACTGAGGCGGTAGGAAGCAGAGTCTGAGATGGTGAGGACGGCAGTCAGTCAGTTGGGAGAAGTGCTTGTTTCTGTGCTCTGGGTCCTGTGACGCGTTCCAGGGAAGGAGGCCTGTGGTGGATTAGATTCACCAGGGCCTACAGGCCCTTCTGTTACCCTGTAGTCATGGAGGGGGCTGGTCTCACAGGGGCGTGGAGCCTGGCCCCATGCCCTGCAAGAGGAGGAGAAAAGCTTGTGTGGGCTGAGTCGACAATAGGTAATTGGATTGTAATCACCCGCCTGGCTTCCGCGCGCCATTGGGGGCGCTGAGCCTTTCAGTGAGCAATCAGTACTGTGTGGTGGGAGGGGGTAGAGATTCAATAGCAAATCCCAGGTGGAGAGCCCAGGGGGAGGAGCAGCAGATGGGCAAATTTTCTTTCTGTCTCTCCCTCCTCTTCCTTGCCCAAATAACGCTGGCTGCCTATTAGCTATTTACCAGCAGATCCAAGGTGGAGCCAAATCTTTTGTCAAAGTCGGGTAGAAGGTTAAGATGGAAGGGTAAAGGGCTAGGGTTTTGGGGAGACCTCTGCCCTGAAATTCTGTGTGTTGAAGGATGTGCTGGTAAAAAAATAAAGTGCATCTAGGAGCACACGTAGAGGTGGCAGAGGTGGAAGGAACAGGCAGCAAAGACCTGGGGCTCCCTGCTCTCCAAACCTACGGGTGACCAGAGCTGGCTTTAGTGTACTTATGGGAGACTCGCACCTCAACCCTCCCCAGGGGCCACTGTCCCAGGCAGTCCAAAAGGTGTATCTACGGCCAGCAGACCTGGCCTCTGGGGGTCCCCTGCCAAGCAAAGGAAACACAATTCATCATTAGGAGGGAGGCGCCTTTCACCAAGAAAAGAGAGGGGAGTGGGGCCCTGGAGGCAGAGGGCAGGGCAAAGTGGCAGGAGGCCAGCCTCACTCAGGCTGATGCAGTGCCCAGACGTGCCAGCCAGTCAGCCCGCTTGAGTTCCAAGGCCTGCAGGAAGCCTTGGACCCGCTCTTCCCGTCTGGCTGAGAGTTTGTGCAAGTGCGTCCGTCGGAGCTGGGCATCCCCACTGGCCTGGAGCCCCTCTTGCAGCAGCTGCTCTGTCACTGCAGCCTGGTCCCTCTCCAGCTGCTGCCTCTTCCGCTCCTCTGCATACATGTCTCGGGCCTTCTGCTAGACAAAAGTGGGGGTCGGGGTGGGGAGATCATTTTTAGGTGTGAGTGGAACTGGGATGGAGGAGGTAGGGGGTGGGGCACCAGGCGGGCCAAGTTAAGTGGAACAATGGGGAGTTTGTACCAGATCAGGAAGAGCTTGGGAGTGGCTGTGCAGGGGGGGCGCCCATGAGGCAGAGGCCCGGCAGCGGCAGTTCTGGGTCCATCTTGGTTTGTTTTGGGTGGGAGCCTCTGTCTTTCTTGAAATTCTTCTCAGGCTCACACTTGGAAGGGAACCAGGCGAACGCGGGTCTGACTTCTGGTTCCCCCACCAACTAGCTTTGTGGCTTTGGGCAAATCCTCTCCTAACCTCATTTCTTCATCTGTAAAGTGGGGGTTGTGTCTACCTTGAAGAGTGGTTTTAAGGATTAGAGATAATATATGCAAAACCCTCTCTCGAATATTAGCAGGCTCTCACACAGAAACAGCAATTTCACAAGTTATTGTCTATTCTCTGCTGCAAGGAAGGTCCTATTCCTGCCTGGGGCACGGCCAATGGGTCACCTCCTTTGGCTTCCCGGGTCATTCTAAGGGTGCCATCCTCCCAACCCCCTCAACTATTTTTCCGAGTTTGGCTCCAGACTTGCCTCCTGTAGGGAGACCGGCCTGACTCTTCCAGCAAATGATCCTCCTAGGAACGTGGTGAGAAACAGGTTCTGCTCTCTTAAGCCACTTACTGCATTCTACCGAGTAGAATAGGTGTTATCCATAGGCCACTTCTTCTGTTAGAAAATAAAGCATGTGAGGGCTTGCCTGAGTGCTCGGGGCTCCTGGAACCAGCTCTGACACCAGGGAAGGGATCGTGGTCCCTGGCAGCACTTCTCATTTGCTTGTGTATCTCCAGACAAACCATAAACTCCCAGAAGGCAGAGACCGTGTGGCGTTTCCTCTCTGGCACTTTGGGCGCCCTGTACATGTGAAATACTCAACTGACTGACCAGGTGGCCCTAGGAAGGCAGGGAGGAAGCTCCTGGTGAGGGGAAAATCCCCCCGGAGCCGGACCAAGGCCATCCTGACTGGATATGGAGCCTTGGCTCCAGAGCTCCTCCTGCCAAACCTATTCCACGTGTAAGAAACTACACTTTGCTGCTAGGTTGGCCTTCTATACCCTGATGACCCTTACCACATTCTACCTTGTAGTACAGTATTTGTGTACCTGTGTCCTACTCAGCCTGTAAACCTGGATTGCTCCGCCTTCCTCCCTTAAAGAGTATCTTACACATGCACAAGCACTTGACCCTCTCAGTGCAGCTACTTTTTATCTTTTGGAGACAGACATGGAAATTCAGAGTAGGGAAATGATTTGCTAGGGTCTCTCAGCAATCAAGGTTTACTGCATGAATAAAGATAACAAATGGAAATTCTGGAAAATCCCTCCCTAGGCTCCTGTATGAACCCAGGCATTCAAGGGCACTCTTCTGCTAGGGTGATGAGCTCACACATGGAGCTATGAAGACTAGAAGGGTTTGAGAAGTCACTGTGAAGGCCTTCCATCTTGCTGGAAAGGCTTCTTCCTGGCCTTGGGCAGAAGGAGGAACCCTGGGTTTTGTGTACAGAACCTTACTAGGGTATGATGTACAGGATATGGAGGATATGGTCTCAGCAATCCACGTGCTTATGGGCCGATTAGGACACAGAGCTCAGAGAAGAGAGACATTGTCACTGATGATGATCAAGAAACAGTGACACCTCATGGACAGGCAGAATTTGAGCTGGGTTTTAACCAACGGGGAGGATTTGGATAAAGGTGGGGTGTATGGGGGGAGGAGAATATCAGGCAGTGGGAATAATGGCAAAGACACACGGAATTGAAGAGCTTGACCAGGCCAGAGTGAGTCCTCTGCACAATGGGTGGCTTGAGGAAAAATGAGAAAATGAATGGCCAACTTAGTAGTTGGCTATTCACGGTCAGCTGCTCTTCTCTTACCACTGCTTGTGGACAAAGCCAAGTACGTAAGTACTGGCAGGACAGAAACGAGGGGAGTACTCAGCCACAGAGGGAGGAAACATGGAGCTGCTTAAAGTCACTCTGTGAGGCTCAGGCTTCTTCTGATGGCATCCCCAGACTGAGTGCTGGGCAGGGAGGCTGCAGTCAAGGGAGGGCCTGGCCCCTTATTGCCAGGAATCAGATTTACTGTTAGGATGACAGAGCCAGGGGAGCTCCTAAAGACCATCTACCCAGCCTCCCCATTGTACAGATAAGGACACTGAGGCTGAGGTGGGGAGGGCCTAGGTCACAGCAGGCTGAAGTTCCACTGGTTTCTCCACTAAGGTAGCTTCTTGAGAGACCTATGGGAAATGTGTCTCTGGATAAGCTGTGCTTTGTAGGGGTGGCGTGGGGAATCAGTGCATATAAATGCCTGTCTATCCAGCCTCCGCATGGTCTGGATCTACCTCCACATTTCAGATGTGTTTTAAGTCTTCTCAGGTATTCAGCCTCAGAAAATCCAGGCTCAAGAAGTCTTAACAATCAATTTCTCTCTCCCTGACCATACTGTCTACTTTCCCTTTTAATGACCAATCAGGTGTGGGTATTAGTAATTTCCTTAGAGACTTTTTATACAGACCTCATGCCATCTTGGTGCAAGGGCTCCATGGAGCTTGCTTTGAGAAATGGGGCTCTGCCCTATTCATCTAAACCTCTCCTGAGCATTAAGCCTCTCTGCTCTTGTTCTCTCCTCAGCAGAATTAGGGAGCAAGATGTAACAGCCCCTCCAGTATATAAATTCTCAAGTCCTCCGCTACACTGTCTGGGCCTGGAGAGAGGCTGCAGGCATTTGATTACAAAACATTTATTAGCCAATGACAAGTCCACCCATAAGTCCCCATTTGCCGCAGTCAACGTGCCCAGGTGAGTAGCATGGGGGGTGCATTTCTGATGGCTGCCTGAGACAGCTACCCCTGCCAGAAACACCACATACTGAAGCACCCCCAGGGTCTCCTGCCTAGGGAACTGTACTGGCACGGGATGAGAAGGGTGCTCTGAGCCTATGGCTTTTCTGGAGACAGGAGAACTCTGATGAAGAGCTCAGAGACACACACGGGAAAGGATACTGGCCATGATTCTCTGAAGATGAATTCTGTTCCAGCACTGCTCTCAGCACTTTTGCTGTATTAGCTTACTGCACCCTATCACAAACCTGTGAGGCAGGACTTTTTTTTTTTTTTTTTTTTTAAGTAGGCGCCATGCCCAGTGCAGAGCCCAATGTGGGGCTTGAACTCACAACCCTGAGATTAAGACCAGGGCCG
This sequence comes from Mirounga angustirostris, assembly GCF_029215605.1. Classification (NCBI taxonomy): domain Eukaryota; kingdom Metazoa; phylum Chordata; class Mammalia; order Carnivora; family Phocidae; genus Mirounga; species Mirounga angustirostris. The sequence continues at coordinate 170,544,086 of NW_026991712.1, forward strand.
AAATCAAGAGTCGGACCCTGAGCCCACGGAGCCACCTAGGCACCCCAGGCAGGCATTCTTATTGACACCACTCCTCATTTTACAGGTGAGGAGAATGATACTCTGCAGGGTTAAGTCATTGCCAGTCAGTCCCAGAATGAGCAGGATTAGCAGGCAACGCCATGGTTCAGTCAGGAATGTAGGAGACAATAGTTCAAGCTTTTAACTTTTCCTAAGGAGAAGACAGCGACTACCTGAAGAAATAAAATAGAAATAAAACCGTCGGGCGCCTGGGTGGCTCAGTTGGTTAAGCGACTGCCTTCGGCTCAGGTCATGATCCTGGAGTCCCGGGATCGAGTCCCGCATCGGGCTCTCTGCTCGGCAGGGAGTCTGCTTCTCCCTCTGACCCTCCTCCCTCTCATGCTGTCTCTCATTCTCTCTCTCTCTCAAATAAATAAAAACAAACAAACAAACAAAAAGAAATAAAACAGTCGACTGACCCAGCCTCACGTTTCATCTCTGATAAATGCATCAAAGGAAGTTTAGTGGGAACACGCATCCTCTGTGATACCATTCTTACCGAAGAGATAGACCAAACACTTACTAGTCATCTCCGTCAGTGACCCCTCATGGACCTTCCATTCCTGCAGCTTGTAACTGAGGCTCAGTGGCTCTGCATTGCCACACACCCCTCCCCTGCTGATGTTCTGTCTTACTGCATGCTTTACCAGCAGCCCCTATTTTCTACAGCTGATGGGTGATCACCTGAACACTGCCAAGGTCCCTTCAGATACCAAGGTCTAGCCCCAACCTGTAGCTGAGTCCCTGCTTCCCTTAGCTTGCACCAGGGATGCTCATCCCAGTGAGTTACTCTAGGTCTAGAAGCTACCCCCCTGGCTTCCTGTAGGAACAGAGACACACTGTGCTGGGCTTAGAGATAGAGCAGCTCAGATTTGAACAATGGGAATTTGGGAAATGGGATGGGAACACAGACATGGAGGTTGGAAACTGAAGGGTAGGAAACTGAATAAGGAACCATGAAGTCTAGTTTGGTCATGAGACAGGGTACATAAAAGGGAGACACTGGAAAGACCAGCTCTCTGGTCTGAGGCCAGACTGGCGAGGATGTTGTTAATCTGGAATCTACTCTTAGTGCTTCTGCTGAGGTGCTGAGATTTCTAGAAACAGAGCTTTGAGGACTCCTGGGTAGGTAAAGCCTGGCCAGGATCCCCAAGAGGCCCCCTGAAAAAAGGGTTCAGGACATCTGTTTTAACTTTGGTTTCCTTACTTTAAAAATGGTGGAAATAACCATGGTATCGACCTTCTAGCACTAGACAGAATCCATGTAAAGAATGCCTGACATGTGGTAAGAACTCGATAAATGTTTGCAATTAGGATTCCCAAGTACAAATTGGGACTCTTAATACTTGTCCTCAAACATGTCCCATCTCACCCCAGGAAACAGCAGAACCATCCTCCCAACCACCCAGGCCAAAACTTACACGTCTGGATTACTAGTACCATTAATATTTGTACTCAATTTGTTTTATCCTCTGAGATCCATGAGGTTCAAAATTACATCATCAACATTACCACTAACAAAAACCTCTTAAATAATGGTTAAGTTTCCTTTCAGTTTGTATTACCCTTAGAATATATCTCACTAAAGATGTATAGTCAGAGAACTATGTTGAGATAATCTGAATTCTTTTCTCTAGGGGTTATATTATTAATTTAGAGTTACTTTCATTTGTTTCTGTTTTTAACATTTGTTTTTCCCCATCTCGGTCCACTCAAACCTCCCCCTCCCTACAGCCACCACCTGACCCTGAGGCACATCCTTTCACCTGGACTACTGTAGGAGTTTGGTCCCTGACTCCCGCTTCCCTGAAAATCCTGGGTGATTGTTGCAAAATGTAAATCAGATCCTGTCATTCCTCTGATCAAAATTCTTCAGCCGTGTCACCATGGCCCATAAGGTCCTATATAACCAGAGGCCTGACTCCCACCCAGCCTCATCTCACACCCTTCTCCCCCCTGCATGATGGCCTCTTCATTTGTTCTTCCAAGACCCAGACTTGATGATCTCGGTGTCCTTACATTGCTGCTCCTGTTGCAGAGAGTGATTCTTTACCCCCAGATTTTCACACATCTGGCTGCTTCTCATCTTTTATATCATGGCTTAAAAACCACCTCCTCGGAAAGTCCTTCCTTGACTGCTCTATGCAGTACCTCTTACTTTCTTCATTACTTTCTAGTATATCACTCTATTTTCTTCACTGCCTTATTACAGTCTGAAATTACCTTATATATTTGTTTACTTGTTTATTATCTATCTCAAGTAAGACTACAAGCTCCACGAAGGTAGGAATCTTATGCTTAGTGTAGTCTCTGACTCATACTTGGTACTCAATAAATGTTCATGCAATGAATGAAAGTTAAGTCCTCTGAAATTACTATAAAAGGCTTCTGAGCAGCCAAGTCAGAGATAAGAGTATATCCATACACAAAAGCTCATGCACCAACATCCTCTGGGCTTCAGAGCCAGTTTACCTCACTTTATAGACCTATTTCTAACAAGCTCAACTGACTGGTTTCCTGGCCTATAGCCGATTTAAAACAGTAAATAGGAAGAGGAGGAGAGGGATGCTGTCAAAAGTAGCCATTGACGGTGGTAGAAAATGAGACGGAGGATGTACAAAAATACACATGAGGGCGCCTGGGTGGCTCAGTTGGTTGAGCGACTGCCTTCGGCTCAGGTCATGATCCTGGAGTCCCTGGATCGAGTCCCGCATCGGGCTCCCTGCTCGGCAGGGAGTCTGCTTCTCCCTCTGGCCCTCTCCCCTCTCATGTGCTCTCTCTCATTCTCTCTCTCTCAAATAAATAAATAAAATCTTAAAAAAAAAAAAAAATACACACGAAATCCCAAAGCCAAGTATTTGGGGACCATCTAGCTTAGGGCAAACAGTCCCACCCTTCAAGGGCATCCCTGTCCAATGAAGGGCTTTAAGATGGCAGTGGCCATCATCATTATTAGCGAGTGCCTGGTGGCAATGATTATGTACAAGACACATTTCGGTTTTCCATCAAAAAAGGATAGAGGGCGTCTGGGTGGCTCAGTCGGTTAAGCGACTGCCTTCGGCTCAGGTCATGATCCCAGGGTCCTGGGATCGAGTCCCACATCGGGCTCCCTGCTCCGCGGGGAGCCTGCTTCTCCCTCTCCCACTCCCCCTGCTTGTGTTCCCTCTCTCGCTGTGTCTCTCTCTGTCAAATAAATAAATAAAATCTTTAAAAAAAAAAAAAAAAGGATAGAAAAAAATTTTGGTTCTTAAAGGAGCTTTGATCATGTGGAAAAATCTGATATTCATTCCTCACTGATGGTGGATAATTGAGACTCTGCTGTTTTTCCTTTCACTTGTACAGAACTTCCTCTTTTAATTCTTCATATTCTAATGACCAAGCACATGACCAAAGCTTCATGATTTGATTGACTTATACCAGGAGTTCTGGATGTGGGATTCATGGACAGATTCCAGGGGTTATGTAAACCCCCGGTAGTAGTCTAAGTGTTTCAGTGATGAGTACAATTCTATGCAAAATGCCATATGTTAGAATGATCTGTGCAATTTTTCTAGGAAGATGGTCTACGGTTTTCATCAGATTCTCCAAAGAGATTAAGAAGCCCTGACTTAAATCATTATTTCCTCCTGGCCATTTTCTTTCTAGACTCAAAAAACAGCAGCAGCTTTGGGTTTAAAAGTCTGTGGCCTAGAGACAGTGACCCTGTCCCTGTTTCCAGATTTGGAAAATGAAGACACCAAACCTGTGCGATTGCTGGAAGGGTTAAGAAAACTTACTTGAAAACATCTAACGTACTAACCACCACACAAACTACCATTATTATTAAGAATTCTAATCAGATGCAGGTGACTCTGCCTCCTATTAAAACCTGTTTCAAGATGTGGTGATCAAAACTGAAAGAACTTCAAATGTTCGCAGAACATATTTTATATAATAGAAAGACAGCGCTACTTTGTTCTTAATCCCTTCTGGAAGAGGCTTGACTTTTGTATACTTCCATTTCTACAATCTTTTATTAGTTTAATACCGTCAGGGAATGGCCAATCTCTCTGAGAGGTCTTTCCTGTGTTTCTGAGGCAAAGAGATTAAAGACATGTAACTTGAATCCTCGTTCTGTCTCTTATTGGTTATGTGTCCTTAACAAAAGAATTTCGATGGGGCGCCTGGGTGGCTCAGTTGGTTAAGCGACTGCCTTCGGCTCAGGTCATGATCCTAGAGTCCCGGGATCGAGTCCCGCATCGGGCTCCCTGCTCGGCAGGGAGTCTGCTTCTCCCTCTGACCCTCCTCCCTCTCATGCTCTCTGTCTCTCATTCTCTCTCTCTCAAATAAATAAAATCTTAAAAAAAAAAAAAAAAAAGAATTTCGATGTATTCACTTGCACAAGTGGGGCTGATAATACCCAGGTCATTGGGATCTTGGGAGCATTAAATGATATAGTACCTATAAGATGTTCACAGTCCCTGACACATAGTAAACAAGTAGTAGCTACTATCATCATTACATGCTTATTAGCAAGTGCCTCGTGTAAGTAGCAGGTGGTCAATCGATGCTAACCTTTTCTTCCATCACATCCAGTCAGACCAGCCCTGAACTCTTTCTTACCTGGAGCGTGCTATGGTTCATCTGGTACTGCAGGATGGCCTCACAGAGGTTCCAAAATGTGTATTCTGGCCACAGAACGGGCTGGAACACCAAGCAGGAGTGGGAAGTCTGGGAAAGCGGGGGAAGGAAGACAGGATAGTTTAGCAGCATGCTGCTGGAACATATTCCCGGTCAGGCTTCCAAAGAAGAAGCAGGATGAGCATAACCCAGGGGCCCAGAGATGAAGAGAGCCCGGGCACCTCAAGCTGGAGCTACCATCGCTGCCAGTCCTGAAGTCCCTCGCTCATGGGGAGGGGTCATCTGAGGCACCTGAGTGCAGCAAGGCAGAACTATAGCAAGACTAGGTCAACATTCCCACCAGGATTTTTCTAAGAGCCAATTTTAGGACTATGAAATAACATCTGGATTATGTTATCGGGTCTTGGCCCTTAGAGGTCATCTGGGAGACATGTTGTCTGATAAAAGTCAGCAGTGAACAAATGGTAGCTGGGGCTGTTATTTTTAAGTAGCAGAGTAGGACACGTGGTGAAGAGCATGGGCTCTGGGGCCAGACTACCTGGCTTCGGATCCTGGGTCCACTATTTACCATCCATGTGACATGAAGCAAGTTACTTAACCTCTCTGGGCCTCAGTCTCCTCAACTGTAAAACTGGGGAATAAGAATACCTGATTTTTAAGGTACAATGAAAATTAAACAAGATAATGTACACAAAGCAGTCAGACTACAGAGCTGGGTGAACCCTAATAATAATCACTGATGTTAAGAATTCCTTTTGGAACATTCTTGACAGCCACCGCTTGATACCTTTAGTAGTGAGGAGTTCAGTGCCTCAAGAGGGCTGACTTTAGTTGTCAGACAGCTTGTTCTGCTAAACCAATGTCACCTTCCCTGGTACTTCTACCAAAGTCTCAAGTCTTTTCTCTGGAACAGGTCTGTTTCTTCCTCAAAGTGACATTCTTTCAAATATTTGAAGTCAAGATTAGAACTGTTATTTGTCCCCAAGGTTGTCATGTCTTGCTCAGTTTACCTTTGCCAAAAAACCATACATTTTAAGGCAGCAGGGATTATTTCTGACTTGGTGATTGCCATATTCCCAGCACACGAAGGAGGAATTCAGTATTTTTTTCTAAGGGAATAAACTGTCACCATGCCTCCCTTTTCCAGACCACTATCCTTCACTCATTCCTTACAGGCCGTGAGTTCCAGATTCCTTGCTATCCAGGTTGGCTGCTTCTGGTAAGTCCTCTAGTTTACCAATGCAGTCTTTTAAAACTCAGTGCCCAGAAGTAAACTTTCCAGACATGATCTGACCAGCACAGCAGACCACCGAACCATAAGCTGCACATTATTTCTTTCAATATAGCCAAAAACCAAAAGTATCTTCAGTAGCTAAATCTTTTAAGACTATGGTCTATTAAAATTTCTGGAACTTGCTTCAAAGCTGAGTCCCTCCAACCTCTCCCTGAACAGTCATGTGCTACTTAGGGGCCAAGTTGACAGATGATGGAGATTTTCAAGCAAAGGCAAACTGATTTGGCTCTGAGCTTTTGGGGGACCATTTACACAGGGGTGACTGAGCTTAGAGGCCTCAGCAGGCCCCTAAGAAAGAGTCTGCATATAGTTTCTATCCCTTGTGGACTGTGCTTGCATAGACACAGCTGCTTCATCTGAAGGACACAGACCTATAACTGCAAGGCAAGGTTCTAGCCCAGAGGGGCTGGAGTACCTGGCAGATTACCAGGGCAGCTGCTTATGCTCAAGAACACAAGGCAGAAGTCCAGTGCTTTGAACAGGGGCACAAGTGAAGTTTTCACCACAGCTGGATAGCCTTGATTTTCCTCTAGGCACTTCAGAGAACAAGAACCACACAGGCTGGCAAAGCCAGGGACAGAAGAAGAAGGAGAGTAAATGTTACCAGGCACAGGCTGGATACATTTCTCCAGATTCCCCCTGCCACCCCCGTTCTCTGGTACCAGCATGGCTACGAGTGGGGATGAGCCCTACTAAATCCATCCTGTGGGTGCAATCATAGTCTTCAGGCTGACACAAACACAACAGTGGTTGCAAACTACTTACCTGCCAGAGCAAGAAGTCGCTGAGCCTCACTTCCCCGGAAGTCCGTATCAAGATGTCAGGATTCGGAGAGTGGTTGGTATAGAGGCACTTATCGAGCAGAGACTCAGAGACATCACTAAGGCGAGTGGGGAAGAGACAAAGGTAAGCACGCATCTTTTTTTCAGATTATTCTTATGGTGAACTCATATGTAAGGCTTCCCAGTTGATAGAACACCATTAGCCAATACAGGCAGAGGCCCTTAACATTCAAATAAATGTATGATTTTAGTCCTCACAACTATATAAAGTATTTCGATCCTCATTTTATACATAAGGAAACTGAGGCTCAGAGAAGATAAATAACTTGCCCAAAGTCATTTCACTGCAGGCCTAAAACGAGATGCACCCACTAGAATGTGTCCTTCACTTGAAACATATTGTTTTTTAAAATGCATACATCTGGGGTGCCTGGGTGGCTCAGTCAGTTAAGAGTCTAACTTCAACTCAGGTCATGATCTCAGGGTCCTCCAATGGAGTCCTGAGTCAGGCTCTGCACTCAGCGAGGAGTCTGCTTCTTCCACTCCCTCTCCCTCTGCCCCTCCCCTGCTCATCTGCATACACACACACTCACTCTCTCAAATAAATAAATAAAATCTTAAAAAAATAAAGAAAAATAAAGTAAACCCTGCAATTTGATACAACACTAATGCAACTATTTTTAATAAAGATAAATCTAAATGCACTGATTGGGGAAGATCAGAGCTAAAATTAATTGAAAAAAAATAAGATTCGGAAAATATACAGTGCAGGGGTGCTGGGTGGCTCAGTCAGTTAAGTGTCGGACTCTTGATTTTGGCTCAGGTCATGATCTCAGGGTCATGAGATCAAGTCCTGTTTTGGGCTCCACAATGGGCATGGTTAAGTCTGCTTAAGATTCTCTCTCACCTTCTTCCTCTGCTCCCCTACCCCTCTTAAAAAGAAAAAAGAAAAGGAAAAAGAAAATATAGACTGCAGGGGCGCCTGGGTGGCTCAATCAGTTAAGCACCTGCCTTCGGCTCAGGTCATGATCCCAGAGTCCTGGGATCGAGCCCTGCATTGGGCTCTCTACTAAGTGGGGAGTCTGCTTCTCCCTCTGCCCTCCCCCCATGTGCACTCTCTCTCTCTCTCAAAAATAAATAAAAATTTTAGGGGCGCCTGGGTGGCTCAGTTGGTTAAGCGACTGCCTTCGGCTCAGGTCATGATCCTGGAGTCCCGGGATCGAGTCCCGCATCGGGCTCCCTGCTCGGCAGGGAGTCTGCTTCTCCCTCTGACCCTCCCCCTCTCATGCTCTCTCTCTCTCTCTCATTCTCGCTCTCAAATAAATAAATAAAATCTTTAAAAAATAAATAAATAAAAATTTTAAAAATAAAAATAAAAAATAAACAAAGTTTAGAAAGATATACATCATACTCTTACTGATGATTACTTCTGGAAGGCTGGATAAGAAGGAAAGACTAGGGGCGCCTGGGTGGCTCAGTCATTAAGCGTCTGCCTTCGGCTCAGGTCGTGATCCCAGCGTCCTGGGATCGAGCCCCGCGTCGGGCTCCCTGCTCCGCGGGAAGCCTGCTTCTCCCTCTGCCACTCCCCCTGCTTGTGTTCCCTCTCTCGCTGTGTCTCTCTCTTCAAATAAATAAATAAAATCTTTAAAAAAAAAAAAAAAGGAAAGACTATTTCTTTTTTACTTTATGTACTTCCGTTATTGTTTGAATGTATTATAAAGAACATCTTTTAGGAGCGCCTGGGTGGCTCAGTCAGTTAAACATCTGCCTTAGACTCGGGTCATGATCCCAGGGTCCTGGGATAGAGTCCCGCATCAGGCTTTCTGCTCGGCGGGGAGCCTGCTTCTCCCTCTGCCTCTCTCTCTCTGTTTCTCATGAATAAATAAATAAAATATTTTTAAAAAAACATTTTCAAAAAAGATTTGTTATTTGAGAGACAGGGAGTGAGAGCACGTGTGTGCGCAGGGTGGGGAGGGACAGCAGGAAAGGGGGAGACTCCCTGGTGAGCGCAGAGCCTGACCCGGGGCCACGACCCCAAGATCATGACCTGAGCCGAAATCAAGAGTCAGCTGCTTAACCGACTAAGCTATCCAGGTGCCCCTAAAGAACATTTTTAAAAACTTTTAAGTCATATGGACCATGAAACACTGCAAAAAATCCGTATTACTTAGGATTTAAAAAAAGAGCAAAATAATCAGCCCTCCCACGTCGGTTAGGAGCTACTTTCCCAAGCAGACGGACATTTAGAAAGGAGATGGGATGGAGGAAGAATGGGGACTGCCATCATTTATCTGAAGTAAAACACTCCTGTTCATGGAAAGAAGGTATTTGAAAGGCTGGTTGTCTGTTGGTTCTAAGAACACTGTTTACCTGTCCTACCAAGCACCAAGAGGCAGAATTTGGAATCTCCAAGTGGTAAGACTTGCATCTTGGGAGGGGTCTAGAAGATAAAATTTCTTGGTGGGAAGATTCTTCCAGGAGCACAGTTAAAAAAGCAGAGAGATCTGGGCTGTCTATTTTTTTTTTTTTTTTTTTTAAGATTTATTTATTTATTTGAGAGAGGGAGAGAGAGAAGCAGACTCCCTGCTGAGTGCAGAACCCAACTTGGGGCTAAATCTCACAACCCTGAGATCATGATCTGAGCCTAAATTGAGAGTTGGACACTCAACTGACTGAGCCACCCAGGCACCTCTGGGTTGAGTGTTTAAAATGAGACTACATTTACCAACTGTGTGCCTTTGGGTCCTCTTTTTACAAATCACAGAGGGAGTTAAATTTTTTGTACCATCACATGGGAAATAATATTCACTTATGAACTGCAAGAGGAAGGGCTCTAATTCAGATTTCCCTGAAAATCTGAGAGTCTTGTCTTAGCAGCATGGTCTTAATTCTCTAAGAAATCTGAGACCCTGTATAATCAATATAATTTCTCAGCTCTCTTATCTTTGAAAGTGGGCACATCTGTCCTATCTACTTATAGGTTACTGTGAGGGTCAAATCAACTGAAATAACAGCGGTGCCTAGGTGGCTCAGTTGATTAAGCATCCAACTCTTGATTTCGGCTTAGCTCATGATCTCAGGGTTGTGAGTTTGGCCCTGTGTCAGGCTCCATGCTGAGCGTGGAGCCTGCTTAAGATCTCTCTCTCCCTCTGCCCCCACCCCCTAAAAAAAACAAAAACAAAAACAAATTAAGTAACAGATTTGAGTGTACCTTAGGAACTAACTATAAAGTATTATGTAAATAAAGAAGAAGAAATGTTATTTTCAGTCCCACCACTTTGCTGTGTGACTTCAGATCCCCACTTAATCTGAGTTTCAAATGTGTCTGCCAAAAGGTTTTTTCCACCTACTTCAGGCAGTGGGCAGAATTCTTATCGAAAATGAGGTCACTCTAGAGGGGTGGGAGGAGATAAAATTGACAAAATGAAAATAGAACATCTGTGCTATGGCTAACACAAACCCGTCATTATATAGCATTAGCTGTCGACATGAAGACTTCTAAGAAATACTTTTTTTCTTTTCTTTTTTTTTTTTTTTAAAGTAATCCCTATACCCAATGTGGGGCTGGAACCCACAACCCCGAGATCAAGAGTCTCATGCTCTACTGACTCAGCCAGCCAGGTGCCCCAAGAAGTGATTTCTATTAAATAAAAGTAAAATACCAACTTTCACCTATAAAATTAGAGTAGTTTACTACTCTATTTGGCAAGAATGAGGTGAAACGGACACATCCAGACCCAGATCCTGAGGTAATCCAAAATGCTGACAAGAGTTAAGTTTATAGACTTCATTGTAGCATCATTTGTAATAACGAGAAATTAGAAACAGCCTACATAAACAACTTGAATGATTAAGTCAATTAAAGCAAGATATATTCTGCAGCCATTAGAAATAACGATATGACAAATTATTAAAAACACAAGGCACGGAAAAGTGCTCATATTACATCATCAAGTGAACAAAAGCATGATTCAGGTGGTAAAGTGTTCACAGTGTGATTTCTTTTGTTATAAATCCTTATGTCATTATTGGATTTGTGTTTTAAAAAGATGACTCTGGCTGAACTTTGAACCACAACTGATCACTACTTTCATCAGCACCAGCTTGTGCCCTGCACATCCATTAGTCTGGTACCCAGCACCATGGGTGACTTATGTGTGTACATGAACCAAACTGGGAGCTGCCTGAGGGCAAGCCTCGTGACACATTCAGTTCTGTATTCTTGCTCTTCTAGCATGGCACCTTCTTGGGACAGAGAAAGACTTGATACATGTTTGAACAGATGAGTGAATGAATCACTGAAAACAGATCTCAAAAACAGAGACATGTTGGTTTTCTGAACGTGAGGAGCTTACAGGCTAAAAAAGTTTTTGACAATGTACTTGCAAACAACCTAGAACCCAAACACAGGTAATAGATATTGTCACAACTTGATGGAAAAAATTAACTCAGTTGATTAAACTCACACACACATATTTAAGCAAACAGGAAGACCTAGAAAGACATACTTAAAGTCAAAGTGTTACCAGTAGTTTGCAAATCCTCTCTGATGAACATGTATGACCTTTATAAAAGTATGTGCATACTGGGGCTCTGATTAGCCCAGTCCGAGCAGAACACCAACCTTTCTAAGTTTGCAGCCTCCTTACACTGGTGACCCTGCCCCGCCCACGCCATATCTATCCGCTTGACTAATCCCACGTAGGTAAGTTCCTAAGCCATGCAAGGCAAAGAAAATGAATATGGGAAAACTTCCTGGGCAAGAAGGAGAAGATAAAGGTCAGTGATTGTCGCTGGGGTAGGAGTATCAAGAACACTGAACTAAGAGGCAAGATCAGAGTTCTAGTCCTAGGCATGAACACACACATTATCTAATGGCTAAAAGCTTTCTTTGTTTTCCACATAAACATTTATCTCTTTAAATGAAACATTAACTGGAAAGCACAATAATACTGTGAACAACTATGAAATCACCCCACAAGTCAAGAATCAGAAAATCGTAATAACCTGCATCTACTCATATAACCCTCTTCCTCTGCCGTCTCTCATCTTCCTGCCTGCCCCCCACCGACTTAACCAGCATCTTAATTTCTTCCCCAACAGTTCATTTTCAATCCACAGCTTAACTGACCTCTCTACAGCATTCGACACCGTTGCTCCCACCAATGCCTGCATCCTCCCACCGTGCACCAGCAAATTCCCTCTTCTCTTGGCTTCCGTAATACTGACTTGCCCAGTTTTCTTCCTGCCTTTCTGGTTGTTCATCCTCTTTTTTCCTTAAGGCTCCTTCTCTTCTACCCAGGCAGCAGAACTCAGAGTTTCTCAAAACTCTCCCTCACTCACTCTAGACTCTCCTCGATGTCCTCAGGCCCTCTTTGCTTTGGTTACCAACTACTCAGATGACCTCCATGCCATTATGTCCAGTCCCCACCTCTCCTCGCAAACTGTCAACCTGCCATCTATGCTCAACATCTACGGTATATCCCAAATCAAACTGCTGACCTTTCTCCTCAAACTGGACCCTCCCTCAGGGCTCCCTGGCACAGGGAGGGGCACTGTTATGCACTGTTTCGGAAGTCAAAAACGCTGGAGTCACTCATAACACATCTTTTTCCCAGACTTGGCCCATGAAGGCCCCTCGATTTTATCTACTTCCTAACACTTGATGCAGTCTATTTGACCTCTTCTTCCTCCACCACCACCACCACGCAAGCTCCATTCTGGGTACTCTCTACCTGAATTATCCCAACAGCCTTTCTGTAACCGACAAGCTCCTCACACTACTACTACCTCTTTCCCCAGTTACCGCTTTGTCTTCCTTCTCTGGCCACTGATCATTTCCTTGGCAAAGCCTTCCCTACCAGGTCTACTCCTCTTACTATAAATTCTTGTTGTATCATGCACCGATGTTTTTATAGCATTTGATCACCATTATAATGGTATGTCAACGTGTATAATATTGATTATTGTCTGTTTCCTTTACCAGAGCTCCCTGAGTGCAGGAAATATGTACTTTTTTTTACCACTGTACCCTCTCTGTACAACAATGTGCTTGGCCTTTATGTGGCACTTTTAAAATGTTTGTTGAGTGAATAAATGACTGACTGACTGAATGAACTATGTGGCACAGAACGATCACCCGGCTGTTGGAGAGGAAAAGGACTTTAAAATAGCCTTAAAAACTGTCTCCTTTTCTGCTTATCTAATCCCGTTCTCACTGAGCAACTTTCTGATTTTTAACTTAGTTTCCCAGGTAAATCAAATTATACCCAAGAAAGGAATCAGACAATTTCCTGAGTCCCAAGGTCCTAGATGACAGAGGGAAAGGACAGGCACTCTGGAATCAGACAGCTCTTGAGATGAGTCTGCTCTGGCACTCACTAGCAGGATGGCCTGGGGAAAGCCACTCTAATGCTCAGCTCAGCTTTCTCGTCTATAAAATGGAGAAAACACTGGAACCTCTCATACATGAGATCAATGACTGAGTAAAATACAGAACATAACACATCGCCTGGGTTATTTTTAATGTTATTTTACTCTTGCTATTATTAGTTTATTAATATTATTACCAAATGTTACACGAACAATAACATGAAGGGACTGAGAGGCTAAGTCTCTACCACTCTAATAGTTCGGATTCCACATGCTGCTTGTGGTGAACAATTTTCTTTTTGAAAAATACCTGAATCTTGCATGAAACCGTAACATGAGAGACCTAAAGGACTATACCAGCAACAAGCTGCATTCCTAAAAAACTATTCGAGGAAAAACACTGCCAAAGGACCAGGGGACATCTTTTTTTTTAAGATTTTATTTACTTATTTATTTTTTAAAAGATTTTACTTTTAAAGTAATCTCTACACCCAATGTGGGGCTTGAACTCACGACCCCGAGTATCAAGAGTCACATGCTCCACAGACTGAGAGCCAGGTTCCCCATGGACATCTTTTTTTTTTTTTTTTTAAGATTTTATTTATTTGAGAGAGAGCGAAAGAGAGAAAGAGCACGCAGAGGGAGTGAGCAGAGGGAGAGAGGGAGAAGCAGACTCTCTGCTGAGCATGGAGCCCGACATGGGGCTCGATCCCAGGACCCCGAGATCACGACCTAAGACAAAGACACTCAACTGACTGAGCCACCCAGGCGCACCAGAGGGCATCTTTTTAAAAAAAAAATTTTGAGCCATCTGGGTGGCTCAGTCAGTTGGGCGTCTCCCTTCGGCTCAGGTCATGATCTCATGCGCAGTCCTGGGACCAGGCCCCACGTCCGGCTTCCTGCTCGGTGGAGGGTCTGTTTCTCCTTCTCCCTCTGCCCCTCCCCCTGCTCATTCTCTCTCTGTCTCAAATAAATAAATTTGAAAAATCTTAAAAAAAAAAATTTCAATTCCAAAGGCAGGCTAGCTGGCTCAGTCAGGGAGCATGTGACTCTTGATCTCAGGGTCATGAGTTCGAGCCCGTTAGGTGTAGAGATTACTTAAAAATAAGATCTTGGGGCACCTGGGTGGCTCAGTTGGTTGAGCGTCCGCCTTCAGCTTAGGTCATGATCTCCAGGTCCTGGGATCGAGCCCAATGTCAGGCTCCCCGCTCGGCGGGGAGTCCGCTTCTCCCTCTCTCTCTGCCTCCCCCCCTGCTTGTGCTCTGTCTCTTTCTCAAATGAATGAATAAAATCTTTAAAAAAATAATAAAATCTTAAAAAAAATTAATTCCAATATAGTTAACATACAGTGTTATATTAGTTTCAGGTGTAAGGATATCATTTTTTAGTGAATGCCACAGCCTTGCTACACCATTTTTCTGGGGCTTCTTGGGGTGTGGTGAACACAGAAATTCTGAAGCAGGCTTCGATAAGCCTATCCTAAGCTCTGTGTGGGGAGGGTCACGCCCCTAAATCTGTCTACATGCATCACTGAGTTGACTTCTGGCCCAAGGACATGGTTTAAGAGGCCACGCCTGGTTTCCCTATCGGTTACCATGCTAAACAAGCAGGGATACCTGGGATCCAGCAGGCCTTGCTCCACTCCCCAGGCCATCTCTCTCACAGCATTACTGATCTCGTGACGGGATGTGTAAGCAAAGCAGACATTTAGGAAACACCTGAGAAAGGAAGAAGAGAATAATTTACTAGAGGACAGGGACTAAGGACTAGCGTCACTGCCTACAGAGTACTGCTTCCCCAGAAGCACACACACACCAAATGTGTATCGTGGCTATTTCTGAAAGGTGAGATTATGAATTCTTTGTGTTTTCTAACTTTTCTTAGAATAAACATGTTACTAGTTTTGTAATAAGACAAACACTAAATGACCCTTTTACTCCCTAACCCTCTCTCCTTCTACTGCCAACCAGCTTTCAGAGGATGTGGATCCACTGTGATATTAGCACAAGCAAAGTAGGATAGGGAGGAAATTTGATGCAGTCCAGTCCACTGCCAAACACATATCATACTCCAAAGGCACACATACTGAAGTTTGGATTACTGAACTCTGCCTCCGCACCTGTAGGACCCCCCCAATGTCAACCTCTCCATGGGTAAAGGAGTGGGACAGAGAAAGATTTTCTTGAAGGATCTGTCTTCAGAGACAGAAATATACTGTAGACAGAGACAGAATATATTATAATGTGGGATATCAGGCAGGTCCTGGAAGGAAAACTCTGATCCAGAGCTCAAGGCCATATCCACAGCTTACCCACCTTATAATGCTCATTTTCACCCTAGCCCCTGTCAAGTAAAATAATAATAATGGGGCGCCTGGGTGGCTCAGTCGTTAAGCGCCTGCCTTCGGCTCAGGTCATGATCCCAGGTTCCTGGGATCGAGCCCCACATCGGGCTCCCTGCTCGGTGGGAAGCCTGCTTCTCCCTCTCCCGCTCCCCCTGCTTGTGTTCCCTCTCTCGCTGTGTCTCTTGTCAAATAAATAAAATCGTAAAAAAAAATAATAATAATAATAATAATAATGATGATGATGATGATGATGACGATTATATATATGTGCATATGTAAACATATGTATATGCACGTATCGTGGGGGGCAGGCGCATGAAGGAGGAAGAGGATAAAAAACTGTATGTGTGAGTTCACACACATTTGACAAGGTATTAAGAACCATCGCTGGTCTGCCCTGCAGACTGAGGAGGTCTCTAAGCATCCCAAACCGCTCCTGGCCTCTTGTACCAAATGCAGACCAATAAAGGCCCAGCGTGTCTCTTTGAAGCTCACAGGGAGTCAGAGGCTGCTCCCGGTCGCTAAGGGGAAATGGGACCACTTACTTGTTATAGTTCTTGGTGGTCTGTACCGCCTGTGCAATCAGCGCCTGGAGATCCAAGGGCAACAAATGCAGATCGCCCAGCACCCGGATACATACCCCATGCTTCTGCAGTTTCTCCCTATCAGGAAGAGGAGGCAGCGTTGGGACGGAGAGCCTGTGGTGCTGGAGAACGGCCCACACTCAACTCCCAGCTCCTAAGCACTGCCCTGTGTGCCATGTGTCACCACGTCCCCTCAACAACTCGGACCCGAGTTTGCCACATTCCCCATTCTACAGTAGGAAACGGAAGCTCAGACAGGACAGGCAGACAGACACGGCCCAAGGTCAGACAGTATCAGAACAAAAACCCAGGTCTGCCCGGTCTGAGAACCCGAACCCAAACTCTTTACCACACATTACAAGGCTTCAAGCGTCCTTGTTGGCAAGTTACATTTTATGTATCCTGTCCCGTTTTGACAAGTGAATAAACTCAAGGGCAGAAGCTATATTGTTCATTACTTCTGTACCTTCTGGTAAAAGATGTTAATAACAGCAACATCATTAAGTTTATGTTTACTAAGTGCCAGACATTGGTCTAAGTGCTTTACACACATCAATATGTTCCATCCTTACACCAACCTTCGGGGCAGACACCATTATCATTCCCCTTTTACAGGCGAGGAAACTGAGGCACAGGGAGGTTAGGTAATTTGCTCAACATCAGACAGGTGGTAAGTGGAAAGCTGAATTTAAACCTAGGGAGCCTGGTTCCAGGGCCTGTCCTCTTCATCATGGCATCTTGCTGCCTCCATATAGTATTCCCAAACTCTGCACAGTGGGCAGAATTGAATTCAGTTACCCAACCAGCTTCCCTAGCCTGGGGACGCTATGGAGAAACTGAATTACTAGTGTTTGGAAAATGGGAACTTAATAACAAGAAGTATCCTGTAGAGCAGGCAGGTCCTGGAGATCTCTGATCCAGAGTGCAAGGCTGCATCCACAGCATCACTTTGTAACCCACATCACTTTGCTTCTAGAGCGAAGCAAGATCTAACCACCTGTTTTTGAGAATCCATTGAAGCTGCTATAGTAGGCAAATGTATACTCGGATCAAGGCAAAAGCAGAAGGAAAATAGCTACATTCAAGTCCTAGAGCCAGCACTTACTAGCTGACCTTGTATAACCACTAAGCTTCTCTGAGTCTCAGTTTCCCGCACCCTGTGAACTGGAGGTAATAACCATCCCTGCCATACTCTCCACACTGGCTTGTGTTGAGTGAGAGAAGGTACCTGAAAGTGCTTATTCTCAGACAACAGTCAGGTTATTTGAGTGAGGTCCATAGGGAAGGAGAGATAAAAGCCCTGGACAGGAGCCAGGAGATCTGGTTTCCCAACCTGGTTTTGCCATGAGCTTGCTGTGTGACCATGAGCATGCCTTAAACTTCTATCCATAGGGTTGTTTCCCAACTGATGAAACTGAACTAGGCCTGTGGTTTTCCAACCTTCCTAAAGCCAAAAACTCTTTCTTCAAGTCACACATTAAACAGAAGCCCAATATATAAAATAGGTAAATGCCAACCAGCACCCTGTGCCCCATTCCCTCTGGCTTCTTTGCACACCCACTCCTCAGAACTCTAAGGTTCTGCTGCACATTGTTGGAAAACCACTGATAAGATTTCTTCTTGTTCTGTCCAGGACTTTAGAACTTAAGACCATTTTCTCTACTGCTGACTGATTAGAGCAATCTCAGTAGCACCCTACTGCTATGCATTTTGATCTTACAGGAACTCTAAGATTACCTCCTGTCTTTCGGACCACAGTGTAGCAGACAACAGCTCAGCTCTGGAGTTGGAAAGATCCTGTCTGTCTTGGCTCTGCCTGTCTGATAGCTGTGTGACCCAGGAGACACACCTAAACTTCTCTGGTTTTCACTTTCCTCCTCTCTACAACTGGGATAATAATAATCTCTTTCTCACAGGATAATGTGAATATTAAATGAAAATACATGTCAGGCTCAGGGCCTGGCACACAGTATAAATACTTTAAAACGGTGGGATCAGTGTGACGTACAGAAGAATTTGAACACCTGGAAAGTGCCCCCAATGCCTCCAACCCCAGCCCTTGGGTAGGAACTCTGAGCCACTCGGGCTCTGCTGGGGACCAGGAAGCTAGGTCTGTGGCCAAGTCTCATTATCCTATATGGACAGAGAGAAGCCTCGCTACCCTCCCCACGCCAAAACCCACACTGGGACAGAAATGAGAAAACTGTTCTAGGCCCAGCTCCACTGGTGCCCTAGGCTCTCTGTTTTCTCATCTCCCTGCATCCTGGTACAGGGAAGAGCTGGGCAGAAAAGGGTTGTAATGAAGAGTCTGGGGCAGTCCGGGCTGGGGAGGTGTCCACACTTTGAAGCAAATAATCTCCATCAAACTTCCTCTTTGTCCCTTTCTGGCACTGCTTCCTAAATTAGTTTAAACTTAGTGACAGCTAAGAACAGTACTGAGTCTTCCCCATAAAGGCCTCGTACACGTCATCCTGTCCCTTCCAAGAGAATATATAGGGCAGCATAGTAATGTTTAGGATGACTAAAAGGACTTTTCCAACATTTCTTTCATGCTACTCCCCTGATCACAGTTTATTGGTCGTGGGGTAGAAATCTAAGGTGGGCTATTAATTAAGGGCTTTAGTTCATTCTGGGCTGCTCTCTTGAAGCAGAGAAAGGTGGAGTGCAGAGAGTAAGAGGCCCTTCTAATAGATTTCAATTCCTGGTTTTAGTTTTGCTTGAGGCTGGTTATACTTGTCCTTAAATTCTGTGAAATACACCTCTATATCCTCAGATAAATGCCCCCTTAAAAAAAAGGGGGGGGACTAGCTTGCCATAGATGCCATCGAAGAGATCTGACTAACATTAAAAGGGTTTAGAGTTCCTTAAATAAGCCTGAGATAAGAGAGGTGAGGGTTATGGTGTAAAGAGCACGCTCCCCCCTCCAACAGAATCTTACTGTTCTTCCATCAAGCGGCTGAACTTCTGCCGGGCCAGATCCATTAGCCCGTCTACCTCACTCTTGGAGCGTTTGAAGTTCTCAATGCTGAACGCGTAGACCGTCACCTCTAGGATGCCCAGGTTCAAACACCAGCGCAGGGTCTGAGAGGGAGAAGGCAAGGAGCTAGGGTATAAGGAAGAGCAGAAAGGGAAATAAGAGATGCCTCTGCTCTGACTCAGCATTGGAGGTGAGAGGCAGACTTTTCTCCTCCCCAAACCAAGTAAAGCTAGGATAACACCAGTGTTTCTGTCAGAATAACAAACCAAGTAAACAGAAAGCTACCACCTGAGAAACTGAAAAATGCGAACTTAATGAGTACTGCTCTGCTGGTGCTATTGTGGTTTACCAGAAAGAACTCTTTACCGACAGAGTAAAGATGTAGGTTCCAGTCCCCAACTCCAATGCGCACTTGCTATGTGACTGTAGGCAAATCATTTAACCTCTGTGGGCCTAAGTCTCCTTATCTGTAAAACAGGAGCACCATCCATCACTCACAAGGTGGCTGAAGGACAATATAAAACACAAGGTATTAGGGGCGTTCAGTTGGTTAAGCATCTGACCTCAGCTCAGAGTCATGATCTCGGGGTCGTGGGATCGAGCCCCACGTTGGGCACCACACTCAGTGAGGAGTCTGCTTGTCCCTCTCCCTCTGCTCCTCCCCCTGCTCATTCTCCACCCCCCAAATAAATAAATAAAATCTTAAAAAAATACCACAAGGAATTATTACTCTCAGCACAAGTTCATCTTTTCTGTTAGATTGAGAGGCTGATGAGTTATAAGAATAAAGGCATTGAGTACACAGCTGTGTAGCATTTAAGTCTACACAGGGTTTTCACATACATTATTCCATTCGATTCTCTGAACAACCTCTTGAGAATGGCATTGCTGTCTTTAAGCCTACTTTATAGAGGAGAAAAACTGAGGCTCAGAGAGTGGAAGAAATGTGTCAGAAGGCTACAACTCTACTGTATGAATCCATTATATAAGGTTCTAAAACAGCAAAAACTAACCTCTAGTGATAGAAATCAGTACAATGGTTGCCTCAAGAGGGGAAGAGGAGGTGGGACAGGGTTTGACTGGGAAGGGAGGGGCACAAGGGAACTTTCTGGAGAGATGGAAATGTTCTTTATCTTGACAGGGGTATGGATTAGATGGGTAAATGCAACGGTCAAAACCCCACCTTGTGCATTTCACCATAAGAAATTATACCTCAATGAAAAGAGAAGTGAAACTCACATTAAACCCAGTCCTTTGGGGCTGCTCTACTCCAGAACCACTAAAGGCAGAGAACTAACTAGAGCTAAGAATAACAGTGTTGAGATAGGGAGCCTGTAGGTTAAGGGTAGGGGACAGAAGACATTCAATCAGAACTGAACTTGAAGAAACAAAGCTGAAGAGAGCTGTCTTTCTAATCCCTTAACAGGCATACATGCAACTCACTTCATTGCCACCTTGGGAAAATTACCAATGAGAACCTGACACGTGAATGGACTCAGGCTCCACAGACGACAGGGAAGCTACCTTTTGGCTGGCACATCTGGGTCAGAACCTACCAATGACCAGTCAATATAGCTGCTAATGATAACACTGCCAACTTTTTGAGCACTTTATGCCAAATCTTTTGCCAAATGCTTTTCATCATGCCATTTTATTTCATCCTCACATAATCTCCGGAAGTAGAGATTATTGTTGTCTTCATTTTATTGATGAAGAAACTGAGGCAAAAGGAAGCTAGCCTGCTGCAGGTCACAGAGCCAGAAGTGGCAGGGCAGGGGTGCCCACAGGTTCTGAGTGACTCCAGAGCTTAAGCTCCTAAGCACTGTGCAAAACTGCCTTTTACTTAGTCACAAAAGAGAAGATGCGGTCACCAAGCCTAAAGACCTCCTCAGGGTGTTCAACTGAGCCCCACATCCCCTCACTCAAGGCAAAAACTCTCCAGACCGAATTTCCATTCTTCTTAAAGTTAGCTTCACAAAGACAGACCATATTCCATTCTTACTGTTAAATTTAAAGTCTTCCAATTTGCAACATGCATTAAAAGCATAAAATGCCCTTGATCTTTGCTTAGAGTGATGACCCAGGTTGTCTGGCACTTTTCCCAGTTTAAGCGCTAAAAGGCTTCAAGCAGGGGTGCCTGGGTGGCTCAGTCATTAAGCATCTGCCTTCGGCTCACGTCATGATCCCGGGGTCCTGAGATCGAGCCCCGCACCGGGTTCCCTGCTCGGCAGGAAGCCTGCTTCTCTCTCTCCCACTCCCCCTGCTTGTGTTCCTGTTCTGTCTCTCTCTCTGTCAAATAAATAAATAAAATCTTTTAAAATAAATAAATAAAAATAAAAAAATAGGAGCGCCTGGGTGGCTCAGTCGTTAAGTGTCTGCCTTCGGCTCAGGTCATGATCCCAGGGTCCTGGGATCGAGCCCCCCATCAGGCTCCCTGCTCGGCCAGGAGCCTGCTTCTCCCTCTCCCACTCCCCCTGCTTGTGTTCCCTCTCTAGCTGTCTCTCTCTGTCAAATAAATAAATAAAATCTTTAAAAAAAAATTTTTTTTTTAATTTAAAAATAAAAGGCCTCAGGCAAACTAGGATAGGCAGTCACCCTACCTTTGCTCCAGAAATGTTACTTCAAAGAATTTATTTTAAAATGGAACTATTTATAAGATCTGATAATGGTGGAGCAGCTAAACAAATTATGTCAGATCCTTGTAATAAAATATTCTATAGGTATTAAACATATAGTTAGAAAAGCTATAGATCAACCTAGAAAAAGACTTGCCAAAATACCACGTAAAATAAAGTTACTAAAAATACATGTGTAATTTTACAAATGTTAAGTGATGTTAGAACATATTACAAGGACTGGGATGAAGCACAGAAAACTATAAACTGCTGATTTACTGAGGTGGTAAGAGAAGTCAATTTTGTTCTTATTTCTAATATTCTGTGATGACTCACTATATAACTTAATTTCTGTTAATGTTGATATGAGACCTATAGCAGGCAAGCAAGCAACAAAACAAACAGCTATTAAAAAAATACTCTCAAACCATAGTAAACTCAGGGCCTGATTTTGTAGCTATAGTCCAATTCTTCACACACTGTTCCCACTGGGTTCTGCCACCCACACTCACCTCAGCCAGCTTGTTGAAGCCCTGTGAGTGGCCTTCCTGCCGCTCCACTTGGCACTTCCTGGCATAGCGACGGTTTCCATCCATTATAAAGGCAATGTGTTTGGGCATTGGGCCCGCCTGTGAAGTAAGAAGACAAATGAGGCACACAAGGAGACACTAAACCCCAGGCTGATAGGCTTGAGTTAGATGATAAAAGCGCCCCTGAGGAAGAGTACTGGGTATTTTGAGCTTTTGGCTCAACAAATGGGTATTAAGCGCTTTTATATTATTTATATATATTCATTTATATTGAGCACCTACTACATGCCAAGTATTATGCTAGGCTTTTTTTTTTTACTTCATCTCAGTTTTTCTTCATATAAACCTATAAAGTAAACAGTATTAGCTTCATTTCATAGGTGAAAAAACAGGCTCAGAGAGGCCAAGTGACTTGTACAAGACACACAGCTAAGAAAAGGCAAAGTGGTTATTCAAACTGAGGTCCGTATGCTTTCAGAGTTCATCTTTTAACCATATGCACTTGACCACCACTTTGGTTTCAGGTCTCCACCTGGAAGGCACAGGAAGGATATTGCTGGCTGTGGTCCAGAGGCAAGGGTATCCTCCACAGAAAAGAGGAATCCACTCTATCCAATCGCTGCCACACAGGAATGGGGGCTCAATGTTGTTGCTCTTCTAATTACACAAGAGAAGCCAAGCATCAGGATTTTTATCAAAATGTAAATGTCAGAAGCCATTTCAAAGCAAACAAAAAAGACATTTTGGGGACCCAATAAAACGTCTTATCTGGCTTAGAGCTGCCTTTTGTTGTCTATTGCAGCAGAAATACACTCCTTAGCCTAATTTCCCTCACTGAAGGGCCTCGTCACTGACTGCTTTCCCCACGCCTCTCCAACATTTTCAGCTTTTGTCCCCCACATGTAGTCTTAAAAAAAAAAAAAAAAAAAAATTCCAGTCAAGTCATGCAGCTTGTTCTTCCCAACACACGACTGCAGTGGTTCCCCAAGAAGATGCTTTCTATTTCCTGGCCTGCCTGAGATCACTTGGCATTTGTGTGTGAATGTGTATGGGGGAGTGGGGTATAAGGCTTGCTGACTCATATATTCACTGCTACCCACTGCTTGACAGACTGTAGCTGAAAGACAAAACCAGGCGGACTGGCTTCAATCTTAAACTTGTTATATGCAGAAAATGTAACATTGTTGTGATCCTCAGAGAAAAGCGGAGGCAAGATTTGGGGAAGTAAGTGGGTGTAGGAAATAGAATGATTGTAGTCTTCAAACAGCTGAAAACAGCCCCAATAACAGCAGTAATTAAGAACCGCTAGACACTGTTTTCGGTGTATGTTCCATTTCATCCTCAAAACAACCATATAAAGTCACATGGTTAATAAATGATAGACTAAGACTTTCATTCTGTTTGTCTGTCTCTACAGCCCAAACTCTTTTTTTTTTTTTTAAAGATTTATTTATTTATTTGAGAGCGCGAGAATGAGAGAAAGTACATGAGAGGGGGGAGGGTCAGAGGGAGAAGCAGGCTCCTCGCTGAGCAGGGAGCCCGATGCGGGACTCGATCCCGGGACTCCAGGATCATGACCTGAGCTGAAGGCAGTTGCTTAACCAACTGAGCCACCCAGGCGCCCTCTCTACAGCCCAAACTCTTAACCATTATGCTCTACTGCAACATCAAGGAAAGATTATTCTATCTAAATCTAGAGAACAGTACAAGGAAAAATAGATTAAAGTTCCAAGTAAGAAATTTCAGTTCCCTATAAGGAAGACCTAACAGTCTAGGTTGCCCAATGATATGGGGAGGTGCTGGGGTTCCTGAAAATGTGAAAGTTAGGGCAATAATCTGCCAGAAATGCAGACCTGGAAGTTACCTTGCAATTCAAAGACTTGTTGGTCCCATTGTTAAATTACACTTAACATCATGTGTTACTCAACTTTATTTTTATTTATTTATTTATTTTTTAAAGATTGTATTTATTTATTTGAGAGAGAGAGAATGAGAGAGAGAGCATATGAGAGGGGGAGGGTCGAAAGAGAAGCAGACTCCCCGATGAGTAGGGAGCCCGATGCGGGACTCGATCCTGGGACTCCAGGATCATGACCCGGGCCGAAGGCAGTTGCTTAACCAACTGAGCCACCCAGACGCCCTGTATTACTCAATTTTAATAATAGCTTTTTTTTTTAAGATTTTATTTATTTATTTATTTGTGAGAGAGAATGAGAGAGAGAGAGAGAGAGCATGAGATGGGGGAGGGTCAGAGGGAGAAGCAGACTCCCCGCTGAGCAGGGAGCCCGATGCGGGACTCGATCCCGGGACTCCAGGATCATGACCTGAGCCGAAAGCAGTCGCTTAACCAACTGAGCCACCCAGGCGCCCCTTAATAATAGCTTTTGACACAAGATTACCCAACTAATCAGGAGACCAACTGTACTCACTTTTATGATGTTGGCACAGAACCATTCCCAAAGTGACAGCTCTCCTTCCTTGATCCATGACATAGCTCCTGCCCTGGCAGAAGATGACCCCAGAACAAGAAGACACCAGCCAGGTAAACTTGGATAAACAAGAAAGAGAATAAATCACCAGAGCTTGCAAACAGCTTCGGATGACTTTGTAGGGATTTATCTGGACTGTGGAGAGTAGCCAGGTTTAGGATCCAAAGACACTGGTCTAAGGCTATAATTCTTCACCACCCAGAGTTTATAAGCCAGTGAGACCTTCGGGGCAGAGGCCTTTCCTTGGTTTTGGCTTGGTGGACCTTGCTTCTATCCCCTTTTCCTCGGCATTTGCACTGACTTTTCCTGAACATCCAAGTCTGCTTCCTGTCACCTCATAGTGCCTACATCCTGATCCCTCCCTGCTTCCTCCTTCTCCATCTTCCCCAAGACCGTTTCCCATTCTGCGCTCCAACACCCTTCAGGTGTCGCCCCCATCACCTCCAATCTCAGTATTCTCCAAATTATTTATTCCCTCACTCATCTCTTCCACTGTCCCCTCTGTTTCTCCCACAGCCGTCTCCCCGCCCAGTCACCTCTCTCGCCTCTCGCTCACCCCTTAAACCCAACACCTGCTCCACACCGCCCGGCGCCTTTCAACCGCTCCACTTCCTCACGACGTGGCGCTGGAAGAACACGTCATCCTTGGGCGCTAGAACACGCCCCCCGTCACGTAATGGGCGGGGCTGCGCCCTGCGCCTGCGGGCTGGGAGAAGGGGCGGTACTAGCGTTCCAAGCGAAATTCGCACTCCCAGGAGCCGGGAAGGGAGGGTGGGGGGGAGGGAAAGAGATGGAGAGCGAGCGAGCGCCCCGCTCACGTGACCGAGGGGGGCGGGCGAGTGGGCTCCGGGCCACGTCCTGGGGACCGGGCCGGGAAAGGCGGGGTCGAGATCACCTAGGGGAGCGGGATGGTCTGTAGAGCCAGAGCGAGGCCTCGGGCAGGCTGCCCAATAGGGCAAGAATTCGCGGATCCGCTTGCCAGAAGCGCAATTTCAGCAGCTGGTGGCAGGTTAGAACTGTTGAGAAACGGGGTTGGACAGTGTCCTCCTTGCTGGAAGGCATGAGAAGTGGGCGTTGGAGTCCTGGTTCAAGTCTTTCAAATTCCGTATTTACTGCTTGCAGTTGTATTTTGTGGACTTAATCATTTGCTAACTTCCTAGCCTTAGTCAGTCTCGCAAACGCACTTAATAATATCATTTTGCGCTGATTTAAAGCACTCATATTTTAGGATTTTCAGATTCTTAGGACCTACCCAGAGCAACTCAAAATGGGGTTGAGGCTGGAAAGAGCTCTGCTCTAAGAGTGACTAATGAAAGGCCATCAATTAACCCTGATAGAAAAATCAAAGGCATTAAGCTCTGTAACCTTTAAGGAAAACTGTTGCAGAACTTGAGGGACTCACAAAAGAAACTAAGAGATCGATTGCTTCTCAGCCTTTCGGCTAAGATCAAATGTGAAGAAACTAAGAGTTCGATTTTCCCAAAGTTAAAAAAGGAAAAAAACAACTTTACAATTTCTAAAGAATCTTGCTGTTTCTCACTTTGTAGTCTCATCAAGAGAACAAGGCAAGGAAGAGTTATTGCACTGGTAACTCCCAGTTCATGTGTCTCGTGAAAAGGTTACTTTTAACACACATGATCAAAGAAAGCCCTAGAGATGAGTAACCCACCCTTGAATAGTCTTAAGCTTTTCTATCCTTCCTGCTTTGCAACCTGGGAATTAAGTTTCAGCCTAGCTCATTAGTTCACTTTTGCAGGAACACCATTTACTGAAGCCCTGTAGTAGAGTTTGCTTTTAGCAGCTTCCATGGCCAGCTTTGACTTTTGGTATGAAGTCTCTCAAGTGGATGTATTAAACTTCTTACCCTTGTCCTGACATCTCTTTGCTCTTTGTGTAATAGATGGCATGCCTCCAATCAATTTTTTTTAAATCCCCTCCCTTGTTGGCAGCAGAGGTGGCGGGGGCCGGGGGGGGGGGATGGGGACTAGATGTTTTAAAATACAGTATTCATTAGAAGGCTAGCACACTTGGGCTCAAAGAAAACGTTGTTTTTGTATAGCTAATCAGTGTTACTTCCTCTGGCCTCCATTTCCCTAGTTCCACATATTTCCCTCCCTGGGGTGCTGCAGGGGGTTAATTAATTAAGATTTGTAAAAGGCTTTGAGGAGCAGGGGAGAAAGTATTAGGGTCTCATGCCCCAAGCCATGGCCCCATCCTTTCATCCCAGCCAGTGGCACAACCCCATTCTTATGCATGCCAAGCTCCTAATCCCCTCTTGAATGTGGCAGCTTCCAAGGAAGAGGACAAGAGGCCTTAACTAGAAACAAAAATCCACTGTAATGAGGTGGAAGGACTGAATTTTCAAGATTCATTTCTAACAAAATGGCTGAACAGGAAATGTAATGGTTCTTCTGTTACTTCTGAGTCCCAATCCAAGAAAGCGGGAATTATGGAAGAAAAAACACCCTGAAGATCCAACAAGAGGACAGTTTCAGTACCAATAACTTTTTATTTATTCATTGTATTTTTCCAGGGTAAAGAGAGAAGGGAAAAGGGTCAGCATGTGTGTTACAAAACAATAGCAAGTGGGAAAGGAAGTACCCGGCACAGCAAAACAACCATCAAATAAACACTCCCAGAGATGGAGTCACTAAAGCCCAAGGAGGCTCAGTCTCCTGCAGTTCAGAAATGATGGGAAGGGATCAGGGAAAGAACAGATAGGTACAGCTTTCCTACCACCGACCCCCCATAAATTCAAGATTTCACACAAAGCTTTGGTTTCTAGCAGTAAACATGGAGTTACATTCGTCCGTCTCCTATTAATCTTGTGGCCACTTTGACATAAGCTTCTTGCACCTGCATAAAAGTTCCTGAGTGATTTGGATATACATTCATCTTCCCTTCCTTGGTCTCCCGACCCTACTTTCTACGTGGAAAGCACCCCCCCCCATTGCATTTGCTTCTCTCTACCGTAAGACTGGAGATTAAAGTAGGTTTGTTCCAACCAAATACAAGCATATCAATATGAATCACATCAAGGAATGGTCTTGGCACAGGAGACTGGGAACAAGGGAGGAAGTGTTCTTTGCTTCTTCCAGATGTAAATGTGTATGTGTGGGGGCTTTTTTGGGGAGGAGGGGTAGAGGAGGGGTCAAGTTTTTAGGACAGAAGATCTGGCCAAAAATAGGAAAAAGGGGAAGGGAACACAAAAGAAAGGATGGTTCAAGACCGCCACACTTCCAGAGGGGTCACCAAGCTATGTTCCAGATTCTTTTCCTGGTGCAGAACCTTTTGTCAAAGATGCTTTGGCTATTTTTCTCAATACAAAAAGAAGTTTGTAAACAATAAAACCCCAAAAGAACACGGAGAAGACCAACACATTATATTTACACCAACCAGACCACCTAGCAATCACCCAGTCCGCTATTCGTTAAGTCCTACGAAACCCAAACAAATACGAAAACTAGAGGGGGGCAGCGAGCGGGGGAGACAAGAACCCAGGATCAGACACACATCACCCAATGCGTTCTATTGCATTTGCCCCGTTTCAACAGTGAGGTAGGGTTGTGGTGATCTCATAGCATGGAAATAAAACCTGTCCTCCTTTAGCTACCACGACACTTAACCACTGTGGCAGCAGGACAGGACACCGGATCTGGGCACCGTGAAGAAGCCATGGCTTATGGTCTCTCTGGAAGCCAACAAGAGAAGCCCAGAATTTATAAAGGTTAAGAAATTTAGCCTTCGCTGCATACACTCATCCCTGGGCAGCTCAAGATGGGTCCAGAGTTATTTTTCTTAAACCCATCCTTACCAATTCATTTTTAAAACTTGCACACGCACGTGCGTGCACGCACGCACACACACACACCCTGTTGTGCATGGTAGGTCTAGCCCAATCCAGTGAAGGATGGATCTGGTATGTAAAGTGAGTCCTGTGCCCTGGGATTAGAAGTCTGGAACAGGAATCCTTTATTACACGTATAGACAACTCGCAACTAATCTTGGCTTCCCCATGGCACCTTTCAGCTGGTGCGACCTCTCCTGACGCTACTTCCTGGACCATCTTTTCCTGTTCAGACCAATTTCCAATCTTCCAGTAGGAGATCAAGTCATGGGGCAACTGAGTTAAAACCTAGTCTCCCATGGCTCACTGAAGGTATGGCAGAAAAGCCAGCTCTAATTGCCAAAAATGAGGTAGTTCAATAGGCTATGCACTCCAAATAGATGTTCTCCCTGGTGATCAAACAAAATATTCCTGCTGTGCAGTCCCGGACCTGCTGCCGACTTATCCCTGAGATCGCTAATGTACCTGAGAACACAGTGCAGGAATGAGGGCCTTAAGATTAAAATACACAAAAATACAAAACCAGAATATTTATATTACGAAAACAAAGTTAAAATGCACAAGATACGTCATTCGCACACAGCTAGTGCAGTTGGCATCCTGGAGAAAGTGGGGCCCAAGGTGCGGTGTCCACGGGAGCAAATAAATAAAATTCTATCGGCCCAGAATGGGGTGGGAGTCAGCTTCGGGGCAGCAGGTCTGCAGCTGTTCCCCCAACAATCCTGTGGCTACTGTCACAACCCACTGCTTGAGACAGTCCTCAGCACCCTATATCCCAACAGTAGGTTATGAGACAAGATGTGGAAAAACCCGCCTTACCCCTGAGAGACTCCCTCCCACAGAATATGGTGGCTCGTGGGTTGGGCCCATCCATCTGGTCTCATGCTTAAATCTCTACATTCTGGCATGGGAACAATTATTACATCTCCTTCTTCGAAAGGAAAACAATTCCCCTCCCCAGGCCACTTTCAAAAGCTGGAGATCTGGGGGCAGAGACTCCTATAAAGCACACAGGGAGGGATTTTCTCCAGAACCCTCAGAGCATTTGGATAGAGCGCAGTTGGAGATCATTGGCCTCACCCCTTCCCCCCTACCCTGTGCCAAGAGGGAAGAGGGGGTGACGCTGTGGACCCCGGCCTGAGATGCATGGCAGAGCCAGCTGCCCCCCACCCACCCTGTCCCCACTTTCTCCACTCTGCCGATTGATGCCTGCTCCTCAAAACTTCCTGATCGCCAAAGAATTGCCCCCACCCGCTGCAGCTCAATTCTGGGCCTCTGGGAGCAGGGCAGGGCTATGGATCTCTTCTTCTTCTTCCTCCCGAAAGTAGGCTGGCTTTCCCTGTGAGCTGGGAGCCTGCTGGGCCTTCAGGGGACACGAGGCCACCATATGGCTGATGCTCTGGCAGAAGTGGCACTTCTTGGGCTGGGGTGGCAGCTTGCATTCCTTGGCATGGTGGTCTAGACCTCCACAGTTGTAGCACCTAGAACAGAGCAGGATAGTCAAGTTGAGAAACGAGTGAGAGCAGAAGCCTTCCTCTGATTGAGGACACCTGGGCTCTGGTCAGTTACTATACTCACTCCCCTTCCTGGAAACTAATTTCCCCACTTAGAAAAGGAAGAATATGACCATAACTGCTACCTCTAAGTTCTTCCTAAATCTGTAATTGTCTAGATGGTATCTTCAGATTCAGGTTAACCTGAAAATACTGAAATATCAAGAATGGAAATCATGGACCCCAACTGGAAACTGCAATTTGGGAGATAGGTAAGATGCTACCGTGCCCTTAAGAAACGGTACCTGTCATTCACTAAAAATAAGGAAAATTAAAGGAATCAGACCATATGATCTGCTCCAGGACACAGTGAAGACAAAAAAAACGAGCCACTTAGGAGACCTAGTGAAGAAGCAACAGGTACATACACCAGTTTGCCCTCATCACGTAGAGTTTCACATTCGTGGTCTCCTTTGCCTCTAAAATAATCATGTGAGGCTAGCATCACTACCCCTAACTAACAATGAAAGCAAGAGCTCACAGAGCAAAATTACTTGTCAAGTCAAAAAGCTAGGTCATCATGTGCCCCTCTCACGTACAGCCCTTTCCCCATCTCCCACATCCTAAGGCAGAAACCCCGAATACCCAGGTGTTGCCAGGGACCACAGGCTTCATTTTGTCTTTGGCATCCTGGTCCAAGAAAGGGGCTAGATCGGGAGAGCTCTCCCTTCTCAAGCCACCTTCATACCTGTCTCCCTTTGATCTGCGCTTCTGCATGTTCTTCCCTTTGGGCCGCCTCTCACTCCCAATACAAAACACCCCACCAGGGCCGGTGACCCTGATAGACTCTAGGCCCTTAGCCGACTTCTTAAAGGTGAACTCCACTGCCTCACCCTCCTTCAGGCTCCGGAAGCCCTCCATGTGCAGCTTGCTCTGGGGAAGGAAACATGGGAGATTTTAATGTTAGTTCTCCATGCTTACACCAAAAGCCTGCATACATGCGTTCTTGTAAGTTGTGAAGAACAAGTGTGATAATACTGCCATGTTATCAGTAAAGAAACTGTCAACTCAAAGAGCTCCATAATTAAGAACAAGTGATCTAGGTTACATTAACAAAGAACAATCATTACATAATCAGATGCCATAACATTTTCGGTAGCTAGTCTCATTTAAACTAAAATAGAACAGATCAAAAAAAAAAAATTTTTTTTTTTAAAGATTTTATTTATTTTTATTTGAGAGAGAGAGAATGAGAGAGAGGGAGCACATGAGAGGGGGGAGGGTCAGAGGGAGAAGCAGACTCCCCACTGAACAGGGAGCCCGATGCAGGACTCGATCCAGGGACTCCAGGATCATGACCTGAGCCGAAGGCAGTCGCTTAACCGACTGAGCCACCCAGGCGCCCCAGATAAAAAATTTTTAAACTTAGCATGCATAAGAAATCAACAAATAGAGGCGCGTGGCTGGCTCGGTTGGTGGAGCATGTGGCTCTTGATCTTGGGGTCATAAGTTCAAGCCCCATGATGGGTACAGAGATTACAGGAAGGAAGGAAGGAAGGAAAGAAGGAAGGAAGGAAAAGAGAGAGAAAGAAAAAGAAAGAAAGAAAAAAGGAAGGAAAGAAAGAAAAAGGGAGGGAGAAAGGAAGGGAAATCAACAAATATAAAACTGTAAAATGTAACAGCCTTGTACACTTTAAAAATGTTGAGGTCATGGGCGCCTGGGTGGCTCAGTCGTTAAGTGTCTACCTTCAGCTCAGGTCATGGTCCCAGGGTCCTGGGATTGAGCCCCGCATTGAGCTCCCTGCTCAGCGGGAAGCCTGCTTCTCCCTCTCCCACTCCCCCTGCTTGTGTTCCCTCTCTTGCTGTGTCTCTCTCTTCAAATAAAAATAAAATCTTAAAAAAAAAAAAAAAAGTTGAGGTCATGAAAAACAAAGTCTGAATAAGTACAGAAACTCAACAATTAAGTGTGATGCATGCTCCTGGATTGGGTCCTGGAACAGGGAAAAAAAACATTAGGACAACTCACAAAATTTACATATTGGAATACAGATATGTTCCCATATTAAATGCCCAGATTTTGATCTTTGTACTGAGACTGTGAAAGAGAGTGACCCTAGTTTCGAAAATACACACTGAAATATTTAGCAATAAAGGTGCTTGATGTCTGTAACTTATGATTAAGGAGACAAAAAAAGTTTATTTGTACAATGAAGAATGACCAGGCAATTGGGACAGAATTTTAAGAATTGCTGAATCTGGGTAAAGGTCCTATGGGAGTTTTGGGGTAAAGGTCATATGGGGAGTTTTTAGTATTATTCTTGCAACCTTCTTCCAGGTTTGGAATTCTATCAAAGTAATGTTACTACAAGGTCAAGGAACAAGACAGTATGACCCAAGCAGATGGATCAGTAAATTTATAAGGGAAAATCCACTAAGAGATCCAAGTACATATCGAGAAATTAATAGGTGAGGGAAACAGTTTAAAACGGTTGAGAAAATTAGCTGTCCATTTTGGATATCAAGCCAGACTTCTATACTTTCTATCACATGTATGCAAAATACATTCTAGAGGGTTTAAATATCAAAATGTTAAAAAAAAGGGGGGGGCGCCTGGGTGGCTCAGTCGTGAAGCGTCTGCCTTCAGCTCAGGTCATGATCCCAGAATCAAGATCATCTCAGGTCATGATCCCCCCATCGGGCTCTCTGCTCAGTGGGGCTCTCTGCTTGGCGGGAAGCCTGCTTCTCCCTCACCACTCCCCCTGCTTGTGTTCCCTCTCTCTCACTGTCTCTCTGTCAAATAAATAAATAAAAATCTTTAAAAAAAAAAAAAGTTAAAATCCTGTAAAAAGACAGACTGATGAAACTACAAAAAGCAACTATAAATCAGTAAGAAAAAAAAAAAATCACAGAATATCATGCCTAACACATTTTTGAATGAACCAATGACCCAAGAGGTAAATCTGAATTATCTGACTTGGGAAGATGACCAAGTACTACTGGTGAAGGAGAAAAAGATCTAGAATGTTTGGAACAACCCCATTAAAACACATGTTTTTACCAAAATTTAAAAATATCAACACTTGCCCGGCAGCCTTCCCCAAAAATGGGAGTTATCACCTAGCTAGGTGAGCAGCTATAACAGGGTCATAAGAACCCAGGGTTTCTGATTTAAATAAAGCTCACAGCCTATTCCACCTTGCCGCTTAATACATCAACAGCAACACCTTAGTGCAGGTGAATGCCTCTCCCATAGCCTCCCCAGAATAGACTTCATTATAGCTTACCCCATTATAGTCAAACATCCAAAGAGTGCGTCAAATGTCAACAAAGTGTGGTTACAGAAAATAGGGTTCGGAGAAGCAAAAGGCATCACTGTGCACCCACTCTTGGCTTAAGGGAGCATGAGTAAGTAACATTATTATATTATGCAGGTGGTGGTTGGTAGGAGGAATATTTCAAACTGGAACTTAGGTCTTAGGTGCAACATGCTCTTTAGCCGATGGGATCCCCAATTTCTCCATCATTTACATTGTTGTTTTAATTCAGATAGCATTGCTGAAAACAAAGATCCCATTGAGATCATTGGTTAAGAGCCTAAGCCTGAGTGCCAGACATGGTAGTTCATGGAATGTTGGTTCTACCAACTGTTGGCTGCATGACCTTAAGTCAATCATTCACCTCTGGCCCTCAGCTCCTTCAGAGGATGGGGTAACAGGTAAGTTACTCACCTAAGCCTCTAATGAAGATTATATGGGCATGGAAACATCAAGAATATGCTCAGCTAATATTTCATGTATTATTATCTGTACCTTTTGTCCACCAGTTCCATCATAGGAATAGCCTCTCCTGTCTTTTCCTACCCACAGGAACAGCCTAGGACAAGAAGACCGCGCCCAAGAAGACCGCGCCCAAGAAGACCGCGCCCTTCCCCCAATGTTGATGTGAGGGAAGGGGCAGTGTTAAAGCAGGAAATAAAAACACTGCAGGGCTCTTTCCCCTTTCCTGTTGCACAGAAACCACCCTGATTTGAAGTTACATTTGACTTGTTTCTTATTCATCTGGGACAAGCCAGTCGGTCAGGAGGTACAATCCCAGGTCCTCCCATTTGCCTAGTGGGTTCCAAGGCTGGGACTCTCCTAGTTCCAGCTGTGATTGAGCAGATACGTGATTAAGAACAAGGGTTTGGAGTCTGAGGGCCTGTTGTTCCCTCCTTTCTGCGCTGACCTATAAAATGGAGCAAATATTAATTTTATGGAGGAGCTATGAGGTTTTATGCATGAAGAGTGGTTAACCCATAGCCAGCCACACATAAATCCTCAGTGAGTAGCAGTTATCAGCCCCTTCAGACTGGATCAGGGCAGGGTAACAGTGAGAACCAAGTGTCAAGAGCCTCAAAATTTTAACTCTGGTTTTTATAACTGTGGAAACTCAGAAAAAAATATCCATCTACACCTCCTAGGCTTACTGGGAGAACAAGAAAATACCAGTGTGGGCAACGTGAAACTGGTCCTCTCAGGTCACCCACTCCATCACTGGAGGATCTGAGGTCTATTTAAGCCTCTCAAAAGTTTAAAAAAAATAACCCCGCAGGCACCTTACCATAGCCGGTCAAGATTTAGACTGGTGGTCTCCAGGGGTGGCTCCCTGCCCCCCACCCCGCCCCTTTCTACAGCACATAGTTTGAATTCCTCTCTTATCAGATAGGTAATCGCCGTGCAGCCCCACTGCGCTGGCCTCACAGGGCCTGCATCAGAAAGGAGCCTGAAATTCTTGCTACTACCCCCACCCCACCCCCAACCACACACAAAGCAGGGCCCCGCCCCTCTCCCCATCCCCTCCAAAAAAGAAAAGGCCTGGGGGGGAGGGGCAAGGCTTGAGCTCCCCCAATAGAGCCCAGCCCCAGGAAACAAAGAGTTGACACTGGTTGGTTCTGGTGGTCAGATTCCTGGAGTTCCAGAGGCTGCGGCTTCCCCCGACTCCCCCCCACCCCACATTCACCACATTCATCAGTTCCTTCCTCTCCATGTTGGGGTTATGGTCACGGAGAGAAATGGATAGAGACACCTTTCTTCCCCAGTCAAGCCTGCTGGGTCTGCCAAAGTCACCACCAGCAGCCATCCTTCCTTCTCCCTGACCTGCCATCCCAGCCTTCCAGAGAGAACTACACAGGACCCCTGCCCACCCCCCAACCCTTGTTACCTTTGGTCAAATCCTTTATGCAGGAACCTGAACGAGGGTTATTTATTCCGATAAATTATGTGAAAGGTTAGTGGGGAGGCAGGCTTCCTTCCCATCTTCCTTACCTAGTTCGTTCAAGGCCAGAGGGTGGGCAGCCCACAGGGGGTCCACTGCACGGGGGCCGATGGCATTTCTTCTGTTGGATGGCAGGGAAGGGTTCAGGCCAGTTCTCTATTTAGACCCTCTGCTTCCTTCTTAATACCTCACCACTGTCTCCACTAACCTTCCCCTCATCAAATACTCCATCCCAGCATCAATCGGTGGCTTCAGCAGTTTCTATAATAAAAAGGAGCTTAGGGGTCACACAGAGAATGTGATGGAGTAAAAAGCACACAGGCACTTGAGTTTCCCCGGAAATTACTCTCTAAGGTCGGACACACGTGGGTTTTTTAATCTTCTGTAAAAGCAGGGCATCAGACTGCATGATAACCAGCTCCAACAAGGCCCATTTTTAGTCACATTGCTCCTTTCTACAGAAGTGGCAGGCAGAATTTCAGGAAAACTTGCTTCGGTCTCAGGGATCCAAGTCTGAGTTCCTGGTTTTTCTGCAACACTCAGGGCCATTCCAGCTCAAGACTGATTAGTGCATGTCTATCCCTTCAGGGCTAGACACCTAGCAATACACAAATCTTTGTGGCCTCAGCCAAGCTCTCCACTATCCTGAGTTGCTGATATGTATCCACGCTTAGTAAGGCTAAGGAGAGGCTAAGGAGAGCTCTAAGCACTTACCCTTTATACCAAGCCTGCCAAGTAGGCCTTATTATGACCCCATGTTACAGCTGAGGTCAGGGAGGCAGAGAAGGGAGGCACCTCGTCCAAATTCAGTGAGCTGCAGAGATGCTCTGATTGCAGCTAACCTGACCCTCCAGCCAGTGCTATGCAATAATGCAGATCACATACACATATTCTAGAACTTTCTGACAGCCGCATATAAGGAAAGGAAGCCGATGAAAGAAATGACTCAGTCCTGAGGTGTTGTCATAGTCCTACCTGAGCTTCATTCCTGAAGGTAGGATTTGGTAGGGGCTAGAAAACCAACCAGCTCTACCAGAAGCAGTTTGTTTGATGATGTGTCAGGGAAGGTTGAGGAAAGAGATCTGTCCAGAACCAGAGGCTGCCAGCAGACAGGCAACCCCCAGAGAGCACCTCTGCTCGGACACAGCCAGGACCCCAGCAACTGCCTGGAGTCCTCCACCAGATGGTGCTGCTCAGCAGCTTGTCTGCATTAAAAGCCGCTCTCGGGGGACTGAAGGAGTTGCCAGGTTCGGAGCTGAAAACCAGAGCTTGATCTCCCCAGCTCCTCAGGGCAAGGAAGCTTCTGTCCTCAGGAAGGAGTTTCAAGGGGACCAAACTTTCAAGGATAGGAAGCTGACTTCTCACCAGGGCCCACACCCACCCAAGGGGTGCAGAAGAAAGGGTCCTGCAGTTTTAAGCCAGAAACCCAGTTGTTCTGGTGCTCTTGACCATTTACAAAAGCCACTTACTCTTCTTGGACTTTGAGTTCCTATGTGAATTAAATACTCCAAGCTGAGATCATTTGAAATGAGTCTGTACAAATGATTTACTATTCCTGAAAATTTTCTCCTCCCCCACACTGCCTGACCCCAGATTTCGGATAGGTAGTAATTGTTACTGCTGCCTGCAGGAAGAAGGGAGGGTGGAGGTTTTGCCTAGAGCAGTTTCCCCTCCAAAAACAGGCAATTCTAGTAGGGTGGTTTGATTAGGAATGTTCAAGAAACAATTTTGCCCTGGGGAAAGTCACTAAAAGACAGGCAGTTGTGTCACCAGCTGAATGAAAGTGACAAGTTTCTCATATTGAAAGCTCACTCAGGATGGTGGCACAGCCTTTACTTCGGACACTGTCCAGAAAGCATGTCTCTTCAGAAAGAGAAAGACCCGAGAAGATCCCATAACGCTCAAACTAACCTCTACCAACTTTCTGAAAATCAGGGTGATTCACTTACTTCTTAGAATCTGATTTGTCCTGTTAAGATGAAAAAATTAAGCAATGACCAAACCTGTGGCTTCCAGTTCCATAAGCAAAAAAACCAGAGGATCCCATCTGGGTCTCCAGTTGTGACAATCCTGCCACCAACTTTCATGGTGCATCTAAGAGCCCAGCCCTATTTTAGACATCGGTCCGGAAAAGCAGTTATCAGCTAACATTCCCTCCCCCTATCTCCAATCTTTTTCTCTGGAGGAAGACCTCTACTGACAAGGACCCCAAACTGTTCACGTCCTCCTGATTCGGGAGCTCCTTACTTCATATGCATTCCTTCAGCCCACCAAGTAAGGACTAGGAAACTAACCGGACAGCTAGTCCCGCCCTTAAGATCTTATAGGTTAGTTAGAGAAGGAGAGATAAGACAAGCACATCACTAACTAGATATGAGGTGAGTAATCAGAGGCACTAGTAAAGTTATAAACCAAGTGGGAAAGATCTCTTTACATTCTCCCCTCCCCGCCCCCAACACCCAAGAGTCCTAATTCAGACCCTGCCGGAGGTTGCTCTCCCACTCATCCGTCGCAGAAAAAGCAAGCCACGTGGCTTCAGTTGTTAACAGTTCCTCAGGATTGAAATATTTCCTCCTAACCCAAACTTGGTCCCTTAGTCAGATTTGGGCTCTTCTTTTGCCTCCAGGCCTTCCAATTCCGCTTTTTAGCTAGAAAGCCATCTTAAACTCGTATTTGGGTTCTGAGCAGCTGTAGAGTAAGCAGGGAGCCTTTTCTTGTTCTCAAATTTCCACAAATCTTGGGGGTTTGGGAGTTGAGCCACAGGAAACATGAGTTAAGCCAAAACTCTTAAAACGGCTATGAAGATTTCAAAATTCTTGGTGAATCTTAGGAAAACAATTTAGTGCTTTCTTGCCTGCTTTCCCTATATAACTATTTCTCAACTGA
This sequence comes from Mirounga angustirostris, assembly GCF_029215605.1. NCBI lineage: Eukaryota > Metazoa > Chordata > Mammalia > Carnivora > Phocidae > Mirounga > Mirounga angustirostris. The sequence continues at coordinate 170,582,232 of NW_026991712.1, forward strand.
GGGGGAGTCTGCCTCCAAGGGGGGCATTTGGCAACGTCTGGAGACATTTTTGGTTGTCACAACCGAGGGATGCCCTGAACAAAGAGTTATCCTTTTCAAAATATGCCAATAGTGTTGAGGTTGAGAAACCTTGATTTAGGGCTGGCCATCTGCCAATATTATGATTCTTAAATTCTCCTAACTCCAGGGACAAGCAGAGAGTTCCAGATCTAAAGATCTGTGTCTGAATAAAACGGTTTAGAGAAATCTCTTTTGCAACCCCCCCCCATTCTTAAGGGTAAGGGTAGGTTTTCTTTCCTACTCATCAACGGGGGGGGGGCGCACGGCGGGGGGCATGAAGTGTTCTGAGAGGGAGCAAGGACAGTAGTGAATAGTGTTGGGAACCAAATAAGCCCAACCTTGGAAGGAAAAGAAAATGTTAAATTGCTTTCCCCCCTTTTTATCTTTTCTTATTAAAGGGCTTCCTGACCCTTCTTCCCTGGTAGATGTTTACCAGGACAATTACCCTTCTCACCACCTCAGGCTCCAGGGTACCTACCAGCAGCAGCCAAAGGGGAGGTTTTCTTCTTAAAGAGAGCTGCCTTTACCCGAGCCCCCACCTCCCGCCACACACACACACACACACACACACACACACACTCTCTCTCTCTCTAGCCTAGAACAATTTTTAGGGATCATCCTGCATCTACTCAATTCCTCTACATTCGATCCCCAAGAGATAGTTCAGATTTCTCAACTGCAGGGATTGTAATCACCAGTCTACTGCTACCATAGGGTTTGAGGATCAACCCAAGCCCCGGCAGCATGCTATCCTACCAGGTAAGGCTCAGGGAAATTCCAGTCATTGTCCTCTGTGACTGTTGGTGGAGGGCGTTTGGGAGACAAATTGCTGATTCCTTCTCCCTGCTCAACTCCCTCTTGATAACTTACTCAACCTCGGCATGTCCCCGGACATTCCAAGACCCAGATTATCTCCCAACTAACCCAATGAAGGAGCATGGTGCAGGCTCCACTCCCCAAATCTGAAGGTCCCTGCTTTCCTCTAGACCATCCAGTATTTTCCAAATGCTTTTGATCCCAATGTTAAGTGGCTTGAGGCACAGATTCATTTGTTCAGGAACACCTTCCTTGGTATTTGCATAGCACCAACGAACCCCAGATGATGAGGGGCTACATTCCTTCCAGCCCCTCTTTAGCAGCCTTTGGAAGGGAGGCAAGAAAATGTTGGGTCTCTTTTATTCCAAGCCTCCCAAAGTTGGGGAAGCTGTCCAGTCCGTCTCCAGACCAACAGAATTTAATCTCTTTGTGATCAGATAAATGGGCAAGTGGGAGAGCTGGCTACCCCGCTGAGGAGGGCCATTCAAAGCTGGTTCCTGTAATAAAGTGATTTAATAGATCTAAAGAGGCCAATTCCCTTCATTCTCCCACAATTACTTCCTGTGGGTTATCATTCACATATGTAAATGAGACGGGGGGGGGGGGGGACAAAGCCAGAACTAGTTGTCGGGATGGTGGGAGGGCGGCTGAGGGTGGGAGGAGATACAGGACGAGGCTAGGAAGTGGCTAAGCATATGGCTGCACACCCTCCCAGGGTATGTTCGAGTAACCCAGTGACCCCCTCCCCAGTACCCAACATGAACTGGTTCCCTGCATCCCCTATCTCCCCACTCCGTGTCCTCGCTGAAGGCCATGCTCCGGAGACTTCCCTGCAGCCTCCCACCAGTCCACCCAGGATCTCCCTTCACCCCTCCCCCTCCAGAATACCATCCCTCAGGCTCCAACCCTTAATCCCCACATCCTCCTTTCCCCTCCCCCAAGGCTCCTAAAGCCAACCTCTCCGAAGTAACCCCTCCCTGCCCGGCCTGGGTGTCAACCTACTGGACCTGAGATGATCAATTTCTCCCTCCCAGGTCCCACACCAAACCTCCAAAGGTGCAAGGGAGCCAAGCAACTTCCTTTTCATGGTTGTTATGGGTGGCTGGTGTCTCAGGACCACCAGAACACTTCTAAGAGATTCAGGAGGGGGTGAGAGGAAGAGGAAGCCGGGGAGGAGGGAAACCTGAAGTCTCTGGCTCCTTGTTCGAGGCTGGAATGTTAGGACAGCAATCAATGGCTGTCTGGGGCCATAAATGCCAAGCAGAGAATAGGTCCAGAGGCTAGCCTCCCTCCACCCCCTGCCCTGCGACACTGAATTTCACCCCGACTGGGCTGCCTTGCTTTAACTGAGAACTTGGGGTTGTGACCTAACTCCCTCCCAGCCTGGACTCAAAATCTAAGGCCTGGACTCCTTAGGTTTTCCTTCCTGGTAGAACTCCACAGCCAAAGCCCAGTGGGTTAATTCTGTGTCTGAGATGGGTACTCTGGAAGAGGTTTCAGGCCCCCAGATTCTTCAAGGATCTGCCAAACTCACTCCGGCCCCAGGGCTTGAGTTTTGGGTGACCACCTGGGTGAGGAGACCCGGCTGACTTCTCAGCTTTACCCGTTTGATCCCGGAGCGGTCTGCCTGCTTCTCTCCCGCCAGGGAGCTCCATTCACACGTTAGTGAAAGACGCTGGGCGCTCAGGGCCCTGCTCTGAAGGGGCATGTGCTTCCCTGGCCGGTCTGCTCGGCCCTCCCCCCACCGGCAAGCACAATACAACCTTAGTTTCTGCCACATGGGGTCACCTCCCTGCCCCCTGCCCCCTTCCCAGGGGAAAGAGGTAACAGACACGTGGTAAGCTAGAGGGGTTCCAGGAAAGGTTGGGGGTGCTGATAATAGATTCTGCACCCCCCCGTCCCGTTGGTGTTAATGCGGACTCAGAACTGGGGTGCCACGGCACAGACGAGAGCGCACAATGAGGGCCCCACCATCTCCCTCAATCCAACAGCCGAGTCCGGCCGCCCATCCTTGAATATGCGCGCCAACATCCCCTTGCCCCGGCGAAGTTCCCCGAATCGGTCTCACCTGATGCACAAAGACATCCACCGGGGGGTCAAGCGCGACCCCGGCGCGGGCGGTCATGGACAGGAAGCCGAAGCCCATGCGCACGTTGAACCACTTACAGATGCCGGCACCGTGCAGCAGCTGCGGCTCTTCTGCTGCCCGGGCGGCGTCGTCCGGCGTCTCCTCCGGCGCCTTGGCGCAGCCACCTGGAGGTTGGGAGGGCGCTCAACTGGGGGGCCACGGAATTGGAGGGTACTCTCAAGACCCCGCAGGGAGACCCCAATGTCCAGCCCCCGCGTGGGCACCCAGGTGGCTGCAGGTACCAAGCAGCTGGCGAGGAAAGACATGTCCTGGCCGCCTCCCGCGCTCCCCAAGCTCACGCTGAAGCCAGTGTTGCCCCAAAAGTTTTGCTCCTCTTCCCACAACACGTTGCCCGGGGATAGATGGCCCGACAGGCCCCTCCTCTTCTCTCCCCCCGCCCCCGTAGCCTCGGCGTGCACGCCACTGGGACACCAGGGTTCCTTGGTCCAGAAATGGCCCCTGAAGCAGGAGGCCGCACAGACTTAGGGTCCTTCGGCCAGTCTGGGGGACATTTCCCCACCTCCCTTTTATGTGGCTCCTGGGCGCCCCTGAAGCCTAAGGTGTCCCCAGTAAGTCCCGAGCTCGAACCTGCAAACTGCTGGTTTGACACAGAGCCCATGGTAGTCGGCTGAGCCCGCGGCCCCGGGCCCCTGGTCGGGTGGCTGCTGGCCCCAGAGAAGTCCGGAGGCAAAGGGGTGGCTCAGAGAAGAGGCTGCTACATCTTCCCCAGCACAATAGCGGTGGGAGGGCCCACGGCTTTTCAAAGGCTCCCAAATTCTAAAAGACAATGACCCAACCCCCCGCGGGCAGCCCCCTCCCCTCCCCTCCCTCTTCTTTCCCCTCCCTTTCCCTCTGGCTCCAGCTCCGGCCCTCCCCCATCGCTATGGTCTCTGACACCTCTGGGGTGTCCCTTCTCAGAATCTTGAGGTTTGACACCCCCTCCCCACACACATCTGGAGATGGGGGCCGTCAGCCCTAGAAGTCTTGAGTACCCCGGAATTTGGGATCCTGTACTTTAACGACTTAGTGGGGGCTCCCCAAAGCAGCATACAGGTGGGGGGCTTGTGTGGGGGGCGTAGTTCTAAAACCATGTGACTGCTCCCACACACACTCACAGACCACCCCCACCCCCCGCGCAGATAATTATACATTCCAGAGAGTTGGGGGAGGGAGGTGTGAGCCTGGCAGCGCTGGCCAATCAGAGACTCAAACCACCTGTCAAGGGAGAAATGGATGAGCCCTCCCCCTCCCCCAGCTCTTGAGCGCCCCTCCCCCTCCCTTCCCCTTCAGGCCTCCGAGCTGACCCGGCTGCTTGGCGCTGACCCGCTCTCACCCCCCACCCCCGTGTGCTTAGATAGACCTGGAGTTCAGGACATTAGGAAGCCTGGGATGGGGAAGCAGGGGGGAGGCTGGAGACCCAGCAGGGCTGATCTCCAGTCCTGACCAAGGCGCTGCCTCTCAAGGGGCTGTCTCTGACTAACTGAATGTCTCCGCCTCCCTGAGTTTCGACCGTTTTTCTAGATCTCTCAAAGTGCTCCTAATTGACTCTGTGTAAAAAACAAATCCTTTCCTTCCAAATCTGTATCTAAAATTGACTACACGTGGTGCTTCCTGGGCGAGCAGGAAGAACCCAAAGAGTGTTCCTCCCTCCTCCAGCTGTCCTCATCCTGTCCCCATCCCAGTCGCGTCCCTATCTGTTGCTGGGAGAGGGACTAGGTGGGTACGTGGATGGAGGCATTTCTTCCAGTACTCCGGACACTCTTGGGTTCCCAGACCCTCCTCCTTTCAGAGTCCCATCCTAAAGTGCGCTTCCCTCCCCAAGGAGTGCGGTTGGTGGAAGAACTGGAGTAAAGGATCTCCTTACTTAAAGAGGTAGCCTCCCCTTCTAAGAGATAAAGAGGGTTGGTCAAGGGGTGGCTAGTGCCCTGGTCGGAGATGGACAATGGCCGGGGGCTCAGTGCACGGCCCTGGCCCTGCCCCTTCACTTCCGGTGCTCAGTTCAAACTGGACAATGCCAGCTCCGGCCAGTTCCCCTCCCCCACTGCTACAACCCATTTAAAGAGACAGAGCCTGCTTTCGGGGGCATCCGCTTGCTCTGAATTCAGTCTCCAAGTGTACAGAACCTCTCGCGCTTCTCACCCTGAGCCTCTGTGTGTCTCTGTGTGTGTGTGTGTGCGCCGTGTGTGCGCGCGCGCGCCCACATGTGTATTTGAGAAAGAGAGAAAGGGAATGAGTGGGGGTAGGGAAGGGAAAAAGAGAAGAGCAAGGGGCTATGGAGAGATTATTTTTCTCTTTCTCCTATATGGAATCCTCTTCAAGAGACTAAAACTTGAGTGTAAGGGATGGCGGATAGGACTTTGGGTGATAAAGAGGACAATTGTGGCCCTTTGCTACTCAGCCTTAAAAATACATATCATTAACAAATACCGTTAACAGTGCCCGGGAGAACCTTAATTTAGTTCTTCCAAGTACATCAGCCAAAGCCATTTTTATTTATATAATCCTCCCCACCTCAGAGTCTTATCTCCCCTCGTTACTAGCGCCTTTAAAATATATGCACTCCCTGTATCTCTGTCCTTAAGATCCAAGAGCAGGTGACTGAGGTCTGGCTGAAAAGAGGGGAATGGGAGTTTAGCGGTTTGGTTTCGCTTGGTCCGCTCACGAATGAGAGCTGTTCCCTCGGCAAGCGTGACCAGCCTCTCTGTCCAGGGTCCTGAGAATGCCAGGAGCCCTGTCCACGGTGCTGAATAAGGCCAAGCTCTGCTGGCTCCCAGCTCCCAGCTTTGAGAATGCCTTCTTGACTTCCCACCTCCAAGTCCTTCCCAGAAAACCTAATTCTTCTCAACCCTCCAGTGACCCTGACACACTTGAAACAAGTGAAGGGATTCTCTTGAATGCCAAAAAGAGGGAATTTCCAGCAGTATGATTCTATGAGAGCAGAGCAAGTATCTCAAGCTCCCTTTCAGAAAAATGGATTTAACTATTCATTTGGCCACAGAGGGTGAGGAAAGAGGAGATAATATTTTCTGATTCAAAGGAAACCAGAGTAGGGGCACCTGGCTGGCTCAGTTGGTAGAGCATCTGACTCTTGATCTCCAGGTTGTGGGTTCCAGCCCCATGTTGGGTGTAGAGATAACTTAAAAATAAAAGACCTTTAAAAAAATAAAATCTTTTTAAAAAAGGAAACTAGAGCAGAAGAAACAAAAGAAAACAAACAAACAAAAACAAAGGAAACCAGAGTAGAAGAGAGACTAATCTGTTTTCAAATTATTTTCTTAATTAATAGGAAAATAGGAGCACAGGTGTTGGAGTCAGCCTGCCCATGTTTGAATGTCGAGTCTACTTTCACAGCTCTGTGAAGTGGGGCAAATTCTTTAACCTCTCTATGCCTCAGTTTCCTCCTCTGTCCGATGGGGATAATGAGAATATTTAACTCTTACAGTTATTATGAGGATAAAGTTAGATCCTACACATAAAGCTTTTAAAATAATGTCTATGATGGTTTTTAATAATGTAATCTACAACTATTATTATAGCTATTGTGTGTATGATTGTCTCTATGAGCCAAAACCTGCTGGATCATTTGTTTCTTAGGACTAGGGCCATTCATGTGTTACTTCTTTCTGCATCTTCTCCCACATCCTTACCAGTACCTAGCACAGTACCTGGTACATAGAAGACTCTCAAGAAGAGTCTCCTGAATAGGCTTTAATTGACATAATAAACATCATTATAATAGTCCTAATATTTATTCTCCTGGGCTATCTCTTTTAAGTCTAAACAATGCAACAGAGGAGGCACTCAAGACCTCATAAATTTGCATATGTAGAGGCAGAGGATGCTTTAGGAAGGGACATGTGGCTCCCAACATAATTGGCTCCTCATCCCCAGTGGGTTGATTCTAGGTGGGAGATGGGAATTCCTGACCAGACCCCTCTTCTCTTGTGTCCTTATCTCAGTGAAAACTTGTTAGGTACCTACTGTGATCCAGTCAATGTGTTAGCTCACAAGTTTGGCGGAAGAATCAGATAAGTAATATGCACTAAGTAATATGATGACCAAAATTGTACCCCCCAAAAGTAAAGAAGAAACATGCCTACAGCACCTGGCTGGCTCAGTTGGTAGAGCATGCAGCTCTTGAGCTTGGGGTCCTGAGTTCAAGCTCCACATTGGGGATAGAGTTTACTTTAAAAGAAAGAAAGAAAGAAAGATGAAAGAAAGAAAGAAAGAGAGAGAGAAAGAGAGAGAGGAAAGAAAGAAAGAAAGAAAGAAAGAAAGAAAGAAAGAAAGAAAGAAAGAAAGAAAGAAAGAAAGATTCCCTCTCTTCCAAGTTACAGTCTGGTTAGGAAGACAAGACCTCATATACTTAAGTATTGCAATTTTCTTGTGTATTTCTGGGAATGATAATATCTAGGTAGGAAGAAAAAGGGCTCTCTATTTTTTTTTTAAGATTTTATTTATTTCGGGCGCCTGGGTGGCTCAGTCGGGTTAAGCGACTGCCTTCGGCTCAGGTCATGATCCTGGAGTCCCGGGATCGAGTCCCGCATCTGGCTCCCTGCTCAGTAGGGAGTCTGCTTCTCCCTCTGACCCTCCTCCCTCTCTTGCTCTCTCTCATTCTCTCTCGCAAATAAATAAATAAAATCTTAAAAAAATATATTTTATTTATTTATTTGAGAGAAAGAGAGCACAGAGGGAGAGTGAGAGGGAGAAGCAGACTCCCCACTGAGCTGAGAGCCCGATGCGGGGGCTGGATCCCAGGACCCTGGGATTGTGACCTGAACCAAAGGCAGATACTCAACCAACTGAGCCACCCAGGCACCCCAAAAGGGCTCTTTAGACAAAGGTATTGTATTAACACAAAGGACATCTATTCTTTAAAGTATTTTGCCAAGTTTCTCTTGTGTAGGTTCATATCTTCATAAAAGGAAGAGCTGAAAGAGGTCTTAGTAATAACTCATTCAACATTTAAAAAATATTTATTGAGCACTCCCATGTGGCAGGCATTGTTCTAAGTGTTGGGAATACATCAATAAACAATACAAACAAAAATGCCACCTTTGTGGAGCTTTTATTCTGACAGGCATTAATAACAACAATTATTTATCAAGAATACAGGCACATTTCTTTACCATATTGTACACCTGAAACTCACATAGCACTGTATGTTAACTAACTGGAATTAAAATAAAAACTTAAAAAGCCAAAAAAAATTATAAAAAAAAGAAGGCATATTTCTTATCTCATTCAAGCCTGTCAATAACTCTGAGTAATAGGTATTAATATACCCACTTTGTAGGAGAGGAAACTGAAGCTCAATGAATCAATATAACCTGCCTAATGTAGCTCAGCTAATATGGCAGAAGCAAATTTAAACTCACATGTTTGACTCCAAAGCTCATATTCTTTCCATAGTCCTAGTAAGTTGTGACTGGCGCTGTCCCCATTTTATCAATGAGAAACAAGATATGTACAAGCAAAAAGGCTGTGGAGCAAGACTATATATTCAGTATGATTAATAAGTATGGTCCAAGCTTGTGATTCCTCTTATCTGAGCCAGCTCATCTGTCATTTTTATTTATCACCCTCCCCAAAAATCCTTGGCTTTGTAAATCCAAGAGCTGGCCAGAGCCAAAGCAGGTCCTTTTTGGGGCAATCATCTACATCCAACTCCCATTTCTGAAGTGTTCTGAGAACTCTGTGGTAAGGTCCAGAGTGGTGGTTTGGAGTTAAAGCCCTGACCATCTGCTAACATGAATGGTGCATTTGCGAAAAGTATTTCCCACAATGTGTCCTTCAGGAAACTAGTTCCATGGGATGATTAATACATCTTACTATTTTTAAAAAGTTTCTATAGTGAAATATTTGGAAAATGGTATGTTAATTAGATTTCCTACGCAGGACTTTTCAAAGCCTTTAGTATACTCTGTGACTCATTAGAAAAGGAATACAATGTGTGCAGTGTTTCCATTCATTCACTCAATCACCTAACAAATATTTATTGAGCATCTATTGTGTGTCAGGTGGCACTGTTTAAAGTGCTGATGATATGTCAGTGAATAAAACAGATGAAATTCCTACCCTCATTGAGCTTACGTTCTAAAGGAGAGGGACAGACAATAAACAAGTAATTAAGTAAAATGTATAGTGTATATAGTTCAAGCCTGTTAATTTGCTCTGTTATCTCAAGAAAGGCACCTAGTTTTACCCTTTAAGGGTAAGATGAGAGCTGAATTAGTTGTTAGACAAATGTTTCTTCCAGTTCTGACATTCTAAAGTGATATTTGCATGGTGTGTGTGTGAGAGAGAGAGAGAGAGACAGGGACAGAGAGATTGAGAGAGAGACCCCATTCCTAATTACAGGGAGAAGCAATCTGTTTCCACCCATACTGTCCTCTTCATCCCACTCCAGGGACTAGGGAGAGCTTCCTACATCAAGTGGGACTATGTACCTCTCACCTTCTAGGCCTGTTGAATTGGCAGAAGGAGGATGAGCCAAGGGAGTCCCCTTCCTTCTTTCAGCCCTGCTCCCCATGCGGGCCTTGCTTCACAGAGCAGGACGCCAGGCACTTGCTTTCACCAATAATGGCTTCATTACATTGAAAGGAGACGAGAGTGACCTCAGTGAAATAGACTTCCTGACCCCAGCTGACCTCTGACCCTCACCCTGACAGCCTCTAAATCTTTTCCTTCTGACACATCCCCCACAAGGTACAAGCAAGAGGAGGAAATGATGAGCCTGCTGTAGCCCATTGTCCAGTGACTGTAACTCACCAGATATCCTGTTGCATGGAACTTGCCATGCCCAACCATCATTTACTTCATGGCTGCTGATCCTTTCAGTGATCTTCACTGTGACTCTAGTCTGGCCCATGGGTCACAACTCATGCAACTATCACTCACCTGGTATCCATTTGTATGTGTCCAATGATTGTCATGTATCATGGAGGCAGGAGGCAGGGTGTCTAACCAAATGCTGTCATTTTCCCAATACTACTTCAGCCTCGGCCTTTAACCTACCCTTTCCTGACTCTGTAGGTACTGTTTATTGAGAGCTGATTATATGCCAGGCATGCACTAAGGGCTTTGTGTGTATTGTCTTTTTCTGTCCTCAGCCATCCTAATCTGACCCCCATTTCCCTGGAGAGGAAACTGAGATTTAGTGAGTAGAGTTAGGTGATTTGCCTTGACTCACAAATCACAAAGGGTGCATCCCAAATCTATCTCACTCCAATATTCTTCTTCTATACTTTTTTTTAAACGGTTAAAATAATTAATGCATGTGATTTAAAAAAATCAATTAGTATTGAAAGAATTATAATGAAAAACAATAGTTCCCAGACTACCCTACCTCTTCCGCTCCCATGAAGCAACCACTCTTTGAGTCCTTTTTCTCTGGAGGATATTTCCCATATCTCTAAATAATATGCATGCACTTCTATTCCCTGACTTATCAATTTTAGATATTATGGATTTCCTGTTATAGTAGATGAGGACTTACCTCTCTTACCTCTCTGCCTCCCCTTTTCCCTTCTTCCTGGTACAGTTAAATCACCACTTTCAACCAAACTGATAACCAATGTTTATATTGTTATGATTATGGAATTGTTCACCATATTGCCAAGTTGTATACTAAATAGGACAAAATTTCTTTTCTTTACCACGTTTTATTTTTCCTGGGCTCTCTAACTACCTTTCTTTCTTTCCTGCAGTATTTGTCACTGAAATATCCTCAATTATTTTCAAGGGATCCATCACATTATCTTTTCCACTTATTCCTCATTTTTCCCAGAGCCTCTTTCCTGAGGCCTTCCTTCCTGGTTGTTCTCTGGGCATGCTTCTCTGGACAGACTGTCACCCTGTCACCTTCACTACAGTGGTTAGAGCCACTGATTCCTGGACCCCATGTCAATCTCTTCATTGGTCACACTTAAGGAGCACATCCTCAAGTAACTGCCTAAGAAAGGGTCCATGGGAGGGAAGTTTTCTGGACTTCGCAAGTCTAAGTGTGTGGTTTTTTTTCACCCTTACCTTTCTGATATTTACAAAGCCATACCCTTTACCACTCTGCTATGCTGACCCCTAGCAAAATGAAGAAAAACAGTTGGCTTGAGGTGATTAACATAACATAATAAAAAACAACAACAAAAAAAAACCAAACCGTTGGCTTGCATTGAGGACATTGAAGTTGGAGATGACTTTTCTAGATGCTGAATTTGTGAACCCAGAGTTATCGTGGAATAAAAATGATGGTAGTTAATGCTTTTTGAAGGTTCACCACGTGGCAGACACTGTGATGAGTGCTTTACATAAATTAACTCATTTAATCCTCACACCAAATTTATAAGATTGGCATGGTTATTGTTCCCATTCAAAGATGAAGCTGAGCACAGAAGGGTTAAAGTAACCTGGTGATGTTCATGGAGTAAGTGAGACTCAGGATTCAAACCCTGGTAGGTAGGTTGACTCTGGAATCCATGTTCAGATTCAGTAATTTACATTAGAAGAGGCTTAGAAATTAGTATCTTCAGACTTTGTCTTCCTCCCACCCATTTTGTAAATGTGGAGACAAGACCTAAAATCTAAGTGACTTGTTCAAGGTCCCATAGCTAGTTAATAACAAGAACTAGAAACGCAGGTTTCCCAGCATCACCTTCTCAATCAGGAAATGGGGGTTCAAATTCAGGATTCATTTCTGAAATTTGGTTTCCCTGTCTGTTTAGTGGGGAGGAAACTAGTGGAAAGGACAAATATAAAAGATTCGTGTCCCATCAGATTGTTGCTGGCACATATAATAGAAGCACGTATAATGCACTGTGGAAACAAAGAAAGCTAACTCATATGATATATGATGGAAGTCTCACAGGGAAGGTGGCATTGCCCCGGACCTTGTACAGGACTTTGAAAGCCAAGGAGGGCAGGGCATTCCAGAGGAAAAGCACAGCAGAAATGAAAGCCAGGACGATTGAAAGTGAACAGCAAAGTTTGGTTCCCACTTTGGCAAATCCTCTATGTCCCTGTGAAGACATAGAGAGAGACCTGTCCTCCTTTCAATCAATCTTCAATCACACATTTGTTCAACATTTTGTCAGTAAGAGAGACAGAATAGTATGGTAAGAAAGTTCTGGGTTCTAGTCCTAGCTCTATCACTAATTCACTGAGTGACCTTGAGCAAATCTCTGGGCCTTAGTTTCCTCATATATCAAATAGGAAGAGTAGATTTATGATCTTTAAGATATCTTCTTGCATTTGTGATAATTGCAGAGTGAAAATAGGGCAAAAGATGTCTAAGTGTCATTGATTCCCTCCTTTAGAGTAAGGAGGAAAATAGCATTTGTTAACTTCTGCTAAGTGCTAGGCATAGCCCCCTCCAACCACTCTGTGAGAGAGGTGTTATCTCCCCATTTCACAGAAGAGAAGAATGGAGCTCAGACTGTTTGAATAACTTCCCCAAATTCTCCCAGCAAGTAACAACAAAAAATAAGAGCTAACATGTATGAATGTTTACCATGTGCCAGACACTCTGTCAAGACCTACATTAGCTCATATAATCCCCCAACAACATCATGACATGGGAATTATCGTCTCCATTTTCAAGATGAGGAAACAAATTCAGAAATTAAACAATTTGGGCGCCTGGGTGGCTCAGTTGGTTAAGCGACTGCCTTCGGCTCAGGTCATGATCCCAGGGTCCTGGGATAGAGCCCCGCATCGGGCTCCCTGCTCAGCAGGGAGCCTGCTTCTGCCTCTGACCCACCCCCCTCTCATGTGCTCTCTCTTTCTCATTCTCTCTGTCTCAAATAAATAAATAAAATCTTTAAAAAAAAAAAAAGAAAGAAATTAAACAATTTGTTCAGGGGAACTCTAATAATAAGTGACCCACCTGGTTCGGCCTGATGCCACAATCTCTGCTTCTAATTACCAGGCTACACTGCATCCCAGTGATGACATTTGAGTCTGCACCACACTTCCTATAAGCCACTCCAACATCAAGGCTTCCAGATGACAAGGGACTGTCCCTTTCCTCTCCTCACCACTGGGCACCTGTGATTTGGCCATGGTGGAGGAAAGATGACAGAAGGACAGATGCATAGAAACTGTCCTTTCTCAGGCATCTGGCTGGTTCAGTTGGTAGAGCACGCAACTCTTGATCTCAGGGTTATGAGTTCAAGCCCCATGTTGGGTGTAGAGATTATTTAAAAATAAAATCTTAAAAAAAAAAAAAAAGAAGCTGTCTTTATCCCCCTCTGGCCTCTTCTGAATGCAAGCAGCCTGTTGAGAAGAGATGCCCCCACTGCTGTTCTGTTAAAGGAGAGAGTATGGAAGGAAGAGAATGGAGACCCAGGATCCTTGATTCCAAGATTATCAGGCCAAAAGGGACCTGCAGATCGGCCAGTGCTCTCCCAGACCCCAAATATGACACTTTGACACCAGCCATTTTCTACACTCAGATTGCAAACCTCCAGCAACAGGGAGCTTATAGCTTCTGAAAACCTTGCCCATCCCCTGATAGTTGGGATTGTTAGAAAGTTCTTTCTTCCATGGAATTCAAGCTGATCTCTATAGCCTTTAACCACTTGTCTTTAGAACAAGTCCCCTCCCTCTTCTGCAAAGACTCTAGGATCAAGCTTTCTGTTCAAACCCCAGTACCACCCTCCCCCAGTTGTGTGACCTTGGACAAATTTGTTAGGGGCTCAATGCCTTAATTTTGGTAGATGTCCCACTGTTCCTCTGGAAGCTAGCCTAAAGCCAGATTTACCCAGCTTGATCCTCAACCTCTTTCCATTGTTTGTGCATTACTTTGTACAATGCTTTTGCAACCAGAAAGTGCTTTCCCATGACTCTGGAAAACAGGATTGCTGCAAAAGGAGGGAGGCAAGATGGGTATGTGGTTATCTCAGTTTTGTAGACGGGGCAGGTCTCTACCCCCAGTTCCAGACTTACCTCCCAACTTACACTCCTGACTCCTGCCAGTGAGCCTTCTGGGGCCTCCATACCCTTGCTCTCCCTTTCTTTCTGGTGTTTTTCCATGTTTACCCCTCTGCCCAAAGCACCATTTCCCTTACTTCACTTTTCCTTTACTTATTCATTCTTTAGGCTCCAACATAGACATCATTCATTCAGGGATCTCTTTGCCTCTACCCACTCACTAACCTACCACCCCTCTCACTTGTTCTTATAGTACCCTATACTTCTTTTTAATTTTTTAAAAAGATTTTATTTATTTATTTGACAGAGAGAGAGAGCACAAGCGGTGGTGGGAGGGGAGCGGCAGGCAGAGGGAGAGGGAGAAGCAGGCTTCCCACTGAGCAGAGAGCCTGAGGACCACGTGGGGCTCAATCCCAGGACCCTGGGATCATGACGTGAGCCGAAGGCAGACGCTTAGCCTACTAAGCTCCCCAGGCGCCCCAATACCCCATACTTCTACAACAGAGTATCTTCCCCACTTTGTTATATTTGGCTATTTGTCTTTCTCTCCCATTGGCTACCGTAATGTAACACCATGAAGTCAGGGACTATGTCTTGTTCATTGTGTGCCCAGCACACAGCACAAAGCTTGGAAAAGAGTAATTGTACATTAAGTGTTTGTTGAATGAATAAATGAATGACTTGTTCAGGATTCCATGGCTAATGATGGCCAGGAGTAGAATCCAGGTTTCATTTTTTTTTTTTTTTTTAATTTGAGAGAGAGAGAAAGAGAGAGCACATGAGAGGGGGGAGGGTCAGAGGGAGAAGCAGACCCCCTGCTGAGCAAGGAGCCCGATGTGGGACTCGATCCCGGGACTCCAGGATCATGACCTGAGCCGAAGGCAGTTGCTTAACCGAGCCACCCAGGCGCCCCAGGTTTCATTTCTAAGTCCAGAATTCCTTTTACCATCTTCTGAATCTAACCTAATTCCTACCCTTAACCCCGACTGTCAGCCCCTGTCCCCACTTAATTCCTTAGAATCTTAGATTGTTTATTTGGAAGAAATGTTAGAGCTCATCTGATTCAACCTCTTCATTTTATATATAAGAAAACCATAAAAAAAAAAAAAAAAGAAAACCATAGAGGTTAAGAAGTTTGCCCAAGGCCACATAGCAAATTGTGGCTGTCCTCCTGACCACCAGAGTGGTGTTTTCCCAGAGCTCACCAATGAGTTCATGGACTCCCAGGGCTTTGTCTTGGGGGTGGGAGTAGTTGCAAGTAATTCTGTCCGAGTCCCTGCTTTTATGCTCTCTCGCTGCTCAAAAGTCCAGATACCAGAGTTTTCTCTGAGACACCTCACAGGCGGAAGTTTCAGGCAAGACAGGATGGAGGGGGGACGTATGTGTTGTGGGGAGGAGTGGGTCATGAAGCCCAGGATGCAGACATGAAAACCAGGCTGTGCGGCACAGCCCTATGTTGTGGGGTCCCTCGAGGCCCCCACTGTGGCAACACCACTCCCTCTGCCCCTGATGCTGACCTTTGGGGCCAGAGATCAATAACCTGGGACTTTGGCTTCAACCTCCTTTAGCCCTCCAGTGACCACAGGCCTCTCAGAAGAGCTAGCAGGATTCAGGGTCATTAAGTAACTGTCACTCTTCCCCAGTCACTGCTGGGGGAGGGGCCAGGAATGGGAACCATTACGGAGAGACATAGGTATGGTTGGTTCTCCTCCCCACCAGAGAAGTGACTTCTATCTGTTCTTGACGGCTGCCCTTTCCCCAAGATTAACTCCTGCCCTCTCTGTCCTGCCCCCTACATCCTCAGCGCTGAGCCTCCACTCCCCTCACAGAACCCCCAACCTCTTCTCTGAGCCTCCATCCTGTTTGCTGAGCTCCATCCCTCTCTCACTGAAACCCCGTATTTCTCTTAGTCTAATCTCTTATGACTCCCCCACCACACACAGACTGTGCTGTATAATCTGGAGATGTTTCACACTTTCTCAGTCAAGGCAGTAGACAGGAATTCCTCATCCATCATTTTTTAAATATCTCATCCCAGGTATCTTCTCATCCCCCCGCTTCTCCCCAAGAGCAAATTCACTCTTCTGGCCCTAACATTAACAGGATCGAGTTTCAGAAACACACTCACCCACCCCGGCCCCATCCCCCCAACTTTCCATGATCCCTGCCCACCATTCCTTCCCCACATCCACCCCAATGCCCTAGCCAACCACTCCTGATTGATTGAATAAGGAGGAGGAGGAGGAAAGGGGATCTATGGAAGAATCTGGGACTATTCTTATTCAAAGCTAAAGGCCCAGGGTGGAGGGATATTAATTGTGGGGAGGATCAGAGATCGTCACTATGGAGCTGGGAGAAGGGTGAGGTGGTTGGCAGTCGTGGGGAGGATGGGTGCAGGGCTCAGACTATTCCCTGAAGGTTGGGAGCAGAGTTGGGGTGGAACTCACAGAAGTTAGAAGGCATAAACCTGTAGGAGTCATCAATGAGGTTAGAGTCCCCAGGACTACTCCTCTGGTGAGAAATTTACCACCCCATCATTCTTCCCCAGAGTCCTGGGTCCCTGATACGCTTGTGTCCAGCAGGGGGCGCTCTGCCTCCACATTTCCCCTTTATTCACCCACCAGAACCAAGTTCCTTTGTTCATTCATTCATTCAAAAATACTAAGCCCTCACCGTGTACCAGGCACTGTACAAGAGACGTTATGCCACTGGATTGCAAAAATGCAGGCACGAAGAGACAGACAAACAAGGTCCCAGACTTCGTGGTGCTAGCAGGATAGAATTACAGTGAATAATTACAGTGATTTAATTTAAGGGAAAGGTGAACAGGAAAGCTTTCCTGTGAAACTGACTTTTAAACTGAGATTTAACAGATGCCTAAATCTTGACCAGGTGACAATGTGGAAAAGAGGTTTAGATGGGGTGTGTAGGGGGTGCGTTTCAGGCAGAGAGAACAATGTGCAAAGACCCTGAGGCAGGAAAGATCAGGACCCCTTCAGAGGAAAGGAAAGAGGCCTGCATGGTGGCTGCATTCAGCTTTGGTCAGAGGTTTAACCCTTTGTATTGTGGAACACACAGGGCTGGAACCCTCAGCTTTCCAAGGCTCAATTTTCTTGATAATTGTTTTGTTTTGTTTTGTTTTGAGAAAGGGAGGAAGGAGAACCAGCAGGTCTAGAGTAACTAAGTTGGAAGAGAGAATTCCTGTTCATCGCCTTCCTAAGCTCAAAACTTTTTGTCCAGAAGGAGTGGAACAGAAGTAGATTCAGTTTTAGTAGATTTAGAAGTAAATTGAAGCTCAGGGCCCCTCCCACAGCTTTGGGGGAGCCAAGTCATGTGCTCATGTATTTTTATAAAATGTGCACAAATGAGGGGCGCCTGGGTGGCTCAGTCTGTTAAGCATCTGCCTTCAGCGGGGGTCATGGTTCCAGGGTCCTGGGATGGAGCCCCACATCAGGCTCTCTGCTTGGCAGGGAGCCTGCTTCTCCCTCTCCCTCTGCTGCTCCCTCTGCTTGTGTTCCCTCTGTCTCTCTGTCAACTAACTAACTAAATAAAAATCTTTAAAAATAAAAAAAGTGCACAAATGAGATACTTTAATCACAGTTGGGAATCTGAAATGTGAAATACCAGCAGCTACTCTGTTAAAAAGTAGTATAAAGGTGTGCCAGACAGTTAAAATTAGTACAAATGTTTTATGGCATTTGTGGTATTTTTCAGCTTTTAAAAGATATGATTTATCATGACTTTTTTTCTCATTCTAAATAAATATTCACTAGGGGTATCTTGTTTTCCTTTGTTTAAAGAGGACCTCCTAAACTGAAAAAGCTCTCAGCCCAGTAGACCTGGATCTGCCTGAGTGGGACTCCAGAGCCCCGTCTTCTGGATCCTGATCTCAACTGGCCCCTAAACCCTTCCTCTCCCTTTGCTCAGTCTCTCCTAGCCCTGTGGTCTACACCTCCAGGATGGATGGCTCATGGGTAATGAGAATGCCAAGGGAATAGAGCAGCCCTTTGGTTCCTGGGCAGAAGCATGTTGAGGGCTACACAGTGTTGGACTGCCCCTCGCCCCTCCTGAACTGGCCCCCAGAAGAGAAGCCTTCTCCAACTATCCAAGGTTTTTAGGCTAACATGAGAGTCTGTTGGAGTGCTGCTATCTGTCCCTTCATTAGTTCCTTCCCTCATTCTGTTGACCCAGCCAGCAGCTTTAAGGGGCCTTGTTGGCTTTGATGTCTACTTCACAGGTGTATGTTAGTCCTGAGTTAGAGGCGGCTCAGATAGATCTATTTTCAGGTTGTGCTGCAGACAAAGGGGGCCCAGTCCACTCACTGGAGTTGCATAGGTATTTTGAGATGGGGAGGAGGGAGGTGAGAGTGGTTTGAATGATGTGATTTCTTAGGCTCTGAGTGAGGGGTGCATCCCCATCAGGGACTGGGTGATACTGATCCTTCAGACCCACATGGAAGAGCCCTGGACCTGAACCTTGGAGATCTGGGTTCAAATCCTATTTCACCACAAACTTAACAGGCCGGGGAAGGACGCTCAGTTCTCTAAACCCTTATACCCACATTTGTAAAATAAGGATATGCTAAGACCTTCTTTTTCAACTTCTACATGAAGAGCCAATGAGATCACTGAGGGTCAAATGTTTTAACTTTTTATTTTGAGATCATTCCAGATTTATAGAAAAGTTGCAAGAAGAATAAAACAAGTCCTATCTCCCCTTTACCCAGATTCTCCAAGTATTAAAAATCTACTTCATTTGTTATTTGCTCTCCTCTTCTACTTCCTCTGCACTCAACTGTTTCAGAGTAAATTGCTGACCTCACGCACTTTATCCTAAATACTTCAGGGTGTGTTTCCTAAAAATGCAGGGACATTCACAGACATAATCATAATACAATTACCAAAGTCAAGGTGCTATAATGCAATCTACAGACCTTACTTGAGTTTTTTTTCAATTTTCCTATCAAGGTTCTAACAATGTCATTTCTTGCCAAAAGCAAACCAGAATTTAATTTCCATTAAATTCTCACACCTCTATCTCTTTAATCTGGGATAATTCTTTGTATTTTTTTGTTTCTTATGACCTGGCCTTTTAAAGTTTGTTTTTACACCCCAAGTGGGGCTCGAATTCACTGAGCCTGAGATCAAGAGTCGCAGGCTCCACCGACTGAGCCAGCCAGCTGTCCCTCATGACCTGACACTTTAAAAAATAATAAGCCAGTTCTTTTGTTGAATAAATATCCTTCAATCTGGGTTTGTCTGATGTCCCCTCATGATTAGATTCAAATTTTGCATTTCTGGCAGGCATACCACAGAAAAGATACTTCTCTCTCAGTACATCGTATCAGGAAGGAAATGATATTTATTTGAACCATTATGTGTTGAGTTTGAATTGCTTGGTTGAGGTGCCAGGTTTCCCTACTGCAAAGTGCTTATTTTTTCCCTACAATAATTGTATAGGGACATATGCCAAGATGACACAAATATCTTGTTTCTCACAAACTTTTACCCAGTAGTTTTAGCATTGGTTGGATGCTGAATAGGTTTTTTAAATTTTATTTTTATTTTTTTTGTGATGGTTACCAAATGGTGATTTTCTAATTACATAATCTCTGCATTAGAAGAGATTTGCGTTTTCCATTTGTTTACTCATTTATTTATATCAGAATGGACTCATGGATTCCCATTGTTTCAATAGACTATAATGCATTCCTATCATTTATTTTGATGCTTAAATTGTCCTCAGTTGGGCCAGTGGATGCTGGTGCTTAGTTCCTGTGTCCTCATCTTTCTTTGAGCACTTCCTTGCTTTCCGGCACTTCCAGCTGTTCCAGGCTTACCTACACTTTCCCAGCCCAGGGCTGAGATCAGCTATCTCTTCAAGGAACTGAGTGTTTTATAAACTAAAACTGATAGGCAGGAGCTGTAGTCCTATTCATTTAGGACATTAAGTTTATAGAACCCAATATCTCAAATTTCTGAAAAAGCCTTTGACCTTAGAAAAGAGCTGAGGTGGTTTGTTTTGTTTTAAGATTTTATTTGTCAGAGAGAGCACAAGCAGGGGGAGCGGCAGGCAGATGGAGAAGTAGGCTCCCCGCTGAGCAAGGAGCTCCCTGCTGAGCAAGGAGCTCCCTGCTGAGCAAGGAGCTCCCTGCTGATCAGGGACCCAATGTGGGACTCCATCCCAGGACCCTGGGATCATGACCTGAGCCTAAGGCAGACGCTTCACTGACTGATCCCCCCAGGCGTCCCAGAAAAGAGCTGAGTTTGAACGTCAAGTTTGCTTACTGGCTTTATGATCCTAGGTAATATGAAATGGGAGCAATAATGCCTAGCCCCCAGAGTTGTTGTGAGGATGTCAACTCCAAGAGGCCAAGGATCATTGTCTGCTTTTGACAGCAGTGTCTCCAGCACCTAGCAAGGGCCCGTGCACACAAGGAGCTTGAAGGGATGAGCTGAGATGACAGGTGTAGAGTGTTAGCATCATGCCTGGTGCTCAGCCAGCCTGCAGGCAGGGGTGGCTACTTTGGTGTTTACTGGACATGGTCTGCTCTGTGGACTGTTTGTCCATGCCTGGAGTTAGAGCTGATTGTCAATGAGCAGAACTGAATTAGCCTAAGCGTGCTAGGAGGAAGGCTGAAAGATAGGCAGTGAAGTCCAGGGGGTGCTGCAGGTAGCAATTAGCCAGGAGCTCTGGAAGCACTGTCCAGGGCTGGACCCGTAGCAGAGGCCAGGGTGGGGGGCACTGAGAGAGGCAGACTTCTGGGAGATGGGAAGAAGCTTTGCACTAGGCTTGGGGAGATACGTGGACGAGGCTGCATTTTGGAGGCCCCATATTAAACTCCTGATTTAACCTAAGACACAGAGCCCACCCTGTGGGGCTCCTCATCTCAAAGGGAGACCAGGACATGACCATCTAAGAACTCCTAGTCAGATGGGGGAGACACAGACCCCACTCTTGGGGATCTCACACCCTGATCTTCTCACCGCTAACCTTACCCCCTCCTCCTCATTCTGTTCCCTGATGCCCCTCCAAATGTGATTGGACCTTCAGACTCTTGGCTCATCCCGCATCTGTCCAGGAGGCCTTGCAATCTTGCACCAGGCAACATTTCTTTTCTTTCTTTCTTTTTTTTTTTTTTTTTAAGATTTTATTTATTTGACAGAGAGACAGCCAGAGAGGGAACACAAGCAGGGGGAGTGGGAGAGGGAGAAGCAGGCTTCCCGTGGAGCAGGGAGCCCGATGCGGGGCTCAATCCCAGGACCCTGGGATCATGACCTGAGCCAAAGGCAGACGCTTAATGACTGAGCCACCCAGGCGCCCCACCAGGCGACATTTCTTAAAAACAGCCTCCTTCACTCAGCCTCTGGGGGTTTCCTGGAAATAGGGTGGTGCTGAGTCTGCTTCAAAGTGGCCAGGGGTTATTTTGGAAGGTGACACCTTCCCCCTGTCTACCACAGCCGCCTTCCAAAGCCTCCACACCTTCCAGCACCCACAGCTGCTCTGACAGCTGACAGGGGGAACCACAAGCACAGAAGCTGAGTCTGTCTGCTCAGGAAGGCCACAGGCAGAGGGGGGGTGGGGAGCTAAGTCCCTGCTTGGCATGCCCAAGTGGGCAAAAGGTGGGAGTGCAGGACCAGCAGGCTCTGATGCCACAAAAGCAGTCACATGGCCATAGAGTCCTCTGGCCAGGAGTCTGTCTCTGCGGGGCACTGAGCAGCAGATCCCTGGAGACAGGCATGAGCCTCTCTGCACCCATTTTAAGGTATGGAAACTAAAGAAATGACTTGAAAAAGCTCCCAGAACAAGTCAGTGACAGAATTAGGCTAGCACCCAGATTTCCCACTCTGTCCTGTATCTTCTTTTCACAATCTCAGTGATCCTTGGTTAGGAATCCATGGAATACAGAATTTTCTAAAATGTTGTTTTGTTTTTTTTTTCTAAAATGTTTTTTGATACTTCATGTAGTATTCTAAAATATAATCAAGGCTAGTGATATTTTTTTCCCTTTTAAAATTTATTGGGAAAACATGTCCGTAATAAAAACGAAACACATTTCTATGATTGATCTTGCTGTGACATAATCCTTGCCTTTAATAAGTGGTACGCCACGCCCAAGCATTGTGCATTCCCCAACTGTAATGGCAGAAATCCCTCACCACACTCTCTCCAAGGCCCTGCTTCCCATGGCTTGGCCCCAGGCAGTGACTGAGCAGGCAAGGACTGAAAGCCAGGGCCATCTTGGGAGACGAGGGAGTCCTCTGATGGGCAACTTTGGATTGAGGACACCCACTTGACTCTGCTGAAACTTCCTTAGAATTGCACCACAGTCTAAGACTTCTCCTGCCCAACCTTCCTCGCTTCCTTCCTCTTTCCTCCATCCGGGTCTCACCGGTGCCATCTCCAGCCAGCTTCCTCCAGCTCCTTACCCGTTTTCTCCTGCAAGTCTTTCCCCCAATAAATCTATCCCACATTAAATCCCCTCTTGACATTTGTTTCCAGGAAGACCTGAACTAACACATCACTAACACGTCAAGAATTCCTACAAGCTTCATGAACTATTCCCCGATGCAGAAACACATTGTTTCATTTCTTTTTTTTTTTTAAGATTTTATTTATTTATTTGAGAGAGAGAATGAGAGAGAGCACATGAGAGGGGGGAGGGTCAGAGGGAGAAGCAGACTCCCTGCCGAGCAGGGAGCCCGATGCGGGACTCGATCCCGGGACTCCAGGATCATGACCTGAGCCAAAGGCAGTCGCTTAACCAACTGAGCCACCCAGGCACCCCACAGTGTTTCATTTCAACAAATATTTCTTCACTTTCATCTTAATGCATTCTCCAGCCACATACTGAATTGCATTTAAGATATTTGGTCATTTTACTGTGTCTTGCAACCGGTCTTACAGTTTCAGTGACTGTGGTACTCCATGCTTACTGTCTATTCAAAATAGGGATTTTTTTTTATCATTTTTTTTTTAAGATTTTATTTATTTATATTAGAGAGAGAGAGAGCGAGCACGAGCACAGGGGAGGGGCAGAGGGAGAGGGAGAAGCAGAAGCAGACTCCCTGCTGAGCAGGGAGCCCTACTCTGGACTCCATCCCAGGACTGTGGGATCATGACCTGAGCCGATTAACCAACTGAGCCACCCAGGTGCCCCCATTTTTTATCATTTCTTGTAACAGTTAACTTTTGACACCTGTTGTTTTGTGAGAGACTGGGATATCTCCTTTAATCTGGAGGTCGTGACCTCCTGGTAGTGTTCTAATATATTACATTATGAGTGTTCTATGGGAAATGAGTTTGTGAAGAACTGGCCAAAACCCATCTGGAACATGTATACCTTCTCAGTTCCTGACACTGCTCAGGGCAATGGGCTTTAGCTTCTTCTGGCTGAGGGCAGGCAGAGTCCGGCATTGCCATAATCCCCAGGGAACAAGTCTTCCAGAATCTGTGCCTGCCCATCCTGTGCGGAAAAGAGGACCCTCAGTTTTGTCAGCTACCTCGGGTTGACCTCTTTGGTTTTCTTTGACGTGTTAAGAATGACCAAATCTAGGGGCACATGGGTGGCTCAGATGGTTAAGCGTCTGCCTTAGGCTCAGGTCATGATCCCAGGGTCCTCGGATTGAGCCCCACGTCCAGCTCCTGGCTCAGTGGGGAGCCTGCTTCTCCCTCTCCCTCTGCCTCTCCCCCTGCTCATGCTCTCTCTCTCTCTCTATCTCTATGTCTGAAATGAATAAATAAAATCTTTTAAAAATAAAAAATAAAATAAAATAAATAGAAATTAAAAAAAAATAATAATAAAAAAGAAAAGAATGACCAAATCTAGAGGTGATAATACCATTGGATGCCTTGGGGTTTTGATCAAGATAAGTTGCTTTTGGGGTTTTTTTTGTTGTTGTTTTGTTTTTTAAGTAGGCTCCACGCCCAGTGTGGGGCTTAAACTTATGACCCTGAGATCAAGAGTCACATGCTCTACTGACTGAGCCAGCCAGGCTCCGAGGAGAATATTTTTGAGTTAACTCAAAAGTTTCGTTTGCTTGCTTGTTTGTTAGTTTTTTAGAGAGACAGTTCGCACTGGAGCCGGGTAGGGGGAGGGACAGAGGGAGAGGGAGAGAGAATATCAAGCAGGCTCCATGCCCAGCGTAAGCCCGACATGGGGCTCAATCTCACAACCCTGAGATCATGACCTGAGCTGAAATCAAGAGTCAGACGCTTAACTGACTGAGCCACCCAGGTGCACCTCAAAAGATTTCTACTGTGAATGGTGTCTTTAAATTTCTCTCATATATTTTCCAAGGTGTTTTCACAAATTGCTCATTTAGTTCTTAAAGACTGTGATTCTGAGAGTATAGGCTATGGAGTTAGGCCTGGGTTCAAATTCTAGCTTATTATGTAAGCTTGGGCCAATCATTTAAAATCTCTGAACCTTATTTGCTTTTCCAAGGAATAGAGATGCCATCTCCTCTGGCAGGATGAGGTGAGGTCATGTACATGAGTTGTGGGCGGGGCAGGGCTGCCTCAACAAGGCTTCACAGGCTAAACCAGGGGGTCTGGGAAGCCACCGAACATTGAGTCGTTAGTGACACAGAGAGCCTGGCCTTCTCTGACGTGGATGGGCAGAAGTAAAGCTCCCTGCTCTGTGCTCCCTCAACACTTTCTCTGTCTCATAAAGCTCTTCATTATTATCCCTTATTGTGGTCTTTTCTACCCAGATGGGGAGATTTGGGGCGGCCAGAAGGTGTGGAGTCTACTGAGGTTCAGACATAGTGGGCTGACATGAGTCCAGGAAGCCTTTGTGTACAAGGACTGCCCCCAGGAGGATGAAATGGCCAAGACACTGAGCCACTGGGTCTGATAGGCCAGCAAGCCTACTTGTCAGAGCTGAAGGAGCTGCTACCATGAGGGGCTCTGATATATCAGAGAACAAGCGGTGCCGTGTTGGCTCCCCTTTGTTGACAGAGGGGCACCCAAGTATGAGAGGGATATTCTCCCCATTACTGAGAGCACAACATAGCTTTGGTATGGTAGGCATGAATTGTTGGCTCAGCGACTGGGGAGCCCCAGGAGACAGTGTCCTTGGCTTCCCATGGAGATAACTGGTGGCATCCCTCAGGTGGCATGTTTGGGAGCCCACACGGCCATCCCCAAAACTTCTCAGAAATAATCCCCCTAACAGTTTCCATTCATCCAGCCTTTTTTCTGGGCAAGGGGCTGGGCTAGGCACTTTCCATGCACAGCCTGCTACAACCTTCGTAACCACCCCAAGACTTGGATCTGTTACCAGTCCTGTTTTGTAGGTAACTAAAGCTAAGACATGCAGAGAACTTGCTCAAGGTGCAAGCTAATGTGGCAGACATGTGATTTGAACTCAGTCTGGTTGACTTGGCTTGGGCTATTGACCAAAATACTGAAATACCAAATAGCCTTGGGCTATTAACCAAAATACTGAATTACCTACCCTGAGGAGAAATAACTGAGGGAGGTTCCAAGGTTGGGTTGTGGTGCCTTGCTCACCTCGCTGGGCTATTGTGAGATTAACAGGCTACGACGGGGGCGCCTGGGTAGCTCAGTTGGTTAAGTGACTGCCTTCGGCTCAGGTCATGATCCTGGAGTCCTGGGATCGAGTCCCGCATCGGGCTCCCTGCTCAGCGGGGAGTCTGCTTCTCCCTCTGACCCTCCCCCCTCTCATGTGCTCTCTCTCATTCTCTCTCTCTCAAATAAATAAATAAAATCTTAAAAAAAAAAAAAACAAACAGGCTACGACGGGCGTGAAAGCATTTGTAAGGGGTCAAGCCCTAGAAGAGATTATTGTGTCCCTTGAAAGAAGAGCAAGATATGAAGGAACCCAGAAGAGCTAAGCTCTCCTCCCTCCAGGCCTCTGCCTAGAACTCTTCCTCCTCTTTGACTGCTTCATTTATTCACTCAACATAAATTGATTGAGATTCACACCAGGAAAAAAAAAAAAAGCCTCAAATCTTGACCCTGGGCCCTGAGCAGACACTGTTGCAAAAATGGCTGACCTCTTCACTTTTATCTTCCAAATTTTGCCCAAACGTATGTAGAGCAGAACCATATTCACACATGCAGGGTCCTAGCTGCAAGGGAGTCTGGGAAATGTAGTTTTTTTTTTTCATGTTCTACCTGTGTCCACCTGTGCCGTACAGGAAGGCACGCTAGGAGGAAGCAAGGGCTTCGCCACCATTTCCACCACCATTTCTGCCAGTGCAGAGTTTGTGCACTGAATTATTTTGTCCAGGGCCTGCTCTTGCTCACATAGCCTTAGACTGATGGTGTGGGGATGCTGACATGCAGGTTTTAATGGAGACTCCATGGAGGACTCATTTCTTGCAGCTGCCATTCCCGCAGGAGGCATTTATGGGAAACTCTGAGATGTCTCAATGTCAGGAAGACAAGAATATACTCATTTTTTCTCTTTTTCTTTTTTTTTTAAATTTTTTATTTATTTATTTTAGAGAGAGAGTGAGAGAGAGAGAGCACAAGAGGGGGGAGCGGGAGAGGGAGAAGCAGACTCCCCGCCGAGCAGGGAGCCCCATGCGGGACTTGATCCCGGGACTCCAGGATCATGACCTGAGCCGAAGGCAGTCGCTTAACCAACTGAGCCACCCAGGCGCCCCTGAATTGCACACTTTAAATGGATGAATTGCAAAATGTATTATATCTTAGAGCTGTTAAGAAAAAGAGAAAGGGCGCCTGGGTGGCTCAGTTGGTTAAGCGACTGCCTTCGGCTCAGGTCATGATCCTGGAGTCCGGGGATCGAGTCCCGCATCGGGCTCCCTGCTCAGCGGGGAGTCTGCTTCTCCCTCTGACCCTCCTCCATCTCATGCTCTCTGTCTCTCATTCTCTCTCTCTCAAATAAATAAATAAAATCTTAAAAAAATAAAATAAAATAAAAAATAAATAAAGTGTGCAATTCAGTGGGTTTTTTTTTTTTTAAGATTGTATTTATTTATTTATTTGACAGAGAGACACAGCGAGAGAGGGAACACAAGCAGGGGGAGTGGGAGAGGGAGAAGCAGGCTTCCCGTGGAGCAGGGAGCCCGATGCAGGGCTCGATCCCTGGACCCTGAGATCATGACCTGAGCCGAAGGCAGACGCTTAATGACTGAGCCACCCAGGCACCCCCAATTCAGTGGTTTTTAGTATATCCACAGAGTTGTGCCACCACCACAATCTATTTTAGAATAACTTCATCACTGAAAGTAGACTCTCCCCATTTGCCCCCAAAGCTCCCTGCCCTAGGCAACCACTAATCTACTTTCTGTCTCCACAGATTTGCTTGTTCTAGACATTTCACATAGTGGAATTGTATGTCAGCTTTGTGACTGGCTTCTTTCTTTCATTTAACATAATGTTTTCAGTGTTCGTATTGTAGCATTTCCATGAAGGAAATAGTTAATTCCTTTTTATGGACGAAGAATATCCCGTTGTATGAATATACCACATTTTGTTTATCTGTTCATCAATTCATGGATGTTTGGGTTGTTTCTACTTCTTAGTTTTACAACTAATGCTGCTACGAAAATTTGTGTATAAGTTGTTGTATGGACATATGTTTTCAGTTCTCTTAGGTGTATATCTCTAAGTAGAAATGCTGGGTCATATGGTAACTGTTTAACTTTATGAAAAACACCAAACTGTTTTACACAGTGGCTGCACCATTTTGCATTCCCACCAGTAATGTATAAGGATTCTGATTTCTCCACATTGAGCCAACATTTGTCTTTTATTATATACTATATATCATATATTTTTAAATTTATTTTTTATTATTTTTAAAATTTTTAAATTAAAAAAACATTTTCTTTTCTTTCTTTCTTTTTTTTTTTTTTAAGATTTTATTTATTTATTTGACAGAGAGACACAGCGAGAGAGGGAACACAAGCAGGGGGAGTGGGAGAGGGAGAAGCAGGCTTCCCGCTGAGCAGGGAGCCCAATGCGGGGCTCGATCCCAGGACCCTGGGATCATGACCTGAGCCGAAGGCAGACGCTTAATGACTGAGCCACCCAGGCACCCCTATTTTTTTATTATGTTATGTTAATCACCATACATTACATCATTAGTTTTTGATGTAGTGTTCCATGATTCATTGTTTGTGTATAACACCCTGTGCTCCATGCAGAACGTGCCCTCTTTATTACTCATGACCAGGCTAACCCATCCCCCCACCCCCTCCCCTCTAGAACCCTCAGTTTGTTTTTCAGAGTCCATAGTCTCTCATGGTTCGTCTCCCCCTCCGCTTTCTCCCCTTCATTCTTCCCCTCCTGCTATCTTCTTCTTCTTCTTCTTTTTTTTTAACATATAATGTATTATTTGTTTCAGAGGTACAGGTCTGTGATTCAACAGTCTTACACAATTCACAGCGCTCACCATAGCACATACCCTCCCCAATGTCTATCACCCAGCCACCCCATCCCTCCCACCCCCCACCACTCCAGCAACCCTCAGTTTGTTTCCTGAGATTAAGAATTCCTCATATCAGTGAGGTCATATGATACATGTCTTTCTCTGATTGACTTATTTCGCTCAGCATAACACTCTCCAGCTCTGTCCACGTCGTTGCAAATGGCAAGATTTCATTCCTTTTGACGGCTGCATAATATTCCATTGTATATATATACCACATGTTCTTTATCCATTCATCTGTCGATGGACATCTTGGCTCTTTCCACAGTTTGGCTATTGTGGACATTGCTGCTATAAACATCGGGGTCAGGCACCCCTATTTTTATTTTTTTAAGATTTATTTATTTTAAGATTTTATTTATTTATTCATGAGAGACAGAGAGAGAGGCAGAGGGAGAAGCAGGCTCCCTGCCGAGCAGGGAGCCCGATGCAGGACTCGATCCCAGGACGCTGGGATCATGACCTGAGACGAAGGCAGATGCTTAACCATCTGAGCCACCCAGGCGCCCTAAGATTTATTTATTTTAGAGAGAGAGCACAAGCAAGAGGGGCAGAGGGAGAGGGAGAGAGAATTTCAAGCAGACTTCCCACTGAGCACAGAACCTGATACAGGGTTTGATCTCATGACCCCCAGATCACAATATGAGCTACAACCGAGAGTCGGACGCTCACCTGACTGCACCACCAGGAGCCCCTATATATGTATATATTTTAAAGTAATCTCTATACCCAATGTGGGGCTTGAGCTCACAACCCCGAGATCAAGAGTCAGATGCTCTACTGACTGAGCCAGCCAGGGTCCCCTTATTATATATATATTTTTAAATTGCAACCATCCTGGGGCACCTGGGTGGCTCAGTCAGTTAAGCCTCTGACTCTTGATTTTGGCTCAGGTCATGATCCCAGGGTTGTGAGATCCTGCCCTGGCATCGGGCCCCCATGCTAGGTGTGGAGACTGCTTGGGATTCTCTCTCTCTTTCTCTCTGCCCCTCTCCCTCTTTAAAAAAAAAAAAAGGAGGGGGAGGCACCTGGGTGGGGCAGATAGTTAAGTGGTGGACACTTGGTTCTGGCTGGGGTTGTGGTCTCGGGGTCGTGAGATCAAGCCCTGGGTCGGGCTCCATGCTGAGTGCAGGGTTTACTTGAGAGTCTCTCTCCCTTGCCCTCTGCCCCTCCCGCTCGTGCTCTCTCTCTCTAAAATAAATAGATCTTTTTTTTAAAGATTTTATTCACTTATTTGACAAAGAGACACAGCGAGAGAGGGAACACAAGCGGGGGAGCAGGAGTGAGAGAAGCAGGCTTCCTGCCAAACAGGGAGCCCGATGCGGGGCTCGATCCCAGGATCCTGGGATCATGACCTGAGCAGAAGGCAGACGCTTAACGACTGAGCCACCCAGGCGCCCCTAAAGATTTTTTTTATTTATTTGACAGAGAGAAATATAGCGAGAGAGAGGGAACACAAGCAGCGGAGTGGGAGAGGGAGAAGCAGGCTTCCCGCTGAGCAGGGAGCCCGATGCGGGGCTCGATCCCTGGACACTGGGATCATGACACGAACCAAAGGCAGATGCTCAAGCAGCTGAACCACCAACCGCCTATTTTAGGCGCCCCTAAAATAAATAAATCTTTAAAAAAATTTACAATTTACAATCATCCTAGTGGGAGTGAAACAGTATTCATAGTGGTTTTGATTTGCTTTTCCCTAATGATGTATGATGTTGAACATTTCTTTACAGGCTTACTGGCCATTTGTATAACTTCTTTGGAGAAATGTCTGCATGAACATTTTTGCCCATTTTAGTTGGGTTATTTGTCCTTTCTTATTGAGTTATAAGAGTTATTGATGTATTCTGGATACAAATTCCTTATCAGATATATGATTTGAAAATATTTTTTCCCATTCTGTGGGTTGTCTTTTCACATATTTAAACACAATAAAATTCTGGGACACCTGGGTGGTTCAGTCGGTTAAACGTCTGCCTTCAACTCAGGCCATGAACCCAGGTCCCGGATTGAGTCCCGTATTGGGCTCCCTGCTCAGCGGGGAGCCTGCTTCTCCCTCTCCCTCTGCTGCTCCCCCTGCTTGTGCTCTCTCTCTCTCTATCTCTCTGACAAATAAATAAATAAAATCTTTAAAAAATAAACACAAATAAAATTAACGTCACATAAAATTAGCCATTTAAAGTGAACAATTCACTGGCATTTAGCACATTCATAATGTGCAACCACCAATTGTATCTAGTTCCAAAACATTTCCATAACTCCAAAGTAAAATCTCTTACCCATTAGCAATTTCTCTCTATTCCCTCTTCCCCCTAGCCCCTGTCAATGACCAGTCAGCCATCTCTGTGGATTTATCTATTCTAGACATTCATATAAATGGAATCATAAAACATGTGACCTTTTGTGTCTGATTTCTTTCACCTAGCATAGTGTTTTGGAGATGTATTCACACTGTAGCATGTATCAGTACTTCATTCCTTTTAGTGCATGAATAATATTCCATGTATCAGTACTTCATTCCTTTTAGTGCATGAATAATATTCCATATACATACATATATGTATGTTCAACATCATACATATATACAACCATTTATTTATCCATTCATCTTTTTTTTTTAAGATTTTATTTATTTATTTGACAGAGAGAGACACAGCGACAGAGGGAACACAAGCAGGGGGAGTGGGAGAGGGAGAAGCAGGCTTCCTGCTAAGCAGGGAGCCCGATGCTGGGCTTGATCCCAGGACCCTGCGATCATGACCTGAGCTGAAGGCAGAAGCCCAACGACTGAGCCACCCAGGCGCCCCTATCCATTCATCTGTTGATGGACATCTGAGCTCCTTTATTTTTTGCTACTATAAATAGTAGGTAAACTAGACTTTATAAAATCAAAAACTTTTGTGCTTCGAAGGATTCCACCAAGAAAGGAAAGAGTAGCTATAATAAAAAATAAAAGTAAAATAAGTGTTGGCAAAGTTGTTGAGAAATTGTAACACTCAGACATTGTCGGTGGGAATGCAAAATGGTGCAGCTGCTGTGGAAAACAGTTTGGTAGTTTCTCAAAAAGTTAAACAAATAATTACTATATGACCCAGAAGTTCCCCTTCTAGGCATATACCCCAAAGAACTGAAAACAGGTGTTCAAACAAGCACCTGTATATACATGTTCATAGGATCATCAGGATGGTTGTAATTTTTAAAAAATATATAATAAGGGGAACCTGGCTGGCTCAGTCCGTAGAGCATCTGTTTTCTCTACATTGTTGCCAACACTTGTCTTTCATTATATATATACATACATTTTTAAAAAGTAATCTCTATACCCAGTGTGGGGCTCAAACTCATGGACCTGAGATCAAGAATCGGATGGGGACATTAGTAATTCTTAACGTAAAAGATTTTTTTTTTACCTTGAAAGATTTTGAGGAAGATTAAATGAGACGATTGTCAAGAGGCTTAGCACGTAGGAGTCATTCAGTAAATGTACCCCTTGCTTTTTTCTGGCTGCACAGTATTTTGTTGCATGGATGCACACAGTTCCTCTTATAGTGGACATATAGGTGGAATTCAGTTGTTCCATTTCCTGCAAGGGTGCAAAGGACATCCATGTGCACGGTAGGTAGCGTTGTGTAGTGGTTAAGAGTATATCAGCCCTAGTGGATTTGAATCCAGTGCGTGTGACCTTTTTTTTTGCCTCCTATCCTCTTGGAATGGTTGAGATGAGAGGATGGGTGGGATGACCTCAGATGTCATTCAAAGACATCTCTTAATTTTGTCCTCAGGACTAGAAAGTCACAGGTAGGTGCAGGGGAAGATGCAAGAGATGCAAGAGTCTTGAGGCCCCTTCTGCAGATGTGAAAGCTGGTGCACCCTATCTCAGGATCTCCCCGCCCTAGGGTGTGAAGCCAAAATGAACTCATTGCATTTGACAGATGGTCCACGGAGATGAGATAAGTGGGTGTCAGGCAGGGGGAAGGAGGTGTCAACCGCAGAGCAGAGTGAGGTGAGAGCATGGAGCTCCCCACCCTTAACCCTGTCCAGAGTCATAGCCCACATTGCTGCTTAACCCTCTAAACCAAGGACAGTCCCAGATCCCCTCCTGACCAGGATTCCTTACCTGCTGTCCTAAAGTATTCATGCAACAGAGCTCCAGGACCCATGAACTGAGCCAGCCTGGAGCTCACCTGGCTGGCCTCAAGGTTGGAGGTGGCCATGGTTGTGGATTGAAGCTTTTGAGGTTTTTAAAGAGGAAGTAGGGCATTTCCTGTGGTTCCATTGTTTCTCCCTCTTACTGCCTGAGCCAGCCCTACACCCCTGGCTCTACTTTGCTTCCCAAAGTAGAGTGTGCCTGTTCTACTAATAATAAGTCCTGAGACTTGCATCCCACTTTCTATTTCAGCAGCATCCAACAAGCCCGTTGGTTTCCAAGGTCTAGGTCATATTCCCATGGGCTATAATCCCAGCAACTAGTCCAATGCCTAAGACATAGTTCTCATAGTCCTGAAGGGAATCCAGACTCTACTGTACCTCACTTGTGGCTCTTTTTACCTCTTCAAGGTGCCCTTCTAGCAATTCTTCCTTGAGCTCTCCTTCCTCTCTGGGACATGGCATTCCCAACCTGGGTCATGTGATCTTGAGTCAGTCACTTTCTTTCTCCGAGTTTCAGTTTTCTTGCCTGTAAAACAGGAATAAAAGCATTCATCTTGGAGGCTCATTGTGCTGATTGAGTTGAGCAAAACATGTCGAAATGCTTTGCAGGGTTCCTGGCACATGGTAAGTGCCCAAATGCCAAAAGCTATAATTACTGTGGTGTGAGGACTGGCGTGGGGGCAGGACAGCATTGGGTGAGTGCGGTGGTCTCCAACTAAGGGCTAAAGAATAAAACGGAATTTAGTTAATCTTTCCAAGTGTGGTGCTCAAATTCTGGTCTTCCAAAGTGAGCCAGGAACATTCATCACAACTTTAACACTATTAGGAAGCTGACTTGCAGATACTTGCCTAACTAAACAAAGATTGATGTACAATATTAATATTAACCCACATTTATCAAGTGCTTGCTTTGGGCCAGGCACTGTTCTAAAAGCTTTACATGCATTAACTTGAGGAATTCTCAAAAGAACCCTGTGAAGCAAGTACTATTATTATCCTCATTTGACAGAAGAGGAAAGAGGCACAGAGAGGTTAAGTGACTTGCCATAAGGTCACAGAGCTGGGATTAAGTCCAGCAGAGCAAACATTCTTAATCACTCCGCATTATTACTTCTGTATGGAGGTCTTTTCCAGTCTTCCATGGAACAGGGAAAAATTGGGAGTCCACAATACAGGAATGCCACATAGTTTGCCCATCCCTGCAGAGGAATACTATGCAGTCAGGAAAAAGCAAGAGGCAGCTGTGTATGTTCTGCATGAAATGATGGCCACAATAGACTGTTGGATGGAGAGAGCTGCACAACAGCATTTGTATCATATAATCCTATTATATAAAAAGAAAATGGGGACGCCTGGGTGGCTCAGATGGTTAAGCGTCTGCCTTCAGCTCAGGTCATGATCCCAGGGTCCTGGGATCGAGTGCCGCATCGGGCTCCCTGCTCCTTGGGAGCCTGCTTCTCCCTCTGCCTCTCTCTCTCTCTCTCTCTCTGTTTCTCATGAATAAATGAATAAAATTAAAAAAAAAAAAGAAAATGAAAACGTTCACTTACTTGTTTGTAGGTTCATATGTAAATGTCTAGAAGGATAAACACCAAACTATTCACACTGGATACGGGGAAATTGTGAAAGAGGGGAGCTTCCATTTTTGTCTTTTTATTCTCTGCTGTTTGAAATGTTTACCATTAGTATGTTTTATTTTGTCATTAACAGAAAGAGGAAGAAAATAAGTGTGCATGGGTCGGGAGCCTGACGAACTCTGTTCCGCCCTCCAGCTCTTGTCAGAGTCCTCTCTGGTGTCTCCCACTGACCCTGGAATTATAGGCCCCAAATCCTATTTCCCCTCCACAAGCACTTCCCCAAACTCCCTCTGCTCCCTGAGGGCTTGGCTTGGCCTGGGTCTCTCATCTGGGTCCAGGCATCTATGCAGGCTCCCTAGCTAGGAGGCTGTCATCCTCTGCCTGTGCCACCCATCCCAGGGATGTCAGATGTGGTGACATCACAGTTGGGCTAATGACATCATAGTGGATCCGGAGGCTGACAGAACAGAAGACCTGGCAGGGCTCAGGAGATGGGAGCAAGAAAGGGATTGGCAGGTAGAGGCTGTTTAGGGCGGGAACTTGAGGGACTGTGTCCTCAGCCTGCCTCCCAGGACATTCCTAGCTGGGCCTTTCAGGGATTGGAGATCCAGAAATCTCCAAGACCACTTCCCTTTTTGTTTCTAATCAAGAGGTTGTCCAGACCTTTTTGAGAGTTGGGAGCAGAGTGTGATGCCAGGAGGGGTTGGAGTTGGCAGGTGGGAGATGGAAGCCAACTGTGTGTGTGACTCCTCCTCGGAGATGAGACTGGGGCCTTCTGTGGGTGCCCCCTGTGATTCCAGCACGGCGGTAGGGGAGGCAGGCTTGTGGCCTTGGAGGCTGGGAGGGCTCCAGCTTTGGGCGCATGGAGTTTGGGTGGATCAAGACTGCAAGGGGTGCTGCAAGCTCTTCCATGAATCTGGGAAAGGCAGGAAGCTGTTTGTACATGTAACTAACCACTCAGATCCTTGGCTCTTCCAGCCTGAATCCTGTTGCTTCATCTTCTGTTCTGGGCATATATTATGCAGGATTCTTTGCTTAAGCTATAGAAACCCTTTCAGGAGGATTTAGGAAAAGTAAGTCCATTTCGGGGTACCTGGGTGGCTCAGTCATTAAGCGTCTGCCTTCGGCTCAGGTCATGATCCCAGAGTCCTGGGATCGAGCCCTGCATCGGGCTCCCTCCTCCGCGGGAAGCCTGTTTCTCCCTCTCCCACTCCCCCTGCTTGTGTTCCCTCTCTCGCTGTGTCTCTCTGTCAAATAAATAAAATCTTTAAAAAAAAAAAAAAAGAAAGAAAAGTAAGTCTGTTTAAGAATTATTGAGGAAACTCCCAGAATGTCTGGAAAGGCTGCAGAGGCAGGCCTGGAGAACAGGCTGGATCAGGGGGAGCTGGGAGCCCACCACACGCCTCAGGACCAGCCCCGAGAGGATTCTGCCACCTCCTCTGAACTGTTTGAAATGTTTACTTTCTCTCCTCTGCTGCCCTGGAAGCTGATGTGGCATCATGTGCAGAGTGGAGTCTCCACGGACCTGCCACTTCAGGGCCACTGACTTCTGATCCTGTCTGGATGGGGGTATCCAACTGGCCCAGTCGATGCCATATGTCTGCATCATGTGCTGAGAGAGGGAGGTCGGAATTAAGTGTGTGGCCATTGTGCCTTTTATTTTTATTATTTTTTTAAAGATTTTATTTTTTTTTGGCTTTTATAGTGGGAGGTGCCTTCTGCCTCCCTCTAGACTCATGTGGGGGGAAGCTCCACAAACTGGGCATCCAGAAAACCCAACAGATGTCTGCACAGGAAACAAAAATGAGTAGACAGGGGTCCCTGTCCTTGAGACACTCCCAGACATGCAGGAGTCAGTTAATGTGGGTAGATCATTATGATAGGAAGTGAAGGCGGCCACAGTGGAGGTGATCAGCAGCCAGCGGTGGGGCTGGCAGAGAAACACCGATAACATGGCCCTGGCCCATGTCGGAGAGTCCAAGATGTCCCTGTGTGCTCCAGGCCACCTAGATGGAATAGCTGGGTGGAGTCTGATGACTAGTTGGGGCTGTCACACTGGGCCAGACACTGTGTGACACAGACACACACCGACTGGGCAGAATTCGAGTCTCCAGAAATGATGCACCTTTTCTTGCTCACAGAAGTAACGAAATTGCTTGGCCTAAAAAGCTGCTTCCTGGGGCGCCTGGGTGGCTCAGTCGTTAAGCGTCTGCCTTCGGCTCAGGTCATGATCCCGGAGTCCTGGGATCGAGCCCCGCATCAGGCTCCCCGCTCGGCGGGAGGCCTGCCTCTCCCCCCTCCACTCCCCCTGCCTGTGCTCCTCTCTCACTGTGTCTCTCTCTGTCAAATAAATAAATAAAATCTTAAAAAAAAAAAATTAAAAAAAAAATAATAAATAAAAATAAGAGTACTTTGGGCGCCTGGGTGGCTCAGTCATTGAGCGTCTGCCTTCGGCTCAGGTCATGATCCCAGGGTCCTGGGATCGAGCCCCGCATCGGGCTCCCTGCTCGGCGGGAAGCCTGCTTCTCCCTCTCCCACTCCCCCTGCTTGTGTTCCCTCTCTCGCTGTGTCTCTCTCTGTCAAATAAATAAATAAATTCTTAAAAAAAAAAAAAAAGCTGCTTCCTGGCTAATGGAGCTTCTCTTTTGATATCTCGTCATGCCCTACAAGCATTTTGCAATGTCCTTGAAGTACCCCTTGTCCCTGCTGGGGTCTCAACGCTGTATCTGGATTAGAGAAAGGGATTCTCAGGATAGGCAGACCAGAGTTGGGACGAGAAAGAGGAAGGTGTATTTGCTGCCTCGTGGGCTTCTGCTCTGTGAGACCAGATTCTTACTCTCTTCTCTGCTTCACCCCATGTCCTTCTGTGTTGCCTGCTCTGTGTCTGTGCCCGTTCCTGTCCCCGCGTCACCATCACTGTCTTTGCTGTCATCATCCCTGCCTGTCTCTATCTCGGCTGCGCCCCCATCTCCAGAGGGACCCCAGCTCCAGCCTTTCAGCCCTGCTCTGTCCCTCTTGGACTCAGCCATCTGGGTTCTCTGAGAACCAGACACAGCAACCCCCATCCCACCCCACCTCCACACACTGACATTCCAGTAGCCCTGGTTCATGGTGGTCCAAAATCAGCACATTGTCCTGTGGAGTTGTCACAGGTGGGTTAGGGCTGGTGGGCGGCTCCCTGTCATCAGGCCTTGCAGGGCTCCCTGCCTGCCTGTCTATCCCCTTCTTCCTATTTGAAGTGGCAACTTCAAATGTAACACCTTCCTGTCATCTCTCACACTCACTGGGGCCCCAGCCACAGCGGCTGCCTGCCTGCCCACCTCTTTGCATCCTCCAGAGGTAAGCTGTGCAGAGCCCGGTGAAGAGCCTCATGCAGGCAGGTGAAGGGCCTCTGCTGGGCAGGGCTGGGAGGAGTCAGGGAAGAGAAAAAGGAGACCGGGTGTTGCAAGGCCAAGATGCTTGAGTGAATGTGCTAGGGCCCCAGGGGCGCTTGAGAAGGAGAGACGCATGGCTCCTGAGGAGAACAGGAACCTTGGGGCACTTGGTTGAGCTGAGGTGGTCCCTGTGTTGTGCGGCTTTCAGTGAAAGAAGGCGGAGAAGCGAGATGCTAACTGAGCAGACAGCAGAGGAATCAGGGCATCTTCCCGTCAGGCAAATCAGGGGACCCGGAGGGTTCTTGGCCTAGTCTCTCAGACTGTCCCTGGTGAGAGAGCTGAGCCTGGGCAGTCTGGGAGGCAGAACCCTAGGGCTTCCTCAGCTGCCCAGAAAAGCTGTGTGGATGATCGAGGGTGCAGGGGCACCCCTTGTGGGTGGGCTGTGGTTGGCAGAGTCAAGGAGGCAGAAGTCCCTCCCAGCATGGAAGGGAGCAGCTTCTCAATTCCTGGTGTCCTCCAGGAAATCTGGAATGTTCCTTCAGGTCTCTGAGTTCACTTAGAAGTAACCTCCATGAGAACCTTCCTCTCTCTCCTCTTCCCTAGGGATGACTCCATTCAATCCTCTTCTGCCACCTACCCAGAGAGCATCACTGGCCTCTAAATGTCAGTACTGAGTCCTTACACATCAGCCTGTCCAGCCCTCATGTTTTGCAGATAGGGTAACTGAGGCCAGGAGGGGCAGTGACTGGCTCAAGGTCACATGATGGTTTAGTGGAAGGGCCAGCTCTAGAAGCCAGGCTCCTATTTGGAGGTCCTTCACTGCTCACCGGTGACTGACCTGTCTTCCCAGGTAGTAGGGGCATGAAGGGGGAATCTGCTCCAGACTTGAATTGTTGCCACAAGGCTAAGGCTCTGAGGAGTACAGGGGGCTTCCTGTCCTGCAGCCTGGACTTCCAGCTCTGCCAAGGTGACCAGGTAAGGAGGGATCCCAGCCCCATCTTTGAGGTCAGCCCGATTATGGAAGGGAGAAGATGTCAGGATGAAGTGGGGGAAAATATTTAGGGACCAGATTCCCATTGTCCCTTGGTCCTGAGCATCCCTATCCCACCCAGCACTTTGTGGGGATGTGCCCTTGAGGTGCCAGAGACCCTCTCTCATGCCCCAGGGGTCAGAGTCCTCCTGTGGGGCATCAGAAGGGATAGGGCCTGTAGGACGCCTTGGCTCCATGACCATGGCCTGGGCCTTAGCGGGAGGGGAACCCAGGGCTATCTTGGGGGGCTTATAGTCTTTGATGAGGATTTTCTCCGAGTTCATCTTGGCTCCATTCAAAACACAGTTGATGGTCTGAGACCCAGTGGGACCAGGGCAGTCAGGAAGGGAGGGTGGGTGAGGGGTTCTGGAGGGTAGGAGGAGGGCAATCCTGGGATGGGCATGAAAGTTCCTGAGGAAAGAAATTTGTGGCTGAGGGATGGGGAAGCCATTTGAGTGGCAGACGTGGAGGGCAGCTCTTAGCTTCTCCTCTCCTTTTGGAAATCAAACTGGAGCTAGGACCAACCCAGGGACACAGGTGCCCCAGCCTCCCACCCCCAAGCCCCTTGCCTCCTGCCCTCCAGGTCTTCTCAGCTTGGACGCCACCCTCCGACACAGTGGACGCCCGTGGCTCATCCCGTCCCAGCTGGCTGCACCCCTTGCCCCTGGCACCAGCCAGGTCTGCCTCGCTGGCCTGTCCCCAGGGCCTCGGCCTATATCTGCGCACCCTGCAGCCGACACCCCTGAGCACAGCCCCGCAGAGTCTCAGATGCGATGTCTTGAGCACAAGTAAGCCCAGGGCAGAGGGCTGCACCTGGACGGAGGCCAGAGGCGGGAGAGGACTCTTAGGTTCCAGGACAGGAAAGGGAAGGGACCAGTGCCACCGGTGAGAACAGAGCCTCACATTTTGGCCTGGAGTCCGGGCCTTGGTCCGGGGTGGGTGGGTGGGTGGGGTTTCAGGGTGAGCCCTGAGCCACAGGAGGTGGACAGGGGCTTTCTCGGGCAGGGAGATCTGGAGTAGGTGTAGCCAAAGTCCCGGGCATTGAAGATGGTGCTTTGGCTGCCTAGAATGTGTGAGTTGGAGGGGTCCTTATAAGATAGGGGTGCTGACTGGGAGCCAGCGAGCGGAGGGCGGAGTCCTGGTTCTGCTCTTTCTGGCTCTGCGACTTCGGCCACATCACTGAGGCCCGTTTCTTCTTCCAGGTGAGTAGGATCTGTTCTAGATTTGTTGCTTTGTAATGCACCGTTTCCTTACACACTTGTGGCCTCCTGGAGGGCGGGAACTATGTGGCCATGTCAGCACGGAGCGCAGAGTGAAGCGGTTCAGTGAGGTTGGCGGAGTGAATAAATGAGGATTCAAGCAGACAGTCTACTTTGTGGCATTTTTTTCTTTTTAGTATCTCAGTTTACGTCCCTCCTGGCTTATCTCCCCCCTCCCTGGCTGTTGCATCTCCACCTCCCTTGCTAGCTCTTCTCTACTTACCTCCTAAATATCCCCACGCTCTGAACTCAGTCCAGAGCCTTCTTCCCTCCCCTCCCCTGCTTTGGTCTCCTCTCTCCTCTGCTTTCCCTCCTCTCCTCTCTTGTCCACTTCAGGGAGCGTGGGCACGGTCTGATAGAACTTCCTGCAATCAGGGTCAACATCCATGCTTGTGCTCTTTGCTGCCATACCTACCGAGTCTTTTGAATGTGGCTAGTGTGAGTGAGGAGCTGAATTTTTTATTGTACTTATTTTAATTAATTGAAATGGGATCACATGTGTCAAGTGACCACCAATTTTGGACACAGCAGATCTAGCTCACCCTTAGGTGGTCTCATCAGGCAGGGCTCCTGGCACCGAAACGTATGTCTTCAGCTTGGACGTCTCCTTTAAACTCCAAACCAACCAACCAAACAACCAACCAACCAAACTCCAAACCAATTCATCCAGCTGCCTACTTGACTTTTCCACCTGGGTGTCTAAAAAGCTTCTCAAATCATTTTCTCTCTCTAAAACTGTTGAGCGCTGCATAAACTCTAGCTGCTTTTGTCGGCAAGTGCAGACCAGGGAGGCTCAGAGAGGGACAACGCCTGCCCGGGTCATCCAGCAGGCTTGCAGGCTAGAGCACTCCCCCACCCCGAGCTAGCTAGCGGCCCAGTTCGATGGGGAGCAGAACTTTCCCCCAGGCTGCAGGGCCCTGACCAGTATTTCTTTTCCTGCGCAGAGCACCAGTCACCAGGGCTGCAGGCCGGCTCCACTGATGAGAAACTCACGGCCAAGTACCCTGCGAGCAGGGACAAGAGGGGAAGCCATCAGGAAAGAGCCGGCGAGGGGGCCCTCTGCCCATCGTTCTCTCCTCACAGTGGCTCTTCCCCAACCCCCTGCTCCTGCCCGCTGCTCACTCCCATCTCCAAAGAACTCCCATTCTGCCTCCACTCCTTCTATCCTGAGTATCCACTTCTGCCTCCACCTCACCTGTTCACCTATGGGGCCCTACCTTCTGTCCAATATCCCCTCATCTTCATGCTGCCCCCAGACCCTTCCTACCCCAACAAGGCTATGCCCAGCTTGCTGATAAGTGTCAATGAACCTGGGCACCCTACTGCTCAGAGGGAGACACTGTGTCCTTACCCAGGGGCCCCCCAAGCCTCTGGCCAAAGCCAACCTTCCCAGGCCCGGAGTCAAGGTCCTGGAGCTGCCAGGACCCACTCCCCAGGGCCAAAGAGCGCGGGCAGGGCGGCTCCAGCAAGGCGGGCGCCCACGGGCTCCCGGCCAGGCACCAAAGCTCTGCCTTACCCACTGAAGAAAGAGAACGGCAAGGTCCTGTATAAGTGCAACGTGTGCAGCAAGAGCTTCGGACAGCTCTCCAACCTCAAGGTATCTGCCTCCCGGGCTCCGCTGCTCCCCTCAGCATCCTTCCATGACCCCCTCCTACCCTGCTTCCAGAATCAAGGACTTGAAAGCTGGAACAACTCCTGGGCAACCCCTAGGCTGTGATCTGGGATGGTTCACTTGGCCCCTCACTGTCATGTTTGCAGAGAGGAGATGCAGGACAAGATGGCCACCAAAGTCCTCTCCACCCTAAGAGACTGTCTCTGAGGGCATCTCATTTCAGTCAAAAATGGGGAAACTGAAGGAAAGGTTTGCCCGAGGTCACTTTGGTTTCATGGTGAAGTTAGGCCTTGATGGTAGCCTCTCCGTGTCGAGTGCAAAGCCCTTTCCCAAACAACCATCTTTCTAGATCCCCGGTTAAGCCTCCTCTTCCTTATTTGTTTGAAGGTCCAGTGGGGGAGCGGGTAGATTTTAGTGAGTCTCGGTCACAGACCTGACAACGAGCCTTTTTCACGTGGGATCCTACAAAGCAGCATGTTGCTCTTGGTGTCACCATCCACACTGCCCAGCAGGAGCACCCGGGCCCATTGCTCTGTGTCAGCAAAGATGGGGATCTATGCACGTGTTGGCAACACTGAAGTTGAGGAAAAGTTATGGTTGTTGAGGAACGGCCCTTCGGGGTCCTCCAGGGTGTGAGTTCTTAAGCTTTAATGAGATTCAAACCTGGAGAGCTAGGAAACATGCAGATTCCTAGGTCCCTGCCCCAGAGATTTTGATTCAGCTGGTCTGGGGCAGGGCCTGAGAATTTGCATTTTTCACTTGCTCCCAGGTGGTGCTGATGCTGCTGGTCTGTGGACCACACTTTTTTTTAAAGATTGTTTATTTTAGGGGGCACCTGGGTGGCTCAGTTGGTTAAGCGTCTGCCTTCGGCTCAAGTCATGATCCTGGGGTCCTGGGACGAAGCCCGGCATTGGGGGGGTGTCCCTCTTCAGCAGGGAGCCTGCTTCTCCATCTCCTTCTACCTCTTCCCTCTGCTCATGCTTGTTCTCTCTCAAATAAATAAATGTGCGTTTCTTTTAAGATTATTTATTTTAGAGACAGAGTGAGAGAGAGCAGGGGGAAGGGGCAGAGGGAGAGGGAGAGAGAGTCCACGCCAACTCCGAGCTAAGCATGGAGCCCGACATGGGGCTTGATCACAACCCTGAGATCACAACCTGAGCTGAAGCCAAGAGTTGGTCGCTTAACCGACTGAGCCACCCAGGCGCCCCTGTGGACCACACTTTGCGCTGCACTGCTCAGGATATATATACGTGGGCCATCCCTTACCTAGCCTTCTGACCACTGTCACCTCCCCTCCCACGGGGCACCAGAAAGAGTGAGGGTAACTTGGAGGATGGAAGAGAGGCTCTGAGGGCAGGGATAGGGTAGCAAGGGGATTGAGAATCCTTGATGAGAAACAGGGGTCCTGTGGGATTGTGGGGAGAGATTTGGACAGGATCCCAGGCCCTGCTGGAGGGTTCTGGGCAGGTGGCAGCCTTTCTCCCACACCTGGCTCAGGTCCATCTGCGTGTGCACAGTGGGGAGCGCCCATTCCAGTGTGCCCTGTGCCAGAAGAGCTTCACCCAGCTCGCCCACCTGCAGAAGCACCACTTAGTGCATACTGGGGAGCGGCCCCATGAATGCCTGGTGAGAGCCTACTTCCCCTCCCCCGTACTCCTGCAGGCTGGTGAGTAGTTCCAGGCACCTGGACAGATGGCCCCTGTAGCCTCCATTCACCAATGCTCCTGAGCAAGTGCAGACAGGACTGGAGGCAAGGGTGGAGGCGGGGAGGGAGGTGGAGGGAGGTAAAAATGACCTGTCAGCCTGGAAGGGCCAGAATGTGAAACTGGAGGTCCCTCCCTAGGCCTGGGGTGAGGAACAGAGATGTATGTCTACGGGAGGAGAATAATAAAGCTGGGGAGTCCTGGAGAGTGGATACCCGTAACCTGCTTCCCAGGGTTGCTGGAGAAGTAAAGGGCCTCGCGTGTGCAAAGTACGCAAACACTACAGATAACACAGCTCGATGTTAGCTCCTTCTCTCTTTGAGTCTTGCTACATCCCTTGGGAGGTCAGAACAGCAGGAATTCTTTCCCCAGTTTACAGAGGCAGACGTGAAAGAAGCATCGCGGTTCTAAATCTGGGCTACTTGGGTTCAAATCCCAGTTCTCCCTCCAACTTGAGTGATCTTTGGCTGGTGGCTCTCCTCCTCTGAGCCTCTGCTTTCTCACTGTAATAGAGGAATTATACTAGGACTTAGCCCTGCTTCTCCAGGGTCTCGGGGAAGACTCTGTGAGACCAATTCCTGGCATGCGGCAGCTCCCAGTAAATGTTAATTATGCCCACGAAAGCTGTAGGCCCATGCTTAAGGGTCCTATGTGATGATCTCATCCAGTCCGTCACACCTCTGAGGTTAGGTATTAATGGTCACATGTTACCAATAAGGAGAACGAGGCT
Organism: Mirounga angustirostris; assembly: GCF_029215605.1. Classification (NCBI taxonomy): domain Eukaryota; kingdom Metazoa; phylum Chordata; class Mammalia; order Carnivora; family Phocidae; genus Mirounga; species Mirounga angustirostris. The sequence goes on from NW_026991712.1 coordinate 170,626,021, forward strand.
CGGGCAGGAGATGGTACCTATGCAAGTCACACAGGGAGTAAGAACCGGGATAGTAACCCAGGTCTCCGAGTCCCAGGGAGAAATCATCAGGGGAAATCTTCCGGGCCAGTGTTACAGGCAGGTGGGGGGGGGGAGGGGTGCCCAGCGTCGGGGGGTGGAGCAGAGATCCTGAGCCAGCCAGGTGGGCGGAGCTGACACCAGTGCCCATTCCCACCAGATGTGCCACAGACGCTTCGGCAACTCCAGCAACCTCAAGACCCACCTGTGCCTGCACTCGGGGGCCCGGCCCTTCTGGTGCAGTGTCTGTCCCCGGCGCTTCGCCCAGCGTGTTCACCTGAAGCTGCACGACCGCCTGCACGGCCTTGTGGCCTAGCTCACAGCCACCTGCCCCTGGCGTCTCTTGACTGCCTTGCCCGATGGCACCAGGAAGCCCTAGATCTTGTGGCGCTGCCATCAGAGAGGCAGACGGGCTGGGGTTTGGAAAAGGTCAAGGTGTCCTTGGCATCTGGGGGAAAGTATGGGCAGCCAGCCTGAGCCCTGGTGCCAGGACGGCCCCGGGGAGGGGCAGGAGCAGAGCAATTAAAGGATTTTCTCTATGGCGAGTTGAGGCCTCCCGGACTTCAGCAGTGGCGGGGGGGGGGGGGGGGGGGGGCGGCGGTGGGGAGGCGCGGCGGGGAGGGAGGAAGCAACTGTGTATCTGTCAGACTTCACACCTCACCTGGAAGCAGGTCAGAGAACACAGCCAGGGAGAGCCTGTGATGCCCGCTCACGGGGTGGGTGCTTGCAGCCATCCACATCAGCTGGATTTGGGTCCTTCTCCGTGTCTGGGACTTGGCCCTCCCATCTCAGCTTGCCAATGGATAGTCCAGCCTTCCAGGGCTCCGCATGGCACAGACTGTGCTGCCAAGCACTGGGCACACTGCTCTCTTTCCTGAGCAGATGTTCCAGCACCTGCCCAGATGTATGTCTGCTGCTTCCCACCACCTTCCTGTCTCACAGCTCCTAGGAAGCCAGTGTGCCTCCTTAGCTGGTACTCCCTGCCATGGTCAGGTAGGTGGGGTGTGCTTCTCCCTCTGTACATGCCAGGATCTGAGCCCCCCGTGGGGGTGGAGGGGCAGGAACACAAGGAGGTCAATGTCCATTCATGACCCAGAAACACGAGGTTGTCCTGTGTGCCAGGGCCACTCACCACAGAAGGCAAAGGGCTAAGGAGGTATGAGTCCACAGAAGGTGTAGAGGCCCTACAAGGAGTATAAGGGAAGAACTGGCAAAGAGAACCTGAGGAACTAGGACCCTCCTAGTGACCTTTCTCCCTGCAGTCCCAGAGGATCCCCTCAAATGTGCAAGGTATTCTGCACCCCCGGGGGACTCGGGAGTTAGCATCAGGTGGGAAAGGGTACTTACTGCCTGGGAAGCAGGAGAGCCAGGTTATAATCACAATAAACAGTAGCCATTATTAAATAATAATAGCTGGCCGGGGCGCCTGGGTGGCTCAGTTGGTTAAGCGACTGCCTTCAGCTCAGGTCACGATCCTGGAGTCCTAGAATCGAGCCCCGCATCCGGCTCCCTGCTCAGCAGGGGGTCTGCTTCTCCCTCTGACCCTCCTCCCTCTCATGCTCTGTCTCTCATTCTCTCTCTCAAACAAATAAATAAAAATTTAAAAAAATAATACAAAATAAAATTCTCAAATAATAATAGCTGGCCAACTTCCAGCAGGGGCCTCCATTCGCGCCCCCAGGGGGTTGAAAGCGACTTCCCCACCCGGGGACTGGGCGAGCTTCGCGCTGTGTCGGACGCTCTGCGGGAGCGCGCGAGAACTCTCAGGAGCCCACCGCGGCGGGGCAACGGCGGGGTCGGCTTCGGCCTCTCTCATCCCCTAATCGAGGTCCGGGTTTAAAGCCCACCCCGTCACCCCTTTGGCCCTGCGCCAGAGGCCAACCCCTCGGGCTAGGCCCCATCCGCTCGACAAGACCATGCCCCCTCCCGTCTCGACCTCGCCCCCGCGTTCTAGCCCCTCCTTCTCGGGGGGAGGGACGACCGTCGTTCAGCCTCGCGTCCGGCCCCCGCTCGCCCGAGTTTCCCCTTTCCTGCCCACCTCGTGCAAGGCCAGCTCGGGGGCCGCTCGCCCCCGGTGTGCCCCTGGAGCCCCCCGAGACCTAAGGAAGTAGCGCGGACCGTGCGGAGAGCACGGCAAGAGCGGGGAGGAGAAGTGGGGCACAGGCGGAGCGACCCCTGCAGAACGCACCCCATGTCTGGGGGCAAGGGCCGCCTCTGGGTCAGTCCCCCGCCCGCACGGACTGCGGGCGGGGCCGCTGTTTGTTCAAGGGGGCGGGCCGGAGAAGGCGTTTCTCTGCTGAGGAGCGGATCCGGGTGGCCCCCGTGGCCCCCGAGCGCTGTGGCGCCCGGGAGCCCGGAGCCTTGCCCTGGCCATGGCCGAGCGGCACGGGAGTCTGGGGGCGCGCCTGGCCCGCGGCTTGGCCAGGCTGGGGCTCCGGAGGGAGCGCCGGGGGAATCGGACCCCGGAGGAGGCCAGAGCCCGGGATAGGTGAGGGGGATGGAGGAGGGCTGCAGGGGCGCCCCTAGGGTTGTGTGTGTGTGTGTGTGTGTGTGTGTGTTAGAGGGTAGTGGATGTTCAAATAAGCGTGTATGAGTGTCTGAGCATAAAAATATACGTGTCAGTGTACTACGATTTTGGATATATGAATGTGAACATGGTCTTTAGAAAGTACCTGCGCTCTTTTGAAACTTTGGCAATTTCCGAAGTCAGGCGACGGCCCGTGGATAATGATTTCCTCTCCAGAGCCAGTTTAAGGGCAAACGTAGGAGCTCCCCCTGCCCCCGTGGACTTTGTCACGTCACAGGCCAGTTTCCCTCTAGTCTGCATTCCCTTTGTCCTGAGCACGACAGGCACCTGAGTTGTCGTCGACGGCGCTGCGTTTGCCCTCAGATGCCACGGGGACGGTTTCCCCTGTCATCCCAGACTGTAGTAACAATAAACCTTTATGTGCCTCTTGCATCCTGCCTTACCTGGATTATCTCATTTAATCCGCACAGCAGCTCCATGAGGCAGGTAGTTCATGTGGTTCAGATGTGGAAACGGAGGCTCAGACAGGTGAAGTCACCTGCCTGGTCACACAGCAGGGAAGTGGTGGGGGCGGGGTTAGAGCTTAAGCAGTCCGACTCCAGAGCCCGTGTCCTGAAGCGCTGGGCTGCTCTCTTGCCTGGGGAGATTTCAGGACTGCAAGCCAGGGGGCCAGACTTCCGTCCTAACCCTAGGTGCCACTGGCCTGGTCACCTTGAACAAATTGCTTCCTCTCTCTGAGCGCACTCATTGATAGCTACTGTCTAAGTGGAAGGAAAAAGGCTCTGGATGGCAAAGCTGAATGGCTGGGAGGGATAGTGAAGAGGCCCCCAGTGGCTCACGGGCCCTGTATCTGAAAAGAGCATGGAATGTGCTCCCAGGCACCAGGTGTTGTGTATCTATTAGTTACCAGGCAATTTGTTCTGATCTTATCATGACACAGCTGTTTTAGCAGCCCTGGGAGAGGTGGGGTACCTGAGGACTGGGCGGGTGCAGAGGGAGAGGAGGGGTTTGTACTGCTCTCTCACACCGAAGAGGGAGGGGAGGGGAGGGCCTAGCCACCCTGGAAAGCCTGGAAGCCTGGGTGCCCCAGGGGGTACCCACACCCTGCCACTGCCCTGCCCGCCCCCACCTGGAAGCCACGCCCTCTCCCATTACCTGGTCTGGCAGGAACCTGCCCTATAGGCCCCCGGTGGCACTGCCCCTCCCTTTCCCCCCCGCTTGAGAGGAGGCAGGGTTGGCATGCTGGTGAGTCAGGGGTTGGGAGGACAGGGGAGGGACTGTGCATGCTCATGGGTCAGCGTAATGATACATCCCATGCGTGCACTTGTACTTGGTTCTCACCAGATGTGGTAATGGGACTCCAGCACTAAGGCCCAGGCCTCTCTGAGCCCTGCTGATTGCCCCTGGGCAGGGGCAGGGTGGGGGGCGGCAGGCAGTCAAGGCACTTTTCCCCATCTTGCCCCCATTAGTGCCATGATGTCCAACCAGCCTTTGGAATGGGACAGTCCTAGTGTCCTAACTCCCAGGCTCACCAGCTGTGTGACTCCAGGCAAGTCACTTCACCTTTCTGGGCCTCAGTTTCCTTATCTGAAAAATAGGGACATAATATCCACCTTCTAGGATTATTGTGAGGCTTGAAGGAGATCACGTGAGCGCCATACCTAAGGCTAAGCCTGGCGCTGGGAGGGCCTCAGCAAATGGCAGGCTTTGGAATTATTGAGGTGCTGTCCTTTTTCTATATTCTGGTCCTGCTACAGACCTAGTCCCCACTCTTGTCTCAAGCTCATCTCCTGTCTCTTTCTCTCTTTTGGGGAGTAGACAGCTGGGGGAGGGAGCAGAAGGGAGGCTGCTGCATAGACCTTGCCCCACTCACTCCTAAGGTTTCAGGAGCTCATCCTGCCTATGTGCCCTGAGAGAAGTAGGGGAGGGCCCCAGGGTCCAGTCTGAGGGTGGGAGGGGAAGAGGCTACTTCACTCCTTTCCCTGTGCTTCCTTCCTAGGCCCTGGGGTGGCCGGAGCTGCCCTGACCTAACCCAGGGCCTGGGCAGCACCAGCAACTTCAGCCTCAAGGTAAGAGAGAATCCGAAGTGGTGGGAGGGGAGGGAGGGGGGTCAGAAGCTCTGGGAGGGGCTGGGCCAGCCTTGAGAACCCTGACTTAACAAGTCAGGCACCTGGAGCTCTCTAATCCTCCCTCTGCCACTGATTCACTGTGTGACCCTGCGGAGATCACTCCCCACTTCAGTTTCCCTATCTGCAAAATAGGGACAAGAATGCCGCTCAGAGTTGTCGTGAAAAAGAAAGTCATGGGTGTAGGACATCCAGCAAGGGACCTAGATGCTCTGGAAGCCTGAGCTTCCTACTCGGTGCCTGTGCCCAGGAGGCCCCTTTCTGCACTCCCTCCTTTAGCTTGACCTTGTCTCCTCTCCAGCCCTCTTTCGCCACTTCCTGGCACGGAGCCCCAGGGGTGAAGCTGGGCGGTGGTTTAACCTTCTGGCCACAGTTTTCCCATCTTCAGTGGGGACCTGAGCCATGGCTTGAACAGTAACAGGGTGTCCTCCCTTTGGAGGAGCAGAAGGCCTCCTCTGGCGGTCCTTCAAGCAGCCATGTGTCTGTGGTCCCGAATACCATTAGTAATTACTCGCATTTAATTGAGTACTCATTATGTGCTGGTTACTCTGCACGGCTTATCTCATACCGTCTTCGCAGCACTCCCAGGAAGCAGGTGCTGTTATTATCATACCCATTTTACACACGAGGAAACTGAGATTGTGGCTGGGAGGTAGCAGAGCTGCGATTTGAGCCTGGGTTGCCTGGCTCCAGGCCCCCACATTAATCATGGTGCCCTCCTGTCTCTTGAGGTATTTAGCCCCTGGGAGCAAGAGGCTGTACCTATTTCACAGATGAGTAAATTGAGGTATTTGGGATCAAGGGCCCCTGCTAGGAGGACTTTTGACCCCAGACTTGGCTCCTCTGTTGCCAAGGACACAAGCCTGTCCCTGAAAATTAGTGGTTTGGGAGCAGTGTCCATATGGCCCTCTCCCCTCACTCCCACAGCCAGGCTGGGCCCCAGGGGAAGATAGCAGATGGAGGTAGGTTTGTCCCACTTTCAGGGGAACCCTCTTCCCTGGATCCCTCATGGCCCAGGTATATCTTTATGCCCAGGTGCCTCCCAGGTGTGCTTGGGAATCTCAGGCTGCTAGAGTACGGGGGTCGGGGGACGGGGTGGGGGGGCGTTGGCTACAAGCCCTCTGGAAGCCTGGAGTCAGCAGAGGCCATAGACACTCGTACCAGGCACGTCCATGCAGCCCCTAATCCCCAGAGAAGCTGCTGCCAAAGGGCCAGAGGCCTGTGGATGCCTGGGAAGGTGGCAGTTGGCCTGAGAGTTGAGCCCTCACTTAGTGACTTTAGTCAAGTCAGTGTCCCCTCTGGGCCTCACTTCCCTCATATGCAGAACGGAAGGGGGTAAGTGAAATGCTGAGCGCCTTCCCAGAGCTCTACCCTTTGTCCAGTTCTCGTGGCCCTTAGGGCAGCTCTGCTTGGTGTCAGAGTCCTGTTCAGCTTCTCCTGTGCCCAGGAGGGCAGTCAAGGGTGAGGAGGGAGCTTGGAGGGTAGGGAGAAGTGCCGTCACCAGTCCCCTGCCTCTGCTTTCCCTTAGGCCCAGTCCCACAGCTGCTCAGAATGGGACCTTCGGGCAGGGAGCCGTGGTTCCTGGCTTCGGAGGAGACGACACAGCTCAGGGGAGCCCCCTCAGCCCCTGGGGCGCCTACAGAGGCCAGCTGTGGGCAGTGCTTCTGACCTGGCCAACTATGCCTCCGTGGGACTGGAGAGCCCCTCAGGCCCGGTGCCAGCTCCTGGAAGTTTGGAGCAAGGAACCCCAGGCTGCGCTTGCCCGCGAACCCCAGGCACTGCCCCCGAGGTTCCTGCGAGGCCTGAGCCACCAGGCAACCTGGAAAACCTGCTGCCCCGCCCAGCGTCCTTCCCCACGGCAGAAGGGGCAAAGGGCGAGGCTGTCACACCAGGGCCAGCCCTGCCACATCCAGCCCGGACCCTACACCAGTGTCCCTCTGCCAGGAGGACCCGCTACCACATCACTGTCACCCTCCAGGGGCACGGGCAGGCACTTGGGGAGGTGGGTGGGGAACCTAAACCGGCCCAACCAGCTCTCCACCCCTGCGGCCTTGAGGAATCCAGGGGCTGGCAGGATCCTCCCCAGGGGCCCCGCCCCGTCACGGGGTGCCCCACAGACCTGCCCCAGGAGCCCGGACTGAGCGCCCCGCCGCATCAGGAGGCCACAGCCCAGCAACAGGAGCACTGGGCCCACTGGACACCCGGGTCCCCACACGGACGGTGAGTAGAGGTCGGTCCCCACATGGGGCGACAGCGGGAGGGGAAACTGGCCTGGCTGCCCCCTCTTGGGTCTCTGCCTGGTTTCTGGGCTTTTTCAACTCAAGGCCCATTCATTCAGCTCCCTGAGCATGAGCTGACTGTGCCATCTCCTGCCCACCCCACTCTGCGCTCCTCTCCCTCCCCTCAGCCACAGGCTACCTCCCGCGGACTATTGCCACTCTTCTCCTCTGTCTACCTGAGAGAGGGATAGCCTGTCATGGAGGGGATGGGGGAGGGTCACCTTCTTCTCAGCAATACCCCCCACAGACCCAGTCTGGGAATAGGTGCCCAGCCAAACGGCTGGGTGTCCTGGGATAAGCTGCTTAACCTCTCTGGGACTTGAGTTGTTGAGTAGATTTGGTAGCTGGAGATGAGGAAGGCAGAGGTGGTCACAGGACATGCTTTGAACTCCAGGGAGTTGGGCCGCCCAAATAGCAGGGATGCTTGTTACTAACGCCTTAGTCGCAGCAATAACGACCCCACCTGGCCCTTGGGTGGTGACCACAGGAACAGGCGCGAGGTTCCCAAGCCTCAGTTTTTATTTGTGTTGAAATGACTCTCCTGGATCTGCCTGGTAGGCCCAGAGGTGGAAGGGTGGGTCCCCTAGAACTCACCGAGGAGGGGGTGATGTCTCTAGGGCCACCAGGAAGGGGCAGTGGGGCTCAAAGAGGGCTCTGAAAAGTTCCTAATGATGATGGTGGTGGCTGTTATTTCTGGCTTGGTTTTTTGTTTTTTGGGTTTTTTTTTTTAAGATTTTATTTATTTATTGACGGGCGGGGGGGCACAAACAAGGGGAGCTGCAGGCAGAGGGAGAGGGAGAAGCAGGCTCCCTGCTGAGTAGGGAGCCCGACACAATGCAGGACTCGATCCCAGGATCATGGGATCATGACCCGAGCCGAAGGCAGATGCTTAGCTGACTGAGCCACCCAGGGGCCCCATGGCTTATTTTCTAAGCATAATTCTTTTTATTTTTATTGTTTAAAAGATTTATTTATTTATTTTAAAGAGAGAGAGAGAGAGAGAGAGAGGGCAAGCATGCTCATACAGGAGGGAGGGGCAGAGGGTGAGGGAGAGAGAGAATCTCAAAGCAGACTCCCTGCTGAGCACAGAGCTCAATCCCACGACCCTGAGATCATGACCTGAGCCGAAACCAAGAGTCAGAAGCTTAACCAACTGTACTACCCAGGCGCCCCCTAAGCATAATTCTTTTAAATCCTCAGAAAGCCCCATGAAGCAGGACTAATCTTGTTGACTGCCCCCATTGCAATAGGGAAACTAAGGCTCAGGGAGGTCACATCACTTGCCCAAAGTCAGCTAGAAAGTCAAGGGGTCAGAACTTGAACCTGGATGCTTGTGCTCTAAGCACCACTTTCTCCTGCCTCTCCCAGAGGGCTTGCTGGCCCTGTGCCATCCGTGGAGGGTTGAGTGGTTGCTGTACAGGGTTTTCAGTGACCCCATGGAGGTGGATTTGGCAGCATCAGGAACGCCCAGGCCCCGGAGCAGGAGTCAGGGTATGTCGACCTGTGACAAGAAAGAGAGAGGTGAGACCCAGGCTGGCTCAGGGACCTGCTTGGGTGCCCCAGCTGGGAGAGAAGGGCTGCAGAGAGAGGGAAGGTGGGCAGAGGAGGCAGGCCTTGGAGAGGAGAAGGAAGAAGCAGCAGGTTTAGCTGAGGGGACTCGGGCGCGACCTGCCACTCCCTGGCTATTTTGGGACGAGGTAGCTAATGACAGACTCTGGCTGGAGGCTAGGGGCTCACTTAGAGAGGCCGGCCGCCGACCTCTGGGGATATCATCCTTCGATGACCCCTTTCTGGGGGAAGCATTCCTGGGTGAGGATTGGCAGATGTTGGGGGTCGGGGAGGTGGGGCACAGTCGGGGCTACACGAGGGGCTGTGGAAGACATGCATGCATCCATGTGTCTGTGCTTGAGTGCAGGCGGATTTCACGAGGAGGAGGAGGAGGGCTGCGAGTTGACCGTGTGTATTGTGAATGGGGACACGTGTCACTGTGTCTGTGTGTTTCTGGGTGTGTGTGTGTGTGCCTCGTGTGTCCACTGAGTCTCTCTGAGTGTGTGTAACCGTGTCTGACCGAGTCTGCGTAAGTGCACTGGTTTGGCGCCCGTGTGACTCGGTGGGACTGTGCTGATATCTGTCTTGGTGTCGGGGTGAGCCTTTGTGACGCAGCATGTGTTTGTGGGCCTATGGGCCTGTGGACTGGTTTGGCCTAGTTTGGGGGTGACTCACAGGGAAGCGGGGAGAATCCAGGACTTGTTGGGTTAGACCACGCTCTTTCCCACACTCCCCCCGCCCCCTCCTCAGCCTCTCCCTTTCCCCGCCCCACACACCTTGTTTGGAGGTCACAGTCACCCTGCCAACAGACCCATTTCTGGTCTGGGGCCCTGAAGAAGAGAGGGCTCTGGGGATGAGGACTTCTGCTAGCCTAGGAGAGGCATCCTGGGTCAGTGGGGTGTGTCTTCAGAGCAAGGACGAAAGGGGTGCTATGGACAGGCAGATTCCAGCATAGTTTGAAGAACACTCTAGCAGTCATGACTCTCCAGGGATAGGACAGGTCAGCTGTCAAATGGTGACCTCTGTATCCCCAGAAGTGTGCAAGCAGAAGCCAATGACCACATGTTTATGGAATGAGGGACTGTCAGGAGTGTTGTTCAGGGGCTGGGCTGGCTTGAGAAAGGCGTGGAATTTTGATTGCTGGGAGGTCATTTACAGTATCTGATCTGATGACCAATGGCTTCCTTTGAAGCTCTTCTTGTTGCTTTGCCAAAACCAATGGGGCCTTCCAAATGTGGTTCCTGTTTTTAGGTCCAGTTCTTTGGACCCCTGGACTCCTAGGATACCACCTTTGGGTGAACCAAACCAGGGCCCAGCACATCACCTAACACAATTAGCCCTGAATGAACGAATCAGTCAATCAGTCAATCGATGACTTAGAACCCAGGCTCTGCCACTTAATGCCCTCAGGGGCAGGGAATCTCAGTGAAATCCTAGTTATTATTATTGCAGAAATAAAGAGGAGACTCAGTAGGGGGCTCAGTGAGTGGGTGAAGCTCCTTGGCAGTAGTCCCAGCAAGCAGGACAAGGTTCTGTTGGAAGAAAAGGGGCTCCTTAGTGAGGATGGGAGGGGGTCGCGGCCTCGGGCAAAGGGCTCTGATCTAGAGCCACAGGTGTCTGGTTGTGTCCTGCTCTCAGGAATTCTGGTCTGGGGAAGGGTTTGGGATTCATGTCAGCTCCCCACCTTCCCCCTACGAAAGGCTTTTCCAGGGCCACTCAGACCCTGTCCGAGCTCCCAAGGTTCTGGAGTCAAGTCAGGCTTCCCTGGGCCTCAGCCCCTTTCATCTCTGTTCCTCATAAAATCTGAGTCACTGCTAGGGCCACAGAGCAGGATCAAAGTTCTGGGTTCCACCAGCTTCTCAGGAGAGAAGAAGATAGAGATGGGGGAGGGGAGGTGGGGACAGCGGGATATTTCTGGCCTTAACTTCCCTTATAAATGGCCTGGGGGCTGCCTCTTGGAGAGGCATGGCCCTGAAGACAGGCTCGACCTGAGGCTGAGGATGAACAGCCTGACCTCTTGGGTCCTTGGGATCTCAGAATAGGATTGTCCTGGTCAGCACAGCCTGGAAGTTGGAGTGGGGCCTGGGTGGTCCCTCCAGGACTACTATGGCCCCCTTTAAAAGTAAACCTCCAAACCATAGAGTCTTGGTTCACCAGATAATTATTACATTAGGGAGTTTAGTATGGTGGTCCAGTGCTTAGGGCTGGGGTTCAAGTCTTGCCTCTGCCGCTGTGTGATTCTGGTCAAGTTTCTTAACCTCTCTGAGCCTTTTTTGTCCTCATCTACAAAATGGGAATGTTTGTTTATAATTGATTCTTTGAGGTATCAAATGCATGGGATTCTTTTGAAGATTCAGAAGGACAATGAACATAAAGCAGTTAGCAAGGTGCCTAGCCCATGAAGCTTGAAGGGGAGAAGTGGCTGGCCCAAGGTCATCCAGCTAGGAAGCGATCGGGTCAGGGGAAGCTCAGCTTTGCCGGAGGCCACAGCCCATCTTTCCTTCCCTCCCCTTATCATGGTCATGATCAGGGTCAGAACAGTTGCCTGGTTTTCTAGTTTCTGGCTTCTGGAGGACTAGACCCAGGGCTCCTTGGGCAGAGTTACAGCCCCATCCATAGACCAGTGAGTCCGACCCATAGGCTTTTTTGCTCTCTCCCTTCTCTCTCCTTCCAGGCTCAGGCCTCAGCTTCACCCCTTGAAGGACCCTGGCATTGGGGATCATCTGAAAGTGGGGAGATGGTGGGAGAGCTGGGAGTAGCACGCCCATTTTACAGATGAAGAAACAAAGGTCCAGAAAGTCAAATGAGTTGCCTGGGGTGACCAAGCCTGAGCTTGGCAGGGGTCATTACTCTGTACTGCTGAGAGCCACCCTCCCCACCCCCTGACCCTATCTCTCTTCTTCTGGCAACATCTGCAGGGAGCTGGAGCACAGGGAGCCGAGGACACCTCAGGACAGGTTGCCAGGGCGCAACATGGAGGAGGCAGGCGGGCCCCCAGCTCAGGCTGAGGCCCCAGTGGTGAGCACCATGCTGATGTGGCGGCGGCTGCCCCCTGCCCAGGAAGAGATGAGACACCGCTTTCACAAGATGTCCCTGGTGTCGGGGGAGCAGACAGAAGCCCCCCAGGAGATGTTCGAGTACAGCCACTGTCGAGAGGAAGTCAACGGCTTTGCAACACGGGAAGAAATGACTGTAAATTACCAGGGACCCCGGGATGGGTCCCGCTCCAAGAGCTGCCAGAGCCATGGGCCCATCTTTTCTAAGAAGTACACGCTACTCCCTAAGGAGAAAAGGCCAGTGGGAAGGCTGAAGGAGGCGGTAGGCCAGGGTGATGGCCGCCCCCCAGAGCCCAGGACTGAGCCAACACACCTGGGAGCTGTGGCCAGGACTGAGATTTTGGTGCCCCTGCCTGGGCCCCGTGAGCCAAGCCCCCACCCAGGTGTCAGTCTCATCAGCGGGAGCCCCCGGATCCTCGAGGAACGTCGGGTGACACGCACCATGCAGACCACCGTGGTGGTGGGAGGGCACTTGGAGCGACGGGTGAACAGCTCCGTGACCGCGGGGCCGATGCTGTCGGGCGAGGCCCTGCTGAGGGGCCGCAAAGTTGTTCGCGCCGTACGGGCGGTGGTGGTGAGCCCCCAGGCCGGGGGCTCACCAAGCCGCAGTCAAGCCCGGGAGCTGCTAAGTAGCCTTGTGCCTGCTGAGCGTAGCACCCCCGCCAGCCGGCTTCCCAGGCCCATGGCGGTTGTGCCAGGGAGTCCGGGTCTGGGCGGTGGCACAGGGGGTGTGGCCTCGGGGAAGCTCCCTGAGACAGGGATGGCAGAGCCAAAGGACAAACCTGCTCTGGTCCCTGCACGCATCCCAGAGGATGTTCACGCACCTCAGAACCAGGAAGTCCCTGCAGCTCACCCAGACCAAGACCGGAGCAGAGCCCCAGATTCCAGAGCCCATGAGGTCCCAAGGGTGCAGGGGGTCTCCAGCTCCACCCAGCCCCCTCTCCAGATTTCTCAGGGCCATGCACTGTCACCCTCCTCTCCCAGACGCCAGACTCGTACCCCCTCCCTGGACCCAGTCCGCCCCCCAGAGCAGCCTGTAGTGCCCACTCACCCTAGGACCCAGCTCACTGTCAAGCCCAGGGGACCCCAGGCCCTGCCCTCTGTAAAAAGGGAAGGGTTCACAGATCCCTCTCCTGCCACCATACTGCCCAAGGTGAAGAGCGAGGTGGTTGTTACAGTCCCTGGACAGCCTCTTCCGCCAACCTCTACAAGAAGGAAGGCAGTCCCAAGCTCAGGAGGGCTTTCTGCTCCATCCTCCCCAAGGAATAAGTTTGTTCAGGACTCTGAAAATGTCCCTATCTTCTCCCTTACCCAGGAGGAGGTAGCGCAGGGCCCCGGTGTCCAGGCTGACCCATCCCCCACCCAGAGGGAGGTTGAGCAGGGCCCTGGTGCTCCTGCCACCTCATCCCCCAAGCCAACCAAGGTTGTCCAGGCCCCAGAAGGCAGCCCTAGCACCCAAAAAGAGGCTGTTCACAGTACTAACGGCGGCCTTGCTTCTTCTCTCAGCAAGGACAAGGCTGTTCGAGGCCTGACTGCTTCCACTATCCCATCACCCCAAAAGGAAGAGGCTGTTGAGGGCTCTGAAGTGAGCCGCATCTCATCCCCCACCCAGAAAGAGGTTGTCCAGGGTCCTGGTGCTTCTGCTGCCCCATCTCCCACCCAGAAAGTGGCTGTCCAGGACGCTGCTGCTCTCCCTGCCCCCTCCTCAGGGGGCAAGGTGTCCCCCAGCCCAGGAGGCCCACCTGCTCCAGTGCTGATGGAAGTAGAGGCCAGCCTGGAGGCCCAGCTTGTCCCTGACTCCACCGAGGGCAAGATGTTCCCAGAGACATCCAGGGAGGAGGAGGTGGCCCTGGCTGCTGACCTGGAGATTTTCCTGGACACTCTGCGGAGCATGGAGCCCCCCGAGATCCTCCGCACTCACCGGCTGCCACGAGCCCCCCGCTCCTCCTACCTGGCTATGTATGCTACGCTGCCCGCCATTGAGGAGGACCAGCCCGGACCAGGGGTGCTGGGACCCAGCCCCCAGGAGGCACCCACACTAGAAGGGAAAGAGGAGGAGGAAGAGGAGGAGGAAGAACCAGAGAACCCCTACCTAAGCGACGATGAGAAGCTCCAACGCAGACAGGAGAAAGCCGGGTCCAAGCCCTCCTGGGACTCTCGCCCTGCGAGGCCCTCCCAGGTCTCTTGTTCTCCTCTGGAGATGATGAAGAAACATGTGGCAGATGCCAAGGGCCCCCACCCAGAGCTGAGGCCAGAGTGGCAAGCAGGGGGCAGGCCCCCTTCCCGTCTTGGAGGCAGCCTTCTCTTTGGTGGTCTGGTGCCCACCATGCAGGAGGCCCCCACCTCGGAACCACTGGGCACAAAACTATCTGCTCTGACACCCCACATGACACCGGGGCTCAGGAAGGTGCCAGGACAGCTGCCCCTGCTGTGCAGCGAAAGGCCACTGCTGGAGAACCCTGCTTGTGCCCGGCCCCCGGAGGGGTGGGTGAGTGAGGCCTTCGATGAGCAAGGGAGGGCTCCTGGCCTCATCTGGGGCAGGGTTTGGATGGTATGAGGATCGTGGCACTGGGAAGAGAGCCTCAAGAAGCCAGAGGCTTGGTGATGTCTAGTTCAGTGTGATCTTATACAAGCTACATCTTTCTGGGCCTCAGTTTCCCTATTCACACAGCAGAAGGCTTGTGCTGTGGAGTCCAAAGGGCTTAGTGGCTCTGATCTCTTGGAAGCTGGGGAAAGGGAGTGATAGGCATTCACCCCCTGGGATGGGGTGATGAGGTCCCTGGAGGTTGGTGACATTCTCTGTGGGCCAGCTCTTTGGGAGTGGAGGCCAATAGGGAACATGTGGGATCCTTGGAATGACAGGTTGCGGGGAGGCAGTAAGGAGGCCACACCGTAAGACTTTTTATCACCTCCCTCCATGCCAGAGCCCAGCATTGAAGACCCAGGGCAAGCTGAACATCAGGCCTGGAAAGGTAAGGCAGGGGGAGGCCATGGGGGAGGCGGGGATCTGGGGACAGGGCCTGAGGATTCCCTCTGTGTCCTCTCTAGATGATCCTCTTCTCAGAGCCTGGCTGCCAAGGCAGCAGCAGGGAGGTCTGGGAAGACACTGCCGACACCTCTGGCTGGGCCTGCATGGCCTCTGTAAGGGTGGTTCGAGGCTGGTGAGTGCTGACTGCCAAGGCGAGGCAGGGGGCTGCTTGTGGACCTGGGGGATGTCAGGGTGGTGAGATGTACCAAGGCCAACCTGGCAGAAACCCCTTCAGCCATCCTGCTTTGTGGCTACATCCTCTCCCCACCAGTGACCCTGGGTCTCTGTGCCCACAGCTGGATGCTCTACGAAGAGCCAGAGTTCCGGGGCCGGAAGCTGGTCCTGCCTGAAGGAGATGCGAATTTAGGAGTCTCGGGGCCAGCGTGGAGCACCCAAGGCATTGGCTCCCTGAGGCGGGTTGTCCGGGTGAGTGGTTGGGAGTGGGCACCAGATGTTGCCCCGTCTTCCCCAGGATCCAGGCCCTGAGGATGGGGACACCCTCAGGTGCCTGGAGTTGGAATGGCTGGGAGAACTCATATGGGTGAGGAGCCTGAAGGGGGCTTACTATGGATTCCTGACCTCAGAGCCCCACCTGTGGAAGAAAGGAGTTCTGGGGACCTCAGCATGGCTTGGGGACGCAGGGGGCAGACAGAGGCCAAGCCCCAGCTTGGGAGAGCAGCCTGGGGAAATTTGAGCTGGACTTGGAGAAGGGTTCGGTTAGAGCAACAGAAATGGGTGGGAGTGGCTGTGGGTGCTGGCCCAACCCCCCCCCCCCCGCCCCCAGGCCCAGGATCTCAGGCCCATGGTCAGACCCAAGGTGCTAGGATGTTTGTTCATTTGCTCACAGATACTGGTTAATGTCTGCTGTGTACCAGGCACCATGCCAGGCAGTGGGTGGGTTGGGGAGACCTGCTCTCTGCCCTGCAGGACTCATGGTCAAGGTAGGGTATGAGGGTGGGACTTGAAGCAGGAAAAGCATATAATCAGATTAGGGATTTATACACATCCCTCTGGCTGCCAGGAGGAGAAATCCAGGACTCAGGAAGACCAGGCAGGGCTGTGATTTCCAGGTGAGGGGCACCTCTGAATTTGAAGGGAGAGGTGTGTGGTTTGAAAAGGCACAGTCAACATTATAGTTTCATATCTGTAAAGTGGGAAAAAACAATACTGTTTTTGTACCACAAATTTACAAACTACCAAACTTAAGCTTGACAAAACCGTCTTGGCCACTAGGGAGAAGAGAAAGCCCTAACTCTAAAAGCAGGGCCTATCAGACTTTTTTTTTTTTTAATTAAAGTACGAATAACTCCAAGACAGAGCTGTTGCAATCCTCTGGGTAAGAGGGCGAGAGCTGACGAGTCATAACCAGGGCAGTGGCCCAGCTATGCAAAGGAGGGAATGGTTTTGAAAGCCTCTCCAGAAACACACAAATGTTTGTGGACAGTTTATTGTGAGCTTCTCACAATAAATTCATCTTCATGTAGGAAGTAACGAGATAGAAGAGAAAAAACGAGAGCTTTGAAGTCAGGTGGCCCTAGTTTCATTTCATTCATTCAGCATGGATTGGGCGCCGAGTGTGTGCCAGGCTTGTGGGAGGTGCTGGTTGCAACAGTGAACAAAAACTACATTGCTCTGTTCTTTGCCCTGCTACGTCCAGGCTTTGTGCCCTCGGGTGGGCCGCCTAACTTCGCTGAGCCTCACTTTCCTAGCCTGTGAATGGAGTAAGAACGCCCGTTGAGAGGGCCAACTGAGATGGAGTAGGACATGCCCTTAGCGAAGTGCCTTGCACTCAGTAGGGGCTTCATAAGCGTTTGCTGAAGGGGTGAGGGAATGAAATGATTCTTAGTGGGAGAGAAACACCCAGAATGCAGAGAGGATCCGCTGCTGCCCGGGGTAAGATGCAGGTAGAAGCCAGTCTGGACTAGGGCAGGAATTATTTACCAAGGAAGAGTCAAAGTTAGACTCAGGAAACAGCTGTCCACCCTCTTCATCTCTGGGTTGGATTATCAGGCTACCCAGAGGCAAGGCGAACGGCCTATGGCACTTGGCAGGCTCCTGCTGGGAACTTTGGTCACAGGGACCAAAGGTCCAGCACCAAAGAGATGGCTTTGGTCTCAGGCTTGTCTGGCCCACCTTGCAGAGAACACTCTAGCCACCCTCTGGCTTCTTTGCAGATGGCCACAAAGGTCTCCCAGGAGCACCCTGAGGCCCTGGCTGGACAGGCTTGGGAAAGCAGTTAGGGGCGGGGTGGGAGTAGTCTCTGAGGGGGGCTGTTTACACTCCCTTTTCCACCTCTCTTCTGCAGGATTACATTAGCCCAGAGATCATCTTGTACTCTGAGGAGGGCCTCAAGGGGGAGCAAGTGAAGCTAACGGATGCCTTGGAGGACTCCCAGGGCCCGGAGAGGCCCCTGCAGGTGGAATCTGCCACTGTCTCTGCAGGACTGTGAGTCAGGGCAATTCTGGAATCCCTTCATTTAACATTCATTGTGCTGGGTGCTGGAGACCCAGAGGTGACAGGACACAACTCCTGCCCTCAAGAAGTGCTTAGTCTACTGGAGGGGACGCGCAAGTAAGAAGGCAGTGGTGATCGGAGTCCTGGGGTGGGGGAGCACAGAAAAGCACCAAACCAACCCGAGGTCAGAGAAACCCTCCTGGAGGAGGAGACGCCTCAGCTGGGATGAATTGGCCGCAGAAGAATCTCAGCATAATGAGAGCAGGGCATGGGCGACTTTGTATGTTTTGTTCACTACTCTCTCCCTGATGCCTGAAGCAGGGACTGGCCTGGGGTAGATGCCCCTAAATATTTGTTAATTGAATGGGGAAGAGTATATCTAGCAGAGGGAACAGCACCGGCAAAGGCCCAGAGGTGAGAGATCTAAGCCTTGGAAGTTCAGTCTGGCCCAAGAAAGCAGCAGGTGGGGAGATGTGAGGCCCAGGAGTATGGCAGGGAGACAGATCAAAGGGCCTCTGTGCAGCTGGACTATATTGTGGGGCTAACGGGGAACTACTGGGGGCCCCTAAGCAGGTATGTGTGCAGGAAAGAACTCTCCAGCTGTGAGAAATTAGAGAGCGCCAGGCCAGAGGAATGGGGATGGATGGAGTGGCTACTGCAAGAGATTATGGGGGTCTGAAATATCCTCCAGCATCGACTTGATGGGGGCCTCTTCCCCTAAACCTTCTTCTCCCCTCTAAACCTTCCCCCCAACCACCAATCTGTGTCCCTGGCTATCTGGGCCACAGCTGCCTTTCTGCCTCCTCCCCCCCAGGTGGCTGCTGTACCCCAAACCCTTCTTTGAAGACACTCCCTGCATCCTGGAGCCTGGAGAGTACCCCACCTCAGAGGCCTGGGGTACATCAGACCCCAGGGTGGGCTCCTTGAAGCCCATGCGACTGGTAAGGGGCAAGTGGTCACAAGTTACCTCATCCTGCAGGTTGGGGGAAGAGGCAGGGCCTGGGGGGCTCCTGCTGAGAGTGGGATCTGGGAGAGGGGGAATTAGCCCAAGGGCTGGGGCAGAGGGAAAACAAGGGGTTGGCCATTTCTAGGGGTCTCAGGATCAAGTAAATCCTGGATTACCAGCCCCATCTGTCTTCTTCCTCTACCTCTGGGCTGGTGTCTCAGCTCTGTCTCCTCTGCAGGGCTGCCCGAGTGTGGAAAAGCCAGGGGAGCCCAAGGTAGGAGTCTGCGCTGCAGGGTCGAAGAGGGCCTTTGGGTGGGATGTGTCTATGCGTGTGGCTATCATAGTCTGGACCAGAAGACAGGGGAGGAGAGTGCTGGGGAACAGAAGCTGGGTTTGGGAGGGTGGAATCCTATGGGCTCACTGGGAACTGGCTTTTGGTGTGTAAGGAGGTTAGAGGTAAGAGAAGAGACAGGAGTTACCTAAGAGAATGGAGCTTAGTGAGAGTGGGAGGACTTAGCTCTGGGCTAACTAATGCTGGGCAGGGACTCCCTGGGCTGGCTGGGTGTGTTTCAGTCCAGACGGCTCCCCACCACCCTCACACCACCCCCTTTCCCCCAGGTTGTGGTTTATGAGGCCACAGGCTTTCAGGGCCAGAGCTGGGAAGTGAGCAGAGACATCTACAACCTTCAGCAGCCAGAGGACAGCCAGAGCCCCCACCTGGCCTCTGTGGGGTCCCTGCGAGTTCTTGGGGGCTGGTGAGGACTCTGAAACTTTCCTCCTACTTCATCCTCCCTTCTGGCCTCTACAGTGGGGTTGGGGAATGGCCCGGGCTGCCTAGGGGTGGGGGCAGCTGTCTTACACATCCGTGGGCCTTCCTGACCAAGTCTGTTTGTCCGCCTCCGCCTTCCCGCAGCTGGGTGGGCTACCAGAAGGCAGGCTTCCGGGGCCACCAGTATCTGCTGGAGGAGGGGGAGTATGCTGATTGGTCACACTGGGGAGGCTTTGACGAGGGGCTGACCTCCCTGCGGGTCATCCGGACGGTAAGCAAGGGCAATTGGGCCATCCCTCTGCCTGTGGCCACAGCCAGACATCTCCCACCCCACCCCCCGCCCCGCCCGCAAGTACAATCTGTTGAGAGAAGAGTTTGTGTCCTCTTTCCCAGTCCTCCAGAGCACCTGGAAGTGTTCCCTGAGGTCTAGCCTCTTGCCTTCGGGCTGCTCTTCCCCAGGCCACACTGATCTCCTTACTGCAAAGTCCCCTGGTGGGCTGCGTCCCCGGGGTCTGGGCACTCCCAGGGATTTCCGTGGGTGGGCAGGAGAGACCTGACTATCCCTGGGGCCCAGGACTTTGGGGACCCGGCCGTGGTGCTGTTTGAGGCCATGGACTTCGAGGGGCATGGCGTGGAGGTGAGAGAGGCATTGCCGGACGTGGAGCTGGCGCGACACGGCCCCCACACGCAGGCCATCCACGTGCTCAGCGGCGTGTGAGTGACCCCGGCTCCGGGAGCGAGGCGGGCCAGGAGCGGTTTCCTCTGAGGCGCCGGCTCCGCCCCGCTGACCCGGGCCCCGCCCTCCCTGCAGGTGGGTGGCCTATCAGAAGGTGGGCTTCTCCGGGGAGCAGTACGTGCTGGAGAAGGGCGTGTACCGCAACTGCTATGACTGGGGCGCGGGCAACAGCGCCCTCGCCTCGCTGCAGCCGGTCCTGCAGGTGCGCGCCAGCCGTGGGGGGCGGGGCCCTGGGGCCTGGGCGGGGCCCGCCGCTGCGGGGGCGGGGCTGGAAGACGCGAGCGGGGAGCGTGGGGGCGGGGCCCCTGAGAAGGGGCGGAGCTAACACGGGCCTGAGCGACGGGTTGCTGTGGAAAGAGTCGGGAAACTGAGGCTAGAGGCTGGTACCCTCCTTAAGTCTCGAAACTTTGGGCCCTCCCTTCAGGTCGGCGAGCACAATCTGCACTTTGTCTCAAAGGTAAGGAGCTGGTGCGGGGCCTGTCTCCTCTTCCCTATTCTCTCTGTCCCACTCCATCGCCCTCCATTCTCAGCTCTTCATGTCTCTACCTGCAGATTCAGCTTTTCTCCGGCCCCGACTTCCTGGGCGACCACATCTCCTTCGAGGATGACCAGACCTCCCTGCCCGCCTGCTTCCAGGTCCAGTCTTGCCGTGTCCACGGGGGCAGGTGAGGACGTGGGGGAGGGGAGAAGCGGGGCGCACCTGCCGCACCGGCCCGAGCGCGCTTAACTCAACTTGGAAATCCAGGCTGCTGGAAGGTCTTTCTTTGAAATGATTTCTTTCCTTCGGCTTCCTTGAGATTAGCTATTCTGTCCCGAATCATTCAATCTTAAAGCAAACCAAGCAAAATAAAGGTTTAATGGAAAACGTAAAACTTGTAGGTAGTATAGGATAAAGAACTCCAATCTTGTTTCATCTATCTCGCTGCCTTTTATTTTTTTTTTTTAGTGGAGCATTTAAAATCCCTGACCCAACATAAAATTTTACAGGTAAATACTTAAATATGTCTCTCTAGTAAGAAAGAACTCTCCCCAACCCACATAGCCATAATTTATTATCACAGCTAATAAAATTAACAGTAGTTTGTTAGTGTTACCTAATACCCAGGCCATGTTCAGATTTCTCCCATTGTCTTAAAAAAGTGCCTTTGTGAAATTGATTTGTTTTTCTCAGGATCCAAACAAGGTCCACACATTGCTTTTGGTCAGTTTGGTCTTTAATTTATAGCAGTTCCCCTCCTTTCTTTTTGTTTTATATCATTCATTTGTTTAAAGAAACCAATAGGGGTGCCTGGGTGGCACAGTTGGTTAAGCCACGAACTCTTGGTTTTGGCTCAGGTCATGATCTCAGGGTGGTGAGATCGAGCCCCCCAGGAGCCCTGTGTCTGGCTCCGCGCTGGGGGTAGAGCCTGCTTGAGATTCTCTCTCTTCCTCTCCTTCTGCAGCCCCCCTTCCCCCTCCCCAAAAAGAAAAGAAAACCAATCATTTGCCCTGTAAGTTTCCCATCTTCTGAATTTGGCTTATTGCTTCCTTTGGGTGCCTTTTTTCCCTTTGTGTCCCATATTTCCTGTAAACTGGTAGATCTGGAGGCTTGATGAGATTCAGGGTGTTTTGTTCTGTTGGCAAGAAGACTATATAAGTGGTACCCTGTACTTTTTACTACATTACCTCAGGCACATACCTGGTTGTCCCACTTTTAATGATATCAAGATCCCTACATTGTAAGATTTGCCATTAAAAAAATAAGATTTGTTATTTACCTCTCACCTAATGGTATTAGCATCCACTGATGATAATTGCCTAGACCCCTTATTTCTTTAGAGGTTACAAAATGATGATTTTAAGATTTTTGGTATTCCTTCTACATATGTTAGCTGGAATACCTCTATAAAGAAGAGCTTTCCCTTTTCTATTATTTGTTTACCCAAAATAGTTTATATAAAAAAGGCAGTTTGATCCTTTCCCAAGGATCAGTTTCTCTTGATCAATTTTCAGAATAATTTCTGAATTGGTGCCCTAGCAACCTCTAGAGCTAATGAAATATTTTTTAAGTATTGTTATGAACTCATGGATTTATATGTAATTGAAATGCCTCCGTCCATTGGAGTTACTATTCTTTTGTGTGCTCTAATCATTCTCTCTTTGACAAATGAGAGCCCCTTCAAATTGTCTGCTTTTGATGTGACTCCAATAGGTTTTTTATAATTTCCTTGTTTTCCTGGTATAATAAGATGCTCCAGGATCATTTTGTACATTTTTGCCCTAAACTTGGATTTAGTTATCTGCCAAGGGACTCCGATTCCAATGGTATTTGGATGGAAGCTGGATGTTTCAAAACTATATTACTAATATTACTAACAGTAAAAAGCAGTGAAAACTGTTTGAGGTTTCTCTGTGGTTCTTTTTGTCCTCAGGACATTCACCAACACCCCACTTGGTATGTGCAGTTCAAAGTATCATTTTTAAGACATTTGAAATAATACTTTTTGTGTGTGTGGTTATGCCACCAACCTGATATACAGTTAGGTTCATTTATTTTATTTTATTTATTTAAATTTTTAGGAATACTTTCCATTTTTACTTAATTGTTTTTTAATTACATAAAAAATTTATAGTGTCCCTGTCATAGCTTGGGCTGCTGTAACAAAATATCATAGGCTGGAAGACTTCAACAACAGGAACTTATTTTCTCACAGTTCTAGAGGCTGGGAAGTCCAAGGTCAAGGTGCAGGCCCATTCTCGGCTCCCCAGCGAGGCCTCACTTCCTGGCTAGCACATAGCTGCCTTCTTCCTGTGTCCCCATGTGGTGGAGAGAGTGCTCCTGTGCCTTCCTCTTGTATAGGGACACTATACCCATCATGAGGCCCACCTTCCTGACCTCATCTGAATTTCCCAAAGGCCATCATATTTGAGGTTAGGGCTTCAACATAGGAATTTTGGGGAGACACATTCAGTCCAGAGCAGTTCCAAAGCTAAGTCAATCAGTAGGACCTATCTCTATCCCTGTGATCTTTTCCCCTCCCTCCCTCATAGGTAATCTTTTGTTTTTTCAGTGTTTAGTTAACTCATCCATTGTTTCTTTTTGAAAATATATGCGAATATACTCTCATATATAAATTTGTATATAAATATAGAAACCAAATATATTTGTTGCTCTCTTTCCCCATTTTCTTACACAAAAAGAAGTGTACTACAACCTGGCGAATACTAAAGACCACTGAATTGTACACTTTAAAGAATGAAGTTTATGGTATGTGCATTATATCTCAGTTTTTCAAAAGGGAAGCATACTATAAACACTGTTCTGCCCCTTGTTTGTTTTTCCTTAACAGTTTGGAGATCATTTTATATCCCTTTAAGAGCTCTTCCTCATTCCTTTTTACTGCTGTGTTATTATACTCTACATTCTTAGTTTAATCAACTCTCCCCTGTTGATGGACATTTAGACTGCTTCCACTCTGCCATGGCCACCCACACTGCACGAAGAACTTTGTGCATGCGCCATTTCAGGTTTCTGAAGGAGGTTTCGAGATTCCGAGAAATGGGACTGCTGAGTGATTGTGCATAGAGTTTTGCTTCATATTGCCAAATTTCCCTCCATAGGGGCAGTATGATTTCATCCAGTCATTTCTGAAGCCTTGGCCTCAGTCTCTTGCTGCAGGGCCTGTTCATTCTTGACTTCCCACGGGCTTGGAGCGGGGGGTGGGGGTCACAATCAAGTCCGCCTCCACTCTGCTGCATCTCAGAGGGCCTGGCAGGCCAAGCACAGGATGGGACAAGCTCAGATACCTACTCACATCCTCCTACTCTTCCCCTTCCCCAGCTGGATCCTGTTTGATGAGAAGAACTTTGAGGGTGACCAACACATTCTCTCCGAGGGCGAGTTCCCCACTCTCACAGCCATGGGCTGCCTAGCCTCCACAGTCCTGGGCTCTCTCCAGAAGGTACCCCTGGTGAGTAGCCTTGTCCAGGTCCAGGCAACCCCTGGGGCAGGAGGTGCTGCTGGGGACATGCCGGGTACCGGGTCTCTTCTCACTGTTGGCTAGGCTGCTGGAGCTTCAAGCCAGTCATCGTCAGAACCACCCCAGGTCCCTCCGAACCCATGGCTTCAAAGGCAGTTTGACTTACTAGAGAGTTATTGAGCACCCACCGTGACAGGTCGCTGGGGACGCTGAAATAAATCAGACACAGCCCTGCCTTCAAGGAACCCATGGCCACACTGACATAAAGATGACAAGGCAGTGGTGTGCCCAGATATAGAGGTGGTCTGGGGACAGGAGGGACTAGCACTCAGGTGATCGGGGGCAGGGGCCGGACTGCGGAGAGGGGCTTCTGTGCGGGAAGGAGTGGGACAGAGGGCTGGCTCCGCTGTGTGGGGAGGATTGGGGACAAGGCAGTAGGGTTGCCGCTCCAGTAAGGGAGAGGGGGAAGGATGGACCCTGGGCCAGGGAGGAGATGGAGGGAAGTGGCCCGGCCATAGTAAGGAACCAGAGTCTGGAGGACGGGGTGGGCCAGCCATGGCAGCACAGCAGACGGTGACCGCCGAGCTCCAGGCGGTGTGTAAAATGCTTCCCCTGCACTTAATCCGATGAGCTTTGTCACTGCCGTCAGCTCCCTTCTCCAGATGTGAAACAGACGCACAGAGAGGTTGTGCGACTTGCTCCAGGCCACAAAGGTGGTGACAGGCAGAGCTGAGTTCTCCCCGAGGCAGCCTCGCTGCTGAGTCCAAGCTTTATAAGTACACGTTGGGCTCTGCAGGCAGACAGACCTGGTTCTGAAGCCCAGCTCTAGGGACTTGAGCAAGTGGTTTGATCTTCTCCAGACTCAGTTTCCCTTCTGTTAAGCAAGGATGATAATAACAGCACCTACCTTACAGGGTTGTTGAGAAGTTATAATGAGATCAGGTAAAGCACTTAGCACAGAATCTGGCAGGTGGTAAGCCCTGAATACATGAGAACCGCTATAATTACTGCTATAATTACTACTGTTAGAAGCACCATTAACTGGCACTGCGAGGAGGTTTGAGGGGGCCGTGGGGGGCCCACTCTGGCACGTGCTGCATCTGAGAATCTGGGGGACGCCCAGCTGCCAGTGTCCAGGAGTCCAGGGCTCTGTGGGGTGGAGCTCAGGAGGGAAGAGGGCCTGAAATATGGATCTGGGGATTGGAGTATCTGGAATTTGGGGCCGAGGTGGGGGCTGGGGCTCTCTCGGCCTCACCGCTTTTCCATGCCCTGGCCCCAGCACTTTTCAGAGCCCTCCATTTTTCTGTACGGACTGGAGTGCTTTGAGGGGAAGGAGATCGAGCTGGACAGGGAGGTGCGCAGCCTGCAAGCGGAGGGCTTCAACAACCACGTGCTGTCCGTGCGGATCAGGGGGGGCGTGTGAGTGTGTTGGGCGAGCTCAAGGGTAGGGGCTGCTAGGGAGTGAGGGCTGGGTCCCTGGCCTCTTGCCCCTTTCCATTCCCTTCCATTCCCTGCCCCCAGCCAAGAAGGAGGGAGAGGGGCAGTGTGAGGAGGGCCTTGGACCCCAGCCTGGATCCTCCACGACCCTCCTCTGCCCTGCAAATCCGAAATCCACTTCCCGGCCCCCTTCTCCTCCCTCGGGACCCTAACACCAGGCAGAGGAGTCTCAGCATGAGAGAAAAGGAGGTGGAGAATGTTCTGACATCTGTGCCTCTCCTCCACCTGTCTGTCTATCTGTCTTGCTCTCTGCATCTCCGGCACCTGTGGGGCCCAGCTGGGTGCTGTGTGAGCACAGTGACTTCCGGGGCCGCCAGTGGCTGGTGGGCAGCTGCGAGATCACCAACTGGCTGACGTACAGCGGGACGCAGAGGGTGGGTTCCCTCTACCCCATCAAGCAGGTGGGTAGCGAGTCGGGTTGTGTGTGTCTGTGCCGGTCTTTCGGGCCGTGTGCTTCCCATGTTTCCCAAACTCAGCATTTGGGTACTTTTGTCACAATTTTGCCACAATTTTGCCACATTGTCGTTCCTCTTGAACCATTATCTACTTAATATTTTTCTCTAAACCAACTCACTTTTTGTCTTCACTTTATCCTTATGCTAGGGACTGATATCCATAAAATCATGGGTTTGGTGTGTGTGTATGATTTTTCTTTAATTGGCATTATAATAAATACATAGCCATTAAATTTTTAGCCATCTGTTTATCCACTTAGGACTAAAAATCATCTCATGTGCCTCCCTCTGGGAAACACTGGAACACCTGGAAACGCTTGGGTTTCTCCAGGTCTCAGAGCGCATGTCTGGACCTGCTTCTCATTGATGTACATGCGCATTGTTGTGGAGGCAGGGCCATGGGGCGCGCGCACGCACGCGTGCGTGTGTGTGCGCGCGCACGCATGCCCTCTCAGGGTATTTCTGTGGCTGTGACGTTATTTGTATCCATGTGTCTGTGCTCTGGAGGTGACGTGGTTGTGTGGGAGGTGTGTAAATGACTACCTGTGCCTGCTTTTGTGACACTGTTGAGACAGCGTGTGTCCTTGTATGAGGATCTTTGTGTGGCCCCTAGATTCACAGACTCTTAGGACAGCATTGCTAGAAGAAAGGTTGGAGGTTCTCTCCGGCCCCCACATTTACAAATGGGGAAATAAAGGTCCACAGAAATGGACAAGGATTTGCTCTGCAATCTTGAGCAAGTACTGTACCTCCATGGACCTCTTTAAAATGGGGATAACGTAGGGGCCACCTGGCTGGCTCAGTCGGTAGAGCATGCGACTCTTGATCTCAGGGTTGTGAGTTCGAGCCCCACGTTAGGTGTAGAGATTACTTACAAAAAAGACCAAAAAAAAAAAAAAATCTTTAAAAAGAAATAAAATGGGGATAACACATGTGATGGAGTTGTCTTGAGGACTGAAGATAAATAATGTTTGTAAAGCCCTTAGAACGGTGCTTGAGTGGGTTAGCGGTGGTTCTTCTGACTGCTATTACCATCACCACGATCCAAGGCCCCCGGCTGATCTGTGGCAGAGCCTGGTCTGATGTGTGACAACCGGGTGTCTGCCCCACACCCGGGCCAGTGTTCTTCTTCAGCACGGGTGTGTGTGCGCATGTCTGTATTCCTACTTGCATCCATCCTGTTAGCAAACATGGGGTGTGGAGTCGGCTGGCGGGGGCGGGGCTGCGTGTGTCTGTGGCTTTGTGGCTGCGGCAAACTTCTGCCCAACCACGGGGACCTGGTGCATCTCTGCCAGTGTGTCCCTGTACGTGTGGTGTCTGTGGTCGTGGGTGTGCACCACAGATGCACCCCTGATACACGTGTGTGAGAGAAGAAGCAGGGCCAAGGAAGGCTTCAGGGCAGGAGGGAGGGCTTGGGGGGCTGGGGATGCTCGTGGTTCCAGAGCTGAGGGTGTCGGGTGCCCAGCTGGGAGCATCCCTGCCCCAGGGATCTCTCACTCTCCACTCCTCCTGCACCCCCCCCCCAGCCCCGGGTTTATTTCCGCCTCTGGAATCCCGCACTGAGGGGATTCCTGGCGGTGCCAGACCACGTGGAGGACATGAAGGCGGGCCGTGTGGTGGTCTCTGAGCCCCAAGCGGGAGGCAGCTGCATCTGGTACTACGAGCATGGGCTGCTGAAGAACCAGGTACTGGTTGAGGGGCTGGGACGGGAACACCAGAGCCCCAGGCACTCGAAGGTTCCCTGCGTGGGGAAGCAGGACCTGCCCTCGGGCCAGAGAGACAGAGAGAGACACACACCTGCCAGGACCCTGGGGAGGCGGGGAAGACTCCAGGCTCTGCTCCCCTGGGCAGTGTGGGCTCCTCTCTGGGCCTCAGTTCCCCATCTGCAAAACAAGAGCGTTGAACCAGATACTTCTAAGGGAACTCCTAGCTCTGATATCCTGGGACAGACCTTGGATCCTATTAATAAGGATAGATTCACTCCACGAACATTTCCCAAGCACCTGCCCTTCCGAAGCTGACATCGTAGTGGGGGAGAGACAGAAACCATTTAAATGAGTAAAATACCTCAGTACGTTAGGGGATGAGAAGTGCATGCGAGGAAAAATCAATGAAAGGGGAACAGGGAGTATCAGTAGCTCTGACAAGGGGAGCCCTTCCTAAGAAGGTGGCATTTGGGGCGCCTGGGTGGCTCAGTCTTTAAGCGTCTGCCTTCGGCTCAGGTCATGATCCCAGGCTCCTGGGATCGAGCCCCGCGTCGGGCTCCCTGCTCGGCAGGAAGCCTGCTTCTCCCTCTCCTTCTGTCCCTGCTTGTGTTCCTGCTCTCGCTATGTCTCTCTCTGTCAAAAAAATAAATAAAATCTAAAAAAAAAGAAGGTGGCATTTGAGGGAGGCAGCCATGTAGGTATCTGCAGGAAGCGTGCTCCCTGCAGGGGGAACAGTCGCGGAAAGGCCCTGAGGTGGGAACCTACCTGGCAACAGGACTAGCCAGCTCCCCTCACTGGTGGCAGTGAAGGGAGGGCGGGAGGGAAGTAGCAAGAGAGAGGAGGTCAGAAAGGTTACGGGGGTGTGGGTCTTTGTAGGCCATGGAAGGAGCTTCGCTTCTTACTTGAAATGGGAGAGAACCTGGCTCTGTGGCAGGTGCTGTGGTAAGCCCTCTACATGAATGCCTCGTATGATCCTCAGAGGGCACTATGGGGCAGGTCTTACTCTACTCCCCATTTTATAGGTGAGGAAACTGGAGCACAGAGAAGTTAAGTAACAGGCTGAAAGTCACACAGGCAGTTAGTGTGTGGAAGCTTGTCTGATGCGAAATCCTCTGCTTTGGGAGTCAGTCACAAGAGGCTTCCTGGAGGAGCTATTTTTCCAGACCTTTTATGGGTTTTCACATGGACTGCCTGCATCAGGCAGCACTCAGAGGTTCCCATCCCCAGGGAATCCAGCACGCAGAAGGATTAAGAGATTTGCCCAGGGCCCCAGTCCCTGAGAACCAGGATTCAAAGCTGGGTGTGTGTTAAGCGTGTCGGGTTTGGCGGAGTCCCTGATGACCTCCTGGGGCCTCAGGTGGCCCCGACCATGAGCCTGCAGGTGATCGGGCCCCCCAACACAGGCTCGAAGGCGGTGCTGTGGGCTGAGAGCCGCCTGCCCCGCCAGACGTGGAGCATCAGTGAATCGGGCCACATCTGCAGCCAGATGTTTGAAGGCCGGATCCTAGATGTGAAGGGTAAGGGGGCCTGTATGTGGGAGAAGGCACCTGGGGGGGCTGCGGCCAGTGGGGTCCTCAGCAATCTCTGACCATCTCCCCATCTCTCACCCCTTCCCCCAGGCGGCCGGAGCTATGACCAGGACCATGCGGTGCTGTGGGAGCTGGCCAAGGACCGGGCGTCCCAGATCTGGACCGTCCATGTGCTCTGACCGCCCCCGTTCCCCAGCCCTGGAGGCTTTCCCTGGGATGGAATGTTTTTATAGGCTTTTTGTTGTTGTTGTAACATAAGCTGTTTTCTAATATGCTCCCAGGTACCCTCATCTTTGTGCACCTTGATATTTGGGGATGGGGTGAGGATTTGTTCACCTGCCTTCTTTGCCCTATACTCGCCCTACTTCTTTCCTCCCAGCTCTGGTTCTGGGGCTCAGCTGTAAGGCCTCCCTTGGCCACCAGAGGGAGCCCTGGGCCCAGACAAACTGATGAGTGTGGTCTTTATGCTGTCACCCCAAATGATGGGTTCCAAGAGCCGGCTCTGAGCCAGGTCCAAATGGGTCCACTGAGCTGTGGGGCACAAACAGAAGCCAAGCCCCTTGGTACCTGCCCTCAGAGAACTCACAGGCTAGTGGAGGATTCCTACAGGTAGGGTAATAACACTCAATGGTAGGATAGGAAGGGAAGTAGAAGGATGCACAGAGGAGGAACCTGAACCACTTAGGGGCACAGGGCAGGCTGCTGGGAGGAAGGGATGCTCAGCTGAGATGTGGAGGAGGGGAAGGAGTCAGCCAGGCTAGAGGGTGGCGGAGGAAAAGTGTTCTAGGGATGCAGGTAAGTCGAGGGGTGAAGACTTGGAAGTTCAGTATGAAGGAGTTGCAGCGGGCCAGGCAGGAGAGGTGAATGGGAGACACACCCCCAAGGACCTTGCCCACTGGCGTCCCTCTTAATTTCCCCCAACTCCAGTCTAAAGGCCCAAAGGTTTGGCCTCTCAGTCAAAGAAGCCAGGACAGGGAGTCTGGGTTCTTAACCCAGCCTAGAAAAGACAGGACATAGAAGAGGAACAGCTCCCTCCATCCCCCGATCTAGCAGGCACTTCTCAGCCCCTTGGCCAAGGTCCTCTAGGAAGAGACAGAGAAGCTCAAGGCCCTTGGGGGCTTCTCTGGGGCTCCCTTCCCTCCTTGCAGCTCCCAGTACCACCACTGCAGACCCAGGATGCTAGAAGTGGTTAGAGCACCTGTGTCCTTCCTGCCTTCCCAGCCTGGGTTCAGTGGGGTATAAGTGGACGGCCTCCTCGTCATCCTTTTCAGCACCCCTGGTGGACCAGTGTCCAGTGTCCGGTGAGGACAGGAGGGTGCCTGTGGGGCTGAGACCCCAAGAGCTGAGGGAGTGGGTCTCTGAATCTGCCATTCTGAAGACACCCAGGTATAGGGTGAGGGATTCTCTGAGCTTCTGCAACCGGGGATGTCCAGGGCCAGGATGGGGGGAGGCGGGTCCTCTGGGACCGTCATTCCCAAACACCTAGGGCTGGGTGAAGCACATGCAACTAAAGAGGCTGGCAGATTCTGGGCCATGTCCCTGCAAGGTGATCCTGAGGGGAGAGGCCTCCGCCCTGGGATTCTGGGGCGGGAACGCTAGCATAGGAGCTCTCTGGTGCTACCTCTCCTGCTGGGGGGGGCAAGGGAAGATCCTTGGTGCTGCTGCAAACCAGGCTCTTGGAGTCCGGCGATGTGCAGTGACCACACGCAGGACCCCGCTCCAAGTACAGGACAACTTTATTGATCCCCAGCTGGGTGCCGCTTGCCCCCCCATAGCTCCAAGGCACTGCCTCTCAATTCCCACAGCCTGGTCATCTCTGGCATCAACCCCTCCCAGGGACGTGGTGGTGGTGGGGCGGGGGGCTTCTCTTGCTAGTGATGGTGGCAGCTGTCTCAGGGGGCCCGGAGCTAGGGCTGAGGCATGTCACCTCAGCTGAGGTAGAAGAGCTGGACGAGGGTGTTAGCCAGGAAGAGAAAGACACTGCTACCGCCTACGTTGCTGAGTGCTGGGGATGCACTCTTGGGTTCCTTGGTGGTGGTGGCTGTGGTACCATTTCCCAGGACTCCAGTTTCTATCTGCAAGAGAAGTGGGGCAAGCTCAGGGCTTTCGAAGCTCAGGTTATTTAGAGACCTAGTTCCCCTACCCTGATACAATAGTTCTCTGGTCTCTGTCCCCCATGACCATGACTTCTGCCACAAGGTCTTGTGGGGACAGGACCTTCCTGCCTTGGCACAGGCAGGGTCAAAGGCGGTTCCTCCCATGGAAGCTTCTTTTCACCTCCGCCAAGCCACCAGCTCCTCCAGCATGTGGGAGACAGGAACCTGTGTCTCAGCCCTTGACCTGACTAGCTGAGCTAGGGGCTCAGCCTCTCTGAGCCTACTTCCTCATCTTCTGAATGAGCCCATCACAATCTTGAGGTCGTGTGAAACGAGGCTGGGGAGAAGACACTGGCAAAGTGTGGGTGGGCGAGGAGGTGGGGAGGGTGTGACCTCTTGCACGAGGAAATCGCCAGATGGTGATCCAACTGTTCTCAATGCTTGACCAGGCTACAAGTAAAGCTGCCCCTGATGGAGATGAAGCTGTTTTTGATGGTGATCAGGCTGTTCTTGATGCTTGATCAAGCTGTTCTTGATCTAGAACTTGATGGCTCTGGTCTCCTATGAGGGCTAGCGCCCTTAGGGCACATGGGATGCTGCCAAATCTGCCTCCTGGAATAGCAGTTGAATTTGAGACTCCAGCTGTTTCTGGAGTGGGAGATTTCTATCTTCTTTGCATTCCCGAACACATAGGCTTTTCTCCCTGGGGTGGTTCCCTGCTATCTCCAGGACCAGATCTAGCTCCCCTTGAACCTGTCCTGGCCCCTTCCCAACAGGGCCACTTCCCCAGCTTCCCTGGGGATTGATGCCATCCTTCCTCACTCCGAGCTGTCTCCCCAAGCCTTGTCATTCCTATTCCACATCACCCCCCTGTGTGCCTCACTGTGCCTGGCACCCTGCGAACGCTCCCCAGCCTCAAGCAGTCTGCGCCCAGCCAGAAGGGCTGGAATGCTGGGACCAGGCCCCCTGAGTCCTGGGTTCTCCTGCTGGGACCCTCTGTTCTCCTGGAAGAAGGCTGAGTGCCCAGGAGCCTGCATTTCTTCCCTCCCCTGCCAGGCAGGTCTGGGGAGTCCTGGGTGGTGGTGTCGGGGGCTCCAAGGGGCTGTTCTTACCTGAATCAGAACCAGGAGACTGATGCTGAGTAGGAGGAAGAAGGAGCCCTTCATCCTTGGAGAATCTTGGTGGCTGTCTTGGTAGCAGCTTCTAGAGATGAGCGCAGGCTTGTCTGCAGGCCTCTTGGCTTGGCTGCTTTTGAACCAGGAGGCAGCAGAGGCGGGGTAGAAGCAGGAAGAAGGAGGGCCTATGGGTGTGGGGTGGGGTGCTTCTACTTTTCTGCAGACCTCATGATTGAGGACACCAGGCCCTAGGTTCTAAGGCCTGCTGTAGATGGTAGGTGCTGGATAGGGACTGAGGCAAGTGTTGGGATGGGAGGTGGGCAAACCAAGGGAGCCTCTGTGGGACAGTAAGCAGGGCCCTGAGCTTGGAGTCTTGCAGAGTGGGGAGTGAATCTTGGTCTAATTACCTATAAACCCTGAGACCTGGGCTAGCAACTGTGCCCCTCTGAATCGTTAACGCCAAGAGCTGCCAGAGAATTAAATATAATTAAGAATATTGGAGCAAGGGATAGGAGCTAAAAAAGAGACTGAGATAGGCTTAGGTTTCAAGGTAAGGTTGTAGCTGGCTCCACAGTTTCAGAACGAACGTTTGGGGACCATGAAAACTTAGGGTTAATAGATTTCTGTGAAATCAAAGGAGCACAGCTTTAGGAATCCAGAGACTTAACTCCTGGGTGAGCCCATTCCCTCCAGACCTCAGGTTTCACCTTTCAAGTGAGAAGGCTGGAGTGGATGATTATTTTAAGGCCAGAATTTTGTGATTTGGAAACAGAAAATAGCAGGTGGGTTGTTTGTATTGCTGACCTTAACAATGAAACAGTTATTTGATCCAAAACGGGTTTATTCAGGAATAGAAGAGAACTGCAATTCAGGACCAGCAAGCTACACCAAAACCCAGAGGCTAGCCCAACAAAGGAGAGAAACCTTATTTAACGGAGAAGGAGGAGGAAGTTGGGAGGAGTTGTTTTGAACAGAAGTCTAAAGGAGAGAAGGCGGCAAGTCCAGGGTGCTGATTTCTCATTGGCTGAGCTGCTGGGGTGGTCCACTTCCCTTTTCCTGCTGGGGTCTGTAACCGACAAGTCTTTCCGTAATTGAGGTTGGGTGATATGGCCTGAGAGCTCCCCCTGCTGGCCTCTCCGCTCCATTTTAGTGAGGTTTCCTTTTCTTTCCACATTTCCTCGTTGTGATCAAGATCTTTCTCCAAAAGCATCCCTGATCAAGAGTCCGGTTTTCCTAATTCAGTGACCTTCTGTTCCTCAGTGCCAGAAGGGGTCTTCCCTGGGTGTCATTTCCCAAATGAAATTGTACAGGTTGGAAATTCCCATTGGAGGAAGAAGGAGGGGAAGCAGGAGAACTAACTCTCAGGCACTTCCGGCCTTTAGTTCACATTTATCAAGAACGTAGTATCGGAGATCATCTCCTTTTTGGGTATATCATTTTAGAAAGGTCTGGCAGGCAACAAGTACAGAATCAAAAGTAATATGACAATTCCAAAGATAAAATTTGTGGTTCCAAACCAGGACCCTAGGCCTGAAAGTAGCCAACTGAAAATATTGGCATTTATTCCAACATAGGGGAGAAAAGTTCTCCCTGTGGAGGCAAACCCCCAATGACCTATGCCTCCCGGAAGTGCCTATTTAACTTGGTCATGAATGCAAAACAGTGAATACCGAAAGAGCCCTTTGAAAGAATTCACAGAGGGCATTTGTGAAGACACAGTGCAGGTATGACCATGAAGCAATAGTTGGTTAAATTTTTGCAAAACAGCAAAACTTCAAATATGTTTTAAAAACGGTATTCTTGGGGCGCCTGGGTGGCTCAGTTGTTAAGCGTCTGCCTTCAGCTCAGGTCATGATCCCAGGGTCCTGGGATCGAGCCCCGCATCAGGCTCCCTGCTCTGCAGGAAGCCTGCTTCTCACTCTCCCACTCCTCCTGCTTGTGTTCCCTCTCTCGCTGTCTCTCTGTGTCAAATAAATAAATAAAATCTTAAAAAAAACCCCACAGTATTCTTATCTCAAAAGAACTCTTTGACATGAAATGTGTTATCAGTAATATAGCTGGTAAAGCTGTAAATTCAGAAAATATGAATTTGGATAAGAATTCAGAGTCTGTTAATAGTTCACATGAAAAAGAGAGACTTTTATGAATCCTGAACCTTCTAACAGGCCTAGTGTGGACATCTTGGCAACACTGTCTGTCGGATGTAGTCGGCTCAGACTCCGGGAAATCTTGACTTTCAGGTCACCAGGTGGTGGGCGGGTCCAATCAGGGTTTGGTGCTTTCCTGACTTGTGTCATGTGAATCCAAGATTCTAGGCCTGGGAGTTTGGCTAGCAACAGCTGAGAGGGACCTCTCCCACGAGGCTGAAAAGTCTTTCTGGAATGTCTCTTTTCCAATAGACAAAATCTCCAGGTTGCAGGGTATGGTGTTTGAGGTCTTCATCTCCCAAGAGTGCAAGATGAAAAGATTGCTCCACCAAAGCATGGTTATTCTATTTATTTATTTATTTGTTTGCTTATTTAGAGAAGGTGGGGGGAGGGGCAGAGGGAGAGGGAGAGAGAGAATCTTAAGCAGGCTCCACACCCAGCATGGAGCCTGACCTGGGGCTAAGTATCACAACCCTGAGATCATGACCTGAGTCAAAATCAAGAGTCGGACACTTAACTGACTGAGACACCCAGGCGCCCCAGCATGGTTATTATTTGTTTAATTTAATTTAATTCAATTAATTAACATATAGTGTATTATTAGTTTTAGAGGTAGAGTTCAGTGATTGATCAGTTGCAAAAACACCCAGAGCTCATTACGTCACATGCCCTCCTTAATGCCCATCACCCAGTTACCCCATCCCTCCACCCCCCTCCCCTCCAGCAACCCTCAGTTTGTTTCCTATAGTTAAGAGTCTCTTATGGTTTGTCTCCCTCTCTGATTTCGTCTTATTTTTCCCTCCCTTCCCCTATGATCCTGTTTTCTTTCTTAAATTCCTCATATGAGTGAAATCATATGATAATTGGCTTTCCCTAATTGACTTATTGCACTTAGCATAATACCTTCTAGTTCCATCCATGTCGTTGCAAATGGTAAGATTTCATTTTTTTGATGCCTGAGTAATACTCCATTGTATGTATATATCACATCTTCTTTATCCATTCATTTTGTTGATGGACATCTGGGCTTTCCATAGTTTGGCTATTGTGAACGTTGCTACTATAAACATTGGAGTGCAGGTGCCCCTTTGGATCACTACACTTGTATCTTTGGGTAGATACCTAGTAATGCCATTGCTGGGTCGTAGGATAGCTCTATTTTAAACTTTTTGAGGAACTTCCATACTGTTTTCTAGCGTGGCTGCACCAGCTTCCAGTCCCACCAGCAGTGTAAGAGGGTTCCCCTTTCTCCACATCCTCACCAACATCTGTCATTTCCTGAGTTGTTAATCTTAGCCATTCTGCCTGGTGTGAGGTGATATGTCATTGTGGTTTTGATTTGTATTTCCCTGATGCCGGGTAATGTTGAGAACGTTTTATGTTTCCATTGGCCATTTATATGTCTTCTTTGGAGAAATGTCTGTTCGTGTCTTCTGCCCATTTCTTGACTGGGTTATTTGTTTTTTGAGTGTTGAGTTTGATAAGTTCTTTATAGATTTTGGATACTAGCCCTTCATCTGATAAGACATTTGCAAATATCTTCTCCCATTCTGTCAGTTGTCTTTTGGTTTTGTCAACTGTTTTCTTTGCTGTTCAGAAGCTTTTTATCTTGGGGCACCCGGGTGGCTCAGGTGGTTAAGCGACTGCCTTCGGCTCAGGTCATGATCTCAGGGTCCTGGGATTGAGCCCTGCATCGGGCTCCCTGCTCGGCAGGAAGCCTGCTTCTCCCTTTCCCACTCCCCCTGCTTGTGTTCCCTCTCTCGCTGTCTCTCTCTGTGTCAAGTAAATAAATAAAATCTTTAAAAAAAAAAAAAAAAAAGAAGAAGCAGCTTTTTATCTTGAAGTCCCAATAGTTCATTTTTGCTTTTGTTTCCTTTGCCTTTGGAGACATGTCTAGCAAGAAGTTGCTGCAGCCGAGGTCACAGAGGTTGCTACTTGTGTTCTC
Organism: Mirounga angustirostris; assembly: GCF_029215605.1. Classification (NCBI taxonomy): domain Eukaryota; kingdom Metazoa; phylum Chordata; class Mammalia; order Carnivora; family Phocidae; genus Mirounga; species Mirounga angustirostris. Next base: position 170,661,996 of record NW_026991712.1, read on the forward strand.
CTCTAGGATTTTGATGGATTCATGTCTCACATTTAGGTCTTTCATCCATTTTGAGGTTTTTTCTGTGTATGGTGTAAGAAAATGGTCCAGTTTCATTCTTCTGCCTGTGGCTGTCCAATTTCCCCAACACCATTTGTTGAAGAGACTGTCTTTTTCCACTGGATATTCTTTCCTGCTTTGTCAAAGATTAGTTGACCATAGAGTTGAGGGTCCATTTCTGGACTCTCTATTCTGTTCCACTGATCTATGTGTCTGTTTTGGTGCCAGTACCACCTAGCATGGTTCTTTTTAATGGAAGCAATTACGCCTTTACTATATTGAAGTACGACTTCTTTTATTAATTGTGGGTCAAAGGAGGCAGGGGCCAAGTGCATTGGACCTACTGTAACTATCTCAAAGGGTGAGAATCTATGTGTTCCCAAGGGGTTGGGTCTGAGATTTAGAAGGAAAAATAGCAATGCGTCAGGCCAAGGTATTTGGAGGGTTTCTACAAATTTGCCAGTTGAGTTTTAATAGTGCCATGTTCGACTAGCCCTGAGGATTGAGGATGGCACGGACAATGAAAGTATTGCAAAACTGGCCAAACAGCACAGACTTGTCAAAGCACCTGCCCAGTAAAATGGGTTCCCCAATCACTATGATGTGCAAGAGGGGTTCCCCAGATAGGGATAATGTTTTCTAACAGAATTTTAGCCACAGAAGAGGCAATGGCCTGTCTACAAGGGAAGATTTCAATTCAGTGAGAAAACACAAACCATGGGGGCGCCTGGGTGGCTCAGTTGTTAAGCGTCTGCCTTCGGCTCAGGTCATGGTCCCAGGGTCCTGGGATTGAGCCCCGCATCGGGCTCCCTGCTCTGTGGGAAGCCTGCTTCTCCCTCTCCCACTCCCCCTGCTTGTGTTCCCTCTCTGGCTGTCTTTCTCTCTGTCAAATAAATAAAACCTTTAAAAAAAAAAAAAAGAAAGAAAGAAAAGAGGCCTTCCAACTTCACTGATAAAAGATATCATTTTGATATCAAAAGATATCATTTATGGGGTGCCTGGGTGGCTCAGTTGTTAGTTAAGCATCTGCCTTCGGCTCAGGTCATGATCCCAGGGTCCTGGGATCGAGCCCCGCATCGGGCTCCCTGCTCCGCGGGAAGCCTGCTTCTCCCTCTCCCACTCCCCCTGCTTGTGTTCCCTCTCTCGCTGTGTCTCTCTCTAGCAAATAAATAAATAAAATCTTTTAAAAAACCACAACCCCCCCCCCACACACAAACCATAACTAACATATTTATATTGATGAGACGGGGCGAGTGTCCAAACTCAAAGGGTCCATTAGGCCATTTAAAGTGTCTGGGAGCAGTGGCAACAGATTTCCCTGGATTGTATTTTGGACAGGGGGGACGGGGGGGGGTAGGCCCTATGGATTCTGCCCATATCAGCTGAAGATTTTGCCCATAAGAAGGGTGGTACGTGATCCAATAGGGACTAATGATCATTGTCCCCAGATTCAGCTATCGTGCCATTAGAAGTAGAGCAAATTAAAAAAGTCAAAACTCATTTAATTCACTTGCTTAGCTATTTTGATGGCTACCATCAAATTCTAGAATTATTTCCCCCTTTTGGGAGAAGAAAATTCTGGCATGGTACTACTCTCAAGAAATCTTGGCCTGATGGGGTGCCTGGGTGCCTCAGTCCGTTAAGTGTCTGATTCTTGATTTGGGCTCGGGTCCTGGTCTCAGGGTCATAGGATCAAGCCCTGCATTGGGCAGTGCAAGTCTGCTTGTCCCTGTACCTCTGCTCCTCCCCACACTTGTGCCCTCTCTCTCAAATAAATAAATAAATAAATAAATAAATAAATAAATAAAATCTTAAAAATAAAATAGAAATCGTGGCCTAATAAATGAATAGAGACAGAAGAACTTCAGAGAAAAAGGTGTGTCTCTCAAAGAGCCAAAATGAAAGAGAATAGGTACAGACAGAGGAACTTGTTGAGGTTTATTAGAGACCTCTCCATTTGAGCTGTTTAGTACTCCTTGCGCAGGGGCCATACTAATCTCCCTATCATTCCAGTTCTAGTGTATGTGCCGCCAAAGTGAGCAAACTGTTTTAGTGCCCCAAGGCAGGTGCTGTTTTATTGCAGTGGGGCTGAGCACTGATAGTGTAGGGCTGGTATCTGTAAGGACAGAGATTCACTCTCATTCTAGAGAGTGGTTTCTCTGAGCTGATAAAGACGAAGGACTGGGAAGAGCCTCTGTAGTTCCTCAGAGCCCCGACAATGGGAATTGGGAGGACATTAGAAAGGCTGGCTAGGGGGCTAAAGATGCCGGGGGCACTTGAGTTTGTAACCATCTTTTCTCCAACGTCCTGGCCCTTTGCAATAATAGCTGAAACTGGGACATTTTTTGGTTTTGTTTAGGGGCCGGATTTGCCAGAGTGGAAAATTAATTTTAACAGTCTTTCTTTTAGGTGACTCATCTAGGGTGCAAGTGACCTGGTTTGCCAAATTAACTAAATCTGGAGTGGACACAGTTTCCCATTCCATCCTGGTCCTTTCAACTGAAAGAGAAAGATCCTGGTTCAGCCCATTAATAAAGTCTCCCCGAGAGGATCCAGCATCTAAAGGAAGACCAGAGTTTTCTTTGAAAACAATGTGAAGTTGATTACAATCGTCATGAACGGGTTCATCAGACTTTTGTGTGCAAGCCTGAATTTTGTTCCAATTAAGAGGCTTAGGGAAAGCTATCGCCATTGCTCAGTGGAGGTTTTCAGCAAGTATTCTAGCCATAAGTTAGGGGCTTGTTTTTTAAAATCCTGTTCATGATGTGCCCATCAGGCAAGTTTTAGCCAAGGTTTGGCCTGGTCCTCAGCAACAAACTAACTGATATAAATCTGAGAAACCAGGTTGGTAAGTTTGAATAACTATTAATTCTTCAGCAAACCTATGAGGGTCCTCAGTCAGTTTCATAAGAAACTCTTTAACTATGGCTCACAATTTGGCCTTCATCCAGGGAACAGAAGACATTTGGGGGTTATTTGAATCCTCAGACGACTTAACTTTAAAGGGACTGTGTGGGGGCACCTGGGTGGCTCAGTCGGTTAAGCGTCTGCCTTCGGCTCAGGTCATGATCCCAGGGTCCTGGGATCGAGTCCCGCATCAGGCTCCCTGCTCGGCGGGAAGCCTGCTTCTCCTCTCCCACTTCCCCTGCTTGTGTTCCCGCTCTCGCTGTGTCTCTCTCTGTCAAATAAATAAATAAAATCTTTATAAATAAATAAATAAATAAATAAATAAATAAATAAATAAATAAATAAAGGGACTGTGTGTTTGGAAACAAAGGAAATGGGGGAGGGAAAAGAGAGGCCTCAGAAGCCCTTTTATCTTTAGTTGTTTGTTTGCCTTGGTCCAGAAATTGTACTTTGTAGAGAGGCAATTTTAGAGTCCTGATAACATTTGGAAGCTTTAAAACATCAAAAGAGGCATTTCATGTCATTTTGACAATTTTAGAGCCATGGCTATTCAATTCAGTTTTGAGAAAAGTAAGTTTGGGGTGATTGAAAGCTCCCCATAATGAGCATTTGTGTTCTAAATTACTTTTGGTTAAGTGATCCATTTAGTTAGAAATGCACATGAAAAGGGACTGAAATTTTTAAACATAAAACCAGCTGGGGTGCCAGAAAGGGGGAATGCACTCTCAAAGCATTTTGATTACTGGGATCCCAGTTCTTACAGGCTTTTCTAGAGGGGGGAGAAAAATCCTAAACAGCATAGTTCCAATAGGAATAGCCCAGTTCCCCAAAGCAGTCAAACCAAAAGCCAGACAAGTACTCTTAGAAAGGACAAATCCTGGGGCGCCTGGGTGGCTCAGTTGGTTGGGCGACTGCCTTCGGCTTAGGTCATGATCCTGGAGTCCCTGGATCGAGTCCCGCATCGGGCTCTCTGCTCGGCAGGGAGCCTGCTTCTCCCTCTGACCCTCCCCCCTCTCATGTGCTCTCTCTCTCTCATTCTCTCTGTCTCAAATAAATAAATAAAATCTTTAAAAAAAAAAAAAAAGAAAGGACAAATCCTTAAAACAGATCCTGAATAAAGCCCGGAGAACACAAAACACAATGAGAGTGGAGCTCAAATTCCAGCAGAGACTCACCTTCAAGCTCCAGTGTCAGTAAGAAAGCAGTGAGCTCAGTGGTCCCGGTGAGTACTGGCACCTGCTTGCTCACCCGCCTTGGAGTTGTTGGCAGTGGGGAGGGGATAGGGTCGTCTCTGGATCCCACTTCTGACACCAGGTGATGTTAACCTTGAAAATAAAACTGTCAGTTATTTTACCAGCAAAAATGGGTTTATTTGGGCATAAGTAGAGACTTACACTTTAGGACAAACAACCTACAGCAAATACCATAGGCTAGTCCAACAAACAAAGGAGAGAAACATTATTTTATGGAGAAGAAGGAGAAAGTTGGGAGGAGTTGTTTCGAACAAAGATCCAATGAAGAAAAGCATGAGTTCAAGGTGGTGACAGTTTCTCATTGGCTGAGTTGTTGGAATAGTTGATTTCTTGTAGGAGATGCAATGTACCTCTCTTCCTGTTAAGGCCTGTAATTGATGATTCTTTCCTGTGGACACTTCTTTTCTTGGGGTCCGCAACTGACAATTCTTCCTGTAATTGGCCTTGAGTGATATGGCATGAGAGCTCCCCCTTCTGGGCCTCCCGACTACATTTTAGTGAGGTTTCCCTTTACTAATTTTCACAGTATCAATCTAGGATGGTTGGGAGGAGGGCTAGGGAAGGGACAAGCTGGTGACTAAACTGTAGCAGAAGGGATTTGGAGTGGAGATGGCCATGAAGTCCCAGGGAGGGGTGGAGGATGAGATAAATCACAAAGCTGCTTAGATGGTGCTCTATTCTTTTTTTTTTTTTTTTTTAAAGATTTTATTTATTTATTTGACAGAGACAGAGAGAGCGAGAGCAGGAACACAAGCAGAGGGAGTGGGAGAGGGAGAAGCAGGCTTCTCGCAGAGCGGGGAGCCCGATGCGGGGCTCGATCCCAGGACGCTGGGATCGTGACCTGAGCCGAAGGCAGACGCTTAACGACTGAGCCACTCAGGCGCCCCGGTGCTCTGTTCTTTATACATTCTCTCACTTTATTCTCTCATTGGGGCTCTGTGATAGATTTTCTTTTTTTCTTTTTCTTTTTTTTTTTAAGATTTTATTTACTTATTTGAGAGAGAGAGAATGAGAGACAGAGAGCATGAGAGGGAAGAGGGTCAGAGGGAGAAGCAGACCCCCCGCCGAGCAGGGAGCCCCATGCGGGACTCGATCCCAGGACTCCAGGATCATGACCTGAGCCGAAGGCAGTTGCTTAACCAACTGAGCCACCCAGGCGCCCCTGTGATAGATTTTCTAATTATCTCCATTTTCCTGATGAAGAAACTGAGGCTTAGATATTAAGTGACCTGTCCAAGGGAGTAAATGGTGGAGCCAGCCTCATTTGAACTTGAATACAGGTCTGTCTGAAGCCACAGCCATGTATGTAACCTCTGGGGCTGCCCTAGAAGTCACTGATTCTTTGCCCATCTCCCTCTTAGAGGATCCAGTGGTTGTCCGTGAAGCCCAGCTCTAGCCTCACCATATCACCCTACCTTAGTCTATTTTGTGCCTCATTTGCATGCCAGGTAGTAAAAGAAAACCCCTCTACTTCCCTTCTATCGTTTTAAGCCTCCTGTTGCAAACTTTAGAAAAACCTGAATGGGCACTTAGGGGCCTCCATCCCTGGTTAAAAGGAAAGAAAGAAAAAAGAACTGAGAGTGAAAACTGGTGAGAGAAAGCCAGGAAGTGGGGAGGGAGGGGGTAGGAGTCTTGAGGCCCCTGGAGGGGTGTTGGTTCAGGAGAGAAGCGGGAGGAGCCCTCAATTACCTATCACTGGGGTCTAAGCCCTGGGAGGGAGGGGAAGGGGGTTGCAGCACGTATTACAATATGGTCTGTCCTGCACCTTTCATCCCCACTAAGGGCTGTGATCCAATAGTACCACAGAGCACCTTAAGGTAAGTCTTCCTCCATCCGTCCATCCATCTGCCCATCTACCCATCCATCCATTTCAGGCAATTTATTGACACCTACTGTGTATGAGGCAAGATGAATGAGTGAGGGTCTCTTCACTTGAGTTCATAGTCTAAGAGGAAGACACATACTGTAATAATCACAAAACTGAAGAAGAAATGCCATAATGGCAGCAGGACCATTAGAATGCAGAGTGTAATTCTGCTTGGGAGGAGTGGGCGTATTCATGGAGGAAGGAACACTTGAGCTAGTCCTTGAAAGATTAAGGGGGATTTTCCCAGGGGAAAAAGGCAAAGGTGGATGTTCTCACTGGAAGGAGAGGCCTGAACATAGGAGAGAGCATGATAGTTTCTGGAACACTGAGAAGGATGGAGGGCATCTTTCTGAAGGCCCTAAATGCCAGTTAAACTAGAGATGGTGGGGCATGAAAGATGCATAAATCAGCCTTGACATGGGTGGGAAGAGGGGAAGATGGGAGAGATGGCGAGGGTTTTATTCTGAAAGGAATGTATGGACTTCGAGGACTTCTCTCTCCTTTATTATTTACCTTTCCCTCCTCAGCTGCTGGGACCCAATAAACTCTTTAACCCCAAAGGGGTCATAATTGATAAGAGTCTTTCAGGAAATGGCCTAAAAGCAGAGGACTCTGTCCATTCCCAAGAATAGAGACTTCCAGAATCATCTAATGCCAGGTCTGGGGTCTACTTCTTCATCTTGCATGTGGGAAAACAGGCCCAGAGAGAGCCTTGTTCAGGACTTCCCTCCTCCCAGTCCAGAGTCTGTTCATGTTGTCAAACAGTGAACATCTACCCTGGGTTGGAATGAAAAAGAGGACGAGTGTCCCCCACCCCAGATGTCCAGAGGGAATCCTTGGAAGCTAGACAGAGTAGCCTCTAATGTCCTCCCAACACTCAAGTCTCATGTGAGCCTAGAGACCTTGCAAATATTTCCAGAACCACCTAAGATGAGGGATAGTGAAATCTAAGAAAAATAACTATTAGGTGAGCTTAGACTCTAGTTTTGTTTTCATAACTTTGTTTCTGGAAAACACCTTTTAAAATCAATAATGTGACATTATGAGATTTAATTTGCACAATAATTCTATGAGGTAAGGGGTGCCTGGGTGGCTCAGTCAGTTAAGCATCTGCCTTTGGCTCAGGTCATGATCCCAGGGTCCTGGGATCGAGCCCTGCGTTGGGCTCCCCTCTGTACAGGGAGACTGCTTGTCCCTCTCCCCTTGCCCCTCCCCCCCACTCGTACTCTCTCCCATTCTCTCTCTCTCAAATAAATAAATAAAATCTTCAAAAAAATAATCCTATGAGGTGGGTTCTATTAGTATCTCTATTTTATAGATAGGGAAACTGAGGCTCAGTGAAGTAGCTTGAGCAAGAACCGCCAGCTACAAGTGACAGATCCCAGCTTTATAGGCTTGATAAGTTATGCTGACCCATAATATATCCTCGATAAACGATGGCTATAATTATTTTCCAAGTTTCTATGTGAAAATATATACTTGTTTTATAATAAGGCTCTGACTTCTCCCAATAAATGTTTTTTAGAAAAAAACGAATAGACTGGCCTACCAGGGTAGATAGGGCTCCCACCTCTTTCACATGACCTAGGTGTTTGTTGAGTGTCTGCTGCTCCAGGATCTTAGGCTTCAGGTCCTGGGTAGGAGGGAGGTATGTGGGAAACCCTGATGCCTGGGTAAATGCCAATCCATGCTCCCCAGGCTCGCTGAGAAGGGAGGCAGTAGGCAGACCACAGCAGGGCTCGTGAGGCCAGACCACCCCCTGCCCCCGCCTCCCACGCTGTTGATCCTTGCTTACCTTCAAGAGCAGAATGAGCTACCATATGATCCAGCAATTGCACTACTGGGTATTTACCCCAAAGATACAAAAGTAGGGATCCGAAGGGGTACGTGCACCCCGATGTTTATAGCAGCAATGTCCACAATAGCCAAACTGTGGAAAGAGCCAAGATGTCCATCGACAGATGAATGGATAAAGAAGATGTGGTATATATATACAATGGAATATTATGCAGCCATCAAAAGGAATGAGATCTTGCCATTTGCAACGACGTGGATGGAACTGGAGGGTATTATGTTGAGTGAAATAAGTCAAACAGAGAAAGACATGTATCATATGATCTCACTGATATGAGGAATTCTTAATCGCAGGAAACAAACTGAGTGTTGTTGGAGTGGGGGGTGGGGTGGGAGGGATGGGGGGACTGGGTGATAGACACTGGGGAGTGTATGTGCTCTGGTAAGCGCTGTGAATTGTGCAAGACTGTTGAATCTCAGATCTGTACCTCTGAAACAAATAATGCAATATATGTTAAGAAAAAAAAAAAAGAAGAAGAAGAAGAAGAAGAAGAAGGTAGCGGGAGGGGAAGAATGAAGCGGGGGAAATCGGAGGGGTAGACGAACCATGAGAGACGATGGACTCTGAAAAACAAACAGGGTTCTAGAGGGGAGGGGGATGGGAGGATGGGTTAGCCTGGTGGTGGGTATTTAGGAGGGCACATTCTGCATGGAGCACTGGGTGTTGTGCACAAACAATGAATCATGGAACACTTCATCTAAAACTAATGTTGTAATGTAAGGGGATTAACATAAGAATAAAAAAATTAAAAAAAAAAAAAGAGCAGAATGAATATAAACAAGGTGACAATATAAAGTTGCTGACCATGGCTTCAACCCCCCCAAAACACTTGGCCCCGCATAACCTAAAGCTTTCTCAACTCATATATCTCAAGCCTCAGAGAAATTTCTGGGAGAAGCTCAGTGGCAAGAGGGCTCTCCCACCTCTCACTTCCAGTCACACTTTCCACCTGAACCCCTCCCTTGGCCTATCTTTGCTTGCCTGTTTCACCAAAGTGGGAACTTCTAGAAAGAGCACAGATTCTGGAGGCAGAGTTCTGGGGTTGAATCCACTTTTACTGATTACCTGCATAGTCCTTAGCCAATCTCTTCACCTCTCTGAGCTTGTTTTCTCATCTGTAAACCTCATAATGCTGGCATCTGGCACTTGGAAGGCACTCATTAATTCGTAGCTCCCTTCAGCTTCCAACTGGTGTGTAAGGAATGCCTCAAGGAGCTGGCCCTCCCCTGACGGCAGTAGATTAGAAAGTCAAATGGAAAATATTACAAAGTGCAGTCTGAGATATGCAAGAGTTTTGGTGGTTGAGCCCAGGTGTAAGGAAGTTGGTCATCTATTTTTAGATCATCACTGCTGAAAGGTTGAGAGATAATGATAAAGATAGTTAAAAGCAGGAAATGTTTTTGAAAACTTACTCTGTCTGGGTGTTTGCTAGGTACTGTGAATAATTATTTCATTTAATCCTCAGGGCAACCCTGCAGGGTGAGTATTACCCCATTGTATGGATGAAGAAACTAAGGTTTCCTTGCTCAAGGACACACAAGTCAGGCACCAGGACTCCTGAGGCCAAAGTCCATACTCTTAATTAAACTGCCTCTGGTTGATCTAACCTAACATCTTACTTTTTTAGATGAGGCTGGGGAGGGGAAATATCTCACTCAAAGACAATGTCTTATCAAAAGGCAAAGTGAGGGGCACCTGGGTGGCTCAGTCGTTAAGCCTTTGCCTTGGGCTCAGGTTATGATCCCAGAGTCCTGGGATCGAGCGCCACATGGGGGGGGGGGGGCCCTGCTCAGCGGGAAGCCTGCTTCTCCATCTCCCACTCCCTCTGCTTGTGTTTCCTCTCTCGCTGTGTCTCTCTGTCAAATAAAATCTTTAAAAAAAAAAAAAAAAAAAGGCAGAAGGAGTCTCACCTGAACTTTTACACAAAGGAATTAGGATTTGAGCATCCCTGTAGGGCGCCATCTGGTCAAGAAGTGAGCAGAGAAATTCGGATTTAGGAAACACTTATTAAGTGCTTGCATCATTTCAATTCATATTCAAAAAAAGCCCCCGAGATGTACTGGACTGATCAGATGGGGAAACAAGAGACTCAGAGGTATAATCTCCCCCCAAATCAATTTAGCAAAAACGGTTGCACTGTCGGATTACACATTAAGATTTCAGAGGCTTCATGAATCTAACTCCAGGTTCTTTCCTTTCTCGGGGTGGAGGCTGGGGGGGTATAAACGATCCCTCCATTTCTCTAGATTCCGAAGGCGTTCACGGCGGTGGATTCTGGGATTTGCAGTCCCGCGAAGAGTTTAGATTCGTGGGCCAATAGAATTCGAGCACAGGCGGTGGTTTCCTGCTGGGACCCCCTTGAATTAGCCAATGAGAAGCGCACGGGTCCTGGTCGCCCGGGAAACCGCGTGACAACAAGATGGCGGCGCCGCGGGACGGCTCCGTGGCGTGCGTGGTGAGTCCCGGCTCAAACCTTTGCGGCCCCGGAGTCCCGCACGCAGGCTGGGGCCCTCGCCCCGAGAGCCCGAGGACCCGCGGGACCCGCGAGCCCCGCGGCCGGGTGGCCCAGCAGGCTTCCGCGTCCTGGGAGCGGCTTCGGGCCCCCGCCTACCGTGGCTACGCGAGGAGGCCGGAGGAGGCGACGCGGCTCCCAGGGAGGGGTTAGGTCGTGACTGAAGTCGCGTCGTGAGCGCTTCCAGCTGGAGAGTGAGGGCTTGAAGGCGTGCAGCCGGCCGGGCCCTGTCGGCGCTGGAGAGCACTGGGGCCTGGCGTGGGTTGTGCGAATAGACCAAGTAGGCGTGCCGGAGGATGAATCAGTCAAGCACAGCCCTGACTTGGGTCCTAAAGATGTAGGGGAATGGGACTCAGCTTTCCTCTCAAAGCCCCGGCCTGAAGGGAAGACAGTCTAACCTTTATGAGTCTCCAGCCTGAGGGGGAAGTCAACAGTTGGCCCCTGGAAGCCCCCATGTGAGGGGAGTTGACGTGGCTCTATCCTCAGCGCCCCCCTTCCCCCTCTCCCCGGGTCTGAGGGAGGAGACACAGTCCCGCGCTCAGGAGTCCCCAGACTGATAGGGAGATGCAGTCATCACCCCCAGGGGTCTCTTATCATCCATGGGAAAGTTAACCTGGAGACAGTGTGTTGGATTGGCCTGAAGTGAGACAGGAAACCGGGAAGTCACTTGGCGGCCGTCGTGACAGCCCCAAGGAAGGGCAGGGAGAGCCCCACGAGGATGACCAAAGTGGGTATGGAAGGAAGGAACTGTATGGGAGACACTGCGGAGTTTAATCTGCAAAGTCTGGCGATGGATGGGGTTAAGAGGAGGAAGGAGAGGAAAATTTTGGGTTGGATGATGGGGTCCCCTAAAGAAGGGGGAAGTGGGAGGAACTTAATCTGAGGGAAGATGTTGGGTTTGGTTTGGGGACCAGGTCCCTTTTTTTTCTGTGATAGCTTTGTTGAGATAGAATTCCCATACTATTCACTTCACCCCTTTGAAATATAAATTTCAACAGTTTTTAGGATATTCATGAAAGTTGTGCAACCATCACCACAATCAATTTAGACATTTTCATCTGTCTAAAAAGAAACTGTACCCTTTAGCAACTACCCCCATTTACCCCCCAACAGCCTCCAGCCCTAGGCAACCACTAATCTATTTTCTGTCTCTAGATTTGTCCATTCTGACATTTTATATCAATGGGGTCATAACAATATGTGGTGTTTTGTGACTTTCCCTTAGCATAATATTTTCGAGGTCCATTCATGTGGTGACCTGACTTCCATTTCTTTTTATTGCCATCTAATACTCCACGGTAAGGATATACCAGACTTCTTTATCTGTCCGTTAGCTGATGGACATTTGGGTTATTTCATCTTGTGAATAATGCTGCCGTGAACATGTAGACGAGTTTTTGTGTGGACATAAGTTTTCATTTCTCCTGGGTAGATACCCAGGAGCAGAATCGCTGAGCCATAAGGTAACCTTTTGAGGAACTGCCAGATGGTTTTCCACAGCTCCCGTGCCATTTTCCATTCCAGCTAAGGTTCCAATTTCCCCACCTCCTCACCAATACTTGTTAATGTCTGTCTTTTTTAAACTAGTTTCTTCTGAGGGGTCCTTATGGTGATAAGAATTTGGAGATTGATTGTGGTGATGGTTTCACAACTCTGAATATACTCAAAACCACTGAATTGTACTCTTTAAAAGGGTTAAGTATGTGAATTAGATCTCAATAAAGCTGTTTTTTTTTTAAAGGTCAATACTGTATGTGTCCATTTATGTAACATTCTTGAAGTAAGAAAACAGGAGTGGTTGCCAGGGGTGGGGGATGGTACGGGTGTGACCAGAAAGGGTTGGCATGAGGGCGATCCTCAGGGTGAGGGAATCTCTGTGGTGATGGAGTAGTTCTTTACCTTGACTACGGTTACCTGGAATGTCCATGTGGGTGACAAAGCATAAAAGGATACACACATGTAGTGTCACTGTTGGGAGCAACTGGGTGAAGGGCACACAAATCCTCTCTACTATTTTCCTAATTTCCTGCGAATCTATAATAATTTAAAAATAAAAACTTAAAATATAACTAAAGAACAGACAAAAACAAACAAAAAAAAGAGGAGTTAGCCCAACCAAAGGAAGGGTGCAGGTTGGAGTGGGGACGCCATTCCAGGAGGGGGTTCCAGGCCAGGGGAGCTGCGTGTGCCAAGGCCTGTGCATTTGAGGCCGATCTGGCTCAAGGTGGGGTTGGGGGAGATGGGAGAGTGAGGTCAGGAGACACAGGCAGGGACCTGATCATCTCTGTTACAGAAATTTGGGAATTTCTTTTCTCTGGGCGAGAAGGAGCCATTGGGAGCTTTTAGCTAGGAAGTGACATGTTAGCTTTAGGTTTCCGAAGATCCCTCTGGCTGGAGACTGGCTCAGAGAACCAGGAGGGGCTGTCACACTTGGCCACACAAACCATGAGGATGCCTGGACAAGACAGCAGGGACGGGGACAGACTAGGGGCAGATCGGGAAGGCTCGTGGTGGGGGTGAGGAAACGCAAGGCCTGGGGCATGAGTCCCAAAATCTGAATGAAAACAGAGAAGCTGCCTCCAGATGGCACGGCTCCCCTTGCTGGGAAGCTTCAGCGGCAGGGGGAGGCCATGCCGTACATTTTCAAAGGGCAGCTGCCTTGGATTTGTCCTCAAAAGACTTGATTCAGGCCCTGATGGCGATCTTTTGGTTCTAGGGTTTCTAGATATTAGCCACATAATATACTTAATTCACTGAATAGAGTAGTGGCCTTTCATTCCATCCCTGATGTACATTCATCTTTCCAGAAGGAAGAGAGAAGGAAGGGAACGAACATGTATGAGTGTCCTTGGTGTATAGTAACAAAAGCCATAACAGCCACATTAAAAAAAATTTTTTTTAAGATTTTATTTAATATATATATTTTTTATTTTTAAGTAATCTCTACACCCAACATGGGGCTCACACTCACAACCCTGAGATCAAGAGTTGCAGTCTCCACCGGATTGAGCCAGCCAGGTGCCCCCACAATTCACTTTTTTTTTTTTTAAAGATTTTATTTATTTATTTATTTGTCAGAGAGAGAGAGCACAAGCATGGGGAGTGGCAGGCAGGGGGAGAAGCAGACTCCCCACTGAGCAGGGAGCCCGATGCGGGACTTGATCCCAGGGTCCTGGGATCCGAGCTGAAGGCAGATGCCCAACTGACGGAGCCACCCACATGTCCCACACAGTTCACATTTTTATTTTTTATTTATTTTTATTTTTTTAAGATTTTATTTATTTATTTGAGAGAGAGAGAGAGCACAAGACGGGGGAGGGTCAGAGGGAGAAGCAGACTCCCTGCCGAGCAGGGAGCCCCATGCGGGACTCGATCCCGGGACTCCAGGATCATGACCTGAGCCGAAGGCAGTCGCTTAACCACACAGTTCGCATTTTTAAGTGCTTCCTTTTAGCGTGGCACTGGGCTACGTGCTTTATGAATGTTATCTCTGAATCCCCTTGATAACCCTACCTGTCTGGTACTATCACCAGCCCTACTTTATATCAAAGAAAACCCAGGCACGGGTTAGCCTGGTGGACAGCAGAACCTATGCAGAGCCTGGGCTCTTGACCTCCCTTCCACACGGACTGTGCCTTGGTCGCATCCTTCCCTTGGTTGCCCCTCTGTGGCTCTGAGAGTCCGAGTGACAGCTGGGTTCTTGTAGGAGGGGACGGGACACTTGAGCTTTGTGTCAACCAGCTCCGTGAAGGATGGATAAAAGCCCCAGACCTTCTAGGTAGTCTTGTGTCCTGGCTCTAAGTTGGGAAAGTCCTGGGCTCCTGGCCCACCTCTGTTCCCCCCCCACACACACCCATCGCCCTTGCCCAGCCAGGCCAGGGGCCTCCAGGATCAGAGCAGAGAGTAGGATATCCAGAGGATCAGGCCGACATCAGGCACAGGGATCCTGAGGCCAAGCTCCCTCCAGAAACCTCTACAGGGGCGGTGGGAAGAATTGAGGGCTGCTGCTCCCTGGACAGTGCTCCTTCCTAGGAAAAGAAACCAGGGAAGAGGATGTTTTTCTGGTCCTGAGGCCCTGGGCCCCCTCTCAGCCCGCAAGGACTGACTTCCTTCTTTCTTCTCAGGGAGTCCCTGACAGCTAGAGTCTAGAAGTAGAACTATGAGCTCCCCTTTGGCCTCCCTTGGCAAGACCCGAAGAGTCCCCCTGCAGTCAGAGCCTGTGAATCCAGGGTAAGGAACCCGCCTCTGCTGGGGCGGCGGGGGGGTGGGGGGGGCGGCGAGGGGGGGGGGTCTTTGTGTTCACGCCCCTGCCTCCTCTTGGCCCCTGTGGACTAGGAGAATGGCTCCTAGTGTCTCAGGGAAAAAATGAGGAGTCACATAGACTTCCTGACCACTGTATCTTTCTCTGTATAAATTCTTCAGACAGAGAGGCTCCACAGCATGTCCGAGCGAATGCGGGCTTGTGCCCTGTGCCAGGGGGTGGGCTGGATGGGAGTGGCGCAGCCCCTGGGTACGCACGGTTTGGGTGTCCATTTGCCAACACCGATGGGCCGGCGCCACGTGCTGGGCCCTCAGTAAAGGGAATCCTTTACATCTGTTTTGCGCTTTCATCCTTTTGAAGCTTTTTTTTTACCTCTCTCCTTGCTCTTCTGAACACCGCTTTGAGTCATTTGAAGGCCAGGGAGATCTAGGGCAGCTGGGGTCCCACAGCCATTTCAAAGCAGAGCTGGGGCTGGGCTCCTGGGCCCGGGAGCTCTTGTGTCTTCCACCCAAACCTCTGCCCTTCAGCCCTTCCCCGCCCTTCTCCGCTGGGATGAGGGGACACCTTGAAGCCTGTCCCTTGGCTTGCCCCAGTGCCGAGGATGGGTTTCGGGGAGGAGATAGCCTCGGGAGGCAGAGGCCCGGCCTCCATCTCGTTTAGGCTTGGCTGGGCACCTAGTGCAGAGCCGCTCCCCTGATGACATTCCAGAGGGTCCTAACTTGTCTGTCTTCCTTTTCCTTCCTGCCCGGGTTCCCAGCAGGCGAGGGATAAAAATTTACGGAGATGGTAAGTGCAGGTTCTGGCCTCGTGTCCCCCCCACCTTGTACCTGTGGTGTGTCCCTGGGGTCGTGCCGATGGAGAGAAGGAGCAGGATGGTGCCCTCTGTCAGAACCCCCATGCCTCCCTGAGGACAGGACTTGTGGCAGCTCCCTGATTCAGAGGCCCCGCGCCCTTAGCAGAGATGTCACTGCTAACGTGGGAAGCCCTCCACTCACTGTGGGGTTGGCTGGTGGGTGCCAAGAAGCCATGGGGGTCAGACCCCAGCTCTCCTTCCCCTGACAGCCTCCCCCAGCCCATTACTGCCTTTCCCCCCAGAAGCCCCATCCTCGCTTGGCGGCCCTGCCTCCCGCAGCCTCAGACCTTGGCATCCCAACTCCATTCTCGCTGCCACCATGTGGCCGGCATCGGCTACTCGGGTCCTCCCGGGAGCCAGGCTGGGAGAATTGCAAGAAAGCCTGCTCTGGTTGGATCGTTGCTCCCTGACATCCCACTTGTTCTATCCGCATACACTTGGGGGTACAGAGTATAGGCTGCTTCACCCGGGCCAGAGCCCAGGGTCCCAGTTTCCTCTGGGCCTCAGCCCCAGAGCAGTGACCTGGGCATCCCTGTCTGCAGAAGACGAGGCAGATGTGCTGAATAATGGACTTGGCTCAGAAGAGAGGCTCTCTGTCCCTTCCTGCTATGGCGCTGTAGGTGCCCCTGTGAGGAGACAAGGTGAGAACAGAGGCCTAAAGGGGTCTGGGTCCCCAGCAGCAGGAGAGGGTCTCAGAGAGGGGGCGAGGCCCAGAGAGGCATGGACCGACTCTTGCCTGCTGTGGGTGAGCCCCCGGTCCCCAGACAGCCCTCCTTGCCTGGTCTGTGCTGTCCCCAAAGGGCTGTGGTGACCCCGATCTCAGAGGTGCCCAGATGGGGCTCACCCGGCAGCTTCCCAGAGGAGGGAGGGTGGAACGGGCCTGGGCACCGGGGAGACATGGGCAGGTAGGGTCAGAGTCCGCTGCAAGCCCAGAGGAGCTGGGCATGAGGCTAGAAGGTTCCCCTAGCTGTGATACCTTGGGTAAGCAACAGTCTGTCTCTCTGCATCCCATTTCCTCGTCTGTGAGGTGGGAGGCATTCCTCCACCAAACACCACTCCACGCGACAGGACAGGGAATTGAGGTGGGAAAAGGAGACCAGAAGAGCCTGGCCCCACAGCCTCTGCAGCCCACAGTCAGGCTGTCCTGCAGTGCAGCTGGGGACACTGTTGTTAGCAACCCCAGTAACTAGCTCCTCCCCTTAAGGAGCCGTCCCATGCGCTCTCTGCCTCTCCCCTGGCGTCTGCTCCTCACCCCACTCTCATTGTCTGTCCCCACCGAGGTCACAAACAAGGACTTGCCTGTCCTGTCTCCCTTCGCTACACAGCAGCATTCCACACGGGTCACCGTTCCCTCCTTCTCAGAGCGCCCTGGGCTCTTGGCCACCATGACACTGCTCTCGGATTTCTTCCTGCCTCCCAGGCTCTTGCCTCTCTTTGCTCGCTCCTTCTTTTCCTCCCAGCTTTTGAGTGTGGTGCTCCTCCCCTGGGTTCTCCCCTCCCTGTGCCCCTGCTGCCTCCGTGAGCTCATCCACGCTCTATGCACAGACCGGGTCCAGATGTCTGTATAGCCATTACAAAGCTTTGACTACAAGGCAGAGAAAACCCTTACTCAGCTAGCATGAACGTTGAGGAGGACTTGCTGTCCCACATAGCACGAAGTCCAGGAGGCAGCTCTAGGGTTGTTCATCCATCCACTCAAAGACGTCATCGAAAGTCCAGGTTTCGGGGCTCGGTCAGTTAAGCGTGTGCCTTTGGTTCAGGTCATGATCTTGGAGTCCTGGGATGAGCCCTGAGTTGGGCTCAGCAGGGAGTCTCCTTGTCCCTCTCCCACTGCCCCTTCCCCCAACTCGTGCTCACTCTCTCTCTCACTCTCTCAAATAAATAAATAAAATCTTAAAAAAAAAGAAAGTTCAGGTTTCTCCATCTTTCCACTGAGCCCTCCTTTGCATGTCGGCCCACATGGCTGTGTGGCGACCCGTGTAGATCCTGCTTCACACACAGGGCAGCCTGCAGGGGGAGGAGAGGGCCCATTCCTCCCTCTGTGTCTCTCTTGGTTTCTTTTCCCCAACTTTTTATTTTGAAGAATTTCTAGCCTATAAAGAAATTAAAATAATCATACAGTGAATACCCATATGTCTGCCATCTAGATGCAACAGTGAGTGACATTTTACCACTAATTTGCTTTCTCTCTGTCCATATACACCTGTGTATGAATGTAACTATATATATATTTTGATGAACCATTTAGAAGTCAATTTCAGATATCATGACATTTCACCTCTGAATGCTTCAGTGAGCGTCTCCTCCGAATAAGGAAGCACATGCCCATAGTACAGGGACGGCACCCAAGAATGTGGATGACTCGGTGATGCTCTCGAGCCCCTCTTCTGCGCTCAGATTTCCTATGTTCCAGAATTAGCTCCTAGCTATTGTTTTTCCTGATCTAGGTTCTAATCTGGGTCATGCACTGCATTTGATTGTTACAACTCTAGAACAGTGTTCTTGCCTTTTTAAAAAGTGACACTACTCTTCGAGGAGTCCAAGCCCTGTGTCCCTCAGAGAGCCCACATGCAGATCTGGGTGCTTGCTTGTCTTCCGTGCTGACTCGCTCGTCTATCCGCAGTGTTCCCGAAAACTGAGGCACACTGTGGGGACAGCATGAGCTGATATAGGCAAAGTATTTTGGACAGTCTCTATTACCTAGGTGGCAGCTACTATTACTATTCTTCTTTCTGCTTCTGGGGATCCCTGTCCCCCTCCACTGGACCCCCACACTTCAGCCTCTGCTCTAGGCCTGGGCTCCAGGACTTTGTCTGTTTGGCAGACCCCGTGTTCCATGACTCGGAGCTGGTGGCCACCTTGACCAGGAAGATGCGGGATCTGGAGCAGCAAGTGAGGTCTCAGGCTGATGAGCTGCTGTCCAAGGTGGGACCCCGGCGGGGACAGGGCCAGGGTCTGGTCTGAGGGGTGGAAGGGCCCAGGCTGGGGAGGCCAGTGAGTTTACTACCGCAATAGGCCAGAGCGGGTGGGTTCTAGAACCATCTCTCCCACGGAACCTCCCAGCCCAAGGGCCAGCTATGGCCTGGGGCTGCTCTGGGTCCCTGTGCCCTGAGCAGAGAGGCTAAGGGTCTTCTCTAGAGCTGAGTAAGGCCAGTGGTCCTAGACGAGGTGGCAGCAGTGGCTGCTGGCGCTGGGGTACGTGGGGGTGCTCCCCGCCTCTCCTCGCCACAGTGGCACCACAAGGGCATCTGAGGGATAGGAGCAGTGGCTGCGCCAAAGGGGGGCGAGGGGCAGGGTCTTTAAACTCCCCAGTGCCCCACAGAGGCAAGGAGTTTGGGTCTTCCCATCTGGAAGGGGCTCCCTTATGCTCTGACAACCCCCGGGTCTGCCTGCCCCTCCCTCTCTTGCTGCTGCAGGATCGGAAGATACGGGCCCTGGAGGAAATGGTGCAGACGCTCCAGGAGCACCAGGGTAAGAGGCCCTCGGTGGGCTGGTCAGCCCTCCTGGGGCACCTCCCCTGGGCCGGGGGCCCCTGGGCATCAGGGCTCCGAGAGCATTAAGCCGAGCCCTGTTGTGGGGCCTGGGACAGCCGAGCCCAGAGTGCGGCCACGACACACCAGGACAGTGCCGTCCTCTGGGGGACTGAGTCCCCGGAGTGCGGACACAGCCCAGCCCTGAGCGCCGGGCACGCCATCAAAAGTGTGGAGGACCACAGCCCCCTCAGGAGCCTCAGGGGCATGAGGTTGGGGGGTGGCGGTCTCCTGAGAGTCCGGGCCTCCCCTCTCAAGGTCCCGGGAGAGGCCAAGAGGCAGTTATCAGGGGGACCCCTCGAGTTCTCGAGGGGCAGCTTCTCCAAATGGCCCTGAGGGCAGGGCGGGGGGCAAGGCCGCAGGTGGTCTGGCCACGTCCCTGCTGGCCCCACAGTGCTCGGATCTTTCCCGGCAGGGCCGGTGACGGAGCCCCGGGAGCTGGAGACCACATGCTTGCGGCTCCAGCGGCAGGTCGGCGAGATGGAGGTGAGGGAGGCGGTGGCGCAGGGCCGCCTGCCCCTCAGGACCTGGCTCTCGGCCCCCCTCCCGGGTTTCCCTCCTCAGGACTGACCCAGAGTCGGAAGAGCCAGGGAGGGTCTGGCGCCCTGACCCCGCCAGCCCCTGCCAACCTGCTGGCTCTCGCCGGGAGCCTCTCCGCTCCAGCCACGGGCCTGCCTCTGGTTCTTTGGCCACCTCGAGCTCTTCCCACCTCAGGACCTTGGCCCGTGCTGTTCCCTCTCCCCGAGAAGTATTTTTTCCCCACCTTCCCCTGGCGAGTCTTCACTCATCCTCAGTCTCAAATCGGGGTGGGGGCCCTTCCCAGGGGGCCTCACTCTCCCCCGTGGGACTGTGAGCTCCACAGAGGCAGGGACCACTCTCCTCCTGTTCACTGCTGCACAGCCAGGACCTAGCGTAGCTCCTGGCCGTGTGTGGTCACCAAATGGTCACGGCCGTCCCCTGCCTCTGAACGTGGCGTCTCACTCACCAGGTGCTACCCATTGCCCCCACTGATGTACCCATTCACACAGCAGGACCTGAACTGTGGGGACCGTAGGCTCAAGGGAGGGTCCTGGGCACACAGGCCTCCTCAGTGCCCCCCGCCCCTGGTGACGGTTCCCCCCCCCACCACCAGAAGCCCTTCCCTGGGTCTAACCTCCCCTTCTCTGCACAGAGCTGACTTCGAAAGCCCCATCCGGACTTAGGCCACAGAAGCAGCCCCCAAGCCACAGCTGCAGCTGAGGGCGCCCGCCTCCCGGGCCTGTTCTATACCTGGGGCCGCCTGAGCAGCCTGCTGAGGGTGCTGGCAGCCTGGGGGACTTCTCTGAGCGGCTGCCACGGGAGGGGGGGGCGTGCCCACAGCTTCAGGGCAGAGGGTGTCGCGGCTCCCTCGTTGGTGGCATTCACACATTGACTACTTCATTTCACTCACACAAAGTATCTCTGTGTGCCAGGCACCCTGCCAGGCACTGAGAGGTAGACGTGGTCCCTGTCCTCGGGGCTGACAGGCTGGAGGGGGACAGAGACATAAACAAGGACACAGATACACAAGGACAGTGCATATGACAAAATATTTAGATATTTAGATGGGTGACAGGATAGAGGCGAGCTGGAGTTTGGGCCACTCTGCGGGGTGGCATCGGGCAGATCTGGAGGATGAGGAGGGGACCCAGGAATGAGGATCAAGGCAGAAGAGATGCCAGGCTCCACGTCCTGCCACACAGACTTGCGCGGACGTGGATGGAGAGCAAGAAGGAGGAGAGGCGGCAAGGACCATCAGGAGGGCTCGTCCATCCGTCGTGCAGGGCTGGATTCTGTCCTCAAGGATAGGAGACCATGGGAAAGTTTGAGAGGCGTGGATGGGGAGTCCGGTGGAAGCGCAGTTTGAGTTGCGGGGGGCGACGGCCAGGGCTTGAGTCGGGAGCTGGAGCAGAGTGGAGGGATTCGAGCCTGCATTGCAGGTGGCACTCAGAGGCCTGACGGGCCATGGCTGAGGCCCAGGTGGAGGGGTTGCCGTTGACTGAGACTGGAGATCTGGAGGGGCAGAGGTTTGGGAGGTGGGGACACGGAGTCATGACCATTAGGGATGAGTTCATGTTGAGATGCCTGTGAGACCTCTAAACATGGACGGCTGGAAATGCAAAAGTGAGACGTCCGAAGGGCTGACGACGGAAACCCGCTGGGTTTGGCACCGGGCAGGCCGTTGGTGGCTGCACCTGAGTAGTTCCAGTCAGTTGTGAGATGGGGGTCGGTTAGAGTGGGTTCAGGAGGGAAAGGGAGTCAAGGAAGCAGCGACAGGAAGTGTAGACAAGTCAGAAGTTTTCCTGTGGCAGAGGGGATGGGAGGCCCAGCCCTAGAGAGGCGGTGTGTGGCTCATCACATCCTCTTGGTCCTGCGCAGCCCGTGTCCCTGCCCCTCCTCCACTCAGGCCAGACCCACTGCCATCAGGGCCGCCTTCAGTGAAGTCCTCCTGGCCCCAGACACTGTGCTTTAAGCACTCGATGTGAATGATCTTAACTGAGTCCTCCTCACACACTTATGGGCTCCAGGAGGTGAAGTGGCTTCCCGCGGTTGCAGCCAGGAAGCAGCCACAACCCCGGGGGTGCATCCCTTCTGCCCAGTGGGCTCTGGGAGCTGAGGCCTGAGGCTGGGGACCAGGAAGCTGCTGGCGGCTCCCTGAGGGGCTGAGCTGACCACGCCCCCCGCATCTGCCCCTCCTCTCCGTCCAGCGGTTCCTTGGTGACTATGGCCTGCAGTGGGTGGGCGAGCCCGTGGACCAGGAGGACTCAGACGACCAGTCAGACTCAGAGGATGGCAAGAGGGACTGGATGACAGCCAAGAAGTTCTGGAAACCAGGTAGAGTCGGGGTCCCTCGGTCCCTCCTACAGAAGGAATTCTCCAACACCACCCTGGGCTAGCAGCTGTCCAGAGGCGATGTCATTCATGCCCCTGACCCAGGAGCAGGGAGGACATCACTGACCACCTGACCTGCCACCGCTTTCTTCCTCTGGTCTTGCCTCAGACCCTCTGCTTGCTCACCTTTCAAAGGCTCCAGAGACCCAGAGATACGAGGTGTAAGAAGACCTCATTTGTCTCAGGCTCTAAAGCTTACAAAATGTTGTCCATCCCAAAGTTTTTAAAGAACGAGTCCTCTGCTTTGGAAGCTGCCTTCAGTGCCAGGCTCGATCCCCTCTTTGCGTTCCTTTTTTAGCCTTGCTTGTAGCCAGGCCATTGACCTCTCCCTCTTTCTCTGGGACTCCTCCATTCTTTATTCTGAACTTGACTGCTCAGATCCAGAGGAATGCACCCCACAGATGAGGGGCCCTAGAACTGGCCGTTTCTGAAAGCCAGGTCCATTCTCTTCAAAGAATGGAGGTGATTGCCCAGAAGGTACTTCACCAGGCTCTGGAGTCAGTCAGACCTGGGTCCTCATCTCCATTCTACTGCCCGTTCCAGGTGGGACTTGGGCACGTGACTTCTGTTCTCTGAGCCTCTCGTCCCCATCAGTAAACGGGGGTGTGCTCTTCCCTGCAGAGTTGAAGGAGTCCGCGGGGTCGACGCGGAGCACCTGGCACTGACCTTGCATGTCATCAGCCCCACAAGTAGGGGCTTTTCTTGTCCCCTGTCGCAGCCTCACGAGAGCATGGATGAGCATGGCTCCCGAGGGGAGTGTTTGGAAAATGACAATACCGTCTTGATTTCATAAGTTTCAAAACATGAGAGTCCTGCCTCCCATTCAGGCCTGACCTTTGGCCAGATCCCCCCAGATCTCAGGGCATGACTCCCTCACTGCTTTGCTCTAAAAACATCACTTCCCACTTTACACCACTTGCAGCTTTCAAAACGTTTTCATGCACAGCCTTGACACAGACCAGGGGTTGTTCCATTTTATAGATGGGAGAACTGAGGCACTTAAGAAGTTTGGAGACTGTTGAGTGAAGGGGGCAAGACTTAAGGCGGAGAGCCCCTTTAGGAGGTGGTTCCAGTCATCCAGGCAGGAGATGAGATGATGTCCAGCGGAAGGGTGATCCTGGCGGGCACCGCGAGGAAGGGCAGGGCAGATTTAGGAGGTGGAGTCCGTGGTCTCGGTGACTGTGCATCAGGCAGCAGACAGGAGGAGTCAGGGATGGCCCTGGGACACCCCGTCCCGGGTGGGAGGTGGAGCCCTGAAAGGTGACGTGCTCTAAGAATGTTCCAGGGTCTAGCGCCAGAGGTCTGGTGCCACTGCCGGCCGGAGGGCAACCTTGCTCCTGGCCGGAGGGGTGGGTGCCGCCCGGCCCCTTTGGGGATCAGCCCAGATAGCTGGTTTCCGGACCTGGCTCTGTGGCTCCTACCCTCTCCCTGCCGAAAACAGCAGCCCTCGTTCTGCTTGGGTTGTTTGTTTACGCTCAGAGTAAGTGGGCTCTGAAGCCAAGTGCTTCAGAGCTAAAGTAACTTGTGAAAACCACTTGGCCACACGCTCCCTCTGTGCATCCTTCTCCTCTTGCTTTCCACCTTGGGGGGCCCCAATTTAGCCCTTCTGCCAGCTGAAGAACATGCTCTTCATTTCCAGCAGCTTTTCCTCCTGGCACCCCTCTCTTGGCTTCTCCCTCCTCCCCCCGCCCTTTGTCCCCAGGTGCCAGGCTGCTGCTGCCCCAGGGGCCCCCCGGTGCACACAGCCCGCCTCTTGCTGGCCCTGATACTCTGGTGCATTTCTCTGGCTCTCCCCCCCCCGCCCCCTCCCCCCGCCCCGGCGGAGACCGCTGCCCGCGGGGCCCCAGGTGGCCGTGGGCGGTGGGCGGGGCACCTGCATGGGGCTCACCGGCCTAGAGCCAGGACTCTTGCCTTGGGGAGGAGGGTTCTCTGGCCCATGGAGGGGACCCAGCAAAGGGGAAGCCTTGTAAGGACTTGGCCTCAGGCTGGTTCATTCACCCCGCCCCACCCTCCCCACCAGTTAACTGAGCATGAAATAGGATGCCAGGTGCTTCAGGGTATGCGGAAACTTGAAAAGGACAGTCCTGCTCTGGTGCACCCCATTGCCAGGTGTTGAGCCTCAAGGCTGAGAGCTCCTTGCTCCCCCTTCATTAACCCCTCTGAGCTCCCCACTCTCACTCATCTCCGTCCTCTCTGAGCTCCTCCTCCCCCTTCCCTGCCCCCTGTGAACTCTTCCTCCTCCTCCCCATCCCCTCTGAGCTCCTCCTCCCCCTCATCCCTGTCCCTCTGAGCTCCTCCTCCCCCTCCCCTGTCCCCTGTGAACTCTTCCTCCTCCTCCCCATCCCCTCTGAGCTCCTCCTCCCCCTCATCCCTGCCTGCTCTGAACTCCTTGCTCCCTCTTCCCTGTTCCCTGAGCTCCTCCTCCTCATCCCTGTCCCCTCTGAGTTCCTCCCCCATCCCTGTCCCCTCTGAGCTCCTCCTCCTCATCTGTGTCCCCTCTGAGCTCCTCCCCCTCATCCGTGTCCCCTCTGAGCTCCTCCCCCTCATCCTTGTCCCCTCTGAGCTCCTCCTCTTCATCCCTGTCCCCTCTGAGCTCCGTGTCCTCATCCGTGAAATGAGGAGATGGCCTGTTGATGCCCAGGCCACTGAGAGCATCGAATGCCATAGTGCATGTGGAGGTTCTCGGAGGCCACTGATGGTGGATGAACGATGACTGAGCCGGGCTTGCTTAGCCCCTGTCAGCTGCAAAGTGCCTAGCATGTGTGCAGGATCGGTGGGGGTACCTGGGTGTCCAGGCCTGGACAGTCCAGCATGCTGGGACAACCCTCTGCACAGGACGAGGTGGCGATGGGTGGCACGATACTCATCCACGGGGGCCAGAGAATTGGCCGTGACCCTGGCAGTGACCAGACTCTCAGGGCCTGATTTCTTTCCACCAGCTCCACCGAGGAGCAGGATGAATGTAGGTCCCCAGAGCAGGGCCAGGCATGCGGACGTGTGGAGATAGCCAGTCTGTTTCCTGTCCGGCCTTTGCGTGAGGTGTGGGGACAGGCGTGCTGGGGCCCCAGGGCACCAGCTTGGTATTCACAGCCGCAGGTGGCCCTTCTGCGGGTGTGAGGAGCCAGCCCAGAGCAGGCCTACCACCCAGCTGCCGAGAGTGGCCGGGTCTGGCCCTCGTCCGGGCTCCGCGGCCTCCATGGCGGTACCTAACCCCGTGCATTGTCGCTGCTGTCACCCTGTCTCCTTCACCCGAGTACGAGCTTGAGGAAGGCAGGACTCTGGGTGGGGGCACAGCCATGATTGTCAGGGCCCAGCGGGGCTCGGACGCTCCGGACATACTAGTGGGCTGGAGGGAGGGAGGAATGGATCCAGTATGTGCTTCTTGAGCACCGATTCTGGGCCAGGCCCAGGGCTGGATGTTCTAGCCTACATTCAAGGAGTGCGCACTGGTTGGAAAGACAGGCAACCAGGAAGGAACAACAGCCTGGGATTAGTGCCGCGCTCCGGAGTGGGCCCGAGGGCTCTAGCTCAGGACGCCAAGTCTCTGGGACAGGGGCTCCCAGCAAGGCCTCTCAGAGGAGGTGGTGGGTGAGCACCCTGTGCCGGTGGTGAGTGAGAGGGTGGGGTGTTATACAACCGCCACCGTCTGCCAGGCACTTCCTCTGAGCGTCACAGCCACCTGTGAAGTGGGGACTTTTATTGTCCTCATTTTATAGAAGAGGAAGTCAAGGCTCAGAGAGGTTGGCCCACTTAGCCAGGATCACAAAGCTTGGAAGCAGTAGCCCTGGGAGGATGGCTCCAGAGAGTGACGGAGGAACAGGTTGATGAGAGGATGGGGAACCTGGGTTCCAGGGATCTCAGGCTTTGGGCCATGGAGCTTGGTCTTGATCTCCATGCCTCCCCAACTCCCCTTTTTGATAAACTCATGGGCGCTCAAAGTCGGATGAGACCTCAGAGATGATTTCTCCCCGCACCACACCCCAGGGACCCCAGGGAGCAGTGTCCGAAGCACCAACATCGAGAGGCAGCCTGTGTGGTCTCCGAGAATAGAGGCGTGGGGTCACCTGGGCCCCGAAAGCTGCATGACCAGGAGCATGTCACCTTCCAAGACCCCATCTCCTCATCTCTAAAACGGGAGCGCTAATTCCTGCCTCTAGGTGCCCAGCACTCAGTAAACACTCACTGAGTCGTCCTTACAGTCAGTTCCCCCCGCTGGATCTTGCTGGATGGGATAAGGGTTCATACTCTCTCCCATGCCGTGGACGGGGAGCTGCAGCTCAGAGAGGAAATGCCTCAGGAGACCTCTGACCTGCCTTCTGCCATGTGACCTGGCCACAGGCCAGGCCTCTGTGGCACACTCCCCGCTCTGTGGTGCTGATGCCGGGCTTCCTGCCTTATTCTCAGGCCTGGTTTGCCCGGAGCTGCGCTTCTGTCTCCTGGGCCCCTGGTCTCCCTGCAGGCCACTGCCCCAGGCCCACCCCGCGTGACTTCTCAACGTCTTAGCCCCACTAGCTGAGATCCTGCAGGGCTGACTTTGTCAGCAAACTTTTTTCCCTCTAGCTGCTTCTTGGCATCCTCCCTGGGCTTCCACCTGCCCCTTCCACTGTCCACCACCCCATGTCCTTCAGCTCCCTGGAAAAGCCTTGGCTGCAGGATGCAGCCGGCTTGGCAGTCAGTGTATCCGAGTGGCCCCGGGGCAGCGTGGTGCGGTCTCCGGGGCCCAGTCATCTGACCCTTACAGGCCTCGCTTTTCCTGTCTGTAAGAACATAGGGATAGGGGCAGGAGTTCCATGAGACGAGCTTTTCTGTTGTTATTTTTACGTTTACCAGTGTGTTCTGAATGTAGTTCATTGTTGAAGAGAAAAGTGGCTTGATATTGTTCTGACTCACACCAGGGATGCCCAGGATGTTCTTTAAGTTTTTCCTGGGCATCTCAGGAACTCCAGGGGACCCCAGGAGGAGGTGGGGGGCAGGTGCCGCCCCTACAACCTAGCAGATGTAGGGGAGGGAAGCGTCCAGCTGGGGCCTTGAGCAGCCACAAAGGCAACAGGAAACCACGCCACCCGCGTCTACTTCCTCGGCACAGCCACGACCCCTCCAGAGCCACTGCCGCTGCGAGGAGAGGAATTGGGCCCCCAGAGTCCTGACCCACATCCTGCCACAGCTTGGCTGTCCTGGTACAAACAGGAGGTCTTGTAGGGTTACACCCCAGGGCAGGACTTACTTGGGAGCCAGGTCCCTTCAAGGACCGACGACGGGCCCCGGCCTGTCCCCCTCCAGCATCACACCCGCTCTGCTGCCTTTCTGTTCCGGCGTCTGTCGTAGCTGTCCCCGCCGCCCCCCGAAGCTTAGGCACACCTGTGCGTGCAACACATTTTTCAGGAGGCCAAAGTGTCTGTCAGCTTCTCAAAGAGGTGTGTGACCCAGAATTAGCTGCACAGGCCAAGGCCCGCTGCATATCTGTTCCGTCCAGCAGCTGTCCCAACATCCACCCCCCCACCCAACAGCCGTGTGTCCCTGCCTCAACCTCCCCTTCCTGATGGTGCGGGCGGGTGGGAGAAGCAGACTCAAGAGTCAGCCCCTCCTCTAATTTGCCAAGTGACCTGGGGCAGCTCATTTTTCATCTCTGTGGACCTGTTTCCTCATGTGTAAAATGGAGATGAGTGACTCCCGCGTCATAGCCTCTGGGTTGGCCCGAGGTCCGCGTGTGCCAGGTAGAGTTGGCGACGATCACGCACTGGACGGAGTGCGTGCTCCGAGCTGGCCCTCTCCCGGTCACCGTCCCCGGCCCTTGTGGGGGGCGCTGTGGTGCACAGCATTACGTGCCCAAGGTCACCCAGGTGGAAGCTGAGGAGCCGGGGCTTGAACCCAGACAGACGATCCAGAGCTGACACAGGCCGAGCTCCGCTAGGAGCAGCCATTAGCCTTCTGTAACCCGTGGTTTCCTCCTCCGAAGAACGGGGGTGATCACGGCCCCGATGGCAAAGGGGTTGGAATGAGGAGAGGGGCACAGTAGGTATTAGGGCCCTAGCACAAGGTGAGTGTTCAGTACAAGACAGCTGTTAGGGGGCGGCAGCTGTCCTTCTGCCCCCGCCCCCGGCCTGGTGGCCGCTTTCGGAGATGCCAAGGCCGCTGCTTAGCGCGGACGCCGGGGGCCATGGGAGTCGGGGCTGCTGGGACACAGAGGCTCATGGGTGTTTATCCTCCTGCCAGGGGACTCACTGGCGCCCCCCCAGGTGGACTTTGACAGGCTGCTGGCCGGCCTGAAGGATCTCAGTGAGCTGGTGGTAGACGGTGACACCCAGGTGACACGAATGCCCAGTGGAGCGCGGCTCCGCGCCCTTGAGCCCATCCCACTGAAGCTCTATCGGAATGGCCTCGTGATGTTCGATGGGCCCTTCCGGCCCTTCCATGACCCCTCCACGCAGGTAGGAGTGCTGGGGAGGGGGGGACAGGCCGCTCTGGTGGCCTGGCCCGCCCTCACTCACCATTAGCTGGAGATGGGGGGCAGCTCAACCCACCCTCCACAGGTACCCAAGCCCACGTGCGACTTGCAGAGCGTACCCCCAACCCCACCCACGTCCTGGGGCCCTGAAAATGCCCAGAGCGTGACCCCCTGGGTAAAGCCAGGGGCAGGGCCCGCCGGCCAGGCAGGAAGCGGGGCAGGAGGCACCGCACGGGTCCAGCCGGGCCTCACTCGTCCAATCCCTGCCACAGCGCTGCCTCCGAGACATTCTGGATGGCTTCTTCCCCTCAGAGCTCCAGCGGCTGTACCCCGACGGGGTCCCCTTTAAGGTGATGGGCTGCTCCTCAAACCACCCTGTGTGAGGAGCTCGGAGCGGGTGGGAAGGCATCCCCGGTCTGAGGTGGGAAGCCACTACCCCCCCGCGGGAGCCCCAGGCTGGTGACGTCTCGAGGAGGGTGAGCCTCAGCCAGGCTGCGACGGGGGCAGGGAGGCTGCAGGGGCCACAGCCGCTCAGTTAGCCAGGGCGGCGGCTCGAGGCTACGCAGCCGGCAGTGCCCCCTGCTGGCGCCCTAGAGGCACTGCCCTCCCCATCCAGGACACCTTGCCGGCCTGGGGTCCCCGAGGTTCTCTGCAGAAGTGGCCTGGCTTGCCCCAGAGGCTCCTGAAGCCATCTGATGGGTGTGGAAGGCAGTGCTATGGGGGGCAGATGTTGGGACTAAAGGACAGGGCATGAGCCAGCCCCCTGCTGCCAGGGGTGGGTCGGGGTGAGATGAGGGCTGCGGTGGCGGGAGCTCGTGAGCAGCATCCCCGAGGTGGTGCATCAGACCACAGCCGGGGTACGCGAGGGAGTGTGCGCCGCCACCACCTGGGCTTGGAAGACCGTGTGAGTCATGATCGGGGGTGTCTGAGGCAGTCCATGCCCTCGCCTAACACCCTGGTCCTCGCTCCCTGGCTGGCTCCTGAGAGGGGCTGTCTGGGGAGGATGTCAGGACAGCGGCTCCACCTGGCATGGCGAGGGGTGTTACAGGAGCCGGGCCCAGGTGGGGGACCGTAGCATGAACTGCAGCTCTCCGGCCCTCTTGGGGGCCTCAGTTTCTTTATCTGTAAAATGGGGATTACATCAGACTGTCCCTTGAGCCTATTCCTGATGGGGGGGGGGGGGCACAAGGAGGCCTCTGTTTGGGCCAGCAAGTGTGGGGTGGAGCCCGGGGCTGAAGGTCTAGGCCCACCGCTGTCGCCCTTCCTTCTTGCCAGGTGAGTGATTTGCGCAATCAGGTCTACCCAGAGAACGGGCTGGACCCGTTCCCAGGTGAGGGCCGCGTGGTGGGCCAACAGAGGATTCACAAGCTGCTGGACAGGATGGAGCGCCCAGGTGAGCTTGGCCCTGAGGCTGAGCCCGGTGGTGGGGGCACCGTGCAGGACAGGCTCCGGGTGGCCTCCTCCACCCATCACCCATCACTCACAGTCCCTCCCCAGGCCAAGGCTCCCAATGCACTCCTTGCAGGCTCCAGGATGACTGCTGAGAAGTTTCTGAACAGGCTTCCCAAGTTTGTGATCCGGAAAGGCGAGGTGATTGATATCCGGGGACCCATCCGGGATACCTTGCAGGTGAGGCCAGCCCTAGCTCCCCCAGCCTTCTTGGGCTCCCTGGCCCAACCTACCAGAGCAGTAGCTTGTCTGGAGACTCAGGCTCAAGGGGCTGCTGAGGAGGGCCTGGATGGAGAGATGAGGCTCTCAGGGGAGTTCCGCCATCTCCTGAAAACAATCTGGGGAGGGCTCTGGGCTGGCACCCAGAGAGGGGCTGGGTTGGCAACCATGTGGCTGTAAGAGGGGGAAAGTCGAGGGCGCCTGGGTGGCTCAGTTGGTTAAGCAACTGCCTTCGGCTCAGGTCATGATCCTGGAGTCCTGGGATCGAGTCCCACATCGGGCTCCCTGCTCGGCAAGGAGTCTGCTTCTCCCTCTGACCCTCTCATGCTCTCTCTGTCTCATTCTCTCTTTCAAATAAATAAATAAAATCTTTAAAAAAAAAAGGGGGGGGGAGTCGGAGTCTAGGCCAGGGGTGAGCCCAAGTCCTGGGCCACGTCCTTGAGGTTCAGACCAGAATACCCAATTCAGTCCTGGATCCCCCTTCCTGGCCCTTAGAACACATCATCCTCCCTCTTCCCTCCTCCCTCCCCATCCTGCTGCTCCTCCCCCATCTCCACCTGTGAAAGGTACCAAACCTCAGTCTCCTACCAGTCTGCCTCCTTCACTCCACATTGCCAAGTCTGTCTGATCTGTACATCTCTAGCACTCCTCCCGAATCAGTCTCTTCTCTCTGTTCCCACTGCCCACCATCCTAGACTTGGCCCCAGATGGCTGTCTCAGACACCTGCAGTAGCTTCTCGCTGGCCTGCCACCCCCACTCCTGCCTTGCCAACTGCCCTCCCCCAGCAGTCTCTGTGCTTCTGTAAAATATAAGTTGAATCTGGGTCTTCCCTGTTGAAACCCTCCAGTGGTTCTTGGGTAAGGCCAAGCTCTTATCCTGGCGCTCAAGGCCCATCATCCCTTGTTGGTCCTCTTCCCAGATCTAACCTTTTCTTTCTTCCAGTCCAACCTGATTCTCAGCTTCGGCCACGTGAACTGCCAACACTTTTTCAAATGTACCATCTCCCAGAGAAGGTTCCCCTGACCAGGGGTTCTTTCCCTTGCCCCCATTCCATTTCTAGGAACTCCTCATCCTTAGTCACAGCTCAGGTGTCATTTCCCCTGGGAAGCCTTCCCTGACCCATGCTGGGTTAGGCCTCCAGCCCAGTCATTGTGTGGGGTTCTCTCTCCCCCACTACCCCAAGGGACCTTAAGGCTTCTTAGAGGAACGATGGGGCTGCCTCCCAAAGCTTCCCTTCCATTTCCTCCCCCTTTGGCTCACTGGTCTCATCCATCCTTGGTTAGGGAGAAGTCCCCTCTCAGGGTTGGGGGCAGGGTGTCTCTGGCAGGGCCCAGGGCTCTGTCTCCTTTCACTGATGCCTTCCAGAACTGCTGCCCATTGCCTGCCCGGATCCAGGAGATCGTGGTGGAGACACCAGCCTTGGCTGCTGAGAGGGAGAGGTGAGGGCATAGTGAAGAGGTGAGTCCCTTGGGGTTGGGCCACCAGGGGGCACTGATGGCCTCTAGGCCCACAGGAGCCAAGAGTCACCCGAGTCAACGGCGCCCCTGCTCTCCATGCTACGCATCAAGTCTGAGAATGGTGAGCAGGCTTTCCTGCTGATGATGCGGCCTGAGGACACCGTTGGTGATGTTCGCACCCTGCTCGCACAGGCCAGGTGGGCACGGGGTGGGGCTGGCAGCTACAGGGCGTCTCTGGCCCCAGGACCCCGCCTGATCCATTCTGCCCGGTCCTCAGGGCTGTGGACGCCACCACCTTCGAGATCATCAGCACATTTCCACCCACGGTCTACCACGACGACACGGTCACACTGCAGGCCGCGGGCCTGGTGCCCAATGCAGCGCTGCTGCTTCGGGCGAGTCGGGCCCCACCGCCTGCTCCAGGACCCGGCCCCTACTCCAAATAAAGCGCCCGCTCCCACACAGGCTGCTCCGCGAGGCTCTCTTGGCGGGGCGGCCCAGCTGGACGCCAGGGAAGGCCGGGGGCCCAGCTGGGCCAGGGAGGGGGCGGTGCCGACCCGCCCCCTCTGTAACTCGAGCCCCAGCTGGCGGCCCTGGCTGCTGGGTCTTTGTCCTTTAGGTTCCTCTTTCTCCCCACAAGGGCTGAACAGATCCAGTGGAGGGAAGGCGGGCTCCAGCCCAGCCTCAGCTGGTGTGGAAGAACCTCCCGTGCAAGTGTGCCCCTGATAGGCACAGAACCACAGCACATGGGGACACTTCCTCAACTTTCTGCACAAAGCCACTGTCCCCAAACTGGCAGGACTGCAGCTGTGAACCCACTGCCATGACACACACTTTGAGCCAGTCTGCTGAAACACGGGCAGGCGGCCACATGGCCTGGACACATTACTGACTGGCATACAGATGTGCCAGACTCACCAAGCCGGGCGTGTCAGGACACCATCACATGCGTGTGCATCAGGAGGTGACCCACCCACACTGTTTCCAAAAACGCAGGTCCGCACAGTAAAGCACGTGCCAGACATACACCCACAGACGTACACAATCACACACACAGTTGCCACGCCGAAGACCACTCAACCGACCTGCCCACAGGAGCAGAGCCTCAGCACAAGCAAGGGCCCAGGCCCAGGTCATATCAAACAGACACGGCATCAGTGGAATGGGACATTTAATTGTCTCTAGGGTGCTCCCAGGACGGGGAATGCGGGGCCTTTGGCAGAGCCCTGGCTAATGGAACCAACAAAGGCACCCATCAGCCAGTGCCAGGCAGGGTGGCGGCCTCAGGGCCTGGCTGAGGACAGCCGGCACCTGGGCTGTTGCTTAAGACAATTTCTGAAACTAGTGGGTAAGGAATGTTGCCTTTGAACAGAGGAGAGGGGAGAAGGGGCTTGGGTTGCGGGGGGAGCGATTCCAAGGTCAGAAGGTTAGGAATAACAGGGAGTTGGTCCTAAGGTCCTTCCTGGCCGGGCGGTGGCTGGGGGGGAACGTGGTGGCGGAGTCCAGTGGGCTCAAGCCAGCTTCAGGAACTCCTGCAGCGTGTTTTGTTCCACAGCCTCCACGAAGAGCTCATAGTCCTAGGGGAGGGGAGGGGAGGGGAGAGATGGTCACCTGAGTGCTGGTGTTTTGTCTCAGGTCTGACTCTGACTTCTGACTCAGAAGTCCTCCTACACTTCCCCACTCCCAACCCCGGGGGCCCATACCCCACAGTACTGGTCCCCGTTGACAATCTGGGGTGGGGTGGCCTTGGGGTTGCCCGCCAAGGTTCGCATCTCATCCCGCAGGGCGTTGTCCTGGGAGATGTCCACTAGCTGGTACTGGATGCGCTTCCCATCCAGGATGCGGGTCACCTCGCTCTGCTGGGACTTGATCTGGGGGTAGACGGCGGGCAGGGGTTAGTGAGCAGGCTGGAGGATTCATGGGGGAACCCTGGGCAGAAAGAAAGGGGCTGTGGCCAGTGGTTTTTGTCCCCCTCCACACCCTGGGCCAGCGTTCTGGTCACTAGGGAGTTAGGAGAATGAGTCAGGCTTGCGGTGGTGCAGGATGAGAGGGACCACCATGTGGAGGGGAGTCAGAACGAAGAAGGGAAGTGGGATAAAGTTTGGGGGTGGGGGGAGAACCAGGAGCTCAGCGAGGGGAAGGCAGGGCAGGCTTGAGTGGAAGCTGGTAAGGGGCCACCCCCGCCCAGGTACACACAAAGTGGAGGGGAGAAGGGCACGATCAGGACCGGCTCGGAGTGGTAGTGGGGTTGCAGAGAGTGCGTGTCTGAGCGACGGGATGGGCGTGGGCAGCTTGTGCTGGGGCTGCGAAGGATCCAGGATGCCCAAAGGAGGGGTTTGAGCCTCGGAGCCCACCTGGGGACCCGACCCGGGAGGCCGCGCCCCGCATCTCGTCGCCCTGCCCCCCCGTCCCGCCCCCGCCCTTGGGGTGGTGGGGGTGGGTCTCGGGCGCCGGGCCGTAGCGCCCAGACACCGCCGCCCGCGCTCTCCCCCGACCCCAGCGCGGCCCGGGCGTGCACTCACTTCACGGGAGCCGGTGACCGACGTGCTGTAGACGCGCAGGCCGCTCATGCTGTGGCTGGACTGGCGAGCCGACAGGCGGACGGACGGCTGTAGCTGCAGCTGCACGGCCTGGAGACGCCGCCGCCGCGCTCGGGAGCGGTTTCCTTCCTGCTCAGCCCGCGAGTCACCGCTCTCGGGACCAATGGGCGGCGCGGGCAGGCGTGCGGCCGGGGCGGAGCCTGCGCGACCCCGCCCTGCGCACAGCTGGCCCCCGCCCCTCCCCCCTCAGAGGCCGGGCGCGCGGAGGACCCCAGCGCCGCGCGAGGCCGCCCCCTTCGGCCCTTCCCAGATCTGGGGCTCAGTATGAGGCTGGGGAGGGGCCTGGGTGGCCACAAAGCCCAGGGAGAGCAGGGGTGACGGTGTGGAAAGGCCGCCTCCTTAGCCTCCCCCAGGGGTTTGCTGCACCCAGCTACCCACCCCTGGTGCCACGATTCAGAGCTTTGAAGGCTTGGGCTGTTTGAAACCTACAGTTCGTTGGCTAGGGAACCTCACGCCAAGGGACCCCTTCCTACAGCCCCCCAGGTGACCCTCACAGCTGGCTAACCCCTTGGCACACCAAAGCAGGGACAGCCCCTGCGGGATTTCCCCAGAAGTTCCTCTCCACTCAGGCAGGTTGAGACAAGGAAGGGTGGCGGCCAGAGACAGGGCCACACCCTCAAGGCACCAGATGGAGACCAAGGTAAGAGGCTGCTAGCTCTAGAAGGGTGGAGGCAGAGCCTGGCCCACCCTTGTTAAAGATCCACAGATGGTCTTAGGGTGGCCCTAGCTCAACCTCAATCCCAGATGGCATTCTTTTTTTTTTTTTTTATTTGAGAGAGAGAGAGTGAGCACAAGCGGGCAGAGGGTCAGAGGAAGAGGGAGAAACAGACTCACTGCTGAGCAGGGAGCCTGATGCGGGACTTGATCCCAGGACCCTGGGATCATGACCTGAGCCAAAGGCAGTTACCTAACCAGTGAGCCACCCAGGTGTCCCAATCCCAGATGGCATTCTAAAGCTGCTCCTGCTCCCAGAAAAAATCTAGGGGGTTCAGAGGGAGTGGACTCTAACAACCAGCCCAAATTTGGAGGCGTGGCTGGCTGTCTGGGGTTGGACATGACTCCCCTCGCAAGTCCTCCCCAGGTCCAGGGTCCAATAGCAGCCCAGGAAGAGAACCCCAGCTCCCTAGGGCAAACAGTGCCCTGCTTGGCTCCTGAGAAGCCACTTCCTC
Organism: Mirounga angustirostris; assembly: GCF_029215605.1. Taxonomy (NCBI): domain Eukaryota; kingdom Metazoa; phylum Chordata; class Mammalia; order Carnivora; family Phocidae; genus Mirounga; species Mirounga angustirostris. Next base: position 170,697,323 of record NW_026991712.1, read on the forward strand.
ACAGCAACCTAGCGGCAGCTACTTCCTCTCAGAGGATTACTGAAACTCTTTCCAATGAGACTTGCTCAATGACTCAGGGCCGCTTCACCCAATAGAAAGTGGTGTGGGAAGAGGTATTTGTCCCCACAGAGAACAGAGGAGCGGAAGTGGTAGAAATACAGACGTGAGGCTGGACCTGCCAAAGGTCCCTCCTTGCTGCCATCTGGGGAACTTGGCTAAACACCCAGGCTTTGGCTCCAACAAGCCAAAATGAGGGGTGGAGTAAGGGATGGTGATGATGGTGATGGAAAACTGAGGAGTTTGTTAACTATTTTATTTTGTAGTCAAAATAGGCAATACAAACCAGTTGACATAACAAGGATTCATATAAATAACTGCTTATAAACTTTGAGGAAAAATACCCATGAGCATGGTGGCTGGGCTCCCAACACAGGGTGGAGACCAACCAGGCAGCTCTGCTTTTAGGAGGCAGGAAGGAGCCCAGAGGCTGAGGGGATGGCTGGGTGGGGCTGTTCTGAATGGAAGGGATACATCACTCAAAAAGACACAAAACTGTAAAAACACTTAGTCTCATTCAGACCCAAGAGTGAGGTTCAGGATACTTCTCTGATGGCTCAAAACTTACCAACAAACTCATAGTGGCTGGCTCCTGAACTGCTCAGTGCTCCTGCATACCCTTACAAGGCCCTGGCTTGGCCTCGCTCCAGATCTAGCGGAGGCCTGGGGCCAGCCCAACAACCAGATACAAACAATTGTGTTTGAGATGCTCCCTAAATGAGGAGGCAAGAGAAACCAGAAAGCATAGGGTCCAAAGGCCCCAAACAAAACCCAGCAAATAAGGAAAGCTATACCTTAGAGCCAAACTATACTGGGTACTCTGAACTCTCAAGAAGCCCCAGAGCAAGAAAGGGAAAGGACCTGCCCCCAAACAAAAGCGAGGCACAAGTCAGGGCTGGATGCCATCCCTTAGCCCCAGGAGGAGGTGGTGAGCAGCCTGGCAGTTGCCCTGTGGTATTCTTGGGGAAAATCCTGCCCAAATCCAGAACCATAAAGAAAAGTTTACAAGGGGGCTACCTGACTGGCCTGAGAAGAAAAGAGAAGGGAGCTGTGCTAATCATGTGGCCAGGGCCCCGAGGGACAGGGCAGCTGGAGAGTGGGCCATCCTGTAAAATGGCATGACAACACAGATGGGGCAGGCTTGGATATAATCCTTAGGCCAATTCTAGTGGGCACTTTGCTAATAAACAGATCACCCTGAGGCGTCTGTGAGAACAAGAGCCCTGAGGAAGCAGCAGCGGGACCAGGCCTAAGAATACCCAAGAAAGCCAGCTCAGATCCCAGGCAGGCTGGCCTCTTGGCCTGAGAATTCTCACATGGCCATCGTGTCTGGTACTCAGCCTTTCCAGGCCTTCTACTGAACTCTGGGCATCAGCAGGACCAAGGTATGGAGTGGGAATGAATGTGGATCCAACCAAGAGGATGGAAAAGGGAATTGAGCAGGCTGTTTACCTCTGACATCAGCCTGGGGCTGGAAAGGTCTGTGAGGACCTATCAGTCAACCTGCAGAAGTTAATTAGTAACTCACCCTCAAAGGGTAAATCAGGATGACAGGACAAATGCAATCCAACAAGGCAAAGCCAATGTGGGACAGGGCAGGCACAGTTCCTTAATCAGCCCTTGGCCCCAGATGCAGGTTCTTAACCCCTTCCACCCCTTCTCTCTGGGAATAGCAGCAGACAGGAGGCAAGAGATTGTCAGGGCAGGACCTGCCAGACTGGGCATTCAGCAGAGCAGATCTTCCCTGGGGGAACAGAGCGTGTGCCACCCCCAGCATTCCTCACTGTGTGACACAGTTTTCTCCCATATCCTGGGCATATCTGTCTGACATGGTGGTCCTTAAGTCCTCGATGTCACGGCGCAGCTGTTGAACCTCTTCTAGTTTCCTCTTGATCATATCCGGCTTCTGCAAATCCAGCTGAGTCCCCAGGTGCTGTGCAGCTGAGTAGGAGAGCATTTTGAGAAAATGTTAGTGAGTCAGTTAGGAGATGCTTTCATGTGGAGGGGGCAGGATGGATAAGTAAGCTCTTTAAGGCCCATGATCTGGGGACATAGCACGTTGCTTTGTTTGTTTTAAGTAGGCTACATGCCCAGCACAGAGCCCAATGCAGAGCTTGAATGCATGACCCGGACTGAGATCAAGACCTGAGCTGAAAACTTGCTGCCTCAGGACCATTTTCTGTTCATCCTGCATTCAGGTACCCATAAGGATGCCTGTTTCCAAAGCAGATTTACTGTCTACTTTGCTAAACACATAAACTCCCAGGGGGCAGTGACCAGGCCTACAAAGCCTTGTTCACACAAGTAAGGATGGGAAAGCTGGGTGGGGTGACAAGAGAACGAGAACCACTCTCTCCTGGGTCCCAGACTGGCCTGAGAACTCACAGTGAATGCCCAGGAGCAGGGAGAGATTGGGGTCATGGCCCTGGGCCCTCTGGGTCACGATACTACAGACAGCCTGCAGATCTTGAAGGCAACTGGCCAACTCCTGGTGCAGCTCAAATGCCAGCTGGGCTGTGTCTGGTGAAGATGGGGACCCTGGTTGGGCCTGGCGCAGGTGTTCCTGGAGTGTCAGATTCTTCTCAATCAGGTCCTGGTTCTGCACTGAAAGCTGAGCAGACAGATGGGCAAACACATTAACCCAGGCCCAGGGAAGGGCAGAATATCTGTACCTGTGTGTGGTTATATATGAGTCATAGGTGATATCACGCCACCCCACCCCCCACCCCCGCCGCAACCCCTACCACCAGGCTTAGTACTCCCCCCACTCTTAATATTGGGCCTAAATTCTCCTGCAGGTAGATGGGGCCCGTAGGGTTCCAGCACTGGAGAGGAAACCACTCCCCAGCAGACTCTGAGTCATCAGCCTGCAGAGGTTTCTGTTCAGGAACCAGAGATAATACTCCCGCCCCTCGGAACTCTATCTGAAGCCAGTCCCTCGGCCAACTCTGTTAACCAGGCTATTAGAGAAGGCTTAACGTGAACTGTGAAATCTGAGGAGACACTGGTTTCAATCTCTCCCTGCCACCCTGACAAAAGTGGCCACGAGCCAGCCTCATCAGTGTGTGTCAGAGGAATAAAGGGGGCAAGAAAGACAGTGCACAATACAGCTAGTGGCCGGCCACTGGGTGGGGGGCTGGAGAACTAGGAACCTGGAGAACACAGTGCTAGAATGTGTCCTACCTGTCTTTTCACACTTTCACCTCAGTGGTGTCAGGCTTCTCCTACAAAGACCGGCTACTCAGGTATGTCTGTGTCTCCTTCCCTCCCTTCCCTCTCCCTGAACAGCTCAACCCATTCTCCCCTTCCTATCTCAATTCCGATTTAAAGACACTGAATACTTGCTTCTCCAGTCCCTGCCCTTCACCCACACTGGGCCATGTGACAATCCCAGCTCTGAGAGACTCCTTCCTAGGTCAGTGAACTTGGTCACCCCTTGCTGACTGCTCTGTTTATTACATGAGGACCACCAAGCTCTCAGTCTTCTTGAACCCTTCCTCCCCAGCCCCACAAACCTGTGGCTACAGAAGACAAAGGGAGAGAGACTGACTTCTCACATCCAAAAAGCATTCCTGGGTAATTATGGCCACTCTAAGATGGGCTTAGGACCTTTAATAAAAAGGATGGTGCAATGTCCCTTCCCATTCTTCTGCCAAAAAAGCTCAGCAGGGATCTCTCAAACATGAGGGCTCTTGTGGCAGTAGGGATGGGGAGGGTTCACAGAACAATCAGGTTTGTGGAGGCAGTACCGAGAAGCCCAGCTAATGCCACTCACCTCCTTCACGGCTGTACGCAGCTGCTGCAGAGCTGTCTCCCTCCGCTGGGCCTCCTCTTTCAGGGCCTGGCTTGTTCCTTCTTCCTGAGCCACTTCTTGCTCTAGGCTCTGAAGGGTACGATTACACATGAGTAACAAATCTGGTTCAGACCGCATCACCTTCGGCCTGGACGACATAGTAAAGCCCCACCCCACCACACACTGCTAAGAGATTACCTTAGGACAGCCCTGATCTGCTACTTCCCTTTGAAACGCTCCTATAAGTCACTGACCATGTACCCACTAGAGGCCAGCTTCTCGGCAGGGCATTTCAGGCCAGTTTGGCCCTTACCTACTTTTCTAGCCATATCTCTTCTTATCTTCCACACAGCCTCCACTCCAGTCCCACCAGATGACTGAACAGTCCTCATTCCCAAAGGCCCCAGCTCCAGTGCTGTTGCGTACCCCCCTTCCCCTGTGCCCAGGCTACTCTCCGGCTCTGCTGTCACCCGGGAGTCCTTCAAGGCCCACCTGAGCCTTCCTCAATCCGCAAATCAGATCCTATTAATCGTACTCTCGCCCTGCTACTCACACTTCCGTCATGGTTCATGAATACATTTGTTGGCTGTGCACATGACTCCCCCCTCCATTAACTTTCTTGAGGGCAGGGAATGTCCAGTCAGTTGAGTTCAGTATTTATTGAGCACTTACTGTGACACGCACTGAGGATACTGACAATACCGAACAATACCTGTCTTTGAGGAGCTCACAGCCAAAGCCCTTGAGAACACTGTATATTAAATGCTTCTGACAGAGATAAAAGGTAGGATAGCACTCCCACAGGCACCTAATCTAGTTAGGAGGGAGGGAAGGAAAAAAAGTGTGTGTGTGTGTGTGTGTGTAGGGATGGTCAGGGAGAGGGAGGTATTTATGTTTGCTATTTTTTGCCTCTCATCCTATTCATTCCAATCCCTTCCCCCAAATTTGAAACTTATTTGAATCAAGTATTTAACAATTTTCTGAATTTTCCATTTTGTATTAATAAAAAAATGTAACTTCCAAAAGAGAACATCTCATCACCATGAAATACACTAGGTGACCATTGTGAATCTACCCGATTCCAGCAAATGCACCTGATACTTTAATTTGCCTGAGGAGTTTCATCATGGGTAAATGTACCACTTAAATGTTGGGCTTTTTCAACCTTTGTGGAACCTGTGGGTTCCAGGAAATGTATCTGAGATCCATTAAAAACTCTACCAAGAATCTGGGATTTTAGATGGGTATAAACACTCACTAGGCTTGACTATCCTTACAGGACTTGAAATAGGGGAACTAGACAGACACAGCCTGACCCACATGATATGGCAAAGGCAGAACTGCAGCTTTGAGCTGTTCTCAGAGGAGTGCATTTCACTTGTTTTGGTGTGAAAACTCTTTTGGAGTCCAAAGAGAACCTGAGTGAACCTGTTTTGCTTAGGATTTCTTGGAGAACCCAATTAAGGAAACCCACCCCCACACACACACTCTGGCCCAAAATAGAAACCAGGAGTCTTTAATTTTTCCTTATTCTTTAACTCCCTACATCTTGTCAGTCACTGATTCCTCTCAATTTTACCTCCAAAAATTCACTTAAATCAGTTCCCTCACATCTCTTCCTTGCTATGCTGCCTTATGCCAGGTTCCTTCATCATCTCTCACAGAATTTCTGTAGTAGTCCACCAGCCTCCGGCCTTGCCTCTCTCCAAATGCCACTCTTCTTTCCACACTCAAGCCTGAGTTGCAAATCTAACCACATCACTCCCAAATTAAATTCTATAGTAGATGTCCATGGGGCGCCTGGGTAGCTCAGTCAGTTAAGCATCTGGCTCTTGATTTCAGCTCAGGGCATTGATCTCAGGGTCCTGGGATTGAGCCCCACATCAAGCTCCACACTCAGAGGGGAGTCTGCTTGAGATTCTCTCTCCCCCCTCCCTTGCCCCTCCCCCTGCTTGCGAGTGCTTTCTCTCCAAAATAAATCTTTATAGTAGATTCCCATCACCTATCAAAAGAATAAAAGCAAACTTAGTTGGAGTTAGCCCAGTTTCTACACACCACCTTACTTCGACAATATCAGACTGCTTGCAGCTCTGTGTGCAAACTCTGCTGTTTCATGCCTCCATGTTCCTACCAGTGCTATTCCTTCTATCTGGAATTCCAAAAGCAACCTATCCAGCTCTTCTTTGCCTGGCTAACTCTTCCTCCTCCTTCCAGGCTCATGATCTCCAGAAACCCTTCCTTAACCTCCGCTGCTCTCACTGACTCTTCTATGCTCCCCCAAAGTAACATGAACGTTGCTCTCATAATACTGTGCTGAAACCCCTTCCCAACAAGATTGTAGGCTAGAAGCATTGATTGGGCCTCATTCTTGCTATACTCCCAACAACTGGGCAAACTGTATGACACAGAATAGAGTTGGCTGAATTCTAGAGATGCCGTCAAGCCCTGCCTACCGTATCACAAGGACACCAGCTCACCTGTACTTGTAAACGCAGCTGATCCATCTTCTGCTGTTGCTTCTCCACAACCTGAAAGGCAAAGTTATCAAGGAAGCCTATAAGCACAGGCTGACAGTGAGGTCAGAGGGCAAGAAGCTACACAAGGATCTGTGGTCTGGCTATTAGACCCACTGGCTATAGCCAATCAACAGTGAAACCAGGGTGAAAACAATTAGCTCTACGTACAGAAATATAATCCAGACTCCCTATCCTAGCTAACTAGCTTCACACTTCTGTATTCAACTCACAAAGAGGTTTAAACAGGAATGTAGTGTGGACCTATGACCACTACTGGGGGAACCCACCCTGATGACTGTGGGCCAGTGGAATAAACTTTATACATAACCAGTTTACATTTTGGTTTAGTAAAGGACATGACTAAAAATTCAATTTAATGAAGTCTATCCTACCCAGGGCTGTGGTAGATGCTATGATTTATAGTTTGGTCACACTGATTGTCTAAGGAGAGAAACTGAACAGGCCCAGTTTCCTGTCCTTTGAGACCTCAGGTGTTCTCTGAACCATTTCTGGGTCTTCTGTTTTGCTGACTTGCCCTCAGCCTCACCAACAGGTTTGGAGACTTTCTTCTCTACTGAATTAGGGCCACCCCACTGGTTAGAACTCTGCCCAGTATAAGAGGTCTGTATGGGGCCTAAGCCATGAATGAAGTGCACCAAGCTTCAGTGCACCATTTTGGAGCATCTAGTTTAGATGTTCAGAAGCATATCCTCCCCTAACTCTGCTTGCCTGTCATAAGGATAAATATCTAAAATGCAAACATTATGCAGGGGTGACTTCTCAGAAAAGGGAGGAAAGCTCTGGGTAACAGATCTTAGGTGGCCTAGGGCCAGAAATTCATGGTTCCTTCTCAGTACACAATCTTTTCTTTCCTCTCAGCCTGCCCTCTATTACAGCCTGGACACTCTCAGTCACCTTTCGGAGGGAATCACATTCTTTCTGCCAGGACTCCATTTCCACTTTTGGACCTTCTCCCTGTTGGGCTGGATCTTCTCCACTGGCCTCCTCCACACACTGCTTATCTTGCAGGCTGAAAAACAGCGGCCTCTTCAAGAATTTTGAAGTCAGACAGATGTGGCTTTGACTCCTGATTCTAGTATTTACTGTATATTTGGGGGTAAGACACTTCAGGCGCTTCCAAGCCGTAGCTGGGGATAATGTTAGGTCTTTTGTAACATAGGGTGTGCCACACACAGGCTGCCTAGTGTTAGTTTCCTTCCCTAGAGGCCAGCATCTATCTAATGTGCCACCAATTTTCTACCTGCCCAAAGCTCTTTTATATTTGTTTTGATATTTAAAAATAAACATTCATCACAGGTATTCAGATTAGAAAAGTCATACATGTATACTGCAGAAATATTGGAAAATACAAGAAAAAACTTTTTTCCTGGCACACAAAGTCTGGGGCAGAGTCAACTTTGACTCCAACCTCTCTTCTGACTCCAACCACTGGTCTCCTCCAATGGATCCCTACAATCACTTTCATCATGGTTCATCTGCTGAGATAAACAACAGGGTCACTGTGGTTGAACATGGCATGAGAAATCCAATCCATCCCATTAGAAACTGGATTTGGTTCAAGAGGCTGCTGAAACACAGCCATCACATTTTCAGAAACTGCAATTAATATGGAAGAGGTTCTCAAGACACTCTGAGAGTATATTATGGCATCCTGCTTTGTTCTTAGAACCTGTTGTGACCATCGACAGAACAATTCCTAGGGCTGAAGAGAAATAGATGTTGCTGGTAGCCTTCAGCTTACAAGGTTCAAAATGTAGATAACCCCCTTCCTCCCCAGTCCCTAACACCAGGATATGCTTTTGCAAATATACAGACAACTAATTTCCCAGTTTATAAAGTGGCTCCCTTCATTCAACACATACATACTCAGAGATTATTATCCAGTATTATCATGCCAGGCACTGAGTTGGACCTTCCAAAGGATACAATAACAAGCCCCCACTGCAACACTACACCCTCCACTCTCCATCTCAAAGACCTATTCCTTACCCATACGCAGCTTTCCTATTACTCACATCCCAAAGAAACGAAGCTCAGAAAAGTAAAGTGATTTGCCCAAAGTCACACAGGTAGTGAGTGGAGCACACTTAGCTCTCTACTCCTTTCCTCAATCACACTGAGATATTTACCTATGTCTAGTGGAGAATTCTGCTCCTTTCTGTCTCAGGCTTTCCAGCTGAACTTCCTTCTCTCTGCATGCTGCCTGGGTCTCCTCCAGCAAACTCTCCAGCTCAGTCACTCTCTCCTGCAGCTCTGTACTCTTCAACTCAGAATCCTTAAGCTGAGAGACAGGATCCCATGCTTAGGTCAACAAGCCAAGGAAGACTGAGTATCTCAAAAACTTTGCAGTCCAGTTGCAAAGTTGACAGATGTGAGTCTGGACATGACTCCTTTGGGTTTTTCCTTTCGGGAAACCACAGTGTAACTGCTTAGAGCAGAGACTGAGAAAGTGCCCCTGCTTGGCTACTCTCTTGCTTGCCCCAGGTACACCCAGACATTGCTGCTACCTGCTGGCTCTGCTTCTGATGGTCTTCCAGGGTGGGCAGGTCAGCCAAGTAGCGCTCCAAGGTCTCAATACGTTGCTGCTTCTCCCGGTTCTGTTCTGATTCCTTCTGACATTTCTTTTTCAAATTATTGATATGCTTATCACGACCCTTTACCTAGGGAAAGAAGTGTCAAGAATCTGTCTCCACTGACTCCTCTAGGACCTTGAACATCACATTTTTTCTGAAGTGACCATTGTTGTCTCTGCCCTTAGGGCTGTAAATGTTGTTCTACTGCAATGAAGGTAGGGAGGTGATCAAATTTTGCCATTTAAGATTAGGGCATAAACTGCAGAGTTAACACACCTGAATTTTCCAATCAAGGGTAGGGAAGAAGGGCTCCTTGGGCAGTTTTTAAAAACTGGTAGCACTTCTATATACAGGCATACCTGGGCGACACTGCAGGTTTGGTTCCAGACCACTGCAATAAAGCGAGTTATCACAATAAAGCAGGTCAAATGAATTTTCTGGTGTCCCAGTGCATGTAAAAGTTATGTTTACACTATACTGTAGTCTATGAAGTGTGTGATAGCATTATATGTAAAAACAATGTACATGTCTTTTTTTTTTTTTAAGATTTTATTTATTTGTCAGAGAGAGAGAGCACAAGCAGGGGGAGCGGCAGGCAGAGCAGGCAGAGGGAGAAGTAGGCTCCCTACAGAGCAAGGAGCCCAATGCGGGACTCAATCCCAGGACCCTGGGATCATGACCCGAGCTGAAGGCAGGCACTTAACTGACTGAGCCACCCAGGCAGTCCCAACAATGTACATGTCTTAATTAAAAAAATATTTTATCGCTGGGGTGCCTGGGTGGCATAGTTGGCTAAGCATCCAACTCTTAGGCTCAGGTTATGATCTCAGGGCCATGAGACTGAGCCCCGAATTGGGCTCCACACTCAACATGGAGTCTGCTTAAGACTCTCTCCTTCTCCCCTCCCCCTCTCCCCGACTCTCTCTAAAAAATAAATAAATCTGAAAAAAAAAACTTTAGCTGAAACATACTAATCATCATCTGAGCTTTCAGTAAGTCTTAATCACTAATCACAGATCACTATAACAGACATAATAATAATAATCAAAAAGTTTGAAATATTGCAAAAATCACCAAAATATGACACAGAGATATGAAGTGAGCAAATGCTGTTGGAAAAATGCCACCAACAGACTTGTTTGAGGCAGGGTTGCCAAAAACCTTCAATCTGTAAAAAATGCAGTATCTGAGAAACACAATAAAGTGAAGCACAATAAGACAAGGTATGCCTGTTAAAAAGAATTTTTCTGGTTTTTGTCCTGGGTTCCTGGTCTGGGAGAAAACTTCTAAACTCTTAGAATTTCCCAAATAATGATAGTGTCTTTGTTATTCATAGTGGTCTGGTCTGTCCCAGTGAGATAAGTAATGCATTCTTCCCTAAACACCACATATGATTTAAAGTTAAGCAATCACCTGGAAGGGTTAATGAGACTCTAAACTTCTTGAGAAGGAGCTGTGTCCATTTTACTCATTATCATAGCCCCAGTATGATGTGCCAAGCACGATGCTTGGCACAGAGTGGGCACCAACCAAGATTTGCTGAATGGAGACTTTTTCTTCACTATTATGGTTTTTTCTTTGGCTTATGAAAAAAGGATGCTGAAGGAAGCAAGAGAAAGCAGAGACAAAGGCAGATCTACTGATGTCAAAAGGAAACACAGACCTAATTTAATCCAAAGATAAGAAAGTACTTAGCCAAAGGCTTTACTCCTGGTATAACCTGTACCCTTTCAAGCTCTAAAGCAGTGATTCTCACATTTTAATGTGCCTCAGACTCAGCTGGGAAGCTTACTGAAAATGCTGATATCTCTGAGTCTGGAATCTCCCTCATCTGATTTCTCCAGAGAATAAATCTCCAGTCTCTTATTGGGGAAATCTTTGAATTAAAAAAATGGTGGATTACCCACAGATGTTTATCTCTTCTCCCTTCCAAAGCATTTCTAAAATGACAGAAAGGAAATAAAGTACTAATTTTAAAAAGTTTAATAGAGGAGGAGGCAAAAGTGTATGAGATTTCAATGTATTTACAGAAGATGAAAGTAGACGGGAGATAAATTACTTAGAGAAGAGTTATAACCTGCAAAGGGAGTTACAGACAACTTGGAAAACAATGTGCCCTTCACACCGCACAAGTACCTCTGTACTTGAAGTACCAGGTACGTGTGAGGCAGGTATCAGCCACAGATCTGAAAATAGGGCACTCTCTGGAAGTCTATATACAGGTTAGCTGGATACCATTTTTACCCTAGATTTCCCTAACAGGAGACTGGAGGAAATTTATTCTCTGGAGAAATCAGATGAGGGAGATTCCAAACTCAGGGATATCAGTCACAGCAGAGAGAGTGCAGCACTGGGTTGAAAGTAAGTATAAGTAAAAATCTATTTATAGAGCTGTGGGACTCTAAGCCTAATCTCTTTCTCAATATTGAGGTCCTAAAGGCCAAAAGCATTCTTGTCCTCAGCCTCCCAACTAAGCAGCAGGCTGAAGACTGATTCTTTTTCTGGAGAGAGTGAGATAAGACATTCAGATACTAATATTTGAGGGCTCCCAAGTGAGAAGGCAGTCTAAATCTGACTATCCTATAATGCAGTCCACCAGGAAATTACCATGAACCCAGAGCTTCTATCCAGCTTTTAAATACTTCATTCTTTTTTTTTAAAGATTTTTATTTATTTATTTGACAGAGACACAGCGAAAGAGGGAACACAAGCAGGGGGGAGAGTGAGAAGCAGACTCCCCGCTGAGCAGGGAGCCCGACGCGGGGCTCGATCCCAGGACCCCGGGATCATGACCTGAGCTGAAGGCAGACGCTTAACGACTGAGCCACCCAGGCGCCCCTAAATACTTCATTCTTAAACATGAGTGCCCATTCATTCAAGGATCACCAAGCCTCTGACGTGAAAGACACCGAAACAAAACAAAACGTTCTGGAAAAAAAAAAAAAAAAGAAACAACACTGTAAGTAGATGTAGACATCTCAAAAGATAAAATCAGTATCATCAGAGAGAGAAGATACTGCACCCATGAAACAAAAACAGCAAAAACCTCAAGAATACTATTCAGAGGGCGCCTGGGTGGCTCAGTTGGTTAAGCGACTGCCTTCGGCTCAGGTCATGATCCTGGAGTCCCAGGATCGAGTCTCGCATCGGGCTCCCTGCTCAGCAAGGAGTCTGCTTCTCCCTCTCCCCCCTCTTGTGCTCTTTCTCTCTCTCACTCTCTCTCAAATAAATAAATAAAATCTCTAAAAAAAAAAAAAAAGAATACTACTCAGAAATATAAAGGTATATGTCAGGAGAAAAAGAGTTAAAGATGGAAATCTCTGTGGAGTGGAGTTGGGTACAGAGCTACTAAGTTTTATTATAAACATATTGGTATTTGATTATATAACTGAGATACATGTATTTTGACTGAAAGTTTCTTTTTAAACAAGCCTCTAAGTCCTTGCTATCCTAGTGCCGCAATGTCACCTGGGAGATTGTTAAAAATGTAGGATTTCAGGCACATCCCACCCCAGAAGTATTAAATCTGGATCTGTGTTTTATTTTACTTAAGAAAAAAAGAAAAGATGTTAAGTAATCTCTACACCAAACGTGGGGCTCAAACTCACAACCCCGAGATCAAGAGTCACACGCTCCACTGAGACTGAGCCAGCCAGGTGCCCCTGGATCTGAATTTTAAACAAGATGACCCAGTGATTCTTAAGCACATTAAAGTTTAAGAAGCACTGCTCTGGTTGATTTTGATGCAAGTGGTCCAGAACTAAACATTACTAACTGGTCCCCCAAGAACATCTGCATTAGAGCAAGCTGTGAAACAGAAGCAAAAGATTTTAAATCAGCTCCTTCTACGATGACCAATCTTACCCTAAGGCAATTCTAAGGTAAAAATGTAAAAATTCCCAAACTGGCTGCACACACAGAATTCTTTTCTAATTTTTAGGTAGAATAAGGAAAAACTCGGCTGAATGATGTAAATTTACCATAGATGTTTAAACATCTTGCAACAGTACCATCCGGTATGACTGCCCAGGCTGGTTTTCTACCCAGGTCAGTTGGAAGCCCATCACAACCTGGGGCAGTGAGGGACGTTCTGTCTGTGGCAGTTTTGTGGAGATGAAGCAAAAGGAGGGGTGCCATTTCTAGCAGACCAGTCCTGCACGAGAAGTCAATGCAGGATCTCACCCAATTGGTTCCGCCTAGTTCCAAGAACGGGGGCCAGAAACAGCTTAGGGTTCGGCAGGAGAAGGCTGACTGCCAACTCCTTTGTGAATTAGAAAGCTACCAACTCCTTAGCTCACCCTTTCTTCCTGTTTCTTCCCCTCCTCTGAGTGCTTCTGCAACGCCACTTTGAGTGATTCTCTGATGAGCTGGATTTCAACTTCTGAAGCAGAGAGTTTCTTTTCAAGCTCGATCTTTTCTTTGCTCAGGGCTTCTGTCTTCTGTGCAAACTGCGCACGTAAGAAAGTGTTCTCTCGCTGCAATTCCTGCATAAAGATTCTCAATACATAACTGTTCCTCAACCTTATGGCCCCATGTACTTTAGTTATCCTCAGTCTACTTTGTGGTCAAATATCATCCTTCTCTAAGAATTTCTTCAAGCAGTGCTTCTCACAGCATGGTCCTAGGACTAACATCTTCAGCATCACCTGGGGATTTGTCAGAAATAAAAATTCTTGGGGGGCGCCTGGGTGGCTCAGTCGTTAAGCGTCTGCCTTCAGCTCAGGTCATGATCCCAGGGTCCTGGGATCGAGCCCCGCATCGGGCTCCAGCCCCGCATCGGGCTCCCTGCTCCGCGGGGAAGCCTGCTTCTTCCTCTCCCCCTCCCCCTGCTTGTGTTCCTGCTCTCGCTCGCTCTCTCTCTGTCAAAGAAATAAATAAAATCTTAAAAAAAAAAAAGAAAGAAAGAAAACTTCTTGAGCCCAACTCCCAGCACACTAAATCAGAAAACTCTGAGGATGGGGCTCAGTAACCTGTGTTTTAACAAGCCCTTCAGGTGATTCTGAAGCACACTCAAATTTTCTCCTCTACTCATTCTCTCTCTGATCTTGGGCAAAAGTTCTTCCTCCTTCTTGGGCCTCAATTTTTTCACCAGTAAATTAGAGGACTGAACTAGATTTTATGTAAGGGCCTTTCTCACTCTAACATTCTGATTCTATAAGATAGAACACTGTCTGAACAGGCCCACTAGGTGGCAAAGCCAGTACTATAATCTGTCTAATACCCATCACTCAAAAGCCCATATTGCAGAAGAAGTGAACAGAGCAGGCTTTTTTAGGAGCCACTGCCCTCAGTGAAAACATGGCTTCCTTTAGTTGCTCCTAGACATGGAAAAATAAAAAAATGAGCATGGCTCTAAATCCCATTACCTCTGCCTCTCCCTCCATTGGGCTAAGGCTGGTAGATTAAGACTTCTCAGGGGCGCCTGGGTGGCTCAGTTGGTTAAGCGACTGCCTTCGGCTCAGGTCATGATCCTGGAGTCCCGGGATCGAGTCCCGCATGGGGCTCCCTGCTCCGCAGGGAGTCTGCTTCTCCCTCTGACCCTCCCCCCTCTCATGTGCTCTCTCTCATTCTCTCTCTCAAATAAATAAAATCTTAAAAAAAGAGAAAAAGACTTCTCAGAACATCACCCAACTCTAGAACCTTACTATGTACCTTGATCTGCCTTCATTTTCTCCCAAGTATGTCCTGACACCAAGGCATACCTAATTCTACCCCCGAGCCTTCTCTGCCCCCACAAAGGCAGAACAAGGGATGCATTATAATTAGGATGCCTACCCATTAAGGGCAAGAACACCTTATATCACTTGATCCTTTTTCTATCTCCTGGATACCTAGCAGTACCAAGCAAAGGGAAGACACTGAGTTATGACAACCAGAATGTCATTCTGGCTGCCAATGCTTACCTGCAGCCTCAGCAAGCAGACATCCCCAAAGGGGGCAGGGCGGCCCAAAAGGGCACTGTGGACTTGCAGTTCACTTTCCCGTACTTTCTGCTCCAGCTGAGAGATGTGTTTCCTCTGCCTGCAAAAGCCAGTAGAATGAGGTCCAGGGTCCTGACACTAACCCACTTGCAACATGAGTACAATTCATACTATGTTAAGCAAAGGCCTTGCATCTGGATAACACTGTTTTGCTGAAGAAGGAAGAGCAAGTAAGAAAGCTGACTTGGGGGAAATGAGGAAAGATCAGCTACAAAGAACTGGATGTCCACTTTAGGCACTCCCAGAGTCCCTGCAGAGGATACACAATTGGCCCGTCCCATTAGTCAGATATAGGACTAGGTTGCTTATCAACCTAGCTCTACCATGAGGCAAGGCATGGATTCAAACAGAGAGGGATGTGCTACCCTTGGAGAGACCTCATTAGGTGACCTCAGTGGGGGCTGGGAGAGCAGATATTGGTCCTAGGGCATCCCTTGACCTCTTACTTGTCAATGAGGAGCTCCTTTTCCTTCAGAAGGTGTTCATTACTGTTTAAGATGCTGATCCACTGTGCTGGTTCTAATGGGGGCAGTGATGGAGCAAATGCAGCGGGATGGTGGCAGATGGCTCCATTCTGAAGCTGGAAGACAAGGAGGCCCAGAGGGGCTTGATCTTGACCCACAGGCACCTGAAAACACCTGAGCAGTACCCAGCTGGGTCTCTAGTCAAGGCTCACTTTGGCTCAGCCTGAGGAGGCCCAGTGTTTATGAAATAATTTTAGCTCTGATGCATGACTGGAAAGAACCTGCCAGGGAGATTTCTGCCAACTGGACACTCCCTGCTCATAAAGGCTCTAGTTTCTAAGAAAAGGTCACTTATCTTTCATTATCTGGCAAGAGAGGCAAACCAGGAGCTAAGATGTCCTCACCAACCAGGAAAGGAGAGTATGTCTTGCTTTTTTTTCCTTCCTTAAGCAGCACAAGGCATTTTTTTTTTTTAACACAAAAATTGGTATAATGGAAGAAACACAGGGGTTTAGAGATAGTTTTTAAACCCTAGCTCTGCTACTTACCAGCTTTGTGACCCTGGACAGATTACTTATTCTAAGAACCTGGTAAATTTCTACATTTACCTCATCAAAGTGCTACAAGGATTAAATTAAGATTCTGTATGTGAAAGTACCTAGCCTAGTGACTGGTACATAAGTACACAATTAGTGTTAGTGTCACACCTCCTGGGGTCTTCTGTTGTAACCCTCTACTCTGGAGGACCTATTTGCTGTTTAATTAGACGACCACCACATTCAATGGTATTCACAAGCTTTCATTTTCCATCTATAAACATCTTACATCTTTCTTACAAATGTTTTCTTTAGAGCCAAAACTTACAGGACAAAACCTATATAGTTCTAAGATCTGCAAAGAACCCACCAAATCCAAGGAAAGAAGGGCCCCTACCTGCATTTGTTCCATCTGTAAACGGATCAACTCCAGATGCTGACGACAAGTGCTGAGCTCGCAAGATCGCTCACGGGGGTGCCAAGGGTCAGGGTTCGGTTGCCATACCTGAGAGGGTAGAGGCTTGGAGAAGCCAGGAGCAGGTTGGAGTCCCAAAGGGAGCACTCCACTGCTATTAGGGTGAGGTCCATTCCGCTCACATACCACCCCACTGCCCGGTGCCTTCTTGGTCTCAGGCAACACTTTGTATAACTCCTTGTTTGTGTCAGCTCTTGGGTTGTGAAAGTGGACTTGGTAGTGAGGATCTGAATAAAGTGTCTCCATCATTGCCGACTGATTAAGGGTAGACTCCATACTGGGAATATCAAACTTCCTCACCTCTTCTTCTCTTTCATGGCCCACTGCTGGAAACCAGGACTGCTCAATTCCATTTTCTCCAGTAGCACCACAAAGATACATGAAATCTCTAGACAGGCCTGTAGAACGTTTCATTGCACCTAGGTCTCCATTTCTTGTCATCCCCACACCTTCAGCCAGCCCTGACAAAGGGAGTTTGGAGGAAGAGAGTCCAGCAGGTATAGAATTTGGCTTGGCAGGAGAGGTCCCCAAAGTAGAAGGTATCACATGGGCTGTTGGAATGGTTATGTGGCTTTTGATGGGCTGGAAAGAAGGGCTGCTACTTGAGCTACAAAAATCTGTAAAGAGAATAGTCTTCCGTAAGTCAAAACTGAAGCAGCAGGCTTTCTTGAGTTTGGCTGCTATGCCAGATCTTCTCTGCCTGTCCTGAGACCAGGCAGAATAGACACTATCTTCACAAGTATCAGGCAGAAAGGCAACCTAACTGAGAAGTTACGTGTATTCTAGGATCTTAAATGCCATCCGCAAGGTAAACCAGCAAAAGGCAACATTTAGCTTTACTTTTAACTTACACCCTGTCCTTTTTATTTGAAAAAAATCTTGCCAGTCAACAAACAAAGCTGAAAAAACAAACTTAAAAAAACAAAACAAAAAAACCCACTTACTTAAGGGAAATGGATTAGGTCCTACTCTTCTGGGAGCTGGGCAACTCTCAAGTTATAATCCAATCCAATAAAAATATCCTTTCCAAGGGCTGCCAGAATCCTCTGTGACCTCCAAAAGCTTCCCAGTGGAGGTAAGCAGTGAATCTAAACTATACGAAGAATAGGCAAAGTGGATAGTGCTGCTCTGTATCCAGGACAGGGAGTACAGCATCTGAATCAGGATTCTATTCTCTCTCCCACACACCAGACCTGACTGCCTGGATATGTGAAGTTATTCTTAGTAACTCTCAGGTTTCACTCCAGCACAGTGAGCACTCTCAAGTGGGTACACACTGAAATCCTCTGTTTTATATTTTGCCTTTCACTTCCCCCTTGTTTATATCCAACTGTGACTTTTCACTTTTCATTCACACTGGATTTATGCTTCCTTTAGCTCTTGCCTGGTTTTGGGAGACAACTCTCTGATTAGACCTGCTACAGAAGGTACACATTTCTATATTATTTCCAACTTTCAAGCGCTGCCCTGAAAAAGACTATAGGGTCACAGAATTAATGTGCCAAGGCATTGGGCTGCAAGCAAACAACAAGACAGGAATGTGAGGAAACATACCTGTTACCTTCAGCAGAGAGAAAACTGAGTAACGGGACAAGGAATATAAATATCTTCCCTTTTCAACAATGTCCAGTACTCTTTCCAAACTAAGCACATCTACCATGGAGAAGAATGGACTACCAATTTAATTCATTTCTTTTTTCTTTCCATCAACCAACACAGAACACTCAGCTAATGAGGACAGATACTATAACCTTTCCCATAATTACCACAGATCAGCTACCATCTTCCTTTTTTTTTAAGATTTTTTTTTTTTTTTTAATTTGAGACAGAATGAGAGAGAGAGAGAGAGCACATGAGAGGGGGGAGGGTCAGAGGGAGAAGCAGGTTCCCTGCCGAGCAGGGAGCCCGATGCAGGACTCGATCCAGGGACTCCAGGATCATGACCTGAGCTGAAGGCAGTTGCTTAACCAACTGAGCCACCCAGGCGCCCCTCAGCTACCATCTTCTCATATGGGTTTGTAAGCAGCTCTTTAAGAACATGGACACAGGGCACCTGGGTGGCTCAGTCGGTTGAGTGTCAACTCTTGATTTTGGCTCAGGTCATGATCTCAGGGTTGTGAGACTGAGCCCCACATTGGACTCCATGCTCAGAGCAGAGTCGGCTTGAGAGTCTCTCCTTCTCCTTCTGTCCCTCTCTCCCCCCACCGTCTCTAAAATAAATGAATAAATAAAATCTTAAAAACAAAATAAAAAGGGGGGCGCCTGGGTGGCATAGTCGGTTAAGTGTCCGACTCTTGGTTTCGGCTCAGGTCATGATCTCATGGCTACGGGATCAAGCCCCGCATCAGGCTCTGCGCTCAGCACAGAGTCTACCTCAGATTCTCTCTCCCTTTCCCGCCCACATGCACGCTCTAATAAGTAAAAAAACTTAAAAAAAAAAAAAAACAAAAACAAAACCCAGAAACACCCCCCCCCAAAAAAACGAAAACCATGGACACGTCAAATTATCCCTTATAGTGTATGGGATAAGACAAAGTATCTAATTTCCTATACTTAGATGATCTTGGGGATATATATATAAAAGGCCATACCAAAACAAAACAACAGTAATTTCTGATAAATGTGTCCACCTCTAAGGACCAAGAAAGAACATTTCAGAGGCGAAGGACACAGTTTTTGATGTCCCATAACTTATACATAGGAATAGTCAACAGGCTAAGGTAGACTGTGGTGATGAAAACTTCCAAGAATAGTAAGCTCCCTACTTGAAATCCTCTATAATGGCACCATAGTATCCACTCTTACCAAGGATCTCTGCTCTCAAAGTATAATTATGGCACAGAAGACAGTGAGGTTATGGCATATGAGGGGCTGCTATTACGCTGAACTTTGTAACGCCTCCTTCCATTCTCCACCTACAGCACCACCCACTCTCAAGACTCACCAAATTCTGAGTTTTGAGCCCATAACCAAAGTAGTAATGCCAAAACCAAAGCCTGGAAACGTACCAAATGACCCAGGAGAATTTGTTTTTCCTAATTTTCTAGGAGTGTGGTCCATCCACCGATAAAAGAATAAAGTAAAATGGGGCGCCTGGGTGGCTCAGTCGGTTAAGCGACTGCCTTCGGCTCAGGTCATGATCCTGGAGTCCCTGGATCGAGTCCCACATCGGGCTCCCTGCTCGGCAGGGAGTCTGCTTCTCCCTCTGACCCTCCTCCCTCTCGTGCTCTCTGTCTCTCATTCTCTCTCACAAATAAATAAATAAAATCTTTAAAAAAAAAAAAAAGAATAAAGTAAAATCTTTTTCAGCATGTCACTTACCTATTAGGTTTATCTATTTATAGTAAGGAAACTGGCAATTCTGACAAAATGCTATGAAATGTCAAGTTACACCTTAAGTCTGATTTGTATTTTGAAACATTTTGAAGCGAAATAGCAATACTCATTTTCAAAAGGGCCACTAACCTTCTACAATTTTCAAAGACTTTCAAAATTTAGTGTATGGGATATGTGATTTTTAGAGAAGTCTACAGTTCTCAGAATCATTGGGGTTTTGGCACTTTAAGGATATTCATATTTCTAAATCTCTCCTCCTCAACCATACCCTCTGCCCCGCTCCCTAATTCTTTCTAACAACTCTACTTTCTTGGTGAGGGGTAGATTTAGCTATTGCTAATAGATATTATAAATAATAAATATTTAGCTATTGCTAAATCTTGATCATTTCTGTCTATATCTCTTACTGGTTTATGAAAGTAAGGTAGTCTGAACTAAGCCAGTAAGTACTGCAGTCTTAAGCAAAGAGCTGAAAACCTTCCGAGCTCTCCAGTATCCACCTCTACCCCATCCCTTGAGAGTCGTCAAGGTAAAACATTTTAATGAAGGGTGGAATCAAAAGCAAGCCTGTTCACTTTAAAGATGCAACAATGAAAAAAAAGATGCAAAAATGAACTATATTTTATACCAGGCGTAAGGGTTCTTGTCAACTGGGCTCCAAATAAAACCAAGCTAGATGAACAAAATGAGCAAGGATTAAAGACCATTGTACATAACAAACATGGCAGAGAAGCCAGCTTGGATCCTTTATTTAATTTTTAAAAAGATTTATTTATTTATTTATTTATTTAGAGTGTGTATGTGTGCAAGCGGGGGGAGGGGTAGAGGAGGAGAGAATCTCAAGCAGAGTGCGCTGAGTGCGGAGTCCGGTGAAGGGCTCAATCTCACAATCTCACATGATCTCACCCTGAGATCATGACCTGGGCTGAAATCAAGAGTTGGACTCTTAACTGACTGAGCTACCCAGGCACCCCACCTTGGATCCTTTAAAAAAAAAATAACCCAAAACAACAAGCACTGCACATCAAGGCTACTACAATTTAAAAAGAATGCACTACACAGGAAATATATCCCCCCCCAAAGAAATAAAATGCACACAATCTGTGTAACAATGTGACTGAATTAAATAGAGCCACTCAATTCAACAGGGGGAAAATCTAGACCATTGTTTGATTTTTAAAAGATCTATTATTTAGTCAAAATGAAAAAGGTCCCATGACTGCACATGTAGACAAAACCTTAACAAGTAACTAAACTGACAGTAACACTTGATTACACAAGTAATAGAAAAAATACTACAGCTGGGAGACCTGAACCTGACTAGTTATGTGACATGAGGCAAGTTACTTAACCCCTCAGGGAATTTTTGTTACTCACCAGCAAAAAGGAACTGGATTAAATGATTTTCAAAGTCCTGTCTACAACAAAATCTATGATTCAGTTCTACTCAACATTTATGAGCACCATGCCCACATATACACAGCTATCAAACTATTAAAATTAAATGTCAGGTGTCTAAGAGTCAGTACTGGTAGATATCTGCTTGGGTTTTTTTTTTTTTTCATTTCTACTTTCAAAGATTTCTATCCTTTTCTTAAAAAAACAGCTTTACTGAAATATAATTCACATAATATTCAATTCACCCACTTGAAGTGTACAATTCAATGGTTTTTAGTATATTCACTATTGTGTAACCATCACTACAATCAATTATAGAATATTTTACCAGCCCAAAAAGAAACCTCTTACCCTTTAGCAGTCACATTCCATTTACCCTAACTTCCCTAGTCTTGGACAACCACTTATTTTCTGTTTCTCTAGATTTGCCTATTTTGGACATTTCATATAAATGGAATCATACAGTATGTGGCCTTTTGCGTCTGGCTTTACTTAGCATAAATGTTTTAAAAGTTCAACCATTTCTGTAACATGTATTAGTACTTCATTTCTTCTTATTGTGGAACAATATTCTATTATATGGATATACTACATTTGACTCATCCATTCATCAGCTGATAAACATCTGGGTTGTTTCCATTTTTTGGCTACTATGAATAATGCTGCTATGAATAACAAGTTTACACATCAAGGATGTGTAAGCACATCATATGCTTTCATTTCTCTTGAGTATATAGGTAGGAGTAGAACTGTTGAGTCATAGGGTAACTCCATGTTTACCGTTTTGAAGATTTGCCAAACTGCTTTCCAAAGCAGCTGCAACATTTTACACTCCCACCAGTAATGTATAGAGGCTCCAATTTCTTTACATTCTCACCAACTTGTTAATATCTTTTTGATTATAGCCATCCTAGTGGGTGTGACATCTGATAAAGTACTAAAGTGACTAGTTTTGTGACTTTAATCAAGTCATCTAATCCTCTGAAACTCAGCTTTCTCAGGGTGCCTGGGTGGCTCAGTTGGCTGAGCATCCAACGCTTGGTTTTGGCTCAGGTCATGATCTCATGGGTTGTGGGATCGAGCCCTCTGCAGGGCTCTGCACTCAGCAGGGAGTCTGCTTGAAGATTCTCTCCCTCTGCCCCTCTTCCCACTCATGCTCTTTCTCTCTCTCAAATAAATAAATCTTAAAAAAAAAGAAAAAAATTCAGCTTTCTCAGCTGTAAAATGGAAATAATATTTCATAGAGTTCCTAAAGATGTTAATGAAAAAATGTAGAAAAAATTTAGCATAGTATCTATCACAAAGTATTTAATAAATAGTTATTAATTATTATCATCAGGTCCTCTGCTCTCTAGGAAATCACTATCTAAATGAAAAAATAAAATACTCTTGTGGTGCTTGGCTGGCTCAGTCAGTAGAGCATGGGACTCTTGATCTCAGGCTCATGAGTTCAAACCCCACACTGGGTGTAGAGATTACTTAAATAAATAAAATCCAAAAAAAAAGAAAATACTCTTGTAAAGCACTGTCTAGCAGTTATTACTTAATTTAAGTGCCCCCAAAATGGCAGACACAATAAAGATACAAGATTGCAGAGAGGGAGGGGTGCCTGGGTGGCTCAGTAGGTTGAGCGTCTGCCTTCAGCTCAGGTCATGATCCCAGGGTCCTGGGATCTAGCCCTGCATCAGGCTCCCTGCTCAGAAGGGAGTCTGCTTCTTCCTCCCCCTGCTCTTGTTCTCTCTCTCTCTCCCCCTCTCCCTCTCAAATTAATAAATGAAATCTTATTTTATTTATTTATTTTTAAAGATTTTATTTATTTATTTGAGAGAGAGAATGAGATAGAGCATGAAAGGGTCAGAGGGAGAAGCAGACTCCCCGCCGAGCAGGGAGCCCGATGCGGGACTCGATCCCGGGACTCCAGGATCATGACCTGAGCCGAAGGCAGTCGCTCAACCGACTGAGCCACCCAGGCGCCCGAAATCTTATTTTAAAAAAAAAGATTGCAAGGCACCTGGGTGGCTCAGTTGGTTGAGCAACTGTCTTCGGCTCAGGTCACGATCCCGGAGTCCCAGGATCGAATCCCACATTGGGCTCCCTGTTCAGCAGGGAGTCTGCTCCCACTGACCCTACCCCTTCTCGTGCTCTCTCTCTCTCAAATAAACAAATAAAAATTTTTTAAAAATTAAAAAAAAAAAAAGATTGCAGAGAGGGAGATCAGTAATGGGTAGAAGGGATGGGAAAAGTCTTGTCAGACACTTCACTAGATTTTGAAAAATAAGAGCAGCATAGCTGGGAAGGGCAAGAGAGGTGGAAACAGCACAAACAGGCCTAGATTAAAGAAGAGCTCAGCTATCCAAAACAACAACAACAACAAAAGTTCTGTGCTTTTTCATTGCAGTGAAACACCACACTTTGTAACAGTAAGAAATGTCTGAATGGGTGGTCTGAATGGGTGGGATAGAGCCAGATCACAGAACTAAGGCCTCTGAACTTTATCCTCCAAGTATCAGAAGCAGTCAAGGAGGGCGCCTGGGTGGCTCAGTTGGCTGAGCGACTGCCTTCGGCTCGGGTCATGATCCCAGGGTCCTGGGATCGAGTCCCGCGTCGGGCTCCTGGCTCAGCGGGGAGCCTGCTTCTCCCTCTGACCCTCTCCTCTCTCATGCTGTTTCTCTCTCGCTTGCTCTCTAATAAATAAATAAATAAAATCTTAAAAAAAAAAAAAGAAGCAGTCAAGGATTTACAGGAAAGGGAAACTATGAAACCAGGCTTTTAGAAAGATTAACCTGGCAGTAGAAGGAAAGATTTGAGGACAAGAAACCTATTAAAAAGTTATTTAAGACAGGACAAACAGGGGCGCCTGGTGGCTCAGTCGTTGGGCGTCTGCCTTCGGCTAGGTCATGATCCCAGGGTCCTGGGATCGAGCCCCGCATCGGGCTCCCTGCTCAGCGGAAAGCCTGCTTCTCTCCCTCTCCCACTCCCCCTGCTTGTGTTCCCTCTCTTGCTGTGTCTCTCTCTGTCAAATAAATAAATAAAATCTTAAAAAAAAAAAAAAAAGACAAGACAAACAGTAAAAACTGAAAGGAAAGGGCCAGATGTAAGAAACACGGAGTAAAAAAAATCAAGCAAACTCCTTGGCTGAAAGGACTGAGTTATGAATATTCTGGAAATGACAATACACCTGGAACACAATCTGAAAATGACAACACATATTAGTAATCAAAACATTAATCCAAACTTACCCTCTGCAATGTCTGAGCATGATGTGCCAAGGGCTGTGTCCCCACTGTCAGCTACACTTGAGCAGCGGCTGAATCGACTCCGAAAAGCCTCTGATATAACGGGGGTCTGCCATTCAGTCCCCAGGGAACTACCCTTTTGAATTCCACTGGAACCTGAAATAAGTGGCATTTCTCATCTTTAGTGTGAACCAGTTGATGTAACCCCATAAGACTGTTTAAATAAAGCACTTAAACCTATAAAAAATAGAATCACTCTCTCTCCTATGCCTATTTCAGCTTCTCTGAGTTAGTTAATTTTAAATGGAAATAGCATGAGAGGTGAGAATGTTCACAGACAGAAATAAGACTTACCAAGAACGCAGGAATACTAGGAGAGAAAACAATACCACTCAATAGTAGCTACCATTTTTTGAAACCTAGAAGCCATAACACTTTACCAACATGATCTCATCTACTTACTTACTGAATAGTATTGTCACCCCTATTTTACAGGGGATAGAGCTGAGATTTGAACCCAGGTTGTTCTGATTATAATATCCACATTCTTTCCTCTTACAGGATTTCTCAATAGGTGCTTTTGGCATACAAGGCATGACAATTCTTCAATGTGTAGTCTATACATGTCAGGATGGTTTAGCATCCCTGGTCCCTATTAAATGCCAGTAGCAGCCCTAACCCTATCCCACCATCCCTGTGAAACATGAAAATACCCCGTATGTTTCCAAATGCTCCCTAGGGTAACAGGCAGTCAGTCTCTTGTTGAAAACCATTGCATGGGGGCGCCTAGGTGGCTCAGTCAGTTAAGCGTCTGACTTCAAGTCATGATCTAGGGGTCCTGGGATCGAGCCCTGCATTGGACTCTGTGTTCAGCGAGGAGTGTGCTTCTCTCCCTCTGCCCTGCCCCCCACTCATGTGCATGCAGGCTCTCTCTCAAATAAAAGAAAGAAAGAAAGAGAGAGAGAGAGAGAGAGAGAAAGAAAGAAAGAAAGAAAGAAAGAAAGAAAGAAAGAAAGAAAGAAAGAAAGAAAGAAAGAAAAAGAAAGAAAGAAAGAAAGAAAGAAAGAAAGAAAGAAAGAAAGAAAGAAAGAAGGAAAGAAAGAAGGAAAGAAACGAAATGAAAATCACTGCTTGACTGAACTGGGGTACCCTGTGGACAGGGTGAATCCAGAACAAGGTAAGTCTTAAAAGTCAATCTGAAGAGTTTAAGACTATTTTGAGTGCAATGCACAGAAACCACTAAAATTTCTGAGTAGGTAAGACAAAACAAGACTGAGGAGATTTATTTAACGTTATTAGCTTGCTACTTGAGGGCCAGTAGGTAGCAAGTATTTAATAAATACTTGATTTACTAGTATTTACTGTTAAAAAAAACTACAATTTTTCTAAACTGAATCTGATGATCCATGTAAACAAATAGACAAAAACGTTATGATAGCTACTTATCCATTTAAAATGTCAGAGTTTTAGCTGAAATCAGAAAACAAGGTTCTACAGACTCTTTTAGTTGGAAGCAAATGATATTTGAACACAAATCACCTTGTTCTCTTCTTCCAATTTTAGTGCTGCTCCCATCTTTTTAACTCACTTTCTTCTAATTTTGCTACCCTCTGCTTTCTACTGAAGGCACTCTAACTTTCCCCAAGGACTTATTCTTGGGGTCACAGTGGACTGCCTGATGTGAAAGAATCTATATACATGCAGTAATCTATAATAATCTTTCATAGAAGACATACCCAAGAATCAGAGCTTCTGATTAGCATAAGATTAGCTGGTGTTACTATCTGTACTAAGTATAATTCTAGCTAGAAAGAAAGAAATTTGACTTCTTGGTAAGTCTATATGGTGTTATCTCTCTAGTCAGTAGACAAATTTCCAGGCCTTTTGAAATAATGAAAATCGATTGAGGGCCTCTACTACCATCTTCCTGGTCTCTTCTTGTTACTACTACTAATTTTCCATTCTTTACCAGTACCACTTTTCTATCTGCTCACTCCACACATCAATTCTGAAGATATTTGCTAAAATAAAAATGCATTTTGGGGGGTGTCCGGCTGGCTAAGTCGGTAGAGCATCCAACTCTTGATCTTGGGGCCGTGAGTTCAAGTCCCACACTGGGTGTAGAGATCACTTTTTTTTTTTTTAATTTTATTTATTTATTTGAGAGAGAGAGAGAGAGACATCACAAGCTGGGAGGAGGGGTAGAGGGAGAAGTAAACTCCCTGCTGAGCAAGAAGTCCAATGAGGTACTTGATCCCAGGACTCCAGGATCACGACCTGAGCCGAAGGCAGATACTTAACTGACTGAGCCACCCAGGCGCCCTAGAGATCATTTAAAAAATGTATTTTGGCATAAGTATAGAGGCTTATGCTTATTTCAAAATTCAAGTTTGAAAGCTGAAATTTTTTTGTGTTGTGTTACATGTCCTATCACCAATATCTTTACCAAAATATTAAGACCATTATTAATCGAATGAGAGACTACTGAAGACAAAGCCATCAGAAAAGCAGTGAGGTTTTTGTTTTGTTTTAAGATTTTATTTATTTACTTGACAGAGGGAGAGAGACCACAAGCAGGGGGAGCAGCAGGAAGAGGGAGAGGGAGAAGCAGGTGTCCCACTGAGCAGGGAGCCCGATGTGGGACTTGATCCCAGGACCCTGGGATCATGACCTGAGCTGAAGGCAGATGCTTAACCGACTGAGCCACCCAGGCGCCCCAGAAAAGCAGTGAGTTTTGTTAGAAATTGCTACATCTCCCAAATTTGTGTGTTACAACATAATTGTCATAAGAAATTATACAATCCATGGGCCCCTGGGTGGCTCAGTTGGTTAAGCGACTGCCTTCGGCTCAGGTCATGATCCTGGAGTCCCGGGATCAAGTCCCGCATCAGGCTCCCTGCTCAGCAGGGGGTCTGCTTCTCCCTCTGACCCTCTTCCCTCTTGTGCTCTCTCTCTCATTCTCTCTCTCTCAAATAAATAAAATCTTTAAAAAAAATAAAAATAAATAAATAAATAAAACTCTCTTCTCTTTAAAAAAAAGAAATTATACAATCCAGCCCTAAAACAGTGTATGGCATATAGCAGATGTTCAATAAATATTTGCTGAAGAAATCTTGAACTGATTCAACAAACGTTTTTCAAAATGCTTAATCTATGCAAGGCAGCATTCCTAGGAGAATATAACAAATATCTAATAAATGTCTGCTGTAAGGCACTGTAGTATTTTAAAGTTAAATAAAGTATATCCTTAGTTGAAAAAATGTAACCCTCTCTTCATAAGTACCCCAGGATTCAAAAAGCTATTTTTCTATCCTACTTTCTATTTAAATATACCATATCTACTTAATTATCTATTAAATATATGTATTTATATATATATATTTATATATGTTTAACAGATATACTTAATATATCCACTTAGTATATCTACTGAGCTTTCAAAATCTTGTCAATCCATTCTAAAGATAAATTCCCGAGTCTCCAGTGACAACATAACTGAGACTTGGCATCGAAGAAGAATTCCAATCTTTGTGGGCTAGCAGATGACTGACCCACCCACAGGACTACAAAGACAACACAGAACACAGTAATTTATGCTGTGTTTTTCTGATTTCAAATGAAACTATGTTCCAAAGTCATTCTGTTCCTTCATGTGTCCTCCCCTCCCAATCAATCATGTGGTCTTCTTGGAAGCCATGGAGGACCAGAGATAAATAGTTGTTCTTTTGGAGAGGCCTGTTTTTCTATTCAATATAGCCTCATGTTATTTTTGTTCTTTAAGTACCAGCATTTCAGTGAATGTTTGTTTGCTAAGTATTTCCTTTAAAGGAAATTTCTGTTATGAAAAAACAGAGCAAAGGTCAGGAAACTTTGACTACTCACCTGGTGAAGTGGCATGAGAGATCCTCTCACTTGGGTATTTCTCCTGCATGGCCATCAACACCGTTATTTGAGCCAACTGTAGAATGAAGGAATAACCAGTCAGATCTCTCCACTATCTTTTAATTCCTTGTAACTTGATCCGATTCAACTGAACTGTCAAAACCACATAGGATTCATCTTCCACATGTTTTGCTCAAGATATTTAGATTTTATTTATTTATTTGAGAGAAGAGAGTGAGAGCATGAGCAGGGGGAGGGGTGGAGGAAGAGGGAGAAACAGACTTCCCTACTGAGCAGGGAGCCTGACGTGGGGCTCAATTCCAGGACCCTGGGATCATGACCTGAGCCGGAGGCAGATGCTTAACTGACTGAGCCACCCAGGCGCCCCTCCCAAAGATTTTTTTTTTTTCTTAAGATTTTATTTATTTGCGAGAGAGATAATGAGAGACAGAGAGCACGAGAGGGAGGAGGGTCAGAGGGAGAAGCAGACTCCCTGCCGAGCAGGGAGCCCGATGTGGGACTCGATCCAGGGACTCCAGGATCATGACCTGAGCCGAAGGCAGTCGCTTAACCAACTGAGCCACCCAGGTGCCCCCCAAAGATATTTTTTAAGGCAAAGCAACACCCAATACTCTATCCTACTTCTCTTCCTAAAGTAAGGGAGAAAATCTACAACCAAATGGAGACTCAATACTGATCCTATACGTCCTAAAACCCCTCAATTGTTGCAAAAATTAAAAATATTATTATTTTTTTAAAGATTTTATTTATATGAGCGTGAGAGGGAGAGAGCATGGGCGTGCATGAGTAGGAAGGAGGGGGGGCGCCTGGGTGGCTTAGTCGTTAAGCGGCTGCCTTCGGCTCAAGTCATAATCCCAGGGTCCTGGGACCGAGTCCCACATCGGGCTCCCTGCTCCGCCAGAAGCCTGCTTCTCCCTCTCCCACTCCCCCTGCTTGTGTTCCTGTTCTCACTCTCTCTCTCTCTGTCAAATAAATAAATAAAATCTTAAAAAAAAAAAAAAGAGTAGGGAGGAGGGGCAGAGGGAGAGGCAGAAGCAGGCTTCCCAGCGAGCAGGGAGCCCGACAACCCCAGGCTTGATCCCAGGACCCTGGAATCATGATTTGAGCTGAAGGAAGACGCATAATCAACTGAGCCACCCAGGGGTCCGAGAACATTACTTTGAATTAACAAACTTCACCACAGATTTTCTTAGCCATGGAAACAGGACTGGAGAGTGGGGTAGAGAAAAGAACTAAATAACCAAACCAACAGTGAGGTATTATACCTTCAATTATGATTAACATAAATTCTCCAATTCCTCCAGTAATGAAAGTTAATTATATGATGCACAAATAGAATTCTTGGTCATAAGCAGAACCCCAATTCTCAGCTGGGAACATAAGATTTTCTTCCCGTTTCCCTACTTCTTAGAACATTTATATTTATTCTAATGGTAGGCTGTGAGAAGTCAGCAAAAGTCTGATGACTATCTATGTAAACAAAAGCCTTAATTAACTGTAGCTAACAGTAGCAAATAATAATATCTTATATTTGCATAGCACCTGAGAGGCATGGCAGTCAGTACAGGTAAGTGGTTCAGAGTATGCGCTTGTGATCAGACAGCTTGGGTTTGAAGTCTGACTTAATTAGCTGTGTAACCTTGGGCAAATTTCATAATATCTCTGTACCTCAGTTCCTTCATATAAAAATGAGAATGGGGGGCGCCTGGGTTGCTCATTTGGTTAAGTGTCTGCTTTGGCTCAGGTCATGATCCTGGGGTCCTGGGATCGAGTCCCGCACCCAGCTCCCTGCTCAGTGGGGAGTCTACTTCTCCCTCTCTTCCCCGCTCAGGCTATCTTTGTCTCTTTCTCTCAAATAAATAATAAAATCTTTAAAAATAAATATATAAATAAAAATAAAAATGAGGACAGGGGTGCTTGGGTGGTTCAGTCAGTTGGACATCCAACTCTTGGTTTCGGCTCAGGTCACATGGTCTCAGGGTTGTGGATGGAGCTCCGTGTCGGGCTGTGCGTTCAGCAGGGAGTCTGCTTGAGATTCTCTTTCCCTATGCCCCTCCCCCTGCTTGTGGGCATGCACCCACTCTCAAATAAATAAATGTTAAAAAAAATAAATAAGTGAAAATGAGGATAGGAGTGCCTGATTTTTATTTACTTATTTGACAGAGAGAGAGAGAGAGAGACAGCGAGAGAGGGAACACAAGCAGGGGGAGTGGGAGAGGGAGAAGCAGGCTTCCCGCTGAGCAGGGAGCCCAACATGGGGCTCAATCCCAGGACCCTGGGATCATGACCTGAGCCGAAGGCATATGCTTAGCTTAACGACTGAGCCACCCTAAATGTCCAACTCTTGATCTCAGCTCAGGTCTTGATCTCAGAGCTGTGAGTTCAAGCCCTGTGTTGGGCTCCATGCTGGGTGTGGTGCCTACTTAAAACAGTAACAATAAAAATAAATAAAAATGAGGATAGGGGCGCCTGGGTGGCTCAGGTGGTTAAGCATCTGCCTTCAGCTCAGGTCATGATCCCAGGGTCCTGGGATCGAGCCCCACATCGGGCTCCTGGCTCAGTGGGGAGCCTGCTTCTCCCTCTCCCTCTGCCTCTCTCCCTGCTCATGCTTTCTCTCTCTCTCAATCTCTGTGTCTCAAATGAATAAATAAAATCTTAAAAAAAAAATGAGGATAAAGACAGGACCTAATTCATGCTAATTCATTTAGAATTAACTCATAACAGTGCCTGACACATATTAAGTGCTTAATTATGTTATTATTATTACTTGGCAGTTTACATCAATAAAAAGTGGCATATGGTTGTCCCTGGAAGATAAAGTATGAATTTAGAAACTGAATTTGTAAGAGTCTCCAAAGAGTTTGGGACAAACTCAGTCGATAGATCACAATTCTTAGCCGTGAAATTCAACTTTGGTGAGAAAAGAGGCTATATGGGTACTATTTCTCTAATGTGCTTTACTGACCTCTATAGTTTTCTCTTAGTAACAACCCAAACCCTTGCTGATTCACTGCATCTACAACAGAAATGGTAACACCCACTGAAATCCCAGGTCTTCACATAGTGGGTAAGAGATGATTGTTCAGTAAAAGCTTCAATTTATGGCTGATATCATTTAGTGTGTTAATGGTGACACCGAAGGATTAGAGTATCTACCTAGCAGTGATATCAAATGGTCAATATCAAAATCCTTTTCTTCACTCATTTCTTTAAGGTATAACAAAATGGTAGTAAAGGTCCACTGGACTCTGAGACCTTTCCAAATTCAGAGGAGTTAAAAATAGGATGACAAAAGAACTCTCAGTTAAACAGAACTACTCTATAACTCGGCAATTCCATTCCTAAGTATATGTTCAAGAGAAATAAAAACATGTTCACACAAAGTTTTGTACATGAATGTTCATAGCAGCATTATTTATAACAGCCAAAAAGTAGAAAAAACTCAAATGTTCATCAACCGATAAATTCCATTTATATGAAATGTCCAGAATTGGCAAATCCATATAAACAGTAGATTACTGGTTGCCAAGGACTAAGAAGAGGGAGGTAGGGGAATGGGGAGTGACTGCTAATAGATATGGTGTTTCTTTCCAGGGTGATCAAAATCTCCTGAGATTAGATAGTGGTGGTGGCTGCACAACCTTGTGAATGTACTAAAACCACTGAATTGTACACACATAAAACTGAATTTTATTGTACATGTATTTTACCTCAATTAAAAAAAAAAAAAAAAAAAAAAAACCTCCCACAAGGAGTAAAACAGTATGGAAGAGACAGTTCCTTTTTTTTTTTTCTTAAGTAGGCTCCAAGCCCAGCATGGGGCCCAACGCAGGGCTCAAACCCACAACCCTGAGATCAAGACCTGAGCCAAGACCAAGAGTCAGACATTTAACCGACTGAGCCACCCACCTGCCCCTGGAAGAGATAATTCTTGACTTTTTCCGACTAAGTTCAGAAGTAGATGAGCTACTGATGGAAGTTTTTAGGACCATTTGAAGGACATAAAGATTTCCTGAGATAAAAGTGAGAGATAAGGGACGCCTGGGTGGCTCAGTTAGTTGGGCGTCTGCCTTCGGCTCAGGTCATGATCCCAGGGTCCTGGGATCGAGTCCTGTGTCCCGCTGAGTCCTGTGTCCCGCTCCCTGCTCAGCGGGGAGCCTGCTTCTCCCTCTGCCTGCCACTCCCCCTGCTTGTGCTCTCTCTCTCTCTGACAAATAAATAAAATCTTAAAAAAAAAAAGTGAGAGATAAAAGTACCAAAAATAACCAATTATACAGCCAAGAAAGGTAAGAGTGAATGGAAGCAGACAGAAGAAATACCCAACATTGATGGTTTCTTTTTTTTTTTTTTTTAAGATTTTATTTATTTATTTGACAGAGAGAGACACAGCGAGAGAGGGAACACAAGCAGGCAGAGGGAGAGGGAGAAGCAGGCTTCCCGCAGAGCAGGGAGCCCAATGAGGGGCTCTATCCCAGGACTCTGGGATCATGATCTGAGCCAAAGGCAGACGCTTAACGACTGAGCCACCCAGGCGTCCCTTAACATTGATGGTTTCTATCTTCATTTTTTATTTTTAAAGATTTTATTTTATTTATTTGACAGAGACAGAGAGAGACAGCTAGAGAGGGAACACAAGCAGGGGGAGTGGGAGAGGGAGAAGCAGGCTCCCGGCCAAGCAGAGAGCCCAATGTGGGGCTCGATCCCAGGACCCTGGGATCATGACCTGAGCCGAAGGCAGACGCTTAACGACTGAGCCACCCAGGTGCCCCGATGGTTTCTATCTTCAAAGCCCTTTAAGCTACCTAAGTATTCATTCAACAAATTTAACATGTATTGAGTACTTGCTACCCACAAAGCACTGTGCTAAACACTCTATTATAGGTATAATGTCTTATGTTTAATGCTCACATCAAACCTATGAGGCAGTAACTATTATTACCCTTACTTTATGGATAAAAAAGATGAAGGTTGAGAGATGTGAAGGTCATATAGTTAGGAAGAGGCTTCAAAGCCAGGACTGTGCTCTAATGCTATAAAGAGTCTAGTCAGCATTCTTTCTGTGTGTGACAAAAAGAAATAAAGTTAAGAAGGCACCATAACTTGGAGTTTCTGCTTCAGATACAGCCAGAGGTGCAAGCCCCAAAGTAGTTAGGAGCAGGGACAGCTCATACAATTTCTTCACGTTGCCCTTGGTCACCACCCAGGCTTTATTTCCCGAGGTGCCACCCAAGAATTAGGTTTTGACTGTTTTAAGTACTTCTCCCCTTGAAGAATTATGTTAGTGTGGAACGTCACACTTGGCAGCTGTTGAAAACCACATCAAGACGAGAGGATTTGAAGGGATACATAGCTGACAAAAGCACATTAAGAATCTCACACCATGGCACTATTTTCATGACCTTGACCATTCATTACACCAGACCTAAAGAAAGAGAAGCCAAACCCTTGCCAAGAAGTTGCCTTTACAAAGTTCTGAGACATTCAACACCACCAGACTATTATAACCTACAAGGCCTAAGGGCAGGTAATGAGGCATGGTTATCTTAATCATCCTGGTATCATCACCCCTCCCTACCTAGCACACAGTATTCGATTCATCAACCAGAATTTACTGAGGGCCTACTATTCGCCTGGCTCTGTGCCATGTGGTGGAAATATTCTGATCCTCCTGTTTTAGCGTGATGAAGTGCTGAATACCCTCTACTGAACAAATTCGCTGGGTGCTCTAGACAATCTGGATGCCCCTGACGTTTTAGGTCAGATAAGTCTTTGCTGGTGGGGCCGGGGGGGGGGGGGGCGCTGTCCTGCACATAGTTGGATGTTTCACAGCAGCCCTGACTTCTACCCACTAGATACCAGGAGCAATCCCCGAGTTGTGGCAACCGAAAATGTCTCCTGACACTGTCCTATATCCCGTGCGGGCTGGGAAACTCCAGCCTAGCGCCTTCACAAGAGCTGCCTGTCCCCCCAACCCTAAGTCTCTATTCATCCCGTAACCCTCAGCCCCAACTTCCCTTCCTCAGGGAGGGCTCCTTCTGCCTAGTGCTGTGCACTTCTCCAGCCCACACCACGGAGGGCTAACCGAGTCGTCACCCGCTTCACGTCTACTCTTCTCCCGGGACCGTCTGCTCCGCTAAGGCGAGCAACGTGCTTCCCGCCGTCCCCTCCCCCGGCGACTGGCAGAGGGCCTACCCTTTACAAAGGTAACGCAACTGCTGTGGAGTGAACGATGGAGAAAGCCACGCGAAGAGGGCGGGAAGGCGAGCGAGTCGCGAGGGGGCGTGTGCGGGGCATTATTTTAGGAAGCCCAGCGGATGAGAAACCCAGAGGGGATGGCTTAACAGCCCCGCGCATGCGCTTCATCTTCCCGCGGCCCCCGAAGAAGGTAGGTCAGGAGTGTCTGGGGCTCCTCTGGGGCTCTTCCAGGGCTCCCCGAGGTGAAGCGGAGTCTCCTAGCCCGACAAGGGCTCCCGAGGGGAGGAGGACTTACATAGGGCCGAAAGCGGGCAGCGAAATCCCTCACACAGGGACGCCGACTGCAGCCACCACGTCAGCCCCGGGCGGCGGTTCACTCCCTCAGCTCGCCTAACGGCCGTTACACGCCCGCCAGGCCGCGCGCCTTAGAGCGCGCGCCGCCCCGACCCCGCCCCTTTCTGCCCGCCTGCGGCCAATCAGGAGTCGGGCCGTGCCCGTGTCCCGCCCCCGCACGCTGCGCTCGGCGCCGGGAGCGGACGGATCTCTCTGCGCATGACCCCGCCGGCCCTCAGAGCCTTCTCTTGAGCCCCTAGTCAGGTCTTGCCTGTGGGCGGAGCCCTCATCCCCAGGGTCTGGGGTGGCTTGCTGGGCTTGGCGGTTCGAGGAGCTGGAGGCCAGGGAAAATCACTCGGGAGCTCCCACATACACACCTGCCCCACCCTTCTCCCATTCCCCACGGCCTATTAGTACTTTCACCTGAAATGTAGCAGGGGGTCACGTTGTGGTCCCGAGTTAGGGTGTGGCCCGGGTCACTGCCCTGTCAGGACTGTCTGTGACTGGGGTCAGGGCTTGGGCTGGGTTAGGGTCAGTGGTCAGACTGTGACCAGGGCTCAGGTTGAAGGGTAACAGATCGATCTTGCCTCCCTACCGAACCTCGGTCCCCAGGAAAAAAACTAAGTGCATTTGCATTAATATATACTTAAGAATCAGACTGGGGAATTGTTAAAAGGAGGAACAAAGTCATCAGCCAAAGGATAGTGAAAAATTCCAGGCTTCTGGAAACCTGACTTGGGAGGGAGAGGCTTAAAAAGTTGTGTGATTTCTTAACTTCGAAGAACCAGACTTAGAGTTAATTACTGGATGAAATTCACTCTGGAGTTAGGACTCTGGGGATGTGCTGCAAAGTTCTATTCCGCCCCCCGCCCCCGCCCCCAGCTTCATATAACATTTTAAGGTGAGCATATAGAGGCATAAAATAGGTTTAATGGATAATGAATCTGGGTATGATGTGATAGATGCATTTAGGGGGTATCTTCTGAAATTAGGACCAAATGCTTTTGTTAAGACATAAATGGTAAGGATAGGCATCTAAATGAATAAATTTGTGGACTAGTGGGTAGGAAGTAGACTGATGGGTGGTGGAAACATCTACTTGATTGCTTTTATTTCTTTTGTGAAAAACATCTGTGAAGAGGGAGGAAACGGGCATGTAGAGGACTGAGACGAAATGGGAGGATTTGAAGAGCTGATGCAAAGAATGGAAGACAATAGTGGTAGTGCTAAGATTTAAATTTACAAATGACAAATAGTGCATTTGTACAGTTTTCTCCAATGGATTTTTTAAAAGATTTTATTTATTTATTTATTTATTTATTTATTTATTTATTTATTTATTTATTTATTTAACAGTCTTGAGGTCTTTTATTTTCTTTACATTTATCATGCCATAAATTCATAGGGAATGGGTTCCAGAAGTTCGGGCTCCTTTCCATTAGTTCTCACAAAGTGTGCTTCTCTGGGTGGGGCAGGCTGGCGCTTCAGTTGAACCCAAGTACCTTTCTCTTTGGCTTCCTTCTTTTTCTGATCATTTTCCTTCACACCCTTCAGGAAGCTATCTCGGCTCTTTGAGTGTTTAATATGCTCAATGCGTACATTAATTCTCTTGGCAAGAATCTTGCCCTTAACTTGTTTGTTTACAACAATGCCAACAGCATGCTGAGTAACATTATAGACTCTTCCAGTTTTGCCATGGTAACATTTGTGGAGCATTCTTTTTTGAACAGTGCCCATTCCCTTGATGTTCACAATATCACCGTTCTTATAGATTTGCGTGTATGTAGCCAAAGGAACAACTCCATGTTTTCTAAAAGGTCTAGAGAACATACAGCGGGTACCTCTCCTCTTTCCTTTTGTGTTGGTCATTTTGGCGAATTACTGGAAGATGGGGGTTCCTTAAGATTTTATTTTTAAGTAATCTCTACACCCAAGAACTCACAACCTGATTAAGAGCCACATGGTCCCATTGAGCCAGCCAGGTGCCCCAAATATCTGTATTTTATTTTTTTAATTAAAAACATTTTTTAATATTTTATTTTATTTATTGTCAAAGAGAGAGTGCGTGAGCGCGCACAAGCAGGGGGAGCAGCAGGCAGAGGGAGAAGCAGGCTCCCTGCTGAGCAGGCGCAAGGCAGGACTAGATCCCAGGATCCTGGGATCATGACCTGAGCTGAAGGCAGACGCCCAACTGACTGAACCACCCAGGTGTCCCCAGATATCTATATTTTAAAGGTAACTCCAGGGCGCCTGGGTGGCTCAGTCGTTAAGCATCTGCCTTCGGCTCAGGTCATGATCCCAGGGTCCTGGGATCGAGTCCCACATCGGGCTCCCTGCTTGGCGGGAAGCCTGCTTCTCCCTCTCCCATTCTCCCTGCTTGTGTTCCCTCTCTCGCTGTCTCTCTCTCTGTTAAAAAATAAAAAAAAAAAATCTTTAAAAAAATAAACAAGGGCGCCTGGGTGGCTCAGTTGGTTAAGCGACTGCCTTCGGCTCAGGTCATGATCCTGGAGTCCCGGGATCGAGTCCCACGTTGGGCTCCCTGCTCAGCAGGGAGTCTGCCTCTCTCTCTGACCCACCTCCCTCTCATGCTCTCTATCTCATTCTCTCTCTCAAATAAATAAATAAAATCTTTAAATAAAATAAAATAAAATAATAAACAAAAAATCTTATAAATAAATAAATAAAAGTAACTCCATTATCATATTACTAATTTTCCCAAATGTGAATGAGTCTTAATATTTTAACCAAGATTTAGTGTTAATTTCAGAGAATATTCACAATCAATTTTTAGTAAGAGATAGTCTTAAATCTTCAGTTACTCTCTTATTTTTAAAAGACCTGGGGGGCGGGGCGCCTGGGTGGCTCAGTTGGTTAAGCGACTGCCTTCGGCTCAGGTCATGATCCTGGAGTCCCAGGATTGAGTCCTGCATGGGGCTCCCTGCTCAGCGGGGAGTCTGCTTCTCCCTCTGACCCCCCGCCCTCTCATGCTCTCTCTCTATATCTCATTCTCTCTCTCAAATAAATTAAAATCTAAAAAAAAAAAAAAAAAAAAAGACCAGGGGCGCCTGAGTGGCTTAATCGTTAAGCGTCCGCCTTAGGCTCAGGTCATGGTCCCAGGGTCCTGGGATCGAGCCCCGCATCGGGCTCCCTGCTCAGCGGGAAGCCTGCTTCTCCCTCTCCCACTCCCCCTGCTTGTGTTCCCTCTCTTGCTGTGTCTCTCTCTGTCAAATAAATAAAATCTTTAAAAAAAAAAATGTGCTGCAAGGGGTGCCTGCATGGCTCAGTGGTTTAAGTGTCTGGCTCTTATTTCAGCTCAGGTCATGATCTCAGGGTTGTGGGCTCAAGGCCCGAATTGAGCTCCCCAGCTCAGCAGGGAGTGTGCTTGAGATTCTCTCTCCCTCCCCCTTTCCCCATTTCATGCTTGTGCACGCATGCTGTCTCTCCAAAATAAATAAATAAATCTTAAAAAAAAAGACTTAATGAAAATTTAATGTCAATGGAAAAAATAAATTGTCAATGACACTATCAGCTGACATGACTGAAAAATGCCAGTTATGTGCCACCTCAGCTTAATCAAAGAACATGAGAAAACTAACTGCATCATAAGTTCTTTTTTTTTAAGATTTTATTTATTTGACAGAGCACAAGCAGAGGGAGCAGCACGCAGAGGCAGAGGGAGAAGCAGGCTTCCCACTGAGCAGGGAGCCCGATGCGGGACTCGATCCCAGGGTCCTGGGATCATGACCTGAGCTGAAGGCAGACACTTAACCGACTGAGCCACCCAGGCGTCCCTGCATCTTAGTTATAATCATATCATTAGAGCTACCACTTTTGCCTGCATTCGTGTTGTCTAGTGCCTTATTTTATAAGCATCTATTGTTACACAGCACAGAGGCTTCTTTCATGTGGTCAACCAAGTATAGTTTAAGTTCAATGGCTTCCTTGTTTACTTAATTTTGTTTCATTCTATTTTCTTTTGGAGATATTTAGTATAGTATAGTCAGTAATATTTTGCCTTTATCCTTCAGGGTATATTTAATTTAATTTTTTTTATTTTTAAAGATTTTATTTATTTGAGAGAGAGGGAGAGTGCATGAGGGGTGGGGAAGGGGCAGAGGGAGAAGCAGACTCCCCACTGAGCAGGGAGCCTGACACAGGGCTCAGATCCCAGTACCCTGAGATCATGACCTGAGCCGAAGGCAGATGCTTAACCAAGGCAGATGTTTAACCGGCTGAGCCACCCAGGTGCCCCCAGGATATATTTTAAATAAGGGCATGGGTTAATGCCTTCACCAACAGGTCTATTTAAATAGTCTACTCATAAATAAATAAATAAACAAACTACTCCAGACCTATAAAGTGAATATGAATTCCCAATGAAATGTAAATACTTGCATGCTGATTTAATAAATGTGTGGCTTTGGTGTACATAAAAAAATATGTATTGATCATCAGACTTAATTTTTTTCAGGAGCTGTGAAAACATTAAATGACAAGAAAAGTTCTTGCAAATGAAACGTTAGGACTGTTAGATTTAGCTTTATTGTTGTTTGTACCAAAATATTTTCCCAAGAAATTAATTTCTAAAATGATCATAGATATCAATCAAAAGTAGTACTTCAAAAACAAAACAACTAACAAAAAGAGGTCTTCTTTTGATTTTGTGAAAGTTCCACCTCTGCCAGCTTACAAAGCCTGTCCTGTTTCCTGGTCCATACACCTACTTCTTGCACTCAACTGTCCTTTCTGTAAGGTCCAAAGACTGTGTCTTATGTACTGTTGAATCCCCAGGGCTTAACACAGGAACTGGTACATAGTAGATTCCAACCCATTTTTGAATGGATAAATGATAGTAGCAAACATTGCTCCCTATATCCACCTCTACTAGGAAGGTGGGGGGGTGCTTATGAGGTCAGAAATAATTAATAGGCAGGATAATAACATATGGAATCATTTAATCCTAATTCTGAAATTGAATAGCTCTTGACCATTCTGCAGAAGAAAGGAGACAGTTGGCCAGTTGGCCAATGCCCAGGAACCTTCCCTAGAACCAGTCATACAGTCCCGGTGTTGAAGCAGAGATCATCTGGTCAAAGTCTTTCACATATAGGGGAACCAGAACCTATAGAGAATAAAGTGACTTCTCACATATATACATATCCCGTTCCTCATAAAGCGCTGAAGCTTTGTAGTCAGAATACACAGAAAAGGAGAGTCAAAGTAGAATTCCTTGCTGTTTATTGGCCATTCTTTTTGCCCAGCCCCCTACCACATTGAGCGGCCCAATCCTGCCCTTGGACGAGTTCCAGAGATGGGAAGGGATGGTGGGATGAGGAAGCACAGCTTGAGGCTCAGCAGCCACATTTCTTACCAGATAGTAGTTCGGACACGCAGGGGTTCCATCTCACTCCCTAACAAAAGGACAGACTATTTCTCTCCCTAAATCTTCTTCCACTCCACCCTTACCTCAATGAAACTAGAAGCCAAGGGCTAGAGTTGGGGGAAATATCTGGGCAGGATTTTATCTCAGCATCAAGCCTATCAGAAGAAAAATAGTCATCCAGGCTCCTGCAGGAAAGAAAGAAATGATTACAAATAGGATTCGGTGGCTTTGGGAGCCTGGGAAACTTTTTAGGCTTAGATATTCCACTTTGTGGGATTATTTAGTAATCCATTCATGCATTCTTTCAACAAAGCTTTCCTGGGGCCCACTGTCCCAACTGGGGTCTGACAGTCCCTCCCTTAAATTGGGGGGAAGGCAGATGGAGTACAGGGATGAAATGCACTCTCTAGTTCAATGGGGACCCCACTCAGCCCCCCTCGCTTATTACCTGCCTGGCCCTAACCCCTACTCTAAGTCATTTCTGGATAGTCTCAGGTTCTGATGAGGTGTAAAACTCCAACTGTGACTACCAACAACCCCACAATGACAACTCTGCCATGTACTGCTGAGTAAGCTTGAGACTTGGAGAGGGTAACTGACTTCTCCCAAGTCACACAGAGTTGAGCAGAGAGAGAATCCAAGACCAGCGCCAGCCAGAACCCAGTGTGCACCCCCAGACCCTGGGGCACCTACCAGAATTTCACACCAATCAGTCCCTGTGCACCAACCTGCCAAACACCGGCTGCTGGAGGCATTGGACTCTGAAACCACATAGAAAGAAAGATTGAGCTTGAGGAACCATCCTGACAGGATTCCCATTGTTTCATCAAGATTGAGAGAAAGGGCCGACCCTTTGTTGAAGCAAGGCCTCAGAAGGGTGTGATGATGACCCTTTTACCTCTAATTAGAATGGATTTACTAAGATAGGCTTTCCCCGGAGGGTCAGCTCTTTGGAAGACTCTTAGGGAAGAGAAAGAAGAGACTATTCCAGATCGGCAAGGAGAATATACAAAAGCAGGGTGGCACAAGGGACAAACAGACTAGGAGAAGAGTGAACTGGTGTGGCAGGAAAGGTGGGAATGGGAGGAGAGGAGTAGAAGTTGAATGAGAACAGGATCAGTGAGGGGAGGGGACCCCTCCAGAGCAGAGGAGAAGCTGAGGATATAGATTTGGGGAGGATATGGACCTGGATTGAGGGAAGAGTGTAGGACAAGAAGGTAGGAGGGATCTCAGAGCAGGTTAGTGGGAGGCTCTGCGAGAGGAGTCAAGGAGGGCGCCTGGGTGGCTCAGTCGTTAAGTGGCTGCCTTCCGTTCAGGTCATGATCCTGGGGTCCTGGGATCCAGCCCCGCATTGGGCTCCCTGCTCCGCGGGGAGCCTGCTTCTCCCTCTCCCACTCCCCCTGCTTGTGTTCCCTCTCCCGCTGTGTCTATCAAATAAATAAATAAAATCTTAAAAAAAAAAAAAAAAGAGGAGTCAAGGAGGCCCCTAAATGACCCAGTTACCGCTTATCCGGTTGGGCCCAAACACCATCCAGCCCGGGCCGCTCTCCAGGAGCTCTTGCGCCGGGATCTCCCAGGGGACGTCTTCTGCCTACAGGTCTGCGGGGGACATAGTATAAGGGTAGCGACGTCCGTCCCAGCTCCAGCCAGGGAAGGCCTTTGCCGGAGACACCAGGGAGCTAGGTGTGTTCCCCAAAATCCCGCCCCTTAGGGCAATCCACCGGCCCCTTCTCTACAAGCCCCACCCTCGGTTCCGCCCCTGACAAGATAGGCCAATCCCCAGCTCCTCCGTCCTCCAGGCCCCTCCTTAGTCCCGCCCCCAGGGTGGTGGCATTGGTACAGTGATAGGCGTCTGGCTACCCAGTGGCGGTCCCCAGTGGCCGCCCCCAGCGGCGCCAGGCGGAGGCTGCCGCGACTGCCTGGAGACCCCAGGGCTGCCTGCTTACTGGCTGGCACGGGTATCCCTCCCGCTCGTCACACAAAGTCACTCGGCTGTGCAGGTAGAACGTGTCGTTGGTCACGAAGTGGAACGGGTTGAATGAAGGCCAGCGTCACTGGCAGAGAGGCCCCGTTGGCTCGCAGGCCCTGAGCAGCTGGTTGCTGGCTGGGCAGCTTGGGGGGAGAGGCAGAGTCACTCACTGTTTGGAGTCCTGGCTTGGGCCGGCTATGTGGACGCAGGAACATTGA
Organism: Mirounga angustirostris; assembly: GCF_029215605.1. Lineage (NCBI taxonomy): Eukaryota > Metazoa > Chordata > Mammalia > Carnivora > Phocidae > Mirounga > Mirounga angustirostris. Next base: position 170,739,710 of record NW_026991712.1, read on the forward strand.
TTTCCCCCCTTTTCGCTGGTGCTGTTTGAGTGTAGATGCTGCGTCTTGTACTGAGAACTTTACATGCATTATTTCATTTCATCCTCACATCAATCCTAGGAGGAAGACTATATATACTTTTGTCCCCTTCCCCTTTCTTTCTCTCTCTCCCTCTCTCTCTCCCCTGACTCCTTTCTTTCCTCCCCTTCCTTCCTTCCTTCCTTCCTTCCTTCCTTCCTTCCTTCCTTCCTTCCTCTCTCTCTCTCTCCCTTCCTTCCTTTTTCTTTCTTTCTTAAAGTTTGCTTGACTGGGCATAGTTTATCAGTCATCACTTATAACAAGAATTGCTCCAAACTGAAAAAAAGAAATCTCAGTTATTGGTGGCAGTGTAGGGATTGGTGTGCAAACTCTGACAGACATAGAAAATTCTGAGCTAAGGGATTAGGAGATAGTGGTCTGAACTGTCCACACTATTGTCATGGTGACTTTTTCTTGAGGTGACAATAACTTAAATGTAACCCCTTCACTATAACCAGTAATATTTGGATAGGCCTGTGCGATAGAGTCCATGGCAGAAAGAAATTCTTACTATGGTCCTTGGGAGAATTAGGGAACATGAGTGAACAAAACAGACCAAAACCTCCTATTCTCTTGTGGGTAAGGGGAGACAGTAAATAACTTAATTTTAATTTTTTTTTAATTTTTTAAATTCAATTAGCCAACATATAGTACATCATTAGTTTCAGATGAATAACTTAATTTTTAAAAAAGCAAATGAGGGGCACCTGGGTGGCTCAGTCGTTGAGCGTCTGGCTTCGGCTCAGGTCATGATCCCAGGGTCCTGGGATCGAGTCCCACATTGGGCTCCCTGCTCCGCCAGAAGCCTGATTCTCCCTCTCCCACTCCCCCTGCTTGTATTCCCTCTCTCACTGTGTCTCTCTCTGTCAAATAAATAAATAAAACCTTTTAAAAAAAATAAAAATAAAAAATAAAAAAGCAAATGATCTCGTATAATATGGCATATATTTAGGAGGTGATACATAGAAGAAAGAAATTGATCTAGAATGGATGAGTGGAGGGTAGTTGCAATTTTAAATAGCATGGGCAGGCTAGGCTTCATTGAAATGGTGACATTTTAGCAAAGACTTGGAGGAGATGAGAGTTTTTCCTATGGGTATCAGGGAGTTGAGGGTTTCCAGAATGAGAAACCAGCCAATGCAAAAGTCTAAGGGACAGCAAATTACTTACCCACTGAGTTACCTGTCTGCACAGACGCTACCTCCTTGTGAGCATTAGGGAATCACCTGTCTAATCTCTGTCTCTTGTACTCCCTGAGGCCCATTTAGTCTTTTTACCCCCATGGTCTTTATTTCCGGGGCTCAAGCTCACCATCAGTAAATCCATTCCAGGTTCCACCTTGATTGACCCCCCCCCTTTTTTTTAAAGGAAATGAGGACAGAAGTTAAGTGGGTTGCTGAAGTCTCTTCAGCAGCCCCGAGGCCCATTTAGTCTTTTTACCCCCATGGTCTTTATTTCCGGGGCTCAAGCTCACCATCAGTAAATCCATTCCAGGTTCCACCTTGATTGACACCCCCCCTTTTTTTTAAAGGAAATGAGGACACTGAGGCTCACAGAAGTTAAGTGGGTTGCTGAAGTCTCTTCAGCAGCCTGGCTGCTGTGTCCACCCACACCTTTAATCACTAGGTTCTCTTTCCTTCTGACAATAGAAGAATTACATGCTAGGATAGATTTGTGGTGTTTCAGGACCCAGACTCTGGAGCATGAATAGACCAACGGCTGTGTCCTTGGTCATGTTATTTAAACTCTCTGAACCCTCTCTAATCCCCTCATCTGTAAAGTGGAGGAAATAATACTTCCTAGGGCTATTTTCAGGAATTGGTGAGGTAATGAATGATTCACTGTGCTCTGTGAAGATTTGTTAATATTAATGAAATACAACCAGCTCCTAACCTAGACCACAAGCTGTTGAAGGTAAGGACTTGGCCTTACTTATCTCTGTGTCCCCAGCATTTAGCAAGGTCTGACACTTACCAGTTGTGTGAACCGAGCCTCAGTTTCTCCATCTATAAAATGGGAATAAAAATTATCTCATACAGGGGTGCCTGGGTGGCTCAGTCGGTTAAGCGTCTGCCTTCGGCTCAGGTCATGGTCCCAGGGTCCTGGGATCGAGCCCCACATCGGGCTTCCTGCTCGGCGGAGAGCCTGCTTCTCCCTCTCCCTCTGCCTGCCTCTCTGCCTATCTGTACTCTCTATCTCTCTGTCAAATAAATAAATAAAATATTTTAAAAAAATTATCTCATACAGTGGGTTGTGAGGCTTAAATAAGTTAATATATGTGAAGTGGGGTACCTGGGTGACTCGGTCAGCTAAGCCTCCGACTCTCGGTTTCTGTTCAGGTCATGATCTCACGGTTGTGAGATTGAGCCTCACACTGGGCTCTATGCTCAGTGCGGAGTCTGCTGCAGATTCTCTCTTTCCCTCTCCCTCTGCCCCTCTCCTCTCTCTCTCTCTAATAAATAAATAAAATCTTAAAAATATATATATATATATGTGAAGTAATTTGAACATGCCTGGCATGGAGTAAATGCTATGTCAGTATTAGCGATTAAATGTCATGCATGTCAAGTATATTACATAGTGTAGAGCACTTTGAAATGTCAGTTTTATTTTTGTTTTTTACATTTATCATTGCAGGCCCTCAATAACTGTTTGAGGAAAAAATAAAAGGAATGAATGTCATTTACTGGCTGTAATCTTGGGAGAGAAACCAGCCCTAACTTCCTTATGCCCTAATTTACTCATCTGCAAAATGGGAATGAGAATACTACTTGCATTCATTCAACAAACGTTCACCCAGCACTTACGTTCTCCCAGTGCTTATGTACCAGGGATAGAGAGGAAAGTCACAGGATCTGTGCTCATGGGTACGAAAGCAGCCTGCTAGGAGGTTACCGTGGCCTGACAGACACTTACTTCTCCTTCACAAAGCGGTAGGTGGACTTAACAGCACCAGTCCCGGAGATGTTGCTGCTGGCAAGGACCTCACTGGCCACCGAGGCAAATCTGGCTGGATCAATGCCTGTGGCTCTGAGGACCACATAGAATGGCTTGCCAAGAGGAGTTGGTCTGTTCTCAAGTACAGTTGAGAGCTGAGGGTCCGTGAAGATGCCCAGCACAACAACAACATCCCCAGTGCCCAGACCATGGATGGTTCCATATCTAGAGAGAGACGAGAGTGAGACTTTCACCATGAAGCCACAGAGGGAGGGATACTCACTCACCTTCTGCCTGGCACCCAAGGTCACTGAGCTCTGGTAGCTAAGCTTCGTCCTGGACTTCCTGAAAAATGAGGGGCCACCTAGGACCCTTGAAGCCATTCAAGCCAACCTACCCCGTGGCAATTTACATAAACAACCCATAATGCATTACTTCATGGAAGCATCTGTTTTCTTCCACTGATGCTTTGAGTTTCAACCTAAGACGTACCTATGATTGGTGGTTGGGCGTGGGGGGCCAACATCCTGAGAGTGACGACTCCTTTTGCCTGGATTAGATGTAGCAATGAGAACTCTGGAAGCTTCACAGGGCCCAGCCTGAGAGGCAGCTGATAGAAAAGAACTCATGGGAAGACCACTGGGTTAGACTGGATCTGGCTGACATTCACCACCAGAGGGTATGTGCAGCTGAAGCTGAGCCTTGTACAGTCAGTCCTGATGAAGCCAGGGTGAATCTGCAGGAGGGGCATCTCCAGAGAATGAAGGGTGTAGCTGTTGTTGGTCTAGAAAAAAGCAGGGAGGCAGCCATTACCCTCACATCTCCAGGAGAAACACCTTCTCCTGTCCTCATTGGCTGCAAGTTGTTTATTTAAATAAAAGCAATGGCTGAAGTGAGGTGCCTGGGTGGCTCAGTCGGGTAAGCGTCCAACTCTTGGTTTCAGCTCAGGTCATGATCTCAGGATCATGGGATGGAGCCCTGTGTCCCGCTCGGCGGGGAGCCTGCTTGAGATTCTCTCTCTTCCTCTCCCTCTGCCCCTCCCTGCACTCGCAGGCTCTCTCTTTCTCCCCCTCTCTGTAAAGAAAATAAATAAATAAATAAATACATCTTTAAAAAAAAAAAAACGTAATGGCTGAGCATGAGCTGTGCGTCAGGTACTGGGGCCTGATCACAACTCTCTGAGGAGAGTTCTGTTTATTAGTTCCCATTTTACAGAAGAGTAAACTGAGGCTTAGAAAGTTAAAAGACTTGCCCAAAGCAAGTAACAGAGCCAGAGTTCAACATTTCTCTGATTCCAGAGCCCATGTTCTTCACCTGTGTGCCAGTGGTTCTCAAATTTCAGTGTGCATTTTAGAATCCCATGGAAAATAATCACCGGAGTGCTTGTTAAAATTGCCAAGTCCTGACCCCTACCCCAAGATTTAGATATCTTTTTGGTATTTTATTGTTTCCAGAGGATTTTTTTTTTTAGAGAATCACAATGAGGTGTTTTATTGATATAAATACTGCAGTTTGTTACAAAGAACACTGATGGAGAGTTCTGGGGGCATAGTTCTGGGGACTTAGTTATTGTACACTAAAACTGCCAATTCTGTCCCATGACCTAAACAAGACACCCCATGATTCTCTGGGTGGCAGAGCTAGAGATAATGGTAGACACTAGGAGGAAGTAAATCACCCCTTTAGGACAAAGTCTGGTTTTCAAAGTGATCTCAAGAGCCCTAGAGCCTCCCTTGAAGGGGCATGAAGCCCACCTACATGTTGGAGAGAAGCTGATTCATCAGGGAATCCTTCCTCCTCCTCCATTCAATCAGAGCTGCCCTGTTTTTATACATTTGTTTTTATATTTAGGTTTTATGTAAGATCTCTTCCAAAGAAGGGAGGTGGCAGCATCAGTGAGCAGTTAGGAACACAAACCAGCTCTGTTAATAACTGTATAACTTGGGAAAAATCTGTCCACTTCTCTGAGACTTAGATTGTTCATCTGTAAAATGGGAATGTCACAGGATTTTTGTGAAGATTTAATGATAGTGCATAAAAAAGACTTCGATGGGGCACCTGGGTGGCTTGATTGGTTAAGCGTCTGCCTTTGGCTCTTGGGGTCCTGGGATCCAGCCCCACATCAGGCTCCCTGCTTAGCGGGAAGAAGCCTGCTTCTCCCTCTCCCTTTGCCCCGCCCCCTGACTGGTGCTTGCTCTATCTCGCTCTCTCTCTCAAATAAATAAATAAAATCTTAAAAAAAAAAAAAGACTTTAGCTTTGCACAGTGGCAGTATCGTAGCCAATGAGGTTTATCCGAGGCGCGATTATTGTTAATTGAAAAAAAAAAAAAAGACTTCGACCCACTTCCCCTGGCAAGAAATTAATAAATATTGGTTGTGATTGCAGTTGTTATTATTTTAAAGGGTTGTGTGGCTGTCAGGTTTGGAAACCAATATCCCAGTCCATCAAACATGGTATCATTTATAAGGGTGTTCCTAGTCTGATGGAGGACAACGTGGTCTTTTCCCCAAAAAAGACTTGACTCCATTCCAAAGAATTATTCCTCAGTCAAATAGATGTAAAATTATGACTGGTGCCCAATCACCCATTTCTCAGTCCTCGCCACACCACACCCCTCCCCCACAGACTCCCCCATTCTTATCAGGCAGCCCCTCCCAGCTTGCTTACAGAGAGGCACAGTCCACAAGTACCCTCCGTCTTCTCCATCATGAACACCTGCACAGGGCGCCCTCTATCTTGTTGACACTGGGACATCCTTAGAAGGTACCTTCCCTCAGGATCCAGTGGTGAGTCTTCAGGAAGCGGCTGCTCAGGACCACCTCAGTTGTCTGCGCAGGGCCACCTACACCAGGGACAGATCTGCAGGAGGACCAGAGCCAGTGCAAGGGCTCCTGGGATGATAATATAGAAAAGGGTACTTGTTCTAATCTGGGTAGAGGAGACGTTGCGGGGATATTAGCCCAACCCACCATGACTCCCTTAAACGAAGACTCCCCTCATAGGACGTGAGACCCTTACACCATGATGGCCCTGGGGGGCCCCAATCCCTGGCTTCGGCTGACCCACTCACAATCTCTCCCAGGAGCTGAACCTAAATTAAGAAGGTGGTATAAAGCTTGAGATTCTGAGACAGCCATTCTCTGTCATGTGTGCTGAGAGGTGGGGGAGCCAGTGTGTGGAGAGAGGAAGCAAGCAGGTGCAGGTACGGAATGGGAGAGAGAGATGCAACTCCCTGGTTCCTGCCACTTTCCCAGTCCAAGTCCTAGTCCCTGGAGAACCTGGTTGGAGCCTATCCTTGGCCTCTAGGAGACACCTTTTTTTTTTTTTTTTTAAGATTTTATTTATTTATTTGAGAGAGAGAGCACAAGGGGGAGCGGAAACGGACAAGCAGACTCCCCGCTGAGCAGGGAGCCCGACATGGGGCTCTATGTGGGGCTCCATGGGCGTGGGGCTCAATATGGGGCTCGATGTGGGGCTCTGACATGGGGCTTGATCCAAGGACCTTGACTTAACTGACTGAGCCACCCAGGCACCCCCGGGAGACACCTTATAATAAATCCTCCTGTCTTCCCTGGGCAGCCCAGTTGGGTTTCTGTTACTTGTCTGGCAAGGTTATTGTTAGAGATACTAATTTGTTTTCTTCTTTGATTTCCCTCTCATTCCAACAGGTAGCCTGGGCCTTGGAGTTTTTGAAGGGCCTAAACTGTTTGAAGTCAAGGGCTCTTTCTGTCTCTTAAAGGTCGAATCTGAAGAGACAATGCTGGGGTGCTAGGCTGTTGTAGTCAATGGAGTGTGTGGCTCTTGATCTCAGGGTTGTGAGTTCAAACCCCACGTTGGTTGTAGAGATTACTTAAAAATAAAATTTTTTAAAAAAATGAAGAGGGGTGCCTGGGTGGCTCAGTCATTAAGCGTCTGCCTTCGGCTCAGGTCATGATCCCAGGGTCCTGGGATGAAGCCCCACATCGGGCTCCCTGCTCAGCAGGAAGCCTGCTTCTCCCTCTCCCACTCCCCCTGCTTGTGTTCCTGCTCTCGCTGTGTCTCTCTGTCAAATAAATAAATAAAATCTTAAAAAAATAAAAATGAAGAGACAATCCTGAGGGAGGGAAGGGAGGGGAGTGAGGGGAAGGAGGGAGGAGGGAGAGAGAGAGCTCCTTTGTGAGCCAGGAGGCAGGGGCGTCAGCATCTTCAAGTCCTCTTTAAGACTTTTTGGTCTCATGAGCCAACAAATTCTGTTTTATTTTGTTTCATGGTTTCAATTTTATTTATTTGTTTGTTTATTTATTTATTTTGCTCAAGCCAATTGGAGTTGGGTTTTCTGCCGCTTGCAACACACGTTTTCCTGATACATGTCCAACAGTGATGCTTTTGGGGTGACGAAAGAGAAGTTAATGCCTAACCCTTCCCTTCTTTCTGTGCCTGCTCTTTCCACGTTTTTTTTTTAAAAAAGATTTTATTTATTTATTTGAGAGAGAGAAAGCACAAGCAGGGGAAGCAGCAGGCAGAGGGAGAGAGAGAAGCAGGCTTCCCCCTGAGCAGGGAGCCCAATGCAGGACTTGATCCCAGGACCCCAGGATCATGACCTGAGCCGAAGGCAGACGTTTAACCGACTGAGCCACCCAGGTGCCCCCTCTTTCCACACTTTCTATCAAATTTGGAATGAGATGTTTAAAAGTCATTAAAAAGCAAAACGTAATGGAGATATTAGTGTTAAGCATTTCTGTACTTGTTTTATTATTTTGAATTTTAAGACTTTTCTCCCTTTCCTTTTTAAAAAAAGCTCACTGTTTCTGTTTGGGCAGGCATGTTTGGTCAGAGGGACAGGTTACAATTTAAGGTGCTTTGTACCAGTGTGTGTTCGGCGGGGCAGGGTGGGGGTTAAGTCAGTCACATAACTTTCTGCTATTGCAATCAATAGTATGTTGTGATACAGAGGACCAAATAATAATATCAACAAAGCTAACCCTCAAACACGAATGCTATGCAGTAAATGTGCTCTTATTACCCCAGCAGAAGAAAATGAGGCGTAGTTCAAACCCAGATAGTCTATCTTGCAGAGTCCATGTTCCTACTAACCTGGAAAACCATGAACACAAAAAGAAAAGCTGTCTCTGTTTCTCTGTCAAATAAATAAACAAAATCTTTAAAAAGAAAAGAAAAGAAAAGCTGTTTCATTCTCAGTGCATGAAAACACAGGATATACTTCATAATATCTGTGGGGGGATACATACAGCATTTTACAAATGAGCGCACATCCCCAGTCTCACCAATACAGTTTGTTGACACGGGGATAATCTTCTAATGAGCCAGCACCTACTCAGGGCTTTACTAAAACCCCCTGGGTTGGACTTGTCACCCCAGTCACTTCTGCCTGCCCAGCTCTGCTCTGCTCTCATCTGAATTCCTCTCCTCTGCAGCTGGGTATATTCCAAGGTGCTGCATAAATATTCCTCAGAATGAGGAGTCTAGGGACAGATACACTTGGGAAATGCATGCTATAATCTGCTTTAAAAATATGATTTTTATGGGCACCTGGGTGGCTCAGTCATTAAGCGTCTGCCTTCACCTCAGGGCATGATCCCAGGGTCCTGGGATCGAGCCCTGCATCGGGCTTCCGGCTCCGTGGGAAGCTGCTTCTCCCTCTCCCACTCCCCCTGCTTGTGTTCCCTCTCTCTCTGTCTCTCTCTCTGTCAAAAAATAAATAAAATCTTTTTAAAAAATATGATTTTTAAGGGAGTCACAGTGGATAGTGGAATAGTAAAAGCTCTGAAAAGTCCTGCAGTCAAGAAACCATTTTGTTTAATCCAGTAGTTTCCCAATATATTTAACAATAGAACCCCACCCTTTTTTGTGTGTGTAACATCTGTTGAAATCCCAAAGCGCTGGTGTCCCACAAAACACATTTTGGAAAATACTGGCCCCTAAGTTAAGCACTGCCTAGTTTTGAATGTAATGGAAGCTTCATTCCAAGGCTGGATTATCCAGTGATGAAAAGAAGTATTTTTTGAAGGAATTTGGTATTTTAAAAAGCAGAGTAGTCATTTTAGGAAAATCAGAATTTGATAAAAAATTTTTTTTAAAGATTTTATTTATTTATTTGAGACAGAGAGAATGAGAAAGAGAGAGCACATGAGAGGGGGGAGGGTCAGAGGGAGAAGCAGACTCCCTGCCGAGCAGGGAGCCTAATGCGGGACTTGATCCCGGGACTCCAGGATCATGACCTGAGCCGAAGGCAGTCGCTTAACCAACTGAGCCACCCAGGTGCCCAGAATTTGATAAAATTTAAAGGTTTGGGAGTTAGAATTACTTTGACAATGGCAGACATATGGAGGACACCATCATCTTTTTGGTTCCAGGACCCAGCTTCTGCCCTGCCAGAGGGTGAGCCTGGGAGTTAGCTGCACCACTTGAGGGAGGCCCTGTGAATTCAGCCTCTCTGTAATATCTGCCACACTGGTCTTGTCCCAACAACGATCTGGCCCCTCCTGGCCTCTGCTGGGGCTATAGTTCCTTCCTTTGGGAAGATTCATTCTCTGGTCAGTTGGGGTCCCGGGCGCTGGGGGCTGATGAATTGTCCATTCTATCTCTGCTACAGAGTGAATTTTTATGCCCCCCCATCCATATGTTAAATCCTAACACCAGATAATGATGGTATTAGGTGGTAAGGCCTTTGGAGGTGATCAGGTCATGAAGATGGAGCCCACATGGATGACATTAGTGCCCTTATAAAGGAGACCCCAGAGAGCTCCCTTGCCCCTTGTACTATGTGAGGACACAGAGAGAAAACAGTTGTCTATGAACCAGGAAGTGGGCTTCACCAGATACCTAATCTGCTGGTGACTTGAACTTGGACTTCCAGCGTCCAGAACTGTGAGAAATAAAATTCTCTTGTTTATAAGCCGCCCAGTCTGTGGTATTTTGTTCCAGCATCCTGAACTTACTGCCACAACCTCATGTGCTCAGCTACCTGTCCTCTTACTAGAAAAACCACCTCTACCCCAATGGACCCTCCAGATGCCAATGTCTGGGCAAACCTCACTGGCCCTCCCATAGCCATTGGACACACATTTGTCTGGGCCGTCCTAGGGTTACGATGTCCACTCTGGCCCCCGCCTCTTCTTCGCTGTACGGGCATGAGCTGCTCAGACTCACCTGAGTGGGTGTAGTAGCTGTCATTTCACATACAGACTCCCCCATCAGCTGGGTACTTGTCCAAAGCACAGGCTCTGGCTCTGGGACTACTACTCTGGGTGCGTTTAGGGGAAGCCTGCCTGGAGCCAGTCATGTCAGAGGACATTGCTGTCCCCAAGGAGCTGGGGATGAGGGCTGTCAAATGAGCAGCTGCTCTCTCAGGTGACGGGGCTGATCCCACTGGCCAGGAAGGTGTCTGTGCAGCAGGGCTGTGATGCTCCTCATGAGGGCTATTGTTGGGGCTGGGGGTGCAGCTGTAGTCTCCTTGCTGAGTCCCAGATGCGGTCGTTCCAGGACAGTCGTCCCGAGAATGGTCAGGGTTAGTGAAGTGGCATGGACGACTGCAATGGTTGTCGTGGGTAGAGATTCTTTCACATCAGTGATCCTGTTCAGTGTCGTCGGGGAAATCACTGTGGCTGACCTCTCAGACACAGTGGCTGTCATGGACCTCACTAATATGATGTCATCACCCGGTATGTTTAATGCTGTTAGAACTGTGATCGTGGCTGATACCTGAGAGTCAGTGGACACTGATGATTCCAATCCATTGATTATGGAGCTCGATGCTAATGGGGCTGTGGTTGGAGCTCTCTGATTCTATTTCAGGGCTTAGCTGAAGTGGCCATGCTAGACAAGGCTGTGTTTTTGGATCTCTCCTCCTGAGTCTCAAGTATTGGGGTTTTCTGCTTGGTGGGGCAGCAGAGCTGTTGGCTTGTGGTGAAGTGAGAGGAGTAGCTGGTGTTGTACTCTTCTGGGACGCTGACATTGCTGACCTCCTGATTGTTGCTGAGGGGTTAAGTGGAACCACAGAGACGTTGTCTCTCCCATTGTTGGTTAGAGCCAAGGTTGTCAATGAGCACGCTGTAGGCCCCTTAGGCACAGAGACTTTTGTGGAGTCTGCTGTACTTGACTCAGCCCCTTGGGTTGTAATAGTGCCTGTAAACAAACAAACAAACAAACAAAAAGAAACCAATACACCTGTTCCCTCCACCAATCCAGAGTTCTTTTCAAATGTTCTCAGTTGACCAAGTTTGGAAGAGTCGATAAAAATCATATCAACATGGGGCGCCTGGGTGGCTCAGTCGTTAAGCATCTGCCTTCGGCTCAGGTCATGATCCCAGGGTCCTGGGATCAAGTCCCACATCGGGCTCCCTGCTCAGCGGGAAGCCTGCTTCTCCCTCTCCCACTCCCCCTGCTTGTGTTCCTGTTCTCGCTGTCTCTCTCTGTCATATAAATAAATAAAATCTTAAAAAAAAAAAAATCCTGGCTGTAATGAACAGATGTCATGCCACAGTGGTCTCAAGTTTTTATTTGCAGGGAGAGATGTTTCCATTGGATCTGATTTTATGATTGTTGTTTTTTTCCCCCATGTGGTTAACCAGTTGTCCCTGCTGCCTTATGGTAAAGTCTATCCTTTCCTCACTGATTTGTCATGCTATTTGTCATTATGTATCCAGACCAATTTCCATGCTTTTTCATTTCTTTGGTTCGCTTGTCTATCACTGCAGCAACATCATATTATCTTACTTTAATGTAAATCCCAGTATCTGGTAGAGTGAGTCTCCCATCTTGCTCTTCAAAATTATCTCAGCTGTTGTTGACTTTTGGTTCCTCCATATATTTTAGAATCTGCTTATCAACTTCTACAAAATCCCTGTTGGGATTTTGGGTGGAAGTGTGTTACAATTATAGATTTGGTAAGAATGGACAACTTTATGATAATGAGGTTTCCCGTCCACAGCAGTTTTTTTGAGAAGCAGTAGCGTGTAGACTGGCCTCTGAAGTCAGACCTGGGATAGAATCCCAGCTGTGATAAGGGATAAATCACTTCAAGTTCATGAGCCTCAGTTTCCTCAGCTATATAACAGGAATAATAATAGTACTCACTTCACTGATGGTCATGAGGGTTAAGTGAGATAACACCTGTAAAGCACTTAGCATGGTGCTTAGCATATAGTAGGTGCTCAGTAAGTAGAACCTGTTACTGGTAATGATTATCCCCTCTGCTCCTCTCACCAAGATTGGTATCTGCTTCCTGGGTGCTTTGCCAAGGTTACTTCTCTCTGGCAAAATTATGGATTCATGGGAGTGATGAGACCTACAATTTCCTGCCACCTCCCAATATCTTCCCCCATACTGTCCTAGGAGCTCAGGATCCACGGCTGCGCTCCTACCTCAGGCTCAGTGAGGCATTGGAGGTGGTAGCTGTTCTTCGTTGGAGTAGGGCAGGGGAGGGCAGCAGGGGTCCAACGCCCTGGACCCCCAGTTCTGGGCCTTCTTGAGAGGGAACTACCCAAGCTATTGGCCTGGCACAGATGGGAAGGATAGACAGCAAGGGAGAGACAGCTGGGCTGACAGACAAGATGGCGGGAGTAGACAAAGATAGCATCCTGGAAGAGGATGGACGAGCAAAGCCAGAAGTCCCTTGGAGTTTATCCTGTCATGCTCCTGCCTCCAAATTCATTGGTGTCCCAACCCATTCAGACAATTTAGGGCTGGGGCGGGTGATGGCTGTACTCACATTATAAGATCTTCTTGGGGACACTACCTTCTGTCTCTTCTTTTGTCATCTTCTTCCCCTCTCTTCTGGTCTGTGAGAGCCCCCGGAGAAGGATAGATGAGAAGAGTATAAGGTGGGTGCTCACCAGGAAGACTGAGGGCTCCATCTGTAAGAAACAGCAGTAGCAGCAAAAGTCACCAGATGCCCGTGGCCCTGTGGTTGATGGGCTTGGAGAGCACGGAGCTCAAACAGGGGGACAGACAGCAGCTCCAAGACAGTGAGGCACGTCTAGCACTAGTGCCACCTCTCATGTGCCTGCTGAGCACACTATCACCCCCGTCCCCAGTTGTCCAGACTCCTTCCCGGCTGGCCCCGGGCTTCACTGGGCTGGAACCCATGCAGACAAGAGGGGAATGGAGGGTGAAGTTTCCCATCAGCTGCAATGAGGGGGCCTCTAGGGACTCCCATTCCAACTGGTGAATATCCCCAAGGCCCCTGTCAGCCTTTGCTGACCAGCTGGGCAGAACTCTGGGCCTTCCAGCCTTCCCCGCAACCCAACATCAGGGAATCTGAGTCTCAACAACATGGATGATCTTACTGGTCTCCCAATGCTTGGGCTAAGGGCTGGCCACTTGATTTTAGAGCTGCAGATCAATCTCATCCTCTCCCCACTGCACAGATGGGGAAAATGAGGCCCAATGACTTACCCAAGGATGAGAGGCCAGTCCTCCAAGGCAGCTCTTCCTAATGCCTATGACTGCCGCAGCTTTCTCAGACTCTTGCATTCCTAGCTCAGGAACTTGCTGTGGCTCTCAACAGTCTTTAGTGTGAAGGTCCCAAGGAGACCTCAACAGGTCCCAAGTACCCCACCAGATCTCATTCATCTGACCCACAAACTCCTCCTGCGATCTTCCAGCAAGCTCCAGTGTTCCTCTCCTCTGGAAAGCCTGCCAGGAGCCACGCGTTGGCAGTCATTCTCCATTGCCCCAGGATAGAACTGCCTGTACCTGCATGACTGGTCAGTGGTGACCTCATCAGACTAGGGCCCCCCAGAATGAGGACCAGTCTTCTCTATCTTCAGGCTGTCTCCTTCATCAGACTGGGGCTCCCAACCATGAGAACCAGATTCCCACCCCCTCCCCCACCAAAAAAAATTTAGAACACTACGGGGAGATTACATCCCTACCATTAAGTCAGAAATTTTCAGGGTACATTCTCTTTCCCTTTAGACTGGAAAGCTCTAGAGGGCAGTCAGTAACTCTCCCATCAGACAAAGAGGCTTTTGAGGGGAAAGATCTGTCTTGCCCATCAGACCTGGGGCAAGATTGCCCCAAGTTTGGAGATCCACCAGTCAGACATATTGATCCCAACACAAAACTTTATTGTCAATACATAGATGTCTGGCCCCACTGGCCTCACCTTTCTCCTCCTGGTGCACTTGGGCCCCAGCTAGCTCTGGCCTAAAGCAGGGGGCCAGGAAAGTCCATCCTTAGGACAAATCCTGGCTGCCTTGGCCAGCACCCCCCTTCTGTGCTCATTCTTTGCTGTGGGGCTCCCTCTCTCATCCAGCATCCTTGTCCATCTGAATTCCTCTGGACCTGAGGCTCACAGACACAAGCCCTGGAGATGCCACCCCCTTCACAGCCCCAGGCATCTGCCTAGGTGTAAGGGAGAAGATGGGCTCAGGCCAGACTGTGCCAAGTCACGTAGAGATGTAGGAAGATGCAGGTGGGTGTGTGTGCTCAGGCCCCTTGGCTCCCATCCTGCCTCTCAGCGGCTGGTCTTGTGTTTAAGGAGTATGTTTGTGTTGGATTCCTGAACCTGCAAACCAAGGGGTTTGTCAATCCCCCACCTTCACATGGCAAACGCCCCCTCACTCCCCTCCGCCACCTTCAGCAGCGAAACCACCAGGCTTGTCTGACTCTAGTTGCCTAGTGTCCTCTCCAAGCTTGGAAGCCCAGGCTGTGGACATTCACGAGGCTTCAGGTCGTTCTAACCCAGTCAGGTGGTGTGGGAAGCAGAGAAAGAAACTAAGTAATGAGGGTGTGTGCCTGTTTCTCCCTAGAAGCTTCCTCCCTGGGGAGGAGGCTGTTCTGATGCACTCTAGCAGGAACCCAGGGATCCTCTGCCCACAGTGTGCCTAGGTATCCGCCACCAGGCAGAAACTGAGCTGGCTCAGGCCACCCTAAGAAGGGGTAGGTTTGAGGGTGTCAGAGACTTAAGTGACTCAGTGGGAGGAGCCTGATGGGGGTGGGGGGCAGAGCCTCTCCGGGGAGGAAAGGGTGGAACTTAACGGATCAGAGGTGGCTGCTGCCTGCGCGGTGCCTGAGAGTCCAGGAAGGGGATCAGATCTTGGAATAGACAGAAAGTTTGACTAATGTGGCAGAGGCTGGGCGGGGCGGGAGGGGGGGGCTAGGGGGCGGGGCGGGCGAGCACTTATTGGGTAGGAGAGGGAAGCTGCCTGCACCTTTTCCCTGTTGATGAGCGCTGTGATCAAGTCTTGCTGGCAAGTCATGTCGCGGATGTCCAGGGAGGACCCGCTCACCACCGACAGGCTCAGTGACAAGTGCTTGTGGATCAGCTCCTCCTCCTGCTCCTGGTTGAAGCGGATGGAGCGGACTTCCTCCACTATCCTGGGGGCGGAGGGGTGAGTACTTTCTGAGGGCTGAGGGAGCTTGTGGGGGGAGGCGGAAGACGGGGCGCTGCCCTCCCATCTCTTCCCGGGCATCCACCCCGCTTCGCCCTCCCCCTTCACTCCTATGGAGATCCAGGCCAAGCTGCACGCTCTTGTGAGATGGAAGGAACCAGGTCTGGATTCTAGCTCCTCTACCCACAGATCCCCCTCCCTGGCAAGTCATTTAAACCTCTCTGGGCCCCAGGGTCCGCATTTTAAAATGATGAGGGCGTGAAGCCAGAAGAATCTGAGGCTCCGCTCAGCCCAGACTCACGGGACTCGGGGTGCCCCCAGTACCCGCCCTACGTGTTGAGCTCATCTCGGATCTCCTTGTACTGCATCAAGTTCTCCTGTATTGCCTCCAGCACCAAACAAAAGTTGTCACAGGTGTTTTCTGAGAGGTTAGACAGGTGGCCTCCCGACAGTGGCTCCTGCGGGGCGCCGGACATCTCCAACCGGGCGACCACACAGTGCACCAGGGGCAGCTCGTTACCTCCATCCAGGTCCTGCATGCCTCTCTGCGAAGAGAGGACACAGACAGCTCAGCCGGCACCCCTCCCCCAACCCCTTCCTGCTTGGCTCCGGGGAGGATGAGTCTCTTAGGACACCAGGGTTCTAATGCCACCCATTCCAGCTCTAACCAATCTTAGCACCCCTACCCTGCTGTGGGAGCTCAACTTCAAATGCATAAGCCCCTCCTCTACCTCTTGGAAAATTCTCACCCCTTTTCAAAACTTAGCACCCAATTTCACTCCCGATAAATCCTACCTAGCAAACTTTTTTTTTTCCCTACCTAGCAAACTTCTAAAGCCCTACCTACTCTCAAGTCATAGCCCACAACCCTCAACATTTTGGGAAGTACTCCCCCCTCCACCCCCACCAGCTTTTTGGAAGTTCTACCCTTGAATGAATAGCACTGTAGCTAACATTTAATGAATTCTACATGTGTGCCAACTACTGTTCATTTATCCATATAATTCTCATAATAGTCCTATGAAGGAAGTACTATTATTATTCCCATTTTACAGAAGACATCGAGGCTTAGATTGGTCACCTGCCCTAAGGTCACCCAGCCACTCAGTTTTGAGTTGCCATAGAAACCAGACATCTAGGAAATCCACACCCCTCAGATGGCACTCAAGGTGGGGGATTCTGCCCCCAGGTCTCAGGCTTGACTTTCTTCAGGCCCTTGAGCGTGCAAGCGTGTATGCACGCACGTGCCTACACACACATGCATGTGCTCAAGTCAGCACTCATGCGTTCACCCTCTCCTCCCTTCTGCCCTCCCCAGCCCACTCACCTCACTGAAGTTTATCTGATGCAGTTGCCCCTGCTCTCCTGCCTTCATCATCTGCTCCAGATTGGTGGTCACCACAACGACCAACAGGTTGATGCCAATGAAGGCACCAATGGTGATGAAGATGGCAAAGTAGATGGCGCCCCCAATCTCCATTGCGTACTCTCTTGTCTCTATCCTGGAGATGGCAGGCAGGAGCCCCATCACCTCCCTGGCCCTTTGAGTCTCAATTTCCCCATCTGTGAAATGGGGACATTATCTCAAGACCTACTAGGACTTCTGCTACCTCACTGCTGGTGAGCGGATCTAATGCCTGCTCTGACTATCAAAGTAGCTGCTCTTGGCTGAGCACCTGCTGTCCGGTCAGAGACAGAATGTGGGCCTCAAGCCACCCTCCTACGGTGGGGATTTGTACATTGGCATTATCAAGTTTAATCTATTGGCTATACTCTTGATTCATGTTTTTCTTATTATCAAAAGTAATTCAAGCTCATTATAGAAGGATCAGAAGGAAGAAGGAAGACATACAGGAAAAAAGCCCAGCCATTCTTAATACCTTATTATGAATCTCCCATAAAATATTTTCCTAAGTAATAAGGTCTTTCTCCCTTTCTCTCTCCTTCCATACACACACACACAAACACACACACACACACGTATATGTACATATATATACACTCTGGGCCAGGCTCTATGCTAAGAGATTTATACAGCTTTTCTCTATTGATCCTCACAGCAATTCAGACATAGTTAATTATTATAATTCCCAATTGGCAGGTGAAGAAGCTGAGGCTCGGAAGAGAGATGAAGTAACTTGTCCAAGGTTGCACAGCTAGTGTGGTGGAGCAAATACTCAAAAGCCCAGCGTCCAGTCTATCTTTATTGCACACCCTGTGATTTTCCCACCACCTACATCATACTGGGAAATGCCCGCAGAAGCTCTTTGCCAACTGTGCTTCTGCACTCACAAGAGATAAAAAGAAATCAGTCAGGGGGACCCACTCCCTGGAGTGGACTGGAAACAAATAGGGTTTAGACGTAATGGAAAAGAAGTAAAGAACAGAACCTGCTGGCCATCTGTGGCCAAAAATGACCTTGGGCAGCGGGTCTATGAATGAATGAAATGAGACTCTAAGTTCCCAGGAGTCCAGGCAGCTTGGTGGGCTCAAATGTGGGCTGGGAGGCTGTCCCGAAACCACAGATCTGCTCTCTTGCTCGAGGCCTCCTTGCTACCCAGCTGTTTAGCATGACAGGGGACATCTTCATGAACAGGTCTGCGGTAGGACTTTGAATGGATAGAATTTCAAGGGGGACAAGGCTTCAAGCAGACCAAGACCGGTCCTAGGGGTCTCCTTTTCCCTGATTTGAAGTGCCAGGCAGCCCCCTCCTGGTGGGCCATCCTCCTCCCAAGCCCTGGAGCTCCACTCCCACTGCCTTGCCCCGCTGGGGGGGTGGGGTGGGGACAGACACCCCTCAGGCACTCACTGAAAGTCATTATAGATGTCCACCCAGCCATCTTGGGTGATGCAGATGAAGAGAGTATACAGGGCAACCTGCATGTTCTGGAAATGCATGGGCACAAATGCACCAAAGAGAGTGACCCCAAACACGGAAAACACCTGCCAGAGAGACCAAAGAAGATGCCCGAACTTTACCCAAGGACCTGGAGACAGGACATGCAGATGCCATGCAAATGAATGCTGCCAAGGGAATCCCAGGGACTCAGGCCCAGAGGTCTCTCCTCCTCTCCAGACAGCCCCCCCCATCCCCAATGACCTGGGGGCCCTGGTCAGGGAAAGGGAGCAGCTGGGAGTAGGGGAGGGCACTGACCAGCATGAAGAAAAGGATGAGGGTCATGATATTGGCCATGTCGGGCACCGACTGCAGGATGACACGGATGATCCGGGCCAGAGGCTCCACCGCCATGCAGACATGCACCAGACGAAGCGCCCTGCGGCACAGCCTCTCAGGGGCGCCCCTCAGCCCCTCCCAGACCCCTCCTCCCCACTGCCCCCTGACCTGCCCAGAGGGTAAGAGGTGATCCCCAGCCCCTCTCTTTCCCCAGTCCGGACATGTTCCCTTCTTTTCCCCAGAGTTCCCAGCTCACCTGAGGGTATAGGTGAGAGCGTTGACATTGAGTTCATTAATGAAGAACCCCAGGAGCAAGATAAAGATGATAAGGAAGTTGAGGATGTTCCAGCCGTCCTGGGGGTGGTGGGGGATGGGGGGGTGGGCCAGCCCCAATGGGGTGTATCAGGCCCAGCCCGTGGGGACATCCTGGGTCTGCCCTCTCACCAGCCCAAGGATGGGGGGCTCAATGTTCCTCTCAGGGCAGCGCCAGTCATCTGCCATCCACTGCTGTTACTTCTCCTGCTGCCCCTCAAATATGCCACAAAACACCCAGGCTTACTCGCTGTCTCATATGTGTGTCAACAGCCAAGTGCAGTCTGAGACACACAGTGGAGACTCTCACATACACACAGCTGATTCCTAAGCTGAGCACCCACCTTGGCTAGTGCATAAGATTCTCAGGCTTGCTTCAATTCTCTTGTGCTAATGAAACCCTGGGGCAGGCCCCCTGGGGCACCTGGCTGGCTCAGTAGACCATGGGACTCTTGATCTCAGGGTCATGAGTTCAAGCCCCACACTGGGCGTAGAGCTTACTTAAAAAAATAAGAATAAAAAAAATAAAAAATCATTGTTAAGAAAATGCTAACTGCCGTTGAAAAGAAATTGCAAGAAGGTATGAAGGAGGAAATGTTTTTTCTTATGGAACAGATTTCTGCCTGCTTCCTAGGGCTAGTTCTGATAAAGTGGTGCATTGAAACGTTCACAAAAAGCATGGTACCTACTCTCCTCTTGAGTGTGGAAACATGTAAATATGTACCAGCCCATTCTATTTTCTCTTAATAAACATCCTTGCAAATGTTGTTTGCACAAGGCAGTCTTTGAGACATCCAGACTTCAGAAATGTTCTGGGTTCTACACTCTGTGTTCTGTGGAGTGGAACCTCTGACCCCTGGAAAGCTTATAATTCTAATTGGTTTTCCTGGTAATGGTATTTATTTATTTAAAAGATTTTATTTATTTATTTATTTGATAGAGAGAGACAGCGAGAGGGGGAACACAAGCAGGAGGAGTGGGAGAGGGAGAAGCAGGCTTCCTGCAGAGCAGGCAGCCTGATGTGGGGCTCGATCCCAGGACCCCGGGATCATGACCTGAGCCGAAGGCAGATGCTTAACGACTGAGCCACCCAGGCGCCCCTATTTATTTATTTATTTTTAAGATTTTATTCATTTAGGGCGTCTGGGTGGCTCAGTTGGTTAAGCAACTGCCTTCGGCTCAGGTCATGATCCCAGGGTCCTGGAATCGAGTCCCACATCGGGCTCCCGGCTCAGCAGGAAGCCTGCTTCTCCCTCTCCCACTCTCCCTGCTTGTGTTCCTGCTCTCGCTGTCTCTGCCTCTGTCAAATAAATAAATAAAATCTTAAAAAAAAAAAAAGATTTTATTCATTTACTTGAAAGAGAGGGAGAGAGCAGGAGCAGGGGGAGGGACAGAAGGACAAGCAGACTCCCCACTGAGTGGAGAGCCCGATGTGGGGCTGATCCCAGGACCCTGAGACTATGACCTGAGCCAAAGTCACTTTCTTAACTGATTAAGCCACCCAGGCACCCCCTGGTAATGGTATTTAAATGATACTTCCAGGGTGCCTTGCTGGCTCAGTTGGTTAAGTGTCTGCCTTCCACTCAGGTCATGATCCCAGGGTCCTGGGATAGAGCCCCACATTGGGCTCCCTGCTCAGCAGGGAGCCTGCTTCTCCTTCTCCCTTTCCCCTCTCCCCCCAACTCGTGCTGTCTCTTGCTCTGGTGTCTCTCTCAAATAAATAAATAAATAAATAAAATCTTTTAAAAAATAAATAAATGATACTTCATTTTTATGAAAGTATAAATACTTGATAGTTTTTAAAAATATTTTATTTTTATTATTTTTAATTTTTTTAAAAGATTTATTTAATTGAGAGAGAGAGTGCATGGGGGAAGGAGCAGAGGGAGAGAATCGCCAAGCAAACTCCCTGCTGAGCACGGAGCTGACGTGGGGCTCGATCTCAGGACCCTGAGATCATGACCTGAGCCGAAACCAAGAGGATTTTGGCTCAAATCAAGACACTCAATCGACTGAGCCACCCAGGTGCCCCTAAAGATTTTATTTTTAAGTAATCTCTATACCCAACATAGGGCTTAGAACTCACAACCCTGAGATCAAGAGTTGCATGCTCTACTGATTGAGGCCCCTGATAGGTTTTTTAAAGCCTCTTCTCAAACTTGCCCAAAGGCAAAATAAATCCCTTGACTTCAGAAATCATTTGGCTGTAGCAGTCTTATGGAAACAAAACTTGAGTCTTCGCCTCATTTAATGTAGCATTAAGACCTGTTCCCGGGGGGTGCCTGGGTGGCTTAGCCGTTAAGCGTCTGCCTTCGGCTCAGGTCATGATCTCAGGGTCCTGGGATCGAGCCCCACATCGGGCTCCCTGCTCAGTGGGAGGCCTGCTTCTCCCTCTCCCACTCCCCCTGCTTGTGTTCCCTCTCTCGCTGTCTCTCTCTCTGTCAAATAAATAAATAAATAAATAAAATCTTTAAAAAAAAAAAAAAAGACCTGTTCCCGGGGCATGTGGGTGGCTCAGTCGTTGAGCATCTGCCTTCGGCTCAGGTCATGGTCCCAGGGTCCTGGGATCGAGCCCCACATCGGGCTCCCTGCTCCGCGGGAAGCCTGCTTCTCCCTCTCCCACTCCCCCTGCTTGTGTTCCCTCTCTCGCTGTCTCTGTCAAATAAATAAACAAAATCTTATTAAAAAAAAAAATAAAGACCTGTTCCCACCCAGATAGCCTCTCTGACACTTTCCTGAACAGGGGTCAGCAAGCTATAGGCTGTGGGTCAAATCTGGCCAGCAGCCCCTTTTTTTGTAAGACCCTCAAGCTATGAATGGTTTTTATATTTTTAAATGGTTAGGGGGCAAAATCAAAAGAACAACATTTTGTGACATGTGACAATTATATGACGTTCAAATTTCGGTGTCTGTGAATAAAGCTTCCTGGGAGCATGGCTGTGCTGTTTGTCTGGACTGTCTACAGTGCTCTGTGCTCCACGGCAGAGGTGAGCGTTTGTAACAGACACTGTATGGCCCATGGGCCTTTACAGAAAGTTTGCTGACCTCTGCTCTTGAACCCTGTAAATTAAGGTGGAGACTCTCAAACCCATTTCTCAGGTAAGGAAATTAAGGTTTTCCCAAGATCACAGAACTGGGGAAGGCTAACCCAGGGACTGGAACCCAGGGAGGCTGCACTTCTAGGACAAATTATTTTCTGCTGCATCACAGACATCTCAGAAGTAGTCTCTCCACACCACACACACACACACACACACACACACACACACACACACACACACACACACATTCTCAGCTTGTTGGACCAGAAGCACAGGGGTGGGGTGCAGTCCCTAAGGAGGAGTTGGGGCAATAGCAGGGAGGGCCCAGGATCTCACCTTCCAGAAAATCCAGAAGCCATTTAACCAGCCAAGGAGAACCTCACAGATAAGGATGGTCAGCACAATGTCATCTATGGTAGAGAACAACTCATAGTGTTTCTACATGGAAGACAGAGAAAAAGAGAGGGGCCGAGGGGTCAGTGGAGCAGAGCCCGGGTGGGGCCAGGGACAGGGGGTGTCTGTAGGGGAAGGAAGGCTCATATTCCTGTTGCTCTTCATCCTCAGCATCTTTGAAGCTCCTTTAGAGCACATTTTCCATGTACACCTGCCATTCATGGTAGCATCCCCATCGTTCTACAAAGTAGATTTTATTCCCATCTCAGAGAGGAGGGATCAGAGAGGTGCCCAAGGCCAGACAGTTAGCAATAAAAACTGTTGTCTGGCTATAAACCTTTGCTCCTAACCTCTAGAGCAGGGATATGTGAAAGAGAGGGCTTGGGGAGAGGCAGAACAGGCTCCAGGATTGGGAAGAAAGGGCCTGGCCCCTTAACTGGTGGACGCCAAGCCCCATCCTTCCTTCTCTGGTTGTCCCAACCACTCCTGCTGCTCCAGCTCCCAAATCCCCCAGGTAAGGCCTGGCCAAACTCCTGCGTATCCCTCATGATCATGGGTCCAGCTCCCTGGGTAGGCTGATGGATGGATGGATGGATGGATGGATGGATGGATGGATGGATGACTTGATGACCGTGAATTCTTTTCAAAATCCAACTCACTTTCCCCTAATCGCTCATGAAGCTGTGACCCTACTATAGTTTGTGACCCCATTTACAGCTCCTAGAGCCCCCTATTCCACCCTGACAGTTGCCAAAGTCTTGTAAGGACTCCTCCCTTCCTTCACTTCCATGGCCAACAGACTCAGTGCCTCAAGGCTCATTGCCACACACAGAGTCCTCCTGGTCCCCACACCTTGCCATCACCCGTATCCACTGGCCAATGAGAGGCTGAGCAGAGCTTCTTAAACCCCAATGGGAGGTTAAGGTTATGGGCTCCCTACTTGTTCCAAATTCCCAAGGGGCATCACAGGCCAGGGATGTCTGTCTACAACAAGGAAGGACTTTCTTTCCCATCGTCTGTCTCCTCAGCTTCATCCCACTGGCCCTGGGAGGCAATAATTTTCCTTACTATTTACTGCGAGAGCTTCCTAACTAGTCCTCCTGCCTTCTCCAAGTCATGAGCATCTATAGCTAAATCAGAGTTGCTTCCTCTACCCTCAAGCCTGCCATGGCTCCCAATGGCCTGCAGGGTCTGAATCAGGTCAAAACCTGTCTGGCATTCCCAGGCCTCTAGGATTTGACCTTCATGGCCACATATCCTCTACCAGGGCTTTTAGCATTTTTGACTGGGACCCACAGTAAGATTGATGTATTTTATATTTCACAGCAGAGTACTCTGTCTCCCTCCTGCCCCCGCCCTCCCTCTCTCTCTCTCACATGCACACATACAACTTCTATTTCATTCTTTTTCATTCTACTTCATTCTATCTCAGAGTGCTGATATCTGCAGTCTGAACCGATCTCACGATCTGTGAGGGGTGGCAGCTGCCCTGGAGTCCACTCATTCTGCCATCTTGGCTCTTGGGTTTCTGCCTCCACCACACCAGAGGCCACTCTTGTCAAGGCCACAGGAACTAAACCCAAGGGATGCTCTGCGATCCTTCTCTGGCCTCCTCTCTTGCCTCTTCTGGCCCTACCTCCTCCCTGACAGCACCCCAGCACATTCTCCCACACCCTCCCACTCCTCTGGCCACCCCTCCTCAGTCTCCTTTCTTGCCACCACCCCCATTCTCTGTCCTTCACTGGGAGGCTCTCCTCAGAGCTCTGTCCTGGTGTTCTTCCCTTCTCACGGGACACTCTCTCCCCAGGTGGCCTCATCTCCTCCTTTAGCTTCTGGCAACCATCCACCCAGATGCTATCAACCCTCATGTTGCCATCTCTGCCCCCGACCTCCCGGCAGGGTTTCAGAGTTGACCTCTAACCTCTCCCTAGACATTTCTGTGTGGATATTGCCCCGGCACCTCCAACTACTACACTACTCAACCCAAACCGACCTCAGCGTCCTCCCCAAACCTGCTCACTGTCCTGTGTCCCCCACATCCCAACAAACAGCACTGTCCCCACACAGTTGCTCAAGCCAGAAATGTAACTCCTTGCTCTCCCTTTCACTACATGTGTGAGAGGATGAGGTATGTTAAACAGGGTAGCACATATTAAGTGTTCACTATCTGTTGTCAAGAAAAGCAATCAGGGGGCGCCTGGGTGGCTCAGTCGGTTAAGCATCTGACTCTTATTTCGGCTCAGGTCATGATCTCTGGGTCCTGGGATCAAGCCCCACATCAGGCTTCCTGCTCAGTGGAGAGTCTCTCTCCTTCTGCCCCCTCCCCCTGCTCGCTCTGTCTCTCTCTCAAATAAATAAATCTTAAAAAAGAAAGAAAGAGAAAGAAAGAAAAGAAAGATGAAAGAAAGAAGAAAGAAAGAAAGGAAGGAAGAGAAAGAAAGAAAGAAAGAAAGAAAGAAAGAAAGAAAGAAAGAAAGAAAAGAAAGAAAAGAAAAAGAAAAGCAGTCAGGAAGGCCCATGGATTTGACTCCTAGAGAGCTTTAGATGCATGGGACCTCTTTTACCCATGGCCCTTGCCCAAGTCCAAGCCCCATCATCTTTCACTAAACATCACAACAGTCTGCCTGGTCCATTTTTTCCCATTCCCAACACCCTCCCTTCTGTGGTCCACCCTGTGGGAGCGAGTGTAAGTTTTCTAAAACACATAACTGGTCATGTTACTTCCATGCTTTAAACCATTCCCTGGCTTTCCAATGACATAGGATAGAGGCCATCCTCCTTAAGATAACTTAAAGACCCTCCACCAGCTAGCTGCTGACCACCTCTCTGAAATCATCAGCCACTGCACTGGACATTTTTAAAATACCAATTTCAAATAGCACAGTTCATGTATGAAGTACACTCCTTATAGGAAATTAAAACATCAAGAATAAGAACAAAATCATACTGGACTTCAGGATGGACATACAGAACTTGCTCACAAGCTGTTTCTTCCACCCCCAAACACTCTTTCCCACCTCTCTCTGCCTGGCTGACTCCCACTTACTCTTTATTCCCACCTGAAGCATTCTTTTCCCCAGAAGCCTTCCCTGACCGTACAGATTAGGTAGGTTTGATGCCCACTTTGAGCTCCCACGCACTCCGTGACCCTCAGGCATCCGTAAGGACATGCTTGTGTCTGCTGTGATCATACCTAGGACCCTGGCAGTGAGCGATCTTCTCATAGTGACTACTGATTAAAATGGGATACCCTCCCCCACCAGGCACCCATTTGTCTGCCTCCGCTCACATCATTTTTCTCCTGCCCTCTCTCTCTACAAATCCAATGCCTTCCTCAAATCTAGGCCCCCTCCACCATGAAGTCTTCCTTGATCTCTAGTTTCCTTGAAGGTGAGAGCTGACAGGCACCTGAAGAACATTCAATGCAATCGTCATGAGCAAATGAGGAGCCTGAGGCCCAGAGAGAAAAGTGCCTTGTCCAGGCGCCTGTTAGATCAGCGGGGGCAGAGGTCGGGCTGGAGTCCCACCTGGCCAAGGAAGGAGTTGGTGCGCAGAGCAATGGTGATGGCGTTGACCACCAGCAGCAAGGCCAGAAGCAGCCGGAAGGCCGGGTGTCGAAGCAGCTGCTTGACATACATGCGAGTGATGAACTCCTGGATGTCCCAGGCATCCTGGGAGAGGGCGGGGGACCTTCCTTCAGGCAGGTGTCACCGTGGGAGGCCTCTGCCTGGATGTCGGTTCTCAGTGAATGGGGGCCCCTAGGGGAGGGCCACTCTAGGGGGAGAAGTTGCTTGAGAGGGGTCTTGAAATGGGGGCATCGATGTAGGGGTCACTACCTAAATGGCCACTGAAAGGGGGTGACTGCTGGGGAATCTTTGCAAGAGTCATTGCAAGGGAGACCCTTAGGGGCTCTGCTGGCGAGCAACTGTCATTATATAGGGGTTCCCGTGGGGAGCACTGCCAGGTGGGTACTAACATGCCATGAGAGGTCATCACAGGGGTCACTGCTGGGGAGGGTCCTCAGAGGGGACATTCGGGAACTAGAAGGGGCAGAGTTATTATGGTGGCCCCTGGCCCACAGGAGCAGCTGCAGAAGGGTGACTGTGGGGTGGGGGGTCACTGCAGGCTGCCGCCCCAGCCCCCTCCTTACCTTGGTGCTCATGATGTCTCGGCGGTTGATGAGCACTTGCTCCTCCGACCAGGAGTAGGGCTCGTGAACAGCCCTCTGCGATGGTGAGCAGGGGTCCCGTCAGTGCAGCCACAGGCCCCTGCGCCCCGCCCCTCCCTGGCATGCCCAGCTTGGGTGCACCGAGGCGGGGGCCACCTACCATGACATTCAAAGGTTTAATACTGGTGTTGGTCCACTGTTTTGATTACCTGGCATAGCTCTCAGTCTCCTCCCACCCGTCAAAGAAACTTCATTCCGAGTGGTCTTGCTCCCCCTCGTGGTGATATCATAGAGGACTCTGTGACCTCCAGCTGTCTGCATTCCACCAGGGAATTCTGATACCACTGACTCCCCTCGGTACCCCACGGAGGAAGCCAGGGACGCTCAGGGGCTGGCCTGGGGTTAGAGGTCAGAGGCCGATGGGAGCAGGTCAGGTCTCTTGTGCAGCCTGGATGGAGACACAGGGACATGTCCCTACTCTGGGTCCCGGAGCTGGAGGTGAGACTGGGAGAAGAGAGGTGCTTGGCCCGGAGGCCCTCCTCCCAGCCAGCCTCAGCCTGTACCCCACCCCACCAGCTACACCGTCCACGACCCCAGTCCCCAGAGCTGCCCAGCCTGTCCTTCCATGCGAGGTGTGCTTCTCCATCTGGAGTGAAAGGCCGGTCTCTGTTTCTCTTTGTGCCCCCCTGGGGAGGGGGCAGGAGAGCACCCCCTGGTCTCCGAAGGGCTGGGAAGAGATGGGCATACTTGGAAGCGCTCACTAGCCATGGATCAGCAACCCAGCATCCCGACAGGCATAGACTTCAGCTATAGGGCCCGGGCCACTGGTCTGCACACTTGGTGGACAAGTTACCAAGACTATCTAGTTACCAAGTTAGTTGCCAACCACTAGTTACCAAGACTAACTAGTTACCAAGACTAGTTACATTCATGTCCTCCTTATACTTTCCATCCTTGTCCCCTCCAGGAGCAGATTTCTGGTTCTAATACAGAAGTCAGAGGCATATGTAGATTCATTTTAGATAAACTGATTTTATTTTGCTGAAAGTGTTTGTGTAAAAGGAACACCTATACAAGACTGGTTTGGGGAAGGGAGAAGGGCCAGAGATGGAGGGGGGACAGGTTTGTGCCCCCACAGGTGGGAGGATGAGGTGGAAGGGAATTTCTTTCAGCCCAGCTTGCCATTCCTTCATTGGCGAGAGAGGATGGCACAGAGCTCACTTCACTTTATCCCACTCTAGGGGAGGGAGGAGCAGAAATGGTGGATGCGTAGGCAAAGGGGGGCATCTGGGGTGACACATGGACTAGCACTACTTCCAGCCTTGAAGAGAACCCGGGGATGCTCTGTCCTAGACATGTCAGAGGCTTGGGGGCTGAGGTGGTCAGGAGCCAGGGTACTGACCAGGGTACTGACCAGGGTCAGAGGTCAGGAGGTCGGAGGTTGCTCTCTGGGGTCAGGGGGCAGAGACAGGACTGCTCCTCAGGGTCAGAGGGCAGGGGGTGGGAAGATTGTTCTCTGGGGTCAGAGCTCAGGACTTGGGAGTGGCCCTCAGCCTGCACCACTCCCCAGTCTCCCAGGCCTTCTGAGTAGAGCTCTTGGTTCCGT
This sequence comes from Mirounga angustirostris, assembly GCF_029215605.1. NCBI lineage: Eukaryota > Metazoa > Chordata > Mammalia > Carnivora > Phocidae > Mirounga > Mirounga angustirostris. The sequence goes on from NW_026991712.1 coordinate 170,767,736, forward strand.
TCCTTCCACTGTCGGAACTTCTCTCCTGTCAGCTCGGGGTCACCTAGCACTTCCTCCAAGGCCTGCAGCTCCTGCAGCTTTGCCTGTGAAGAGAGTGGTGGCCAAGGCGCCATGATCACCCAGGTAGAGGGGCAGAGCCCAAGTGCAGAGCTCACTCTGGAGTCCAGGGCTTAGAACCCAGCACCTGGCCGGGTCTAGCCCTGATCCTCACATTGGGAGGCTGGCTCTGAGAACCTAGAACTTGGTCCAGTCCACAGCTAAGCCCAGAGCTCAGGGCCAGGAACCAGAAGCGAAAGCCCAGAGCCCCGTCCTTCACCGCGCCCGGTGCCCTCCCGCTGACCTTGAGCGTGCTCTGTAACACACGCACGCGGTGCGCTCGCTCGTTGAGCTGGGGGTCTCGGTTGCGCCGCATGAAAGAGCTCCGCCACTGTTCATGAGTGAGGGGCTGCGGCTGGCCCAGGAGGGACACACCACCCTGCCTCAGTCCCTGCACCATTCCTTCCAGCGCCCCTTCACTGTTGTCTGTGGGAGGGGGAAGCAGATGAGGATGTGCCCATCCCAGGTCTCCCCACCCTCCATCTCAGCTCTGAACCCCAGAAGAACACCTGTTGGTGGGCCAAAGGAAGTCCGTGGGCTGCCCTGCGTGGGGGTGGCTGCGGGTGACGTGTCTCCATGGAGTGGACTCCAAACTTGGGCTGGGCTGGGCTGTGGGCAGGGTGGAAGGAGAGGTGTGTATCATTCTGAGCCCTGTAGCCTGTTATCCGCTCCCCACCAGTCTCCTACTCACCGAGGCTGAGCGGGACCCAGCCTCATCGTCAGGGTCTTCTGCTTCTGTCTCACTGTAGCAGTCTGCGGGGGGGAAGGAGCAGATGGGGAGCCCACTAAGCCTCACAGGGTTTTGGGAGGCCCGGGAGCAGGATAGGGCACTGGAGCTCCCAGCCCCCATTCCCAGAAAGACAGAGGCTTAGCTGAGACCTGGTGGGAACACCCCTGTGAGACACCCACCTTCCTCTCGGGGCAGGGAGGCCCGCCCTGGAGACTGGTACTTGGAAATGCAGGTAATGAGATGGCGCACCCACCTGTGGAGGGGCAAATGGGTCTTGCAGTTTTCACCTACTGTATGCCAGGGGATTTTCACCTGTATCATCTTCTAACTTAATCCTCAGAGCACCTCTGAGAGGTAGGAACTCTTATTAACCCATTTTATAGATGATGAAACAGAGGCTTGGAGAAGTGAGTGCCTTGACCAGCCACTATCAGAGAGCTGAGATCAGAATCCAGGTTCCTGAGCCAGGCTCGCAAGCACTCACGTGGGAGCTGGGGGGTCAGAGGGGGTGGCACTCACATGCTCAGATCCTCCAGGGTATCAGCAGCGAAAATGAAGGGTTTGTACACGTCATGGGTGAGCTGGAACACACTGCCAGGGAGCAGGGGCACCTCACTCAGCCTGGCTGTGCCCATCCAGAGCCCGTGAGGCTGCCCTGGGAATCCAGCTACCTGCTGCCCCCCACCCCCGACTTCTTCTCTCTCCCTTTCTCGCCCCACTCCCTGGTGTGTCACGCTCCAGGACTTAACTATTTTTTCTTCTGATCCTGTCCACTTTCCAGACTGTAGTTGGAAACATTGATGAGGCCCTCAGCCTTCTCATCCTGGGGGGAATCACAGTGTGAGGGTCAGCTTGCAGCCCCATTACCCTCGAGGCCCAGTCAGGCCCCTGGGGGCAGAGAGGGGAGAAAGTGGCTCCTGGGCTCTCCAACCACAAATCTCCCAGTGCCGGGCACCTGGGGGGGCTCAGTAGGTGAAGCGACTGCCTTCGGCTCAGGTCATGATCCTGGAGTCCCTGGATCGAGTCTCGCATTGGGCTCCCTGCTCAGCAGGGAGTCTGAGTCTCCTTCTGACCCTCCCCCCTCTCACGCTCTCTCTCTCTCTCTCATTCTCTCTCAAATAAACAAAATCTTAAAAAACAATAACAACCCCTCCCCCTAAATCTCCCAGTGCCTAGAGCTCAGGGCAGGAATCTGGGGTGGGGGCAGAGGGTGTGACCAAGGGGAGCCTCTTGAGCCAGGAAAGGGGAGCCAAAGCCATCCAGGAAAACAACCACAAAAGAGAAGACTGCTTATGCATTTGTTCTGTTTTAGAGACACAGGAAGCTGCTCCATACCCCTGAGCTTTGCAAAGGCTCTTCTCCCTTCCTGGTTTTTTTCTCCTTTCCATCTGACTAGCCCCCAGGCACTGATTTCTCAGGGGGCCTTCTCGACTCTTCAGGCTGGACTGTCCACGTCCGCTGGGCTCCTGCCCATCCCTGGGCTTTTCCTTCATCATAGCGTGCGTTCCCCAAGCTGTCCCTGAGTGCGCACGCATCCTCCCCGCTACCAGCCCAGAGTAGCAGGACTGTCCCAGTCTGCCCTATGTCCCTAGTACGCAGCCCAGAGCTGGGGACACAGCAGGCACCTGAATGCTCACTGAACGAATAAGCAGGATAGACAGAGTCACAGAAGAGGAAGGGGAGGTGGGCAGAGCAGACGTGGCTCTCCCCGCTGCCCGGGACGCCTTTCTCAGCCTGCTTCCACGCACATCTCCGTTCGTTTCTCTCCAAAGACTGATCTCGTTTTCCAGATAGGGCTGGGTGGGGGGGGGAGCTGTGACCACAGATGGGGGTGCTGGCAGAATAAGGACAAACACCGGGGCTCTGACCCCCCTGCGGACCCGTGCGTGTGGCGGGGGGCTCACCCGGGGCTGGCAGTACCAGAAGAGCGTGTGTCTCTTGAGCACAAACCAGCAGCGGCGCCAGCGCGGGCCCATGAAGCCACCGGGCGCCTTGCGCAGCAGGAGCCAGCCGTCGCAGTCCGGCTGGCCCAGCTCCCGGCACGACACCCGCCGGCGACTCAGCCGTGTCGCCACGCCTGCGGGAGCACAGCACGGCCCAGGGGGGTTAGGGGCTGGCGAGGCGTCCTGGACCCCCAAACCTGCTCCCGGCCCCACCCGGCCGCCAGTATTCCCAGCTGATCTTTCTGAACCCGTTCTCTGTGCTTGAAATGTTACAGGCGTCTCCCTGAGGCAGCGCTGCTCTTCCGCTTCCGAGACGAGGAAATGGAAGATCAGAGGAGCCCAGAGTCACAGAGCTGGTGAGAGGCCCAGGCTGGAAGCACAGGCTGTGCGTGAGATGGGAGCGGTGGTCTTGCCAAACACTGTAAAGACTTCGAAAAGGGCGCCTGGGTGGCTCAGTTGGTTGGGCGATGCCTTCGGCTCAGGTCGTGATCCTGGAGTCCCGGGATCAAGTCCCGCATCGGGCTCCCTGCTCGGCGGGGAATCTGCTTCTCCTTCTGACCCTCTCCCCTCTCATGCTCTCTCTCACTCTCTCTCTCTCAAATAGATAAATAAAATCTTAAGAAAAAAAAAGACTTCGAAGAGCTCATATCAGGGACCCCCAGCCAGTCAAGTGCATCTCTTACCTTTTGATTTATTCCGACCAGAAACAGGACTCTGAAAAGGCCATAAGCGGTTAGAGAAGGGTCTGGGTCCAGAGCCACACAGCCCTCCTTGCTGAGCCCTCACCTTACCTTGTCAGGCTGTTCTGGGGCTTCCTGAGCCTCCGCTACCCCTGTGGGCAGTGTGGCTGGGGGCGCAGGGAGAATGGGCCGGGACTCAAGGTCAAGCGAGGTGGAGTCTGTCAGGAGGAGGGTCCATGAGCCCAGCCCCAGGCCAGGCAGAAAGGTGAGGATGTCAGAGTCGGGGGGTCAGAGCCAGGCATCCCACATGCCTTGCCCAGGGCATCTGCCACCTGGTGAGACTTTGAAACTACCTGTCCAGGTAGGGCTGGGTGCAGACCTTGGGTTTGAAGTCAGGTCAAAGGCAAAGACGTCTTTGGATGAGGCCCTGGGGAGAGCAAGGGGAGATGGAGATGACTGAGCCCGTGGCACCCCCGCCCAGACCCACCTGCGGCAGAGCCTATTACCTGGGAGACAGTGCGGTGAAAGCCAGCGAGGGGCTCGTCAGCTGTGGGGAGCCCGGGACTGGAGGAGGGGTCTGGGGAACAACCAGAAATGGTGATAGAGCTGATGACAGGGGTCTGAAAGCGGGCTGGGGGCAGGGCTGGGGGGCAGGTACCTGTGGAGGGGTCTTTGGCACGGGGACCTTCTTCAGCACTAAGCTGACCCCGGCTGGCTCCCGCAGCAGCTCCCTCACCACGTTCTTATGGGGCCAGCCCACCTGGATGGGACAGGGGGCAGGGGGCAGGGCAGGGACCCTGGGCTGATGCAGCTGCCCAGGAGGCTCCGGGGTAAGCCAACAGCCCTCACCCTCGCCCTCAGCCTCCTGCCACTCCTCCTCCAGGAGGCCTCCACCAGCCCCTTCACCTTGGCTCTGCCAAGGCCACTGACCTGTAAGACCTGGTTCATCTCACAGACAGCAGCTCCCACAAGCCTGGTCTCCACAAGGCTCTCCCCAAGGGCCCCTCCCCACCCACCAGCCCTGGGTTTTACTCAGTGGCCCCTTCACCTCCCCTCTCCCCCACCCTGTGTCCCTCTCCTCCCCACTCACCACCACCTGCTCATTGACCTGGACAATCTCGTCTCCAGGCAGGATCTGCAGCCGGGAGTCGGCAGGGACCTGGTATTGGGGAGGGGGGTGCTCGTAGGGTTCGCTCTCCAGGGGCCTGAAGCGGGCTCAGCTGGAGGGTAGGGCCTCGGGGCGGGCAGCTGAGAAGGGCGTGGGATTCCCACCTGGGTGCCCACACAGGACACGAAGTGCAGGCAGTTACTGGTGGTGTGGACTTCCAGGCCCTGCCGAAGCAGAGGCTGCGGTCACTGAGAGTCCTCGGCGGGCGGAACTGAGGGGAGAGCTGGCCCAGGTCAGCACTGGCCGACTTGCTGTGTGACTTTGGGCCTGCCGCTCCTCTCAGGGTCCCTGCCTCCTCCTCCAGTAAGGGCCGGAGGGAGGCTGGGCTTGCTGACTAATGAGGTCGGAGATTCTCAGCAGCCCTCCTAAAGGGATCAGCGGGACTGGGGGAGGACAGGGGCAGGGCTGGGGGCTCTGGTACTCTCAACTAGTCAAAGATTAAAGCAAGAAAGTCCGCGTCCTTTCCCCAGTCCCCTAACCTGCCACGTCTGTGTCCCAGGGCTGGAATGTGTCACCTGAGACCACACCAAGCCCCTCAGGACTGGAGAAGGTGCTTCAGGACGTAAGACCCCAGGAAAGTCCTCTGGGCCTTTAACAGCTGCACAGAAGAGGCCCTCCAGCCATAACAGCACAGGATTCTGTGGGATCCTAGAACCACATTTCAGGGCCCAGACAAGGCTGCCAAGAGGTCAGAGCTCACCAAAGGATGGTCCAGCTGCACGCGCTCCAGCACAGCCCTCTGCTCCAGCAGCTCCTGGGGGCTGCAGCTCAGGATGTGGTGGCAGATCCCGGCCACGTGGCTGCACTGGGGGAGGGGCGCAGGAAGCTGAGCCTGAGCCCCAACACCACCCCCCCGCCACCCCAACTCCCCACTCAACCAAACCCACACTCACAATCCCCAGCACTCTGCTCTCCTTCTCAGCCACAGGACTGTCCTAGAAGTAGAGGGCCAACAACAGGGCCTCAGAGCTTTGGCTCCAAGGTCTTGTCCTCCTGATGCCAAGCCCCAGAAATCACCATACATGCCCTCCCCCGCTCTACCCTTCCCCCAGAGTCCAACTTCCTGAGACGCCCCTGCCAGCTAGAAGACCCGACACCCCCATCGCCCCTACCCCGTGGCCAGGCCTCCTTTCTTCCTGCCCCTGCCTCTTCCCAACCCCCACACCGATCCTGTGCTGATTCACAGGTTATAAAAAGCTCTAGCCTGACTTGGTCTCTACGGCCTGGGCCAAGCCTGGCCCTTGGTTCTCCTACCTCCTGCAAGGCCTGGCCCAGCTCCCCGCACAACTGCCCAATCTTCTGGCAGGCTGAGAAGTCATTTAAGTGGGAGAAGAGATACCTGGCAGGGGGAAGGATGGTAGGGGTAGTGGTTAGGGGGCTGTGATGACCAGTCAGGTCACAGAACCATTCAGAGCCAACTACTCATCTGCCACATGGGGGGAGAGAATATCTGCTCTGACGGGTTTCGCTTGGGGTAAAGGAGATGACTGATACATCGACAGAGCTTAGCACAGGACTTATCTGTCAAGCGCCTAAGACATGCCAGGCCCCGCTCTAGGCACTGGGGGAGACAGACCTTACACACACGATTACGTCAGTAATGAGAGAACTCAGCTGCTGTGAAACGTAGGGAGCTCTGAGAACCTGCAACAGGGAAGGCTTCCCAGAGGAGGTGGCATTTGAGCTGGGACCTGGGGGACAAGCAGCAGCGGTTGAAGGGAGTGGAGAAGCCCTCTGTGCAGTGTTAGGACGGTTATGATTACAAGCTGGGGGTGGGTGGGGACCCAGGCACCCCAGTGCCCCTGCACAGACCAAATAATCTCTTTGCCCGGCTCCACAACATCTGAACGAAAGCCGAGCTCTGTTCTTCTCTCCCAGGCCCCGAAGGAGGCCAAGGATGAGAAGGGTCCCCTCACCAGTTGGGGTCTTAGGAGGAGCCAAGGTACCTATTGAGCCAGAAGAGGAGGGTCCGGGCCTCATGGGCCAGCTCCACAGCGGCACTGAGGACATCAGCAGGGGGCTCGGCACAGCCTTCCAGGTGGCCTTGGACTAAGTTCTGGAAAGCATAGGTCCCCTCGAGCAACCCCTCGGTCAGGCTCTGAAGGTTCTCTGTCTGTAGCCCAGAGCTCTGTGCCAGAAAAAAGGCAGGTTATTCCCTGGCAGTGGCCAGCCCCCCCTCCGCAACGCCCAGGGGGTGGCAGCTGCAGCCAGTGTGGCCACCATTCACTCACCAGGGCCCGGAGCTGTTCTATCCCTTCCAGGATGAGCTCCTGGTGGCCCAGAGGCCACACGGTCAGAGCCTCAAGGCTTCGGGGACAGAGCTGGAGCAGGTACTTGCCAGACAGCTCCCAGTCCTCAAAGCAATAGTCCTGCAGGGAGTCATCGAGGCCTGGAGGGAGAACAGGGGTGGCGTGGTCTTTCAGGCCACTTCTTCACGCCCACAAAACCCTTTTCCCTCCCATCTGTTCCTAACCACAATCCTGGGACCCAGGCTATGTTCTGCCCATTTCACAGATGAGACTACTGAGCAAGTAACTTAATTGCTCTGTGCCTCAGTTTCCTCACCTGTGAAATGGCAATAATAAAAGCACCTACTTTCTGCTCATGTGGGTATTAAATGACAGGATGCATGTCAAGCGCTTGGCCCATTCCCTGGTTCATGGTAGACAGTAACAGCCGCCAGACTCTTTACCCTGATCTACAAGGCCCTGTAAGATCAGGCCACCACCTGCCTCTCCAGTCTCATCCCCTGGCACAGCCCCTCAAACTCAATACTTTAGATCCAGAGCACTAACTCCCTGTAGCTCCTGGAATGCTCTTTTGTCTCAGGGTCTTTGTATGTGCTATTTCTTCTGCCTGGATTGTTCTAGCTCCTTCACTGCCCCCCCTTTTAATCTAACTCCCCTCAGGAAGCCTTCCATAACTCCCCAGGGTAGGTCGGGGGCTCTCTTGCTCCCAACTGCCCCTCAAGCTCTGGGCCATAAATAACTGTTCATCTCGAACTCTAGCCCATACCTGGCACAGGATAGATAAGGCAGACTAAAAATAGGAATAATATCTATTGAAAGCTTATTGTGTGCTAGGCAAAATTTTAAGGGCTTTCTACATATTAACACATTTGGTGCTCACTGAATGTAGAAGATAATGACTATTGTTATCTCCATTTTATAGGTGGGAAAATTGATACAGAAATCAAGAAGCTTGCTCACTCTTTGAAGGAATTCCTTCCATTCCAAGTCAGGCTCCGTCACTGGGGAATGTGAGTGTCATTAATAGCTCCCCTTCATTCCCCGTGTGACATTAAGAACACTGGGCTGGGAGTCCCTGGACTCCATGGCTACAGCCTCCGAGCAGCTCCTTTGCCATGGACAGTGACCCTGCTGTGCTGCCTTCCTCCCCAGTCTCCTACACTGAGCCACACAGGCCAGGCGCCTGCCAGGGTTGTTTCATTTTGTCTACCTCATGGGGTCATTGCTGACTTTCTCATCTTATGGATAGAGAAACTGAGACCTCTGGTCGCAGAGCTGGTGAGTGGAGGGGCAGGGCCTGGAACTCGGCCTGGGAGTCTGACTCCAGCCCTGAATCTCTGCTTTTCAAGGGCTGGTGGCCCTGAGCCCTGGGCCTGCCAGCAGCGTCCTCCGTTCCCCTTCACTCCCTTGGGAGCTTCCCCCACCCGGAAGGCTGTCGGGACTCCCCTCCCCTCTCCCAGCTGCAGTCTGGGCCGTTTCCCACCCATCGGGCCTCACTGACTGGCCAGCACGTCCTCCCCCGAGGCCCCGTGGGGCTGTGCCACCCCCTTCGGTCTGACTGGGCCTTCCTTTTCTCTCTCTGGGAACCTCAAGGTGGGGAGAAGGGAAAAGACAGGAGGACCGGCCCTATTCCAGAGCCCAAGCAAATCACTTCCTGGCTCAGTCCGTCAGTTTCCGCCTCTGAAAAATGGGTTTAATAACAGCCCACTGAGCCCTGGGGCGGAGGGAAGCCAAAGACTTAGTGGGCGAGGGCGCTCGGGGGCCGCCCCGCTGTGTTCCTGACACAACCACGGCCTCCCCGCCGCCACCCTGGCAGCCCCTGGCGATGCTGGGGCGATGGGAGACCCCCTCAAGTTCTCGGGCCCCCCGGGGTCATCCCGGCGATCCTTCTGCCTAGCGCAGTACCAGGTACCCGGCAGAAGCTCTGTAAATTACTTGACCCCCCAACTGACAGACTGGCTCGTCCTTCTTCCTTTCCCTCTCCCGGTCGCAGGGCCCCTCAAGCCCGACTCTGCCCAGGCCCACCTCTCAGCCAGGCTGCCACCTTCCCGGGGGTCCAGCTCGCTACCGGCTCCATGGCCGAGACCGCCCGCTGGGATCCGCTCCCGCCGGGTCCCGCCCGCGCAGGAATTTCCGCTCCCGGAGTCCCGCCTGGGGAGGGACCGGGGCTGGGCGCTGGGCGGAGCCACCGGCATACCTGGGCCCAGCTTGGACGGCCAGGTGAGGCGCTGCCCCGCCATTGGCCCGCCACCTCCCGCCCCGCCCTTCAGGCGTCCTTGGGCCCCTGGGCGGCCCGACCCGAGGCGGAGCCACTGGTGTGCGACCCAGGCGGCTTGGGAGCGGGCCGGGATCCCGCCCCAAACTGCACTTTGACCTTTAGGCTCCAAGAAAGAAAAGGAAGGAAGGAAAGAAAGGAAGGGAGGAAGGAAAGGAAGGGAAGGAAGGAAGGAAGGGTCAGAAAGGTGAGCAGGAAGCGCAGCAGCAAAGCACAGAGGCGAGGGAGTCAGAGCCCTGGCTGCAAATGTCCGTTCTGCAGTTTGTTGGCTCCCTGACCCCACCCACCCAACCCACCCAACGTCAGTTTGTCTGCAAAATGGGCTGCTGTGCATAGTACCTGTGTTAATAGCTCTAAAACTTTTCGGAATAGGGGTTTTTAGTTCCCCTCTTTTTTGGCACACAGACCCTTCTGGCAGTCGGGTGAAAGCTATGGACCCTTTCTCAGAATAGTGCTTTTGGAAGCATTAAAAAAAAAAATGCTGAGGGCGCCTGGGTGGCTCAGTTGGTTAAGCGACTGCCTTCGGCTCAGGTCATGATCCTGGAGTCCCGGGATCGAGTCCCGCATCGGCTCCCTGCTCAGCGGGGGATCTGCTTCTCCCTCTGATCCTCCCCCTCTCATGCTCTGTCTCTCATTGTCTCTCTCGCAAATAAATAAATAAAATCTTTAAAAAATAAATAAATAAATAAATAATTATTTTAAAAAAATGCTGAAGGTTACAAGGAAGAGAATTATAACCAAAATATATTTAAAACACAAATTTACGGGCCGCCTGGGTGGCTCAGTTGGTTAAGTGTCCGCCTTCAGCTTGGGTCATGATCCCAGGGTCCTAGAATCCAGTCCCACATCAGGCTCCTTGCTCAGCGGGGAGCCTGCTTCTCCCTCTGCTACTCCCCCTGCTTGTGCTCTGCCTCTCTCTCTCTGGCAAATAAATAAAATCTTTAAAAAAACAATAACAACATACAAATTTATGATTGGGGTGCCTGGCTGGCACAGTATAGTGTGCAACTCTTGATCTCGGGGTTGTGAGTTGGAGCCCCACGTTTGTTGGGTGTAGAGATTACTTAAAAAAAAAAAAAATCTTAAAAAAAACCCAAAACACCACAAGCCTCAGCAATCAGACAACAAAAGAAATAAAAGACATCCAAATCGGCAAAGAAGTCAAACTCTCACTCTTTGCAGAGGATATGATACTTTATGTGGAAAACCCAAAAGACTCCACCCCAAAACTGCTAGAACTCATACAGGAATTCACTAAAGTGGAAGGATATAGAATCAATGCACAGAAATCAGTTGCATTTCTATACACCAACAACGAGACAGAAGAAAGAGAAATTAAGGAGTCGATCCCATTTACAATTACACCAAAAAACTGTAAGATACCTAGCAATAAATCTAACCAAAGAGGCAAAGGATCTGTTCTCAGAAAACTATAGAATACTCATGAAAGAAATTGAGGAAAACACAAAGAAATGGAAAATATGTTCCATGCTCATGGATTAGAAGAACAAATATTGTGAAAATGTCTATGCTACCTAGAGCAATCTACACATTCAATGCAATCCCTATCAAAATATCATCAACTTTTTCACAGAAATGGAACAAATAATTCTAAAATTTGTATGGAACCAGAAAAGACCCCGAATAGCCAGAGGAATGTTGAAAAAGAAAAGCAAAGCTGGCGACATCACAATTCCGGACTTCAAGCTCTATTACAAAGCTGTCATCATCAAGACAGTATGGTACTGGCACAAAAACAGACACACAGATCAATGGAACAGAATAGAGAGCCCAGAAATGGGCTCTCACCTCTATGGTCAACTAATCTTTGACAAAGCAGGAAAGAATATCCAATGGAAAAAAGACAGTCTCTTCAACAAATGGTGTTGAGAAAATTAGACAGCCACATGCAGAAGAATGAAACTGGACCATTTTCTTACACCATACACAAAAATAGACTCAAAATGGATGAAAGACCTAAATGTGAGACAGGAATCCATCAAAATCCTAGATGAGAACAACAAGCAGCAACCTCTGTGACCTCGGCCGCAGCAACTTCTTGCTAGACACATCACCAAAGGCAAGGGAAGCAAGGGCAAAAATGAACTACTGGGACTCCATCAAGATAAAAAGCTTTTGCACAGGAAAGGAAACAGTCAACAAAACCAAAAGACAACTGACAGAATGGGAGAAGATATTTGCAAATGACATATCAGATAAAGGGTTAGTATCCAAAATCTATAAAGAACTTATCAAACTCAACACCGAAGGAACAAATAAGTCAATCAAGAAATGGGCAGAAGACATGAACAGGCATTTCTGTAAAGAAGACATCCAAATGGCCAACAGACACATGAAGAAGTGCTCCACATCACTCGGCATCAGGGAAATACAAATCAAAATTTCAATGAGATACCACCTCACACCAGTCAGAATGGCTAAAAGTAACAAGTCAGGAAACGACAGATGTTGGCGAGGATGCGGAGAAAGGGGAACCCTTCTACACTGTTGGTGGGAATGCAAGCTGGAGCAGCCACTCTGGAAAACAGTATGGAGGTTCCTCAAAAAGTTTGAAATAGAGCTTACCCTATGACCCAGCAATTGCACTGCTGGGTATTTACCCCAAAGATACAAATGTAGTAATCTGAAGGGGCACCTGCACCCCAATGTTTATAGCAACAATCTCCACAATAGCCAAACTATGGGAAGAGCCCAGATGTCCGACAGATAAATGGATAAAGAAGATGATAAAGAAGACACACACAGGAATATTATGCAGCCATGAAAAAATGAAATCTTGCCATTTGCAACCAGGTAGATGGAACTAAAGTGTATTATGCTTAGTGAAATGAGACAATCAGAGAAAGACAATTATCATATGATCTCACTGATAATGTGGAATTTGAGAAACAAGGCAGAAGATCATAGGAAAGAGGAAAAAATGAAACAAGACGAAAACAGAGAGGGAGATAAACCATAACAGACTCTTAATCGCAGGAAACAAACTGAGGGTTGCTGGAGTGGAGGGGGGGTGGGAGGAATGGGGTGACTGGGTGATGGACATTGGGGAGGGTATGTTTTACGGGGAGCAGTGTATTGTGGAAGACTGATGAATCACAAACCTGTACCCCTGAAACAAAGATTACCTTATATGTTAATAATAAAAAACCCCACAAATTTATGATATAATGTGTTTATTAGCATTAAATAAGACTGTCAAGTTAAATTTTCCTTTTCTAACGATATCAGTGTGTTGTTGTTCAACTAGAAGAACACTAAACTGTGGGGTGGTCTTTGACTCACCTCTTTGCACATATTTATCAGTTAACAACTAAACATAGGGAATGCAGGAGCGTAATGGAGAAGCCTGGGTCACCAGCGTGAGAACAGGTAGATACACCATTTGGTCATTGATCCTCTACTAGGCCTAGAGGTGCCCAATTAATGGCAGCTACGTAGCAGCAGTGTCTGAAAGAGTGTGATTTAATAGTGGATTAATAACTATGATGATTTTGAAATAGTCATGAGCATATATAATATTGAGATAGTTGAATAACTCTATCGTGATATAAAAATATCTGTGATTTCAATACGTGGCAAAGCCACAGATGCTCCTGATATGTCGATCCATATAGAAGGAAATGGTCAATTTGTTCCCATCCAAGTTTACGGGGCCCCTAAATTCTGAATCCCAGTTAAGAGCCTTTCTCTTAGAACAAGTCTGAAACATATTGTTTGTAGCTGTCAGCATCATCACCATCATCATCCCAGGCCAGGGGACTCCCAGGACTTCAGAATCAGACAGAATCAGTTCCACTTGCTGTGTGACTGAGCCTAACCTCAATACTTCTCTGAACCTATTTCTTCCTGTCTAAACAGGGACACCTAGACCTTAGCGCTGTGAAGATTTCCTTGAAGTACTTTGAAATCTGTCCCATGGGATAGATCTGAGTTATTATTGCTTTAATTTTGTGGAAAGGGGCCTGGCCCTCTGACTGTGTCACTTTGGAATTCCTACCAGTGCCCCAATACGCAGCCTTCCAAGCCTGTCATGATCTTGCCCTCAAATCCAAATTCCGCACTTGGCCTATGGATGGCTCAATATAGCGTGTGTGTTTCAGTTGTCATCATTTAATCATTGCACATACAAATCCAGTTCTCTGGAACTTGGCCAGCTCTACTGACCCCTCCCCACCTTCACATGCGGCATTAAACATGAATGCAGATTGTTGGCTGCTTCTTTCAAGGTCCCCGCAGGTCCCTGCAGGCCTTGCTCCCTCATTGGTGACCCAGTAGGCTCCCAATGTGCAACACGGCCCTCACCTCTCTGGTCTCCTCCTTTGCCTCATGCTTCCTCACATCCTGCACGGCACGTGTCCCTTCATCACTCCTCCGTGCTGCGTCCCCCTTTCACATTTTTGCCTCTTCCTTCAACAGCCTCCCTGTGGCACTCTGGGGAAGCCCAATAAACACAGACCCGTCTCCACCATCCTGATTTCATCAAACACCTACCCTGAGCCAGTCAGCCCCTGCCCTCCCTGAACACGCAATCCTGTAGGGGAGAAACAGACAGGAACTCACCACTTGTACTCATGTGCTCCCCTAAAGGACTGGGGGCCTCACATCCACAACCTTGCCTTTATTTTGTGCCCCCAGCACCTGGCAGGGCTAGACAAGTAAGGGTAGAGTAAATGGTAGCTTCTATTTTAAAGGTAGTTTTATGAGTTTATAATAAAAGTTATTTCTGCACATTTGTTGTAAAACATTCAAAGGTTAACAGTAGGTCATTATATCTCTATTCCATTCCCAAGTGGGAACCACTGTAAAATTTCCATTCTCTACGTAGGCAGATACTCCACATGCTATTCTGAAAATGTGCTTTTTTTTTTTATTTTTCATTTTATGAGACAGTCAATAGCAAATGAAATAATATACAGTCACTGCTTAGAACGCTGCCTGACACAGTTGGTGACTGTTTCTTAGCATGCCATGGACAGCTTTCTTAATCAGTATATACTAATCTCCTTGTACTATTGTCCCCAAACCAAGAATAGGAAAGTCCCTGCAGGAACTTCATCTTGGAGAAAAAAGTGGTATGTGCTTTTCCCCAAGGTAGGGGCCGTTGATCCAACAGAAACCAAGTGAAAAGGCTTACCAATGTTTGGGGAGGGCGGGGGTTTAACAAGGCACCCTGCCCCTCCCTTGCTGAGGACTCACTGGTGATATCCAACCATCTGAGGGGTAGGGACAGAGCCAGGACCAGGGCTGGGGAGACCCTCCTAGTACCTGGTCCAGGTCTAAGACTCCCGAGCGCTGCCAGGCAAGGCCTCTCCTGCCTACCCAGCCTGGCCTCCCTGGTGAGTGGGGGAGGTGCTGCTCAGGCCTGATGCTGATCTCTCTTGACAGCTGCTCCTAAGGCTGGCAGGACGGGCCGGCGGGGGAAGGGACCAGATTTAAAGGTCCAGCTGCCCCGCCCCCTGCCAGACCTGGGAGGGCAGACGCTGGTGAGCATCCTCTGAGGCATGGCTCTCATGTATATGAGAGATCAGAAACCTCTGTACCCTGATTCCCGCTCCTGGGTATCATGAACACCACTAGCCCTCATTCCTGCTTCCCACCCCACAGGCCTCCAGGGAGACTGCCCCACCATGAGATTCCGACGCCTGACCCCTGGCTACTTCCGGGTACTACAGGTAAGTACCTCTCACCGATGGCTTCTGCCACCGGCCCCCTACTTTTCCCCAGCATTGCTGGGCTGACCCCCCAGCAGCCAGGCTGTCACGTTTCCTGCCGCCTGAGCCGCCAGGGCCCAGATGGGCAGTGAAGCGAGAGGGATCGGGGTGGAATCTCCCTGGGGCAGCAACAGCATCCATATCTCCTTCACCCAGCTGTACCTTCTCAGTTCCTTCCCACCCTCTGCCTTCCTGGAAGTCTCAACTGACCCCTCAGATGGACCCTCTGTGTACCTCCAGATGCAGATAGCTGGGGAGCTGAAAGCAGAGCCCCGGAGCCCACTGGCTGGGGTTGTGGCTACACTGCTGGCCGTCCTTGGATTGGGAGGCTCCTGCTATGCTGTCTGGAAGATGGTGGGGCAGCGGCGGCCGCCACAGGCCTGAGGATAAAGTAGGCGGCCTCTCACCTGGGTCCTGGGAAGGTGACTCAGCGGGGGCTGCAATCTCGGGAGGCCATTTCTTTTCTGAGGGCCAGTCCCTGCTCTCACTGGGGAGCAGGAGAGTATAAATCTGATCCTCCCTCTCCCTTTCACTGAGGGGGCTCCATCTGGGGGCTCCAGCTCAGATGCCAGGACCCCCCAGGGAAGGCAAGGCTCTAGGTTCCAAAGCTAGACCAAGTGGGGAATAGACACCCTAGGCCCTGTAAACAAGAGCAGCAGAAAAACCCCACAAGGCAGGAGCTGGGGGGAGTGGCCTGGAGGTTAGAGAGTCAGAGGCAAGTCTTCTCTATCCAGTTCCTTTATTGGGGGTGAGGGCACGCAGAAGAGGCCATCCACTCCCCAAACCCAGGGCCAAAAGAGGTTGGCACAGTCTCTCCCAGCCTAGCCCTTGCCTCACTGTCCATGGGCAGCTCCCCTGCCTTGCATCCTCAGGTCATGTCAGGGAGTTGTGTCCATCTCAGGGACGTCAGTGGATACTTCTGTGGGCACTGCCAGTCGCTGGGGGGTCACATAAGAGCCCATTCCCGCTGCCCTTTCGGCCTCTTCCTGACTGTAGGGCTCCACGCTCAGCTGCTTTAGCCTGGGAGAAAGAAGAGTGAGAGTTGGGAGCCGACCAGATGCAAGCCCTGTCTGCCCAGCACTCGTCCATCAATCTTCTCCTTACTCCTTCATACCTTTTCTTGTGGTCTTTGGATCGGAAGTGGGTCTTCAGGGTGGCGGAATCGATGAAGTATCTCCTGTAGGGATGGGAGGTGGGTAACAAGAGTGAGGTGATGCCTCTCAGGTACGCCTATCTCCCTGAACCTAGCTCTTCCTGACGCCCGGCAGCGGGACTGAAGGGATGGGCGGCCAGTCGACCCACGGGTCCCACGAGAAGAGACCCGGCGCGTCCCGGTCCCCGGACCTCACGCCCCAGATCAGAAACCTCTGTGCCCGGATTCCCGCTCCTGGGTATCCCGCTCCTGGGGAGGAGAAGGGTAGGCGTCTACCCTTCTCCTCCCCAGGCCAGGCCCGGCTGGGACTCACGTGCAGGCCAGACAGCGATGCAGGCCGCCCCCGGGCAGGTCGGGGTCGGGCGCAGAGGCCGGGTCTGGCCGAGACCGTGCGGGAACCTGGGGCCGCAGCTCGCGGTGAATCTCATCCAGGTCCGGCCGCCGCCGCTTCGCCTTCATCTGGCGGGCCAGGGAGCGGGCTCGGTGCGCACCCGTCCGGCGGGAGCGACCCATGGCCGGTGACAGCGGGGCCAGGAGGCCCAGAGTCGGGTCGGACGCACACGTGCGGGAGCTTCCGGATTGTTGGCTGGCGTCACGTGACGCCCGGGGGCCGAGCCGGCTCCTCCAGACCGCCTCAGTCTTGAGCGCCCCCAGGCGGCCGTTAACGGCAGTGACGGAGCGCCGGGCGGGGCCCAGAGCGGCGTCATCGGCCGGGGGCGAGGCTATTGCTGCGGAGCGCTGGGTGGTGCGTGCCCCCGGGGGATTCCGGCCACTGCCCTCCCGTCCTACCTGGCCCAGCCTGTCTCTGCGCCATCCCCGGGCACCATCACCCCTTGCTTGTTCCCTGATCTTAGACTCCGCTGTTCGTGGGGAGAGGGAAAATGCTTTGAGCATCTCTGGGAGGCACTGAAAAATGTCTGTCATGTGAATAAATGGATTAATGAGTAAGAGTAAGTTTGCGATCCCGGCCCCCACAAGGATTCGTGAGATACCTCCAGTTCCTGACAAAGCCCTCACCACTTATCACCGTTTCCCACTTAATTCCCTTGGATCTCCAGGCTTCATCCACCCGCAGTCAAATCCGTGAGCAAGGAGTGTTCCTCCTCAGGGAGCACAGTACTCAGGCGTCCCCTCAGACTGAACGGGGGGTCAGCTCCTCTCACAAGAAGAGAAAGTGCTCATAGAAGGACCTCTCATCTTTGCCCCCTTTCTCTGAGCCCTGGACTCCCAGGCATGGGCTGGCAGCAAAGGCAGAGATACAGCCTAGGGTTTGTGTGCTCAGAGTGGGGAGAGGGCCAGACAGCTTTTCCCCATTCATCAGATCCGGGTGCCTTCCTGGCTGACCAGAGGAGCTCAGCAATAATTCAGGGACTCCAGCTCTTTGGAACCTGTTGCCAGGAAACAGGGAGACGTGCACGTGCATCCCTGGGGAAAGGAATCAATTTCCAGCCCAGACAAAGTAGTGAAATGTAAGCCCAGGGTGCCAGCTGGGGGCCTTGGGACCTCCTCAATCCAGTTCACAGCTGAGTGGGAATATAGGGTGGGCCCTGCTGAGGGCATAACGGGTGTGGCTATAGCCACAGGGGCACCAGTGTGGGTCTTGGGCCCAAGGACTTTATGAATGGACTTTTGTGAATAAAGACAGATTTTTCTGGAGCCATTCCAAGAGATCCAATTCAAGTACCCGTAGGGCCAGGAAGGAGGCCTAGAGATGTCTTCATTATTCTTGGCCAATATGGGTCAAGACAAGGGGCTGAAGCCACAGAAGCCAGCTCTGTCCTGTCCCCACCCCAGACTCTAGATCAGGTTCACCTGCTGGGCACTGTGCCATCTGGGAAGGCTGGTGCATCTTTAATGAAGTCACCTGATCCCTGGGACAGGCTCTCAGCCTCACCAAGTTCCTGGAGCCAGACCCACTGGGTGCCCACTGAGTCACTGCCTTCCTGAGCTTGGATGCCAGGTCTGTTTCCCCTGCAGCCATGAACCAGGCCTTCTGGAAAACCTACAAGTCCAAAGTGTTACAGACTCTAAGTGGGGAATCTGAGGAGGACCTGGCAGAGGAGGTGGGTACCATCCATGCTTGCTGGGTGGGTCGTGGCAGAGGGGCAGCAGGAGTGAAAGGTACAAGGAAGAGCAAGGGACAGCTCTGGGGGGAGGGCATATTTGTGCAGAAGCCATTGGCACACTCAGGGATGACAAATGGCATGGTGCAGAAAGCCAGGGTATTTAAGAAAACTGAAGAAGAAGATTTGGGGGCCACCAGAAGAATGGTCATCGTCTCCAAAGATCTCAAGGGTTACCACACGGAAGAGATCCTTCCAGGACCAGTGGGCAGTAGCCACCCGGGGTACATGGGGCTTGACAACTTTCCAGTGGGCAGGGCTCAGCAGAATACGGATGGCTCGCCTTGAGAGGAAGTGAGCCCTACGGGACTGGAAGTAGGGGCAGTGGGGCTTGACATAGAGGGTCACTGTCACAGCCTCAGGTCAGAGCCAGACTTGGACCATGTTTGTCCTGACATGAAAGATCAAAAATGCTCTGAAACTGGGAACAGTCTTACATCCAGAGGCTGTGATAAGTGGCAGTTGTGCAAACAGATGTCGCAGGGGCTGTAACGATTTCTTTCTTTCTTTCTTTCTTTCTTTTTTTAATTTATTTTTTTAAAGATTTTATTTATTTATTTGAGAGAGAGAATGAGAGAGAGAGAGCACATGAGAGGGGGTAGGGTCAGAGGGAGAAGCAGACTCCCCGCCGAGCAGGGAGCCCGATGCGGGACTCGATCCCGGGACTCCAGAATCATGACCTGAGCTGAAGGCAGTCGCTTAACCGACTGAGCCACCCAGGCGCCCCCGTAACTATTTCTGTAGGGCGTGTGTGTATGTGTGTGAATAAGTATCTGTCTAGACATCCTGGTGTCCCAGGATGGGCTTGTGTAGAAGTATCTATGGGTCAGGATTAGGACTGGCATCCAGGTAGAATGCCCCATGAAGTTGTATGGGTGGGTGTGAACTGGAGATAGACAGGGCAGGTGTGAGTATTTGGGACATAAGTCTCTTCCTGAGGGCCTCTGTGAAGGCATCGGCAGGTGTTATGTTTGTACGTGTGTGTGTACATCTCTGCCTTCGTGTGTTTTTGGGTGCGTGTGGTTATGTCTATGGGTGAGCAGGTGTGTGCTCAAGGGTTTCTGCAGGGCTCTATACACAGACTGGCGGCTTTGTGTAGAGGTCTACCTGTCTGTATTTATGGAGGGTGTGAGCGGACGAGATGGGTGCTTAGGTGTGAGGGTTTGGGGTGCCGGGGTGTGCATACCAGGCTAGCAGTGGGCGAGGGAGGTCCCATTCCTCTGGGGCCTCTCTCATGCTGGGAGGGGGTCTTGTGTCCCAGAGAGGGAAGCCAGCGTTAGTGGAATCTGAGCCGGCAGAACCTGCAGAAGAGGCTTTCCATCCCATGTCACAGTTGGCCCGCCGGGTGAGTTCTCCCTTCTTCACCCCAGCCTGGGGGAGCCTGGCAGAGGTTGCTGTGACCCCTCGCTGACTCCCAGCCCCTTCCTCCCAGGTTCAGGGGGTCGGGGTGAAAGGTTGGCTGACAATGTCGTCTCTGTTTAACAAAGAAGATGAGGACAAGCTCCTGCCACCGGAGCCCTGTGCTGACCAGTACGTGTGTGTTGGTGGGGGCTGGGATGGGCCTGGGGTCCCCCTTCTCCCATGTCCTTTACTTCTGGTCTATTTGTCTATCTTTCCCACCAAGGAGGAAGGGGGAGGACCAGCCCCAGGCTGTTTCCTTTTCTCTCATCAGGAAAGAGGCCAAATCAACCTATCTGGAGTTTAAGTTAGATCTCAGCAGGACTTTAGGGCTGTTGGGATTGAGGTGCTAGAAGGTACTTTAGACTCTCTCTCTCTCCTCCCCATCCGCATGGGAGGGGTCATCTCCCTACAATCAGGAAACAGAAGAGAGAACGTTTAGGTGTTCAGAACAGAGGGTGGTCCAGATTCCAATGCTGGTCTAAAATCTCATCCTCCTAGGGAGTTTGTGCCAGACCCTCCTTCAAAGATTCTGATTCCGCAGGTGTGGGCCGAGGCCTGGGATCTATATTTGCAGCTTGCTCCTGAGGACCTGAGGCGCTCTAGTTTAGTTAGGAACCACTGACTTAGAAAGGCTTTGATGCTGGGGTTTAGCGGGTGGGACCCAGGGCAGCTCCTTTCTCCTAGCTCTATTCTAGTACACACTCCCTCTCTGCCCTTTCCTCCAGCCCAGTCACACCCCCTTTCTTTGACACTCCCCTATTCCTTTCTCCTCTGGGGTCCCCCTGACCCACCCATCTCTCCAGCCCCAGGGCTTCCTTTCTCCCTCCTGGCGCTCATCCCCTGTCCCTCCCAGAGCTCCAAGGACTCCTTCTCAGATCTGAGGCTCCCACCTCAAGACTCATCCCCCCTCCTTGACTGCCCTTCCCCCCACATTCCCTGCCACTTTCCCAGTCCTCCTCCCCACTAAGCCCTTATCTAGGCCTTTCTCATTTCCTTGGGTCGCTCCACCCGTCCTTCTCTCCAGCGTTTCCTCATTTTCCCAGTCCCCCTTTCCCTCCATCTCAGAACCTCACCCCTGCCCCCACCCTGCCTCTCCCTGGGGCTGGCACCCTGGCTTCCCGGACCCCTTCTCCCAGAGTCTGACCCCGCCCCAAGCGTCGCTGGGCCCCGCCCCCGCCCAGGCTCCTCCCACAGTTTTCCGGGCTCCTCCCACAGGTTTTCGGGCTTCTCCCACAGCTTTCGGGACTCCTCATGTCAGGCTTCCCTCCTCTGGCGGTACTCCTCTCCCCGAGTCTTTCCTAAACCCCCGACCCCGACTCTCACCCCAGGAGTCCTGGTCTCGGCCCCTTCTTCCCAGACCCCTCACCTAATCCCCTGACCCTGGCCCACCCCAGCCCCCTTTCCCTGCGCCTCTGAGCCCTCCCCTGGCCTCCAGTCTCCCGCCCGCCCCCAGTCACCTGACCTCCCTCTGGCTCCTCCCCCCCACTACTAGCGCCTGCACCCCGTCTCCCCTCTTCGTCCTCTCCCCCGACCTCGGCCAGTGACACCCGTCCTTCTCCCGCAGCCCGCTGGCGGCGCGGTCCCCCTCGCAGGCGGTGACGGCGACGGAGGCAGAGCCGCGCGGGCCGGGATTCTGGGACGCGTTCGCCAGCAGGTGGCAGCAGCAGCAGGCGACGGCGGCGTCCATACTGCGCGGCGCCGAGCCCAACCCGGAGCCAGACCCCGAAGCCGGGCATGAGGCCGCGGAGGAGGCTGCCGAGCGCCCCGAGCCGGGGGAGGCCGACGCCGTGGCCGGCTTCAAGTGGGGCTTCCTCACCCACAAACTGGCCGAGATGAGGGTGAAGGCTGCGCCCAAGGGCGACTAGCAGGGCGGCCCAGCCGGGCACCCGCTCCTTCCTTCCCCCAACCCCATAAAGACCCTGACCCGACACCCCGTGTGACCGCGTGCCTTTGTCCGGACGGCACGGATGACTGCTTTTGGGTGGGCAACCTCAAGGCAGGGTCCAGCTCAAAGCGTCCCCCCTCCCCCAAATGTACAGGGAAAAAATGACCCGACAGCCCTGGTGTCAGGATAGATTGTGTCCGATTTAGGGTACAGCTTTACAGGAACCTGAGAAACCCCAGAGGACAAGCCCCATCGCCCTGTTCAGCCTCTTTTAATTCGACAAACGTTGCCTGTGACTCTGCTATATGCACCGTCCCTGTACTAGGGGAAAGTCAGGAGGCCAGAGACCTGGAGAGGGAACTCAGACGACCAGCGGGTCCCACAGAAGGTGACAAGTTGAGGCACAAAAATAAGGCTGTACTTGGGAACTCGGAGATGATGCGGGCTGGGGAATTCAGGAATTTCTGAGGGGGAATGAATACATGTAATCTTAGAAGGATGAGTGGAAAGAAAGGGGAAGGTAGCCCAGGCAAAGGGAAGAGGACCGTAAGCAAAGACTTGGAGGTGTGGATGTGTGAGGCAAACAAGTGACCTTGTGTGTCTTTGAGGGAAAGGAAGACAGTGGCCCGATGTGAGGCTGCGGGTTAACAAAATACCGGTTTGAAGGGTCCCTTCCTTTACTGTCCTCAATTCTGGATTCTTCCTAATCTCAGCCCATTCATAGCTAGTAACCAAAAGGGGGCAGCAAATCTCCAGGAATGGGGGCCTTTTCGGCCGGGGAGCCCCAGATTTCTGGGGTTTCTCCCCAGAACTCCCCAAACACCCTATTCCTGACTCCCAGATCTAGTTTGGACCGACCTCGGGGTCGGTGGAGGAGATGGTCATAATAGAGTCAGTACTAATTCCGTAGTGGTCTTAGTGGCTGTCGTTTATTGAACACTTTCTATATGCCGGGCACTTTGCCATGCGTTTTATGACCATTTCAAAAATACTTTGATCACCGAGGGCTGCAGCTGTGGTTCGGGGAGGTTAGGTGCTTGCCCAGGGTCACACAGTGAGCCTGGAGCCCGCATTCCAAAACCCACGCGCGTAACCCCGCAAGCCCGCCCCGCCCCCTCCCTTAATATCTGCTCCCTAATCCAACATCACGACTCCTTTAAATAACGTTTTGGTTTTATTCAGCAGGTTCTCTAACCCCCCACCCCAGGCTTCTCTCCCCAGACCCGGCCTCCACAGGGGCCACGTAGCTGCCCCCTCCCCTCCGTCGTCGGCTCTCGGAAGGGCCTTCGGAATCCTTTTGTCCCATCCTCCCAAGGTTCACAGGGGGAAACCAAGAATCCAGAGGGAAGGGCTCGCCTGAAGGCACCCGGCGCGTCAGAGGCAGGGCGTCCCTGCCCGTGCCCGGGCCCAGCCCTGCGCCCACCCCGTAGCGCTCCCGGGCCCCGGAGCCGGGACTCCCCGGAGCCCGCTCCCGAGCGGCCGCAGTCACACCTCGGACTCGCGCGGCGGGCCGCGGGCGCGCTGGCAGCCGTACAGCCACTGGATGACGCGCGCGTTGCGCTCCACCACCGACACCGGGGGGCGCCCGTCCCGCGCCGAGCCCGCCGCCTCTGAGCCGCCGCCGCCGCCGCCGCCAGCACCGTCCGGGCGATCCGTGTCGCCGTCGCTGGACGTCCAGTCGCTGGTGTCCCCAGAGCCGAGCGGCGGCGGCGTTCCGGGCTGGGGGCTGGCGTCGGCGCCCCAGCTCTGCGGAGAGAAGCGCTCAGCGCCCAGCACCTCCACCAGCGCGCGCTCCAGGCCGCAGTAGTTGAAGAAGCGCTCCTTCTCCGACAGGGGTAGTGAGCAGGTGGGGCACAGCGCCCGCTTTCCTGCCGCTTCCGGGGCATCTTGGGGCGCGGCCCAAACCCCAGGAGCCGCTGGTCGCTCGATTGGGCCCGGACTGCTCGAGGTGGCGTCTCGGGGGGCGCCCAGGAAGAGGCGCCGCACCAACCCCTGGCCCTTGGCGTTCTCTTTGTTCACTGAAGCCTTGCAGTCCCGCTTCTGGCGGTAGAAGATGAGGGAGTCAGGCCTTGGCAGCCGCCGGCCGCTGCTCCGGCGGGCAGGCCTGGGCGTCCTGGGCGATGCAGGCGGCCCCAGCTCATTGCAGGGGTGCGGGGTGAGCGGTCCGGGACCCCCACGCAGAGCTGGCTCCTGGCGTCGTGCTATCACTTGGTGTGTCTTGACATACTTGGCTTTGTCGGCCTCCAGCCTCTCCGCTGCGCTGGGGGTCCGTCCCCTGGACTGGGTGGAGGGAGAGGCCAGGATCATCTCAGCGGAGCTGGGTAGGATTGTACCCCATAAGCCACTGGAAGTAAGGCAGCTAGTTGAGGAGCCAAGAGTAATTGGCTGGGGCTCCCTGGTGCCTATAGGGAAAGAGGAATGGTCAAGGAGAGAGGAGATGTCCCTGCACCTCTCCTTCAGGCGTTCTGAGAATTGGATCAGCCAGCCACCCCTCCCCCATCGAAATCAGCCTTACCATGCCTAAGGGGCAGAGAGGCTCAGACTACCCCTTCCCCCCCCCCCCACCGCCCTATCCCTCAAAGACATTGAGCAGGGGCGCCCTGATCACCCAGAAACATGCCCCTTGGAGGGTGCCCCAATCTGGCCACAGAGCCATGCCAAGCAAGCATTAGCAAGTGGGACACTTGGCAAAGGAAATGGGGCTGGTCCCGGCTCAGTTCCCGAAAGTGCCTCAACCGGAAAAAATACCTCTTCCCAACCCAGCAACTATGAGTCCAAGACAAGAAGGCTCCCCAGCCACAGGCTAGCTCCAGCAGGGCCCACCCTTCCCGCCCCCAAACACCCGAGGTCAGGGATATAACCACAGGGTAGGAGCCTCCAGTAATTGCAGCCAACTGCCCTGCCCAGTCCCAGCAGGGCCATGGGGAAAGAGAGAGGTGGTGACCAGGTCATGTCAGCCAGCGACCTACCACGTCTGTACGGCTGCCAAGGGAATTCCGCCCCACCTTGCCCACCTCTGCATTTCCATTTACAGAAAAGGAAACTGGTAGAGAGGAAGGGGCTTGCTCAGGTCTTACTGAGAGTTAGGGGCTGGGATTGAAACCCTGGTCTCTAGCCTTGCAGTGCGGAACTAGTTCAGATGGCCTGTCTCAGGGCCACGCAGAACTTCCCTCTCATGTTTTGCTTCTCTTCTTGCTGCTGTAATACTAAGCAATTTCCATTAGACATGGGCCTTTTGCCTCACTAAAAAGTTCGTTCCACAAATTCTTCCCAATAACCGGCCCTCCTAGAAATCTGCCCTCAGGGTCCCTGCCCTCTTCTCATCCTGAGACCCTGTGACCCTGGTCCGCCACCTCCCCTCTGCCACTGGGGAAGGGGACCAGGAGGGGTTGTATATCTAGAGCTGACAGTGCTGTTGGCTGTAACAGAATGGGCCACCCACACGGCTCAGCACACCCCATACCACCCCTGCTCCCTCCTCCCTGAATCCTCCATTCAGCTGAAAGGGACACATAAGTTCTGGGGCCTGACAGGACCTCCAGTCAGGAGGCAACAAAATAGCAGAACTTGCCTGGGATGGGGGGAGGCCCCCCCAAGAGGCCTTGGAACAGAGACCCTGCCAAACCCCCCACCCCAGCGCGCACACACACACACACACACACACACACACACACACCCTTATCCGGTGTCTAGTAAGCCGGCCCATAGGTAGTTGGTGACTGCGAGCCCAGGCAGCAAGGAGAGCCTGGCAGTGCCCTCACTCTCAAGAACTCTCCCAGGCAATGGGTCAGATTCCAAGGTCCCAGGAGGGCACTGTGCTTGTCTGACCTTATGAGTATCCTCCCATCCCTTTCTCCTCTTCTCAGCCCTGAACAGCAAGGCTATAAAAAGTCCTTAAACACAGGGACCAAAATAGTCTGCCATCCACTGTCTCTTCCCTGCCTCCTGGGTTGGCTCTGATGCTCGACCACAGATATTCCACCCTAGAAGCCTGGCAGACATCCCTGTGCCCTCCGTCCCTTTGCCCACCTTCTCCCAGTCCTGTGGTTAGTGGTCTGAGCTTTGCCCGGGGCTTCAGCTCTGGACATGGGCTTGGGGGGAGGGGGGGGACTTGTTCACTGGCTTGGTGGCAGCCTCCCTGCCCTTGGGTCCCTGAGGGCCTTCCCACCCAGGCCCTGGGCTGGGGATGCACTCACCTCTGTGCACTCACCGAGGCTGGATGCAGGGGTCCCTGGGCAGGACCAGACAAGGACAGGAGGGACAGCAAGGACTGGAAGTAACTTTGGTGGCAGCCAAACCTCACTCTCCACAGGAAAAGGAGAGAGAGCCTCCACCCCCCCCACCCCCCATTAACCCTCGCCTTCCTGACCCGGAGCCTGGTCTCCAGTTAACTCCTTCCTGGTCACAGTCGCAGGACTGGAGAAGACTTTTGGGCCAGGTCCACATCCTTTATTTTACAGATGGTCACACAGGCCCTGACAGGTTAAGTGATTTGCACGGACACACAGTGAGCTTGGGGTACAGCCAAGACCCAAACAAGGTCTCCTGATTCCCTAGCTTCCTCCAGAGGCCTGGGGTAGGCTATTCATGTGGGGTCAGCCCCCTCTTCTAGGCCTTGGCAGAACCTCTTGGTTAAAAGACGAAGGCAGAGCAAGGTTCTAGCTGACTGTGCTTGCTTTCCTCTGTAGCAGGTTTAGGCCTGTCCTGGCTGGGGTGTGTGGAGGGTGGCAGGCCTGCTCTCCCTAGGGGTGAGGCCCGGAATCTGTAGCCTAAGGGTGGGGGCATTGGTGCTGCGGATGTGCGGGGTGAGCCTGCCCTAGCAAGTCTTGGCATGACAGTCACTTCTGAGCCCTTTGGAGGTGCCTCTGCCCAAGGTCCTCTGATGGCCAATGGGATTGGCTGGGAAGAGGGTGATGAGGGGATGGTTCTGGGGCCAAGCCAGTGTCTTTGGCCTCCTTTCTGCTTTGCCCCACTGGGGACTTCTCGAGCTGACATCTCATGTCTCAAGGGGGAGCCCTGTCCCCACAGTGCTGGTGTCTGGTGATCTCCCCTCTCCCCAATAAACGGCAGCACCCAGAGCTCAAAAATCAACACCCTTGCCAAGGGGCCCCTGCCCCCCTCCTAGCTGGGCCACTCTCCACAAACCCCTTTCCTTCCCTTGTAGAACTGTTAATGTTTGCAAAGCACATTCACACCTGTGCTCTTCGATCTCCTTTGTCTCTCTTAAGAACTCTAGAGGGGGGCCCAGTAGGGGTGACCACCCCACTTAATGGATGAGGAAATGGGATCTTGCCAAAACCCAACTCCAAAACCACTCTTTCCGCTGCACCCTCTGCCTGTCAAGTAAGATAATGAGTCTGAAAAACGGGGAGGCCCATTTGCTGGTAAGAGATTTTTATCACCTAGTTAGGGGAAGGTTTTTTTGGGTTTTTTTGTTCATTGGTCCATGATAGTTCCATATTGTATTGTTATAGTTCCATATTGTATTGCTATGTTATGTATCTTTGCAAAATACTTTCATCTACATGATCGCAATTCATCCCTGGGACAATCTTTGGGAGTAGTGGGTTTTACTTCCCATTTAACAGCTGAGAATACTGAGGCTTAGAGATGTGAAATCCATCCAAGCTCACACAATGAGACTAACACCTAACTTATATTGGGGGATTAATATATGCTAGGCACTGTTCTGTGATTCACACATTTAATCCTCAAAACAACCCAGTGAAAGGGGTACTTTTATTCTCCTAATTTTACAGATGCAGGTTGGGGTGCAGGCCCCAAGCACTGAGATCTAGTCATGAAGGGGTTAAGTGTGGAGGCTGGGCAGGGCCCAGCTGGGATGCTGTCAATGGCAGGAAACCTGGCCTGTGAAGGAGGGGGAGGATGGGGCTGTTGTGTCTGACTGGATGCAACCCCCATCCCTTTGGTCTTAAAGGAGCATCCGGGTTGGGTGGAAGGGCAGGCAGAGTGGGGGTGGGACATGTGGGGGTGGGCTTCTCAGCTCTTTTCTAGGGACCAAGACAGATGCTGGGCTACAGAAAGAGGGGTTTCAGAGTGGACTGCAGGCGCCGCCCTGGGGCAGCCCCGGTCTGAGGAGGGTGACTAGAAATGACCCCGCCTCCTTGCAGGAGCACTCCCTCAGAGTCAGAGGGGGGAGACAGCCCCAGACCTCTGAGCGCCCAGTCAGAGAGGGGAGGCGCAGCTCTGCCCTCAGGAGTCCAAGGTGGGGGTGGTCAAGGAGCCTTGCTCTCAGGAGCTCCCAGTCTGAGGGGTGACAGTTCCCTGTCCCAGGATGCCAATGGACACAGACCCTCTACCTTACTGGCAGCGAGGCTCATGCTGGAGAGGTCAAACTGGATCAGCTTCCGGCTGGCTTCCGGGGGTGAAAGAATCCTCGGGAGGGGGAGATCATGAGGCGGAGCTATAGCTGCGGGCCCTGCCGATCTCCCGGTTACACTTGCCCAGAACCGGATCATCTGCCTTTCTGGTCACGGATCCCTAAGGAGATCCTTAAAGTGGCTCCTTCCGGTGCTAGAGCCAGGACCTTGTGCCAGTGGGAGGCCAAGTCTGAGAGAGGTTTCCTTCCTATTTCCAGGCTCATTCCCGGATCACCCTGATGATCGATTGGAATGGGTCTGAGTCAGAACTGGCTCCTTCCGGAGGAGAGAGTGGGAAGAAGGTGTGTGGGGGGGGGAGGCGGGGGGAGCAGCTCTGGTCAGTGTCGGGAATAATGAGATGGCTCAGGGAGGCCTTCAGATCCAGCCTCACACCCCAGATCCACAACGTTACCTCTCGTAGCAGCCCCCTCACCGCAGCCACCCGCACCTCGGCCCTGCCTTTGATGCTAACCAACCCTGGTGTAACCACTCACTGGCGGTGTGGCCTGGAGTGTGAGCTCGACCTCTCTGAGTTTGCTTCGGTGTAAAATGGGAATGAGCGGCATGAGGAAGCAGCGGCTGTGGTGCCTGAGAAAGCCTCTGGTGCCTTAAGGTGCTCATACATGTTAGATGAGTCTGCCTTTTAGCTCTCGCCCAGCACTGACACCTTCCTGACGCCTCCGGCCTCAGTCTTTTCTCTAACCCCATAGTCTCAGCTGCTGTCAACAAATCATTCTGAACACTGCCATGTGCTGTGAGCTCAGCAGCTGGGTCAGACACGGTTTCTGCTCTCAGGGAGCTCAGCCTGCTTAGGGGTTGGCGGGGGGCAGCGGCGGTGGGCAGAGGCGTGACAGAGTGATCACAACTCCAGCCAGGGCAGTGCTTCTGTCACGGAGGCCAACGAAGCAGGGGACTGGGGAGGACGTTTGTTCTGCCAGAGAAGGGGGGTGGGGGGTGGGTAGGGGGTGGGGCTTTCTGGCCTGGGTGGGATGGGAGGTGGGGGGTGGGGTATTGGGGGAGGGATGGTGAGAGCTACAGGCCTAAAGACAGCAGGAGTGTCAGGGTGTCAGTGAGGGCAAGAGGTTGGGGGGCTGTGGGGAAGGGGGGAAAAGAGGGAGACAGAGGGAGAGAGAAGGAGAGGAAGAGGGAGGGAGAGGCTCAGGGGGGCTGAGAGGGAAGATGGGGTGCAGAGAAGGGACGGTTTCTGTGAGGAGATGCGTGAGGTGGTGGGGGTCCTGAGAAAAGGCAGCTCAGAGGAGAGATGGGGCTCCAGGTGGGGTCTGCTTCAGTGAGCAGGGGGGGTCTCAGGCTGGTGTCGGTGGGGCCCCGGCACCACGGGAGGGCCCCCTCCGCTGGCCATGTGCGCCCCCACAGAGATTAGGGCAGCTATTCTGTAATTCGGGGCCTTCCGTTTAGGAAAGAATCTCAGCCACAACAATAGCCTGGCTCTCGCTCTCCCGGTGAGGGGTGCGGCCTCTGGGCAGAGCCAGCGCCCCGCACCCAGGCAGGAAGGGGGGGAGACCATGGGGGCGTGGAGAGGAAGGTGTTATTAAACTTGTTTGTGGAGCACCTCCGTGTTGCCAGCGAACGAAGTGAATAAGAGATCAGATTTCTGCTCTCGCAGAGCCTACAGCCTGGTAGAATGAGGAAGACAAGTCCATGTAATGTGCGCCATGTGCTAGGCGCTCTGCTCAGCAGCCACCTTCTTCTCATGCAGCCCCCACAGTGAACGGGGTGAGGGAGTGGCCCAGGCGGGAGAAGTAACTCAGCCGGGGTCACACAGCTGGCAGCCAGAGAGTGGGGCCTGCAGAAGAGCTCCCAGCTCCCTGCACCCGCCTCCCTCCTCCCCAGCAGTGCCTGCGACTTCAGGTCCTGCGCTCCACTGCTCCCCCTACCCACTGCCTGCCCCCTTGAGGTGGAGCCTAGAGTCTTCTGCACGTAAGCAAGCGAGGCGGTAAGGAGGGTAGCCCAGCTGCTGTGCTCACCACCTCCACCTCCGTGCCCGCATCTTCATCACCACCTCCTTCATCCCCACTTCCCACTGCTGTCCTCAGCAAGGTGCCTCCACATCCAGTGCCAGGAACAAAACCCATCCGGTCTCGACCTAGTGCAGTAAGGAACACGTGGGCAAGAAACGGGGATTCTCGTGGAATGCAGCGGCAAGAAATCTATCCTGCGGCAAATACTGACAACTACACGTTCATAATGACATGTTGAAAAATATGTTTTGATTTTTTTTTTTACACAGAGAAAGTCATGAAAATATCAAACATGACTGAACTTAATTATTATTGAACATATACGGGTATTTTGGCCAAAGGCCAGCAATACTGGATAAGTAAGAAAATAAAGATGTGGATAATTCACAAATTGTTCCATCTTTATTCCATAAAATCTATTTTTCTTGCCTTGATTTGAACAAAATTACTAAGTATGTTGCTATAATGAAGTTTCAGGGCTGCTGACTGGCTCTGTCATTAGAGCGTGTGACTCTTGATCTCGGGGTTGTGAGTTCAAGCCCCAAGTGTAGAGCTTACTTAAAAGGACAAAAAACAAATTTAAGAGCAAAATACATTGTTCTATATTGCAAGATATCCCTCAGCCATCATATGTTACTATTGCAAAAACCATCTACACACTGGAACGCTTGAAGCAGAGCAAGAAAATGGATGCTCAGCACTCGCTGGAAATAGGACCTTCTCGCCGCATCATTCCTGCTCTCTGAGAGGAAGGATTTGACAAGAGAATTCATTTGTCTCACCGAGGGTCCCTCACCACTCAGTCTTCTCCACACCCCGAACCGTGGCTGTCTGTGATGTCAGCAGCAGTGCAAAGCTTCATGGTATTTGGATGCGGTGGTCTTTTGTTTTAAGGACATAAAGCAAGAAGTGTGGAGAAGCATTTGTGTCCCCAGGGCTGAATGGTGTTAGGTCTGAGAGCAGATATTGAGGATTACAGCTTATGCTGTGTAGCACCAAGATCCCTGTATGGTCTTTAATAAATGACTTTTGGGGTGATTTTGATATTGGGGCCCCTTTGAAAGGCATGGATCCCTCTAGCTAGTTCTAAGGGTGGCACTGAGCTATGGCCAGGAAGGAGCTGTGTCACATTGAACATACCCGATGGTGGGCACCTACCCTTCTGTATGGGAGGAGGATAATTCCCAGAGAAGGTGGAGGTTGAGAGCTGGGCCGATACCCCAAAAGGTGAGTATTATAACCATCACCCCTAATACCACCATAGCATTGTAACTAACACCTTAGTGTTACCCCTGGATTATAATCGTCCCCCCCTTCACAGTCATTGTCAGCTTCTCTATGGTTCCTAGCACTGTGAACATCTGTGTTTTTTGCCATTCAGCAATTGCTCTCATCCTACCCTGACCTTGGCCACCTGTGCTCTCAGAGTGGCATAACTTGACTCGGAGTGGGGTGCTTGACCTAGGCTTGGGTCAAAAAGCCTATCACGTTTCTCTGGCCCCACTACTTCATTTAAAGATGGACATGTAACTCAATTACATATCCAAGGGGACTTTTGCTGAAACTGCGGTGGCAAATCTCTCTCTTCCCTGCCATGCCAAGCACCTGGGCAGGGCGAGTTCAGAGGGTCCAGCCTGCCCGAAGACCGAGTCAGCAGAGGGGGGAGCAGTACTGAGTCAGAGCCAGGGAAAACCCGACCTTGAGGAGTGGGGCTTCTGTGTCTGGGCATATCTGAAGCAAACCTGTAGTGGGGAAACCAATACCTTTCCTGTTGGCTTAACCCTGCCGGGTTGGTTTTTCAATCACATATAATCAAAATAAACCGGAAGAAAACACATCATTCTCTCCAAAACTAGGGTCACCTTTATCACAGTGCCTGTAGCATTGGCCATGAGCAGCCTGCCTTTGCTTACCATCGCAGCCCATCTCCGCACGAATTTCTCAGGAATGCTGAACAAAGGCCTCCAGGTTTGTTGCAAAGCTGACTTAAAAGAGCAGTCGCTGTTCTCATAAGGAGTCAGGACACCAAAGTTCTGGTCCTGACTTTGACAACAAACTCACTCTTGGTCTGGAGCAAGTCGCTCTCTCTTGCACCTCAGATTCTGATCCGTTTAAAGGAAAAAAGTGGATTTGACCACTGGTTCCCCAATGCTACTCCTTGGTGGATTCCAACTGGCTACATAAAATTTACCTGCGGAGCTTGCTAACAAGACAGAAGCCAGACCTCTGCCCTCGGAGAACCTAATTTAGTAGGTCTAGTGGGGAGTCAAGAAAGAAAGAACATAACAGTGGATCAGACTGATTTTATTGATATAAATGCCCTTATTAGAGATTCTAGATTTAATGTGTTATCTCTTGCAGCTGAAAGTAGCTCTAATATGCTTGTTTAGTTGCCCAAAACTGGTTTCAACATGGCTCTGTATTCACTGAGGTTGAGATGTCAGTATTTCTCTGGTTAATGTGTCTCCCATCTAAGAAGATAGGAATGTTGGAGATACATCACACGAGGTTGCATATATTTCCTAATCCCACCGAGTACATCTCCCAGGAGGGCTCAGAGGGTAGTTCTTCACCTCGGTGTTGAGATAAGTGTTAAGTAAGAATAACACCAGTATCCTTGAAGAATTTTATGGTGGTTGTCCTCTGCGGTTTGGGTATATTGGGAGAGGCACCACTGAGATGGGCTCCCTGATTTCATTAGGGGTGATGGGGTCCTGAAAGAGTAGAGGCCAAGCTGAACTTGGCTGAACTGCCAGAGTCAAGGTGGACACTTTCCCTGCAGGATGAGGTGCTCAATGGCATGTTTTCACTTGCAGGGATCTTTGATCAGAGTGTCCTAGGAATGAAATAGGTAAGCAGCTTATTAGATATCCTTGAGTTATGTAACAGAAAAACCTCCACGTCTTGTGGCCGGAAGCCTAAAGTGGATTGTTGTCCCAATGGAACCTCTTGGCCTTGCATCTAATTTCCACATCCAAGCCAATTCACAGAGCTGATGTCCCCACTGAATAAGAGGCCAGATCCTTAAGGCAGGACCCTGCGGCACTGCCGCAAGTGGGTAGCGTATCAGTGTATGTCTTCCTCCAAGGAAGGGGGATGGGCAAATTCAGACCTGTTAGGCGTGACTAGACATTGACTTTGAATTGATGCTGATATCCGGAAACTGACGATTCAACATGTCTGAAATGAAACTACTGATCTCTTATCCCCCCAGATCCATCTCAGCATCCTTCCAATCGCTCAGGCCAAAACCTCGGAGTCATCTGGGACACATGTCTTTCTTTCACATTCCACATCTAATTCATCAGCCACATCCGTTGTCCTATCTTCAGAACACATCCTGATTTAGGTCACCTCTGTCCCACCCCACTCCTACCACCTTGGGCCAAATGCCTCCTCTTTTGCTTGGATTGCTGTAATAGCCTCCAGGGCTCCCTCCTAAACTCAGCCCACCCAGCAGCTAGATCAATCCTTTCAAAGTGGAAGTTAATCACGTTGTCACTTCTCTGCTCAAATTCCTGAAAAAGGCTCCTCCTCTAAGCCGAAGTGCTCAAAGGCTAGCAAGGCTTTTCGCGACCTGGATCTTATCTCTGGCTCTCCTCCCTCTCACCCACCCGGCCCCAGATACTTTGGCCTCCTGGCCTGTTCCTTGAACACACGACCATGTCTACCTTAGGGCTTTGACCCTCTTCCTGGAATGCCTTCCTATAGCTCTCTCCTGAGGTTCCAGCTACAAGTAAGGGGGCCGTCCCTGCCAGCCCTAGTGATCTGAAAGAGATTGGTGGTCAGGAGCCTAGGCCAAGCCTCCTCCGTCACTTCTTAGAGACTGACCCAACAAGCCTCAGAGATTAGGCAAGCTTGGCATTGTAAGACACAGGCCACTAGTGAGAGTTTTGTTTCCAAATTATCCCACTCTACCCTCCAATGTCTACAGGAAGCAAGGAAGCACGGTTGAGTTGAGGGGATGTAGAGACTCAGACTGGGGTGAGGTTTCTCAGGGACACGCACAGAGTACCTAGTATTTGAGCAAAGTATCCCAGGCGCATCCACCAGAGGGCAGACTTCACCCTTCAAGAAGCCTTCCTGATCCGCCTTCACCTACGGACTCTCTTTCCCAAGCTCGGAGAGCCCCAGGGTCCACGCCGGGGCCTGGCATTACTCTGCACTCCCTGGACATCCTTAGCACTGCTATTCTCCCTGCTGCCCACTCCAATAGTTATTTACCTTGATGCTTGGTGCCCTGTAATACCAGTTAACCGGTAAGAGCAGTAATTCCTTCATTTATATTTTTTTCCTGCAGTTTATGAAATATCGTCACATACATTATTCTCATTTGGTTTACAAAGCAACTTGGAAAAATAATTTATTATATAGCCACTTTTTAGAAGAGGTAACTGAAGCTCCCAGAGGTGAAGTGGCTACATTTAGTAAAGTCACATAGTGAGTTTCTGGTGCGGTTATCGTTGACATCTATTAGGTATTTGCTATATGCCATGGATGATGTCCAAGCTGGCTTGTAGTTTAATTCTGCAGTAATTGTGTCCATGAAGTACTGACAGTAGGGGTAGACAAGCAGATGACTGGAACGTATAGAGCTTATTAATTATACGGTTCAAATCTCCCATTGTTCTTGCGGAATTTTTGTTTGTTTACTTGATCTATCAATTAACTAAGATTGGTGTGTTAGTATAGCCCATGATGGGATGGTGGCTTTCTCCAGTTCTCTCTGTAGCATTTTGAGGCTATGTTATTAGGTGCATACCAGTTTAGAAATGTTCTCTTCCCCCACCCTCTGTTGAAATGAACTTTATCATTATATAATGACCCTCCTTATCGCTACTGATGCTTTTTGCCTTAATATCGCTTTTATTTATTTATTTAGCCTAGTATTTCTCTCCCCCAACTTTGTCAGTCTGTGTTCTGATGTTTAGATCTGCCTTTTGTAAAGAGAACATCATTGGATTTTGTTCTTTTATTTGGTCTGACATCCTTTATCTCTGAACTCATTAATTGAGATTAATTTATTTTTATTTACTTTTCTCATCTTGTAATGTACATTGTAGTTTTATACTTTTTCCCTAAAAATTTTTTTCAAGGATTTGTTTACTTGATAGAGTGCGTGGGTGAGCAGGGGGAGGAGCAGAGGGAGAGAGAGAGGGAGAGAATCTCAAGCAGATTTCCGC
This sequence comes from Mirounga angustirostris, assembly GCF_029215605.1. Taxonomy (NCBI): domain Eukaryota; kingdom Metazoa; phylum Chordata; class Mammalia; order Carnivora; family Phocidae; genus Mirounga; species Mirounga angustirostris. The sequence continues at coordinate 170,802,713 of NW_026991712.1, forward strand.
CCCCCACTCCCAAGCCTGACAGGGCTCGATCCCATGACCCCCAAGATCATGACCTGACCCAAAACCAAGAGTTGGGCCCTCAACCGACTGAGCCACCCAGGCACTACCCCCACTCTATTTTTTAAAAGACATTTTTGGGATCGATCCCCAACCCTTGCCTCTGTTCTTTTAGAAGTTATAGGCTCTATGTCTTTCAACTATTACGTTGGCCATTCTAACCTAATGATTAGTCTGCTGAGTTTTCAATTTCAGTTAGCATATTTTTTCATTTTCAGAAATTGTATTTGGTTCTTTTTCAAGTTTACTGGTTCCCACATAGTATCAAGCTTCTCTTTTATTTTTTGAACATATTAAGGTTATTTTATATTGTGTGTCTGGTGATTGCAATATCTCTGAAGGTCTGTTTCCGCCGTCTCTCAATTCTACGTGTTCTCCCTCATGGTGCCTTGTTACCTTGTGTGTTTGGTTCTTTTTTACCATGAGCTGCTCATATTGCCTAGAAATTTATAGGAATTATTTGAGGCCTGTGTTGACATCAAGTACCTCCAAAGACAATTTGCATTTCTTTCAGTCTATGCTGGTACTACCAACCCACACCACTTTAAATTAAATTCTTTGCTTAAGGATTACATAAGTAATGTGATTTGACTTCAGATTTCATGAGGGAGCTGGCTTGCAAATTATGAAATCTTTTTTTTTTGAGATTTTATTCATTTATTTGACAGAGAGGGAGCACAAGCTGGGGGAGCAGCAGAGGGAGAAGCAGGCTCCCCACTGAGCAGGGAGCCCAATGCAGGGCTCAATCCCAGGACCCTGGGATCATGACCTGAGCCCAAGGTGGACGCTTAACTGACTGAGCCACCCAGGCGCCCCACAAATTATGAATTCTTAAAGGAAATTTTATTTTCCCCTTTTCCTAGGGCCAAAGGTGATATAAGGAGGTTTTAACTGTCCTTCCTCTGGGTGCCAGTGTTTGCTTCATATCGGTCCTTGTGCTGTGGTTATAACCCTTTGGGGTCTTCTATTAGTGTTCCCATTTGGAGAGCCCCTGGGATTTCTCTGTCTCCTATGTCCTATGCAGACAGGGAGGGAGGATGTTATGGTGTCCGTCCAGGCATTGGCAGGCTCCCTGAAGGTTAAAAACAATTTGGGTATTTATTTTCCTCTCCACTTCATTTTGGGGCTTGGCATACTCCTAACTTTCATGGCAGCTCAGCAGCATAGTAAAAAAGAATTAAAAAAAAAACAAAAAACCTCCTTCATGCAACACTTTTTTTTTTTTGACAGAGAGACACAGCGAGAGCAGGAACACAAGCAGGGGGAGTGGGAGAGGCAGAGAGAGAGGCAGGCTTCCTGGCGAGCAGGGAGCCCGATGCAGGGCTCAATCCCAGGACCCCGGGATCACGACCTGAGCCGAAGGCAGACGCTTAACGACTGAGCCACCCAGGCGCCCCTCATACAACATTTTAATTTTTTTCATCAGGAAGGTCACTTAGGTCTCTAATTCACCATATTGTTGGAAAAAAGTTTAAAACATGGATTTCATGATCACAAGTCCTATTTGTTTTATGACATTTTTATAGTCTTTTTTATTTTTTATTTTTATTTTATTTTTATTTTTATTTTTATAGTCTTTTTATACATTTTAATGTAATGAGTTTTATATGGTATGACTGTGTATATTATTATTTATAATGATATCATTTAACTCTCCAACTAACCCAGAGAGGTAGATATCATTATTTTATCTTACTTTATTTTAATTCCAGTGTAGTTAACATACGGTGCTATATTAGTTTCAGTTGTACAATATAGTGATTCAACAGTCCCATATTTACTACAGAGAGGTAGACATTATTATCTCTATTTTACAGGTGAGGAAACATAGGCTCTGAGTTTTGCCCAAGGTTACACTAACTATATGGCTGAACAGACACTTAGCCATTGGTATTCACCCTCCAAAGGTTTTTAGACCCCCTTAAGAATCGATGAAAACTCTAGATCCTCTTCCCAAAAACAGGCACATTGATACAAAGACACTAAAATTGCAGGGGGGCCGAGATCCTACAAAAGCCATCCATGGATGTTACATGAAGAACCTGTGTGTGTTATAATGCTGAGAGCAGATGCAGGAACAAAAAGACACATTCATTTTTTAGCTTTGATCACAAGTTCATATTCCTCTGCCTGTCTTCAAAGACCCTTCACTTTCTGATCCCACTGTCTTCATCCACTCTCTTTTTCCTAACATGCATTCCCTGAAATAGTCCTTTTGGGCATCTGCATGATCTCTCTTCAGTTCGTGGCTTGGCTCTGTGCAGCGAGAAGCACTGACTAAGATCACGGGCTCTCACAGCCTGGGTTCAGATCCTGAGCAAACTGTAGACCAAGGGTGGATTATCTACCCTCTCTGCGCCTCTGTTTCTTTACCTGCAAAATGGTGAAGAACCGTAGGTACTTTGTAGGGCTGTGGGGATTCTATGAGTCAATGCATGTAAAGCACTTAAAGTAGTGTGTGCCTGCAGATATATTTGAGGCGGTACTATTATTCTCCCCTACAGAGTGGGTCATTATTAGTTTCCTACAGCTCATTGGTAAAGTAGGAGAGGATTCTTGTAAATAAAATAGTTTTGTTATTATTTTTTTGAAACCAAACATTGTCACTTTATCTTTTTTTGTAGTCTCAAGTTTTTATTTAAACTCCAGCTAGTTAACATAAGTAAATTAAATAGTTTAAAAAGTATCTAAAAAAGTCCAGGGCAGGGGCAGCTGGGTGGCTCAGTCGTTAAGCGTCTGCCTTCGGCTCAGGTCATGATCTCAGAGTCCTGGGATCGAGACCTGCATCGGGCTCCTCGCTCTGCGGGAGGCCTGCTTCTCCCTCTCCCACTCCCCCTGCTTGTTCCCTCTCTCGCTGTGTCTATCTCTGTCAAATGAATAAATAAAAATCTTTAAAAAAAAAAAAAAAGTCCAGGGCACACAGTGGTGCTAATTTCTTGAAAGGCAGTTCTCCTATTGCCATTTTAAGAGGCAATAGCGCTTTCTGTACTGGAGGCCTAGGGCTTCACTTGTCCCAGTGGAGAGACAAATGCTTTGCTTTTCAAGTCTCAAGGGCAATGAAATGGCTCAAAGTGTTGAAAGACAGAGGAACAAGCAACCCTACCCACCTCGGCAAAGGTGGGATCTCCTGAGATTGAAGGGATGGACGTATGGCTGATTTCTGTGAGAATTGAGCTCCAATAGTGACCATGGCAGCGAGATTTCTGACAGGATGGAACGGGGACTAAGGCCCTGGTGTTTGAGTAGGGTTGGCCTAGGGATTTGGTCAGTAAGCATCTCAGAGAATGGACAGAGTGAGGACCAGAGGACTTTCTCCAAGTCTGGTGGATGATTCTGGAGAAGTTCCATCTAATCTTGGCTGTTCTAGAAGGATGAAGGAATGTGATGCTTCTTATCTCTTGGTGTCTTTGAGGAAATTTATAGTGATACATTGTGTGTTTTGTTTTCTCAGCCGAGGGCAGGCATGTGTGACCTTCCTTGTAAATCTCATAATCCTTTCATTAGTAATTTTCCATGTTGAATTGACTCATTGAATCTTAGAACTGGAAGGGCTCTTAGAAATTATTCCTAGTTAGTGCTGACAGTAATTAATTATTATGAAGGCAGGAGACACCACCCTATTAGACTCTTTTGGTCCAATGTCCCTAAAAGAAATCCTGAAGTCAGGAAGTTTCTTCTCTAAGGACGGGGCCTAGGCTGAAAGTGAGCCCAGATAAACATGTAATTTATCCTCAAAGAACATTTTCTTCTCTACAGCCCATTGTAGCCCATAGGCACTGACATTCCTTTGGGAAAGACTAGAAGAACCACTGGTATTGATATGATTAGAGCAGAGGGGTTGAGGGCCCACCAATCTCATCAGCCTCAGGAAGTCCTGCCTGCTAAACTGGAAAAGGCAGGTCCCAAGACAAGCCCGTGGAGCAGGCCCATTAGTTTATGAGCCAGCTGGAGAAGGACCAGAGCCCCTGCAGACACAGTAGTGTTCTGACAAGAAGACCTACAAAAGAATGGTTGTCGTTGTCAAGTCAGTCAACTCCAGTCGGCGGATCTGTGACTTAGCTTTCCAATCTCTTTTGTGTCCATTCTTTTCTTTTCAATGTCCATCCACTCCATGTACCCTGCATCCAGAGTTCTCATGCAATGGTTCCTTATGTGACTAGCATAGTGGTTCTTAGTCTTTTGGACTTCTTTAAGAATTTGCTAAAAATTAAGAACTTTCCCCATGGAAAATGGATATTCACATAAAATTTTGCTTATAATTCTAGTGGGTCCACTGACGAGGCTGTATTCCTTTGTTGGATTCCTGCTTAAGAAGGCCCCCTGCTTAAGAAGGCCTGCTGCTTAAGAAGGCCTGCTTAAGAATAACGTAACTGATAGTGATTTAATGCATGACGTCTTCTGTTTCTCAGAAACACAGCTGCGTTCTACTATGAGGCAGACAGAGTCTGAAAGTGAAGATAGGTACTTGAGTTTGGGGTGGGGTGCTGAAACGGGTCTGTGCTGTTGGTTGCTAGGAGGTAAGTGAATCTAAAAAATACCACTATACTATGACTTTTTCTGCCTATCCCACAATCTGACCAATACTGTTTTAATTGTAATATTTTACCATTTTCACATTAGAATCACTATACTTAAAAAATATTAATGTGAGTGCACTACCTACTGAAATTCTCACTTTATTTTTCTTTTTTTTTTAAAGATTTTTTATTTATTTATCTGAGAGAGAGAATGGGAGACAGAGAGCATGAGAGGGGGAGGATCAGAGGGAGAAGCAGACTCCCCGCTGAGCAGGGAGCCCGATGCGGGACTCGATCCAGGGACTCCAGGATCATGACCTGAGCCGAAAGCAGTTGCTTAACCAACTAAGCCACCCAGGCGCCCGAAATTCTCACTTTATTAATATGAGATGAATCCTAGGGATCAGTTTTTAAAAATTTAAATGACTTTATTGAAGTATAATTGATGTAAAGTGCATAAATTTAAGTACAGTTTGGTGAATTCTGATATATGTATGAAACCCATGAACATACCCATCCCATCATCCCCAAAGTTTCCCCTGAAATCACAGGCAAACATTTTCCTGAGGAGAGGATGTAATGCTTTCATCAGATTCTCCCAAAGGGGAGAAGAATGAAAGCTATAGCTGAAGCCTGGCTCATTGAGAATCCATTCATTCATTCATTCAACATATTGTCAAAATCAGAACACAACCACAATGGCTACCATTTGAGAACTTAATGTGCCAGGTATTATGCCAGGCACTTTATGTGTATTATCTCTGACCCTAACAAAAATTCTGAAATGCACATATCATCATCCAGTGTACCATCTCCATTTTACAGATAAGGAAACAAAGGCTCAGAATGAAGTGACTTGCCCAATGCCACATATTAATTATGTAGGTATTTGCAAAAGCTAGTGTTTAATAGGAGATCTGCTACAGCAAACCTATCCTTTAGCCACTAGGCCATGATGCATTCGGTAATACCAAGTTGCCTAACTTCTGCTCAGAACAAGCTAAGCTTGAAATACCAAATACCAGGGCTGAGCAGGAAGTGAAAGAGTGAAGTCAAAGACACTTTTTTTTTTTTTTTTAAACAATTCCCTTCTAGGGGTGCCTCGGTGGGTCAGTCATTTATCTTCGGCTCAGGTATGATCCCAGGCTCCCGGGATCGAGCCCCACATTGGGCTCCCTGCTCGGCGGGAAGCCTGCTTCTCCCTCTCCCACTCCCCTCTGCTTGTGTTCCCTCTCTCGCTGTGTCTCTCTCTGTCAAATAAATAAAATCTTAAAAACAAAACGAAACAGGGCGCCTGGGTGGCTCAGTCGTTAAGTGTCTGCCTTCGGCTCAGGTCATGATCCCAGGGTCCTGGGATCGAGCCCCGCATCAGGCTCCCTGCTCTGCGGGAAGCCTGCTTCTCCCTCTCCCACTCCCCCTGCTTGTGTTCCTGCTCTCGCTATGTCTCTCTCTGACAAAAAAATAAAAAAATAGAATCTTAAAAAAAAACCCCAAAAACCAAAACGAAACAATTCCCTTCTAACCAATGAGAAGTAATTGCAAAAGATAAAGTACTGCCTTTAAAAGACGCAAGACAGCTCCGTGCCCTCAAGAGGTGTGGTGGGGAGGTTTTCTCAAGTGGGAGTATTTATCTAACCACAAACCAACTGTCTATCATTACACTGCATTTTAGAGGATACCTACGATTGGTTGACTAAGAGAGCAACATTTGAATTTAAAGAAAAGGCCAAAACAACCAGGGGTCATTCCTTCAGTGAGGAAGATAAAGCTTTGTTGTGAGAGAAAACTCCAACTGGAGTCTGAGATTAGGTACTAAAACCCTTACACCATTACCTCACTAACTGGTGTTACTACTCTTCATTTCCTCATCAAGAAACCAGTCCCTATTTTAAGTAAAACCCACTGAAAAGATTCTTAAAAACCATGTGAAGGCTCTTTGTAAACTGCAAAGGATTACAAAGAAGCTAGTAAATGCAAGTATTTATAGTTTAAGATGCAATTAAAAAAAACCCTAATCTCTAAATAGAATGCAAAATTTGCCTGTCTACAAAGGCTATGCCAGGACAAGGTGGCAGAGTCAGAAGCAGCCACAATTCCTGATGCCTACTTTCCTATTTGTTGCTAGATCACATGTAGCATTAATGTTTTCTGTCTCCCATTTTTCCCTCTGCTGGTCCTTGGGACCACTAAGTGCACTGTATCTTCAGTACTTCATTCTGGAGAAGGCAACCATATAAAACCTATAAAAGAAAAAAGGCGGACCAGATGACTTTATAGAAAGGAAACCATGCTTTCAAGTTATAGGTTGAAAAATTACTTCCTCCTGGTATATTTACTATATTTCATTGAGTCTGGGATGCATCCTCATCTTAATGATAGAAGGATTAATGAAAAAAATCATTTATTTCAGGCAATACAAGTTCTTCTGACAAATAAAGCAAGATAGTAAGCATTAAACTTTGAGAACTTGAAATGCTGAAAGAAATTCCTATAATTCAACGATCTTTTCCTCAGCAATAGCTTCTATTACAGAAAGTTTCACTTAATAGATAAGGCTGAAAATGACATTGTTTCAAATTTTATACCCTCTATTTTATGTTCATGAAGTAAAACACTACAGAACTAGGGAGACAGAGCCAGCAAATCAACAATATAAAATTTTCAGCGTGTTGGGTTTTTTTTTGTTGAAACTCACTTTATTTAAAAAAAAAACAGTCATGAACAATAAATTACAATCATTTCCCCTTTTATAAATTCTTCATAAAATATATTTCACAACTTTAAAAGAAAATCTCAAAAGTTGCTTTCATTTTTGAAGTGCTGATGACTTATTTTTTTGACCATTTTGTCATGCTGGTGAATTATTTTGTAGCTGCTACAATAGTTTGATTGATAAACATTTTACAATTAAAAACAACAACAACAACAACAAAGAGGAAAAAACAGACCAGCAGAAAGAACTATTCAGTGTGCTATTTATCTGACACTTAACACTTACTTCATCATAATGACAAAGTATCCCTTAGCACCAAAAATCTACAGGAACTCCGTCTTTCTAAGTGACAACTAGTGCAAAATAACATTCTAGGAACTAACTGTACAACCCCATATTTTAACTGGCCAGAGCTGCCTATAAGCTTATTCGAAATATTTGGTCTTTTTTTCAATTAAGACAAATTTCATAAAACACTATAAACCATGGCAAGAGACTCTGAGGAATAATTGTTTATTGAGTACCTATTATGGGCAAGGCACTGTGCACAAATTTTTGCTTTCATTTTTCCTCTAGCAAATATCCAGGAATTTCCAAGTATCATCAACCTTCTTTTATTTCTTACTCCTGGCTGGAAAAGGCCTGTGGCTATATGCCATTTTTAAACTGTCCTTTTACCAACTGACCTTTAGTGCTGAGCTCACAGTAGGTACTGAATAAATACCTCCTGACTGAAAAAACAAAGACAAAGAATTTACTATCATTTTGCTTGGTATCATAGACTATTTTAGAATACAAGGACTTGAGAAAATTCCAGGAGAAACTTCCCGATCACCTCATACCTTTGCTGCCAATGAAAGAAAGAATTCACTTCACAGGTGAAATCTTTCAAAATAAATGATAATTGTTAACTATTTTAAATGAGGCAAGACCAAAAAACTATGTACTTAGGAAACCATGGCTCCAAGCACATGGATATTTGAAGAGCAAACGCACTGGCATACTATCACCCGAATCATCATGGATCTCTACTGAAGTGCAATGTTACTGATACAACATTATAATACTTTTCACTTCCAGTAACTCAATCCCCTTGGCCAGATGTGTTACAGTAATTTGGTGATCCAGAGGGTCAATTATCATGAGGTTCCAGTGTATTTCCGCCTCATTTCCAAAAAATGTCTTGTATTTATTAGCTTGAAAGTGATGTTCAAAGTATATGATTTTTTTTATTTTAAAAGGTTTTATTTAAAAAAAAATAAAAGGTTTTATATCAGTCCAAATTTTAAACTTCCAGACCAAGTAACGCATAATTCAGAATTTTACATACTCTTAATTTTTTGTGCTTTTTCACCTTCTCAAGTTCCCAAACACATTTTAAGTAAGGAAAAAATTATGATAGTAAAATTCCAAAGGTTATGGAAGTTCAAAAAAGCTGAGGAGACACACTGGGTGTCAACTATGCTTGGATTAAAAAAAAAAAAAAACAAAACTCAGGAAAAAAAAAGCTGAGGAGACTGCAAACTATTAACAATTTCAGTATTCTAGTAATTTTTTTTTTTTTTTTTTACTTTGACCAAAGATTCTAGTGCTTTATAAAGACTAACCTAGATACAATGGTCTTGAAGTCTATCTAACCTTAAAGGCTAATACTCTGTTTTTAGCAAAACTTTCCTTAGATTTTAATTATCTGCATTTATAGGAAAACAAATTGGAGACAACCACATAGGGTCAAAAATCAAACTAACTTCAATTAGAGTAACAGTCTATTGGTTTTTGACATAGACCATACCAAGTGATTGTATACAATCAATAACTTTGAAGTTTCTACTTGAAAGATATAGTTGATGCCACAGTATTTCATCCATTTGCCACGCTGTATAGGTATCATCTCCCACTTCAGAAAAAGGTAATCAACATTTAACACAACCATATCACTATCATTACTGTGTTAAATTAGGCAAGAGAAAACAGCATTAGTGCCAAAATGAAAGGAATTCCAGTGATTAAACAAGAGACCGTATCAGGGCAGGCAATGTGAGGGTAGAGCTCATTCTATTTCTTCAACTTTATGCTGAGGCTTAGACAGTCTTGAAATCAAAACTGAATATATCAAGTAGGATAGTTCATATATTGCAGAGTTTTCAGAAAGAGGATTCCTGTGTTCAGATTTCTATCAGATTGCAGATGCTCAAGTGCAGACATGTTCCAGTGCAATGGTTTAATTGGTTAACTGAATGCTTGGTTACCTAAAGAAGGTATGACTGAATCATCAAGGTCCTTGCCAACCTGCTACCACATGATTGCATGGCTAATTCAACTCCTGCAGCTATAGGGCACTGGAGAGCTCAAACATACTTCAGCAGCTTTGGATCACTTAATTTTGTTTATGTTTAATCGGATAATTGTAGACCCTCCAAAATGATGCCTTAAAAAAAGCTGTATAATATTACAAAAATAAAAAGTGTAGTATGATTTCATTAGAGGGAGGGACAGGATAGGAAGATGAGGGAAGGTTCTTTTATTTTTCATCACTGATTTCACCAGCAAATCTCAAAAACCCAAACCTACATCAAATAATTTAAACAGAAGTGGCATTTTCTTCATATGGAATGCAAAATGCACACATTCACATACTTACATATACATAAATATATACATATATGTTTCCTTTACAAAGCTTCAAAGGTTGCATTGCCAGCATGCAAACCTCTTCTTCCATGGAAATTCCTAATACTGACAAGGAATGTCTAAAATACTTAAGAGACTTATTTCCAGGAAACTGGACTTTCTTCTCTTCTTGGCTCTTAGAGAATTTTCCTGCCAAACTTCTACCAATGATCATTTTAAAAAATGTACACCCACACTGGTAATACACATTTAAAACATACTAACAAAATGGCCAGCTTGGACTTAAGAAAAACGAGGAAAAAAAACACCCCACAATAAAATCTAAACCCTTAGAAGGTGGAGTTTAGCTTTTTATATTCTTTTTCAGCCACATTATGTTGTTGCATCACTGTTAAAACATAAGCAGCATATCATCCAAGATATTTGCAAACAATATATATGTCACGTTTCCCAGCTGCTATCTTTAAATGCAATTTGTACTAATCTGAGTTCTAGTTCAAAAGCATCTGGACGATCCTGAGGGTTTGCAGCGAGCATTTCCTTAATCAGTTGTTTCATTCGCCCATTCATAGACTTTTTCTTCACAGGAATGAGAAGTTCCATTTTGGGATTTTCCAGAAGCGCCTCTCCAACAGGCACAATCTCAGTTCCTTGTTTTACATAACTCCCCAAGAGTTCCTTCTTTGTCTCTGTGTCTATGAATGTGATCCTTTCCAGCATTGCCCAGATGATAATCCCCAGAGCAAAGATGTCAGCTTTTGCTGTGTAATGTCCCTCCCACACTTCAGGAGCCATGTAGAAATCTGTTCCACAGGCTGTGGAAAGGAAACACTTGTTTACACTGACAGGTTCTTCTGGATTCTGCCCAGAGGCTGAACAAACTTTACTGAGACCAAAATCGGCCACTTTCAGTGTGGGCTCCAAGTCACTGGTATCCAACCTGCTTTGCGAAATCAGGATGTTATCAGGCTTAAGATCTCGGTGGATGATCTGGTTTTTATGCAAGAAAGCCAGAGCACTGCTCAGCTGAAGCATAAAGCTGGTGTTAGTTTTACGATTGGGTTTCCTGGACAATAGATACTCATTCATATCGCCGCCGTCACAAAAATCCATCACAAACCACAAGTAATAGGCGCTTCTGGGATCAAAGGCAATTTCTCCTTTTAATGAAGTCTCTACAAGCTATAAAAGGGGGAAAAAACAGATTACAACCATCTGCACAGTTTATACAATTCAGCTACGGGAAAACAATAACTGATTAATAAGTTGGACTCCCAATTAAAATGGAAATCCCGTGAATGTTTTATTTGGTCAGTGCTTTCATATGTGCATTTTATTTTAAATTTCAGTACTTTAAACTGTCACTTTGCCCCTAATGAATACACACCAAATCTCAAAGTCAAGAGGTAAAAACTTATTTAAAAATAGCTTTAAGGGGGCGCCTGGGTGGCTCAGTTGGTTAAGCGACTGCCTTCGGCTCAGGTCATGATCCTGGAGTCCCGGGATCGAGTCCCGCATCGGGCTCTTTGCTCAGCGAGGAGTCTGCTTCTCCCTCTGACCCTCCCCACCTCATGCTTTCTCTCGCTCTCAAATAAATAAAATCTTAAAAAAAAAAAAAAAATAGCTTTAGGGGCACCTAGCTGGCTCAGTTGGTAGAGCATGGGACTCCTGATCTCAGGGTCATGAGTTTAAGTCCCACATTGGGCACAGAGCTTACTAAATCATAAACAAACAAATAAATGCTTTATTTTGAAAAATGTCCAACTGGCTACACATTTTCTGCATGTGTTAATGGAGCTGAACTCTACCTACCTAGCCAATAGCTTCATGAAAAAATTGACATTTCAGCAGCTAGAAGACCTGGGAGATTGCCAACTGGGGTATAAACACCAATTAGGAAGTTCTATTCAATTAAACTGCCTGAAATATGTTTCTTGTTCACTGGACATATACTATCAACATTATACAATCTGTAAAATTAAGAGAAAAATGATCAGGAACACTAGTTGTTAAGGAAATAAAGCCTTCCTGTAGTCACTGATAAAAATAAAGACTGCCATTATTACTTGATAAACTTCTACAGGCAGAATGCAAATATACTGGGGGCGCCTGGGTGCCTCAGTCGTTAAGCGTATGCCTTCGGCTAAGGTCATGATCCCAGGGACCTGGGATCGAGCCCCGCATCGGGCTCCCTGCTCCGCGGGAAGCCTGCTCCCCCCTCTCCCACTCCCCCTGCTTGTGTTCCCTCTCTCGCTGTGTCTCTCTCTGTCAAATAAATAAATAAAATCTTAAAAAAAAAAAACCAGAATGCAAATATACTGGCTATCTCTATCACTGTATGGCTTCTAAAAACCAATTTATAAAAAAACGTTTTTACATTTTGATATAAAAATTCAAATCTGAGTTTGTATATTTCTTTTTTTTTTAAAGATTTTATTTATTCATTTGAGAGACAGAATGAGAGAAAGAACGAGCAGGGATAATGGCAGAGGGAGAGGGAGAAGCAGACTCACCGCTAAGCAGGGAACACGATGTGGGGCTCATCCCAGGACTCCGGGATCGTGATCTGAGCCGAAGGCAGATGCTTAACCAACTGAGCCACCCAGGCGCCCCAGAGTTTGTATATTTCTTTGCTACAAGCTGAAAACCTAGAATAAGTCGCTATTTTATTTGTTATCATTATCAAATTATAACTCTATTACCTGAAATTCAAGACTATTAATTACTTTACTGAATATGAACACCATTCTAAAATACAGCATACAGGGCTTTGAAAGCATTTGTCTCATGGTGCCTTTTCAGACCCCCTGAATAGAAACTCAGCAGGGAAGCTGAAGAGTTGTTGAAGAATGAATGAACTGCTAATTTTACATTTAAGTCTACTAGTACTTCCTCTTGTCATTTTGGAGGGCAGAAGCAAAGAACACCTTTTCTTTCACACCATCTCCCCCAATGGCAAACAGCTGTAATTGCAACAGTCTGCAGATGTCTTTTTTGCGTGCATTTTCTTTGTTCCATGTGTTTGCCAGTGAGCCAGAAAATGAAAGACTAGAAAGGTACAGATCACACAATTATTTACCAGGTGCACTGTTACTAAATATGCTGAGATTAAAGACCAGTGCCATCACTCTTCATTTCCTCTCTTCTTCTCTTTACTCTCAAAAGCAAACTTCCTAAATAGCTTTGAGCAACGCAAAGTCCCAGCATTCAAAGAATGGTTTAGAGTAAGGCCAGATAGTAAGTATTTTAGGCTTGACAAGCCACATAAAGTCTCTGTTCCATATTTTTCTTTCTTTTCTTTATTTCTTTTTCTTAAACAACTCTTTAAAAATGTAAAAACTATTTTTAGCATCTGGGCCATATAAATACTGCCTGAGGGCTATAGTTTGAGGGCTGCTGGTTGAGAGAGCCCAATCCGCTTATTTCCACATGTAGAGGATGTCATCAGCCATTGGTTCTCTTGCCTGAAGTCCTTCAACAGCTTCCCTGTTCTCTCAGGATACAGTCTAAGGTCTTTAACATGGGCTATGGGATCCTCTGACCCTGCTGATCTTTCTAGTCTCATCTAAAACAACTCTCCTGGCATAGTACAGTCTTACTATCTTCTTTCAATTCTTAGAATGCTTTGTACTTTTTGCTTCAAGACATTTGTATGTACAGATCTTTCTGGCTGGAAAGTTTTCTCACTCACCTGGCTAACTCCTCTTTATCCTTCAAGTTTCAGTTGAAACGGTTCGTAATTCCTGAACCCAGGTTATGTCAGGTTCTCTATCATACACTCCTATATCATTCTGTACCTTTCATTCATGACACTTATACAAGTTATACAGACTGGCCACTAAGTTCCTATGTTGAGACTGTATTCTCTGTTATTTGTTCTCCATTTTCTTCTAAGTAAGTTTTTTAGCTATTAAGAACTTAATCATTCAGAACAAGGAAAACATCTAGAAAAATATGGAAAAAACACAAATTTGTGTAGATAATGGAGAAAGCCATGCATAGGGACTCTGTGGTCACACTATAGATTTAATTGTTTTTACCAGATGTAAATTTAAAGAAGGCACTTGCCAAGGTGTTGATCAATGTCTTAACTAAATAAATTCATAGAAAAGACAATTAATAGAGCTACCTATTACTGAGTACTTCCTATGTGCCAAGTATTATAACTGTTATCATCTCTAATTTTGACAACTTCCATGGAAGGTAAAAATTATTATTATTTTACATCTGAAGATACAGATGCTAGAAGAGATGAGTTATTTAGCCAAGATCATACAGCTAGCAAAAGTGATACAAGTCAAACACAGGCCTATCAGCCTTTAAAAGATAAAAGAGAGTACTAAATAAAAAGGTGCTTTAGATTAAAAAAAATCACTGGGTCAAGTCTGGAAGTACTTTACATCTTCTTCTTCTTCTTCTTATTTTTTTAAGTAATCTCTACACCCAACATGGGGCTCAAACTTACAACCCCAAGATCAAGAGTTGCATGCTCTACTGAGCCAGCCAGGCACCCCAATACTTTACATCCTAAAGCCTTCAAAGACCACCTAATACCTAGTTACTATAAAGGTTGCTTGATCTGGACTCAAGGATACCATTAGCACTAAGTCATATATTTAAATGTCTTTGTATTTGTAGACCAATTCAATGGCAAAGTTCATCAAGGTTTTATCCACTTTTAAGAGGGAGTGTGGTAAGAATGTTTCTAACAGGGGCGCCTGGGTGGCTCAGTCATTAAGCGTCTGTCTTCGGCTCAGGTCATGATCCCAGGGTCCTGGGATCAAGCCCCGCATCGGATCGGGCTCCCTGCTCACTGGGAAGCCTGCTTCTCCCTCTCCCACTGCCCCTGCTTGTGCTCCCCCTCTCGCTGTGTCTCTGTCAAATAAATAAAAATCTTTACAAAAAAAAAAAAAAGAATGTTTCTAATATTTTCTATCAGTGCAACTTACATACTAAGCACTTTTTTTTTTTTAAGATTTTATTTATTTATTCGACAAAGAGAGACACAGCGAGAGAGGGGACACAAGCAGGGGCAGAGGGAGAGGGAGAACTGGACTCCCCACTGAGCAAGGAGCCCAATGTGGGACTCGATCCCATCATGACCTGAGCTGAAGGCAGACGCTTAACAACTGAGCCACCCAGGCGCCCCATACTGAATAAAAAAGTAAACAATAAATGGAATAGAGGCTAAATAGTTGTGCTTTATAGTCACTGTCTTTTTTTTTTTTTTTTTTTTTAAGATTTATTTGAGAGAGAGAGAATGAGAGAGAGAGCACATGAAGCGGGAGGGTCAGAGGGAGAAGTAGACTCCCCGCTGAGCAGGGAGCCCCACACAGGACTCAATCCAGGGACTCCAGGATCATGACCTGAGCCGAAGGCAGCCACTTAACCAACTGAGCAACCCAGGCGCCCTATAGTCACTGTCTTAAGACGTAAAACTTCAGGATATAGCATGCTAAACTGCAATATAAATTAGGTTCTCAAGATTGATTATTTGTTCACCATATAATGAAAGCTGCAAGTTTCTAATGACACAGATTAATGTGTTTGTTTCTTTGTTGATCCTGGTCCAAAAGCTTCTGTTGTTTTAAAATCATACTTCTGTACCCTGATGGTAAAATTCTGAATTTAGACATACTCATGGAAAGTTGTTTCCTTTTCCAAGAATGACTGGACTTAAGAAATTTTTCTCTGATCTTTAACTAGCTATGTCTTAAGTATCTTTTCTCTTTAGCAAATATAGGCCTACTAGAGATTTTGATCTATGTCAGAAGCCAGCCAACCAACCAACCAAGTAAATAAATAAACAAACAAACAAAACTTTTTCCTATGTTAATGCTTTCCCCAGGTCTACAAAAAACATAATTTGAAGGCAAGAGTAATTTGGAAGTTAAAGGAACACAAGTTTTAGCAGTCAGATAGTCTCCTACATTCAGTTCCCAATTCTGCCACTTGCTGGATATGTGACTTGGATAAATTCATTATCTATTCTAAGCCTCAGTGTCTTCATTTGTAATGATGATAATAATAGTACTACCCTCACAGGATTGTTCTGAGCAACTGCCTTTAAAACGCTTAGCACAGAGTGTGGAACTGAGTAGGAACCCAAATGTTCGCTATTAGCACTATTAATAACATTCAAATGCTATGCCACATACTTCATGAAAATTAACTAGAGTTGCATGGTTAAGAAACCACACAACCCTCTAAAACAGCAAAGGCTTATATTCAAATCAGTAATTTATAAAGAAATGCCCAAATTACCTATATGGGTAATGCTATTGATTGTGGAATTTTTCCTTTTCTTCTGGCTTCAGTTCCAAAAAACTTGATTTCAAATAAGTGAACTTATTAGACTCTAATCTCGATCACTTCTCTAGCTTCATGTGTTGCCCCATTCCCATGCAGATTGGCAAGTACCATGGCATAACAGGTGGCTTATGTTATTTTTAGGTATTTGCATCACAGGTTTAAATAAAACCTTGTTTTAAAGCAAACATCTACTTAGTTCTTGGCAGACCTTATCTACTCCTAACTATACAAACACCTGCATTTAAAAGTAGAAGCTCATCTGACTTTTATTCCTCTTCTTGCTGACCAATACTAAGTTCAAGTTATTTCTATTTCCCATTCAACCACACATACCTGTAAATAAAGGGAAGAATTAGAGCCGTGGGACATTTTTTGCACCATCCCATCTTTCTGTAGGATGCATTCCTCCAAGTGAATCACATTTGGATGCTGGCTCTTGATACTGCTTAGTGCCCAGAACTCACGCAGGGCTAGTTCAACATTTTCAGGTGCATGGCATCGAATTTTCTTCACTGCCACCCGTGCAGAGGTCTTTCTGATGACTGCTTCATATACAACACCGTAACTGCCTCGGCCTACCTCCCGTATTAGATCGTACTTTGGCTGGCTACTCACCATCTTCAAGGTCAAAGTTTCTGGAAAAATCAACAAAGTGCTCTGTTGAAATTATACTTACTGGCTTGTATACCTTCTTATGTATGATTTAATTATCTGCCTCACTGTTTGCAGTGCTTGAAAGATATTTGATACAACTTGGGCAAATCTAAATATTTGAGTAATAATAATAATAAAGCAGCTAACACTTTGGTAGTACTTACCATATATCAGGAACTGTTCTAAGCACTTCATAATATTAAATTCATTTGATCCTCACAACAATATTATGAAATAGATACTATTATGGTCATTTTATAGATGAGAAAACTAAAGCACAGAGAGTTTAAGCAACATGCCTAAGGTAAAACAGCTATTAACTGGTGGACCTGGGTTTTGAAACCAGGCCATCTGGCTCTGACATTCATAACCATAACCATTACACTATACTGCCTCTCATACAAACTGCTTCAAAATATTACTGTTAAAAATAAACCAAAAAACTCATCATTCTTATTTACTGATCATCAAAAAAGAAACCCCAGATTCTCCTTAAAGCTGACACACACAAAAGTTCATAAAATTGTCAAAACAAAAACAAAAAAACCTCCCAAGTTAGAAATACAAACACCTGGCTTGTGCTTAGGGACTGAAAGTGAACCAGATTACATATAGAATTGAAAATGGGTTTTTTTTAAAAAGTAAACTGTGTATGTCCCTATTTTAACTTTGTTTATGTTATTTCCTCATTTCTTGCAAAATAAATGAAAATAAAGTCTGTGGAGAAAAATGGTCCTCTAAAAATAAAGCAAGCTACGTAGAATATTGTTACCTTTCTGTTGTTAAATTTAAACAACAGCTATTTAGATATAGGCCATTTTTGCCACCAAAAATTGTCCTCTGACAGTTCTTTCAAATTCAACTTGATAAATCATTTAAAGGCAGAAGCAAAGGCCCCACAGAGAAACGCTCATGAGTCGAATCAAGGAAGTCTATAAAGTGTGCCACATCATTCTCCAAAGAATGTTAGGATTCTAATGAGCTTCAGGAACAAATTCTTATTTGTAGACTGCCACGATGGGCAAGAGATTATCCAATCTTCATAGTGTATAGTTCGGGGGAACAAGAAGCTACTGACTCTTGAGCCTGAAAAAATGGGTACAGCTACTTTAAGTCCATAGGATGGATTTAATAAAGAAAATGAAAGCTTCTGAGATCACTTTAGTCCCACTTCCCCTAACTGGAACCCCCCTTCAAATTCCTACTGCATTTCCTAGTGTCCGATATCCTGCCACGGGATCCTTGCCCCAGGTCCACAGTAGACACTCCTTCCTGCTCTCCGTGGATCACCAATTACTATCTATTTCAAAGTGGCTCCTGTTTGCAAGCGGTCCCATACCCACACACGAAAGCACCCGAGTAAGGGGCAGAGAGGGCGTTTATGAAATCCCTGCATGCGAACCCAAGCGACCGGCCAGCACTTCCCGGGCCCCCACGCCCGCCCCGCTAAGCCAGCGCTCGGCGGCCGGCGGGCCAGGCCACACACCTGCCGGGCCGGGGAAGGGCCAGTCCTGGGCAGAGGTGGTGGCCGACGCGGCGGCTCAGCGCCCCGCTCATTGGCCGAGTATCAGGCCCTCCCCCTCCCCGGCGGCGGCCAGACGAAACCCGGAGGGGATCCTCCGAGGCCCTTCACTCCGAGGAGCCAGTCCTGCGGCTGCCTCAACTCCTCGTGGCTGGCGGCTGAGGCCCGGGGCCTGGGGAGGAGGCCAGGGGCTAGAAGAGGAGGCCGCAGCTAGGGCCGGTGGCCTGAGGGGTGCGGGCCGGAGGCCTGAGGAGCGCGGGGCCTTCCCTAGCATGACTCCGCTGACAGGTCTGTGACAGGCCTCCCGGGGAGGGAGGCGCATGCAAGGCCCTCGGCTCTGCAGCAGGGCCTCCGTGCCAGGGCCTAAGGGCCACATTTACCTCAGGATAGCCGCCGCCGCTTCTCCCTCTCACGGGCTCTGCAGGCCGCCATTATCGGGCAGCTCGCGCCTCAGCCTCCGCGGCCTCCAGTCAGAGACCGGCGCGCGCCCCCGTGGTGCGCGCGGACACACCCCCTTACGCCGCGCGGCCCCGCCCCCCTCCGGCTTTCCGTAGCGCGAGCCGGGACGCCGAGCGCCATCCCTATTGGGCGCGCACCCCGCGCTCCGCCAGCCTCCTTCCTCTCCCGCGGCTCGCAGGAGCCAGGAGTCGCCGAAGGTGTGCGCGCTCCGGAACGCACCACTAGTGCCCCTCCCCGCAGGGGTGGCCGGGCCCGGGAACGGGGAGGCCGCTGCCCGCCGGGGCTCGGTGACCGTCCAGCCGCAGCGGGCGCGCACGGCCCGCGGGCCCCGGGGATGGTCTGCGGCAGCAGGTCCGGGCCTGGGGGTGCGCGCGCCCGACGCGGCCTCCCCGCTCCCTCCCCGCCCCCCTTCCCGCCTACCGAGCTGCGGGCAGGTGTGCGGGGGTCGCTGGGGCGGAACGCCTGGTGCATCTTCTTCGGCTCGGGCCTGGGGTGCCGGCGGGACGCGGAGCTCTTCGGGCTGGCCCGCGGGGAGGCGCGGCGCGAGCTGGGAGGCCTGGCGTCCGCCCCGCCGGGAGGGAGGCTGCACCTTTTGTCAGAGTCACTGAGCCATGTTTGCGGACGGTGCAGTTGCCCAGGCGGCGGCGGCGCGGGACTGGGTGCGATCATCTGGGAGGACGCCGTCCCCTGCCCCGCCGGCGCGGTGGTATCTCCCTTAAAGAAGCCGGCACCTCATTGTTCCCGGGCCGCAGAGGCCGGGAGTCAGGGGCGCCCTGCCCCGCGCGGGGAGGAAGGGGCGGCGGCGCCCGCACCCGCACCTGGCCGCTGCCCGCCCGCGCAGGCCCTGCCTGGCGGCGTCCCCCGCAAGAAGTCGGGATCCAGCCGGCGCGCGGCGACGGGCGGCGGTCCGAGGCGGCCGGGACGGACCGCGAAGACAGCCATTCTCTCGCGGCCCGACGGACAGCGGTCTGTCAGATCCCGGCACGCAGTCGCCTGACAGCCAGCCCGGGACTGTCAGTGACTCAGAGCCTCGGACCAACACATTATTCAGTTAGTTACACAGAGCAGTAAGCATCCGCCAGAAGCGTCCGGCCCTTCTTCACCAATTTATTCTGCACCTACTATTTATCAATAAAGTGGTTGTTCCTCCTCCCAGTGCTGCAGTAGGCACGATGTGCAAAGAATCCCTGTCAGTGCCCTCAAGGATCAACCACTTACCCGTTTTATTTGCTGTCCTCTATTTATGGACCTTCTGAGAGTCTGGGACTGGGTTAGGTCTTTAAATTAGCTTTTCTAATCCTGACCAAATCCCACAGGGTAGGCTTTATTGCTAACCCTGTTTTTACAGGTGAGGAAACAGACCTCTGCCTTAGTTGACCAAAAGTTGTGTAGTTTGGGGTGTGTGTGTGTGTGTGTGTGTGTACCTGCCTTGAATGACCACTGTCCTGGTATAACTCCCCCGCCAAAAACCCAACAACACCCTGCTCTATAATCTGTTCAGACTTTTGTTCTGAGTGCCATCTACCAGTCTTCAGCCCTCCGCTGGGGATACTGATGCCAGCCAAGGTTAGTTTCTGCCCTTGAAATTAGAGGGAAACTATAGAAGGCCTTAATACCTGTGTGGGTAATTGATCAGAATCAGGAGAGGGGTTATCTCTTTTGGTCAGAAGAGCCTTTTCCTCTTGTTTGTCTCAGTCATTAAATATAGGAGTCCCTCCTCTCAAGCTGACTGCAGAACTGAGACTTGAAATCCAACTCCGTAACCCCCGAAGATAGGCTGACTAAAGATTGTTCAGTTCCTATAGAGTCTGAAGCTTAAAAAATTGGGGGTGTTTTCTTTAGGAAAAAGATTACAAAATGGCCCCTTGAGCACGTTGCTGGGGCCTTGGAAAGTATCTTTGTAAGGGAGTCTGCTTAAGACTCTCCCTCTCCCTCTATCCCCACCCCGCATGCTCTCTCTCTCAAATAAATAAAATACATCTTTAAAAAATTTTAAACAAGCCTAGGATGATGTTATATCTGAGTTAAAGGAATGAATGAAGTATGTATTTTCCTCTTAAGTGTGTTTTCTACTTTCTGCTGAAAAGGCCTAGAAACAATCACCAGTCCAGTAGTAATGAACACCCCTAATGCACAGATTTGGTCTCTAAACACCATTTTCCAGTTTTAAAAAAATTAAAAATTTAGCAAAGAAAACCAAGGCTCCTTTGATAAATGGCTGGATCCAGATCTGGAGCAGGAAAGATGAAGTTGGGTCATCTTGTGTCTGGAAGCCAGGAAGCTATCAAAGACTATTGGGGTCATGTAAAAATGACTGAGGAACCAATATGAAGGGCCCTACTGGCCTAAGATGGAACAATTTGAGGATGAAAAGAAAAATAATGACTTCTGTTGATCATAACACATAAAATATGTAAGAACCCATTAATTAATAATGATACTTAAGAAAAACAACACATTGTTATCAATGGAGTTTTATAGTGAATCAACAATTACTCTGAACATTGATAAAGAGAAATAAACATTTTTCTGGTCATTGCTTGATCAGTTATAGTGCATGTAACCAAACAATAGCTAAGAAAAAGTTATTTTTTGTAGAAGAATTCTAACTAATAAATGCAAAAGAAATGGTAGGATTAGAAAAGTACGATTTTGCAAACCTTAATAAAATAATGAGTCTAGGCGACAATCAGGAAATGATGCTAAAACAATTGGATGAAAGGTGTTGGGGAACTTTGTAATGGAGAGCTTAGGCTGACACTGCCGGAACCCAGTGACCAAACTTAACATTACTAAGAGGGGGATTCAGCGCTCTCCATGAAATATTGTTGCCTTAAAAAGCAAAAAAAAAGAGTCTAAGCCTAATCAAGCCAAGATCTAATTACCAGTTTACCAGAAATCAGGGGGATAGAGAAATACCATAATCAGCCCAATTCAAAATGTGGGACATCATACAGGACAAGTGACCTGGTTTTTGCAACAAATTCATGGCATGAAATTACAAAAGGAAGATAGAATGTTAAAGTATAAAACTCAAGACACGTGCCAAATGCGTTAACCTTATTTGGATCCTGATTCAAGTGTGCCAACTGTCAAAAGACATGTGTGGTACCAGCAGGGAAATTTGAATATGGACTGATAGATTAAGGAATTATTATTCTTTTTTGTTAGATGTGATAATGACATAGTGCCTGTGGAAATAAGAGCCTTGTTCAATTTGAATGAAACATTGATGAGTTATAGATAAAATGTAATGACGTCTGGGCTGTGCTTTACTATTCCACAAGCAGTATAGCAAACAAAAAGAGGGAGGAAGTTGGCAAAATGTTGACAGTTGTTGAAACCTGGTGCTGGGTACATTGGGGTTCATTATACTATTCTACTTGTGTATATGTCTGAATATACAAGTTATATATACAAGTTGATTATAACAAGTAGACAGTATGCTCAAAAAATGAAATGTCAGGGATAGGTGGGAACTTGGATGTAGCGATCCTGCCCCCTTGTGGTCGGTTCCATTGGTACAGCTACTGCCCCAGCCGTAAAGGCAGGTCTGAATTCTCAGAGCTGTCAGGAGTAGGGTGATAAATCTCCCAAGAACCCTAGGAAATGGGTAGTATTAGTATACCATTTTAAAGCTGGAGAAAGGGAGATTCAGAGGGACTCAGTAAGTTCAGTTTCTAGTAAGTCACTGGTAGAGCCAAAACTCCAGGTTCCAAACCCCATAAATTGCTGTGTCCCCAGACTTTCCTTTTCCTATCTGAACAAAGGGGTCCCATGAGAAGAGGCAAGTGGAGATGCCCCTATTTAAAATAGGTCCCCAGGAAGCAGATCATCAGGCAGCAATTTCCCCTATAAACTACAGATAAATATAAATAGGTACTATAAATGTAAATAAAAATAGGTAATATTCATATAACCCTCTGTGCCAGCACTATGCAAAGTGCCATTTATACATGATCTCACTCTGTCTGCATAGTTATCCTGTGAGGCATGTACTATTATTACTTCCCTTTTACAACCGAGGAAACGGAGTTTCTAAGAGGACAAAGTCACATAGCTAGGAAACATCTGAACTGGGACTTGAACCCAGGTCTGACTACAATACTCATGTATTTTTTACTGAAATTTTTTGAGATATGGTTTACATACAGTGAAATGCTCACATCTTAAGAATATAATGCTTGTGTTTTTAACCCCCAGTAACTATTGTATCCTGCTTGTCTCACTTCTAGCATGAAGACAAATATTAATTTTTTTGTGGATAGTTTTTAAATTTTTTTCTTTCTTTTTTTTTTTTAAGATTATTTATTTATTTATTAGAGAGTGAGCAGGAGAGAAACAGCATGAGAGGGGAGAGGGTCAGAGGGAGAAGCAGGCTCCCCGCTGAGCCAGGAGCCCGATGTGGGACTCGATCCCAGGACCCTGGGATCATGACCTGAGCTGAAGGCAGTCGCTTAACCAACTGAGCCACCCAGGCGCCCCTTAAATTTTTTTCTATGTAGGAATGGGAGCTATGGAAGAGAAGAAAATGGTCACGAAAGGAAGGGTGCATGGGTAAGGTCAAAGTTAACAGTTCTGCCTAGAACAGACCATCCTGCTGCTGATTTTTTTTTTTTCCTTGTAGGAAAGGGTGGCTCCTATTTTTATCTCCTCTCTTCTTTTATTTTTTTTTATTTTTTTACTTTTAAGATTTTATTTATTTATTTGACAGAGAGATAGAGAGCACAAGCAGAGAAGCAGGCAGAAGGAGAGGGAGAAGCAGGCTCCCCGCAGAGCAGGGAGCCCGATGTGGGACTCGATCCCAGGACCCTGGGATCATGACCTGAGCCTTAGGCAGCCGCTTAACTGACTGAGCCAGCCAGGCGCCCCTCTCTTCTTTTAGAAGACTCTCCATCATGCCCTCTCAGCTAGTTAAACATATAATTAAGTCAGTGGATCTCAAATGGGGCAGTTTGTCTTTCAGGGTGCATTTGGCAATGTCTGGAGACATTTTTGGTTATCACACTGGGAGGGTAGGTGCTGCTTGCATCCAGTAGGTAGAGACTGAGAGCTGCTACAAGGCACAGGATAGTCCCCCATCTCAAAGAATTATCCTGCTTAAAATGTCAATAGTGTGGGAACTGAGAAACCGTGATCTAAGTGACAGCAGTAGACCCGCTATGCAAACGCAGCTTCAGGGCAAGTCTCTTAGTCTCCTTTCCCCCCAGATCTCTGGCCCTAAATTCCTCCTCTGCAGAAATCCTGGAGGCATCACTGATGTTTCATCAGAGACCTACTACCCTCTGAAGTCATCGTACCCTGGGCCAGCCACAAGGTGTTATCAACATGCTGCCAAATTATTAAGGACGAGTAACCAGGTGTACCAGTGACTGTTGGGGAGAGCAGTTCCTATCTTGCCATAGCAGGGAGAATCCGCATCCATGCTCTCTCCCATCTCCTTCCAGCCCCAACTCTGCACGGGGAGGCTGATGGAGAAACTCCTTTAAGGAGAATGCCAGCTCGGCACTGACATGCTCTGTGACCTTGAATAAGTCTCCTTGTTCCGTGCCTCAGTTTCTCCATATGCATAAGGGGTCTGACCAGCTCATCTCTACAGATCCAGCCAGCTCTGCCACTCTGAGTCTTCAGTCCTAAACTCCACTGTGCTTGTACCAAGAAGACTGAAATGCTTATTTCTGATCCAGCCCCCAAACTGGTGATTTAGAGGCCCAAGAAAGTCATGTGCCAGCCATAACTTTAGCTGTTGGGTCTTTGGTCAAGGGCAGGGGGTGTGGAGCTTGGTCCTAATTACCAGCGCTCCGACTGTTCTCAGTCCTCACCGAGATACTTGGACACTCCTTCAAACTGACATTCTTTGAATGTTTGGTCAACGGTCATTTAGAGCAGGGGGTGAGTGCTGTTTGGGGAAAAGGCAGAACTCCACTTAGCTTCCCAATGGTCCTGAGCAACTGGATCCTGGACAAACCTGCAGAGTGCATGTAACAAGACAAAAAGGCCTGCTACTCAGTGGAGCACGGGGTGTTACTTGGGCTCATATATCACCTAAAGACTCAGCTTCCTCTATTCTGCCTTGCACTTTGCTGACTACATCTTAAGGCTGGCCTCTCTGATGGGCCCAGGTGGTAGGCAGCAGTCCTGGGGATTCAGCCTCAGGAGTATGCACCTGCAGGAATGAGAAAGTCAGTTACTCCATTCCTCAAATAGTCCTGAGGTTGAGTCTTTGGACCTGATTGGCTCATTAAGGATGATGCGCCTTCCTTGACCAAACTCAATGTCCTGGAGGATAGCGCTTATTGACTGACAGGGGCAGCTAGCAAATGTCACTACAATACCCCTCCTGGAGAGTCACTAGTGCCTGGCACATGGTGGGCACTTTATTCATTCATTAAGCCAATAGTTATTTAGTGAGTACCTACTAGGTGCAAGAAATTATGCTAGCTGCCGATGAAAAGGCAATGAACAAGAGGACAAGTTCCCTGCCCTCATAGTCTAGCAGGGGTGACAGACACCTAAACAGCTGAAGACAGTACAAGGTGGTTAGTGCCAGAGGAGGGGGCCCTACGTTGTTCTTACATGAAAGAGGACAGGGGGTCAGGGAAAGCTTTTGACAGGAGGTGGCATTTAAATTGAGACTTGAGGGTCATAGTGAGATACTTGGACACTCCTTCAAACTGACATTCTTTGAATGTTTGGTCAACGGTCATTTAGAGCAGGGGCTGAGTGCTGTTTGGGGAAAAGGCAGAACTCCACTTAGCTTCCCAATGGTCCTGAGCAACTGGATCCTGGACAAACCTGCAGAGTGCATGTAACAAGACAAAAAGGCCTGTTACTCAGTGGAGCACGGGGTGTTACTTGGGCTCGCCCCCGACCTCCCACCTCCAAAGCCTTACCCATGTTTTCCTTCCAACAGCATACAGAACTGTTGAGGCACTGTGCCGGGCGCTGGCAAAACATGCCCTGGGGCTGGTCTCACTGAGCTCACCTTCCTCTTTACTTCCACAAATGATCATGCAATGAGACACCGAGATGCAGTTGTGCAAAGTGCTGCGAACAAACTCTAGAGGCCCAAGGCTTGTTAGTAGGCAGGGAGTGGGGGTAGGATGGTGGTTTGGGTCATGGAAGCCCTCTCTGAACATGTGACATTTATGCTAACAAATGACTGATGAGAAGCAATTAGCCAAGTGAACAGCGGAGGGAAGGGATGCGCCCAGCTGCTCTTCCAAGCCCTGAGTTGGAAGTTTAAGTCAGGAGTTGGGGGAAGCGTCAGAGGAAGGAAGCTCCATTTGCAGCTACAGATAGAAGCCTATCTCCAGCCCAACTTCATCAGTAACAAAGCTCGGATCTTCAGCAGGTCATCTGTCTGATTCCCGTTCCTATTTCCCCGTAGGGCCAGACCCCAGTTGAAGGGGGCAGAGGTGTGATGATCAGCCTTAAAAGGCCAACACAAGGCCGTGGCCAGATCCTGCAGGATCTTGTAGACCCTGCTATGGATTTTGAGATACAAGTAAAGGGTCATCGAAGTTGGTTTTTTAATTGTGGTGAAATATATATAATATAAACTTGACCATTTTTAAGGGTACAGTTCAGTGACATAAATACATTCACCTTGCGGTGCAACCATCACCACCATCCATTTCCAGAACTTTCTCATCTTCCCAAACTGAGACTCTGTCCCCGTGAAACACCAGCTCCCCACTCCCTCTTTCCCTCAGCCTCTGGCAACTGCCAGTCTACTTTCTGTCTCTGTGAACTTGACTATTCCAGGTACCTCATAGAAACACTGTATGATATTTGATAGTATTTGTCCTTTCTTGTGTCTGGCTTCTTTCACTTAGCATAATGCCTTCAATTCATGTAGCTCCCCTTAACGTTTTTTCATTTTAAGGCTGAACCATCTCCCATTGTATGTATACACCACATTTTGTTTATCCATTCATCCTTCCATCACCAAAGGGGTTTAAGTAGAGATTTTAAACGACATCAGATTTCCAGTTTAAAAGATCATTTAGGGGGCTGCCTGGCTGACTCAGTCGGTGGAGCGTAATTAGGACCTTGATCTCAGGGTTGTGAGTTCAAGTCCCACGCTGGGTGTGGAGCCTACTTAAAAAAAAAATTTTTTTTTTTAATAAAAGATCACTTAGCTGGCAGGTGAAGTTTGGACCAAGGGTGGCAAGAGCTGCAAAGGTCTAGGCCAGAGGTGATGGTGGTGGCGTGGTCTTAGACTGTAACCAGGAAAGAGGAGAGAAGTAGATCTAAGGGCAGGTGGGAGATTGCACAGGATCTGGGCGTTGGAAGTTTGCCACGGGAAGGAGGAACCATCAAGAAATGCTGGGCTGACCTCAGTTTTCCTTAAGGACACAGATCTGAGGGAGTCCATTGAGCTGCAAATGACGTGTCCTGTCTTCACGGCTCAGTGCTTCCTTCTCACCAGCTCTGCCTTCTGGGGAACACAGACTCAGCCACCGAGAAAAGTCTTCATAATTTGGCTTTCCCTGTGGCCTTCTAACAGAAGGATGGGACGCACATTCTGGTTTCCTTGACTGTTCCATGTATCTTTGTAAATTCCTAGATTGATACCTGCTTCAATGATTGAATCTGACTCTGCTGCTTGGTTATTGTTAATCCATCGATGAAAGATGAATCCCCAGGGAGGCTCAATCGGTTAAGAGTCCAATTCTTCATCTCAACTCAGGTCCTGATCTCAGGGTCTGAGTTAAGCCCCTAAAAAAAAAAAAAAAAAAGATGAATCCCCTGATTCCCTTTTTAGTGTGCTTTGAGAAGTCAGGGTTCTGACATTGTAAAGCTCAGCCCCAAACTCAGGACCAAGAGAGATCCTGTCTTGTGAGTCCTTCTCATGCCAGTCAGACTTGTCATGAAGACACCCTTCTGTATTATAAGCTGAGAATTCAAGCTGAAATTCTAGGTGATTCAAGCCGAGAAGGCAGGTGACTGAGCTGGACTCCGCTGATGCTGTGTGCCTTGCTTTTCCCACTGCTGATGGAGCTGTGCAAGCTTCTCGGGAAGCAATCTATCCATATTGACTAAATACCCTTTCAAAAATCAATCCGACTTCTCAGAGTCTAGGCTAAGGAGATAATTAAAATGTGGCATTCCCTGTAGCACCACTGATAACAGTGAGAAACTAAAAGCGAAATATGTATCCAATAATATATTGATAGGATGGAATATTCTACAGTCATTAGAAAATCGGCATTCTTGGGCGCCTGGGTGGCTCAGATGGTTAAGCGTCTGCCTTCGGCTCAGGTCATGATCCCAGGGTCCTGGAATCGAGTCCCACATCGGGCTCCTGGCTCAGCGGGGAGACTGCTTCTCCCTCTGACCCTCTCCCTTCTCATGCTGTTTCTCTCTCGCTCGCTCTCTAAAAAATAAATAAAATCTTTAAAAAAAAAAAAAAGAAAGAAAATCGGCATTCTCAAAAGAGTAGATCCTCTTCTTTTTTTTAAAGATTTATTTATTTATTTATTTGAGAGAGAGAATGAGATAGAGAGAACATGAAGGGGGGAGGGTCAGAGGGAGAAGCAGACTCCCCGCCGAGCAGGGAGCCCAATGTGGGACTCGATCCCGGAACTCCAGAATCATAACCAGAGCCGAAGGCAGTTGCTTAACCAACTGAGCCACCCAGGCGCCTGAGTAGATCCTCTTCTTAAACAGGTGAAATTGATCTATGTGGAAGTGGGGTGGTTATTGATGGGGAAGGTGAGGGAATCTTCTGGGGTGATGGAAGTGTTCTGGATCTTCATCTGGGTGGCAGTTACATAGATGAATATATGTGTAAAAATTCACTGGACTCCATGCTTCCTATTTGTATTCCCTACTGTATGTGATGAGACCTCCATGTAAAAGCATGAATTCTTTTTTTTTTTTTTTTTAAGATTTTATTTATTTGAGAGAGAGAGAGAGCAAGAGAGTGGCAGAGGGAGAAGGAGAAGCAGACTCCCCGCTGAGCAGGGATGCAGGGTGGGGCTGGATGCAGGGCTAGATCCCAGGACCCTGAGATCATGCCCTGAGCTAAAGGCAGATGCTTAATCGACTGAGCCACCCAGGTGACCCAAAAGCATGAATTCTGAAGGCAATGTAGCAACGCCCGCTAGAATGTAAGGTCCTGGAGAGAAGGGGTTTGTCTGCTCCTGTTGGTTGCTGTATGCCCAGAGCCCAGAACACTGCTCAGCACAGAGCAGACCCTCCGTAAAATCCTACCGAATGATTATAGAAAATGTTTAGGATAAAATGTTAAATGAAAAACAAGTTCCAGGGTGCCTGGGTGGCTCAGTCAGTTAAGCATCTGCCTTCAGCTCAGGTCATGACCCCAGGGTCCTGGGATTGAGTCCTGCATCAGGCTCTCTGCTCAGCGGGGAGTCTGCTTCTCCCTCTCTCTCTGCCCCTCCCCCTGCTTGTACGTGCGCGCGTGCGCGCTCTCTCTCTCAAATAAATAAGTCTTAAAAAAAAAAAAAGGAAAGAAAGAAAAGAAAAACAAGTCCCAAGTTTGCAAAACTTTTCAGTACACTGTAATTACAGTGTTGTAAAAATGACAGACAGGAAAATAATTGGAGGGAAATACAGTGAAACGGTGTTGGTGTTTGTGCGGAATGGCGGGATATGGAAGATGATTTTTTAAAGTTTCCTCGACGAATGTCTCCTTCCCCTTCTGTCTGTTACTCTGCATGGAACATCATTTAGAAATAGCAAATGGTGGAGCGCTAACACTGATTGAGTGCTTATTCTGTGCCAGGCTTCTATGCTTAGAGAAATGTACACTTCACATTTTTAACTCAGTTAATTTTCACAACAACCCTATGAAGTAGGTATTATTTATCCCTATTTTACAGATGGGGAAACTGAGGCACAGAGCAGTTCAAGAACCTTACCAAAGCTACACAGCCCTAAGCAGGCAGACGTGGGAGGGAGGCCCCGCAGAAGTTTCCACTGGTTAAGCCACGACGATGCCACACTGCCCCTGGAAAGCTAATGTCAAAAGCCCAGATTCGAGACCTTTGGGACTATGAGCCCCTGGACAAACGGACCTCTTTGCTCTTCTCTCCCTGTGATCCTGTCTCTCCCAAATAGTCAAACACCTCAAAGGAGTGAAGAGGTGAGCGTGAGCTAGAGAACCAGAAGCAGAAGAGGTGAGCAGAGGGGTAAGCCAAGCCGAGTTCTCCCAGGTGCAGGGGGCGGGGGGGGGAGCGGATGTTCCCATTACCTGACTCCCCATGCCAGAAGCCCAGGGAAGGCCCCTCTTCCAGGCTGGCCCTGCCCCTCGGGGCTGTCTTGAAGCCTGGTCCTGCAGTCCACCAGAAATGTGGCTTCCTGGAAGTTCATACCCCGCCCTCCCCCCACCACGCCCCGTACCAGTCCACTCTGCTCCTGGAAGTTAAGGGAACTGGGCCACAGTGCTTCCTGGCACCTGAACAGGACACCTGTCTGGCTCCACCATCCATTGGAGCGCAGGCTGCTGCTGGCTGACAGATCTGAGTTCCTGCCCAGCAGCTTCCCTGCTGTGTGGCCTGGGGCAAGTTACTTGACCTCTCACCAGCCTCAGTGTCTCTGTATAGGAAATGGAGGGACTAAAGTCCCTGAAGGGATTGAACGCAACAGTATGAGTGATGCTTTTGGCAGCATGGCACTCAAACCAAGGTGGCTGTTGTTATTATTATTATTATCCTGCCGCCCTCCTCCTCTTCAGGGTCATGGAAGGCTTGGAGAGATGGCTGAAAGGCATTCAGACGTCTTGGCGGCCAGTAGGGAATGCCTTTCTAATCAGCACAAACGTCAGACACCAGTTATTAATACCCTGCCGGCCCCACCAGCTCTTGGATTGAGCATTCCGAAGACGCGGTGCAGAGGTGGGGAGGGTGGATCTGGGGAACAGGTGGCTGAGGTCTGGGGAAGGAGCCTTCTCTCTGTGGGAACAACCCTTCCCGGCCTTGCAGGCAGACTTGGCTGGTCCCCGGGCACCCTCCACCTGTGGTCTAGGGTCTGGGAAGGTGCGAAATTCCTGCCTGAAGCTGAGCTCCAGGCAGTCAGATTCTCAGTCCCCTAAGGGCACAGCACTGTCCTTCCAGGAATCTACGCTCTGAGGGAGCAGGGTCCCCCACTTGGGCCCCCAGAAGAGACAGACCAACTCATGGAACTGTGGAATGGTGACGGTGGACGGGGCCAAGGGCACCTCCAATCTCCCTGACTGGCTTAGAGCTCAGCATCTCGGACAGAGCTGGGTGACAGGGGACATCTACATCCTCAGCTGTTCCCTGAGAATAATAATAATTTTCAACCCTTTCACGTAATAGAAACATTTTCTCTTAGCTGTTGAAAGAACGAATGAAATGATTCATGTCATCACAGGGCTTAGTGTGCAGTAAGTGTCCATCGAAGAGCGGATGTCGGGAGCCCAGTCCCTTCATCTTATACATGACTTCTCATTCCTTCCTGCGTGAGTGGTGGCACACCTCAGGGAAAAAAGATCTTTCAGGAATTTCCCGTTCCCCCACCTGAGCTAACAATTATATCAATGAAGCCTTCTTTGTTTTCTTATACTGATTTTTGAAAAATTAATAACCTTTTTTTAGAACAGTTTTATGTTCACAGCAAAACTGAGCGGATGGTACAGACAGTCCCTATAAATCCTCTGTTTCCCCCACTCCCAGCATCCCCCACCATCAGCATGATGCCCCAGTGTGGTACATTTGTTACAATCAATGAACTGGCATTGACACGTCATTATTACCAAAGCCCATAGCTTACATTAGAGTTCACTCTGGGTGTGTATGAGTTTTGACAAATGTATATAACATGTATCTTACTGTTACAGTATCATATAGAATATTTTCACTGTCCTAAAAATTCCCTGTACTTCATCTACTAATCTCTCCCTCTCCCAAACCCCAGACAACCGCTGAACTTTTTTCTCCAGACTGCCTTTTTCAGAATGTCATACGGTTGGAATCATACAGTATATAGTGTTTTCAGATTTGCTTCTTTCACTTAGTAATATGCCTTTAGATTTTTTCCATGTCTTTCTGTGGCTTGATAGCTCACTCCTTCTCGCTCTCTTTTTGTGCTGGATGACATTCCACTGTATGGCTGTACCATAGTTTATTTATCCATTCACTTACTGAAGGACATCTTGGTTGCTTCCAAGTTTTGGCTATTATGAGTAAAGCTACTATAAACATTGGTATGCAGGTTTT
This sequence comes from Mirounga angustirostris, assembly GCF_029215605.1. Classification (NCBI taxonomy): domain Eukaryota; kingdom Metazoa; phylum Chordata; class Mammalia; order Carnivora; family Phocidae; genus Mirounga; species Mirounga angustirostris. Next base: position 170,834,786 of record NW_026991712.1, read on the forward strand.
TGTGTGGACGTAAGTTTTTAACTCATTTGGGTAAATACCAAAGAGCATGATGGCTGTATCTTATGGTAAGAGTATGTTTAGTTTTGTAACAAATTGCCGGACTGGGGCGCCTGGGTGGCTCAGATGGTTAAGTGTTTGCCTTCGGCTCAGGTCATGATCTCAGGGTCCTGGGATCGAGTCCTGCATCGGGCTCCCTGCTCCTTGGGAGCCTGCTTCTCCCTCTGCCTCTCTGTCTCTAATGAATAAATAAATAAAATCTTAAAAAAAAAAAAAAAAAAAAGAAATTGCCGGACTGTATTCCAAAGTGGCCATGCTGTTTTTACCTTCCCACTGGAATGAATGAAAGTTCCTGTTGTTCCAAATCCTTTGCCAGCATTTGGTGTTGTCAGTGTTTGGAATTTGGGTCATTCTGATGGGTGTGTCGTGGTATCTCATTTTTGTTTTAATTTGCAAGTCCCTGATGGCATATGAGGTTGAGCATCTTTTCACATGCTTATTTACCATTTGGATATCTTCTTTGGTGAGCTCTTCAGATCTTTTGTCCATGTTTTAATTGAGCTGTTCATTTTCTTATTGTTGACTTTTAAGAGTTCTTTGTAGATGTTGGATCACAGTTCTTTTTTTTTTTTCCCACAGTTCTTTATCAAATATGTCTTTTGTAAATATTTCATCCCATCTGTGACTTGTTTTCTTATTCTCCTGATTAATTTTTATTAATGATTCCATTTTTTTCTCGTGATTAAAAAAAGTTTTCTTATAAACATGCATTACATGAATAGCATATGGCTTGGTTTTCCCAGTGCCTTTGTCTATGAGGGACCCCACTTTTGGCAGCTGTACCAGGCAGTGTAGCATCCTGCATGTTCGGTATTGTGGCCCAGGGAGGGAGTGTAACTTGCTTGAGATTGCACAGCATGTTCACTAGGATGATATATGCATCTCACGTGCTTAGCCTTCAGAGTAACTAGAGAACCGTCTTATTTGGTCTGTGTGAGACGCCTGGAATGCCACTTCTTTTTTCTTGACTTTAAAAAAAGTTAGATAAATAGTCATGTGACAACAGCAGGTATTTTTCAAAAAGGAAAACAATTAAAAAGCCACCCACAATCATGCCACTCAATAAATCAACTGTTTCACTTTTCTGAACATGTTGTCTATCTAGCAAATTTGGGACGAGGTGTGCACCTGATCTGTCATAGTGATCATCTTGGTTGCTTTTTTATTTTACCTTTTCCAGGTTTTAGTTTTCTTTCTTTTTTTTTTTTTTTAAAGATTTTATTTATTTATTTGAGAGAGAGACTGAGAGAGAAAGAGCATGAGAGGGGGGAGGGTCGGGAGGGTCAGAGGGAGAAGCAGACTCCCTGCCGAGCAGGGAGCCCGATGCGGGACTCGATCCAGGGACTCCAGGATCATGACCTGAGCCGGAGGCAGTCGCTTAACCAACTGAGCCACCCAGGCGCCCCAGGTTTTAGTTTTCAAAATGATATTTTAGAATGGCTGCTTAATATTCTATTTGTTCCTTAAACATGCCAAGCTCATTGCTGCTCTGTCTGGAATGGGCTTCCACCTGGTTGCCACGCGGCTGGCTCCTCCAACATCATTTGGGTCACCTCCTCAGGAGGCCTTTCTTGAATATCTTATTGAAAACAGCCCCCAGGGACACCTGGGTGGCTCAGTCGTTAAGCGTCTGCCTTCAGCTCAGGTCATGATCTCAGGGTCCTGGGATCGAGCCCCGCATCAGGCTCTTTGCTCAGCGGGAAGTCTGCTTCTTCCTCTGCTCCTCCCCCTGCTCTCTCTCTCTCTGACAAATAAATAAATAAAATCTTAAAAAAAGGCGCCTGGGTGGCTCAGTTGGTTAAGCGACTGCCTTCGGCTCAGGTCATGATCCTGGAGACCCGGGGTCGAGTCCCGCATTGGGCTCCCTGCTCAGCGGGGAGTCTGCTTCTCCCTCTGACCCTCCCCCTTCTCATGCTCTCTCTCTCTCTTAAATAAATAAAATCTTAAAAAAAAAAAATCTTAAAAAAAAAGAAAGAAAAAAAGCAGCCCCCCTGATTACAAGTATCTCTCCATCCCATTGTCTTATTTTCTTTTTTTGGTGGCATTTATTACCATCAGTAACTATCTTTATTTTTGTGTCTGTCTTCCCCCCACAGAGAACATAAACTCTGTGAGAACAGGGAAATTTTCAATCTTCATTGCTCTTTATCTCCAGGCCTACAACAGTGCCTGGCACATAGTAGATAAAGAAATATTTATTTATTTATTTATTTATTTATTTATTTATTTATTTAAGATTTTATTTATTTTTTTGACAGAGACACAGTGAGAGAGAGAACACAAGCAGGGGGAGTTGCAGAGAGAGAAGTAGGCCTCTAAATAAATATTTCTTGGGACGCCTGGGTGGCTCAGTTGTTAAGCATCTGCCTTCAGCTCAGGTCATGACCCCAGGGTCCTGGGATCGAGCCCCGCATCGGGCTCCCTGCTCCGCAGGAAGCCTGCTTCTCCCTCTCCCTCTCTCCCTGCTTGTGTTCCCTCTCTTGCTGTGTCTCTCTCTGTTAAATAAAATATATATTTTTTTAAAATAAATATTTATTTAATTGACTTAAGAACTCAGAAGACCATGGTTTTCCAAGTGGGTCATTGACTCTCCAATTTTTTTAAGTTATTAGTCAGCTTATTAGGTGATCTCGGGAATCAGCGTATCGAGGGGTTTGAGAGGAGGGTTTGGGGTTCCTCTCTCACCTCTGTCATTTGCTAACTTTGTGGTGTTGGCCAGTATGTTTAACTTCTCTGAATCTAGGTTTCCTTACTTGTAATGAGGGTAATATTAGTGCCTACCTCCTAGGGTTACGGCGAGGACTGAATAAAAAGAAGGCATGGGACGTGCTTAGCACAACGCACAGGAAATACAGAGCGAGTAACACTGGCCACCCACCACCCGCACCCTAAGTACTCCCAGGCATTGTCTCGTGTAGTCCTCAAAACTGCCCTGGTTATAACCATACTTATTTTGTGAAAATTCACTGAGTTGCACATTTATTTGTATACTTTTCTGTACTTGGATTATAGTCAATAAAACGTTTGCTTAATAACAACAAAAAGCCTATGAGGTAGGAGCTGTTATTCTCCCCATCTTACAGATGAGGAGACTGAGGGTCCAAGAGGTGAGTCGTTGGCTCAAGCCCACAAGAGAGTAAATGGTAAGGCTGAGGTTCCGGTGCCCATGCTCTCGAGCCCAGCTCTTAATGCCCCACTTGCCACCTGTCCTATTTGAACACTCAGTCCGCAGTAGCTTTTATTGTTAACATTTCACATTTTTGTTGTTTAAAATTTTTCTTCTATTTTAAATAATGCTTCAGAGTATATCTTTGGGCATTTGTAGCTTCTCTCTGCTTTTGAATTATTTCCCTTAGATAAAATCCCAAGGATAGAATTAACTGTGGGCGGGGCGCCTGGGTGGCTCAGTCGGTTAAGCGACTGCCTTCGGCTCAGGTCATGATCCTGGAGTCCCTGGATCGAGTCCCACATCGGGCTCCCTGCTCGGCAGGGAGTCTGCTTCTCCCTCTGACCCTCCCCTCTCTCATGTACTCTCTCTCATTCTCGCTCTCTCAAATAAATAAATAAAATCTTAAAAAAAAAAAAAAAAAAGAATTAACTGTGGGAAATGCCCAGAGAGCTGAAGTGACTTGCTCAAGGTCACATAGAAGTTGTGGTGCTTCAGGCGCCTGGGTGGCTCAGTTGGTTAAGCGACTGCCTTTGGCTCAGGTCACGGTCCCAGGGTCCTGGGATCGAGTCCCACATCAGGCTCCTTGCTCGGCGGGGAGCCTGCTTCTCCCTCTGACCCTCTCCTCTCTCATGCTGTTTCTCTCTCTCGCTCACTCTCTAATAAAAAAAAAAAAAGAAGAAGTTGTGGTGCTTGGAGTCAGGCCATCATGCACAGTTGTATAGGTTGGTCACTTCACAAGGGACTTGATCCAGGGGTAAGTGGGCTTCCCAGAGGAGGTCCAGTGGGAGTTAAACCTTCGGCAGGGTTTGAGTGGGCAGAGGTGAAAGGGCATTCCAAGTAGAGGCACACAGGAGGGAAGAATGAGGAGAGTGTGATGGGGAAACCAGTCTCAAAAGAGCAGAGAACCAGAAAAAGGGGGATATGAGGAAATAGGTAGGGCTGGATCGTTCATTCATTCCATAAATATTTGCTAGGCTTCTACTGTATGCCGGGAGCTGTGGATACAGCAGTGAACAAGCCCATCCAATCCCTGCACTTGTGGAATAGGTACTTTATTGGGTGGAAGTGGTGGCAGACAATTGACAAAGAAATTGAGTCAAACAATTACAGATTTTGAGAAATATTAGGAAAGAGTAGGTGCTGAGTCCAGGAATAATGGGATGGGGACCTATTTAAATAGAGTGTTAAGGAAGGACTCTTTGGAGAGGTAACATCTTAGTTGAGAAGGGGGAGACTATCCTAGGCAGGGCACAGGGCCCGTGCAAAGGCCCTGAGGTAGGTGCTACAGAGAGGACATTCAAAGCCAGGCACAAGAAGGTCTTGAGGAGTTGTAACTTCAGAAGTCATTTCAGACAGTCTTGAGCAAAGGACTCTTCTCTCCATCCCAGGCTGATCTTTCTTCTGAGTTCAGTTCTCTGTCTGCTGGTTGACCCCACAGAACAGTCACCTCAAACTCATGTGTCTTCCCCAATCTTTTTTTTTTTTTTTTAAGATCTTATTTATTTATTTGACACAGAGAGAGATAGCGAGAGCAGGAACACAAGCAGGGGAGTGGGAGAGGGAGAAGCAGACTCCCGCTGAGCAGGGAGCCCGATGCAGGCCTCGATCCCAGGGCCCTGGGACCATGACCTGAGCCGAAGGCAGACGCTTAACGACTGAGCCACCCAGGCGCCCCAGTAAATAAAATCTTTAAGAAAAACAGCCAAACTATGGAAAGAGCCCAGATGTCCATCAACAGGTGAATGGAGAAAGAAGTTGTGGTATATACACACACACATACACACACACAATGGAATACTACTCAACCATCAAAAAAATGAAATCTTGCCATTTGTAACGACGTGGATGGAACTAGAGGGTATTATGCTGAGCGAAATAAGTCAACCAGAGAAAGACAATTATCATATGATCTCACTGATATGTGGAATTTAAGAAACAAAACGGAGGATCATAGGGGAGGAGAGGGAAAAATAAAACAAGATGAAATCAGAGAGGGAGACAAACCATAAGAGACTTTTTTTTTTTGATAGAGAGAGAGAGAGCGTGCGCACAAGCAGGCGGAGCGGCAGAGGCAATGGGAGAAGCAGACTCCCCGCCGAGCAGAGAGCTCAATGCAAGCTCGATCCCAGGACCCTGGGATCATGACCTGAGCCGAAGGCAGACTCTTAACTAACTGAGCCACCCAGGTGCCCCCCATAAGAGGCTCTTAATCATAGGAAACAAACTGAGGGTGGCTGGAGGAGAGGAGGGTGGGGGGCTGGGGTAACTGGGTGATGGACATTAAAGAGGGCATGTGATGTAATGAGCACTGGGTGTTATATAAGACTGATGAATCACCCTCCTCTACCTCTAAAACTAATAATACATTATATGTTAATTAATTGAATTTAAATTAACAAAAAATACATAATTTAAAGCATTTTTTAAAAATTTTATTTATTTATTTGACAGAGAGAGACACAGCGAGAGAGGGAACACAAGCAGGGGGAGTGGCAGAGGGAGAAGCAGGCTTCCTGCAGAGCAGGGAGCCCTATGCGGGGCTCGATCCCAGGACCCTGGGATCACGACCTGAGCCGAAGGCAGATGCTTAACGACTGAGCCACCCAGGCGCCCCCCAAAAATACATAATTAGAAAAAAACCCCAAAAAACCCTGTGTGCCCAACCACTAGATGATCCTGCCTCATAGCCCATCTGGCTAAAGTAGAGAGAATCAACATGTTTCATTTCCCAGATAACAGAAGGCCCAGAGGTGGGGGTGCCTGGGTGGCTCATTGGTTGGGTGTCTGACTCTTGGTTTCAGCTCAGATCATGATCTCAGGGTTGTGGGATCAAGCCCCACGTTGTTGGGCTCCATGCTTAGTGGGGAGTCTGCTTGAGATTCTCTTTCTCCCTCTGCCCTTCCCACCCTCCCTCTCACTCTCTCTAAAATAGAGATAAATCTTAAAAAAAGAGAGAAAGAGAGAAAGAAAGAAGAAAAAGAAAGAGAAAGAAAGAAAGCAAGAAGAAAGCAAGCAAGCAAGCAAGCAAGAAAGAAAGAAAGAAAGAAAGAAAAAAGAAAGAAAAGGCGGCCCAGGGGTGAGAGATTTTCCGAATCCTGTAATGGACTGGACACTAAGCCGCAGACCGGTATCTGCCCCAGCAGAGCAAAATGGGTGGTCTAAGACCTCAGGGTGGCCTAGACCTTCCTCCCTGGGCTGGAATGCCTCCCCAGAGCAACAGAGCCATAAACACATGTGGCTCTTTTAACAGGACGCTGAGCCTGAGTCATGGAGTATTTATAGATGGGCCTCCACTCTTCCCCTCAGCTCTGCCAGGATTTATCAGGTTCACTTGGGGCTCGGAGGGTGACAACCTGTTTATCATCCAAGGTGCCCAAGCAGGCTGTTGGGACATCCTCCGAGAATGAGGTCTGGTGACCTGCCCCTATTTAGACCTGACCTGACCCCCACACACCAGACTGAGGTATTTCTCTCTACCTCAGCTCTTCCACCTTCTCCCAAATACCCCCACCCCCAACCCCACCACAACCACACCCACACCCAGCGAACTTGTGGTGTCGGGGTAAACTGGGACAAAACCGCTGCTTCTCTCAGGAAGACCTATTGGATTGATCGGGAAGGTTAAAAATTTTCCCTAACCCTAGAGTAGTGATATTCTTGGGGAGTGAAAGCTTGCATTGGTCAGATAATTGAATTAATCATAATAATGTTGACTGAGGACCTTCTCTGTATAGATACCATGCTAAGAATTTTAACATTACTTTTTATTTTTTAATTTTTTAACATTACCTTTTAAAAATCCTTACAATAATTTTATAAGTTGGGTATTACTTTAATATCATATTTATAAATGAGGCAGTTGAGGCTCAGAGAGGTCAAGTAACTTGCTCAAGACCACCAAGTAGCAGATCCAGGCTCAAAGTCTAGGTGTCTCTTGGTTCCAGAGCCAAAGCTGTGGGTGACCTTGGGCAAATTGCTTCCCCTCTGAGCCTCAGGTTTCTTTATCTGTAAAATGGAGATACTAATACTTACCTCTCACAGTGGTAAGGCGTAAAACTGGTACATAGTAGGCTCCCAACCCCTGGCTGTTGTCTCCCATCCCCTACCCCCAACAATCAGTAAATTACCTTGTTCTAAGCTGCTTAGGACAATTAGGCAGGTGGCATTGGACTCAAACTTCAGGGACTTGAATCCAGGACCCAGGCTGCTCCAGTCACCACTGCCCCACTGCCCCAACCTTGTTTCTTCCCAAGAGTAGGGGCAGAGGAGGGGGCAGAAGGGGCATCGGGGGCGGGGGGAGCGGCAGCTGAGCACAGACGCGCGGGGCACTCACCACACTCTCACACGTGGGATCTGTTTGGGTGGGACCCGCCTCTAGGCTGCTGACACCTGGAGCTGGAGGTATCGGCCCTGAGTTAACAGAGAGGCCCCTGGGGCCAGAATTAGTGGTGGAGCCCGGACCCCAGATGGGTGGCGTGGCTGCAGCCACAGGGCAGAACCTGCTTTTGTAATTCCTCATAGGTGACCCCTGCAAAGACCTGTGGGCTAGGGTTCTGAGTCTTTGCTGAAGGCAGCCTGCTCATCTCGGCTGTCTTGGGCCCCTCCCTCCTCAGCCCAGTGCACAGCCTTTAACTCCAGCTTTAGACAGATCTGGGTTCAAGGCCTGGCTATTCCATTTACTACCTGCATGACCTTCGGTAAGGTACTAAGCCTTGGCATCCTAATCTAGAAATGGAGATAGTCATACATACTTCATAGGGTTGTGATGATTAAATGGGGTCTCCTCCTTTCTTCCCCTCCCCCACCTTAAGATAAACTGCACTGCAGCCCCAGCCAACATCCTCACTACCACCTCCTTACAGGCGCTGAGCCACAACCACCCACCACTACTAGGGCCCCTTGGGCAGGGCTGGTTCTCCTGTCCTCCCCCTGGCCAGCAGGGGCCCTTAAATGCCCTCTCCCAGGCCTTGATCTGGCTGGTCCAGGGGTTCCAGGTTGTCCACCTCTTAGAGTGCTTCCAGAAACCCTATTCCTAAGTCCCTTCTGGCCCTGCTGGCCAGGGCCCAGTTCTGACAGAGGTAAGGGCCCAGCTCACTCAGCTGCAGCTCAGATTTCCTGCTGGGCCTCCTCAGAGGGCCTCAGTAAGAAGCCCCAGCTCTTTGAGACCTAATCCATAGCAACAGTGACTTTTTATTTATTTATTTTTATTATTTATTTATTTATTTATTTTTAAAGATTTTATTTATTTATGTGACAGAGAGAGACACAGCGAGAGAGGGAACACAAGCAGGGGGAGTGGGAGAGACAGAAGCAGGCTTCCCGCGGAGCAGGGAGCCCGATGTGGGGCTCCATCCCAGGACCCTGGGATCATGACCTGAGCCGAAGTTAGACACTTAATGGCTGAGCCACCAGGGCGCCCCGCAACAGTGACTTTTTAACAGGGGGATTTCTTTCCAGCCACTTTCTATGCCTGTACAACATTTCTCATATGTAAGTTCATTTACATAAACATATATATAATGTTAACAGAATAGAATCAGAGTACGTATAAATGGCATCTGTTTTTCTGCTTGTAGCTAAACAATATATTGCTGACATCTTTTCATACGGGTATTCAATATGGAAAGTTCAATGTCATTTTTTATTTTTATTTATTTATTTATTTTTAAAGATTTTATTTATTTATTTGACAGAGAGAGAGAGACAGTGAGAGGGAACACAAGCAGGGGAAGTGGGAAAGAGAGAAGCAGGCTTCCCGCCGAGCAGAGAGCCTGATGCGGGGCTCGATCTCAGGACCCTGGGACCATGACCTGAGCTGAAGGCAGTCGCTTAACCGACTGAGCCACCCAGGCGCCCCCAATGTCATTTTTTAAACTGGAGGAATGCTTACATATGTATTCATAAGATATGCTTTTTTTGTTTTGTTTTGTTTTGTTTTGTTTTTTAGAGAGGGAGAGAGGGGGGGCGGGGCAGAGGGAGAGGGAGAGAGAATCTTAAGCAGGCTCCATGCCCAGCATGGAGCCCAACGCGGGGCTGGATTCCACAACTCTGAGATCATGACCTGAGCCAAAATCAAGAGCCTGACACTTAATCGACTGAGTCACCCAGGTGCCCCTGCTTTGTTTTATTTTTAAATAAACTTTTCCTTTAATATGCATTCAGAAAAGGGCACAGTCCACAAAGGTACAGTTCAAAGCACCCTCACAAAGGGAGTGTGCTTGAATAACCCACAGGCAGATCAAGAACCAGACCTTGACCAGAATGCCCAGAACCTGGCTTATGCCCCATCTAGGCCACCAACACCCCCCCCCACTCCCCCGCCAGACCGAGCAACAGCTTAGATTAATTTGGGCTTTTTGGAACTTTATAAAGCCAGAATCAGGCTGTATGTGCTCTTTTGCTCAACAGTCTTTAAGTTTCCTCTATATCGTTGTTCAGTGTTGCTGCTGTGCGGTATTCATTATATGACTGGACAAAAATTTATTTGTTCCATTGATGGTCATCGGGTTGTTTCCAAAGTTTTGCTACTATAAGCCAGATTGCAAAAAACATCTTTGTATTTAAACGGATTTATATAGCTGATTATCTATCTCTCTGTCTCTAGCTACAGCTAAATAAATCTTTTGGTTGTTATCTTTCTAGTTTTTGGATAAGATAGATGCCTCAGAATATAACTGCTGAGTCACATGTATACATATTTCACATTTTGATTTTGTAAAACTGTATGCCCGCCCCCAAGGTCAAGGGAAGTGGCAGTGTCCATTGCCTTACATGTCCACCAAACTTGTATATTATTAATCTTTAAGAGTTTTTTGCCAATTTGATAGAGTTAAAATCAGATTTTATTGTGGTTTTAATGAGATTTTAAAAAATTAGTGAGGATAAGCCTCTTGTTTGTTTTTGTTTTAGGGGAGGGGCAATGACACTCATTCTTCCGTGAATTGCTTTTTTGTGTCCTTTGCTTGTTTCTAAAACTTTAGTGTATTAGGGGCATTGACACTTGGTGTTTCCATGTGTTTCTACTGTTCCCAACGGTCACTTACTTGTCTTTTAGCTTTGTTTATGGAGCAACTGCCAGTTTAAATATAGTTTGTTTTCCTCCTGCTTACTGTTTATGGTCTGGATGGCCCCGAGGGTGTGTGTGGCAAACCCCAGGTTCGAGCTGGTGGCAGCGGGGGGAGTGGGCCAGGTCGGGTGGGCAGCTGGCCCCCAGGACTGTCTCTCTCAGGGTACAGGCACCAAAACCTCCAGGCCAGCCCTGAGCCCCAGACCTTGAGTTTGCCCTGAGGCTTCCTCCAGTCCCCTTGCAAGTCTTCCCAGCACCGTCTGGACCCCACTGTCAGGGGAGACTCTCTCCACAAGCCCAGGGACCAGGCAGGGAGCAGGGAGAGTCAGGGCCCATGTTAACTACTATTACTAGGTAGTAGAGGGAGGGAAAGTTCGAGAGCAAGGGCTGAGCAGCCCACCTCTCTGAGTTCAAATTCTGTCTTAGTCTGCTCACGCTGCCCTAACAAAATACCACAGGCTAGGGGGCTTACACAACAGCAATTTGTTTCTCATGGTTCTGGAGGCTGGAAGTCCTAGAAAGAGGTGCGGGCAAGGTGGGCTTCATTCTGAGGCCTCTTCCCTTGGCTTGTAGACAGCTGTTAGCTTGCTGCGTGCTCACAGGGCCTTTCCTCAGGGCGTGTGCGTGAGGAGAGAGATAGGGTGCAGGCTCTCTTGTGTCCCTAAGGGCACTAATCCTCACCTCCCAAAGGCCTCATCTCCAAATGCCGTCACAATGGGGGTTAGCACTTCAATATATGAATTTTGGAGAGACACTGACATTAAGTCCACAACAATGCCCCAAGCCATTTCCTAGACGTATAACCTCAGGCAAGTTACCTAAATCTCTCCGTGACTCAATTTCCTTTTCTATGAAATGGGAACGATAATAGTATCAACTTCGTGAATTAATAAATAAATGAATAGCTATAGAACACTTACAGCAGACCGCGATAGTCAGCCTCCAAGATGGCTCCCAATAATTCTTGCCTCCTGGTATTCATGCCCCTGTGTGGTCCCCTCCCACACGCTGTCATGGTTGGTCTACGTGACCAGTAGAATATAGTGGAAATGATAGTGTGTGATGTCTGGGGCTAGGTCATAAAAGACTGTTTGCTCTTTTGGATCTCTCTGTCTGGGGGAAGGCAGCCACCATGCTCGGAGGATGCTCAAGCAACCCGGTGGAGAGGTACCTGTGCTAAGGAACTGAGGCTTCGCACCAACTTGCCAACCATGTGAGCCATCTGGGGAGTGGACCCTCTAGCTCCAGGCAAGTCTTAAGATAAACTGCACTGCAGCCCCAGGCAACATCCTCACTACCACCTCCTTACAGGTGCTGAGCCACAACCACCCGGCTTAGCTGCTCTTGAATTCCTGACCCACAGAAACTATTTGAGATAATCAACATTTAGTATTGTTTTAAGCTGCTAAGTTTTGGGAAAATCTGTTCTGCAGCAATAAATAATACACAGACCATGGGGTTATTCATAGTAACTGTTCGGTAAATGCCAGCCCATATTATTCCCCTGACTGTGAAAATATTAGCAACAATGTTTTTCAAGTGTCTGTCATGTGCCAAATATGTGCCACATGCTGGTGAGTGGACTCCTACCTCTGTGCCATCCATTTTCAGCAAGCCATAGAGTGTGGGGGGCACTGAGAATCACCCAGAATCCTAGACTCTTGGGGTTAAAACACTAGAGATATCATTACTTGACCCAACTCTCATTTTACAGTCGAGCAAACTGAGACACAGTTTGTTATGTAATCCACTCAAGGTGACAGAGCTGATATATAGAGGAGCCTGAACTTGAACTCAGATCCACTGGTGCCTGGGCAGCCTCTCTGTAGTTGCTCTGCTCTCAAGGGCCTTATAATTAGGGACGATTGCATCTCACAGTGTATAAAGCACTTTCAATACTTTATTTTGGGATCATCAGTGCAGAGCCCCCTGCAGACCCTCTAGGTGTCCCTATCCCCTGGGGCAGCCCATTTCTCTAAAGGCCATCCACACCCCAGAGACCTCATAGCTGCCCACAGTGGTGGTCTGGACCCGAGGCCAGTGGAAGAGGTGTGTGGGGCTCCCGGCCCTGAGTGGTGAGAGCCCAGAACACTCTGCCAGGCCCAGTGGGCTTTGCCCTGGCACCTGGGCACTGCATCACACCCCAGACCCCATTGACCTGCTTCTGCCAACTGTTCTGTCTTTAGCCTCTGGATGAAGGACCTATCAGTTTGATCCTGTGATTTGGGATGAGTCTTTGTTGAGGATGACACTGAAGCATGTGACAGAGATCTCAAGCTGTAAGAAAAACAGTCTTTGTCCTCCCCCCATCCTCTTCTGAGGGTGCTCAGGCACCACAGAGCCTCGTGGGGAAATCCACAGGAAGAGGCAGGGCAGCCCCACCCTCCTGGGAAGGTCATGGGGGCCAGGGTGAGAACAACACACACGTGGAGGGGATCCGATCCACGATGTACCAAGGAAACATTTAAGCAAGCCCCAAGCTATGCGGAAATGAAAGGGGAGATGGAGGGTGGTTTCCACTCCAGCATCACTGCCCCCAGGCCTGCGTCAGCCAGTCATCCATCCCTGGAAGAGCTCCTCTGAGAACCCAGCCACTGGGGACGTGGAGGGACCCTCGGGGAGCATTTCTTAATGGTCGCTCCAGCTGGCAAACAAGAAACCGAAGGTGGGGGTGGCTGGCTGGGCATCACATTGCTAGTCTCTGGCAAAGTTTTCTCCAACCAACAGGCCTCAAAATCTCAGGTTTCCAAAAAGTCCCTCTCTGGTGACAATCAAAAACAGGATAGAATGTGGAGTTAAATCGGCCACTTTCAGCTCTGTCTACACTAGCCGTGGGACTTGTGGCAACTCCATATGGCAATCCGTGTGTCAGTTTTCCTCATCTGTAAAATGGGGATAAGTATAACCTACTGATGGTTGTTGTGAGGACTGAATGAGATAGTGCCATGAAGCTCTTAGTAGAGGCCCAGCCACTTGCAAGCAATCAATCAAAAATAATAGTGCTATAATTATTATTATCTTTCATCTCTCCTTTTCCTCGCCAGGCTCAGCCCATTGCCCCCACCGCCTTGCCTAGCCCCTACCCAGCTGGGACCCCTTTGGGCATTAAGCTCCTCCCGTGAGTAGCAGACTTTGGGGGCAGTCCCAAATGAGGTCTGTCTCTCAGCTGGGTGATATTCTGCAAGTCACTTGATTTCTCCGAACTTCAGTTCCTGATACGTCTAAATGAGAATCATAACACCACGAATCATTCTCTGACAAATCAATGGCACAGAAGAATGGGAGGGAAGGCAATTACTATAGATTAAAAGTGATCAATGAGATAAATTCACCAAAATGCCATGTATAAGACCTTATTTGGATCTCATTTGGACAAACAAACTGTAAAAAGACATTTGAGGTCATCTGCATCCCCTGAAAATGGTTTGGAAACTAGGTAATATTAAGAAATTCTTGTTATTTTTGTTAGATATGATAATGGCATTGTGATTATGTAAAAAAAAAAATCCTTATCGGTTAGAAATGCTTACTGAAGTATTTATGGATGAAATTACTTGATGTCTAAGATTTGCTTTAAGTTATTTCAGACAAGGGGCGCCTGGGGGGCTCAGTCAGTTGTGTCTGCCTTCAACTCAGGTCATGAGCTGGGATTAAGCCCCACGTTGGGCTCCCTGCTCAGAGGGGAGTCTGCTTCTCTCTCTCTCTCTCTCTGCCATTTCCCCTGCTTGTGCTCCCTGGTTCTCTGTATCTCTCTGTCAAATAAATAAGTAAAATGTTTAAAAAAATATTTCAGACAAAAGAAGTGTGTGAGGGTGTAGATGAAGTAAGATTGGGGAACTGTTGGTAACAGTTGAAGCTCGGTTTGGTTACATGAGTTCATTATACTATTCTCTCTACTTCTGGGTGTTTGAAATTTTCGTTAATAAAGAGTAAAAATTTAAAAAAATTTTAAAAACCCAGTAAATATTGGGGCACCTGGGTGGCTCAGTCGATTAAGCGTCTGCCTTCAGCTCAGGTCATGGTCCCAGGGTCCTGGGATTGAGCCCCACGTTGGGCTCCCTGCTCAGAGGGAGGTTCTCTCTCTTCCTCTGCCCCTTCCCCTGCTCATGCTCTCTCTCTCTCATTCACTCACTCTCTCTCTCTCAAATAAATAAATTAAAGCTTAAAAATAAATAAATAAGCAAGGAGAAGTGCAAAGAGGGAAGCAGTAAAATGTAGTAGTCAAAAGCTCGGGATCAGATGCACCACTGATACTCCTTGTTTGTCTCTTTATCTGTCAGTCCATAGCTTTCTAGTATGTTCCAGCAACTGGTAATGATACTAGTTTATAACTTCCTGGTTCTGATCCTGGCTCTGCCACTCACTGGCTGGGGTACTTTGCCAAGTGACTTAACCTCTCTGAGCCTCTTTGCTCAGCTGCAAAACAGGGAAAATCATGACCCGTGCCTCACTGAGTTATTTTGAGGACTGAACAGGAGAGGATGGATGGGAAGGGCTTAGCATGATGCCCGGCCTGCAATAAGCACTCAATAAATGCTTCAGTGTGAGGAGCACCAGGTTAGGAGGCAGGCCACCTTGGATGTGAACCCCAGCTCTGCTTTGCTGCTTGGGCTGTGTGACTTTGGCCAGGCCAATTAACTCTCTGAATCTTGTTTCCCCCTGGGAAAAACGGAGATCATAATACCGCCCTCGCAGAGCTGTGGGGAGGATTAAGTGACAAGACATGTTTTGATGCCCAGCATGGCCCACGTGGGAATTCCCCCTTCCTCACCTCTTGACTTTCAGCAGCGCTGGCCTGGCTGAGGCCCAGGCTGGAGCGGATCCCACTGTCCATTTGCGTGGCTTTTGCACCTGGACTGCCAAGTGTGGCTGGACAAAGTCAACACAACCACGTGAATGGCTCCTCGCAAATAGAAAGCTATGGTTATGAAACACCAGTGAAGGGCACAGCCCTTCCAGCCCTCTCTGGGGCCCTTCCTCCTGCACCGGCTGGTCCGCCCACTCATGCTCCCTGTCCCCCTGCTGAGCCTCAGAAGTTGGCCTCAACTCCCTCTCGACTGAGGTCATCAACCTTTCTCTCCACTTCTCAGCACCCGATTCTCACCTCCATCCTCTCCTCTTTCCTGTCCTCCCAACTCAAGACATACAGTGTCCTCCTTTTTGAGGCTGAATCGTTCACTCCATCACCCCCTTTCCAATCTTCCAGTACTTTCTCTCCAATGTGTCAGCCAAAACAAATTTGCTCAGGTACCTTAATCTTTCCCAAGCCTGACAGTGACCCTGTTGCTCCCTCATTCACTAGTCCACTCATTTAAGAAGTATTTGTTGAGTGCTTACTGTGTGCCAGGTAGTGGGGGTACAGAATCAACAGAGACAGTCTTTACCCTCAAAGTCCAAAGGGAGAATCAGACTCACAAACAGATGATGGTAAGATGACAGGTGGGAAGCCAAGATGGACCCATGTTTGACACAGAGATTGACCAGGTGTGCAATGGGCGGGGGGGAACGGGGAGCCCAAGGCGAGCTCTCAGCTTTTTGGTCTGTGCAAAATGGGTGAATGGTGGTGGTGTTCGCTGAGACACGAGGCAAGGAAAATGCAAGGAGGAGCTAGGTGTTGGGGGAAGATGGTGCGTTCTGTTTGGGGGTATGAGGAGTTCGAGGTGCTGTTGGGACATCCCAGGAGAGATCTCCAACAGATCTTTGGCTTAAGGGAGAGAGAGGTAAACTGGAATTAGAGCTGTGAGCATCATTGGCATATAGGAGGTGGAGTCTTGAATGTATACAGAGTGTTCTCTGCTGCAAGTAACAGATAATTACACTATGATGACATTTGTTATCTCAGATCTTAAATAGCCAGGAGGGGGGCAGGTCCAGGGAAACTGGCAGCACAGTGACTGCATCGATGCTACCTGTGCTTTCTACAGTCTCTCCTTGCTATTTTCAGGGAGGGGATGTCTCCCTGAGACTTGTACCCCCTCGGCTGCAAGCTAGCTGCCCCACCCTCTCACAGCCCCATTCAAAGGCAAGAATGAAGCTTTCCTTTTGCACTTCACTTTTTATGAGGGAGGAAATCCTTTATCTTTAGCCCACTTCCATGAACCCTTGGTCTCCTAGGCCATACCTATATCACTTAGGCAAAGGGCAATGGGATTACCATGATAGGTTTAAGCTTCAGTCTTGTGTGGCCTTGGAGAGGTCCACCTGCCTGGAGAACGGTGCTGTCTGATACCTGAACAAAACCGAGGTGTGAGCAAGGAAGAAGGGATGGCCTCTTTTCAACACTCCCCCTCTTCCAACCCTTAGCTGGCCTGGCAGTGTTGACCTGCAGTTCAGTAGAGATAGAAAGAGCTTGGGGGACACTGGGGTGGTTCAGTGGGTTGAGCTTCAGACCCTTGATTTCGGCTTGATCATGATCTCGGTGTTGTGGGATGGAGCCCCACATCTCGCTGGGCTCTGTGCTCAGCGGGGAGTCTGTTCCTCTCTCTCTCCTTCTCCTTCTGCCCCTCGCCCTGCTCACAGGCTCTCTCTCTCTCTAAAAATAAATAAATAAATCTTTATTCAAAAAAAAAAAAAGGAGCTTGGGCTCCTGAGTCAAGCAAGGCTAGGTTCATGTCCTAGAGCATTTCTTGCAAGCTGTGTTACTTCACGTCAGTTATTTTATGCTCTGTACTGGAGTTTCCTCATCTGTGGAATGGGGATAGAACAGTTCTTACGCTGTTGGCTGTTGCGGTGATAAAATGAAGTAACTCGTATGAAGCGCTTAGCACAGTGCCTGGCACTGGGTAAGTGCTCAGCAAAAACTAGCCATTAACATTTTGGTGGGGACCACTCTCTCCTTAAAGTTCCCCAGCCTCATGGGGCACCTGGCTGGCTCAGTTGGAAGAGCGTGCGACTCTTGATCTCGGGGTTGTGAGTTTGAGCCCCACAATGGGTGTAGAGATTACCTAAAAATAAAATCTTAAAAAAAAAAAAATCCCCCAACCTCTTGTCCTCTGGGCCTGCTCCTCTTTCTGTGACTAGTTCTTGCTCCCATTTCCTCCCCTCACCCCTTACTCACTAGGTCTTGTCTCAGGGCTTTAACCATCATCTCTTCTTCAGGCTGAGGTGATCTAACCTCCTCTCCTACCGCTCTTCTTTCGTGAGACCCTGGACACTCTTGTATGTTCCACAGTCTCTTAGGCTCATCCTTGAGGCCTGCTGTCACTGCTCCCACTCTTGCCCCAGCACCTGACAGTGGCTGGACCCTATAACCTTTTGCATGAGGTTCTACCTTAAAAATAGCCATCAGAACTACTCTAGTGACTTCTACCTGCCAACACAGAAGATGTCCAGAAGAACATAGAGAAACATTTAAATTAGTGCAGAGAGCAGAGGGGAACATCTGGAAAACCTTTAAGTGTCCAGATAGGGCTTCATGGCACCCCATAAGAGCTATTTCTGTCTGCCTCCCTCCCTGGACTGTGAGCTTCTCAGGGCAGGGAAAATGATTCCTCCCTTACCGGTCCCCCTGGTGCCTGACATGTGGTTAGTACCCAGAGAAATGTCCAATGAATGAAAAAGATTCCTGGCTCTGCCACTGGCTTTCTAAGTGACTTTGAATAAGGTCCTTTCCTTCTCTGGACCTCAGGGTCAAAATCTATAAAACAAGGACTATGTCTCAAGGAAGCCCTTTCAACGTTAGAGTGAACTTAGTGGCCAGTGGATGCAGGAGGGATGGGCTAGCTGGGGTGGGGTCTCAAGGTCTCTAGCAATATTCTGTGCTCAGGGATGGGCTCAGAGAGAGGGGTTGCCCTGATCTGCCTTCTTGGGAGCTACTCGGTACTCGGTACTCTAGAGGAGGGGGTTTAGGTCAGTGAGGGATCACGGCCTATTAATCCTGCAAATCCTAGTGGCCCACTCTTGGGTCCCCTTGCTGGCTTACCAGCCTGGTATGGGAGACTAGTTTCTGGAGGAAACTTGGGTACCCTGTCCTCCCCCCCACGCCTGCCCACGAACAGGCTGTTCTTGTTTACGACCCTCCTCCCGGGAGAACAGCAATTGCTCATCCCTACATGTGATTTGAGAGGGCCGGTCTTTCAGGCCTGGAGGAAACTCAAGCCCCAGCCAGCCACTTGGCATCGGAATGTTCAGCTGGTCCCCTCCTGGGGCTCATGTGACCAGGACCCAGCTATAAATATCAGAGGGGCCTCAGACCAAGACAGAATTCGGGCACCAGGAGAAGACAAAGAGGCTGGGTGGGTATTTCGTGACAAAGGCAAGACCCCAGGTCTACGTAGAGCGAGGCAGGTGAAGGAGGCAGCCAGGTGAACCCCCATACCTCCTGACAATATGGATTATAAATCAAGCCTGATCCAGGATGGGAACCCCATGGAGAACCTGGAGAAGCAGCTGATCTGTCCTATCTGCCTGGAGATGTTTACCAAGCCGGTGGTCATCTTGCCTTGTCAGCACAACCTCTGCCGGAAGTGTGCCAATGACATCTTCCAGGTCAGTGCCGGGCAGCGCCGGGTCCTGGGCCCCCAGGTGGCCGCTGAGTATTCCTGCGGTGAAAGCCATTCTCTCTTAGTCCAGGACTTCTAAACCAGGGCTGGCTTTCTCCCGTCCAGAGCGAAGCCCCAGCAGAGGCCTCTGGGCTGAAGGGGGCTCGGCGGCGGCGGCGGCTCTGGCTGCCCCATTCCTCCTCCAGGACGCCTGTTTCCCGTTCCCACCCTGCCCACAGCTCCCCCACAGCTCCCCCACCGCTGCCCTGAGCCCGCAGTCGACTCTCCAATCAGGAGTCAAATGCCTCAGGCGATAAGTGGGAGAGGCAGGCGGAGAGGAGAGAGAAACCAGACCCCTGGGGCTGGAGCCAGCTCCCTGGTGGCAGGGGGCCCAGAGCTTGAGGAGGAGGAGGGTGGCCAGGAGACACTGGGCAGAAGGGGCATCTTCCCTCTAATATGGGGCTGGAGGGGATCCATCTCTTTAACAAAGGAATGGGAGGAGTGTCCTGGCAGGGAGGCAGGACTCAAGGTTCCCAGAAGCACTTTACAAAATGTTGTCTCACAATTTTATCTTTGAATTAGCAGCCCTCTGAGCTAGGTCTAATGATGCCTGTTGAGTGAATGGGTTGGAGGCTTGGGGTGACAAGGTCATTCAGAGGATAATCGTGACTTGAACCTAGGTCTGCTGACTCTCAAACTTGCTTAGGTGTTTCTCAGGGGCTCCCCGTTATAAGTGGGCTGGCTCTCATCTCAGGATGGGGAGCTCCAGGTCAAATGGTTTGACATGAATGGTTGGGGGAAGCAGGAAGAAGGACAATTGGAGATTGTCCCAGGCCTCACCTCTGCCCTTGCCACCTGCAGGCCGCAAATCCCTTCTGGACCAACCGGGTTGGCTCCGTGTCCATGTCTGGAGGCCGTTTCCGCTGCCCCTCCTGCCGTCACGAGGTGATCATGGATCGTCACGGAGTGTACGGCCTGCAGAGGAATCTGCTGGTGGAGAACATCATTGATATCTACAAGCAGGAGTGCTCCAGGTCAGTCCGCCGGGCTGTCGGGAGCCCCTCCTTCCTCCCCAGTCAGTCTGGGCCTGGCTCTCCCAGGCTCCTTCCCATCTGCCGGGGATCCAGTGGCCTGGCTGCAAGAGCTACACTCCCCAGTCCAGAGAGCCATCTCTCTCTTCCTCCGGCAGAGCAGAGGCTCATCTCTATCCCCCAACACGGGCTCTCGGGGTCACTCAGTGAACGGGAAGAGCCCACACATTAGGTTGCCCTCTTAGGAGAGACTGAGACAGGAACCAGGGGAAGGGCGAGATGTGACAGGGAGAGGGACGCACTGGGGCCAGCTAAGTGGCCGCGACAAGCAGAGAAAAGCGCCCAGAGAGAACACAGCCGGTCTCTCTATAGTGAAGGTAACAGCTGTCATCACGGGCCCTGGGGAAGCTTCCTCCTGCTGACCCACAGCAATCCTGTGGACCAGGCACGAATTTCATCATCCCCATTTCACGGATGAGGAAGCGGAGGCTCAAAGAGGTGACGTCAATTGCCCAAGCTTTCCCAGCGGGGAAGAGAAATGGCCGAGAACAGCCTCAGAGATCTGGCCCCAAGCCTCCCTGTTTGTGAAATAGCAGCTCCGTCCTGGGTAGAATTTGTGGGATCGGAGTTTGTGCAGTGGGGCCTCAACCCGGGGAGAGACATGGCCACCAGGGGGCTCTTTACTAATCTGGACAAGACTTCCAGGCTCCTGCCCTCAGGCCCTTTGGTCCCAAACCGTCACCCAGTGCTGCCTGCAGGCAGTGTCCTGCCCAAGCACAGGGGACAGACCAGTCTTAGGGAGAAAAAGCCCTCACCGGGCGAACCGTTGGCGAGTCCGACTGTCACTAAGGTACGGTGGGAACTTGGGTGAGTCTTCGGCCTTCATTTTCCCTGTCTGCAGAAGAGGATGGTAAGGCTTGTTATTGTGATTCTCAAATAGGGTTTCGATGGGAAATGTTAAACGTGTCAGATATTTATGGAGCACCTCCTGTGTCTCAGCGCCGTACTAAGCATTTTCTGTGCATGACCCTTGTTTAATTCTCACGGTAATCCATTCGGCATTCTTACCCTCATTTTCCAGTGAGGAAATGGAGGCTCAGAGAGGGTCAGAGGTTTGCCCAGGGCTACTCAGCAAGCAGTGAAGCAGGGAGGGAGCCTGTCTAACTACTCCACAGTGAACGTTCCGAACTGGTATTACCTCTGTGTTGCTGGAGTTCAAACTACAAAAGTGCAGATAGAGTGCTGATCATTCTTTTTTTTTTTTTTTAAGATTTTATTTATTTATATGACAGAGAGAGACAGCGAGAACAGGAACACAAGCAGGGGGAGTGGGAGAGGGAGAAGCAGGCTTCCCGCCGAGCAGGGAGCCCAATGTGGGGCTCGATCCCAGGACCCTGGGATCCTGACCTGAGCCGAAGGCGGACGCCCAACGACTGAGCCACCCAGGCGCCCCTGATCATTCTCATAATAATAAAATCAATATGGCCCCTAAGTATGGCAGCCCCCTGCCCCGAAGTGTCGACCTATGAAGAGCATGTTATGTCTGAACCTTTCGGGGCCTTTCCTTATAGTCCAGTGGCAGGGAGAGCTGCCCTTTTTGGAGGGTCTGCTCTGTGCTAGGCTCTGCATACATCCCAGTAGCTCTGGGATAAAGCCAAGGCTCAGAGAGGTGAAATCACTTGCCCAAGGTCACAGAATGAGTGAGTGGCAGAACAGTCTGGATTTGAACCCAGGTGTTGATGCCTGGGCTTGGGAGAATGGGCATCGGGGATGGCAGTGGGCACGGGCACCGGACCCTCAGGATCTTACCTCACCTCTGCAGCTACTGCCATTCCGGAGCTCCCCTCCCCGGGGGGGGGGGGGGGGCGGGCGGGGGGGAAGCGGGTTGAACCAGGTGGCAAAGGGAGACCCCTTGCCAGCAGGGGGGGCCCTGGGCTCAAAGACGAAAGAAAGATAGGTCTGGAAAGGGACTTATTTAAGAACCTGGGGAGGTAATAATGCCTGGGGGGTGACCAGTTGTGCAAGGCTGTTCAGAGGTGAGGCATTGACATGGATGGGGACAGTCACCATCTGACATTTGTGAGATGCTTGCTGGGTTAGGGGCTGGGAAAGCAGCAGCAATGTAGCCATGGGCTTGGCTCTAAACGAGTGTATAGTCTAGCTGGAGAGGGAGGACTTAGCCCCCAAAAACTGAGCCTCAGATAGGAAGTAACTGATGCCCCGATAGAAACAAATAACATACCAGAGTCCCTAAGTAGAGAACGCGACCGAGGGAGAAAAGCATTCTAAGAATGTGTGTTTGGGAAGGAAAAAAAAAACCTTCTGGACTTTAAGTCAAGGCTTAGGCTGAGCTGTTAGCCATCCCCGGGCTGCCCGGGTTCTGGTCGTGTGACTTGGGGCCCACACATTTCTTCCTTGTCGGAGCCTGGGGCCGCTCTCACGGCGTGCTTACTGATGTATTCTCTCCACCTGCACCGAATCACCACCTCCTCCCTGCCACACATACACAGCAGGGATGAGAAGAACCGGCAAGTTTCCCTGCTTCGATGGAGGTTACAGTCTGGTGGATTAAATATAGACCTGATCCCTGACTTCAGGGAGCATCCCAGCAATAATTCTCAGTATTTCTTCAGCACTAGTAGTTGTCAGAGCATTGTCTTCAGTGTGTGGTAGACTAAAGCTTTTCAAACTTTAAAGTGCATTCAGATCACCCTGGGATCCTGTTAAAATTCAACTCAGTGAGGCCATGAGTATAAACCGCTTTGCTCCGAGTCCGGCCTGCAGTAACCAAGTGCTACGGGGACTATAATTAGCGCAAGTACACTCTTGCCCCCCCTGCCCTGACCTGATGGGTGGCCTTGGGCAAGTCAATTCACCTTTCTGGGGCGCAGTTTCCTCTTCTCAGAAACGTCTCCCGTCCCGACCCTGGGATTCTATAAGCTTTCCCATGTTCGGCACTGGTGGGGCCGAAGGCCAACTCCGTCACTGGCCTTGGAGTCCGAGGATATGAGGACAGCCGTGGTGTCGCTGGCTTTCCTGCTTCTGGGTCTCCAGAAAATGAAAAGGACCGGGGAAGCCAGTCACTGAGGGCTCAGGCCCTAGATCTGGGGTGGCACCCTGGAGCTGGGGAGGAGACAGGGACTCTGGACCGCCCCCCACCCCGGTCTGATTTGCGATTCTTCTCCACTGCAGTCGGCCCCTGCAGAAGGGCAGCCACCCCATGTGCAAGGAGCACGAAGACGAGAAAATCAACATCTACTGCCTCACGTGTGAGATGCCCACGTGCTCCATGTGCAAGGTGTTTGGGGCTCACCAGGCCTGTGAGGTGGCCCCGCTGCAGAGCGTCTTCCAGGGACAGAAGGTACTGGCCAGTGCCGCCTCTACCCCCAGCCTGGGCCTGTGGGGCACGGCCAGATGATTCAGGATGTGGATTTGATCCCTGTCCCTCTGCTGAGCCGGCCTTTCAGGAATAGTCCCTCTGGAGGGACTTCCCAGGCCGCAGGGGGAGGTGGCTGAGCTCATGGGTTATACTTAGAGCCACTTGAGAGCACCTGGGTGTGGCCACAAGGGAGAGAACAGACCCCTGGATCAGGCCACCAGGGTCCTCTCAGGCCACGACTTCTAAATCCCAGGGTGCTTTGGGCCCCAGATACCTCTTCCTGTGCTGATTACCTCTCCTGTGGCAGAAAGTGGCTGAGAACCTTCCCCCGGGGCCCCCAGGCCTGTGGGAGTCCCATCATCCTGCCCATGCAGTAAGCTGTGGCCCCTCTTTCGGTACACTTTTTCCCTGCCTCCCACTCTTCTCTTGATCTCTCTCTTCTAGAACTCTCCAACTCTATTTCTTTCCTGCATCCCTTCTTTCCTAGAAACAAACCCCTCCTCTGACAGTACGTTGCTGTTGTATTTTGCTCATGTCTGCTTTTCTGGGCCTCATTTGTAATATCAGGGATGCAGTCTCTCTCTGCTGTTCTCTGCTCTGGACCTGAGCAGCACCTCAGAAAGAGGCTCTTTCTAGCAGAGAGGGGAAGGAGGGTGCCACTCCCGAGAAGACAGCCCCTGAGACTATTTCTGTTTCTCCTCTCCTGACCCGCCCCCCTCCCCCCCTCCCCTCGCCGCCATCTAGACTGAGCTAAGTAACTGTATCTCCATGTTGGTGGCGGGGAATGACCGTGTGCAGACCATCATCACTCAGCTGGAGGACTCCTGTCGAGTGACCAAGGTGAGGGGGAAAAGAGCTCTGTCTGGGGTCCGAAGCCTCTCAGTGCAGCCTGGTCTCTGGGGTGAAGGCTCACCTGGGGGTTGTAGCTACTGGTTGGGGCATGGAGGCTGGGGTGTTCAAGCGGGGATGGTGGAGTGCGGACCAACTAATCCATTCATCCACTCATTCACCAAATGCTTCTGGAACACAGCTGTGTGTCAAGCCCCGTCAAAGGCTCTGGGGATGGGGTGGTGACCAAGACAGACCTGATCCCTGACCTCAGGGAGCATCCCAGCAATAATTCTCAGTATTTTTTCAGCACTAGTAGTTTTCAGAGCATTGTCTTCAGTGTGTGGTAGACTAAAGCTTTTCAAACTTTAAAGTGCATTCAGATCACCCTGGGATCCTGTTAAAATTCAAGTTCTGATTCAGTAGGTCTGGAGCGAGGCATAAGGTTCTGCATTTCTTTCTAACAAACTCCCGGGATTTGCCCAGCTTGCCGGTCCAGGGACCACACTGTGAGTAGAAAGACTGTAGAGGCAGAAGGAAACTTTTCTATCTCTGCAAAAGCACCCATGATTTTCCATCTGCACTTGGGGTGGGGCCTGGAGATGAGATTGGGGGGAAAGGATCATCACACTCCCGGCGGATGAAGAGTTGTGTGAAGGACGGTTTCAAAGGAAGGAGGGATGCATAGTTACTACTCATGAGATGCCACCCGTCTGATGAGATACTATTATTATGCCTATTCTATAGGTAAGGAAACTGAGACGTAGCATCTCTGTTGGAGAGAAGGGGCCTCAACAAGGAAGCCAGTGGAGGAGGGGCTGTTTTTCCACCCCTGCTAGGACCAACTGAGGCAGAGCTTCCTGAATCCAGTCTTGATCCTAAAATGGGGGCCGGGGGGAGGGACAGAGTGACTTGGGAGCACACAGAGGGCCCAGAATCGATCATCCCATCTGACCCTGGAGTCTCTAACTTTGAGGAAGGGGCTAGCTTTCTCCATGACACCAGCCTCCAAACGTTACTGGTCTGCTAAGTGGCTATGAGACCCCGGCAAGTGTTTTCTTTTTGCTAAGCCTTCATCTTGTCTTCTGTAAAATGGAGGTGTAGTAAGATCGCTTCCAGCTTCAGACCTGTGATTCCTAGCACACCTGGGGATATAGGGAGGAGGACCCCACTGGGTGTGACTCTGATTTCTGTCCCCAGGAGAACAGTCACCAGGTGAAGGAAGAGCTGAGCCAGAAGTTTGATGTACTGTATGCCATTTTGGACGAGAAGAAGAGTGAGATGCTGCAGCGGATCACGCAAGAGCAGGAGGAGAAGCTCAGCTTCATCGAGGCCCTCATCCTGCAGTACCGGGAACAACTGGACAAGTCCACTAAGCTGGTGGAGACGGCCATCCAGTCCCTGGACGAGCCTGGCGGGGCCATCTTCCTCATGGTGAGCAGGATGAGGAGGCTGTGGGCGGTCACTTCAACTCACCGGCTCTGACTAAAGTGCAAGTTATGCTCCATCGCTGGTCACCCATGTGCCCCTGGGCAAGCCATTTAAAGCTCTATGCCTCAGTGTCCTCATCTGTAAAATGGGCATGCAATGATTCCTCCCTTCTTTCCTCTTAACTCATTTTGTGAGGATCAAATAAGAGATGTTTGTGAAATGGCATTGTAAGGTGCAAAATACAGTGTCCACACAGAGACTATTCACTGAGCACATTCTGTAGGTCAGCCACAGAGGCAGAGACAACAGAGATGAATGAGACACAGCCCTGCCCTAGAAAAGCTTGTTGGGGCGGGGGGCGGGGGGTGGGTACATAAAAGGATCAACGATAAGATTTCACAGCTCAATAAAAATTTCCTAAGCATATACTGTGGACCAGGCTTTGGGCTAGACCCTGGGTATAAAAAGGTGATTAGGGTATGATTCTCATCTTGGAGATTTGGGGGTTTAAGAGTGTTTAGAATGATACCCGGAAAATCCAAGCATCCTGCCATGACAATGGAAGGGTCCTAGAGTGATGCCCCAAACCCGTGCAGTCCATGAATAGAAGGAAAAGACCCAAGTGCTGTTCAACTCGGCAGGGAGCAAGTCCCAACGAGGCTAGGGAATGGCACCAAGGGCCCATCTGTGGCACCATCACTGGTTTTGCTGATTTCTTGGGGCCACTTCTTCTGCACTGCTAACCCTTTGCTCTCTCTCTTTCTCCCCACAGAGTGCTAAGCAACTCATCAAAAGGTCAGTGTCTCTCCAGGACTATGATCCAAGGCCCCAGCTCCCACCAGGGCCTCTGATCTCTGTCCAGTGGGCCTCCCCCTTTGCATTAGGTTGGCTGGGAGGGTCTTAGCCCAGGCTAGCTTTCCTGGCCTTTGCATCCCCTGCCTTCTTGGCCCCCCCATTCTGCTTGTGACTGGAGAGACAATACCCCACCCTCCAGGGGAGCATCTAGGTGCAAGGCATGGGTGTGGGCACACATACGTGCACTGATGTGAATTGGACCTAAGACACCCCCTTCTTTCACTGAGGCCCAGAAATCTCATCCTGTCCCCCTCTTTCTCTCTTTCTCCCCCACAGCATTGTGGAAGCTTCCAAGGGTTGCCAGCTGGGGAAGACAGAACAGGGCTTTGAAAACATGGACTACTTTACTTTGGACTTAGAGCACATAGCAGACGCCCTGAGGGCCATCGACTTTGGGACAGGTAAAGGAGGAGGTGGTGGTGGCATATGTCTGTTTCCCTGCCTCAGCCCTGGCAGTCTGCTTCCCTGCCGCCGAGCCCCACCTGGAGGCAGGTACACTAGCAAACAGCCAAACTCATGCATGAGCCCAGAGCCCGCACAGTACCTGGCACATAATTGTTGCTCAGTAAATTATGTATGGATCCACTGCAGGGAGGCACGGGGCAACAGAGCATATGGCAACTGGAGTCAGGCAGATTGAGTTCAAATATTGGCTCTACCACTTGTTATCTGTGTGACCCTTGGTGAGCCCCTCTCCCTCTCTGAGCTGCATTTTCTTTTTCTTTTGTAATTTTTATTTATTTTAAGTAATCTCTACACCCGACATGGGGCTCGAACTCATGACTCTGAGATCGAGAGTCGCATGCTCCTCTTCCTGAGTCAGCCAGGCGCCCCTGCACTGCATTTTCTACCTTTAAAAATTAGAGGTGGTCCTGGGGCACCTGGGTGGCTCAGTTGGTTAAGCGACTGCCTTCAGCTCAGGTCATGATCCTGGAGTCCCGGGATCGAGTCCCGCATCGGGCTCCCTGCTCGGCAGGGAGTCTGCTTCTCCCTCTGACCCTCCTCCCTCTCATGCTCTCTGTCTCTCATTCTCTCGCTCTCAAATAAATAAATAAAATCTTTAAAAAAAAAATTAGAGGTGGTCCTATTAATAATGACCACATCATGGTGCTCTGGCAACAAGTAAGAGAGCGATGCAGAGGAGTTAGTCAGGTACTAGACAACAACTAGCTATTGCCTCAGGCTGGTCTTAGCTTCAGCTTCTGAATGATGCCATCTCTGATACTCGGGCGCCTTAATTTACCTGTATCATGTCCTCATTTCTGTTTGTAATTACTCTATCATAGAGTACCTATAATAATTATCACAACACAACCGTAACAATAATAAGGGAAAAGTAATAAGGGGAAATGAGGAAACCAGATGAAGAGCAAAGATTTAATAATTTGCTCAAGGGCACATGGTTGCAAGGTAGCTATTTAGCAACAGAGAAAGAGCAAATCCAATTTTGCTAAGTGTTGTATTGCTTTGAGAGGAGATGCTCCGAGGACCAGCTGAGAAAGACGAACTGGCACGTCTTGTGTTGTGTCCCACAAGCTTTCAGAATCTGGTGTTGAAGCTATGCTCAGAGCTCCAAAATGCCCCACTCGTTATATTCTGTCATTTAACTTCATGAGGTAGTTTCTATCGTCGCTTCCATTTTGTAGTTACTGAAGTAAAGCCAAGAGAGGGTCAGTAATTTGCTGGAGGCCACACAGCTAGTAAGTTGCCCACGCGGACTCCACCAAGGGCCATCCGGCTCCCAAGACCCTGGGGAGGATTCCATGAGACAACGCGTGTAAGACATTTGGTGCGCACACACACACACACACGCAGACACACACACAAAAGATGCTTGGCACAACACTTGGCACATAGTAAGTGCTCAGCAGATGCTGCTAAGAGCAGTTAATTGTGATAATAAACAACAACAACAAAAAGCCTTGGGTTATGCACAGGTCCCAGCTATGTAGCTGGAGATTGGGCTGACATTTTGGAGGCATGAACTCTTTCAACCTCTCCCTACACACTCTTGACAAATACCCTGGCTCTCTGGTGACCCCCTCAGGGGCCCAAAGCATTAAGGAGTAGGCTTGGGGGGGTGGGGGGTGGAGAACAGACTAATTCCCTGTTAGTGGAGCTTGAAGGCGATGTCCCAGGATGGGAAGGTGAGGACACAGGTCGCCGTCTGTCTGGGGCTCAGCTTCAGAGAGCTATCAAGGAGATGGCCCCAGGAGCGGCCCCCACCCCACAGCCACCCCTTTGTAGGCTGTGGAATGAGGAAAACTGGATAAGGAGTGCTAGGCAAGCAGATTTCAAAGGCTGAGCAAATTCCTTCAAGACAAGGACTCTGATCCCTGAGAACCAGGGAGTCCTTTCTCCCCAGGTGATGTGTCTCTGCCTAACCGGGGGACATGCAGAAGCACCAAGTGTGCTTCCCCCAAAGTCCCCTCTAGTCACTGGCAAGTCAAGTGATAGGAACTGCTGTTGCTACCAGAACAAATGGGTGTGTTGAACCTCCCTCCCTTGGAGGGGTGTGGGAAGGAAGGAGGAGGCCAGGGGGAGGAGGGAGAGGGCCTCTGTGCAGCTTAGGTATGGCAAGCTCGTCACCTCCGGGGCCACAGATGTCACCGCATGGCCATGTGGTCCCAACTGGGTGTGGGAAGGGGTTTGGATAAGTGCCGTCTCCAGCCTGGTGCCCCTTGCAGCAGCTCCTCTGAGGAACTGGCCCCATCCTAACACAGTTGTTCTTTGTCACACAGTTGAGGAAGAGGAAGAGTTCATTGAAGAAGAAGAAGATCAGGAAGAGGAAGAGTCCACAGAGAGAAAGGCAGAAGGTAAGAAATTCATCTACCTTCATTCGTTTGTTCGTTCGTTCAGTCATTCAACAACATGAAATCCTGACTGTGGGCAAAGTCCTGTGCTGGACTGTGGGGATGATGCCGATCTGTGGTGATGGTCCTAATATGTGTTTTATACCTTTTGAGGGTAAAGTCCTGTTCCCTTTATCCTTAGAGAAAACAAAACAAAACAAAACAAAACAAAACCCAAACTATTCATAATAAAAAGCTCTCATTTTATATCTCAATGACCTTCCTGAGTGGCAAGCAAAATACAGTATAACAGACATAAAAGACAAGGGACTTAGGAGCCAGGCTTGGCCCACTGAGAACTTTTGTTTGGCCAACACAACGTTTACAATTTTTTTTTTTTTTAAAGATTTTATTTATTTACTTGAGAGAGAGAGAATGAGAGAGAGAGAACACACGAGAGGGGATAGGGTCAGAGGACGAAGCAGACCCCCCGCCGAGCAGGGAGCCCGATGCGGGACTCGATCCCGGGACTCCAGGATCATGACCTGAGCCGAAGGCAGTCGCTTAACCAACTGAGCCACCCAGGCGCCCAACGTTTAAAATTTTTGAAATTAGCTGCCAACATTTTAAAAATTAGGAGATGGGGGGGGGCAGGTTTTTTGGTTTTTTAAGAGAGGAAAAGAGAGAGAGAGAGAATCCCAAGCAGGCTCCAGGCCCGGTCTCACGACCCTGAGATCACGACCTGAGCCAAGATCAAGAGTTGGAGGCTTAACCGGCTGCACCACCCGGCGCCCCTGTTTTTTTTTTTTAAAGGAAACTTCAACTAAGAATCTGGATTTCCACCTTCTTGTGAAAATTTGGGAAGAACTAACAATGCTTGCACCCCTCCCTAATCCCAGAGAGGGGCGCCGGGCAGGGGCCGCCCCCCTCTGCCAGTTTGCTCCGCCCACCGCTGACAGCCTGCTGGCTTTACTCAGTCCCGGCCTCCTCGGGCCCCTGGGGGCATCTGATCATCCACGTGCCCTTGGGCAAGTCATTTAGAAAACTCTCTGAGCTGCAGAGAGTTTTAACCCAGGTTAAAAGCCTGGGTTCTGAATCGCAGCTTTCCCACAGACGAATGGTATAATCTTGGGCTGTTCACAACTTTTCTGAGTCTGGGGCTGCTCATCTGTTCATGGGGCACGATATTACTGACCTCAAAGGATTCTAGGGAAGAGTAAATGAGATCATCATTTAACACAGCAGCTCATAGAAAGGACGTGTTTGCTAATTAGCACATGTTTGCTAATATCATTTTTCAAGCCAAGTTACTATTGGAACTAAATTCCAATCCAGTTGAAAAATACAGGATACTCTTTCGGAGTTTTGTGTTGGATGTGCAATCCATGGTGTTGTGACAACTAAATTCTAGAGGCCAGGCAGGAACTGGAGTCTGATAATTTTGTCACTGGGGCTTGGTAAGCCCTGGATTCCACTCCCGCCCTCCCCCCCCACCGGGCCCTGTCTCACCTTGTGTTTCTTTGTCTTTTTCTTGCAGGACGACAGTAAGGAGCTAGATGAGGGAGAGACCTTCTGAATGCAGAGAGCCTGGGGAGGGTGGGGATGGGCCCAGCTGCCGTGATGACAGGCCCAGGGTGGGAGGGGTCGGGGCCCCAGGAGGGGCAATGGGAAGGCGTGTCTTCTCTCTGCTCAGAGAGCAGGGACTAGTAGTAGGACCCCCACTGCTGTGTCCAGCAGCCACTGAACCAGAATTGAAAACATGCTTGAAACAACCACACAGGACACTTTTCTACGTTGGTGCAAAATGGAATATTTTGTACATTTTTTAAATGTGATTTTTTTTGTATATACTTGTATATGTATGCCAATTGGTGCTTTTTGTAAAGGAACTTTTGTATGATAATGCCTGGTCATTGGGTGACCGGCTGGTGTTAGAAAGAGGGGAGGGAAGCCAGGCTGACAAAGCTGCCCTCTTCCTTTCCCGGGAGGGAGAGCTGGGTAGCACTGACAGGCCTAGAAAGTACTGTACTGTGTCAATGCCCATCCCTGACATAGTGGATGGCAACTGAGTTTGTGTTACATGTTGTTTCAATAAATGCACAACGCTCTCTTTCTGTTATTACCAAAAGAGCTGGGGTTTCATTCAGCCTGTTGTTCTGGAGAGAAGAGCCCAGCATGGGGAAGGGGGGGACACGACCGGGGGAGGCCAGGACAGAGGGCCTGACCGGATGTGTGCTGCAGGCTCGTCTATTTCCATCCCATCAAAGAAGAACTTCTTTAAACTAGCATTTCCCAATGGGATCGCCATGGAAAACTGGCCCTGAGAGGGTGTCCCCAAGAAGCTGGTTCAATGCCTTGTTCTCTGGTTCTCCAGAACACCGAGACTGAAGCAAAGCCTCAATGCTGAAGCCTCGGTGCGACCCCAGGGCAGCCAGAGTGAAGGGAAGTGGCAGCGGGATAGGAAAGGAGTGAAGCACGTGCGATGCAGGGCATTCCTGAGCTGGCCGCAGCTTCACCAAGAGCCTCCCCCGCCCCGCGGCTCGCTGAGTCACGTGAGATGTTTCTAGCGGGTCATAAAGAACACAGCACTGCTCAAAGCAGTGCATCAGAGGGAAGGGGGGAGGGAATTTCGCTCAGGATCGAAGTCGGCCTCCCACAGTGTTAATTCCCTTGCACCTGCCAGGTGGCACCACCTGACCCCTTGGGGCAGCTGCAGGGGGGAGGGGGGAGGCTCGAAGGCCCACCTGACTGCAGGCGGTGGAGGGAGCAGAGCTCCGGGGCCCAGTTAGGTTGGACGTGGGTGCTGGAGCTTTTGCTGCTACCACCAAAGGGGGCCCAACAGTGGCTCGGTGGGAGCCCAGACTTAATGCAGGGAACGCCAAGCCAGCCGCCAGAGCTAGGGGATGGATGAGGCCAGGACCAAGGCCGAAGTAGCATCCAGGGTCTCCGTGAACAAGGAGCCAAGGGGCCAGCAGAGAGGTGAGGCTGAGCGGACCCGAGGAGGCACATTACTGGGTCTGAGACACTGCAACTTACACATTTGAGGAACATCGCAGTCTGCCCCACATTTCTGACATTCAGCAAGGTAAGGGCTCTGAGCAGTCCTGCCATAAAGAAACCTGTTTAACCTTAGACAATGATCGGAACATCTAGTTCATGGTGTTTGAAATGCTGCCTCTTGATATTTCCTGCTGGATTGAGTATTTAACCCAGCATTTCCCAGCTTACTCGTTCATGAGACATGGTCCAGAACTAGTGTCCTATGGAGCTCCCTTTATGAAAGTGTTTTCAACCCATCACGCCTCTGCCCATTTTCACTTTTGGGAGTTTTTCCAAGGCTACCTCAGTCCCTAACTTTGAATTTTCTTTCTTTCTTTTTTTTTTTTAAAGATTCTATTTATTTATTTGACAGAGAGAGACACAGCGAGAGAGGGAACACAAGCAGGGGGAGTAGAAGAGGAAGAAGCAGGCTTCCTGCAGAGCAGGGAGCCCGATGTGGGGCTCGATCCCAGGACCCTGGGACCATGACCTGAGCCGAAGGCAGATGCTTAACGACTGAGCCACCCAGGCACCCCTCTAACTTTGAATTTTCAAAATTTTCTCTCATTTCCAGTCCTTTCTCAAGTTATTATTATTATTTTTTTATCATTTGTGGTGTCTAAATGGGGTGTCTCTCCTGAGAGGATGAGGGCCCCCAAATGTGGGGTGACTGATAGGGTGGAAGTCGGTGGTGCGGGTGGTGACAAGAATTCACCTGAGGCGGGATGCCTGGCTGGCTCAGTTTATAGAGCATGTGACTCTTCTTCTTCTTTTTTTTTTTTTTTAAAGATTTTATTTATTTATTTGAGAGAGAAGGAGAGAGAGCACAAGCAGGGGGGAGAGACAAGAGGGAGAGGGAGAAGCAGACTCCCTGCTGAGCAGGGCGCCCAACATGGTCTCGATCCCAGGGCCCCAAGATCATGACCTGAGCTGAAGGCAGACTTTTTTTTTTTTAAAGATTTATTTACTTATTTGACAGAGAGAGACACAGCGAGAGAGAGAACACAAGCAGGGGGAGTGGGAGAGGGAGAAGCAGGCTTCCCGCAGAGCAGGGAGCCCGATGTGGGGCTCCATCCCAAGACCCTGGGATCAGGACCTGAGCCGAAGGCAGATGCTTAACAACTGAGCCACGAAGACACCCCTGAAGGCAGACTGTTAACTGACTAAACCACCCAGGCACCCTGAGTACACAACTCTTGATCTCAGGGTTGTGAGTTCAAGCCCCACGTTGGGCATGGAGCTTACTTAAAAAAAAAAAAAAAAAAAAAAAATTCACCTGCAGCAGAACAAAGGAGATAGAAGTTTACTGAATACTGAATACAAGGGAGCAGAGGTGAGGCTGTCTGCAAGGGGACAGTGGGTGGTAGCTGTTTATAAAGGGGGAGATGAGGAGGTGTGGTGATGTATGGAATCTTTCCCCTTTTTGGTAGCTGTGTCTTGTTGTAAGTAGCCCATTGGCTAGTTCGGGCCTATGGATATTTTGAGGTGGGTCGCCTGATGTATTCAGCCAGGTGGTTGCTGTGAGCCCTTTCTACATTCCATTGCTCAAGCCTGTTTGCCTAAAAGTGGCCTCTACCTCCACCTCCCACCCCGACAGATGGACAATGACAAATCTTTGGCATTTGGGCGGAGGTCTCATCTTCAGTAGCTTCCTGCTGAATGAGGGGCATAGAGATGTCCTTACCTAAACTTGTCAGTCCATCAGGGGTTCTGTGCAGTTATATACCAGAGCATGGTATTACATTAATGTGCTGATAGGCAATTTGAGTGAAATTCCTTGGCAGCCAGGTCCATGAGATTTGGGGAGGGGACCCTCCTATGGTATGGGTTGGAATCCCTGTTGAGCCATCAACGGGGGAATTGTTGGATTCTAGAAGAGACAAATTTAACAAAGAGATTAAAGAGAGGGGGACCAATAATTAGGAGTAGGGGTATTGAGGCTAGGGGTCCTAAGAAGGGAAGGAGTTAGGATAGTCATGAGGAGGTTTCTTTCCAGGAAAACCATCCTTGCGCTGCATGGTCCCAGAAGGAGGAAACCAAAAGAAGGTTATGATGAGAAAGACAAAGCTTAGCCCCCAAAAGGGTGAGGATTGTATTGTGCGAGCAGGACATCAAGGCAGGGGTGGTGGGGATAGCTCCAGGTAAGTTATGATTTCTGACCAAGTAAATTTGGAGAGGTCACCCTGAGGGAAAAGGTCAAGAATAAAGTCTTGGAATTGGAAAGGAGAAATGGTGAGAGTTTCAGGAGGAAAGTATTTAAGGAGTTTTCTAAGACAGTATCATAGAATGATTGAATGGAAGAGAGTAGGGATCCGCAGTGGGCCAGATTCATGGGTCTCTAAGCCTCTAGGTGTGTCGTTTGTTTGTTTGTTTGTTTTTAAAGATTTTTTATTTATTTATCTGAGAGAGAGAATGGGAGACAGCATGAGAGGGGGAGGATCAGAGGGAGAAGCAGACTCCCTGCTGAGCAGGGAGTCCGATGCGGGACTCGATCCGGGGACTCCAAGATCATGACCTGAGCCGAAGGCAGTTGCTTAACCAGCTGAGCCACCCAGGCGCCCCTAGGTGTGTAGTTTGAATAACAGGTGTAGATCTCCAACAGCGTACTTAGAGGAGGGCTCCTTATCCGGGGCTGGAGCAGTCTTGATTCTGGAAAGATGGATCCACGGGGAGAAGCTATGACTTTTTCTACTATCAGAGTGGGCAAGTGAACTTGATGGGGCCAGGCCCAGCCAGGTTCAAGTGGCTTTTTGTCCTGCAAAGAGTGTTAAGGTATGTATACTCAATCCCTGGAAGTAAGTTTTGGATGTATGTTACCTGAGAAAGAGGGGTCAGGTTTTGGACTGTACTGGTTTTGATGGTCATTAATGGCGGAGACAGTTTGCCCTAGGGATATAACATACTGTGTAATCAGAATAACAAAAAGAAAAAGAAGCCCAAATAAGAGTCCTTTGATAGTTGACAAAAATCTTCCTCCAGTCCAGTAGTTTAACCAATCATTAAAGGAGAGAGAGATCTTTTTTTTTAAAGATTTTATTTATTTATTTGACAGAGAGAGACACAGCGAGAGAGGGAACACAAGCAGGGGGAGTGGGAGAGGGAGAAGCAGGCTTCCCACCGAGCAGGGAGCCCGATGTGGGGCTCGATCCCAGGACCCTGAGATCATGACCTGAGCCGAAGGCAGACGCTCGACAGTTGAGCCACCCAGGCGCCCCAAGAGAGAGATCTTTTAAAGCACCAATTTGAGTATTTTTTTTTTTTAAGATTTTTATTTATTTGACAAAGAGAGAGATAGCGAGAGCAAGAACACAAGCAGGGGCAGAGGCAGAGGGAGAAGCGGGCTTCTCGCTGAGCAGGGAGCCCGATGTGGGGCTCGATCCCAGGACCCTGGGATCATGACCTGAGCCGAAGGCAGACACTTAACGTCTGAGCCACCCAGGCACCCCCCAATTTGAGTATTTATGTCAATTAGTAACCCTGCCACATTTTGTCATTTGGAGTATATACATAACACTCTGTTCTAGTAAAGTATAGGTTCCTCCTTGAGCTGCAGTCAGGATATCAAGGGCCATTCAGTTTTGGAGGGCTACCTTTTGAATTTGTGGGTGACTCTAAGTTGGGTTTGGTTAAAGGTGGCTGTTGTATGCTTGGCTAAAGCCTCCATTTACAATTTTATATCATTAGAGGTAGTTCTTGGGACAAATATGGCTAAAGGATAAAACCATCAGGAAGCCCTCTTTATTTGAGGTCTAGCCTTAACAATATCCTAATTATGAAGAATCACTGTCAAATGGTAGAACATTTGTCCGGGGTATGGGCATCCAGAAGTGTATCATCCAGTCCAATCATAATGAAAGTGGGGCCATCTATTTTCTCCACAAGTCCATAGTTAACCACATGGAGTGGGGTACACTCTGGCTTTTAGGGAGCCACTTTGTCATCCCAGCCACACAGAATTGGTCAAGGTGCTAGTTGAGTTATACGATTGTTGGGGAATCCATTCCATTTTCTGGTTGTTCAAATAATCATATGCCCATGGGGTCCTGTTATTATCCCCACAGGATAACAAGCACAAAGATTGTCTATACATGAGCTATTGCGGCAATTTCTCTGAAGTTTACCTCAGGTTGTCTAGCTCAGGCAAACAACAAACATTCAAAGACAAGCAGAACTAGAATTTAACATCCACAAAGGTGTGTTATGGAATCATAATTTTTCTCTCTGAAATCACCCTTATTTCCAGAGATAAGCAAATCAAGAATAACTCATTTGAAAAACAAGTCCAATTTTAACAAACTTGACCTAATCATTTACAGAAGCTTAGCAAGTATAGTGATTGATCATTTAGATCTTTTAAAATTTGCTTTGCTGGAACTCTTAACCAACTGAGCCACCCAGGCGCCCTGCTGGAACTCTTTATAAGGAATCTCAATTGAACTTTTAGTAACCTCTCTAGGCCAGAAGCCAAGACCAAATACTTGCCATCAGTCATGCTTGCAATACCTGTGGATTTGGGCAAATTCCTCTTCTCGAGGTCCCCAAAATATCCTGAGGTTCCTGCACCTACCAGAAAGTGACATTCTTTACTCACCTGGTAAGGTTTCCTGGTAAGCAGGTATCAGGTCAAATTTTCAAGGGGTTTTATTGGCTTCATGTTTCATAAAGTCAGCCTTACTTCCTTAGAGCTGTCTGGTGATATCTGAGTCTATTCAGGTCTCTCTCAAAAATGACACTCCAGTTAACGCCTTTGTAAAATAACCAATGTTCCCAATGGTGTCCTGTTACAAGGAGAACAGATTTTTATTGAACTTAGGAAAATAACTATGATTGCCATGAACGAAAGAATACTCACTGAGACTTTCTGAATTTCAGAAGGTTCAGATAGAGAAGTTAAATGCTTCAGGGCACCCGGTGGCTCAGTCGGTTGAGCTTCTGACGCTTGATTTCAGCTCAGGTCATGATCTTGGGGATGTGAGATTGAGCCCTGCATCAGATCAGGTCTGCTTATGATTCTCTCCCTCTGCCCCCCACCCCCTGCTTGCATGTGTGCGTGTGTGTGTGTGTGTGTGTATGCGTGCATGTGTGCTTTCTCTATCTAAAAAAACAAACAAAATTTAAATATCTTAGGAGAAAGTTTCCTTAATCTGGAAGAGCAAACATTAGAGAGCCAGCAGTGTTTTGTTTTGTTTTTTTCAATATCTTATTTATTTGAGACAGAGGGAGAGAGCATGAGCAGGGGGAGGGGCAGAGGGAGAGGGAGACAAGCTGACTGCACTGAGCAGGGAGCCCTACTTGGGGCTCGATCCCAGGACCCTGGGATCATGACCTGAGCCGAAGGCAGACACTTAACCCTACTGAGCCATCCAGGTGCCCCAAGAGAGCCAGCAATATTTTAATTTTATTTTTTTAAATTATTTTTAAATTATTTTTAAAGATTTTTATTTATTTATTTGACAGAGAGAGAGATAGCGAGAGCAGGAACACAAGCAGGGGGAGTGGGAGAGGGAGAAGCAGGCTTCCTGCCGAGCAAGGAGCCCGATGTGGGACTCAATCCCAGGACCCTGGGCTCATGACCTGAGCCGAAGGCAGATGCTTAATGACTGAGCCACCCAGGTGCCTCCGAGCCAGCAATATTTTAAAGAGGAGTCACAAAAACTATAATCATTTTCCTCAGTTCATTTAGTTCTATGTTACTAATTTTTGTTCGGTTTGAATGCACCTTTTTAGTTCTGGAAATTCTTACCCATTTCAATTTTATGATCTTAAAGATATCAAATACCTGTATTTGTCAAAAGCCCTTTTTATGAATCTCCTTGAAGATGAAACACATTTCGCAAAAGCATCAGAACAATAACTATAAATGACAAAGAACTCAGAAGTGGACATTGTTAATGATCTGATATGAGAGTTCATTATGATGCAATTGACAAGGAAATTCAGTTATTTCTGTGACACATCAAATCTCAGTGAAGTTTGTTAAAAGCTTTAGAAAGTTTCAAAGCACCTGCCTAAATAGGATTTCAGATCATCAAAAACCTGCTAGAGACAAAACATAGAAACTGGTTTTTCGGGTGCCTGGGTGGCTCGGATGGTTAAGCGTCTGCCTTCGGCTCAGGTCATGATCCCGGGGTCCTGGGATCGAGCCCCACATCGGGCTCCCTGCTTGGCGGGGAGCCTGCTTCTCCCTCTGCCTCTCTCTCTCTCTCTGTCTCTTATGAATAAATAAATAAACTCTTAAAAAAAAAAAAAGAAACTGGTTTTTCTGGGCAGACAAAGGAAAGAAAAAACAACTTTGTTTACATTTTCTTATCAAGAGCAGACCAACAATCCAAGAAAACTTAGTCTCTTTAAAAGAGAGAAAGCAGAATTTCAATCTTATACCAGTGTACTTTTAAAATTCATTCATTTTGGGGCGCCTGGGTGGCTCAGTCGTTAAGCATCTGCCTTTGGCTCATGCAATGATCCCGGGGTCTTGGGATCAAGCCCCGCATTGGGCTCCCTGCTCCGTGGGAAGCCTGCTTCTCCCTCTCCCACTCCTCCTGCTTGTGTTCCCTCTCTCGCTGTGTCTCTCTCTGTCAAATAAGTAAATAAAATCTTTAAAAAAATAAAATAAAATTCATTCATTTCAATCTTAGTTTGTCCTGACCACACATAAAATTCCTTTCCAAAGATTTCCCTTCATAAACCTTCCACAACTTTCTTTTGCATTCGGATTTTGTCCCAAGCCATTTCTCTCCAAACAACCAGTTTCATTTTAGGACAAAATTACTTTCTTTTTTCCTTCAACAAAAATGTATTTCCATTCCCTACATCTTTCTTTTTTTTTTTTTTCTAAAGATTTTATTTATTTATTTGACAGAGAGACACAGCGAGAGAGGGAACACAAGCAGGGGGAGTGGGAGAGGGAGAAGCAGGCTTCCCGCCAAGCAGGGAGCCCGATGTGGGGCTCGATCCCAGGACCCCGGGATCATGACCTGAGCCGAAGGCAGACGCTTAACGACTGAGCCACCCAGGCGCCCCTCCCTACATCTTTCTTACACATCTCTTACTTTCCTGCTTACAGAGTTGCTTCCCTTATTTCCATCAGTCTTAATTACATTTAGCAGAATTTTGAACTGTTAGGATCCTTAGTCTCCAGCGAAAGCTAAGTAGTAGCCAATTGTGAACTGCTACACCAGAATTCTTTAGAGGGCAAATTTATGAATCAATTAAGCACAAAGCCTGTTCTTCAAATATCCTTAATTCCTCTGCAATAAGAAGTCAAAACCACAAACCTACATTCAGTAATCAATGCTTTAGCACTCCATTCTATTTGGAAAAGACCTAGATGTCCGATGAATTCAATCCAATCTATCATCCAATCAAAACTTTAAAGTTTCAGGTTACCAAAGACTATCTTAACCATTACCCATGAAAACTTGAGACAGAAAAATTAACCATCATTTTGCTGACAAATCGCAATAGAGATAACAAGCTTATTTGACCTTCAGCAAAACTTGATAGGATAAAAGTTCCAATTAATTTAAATACCGACTTATGTTCCACTTGGGTTCACTTAAAAGTCCATCAATTTGTTCCCCATTGCCAGTTTTTAACTGGGGCACTGGTGGGGAAATCTGAAGTGGGCGGTGTGGGTAAGTCTGAGGGGGTGCTCTTCCCTCCTTGAAGCAAGGGTAGAAGGAGGAGCCAATGGACGGTATAGGAACCAGTTATGCAAGCTGTGCCCAAGGTAGTGCTGAAACAGGAGGAGAGGGAGGCAGAAGAGATGAAGTGCTGCCAGAGGGCAGAAAAAGAGGGTTCCTGGTTCTAAAGCTCACCAGTTCGGACAGATGAGCAAACGCCATGTTTTTTCACCAACAAGAGGGAATAGGCAGTCCCTGTCAGGCCAGAGAAGACAGGAAGCATCCCTGAAACAAAAGGAGTTTTGGCAGCTGCTTGGGAATATTCCTTAAAGTCCCTGTTCGGAGGTAGACTAACCATAGTTGGCTCCAATTATTATAGCCATGAACCCAGGAAGTGAATGAGGGAGAAGCCCCCACAGACAGCAAGAGGAACCTGGGTCTATTGGGAGAAGGAACAGTGAGAAGAGTCAGCATCCAATATGTCAGGAGGTGTCTGGTTAGCAGTCAAACACATTCTGTAAGAGCTCTTAGGTCAAAGTCCTGATTTAGGGCTATGAAACCGAGCAAGACCTATATGGGACTTCCCACCATTTAAGTTCAGCAAAGGAAGTCAAGCTGGAAAATAGTATTATAAGAAAGAGGTCCATGGGAGGGTCATATCTCTTGATCTGGAAGTTTGTCAAATTTGTTCCAGCTTTTAAGAACACAGCCCAAGGGGGAGTCCAGAGGAAGAGAGGGGGTCCCATTGTGAGAAAGACTGGCTGCCGATCCCCGAAGGAGTGCCCTCGCCAAAGAGAATGGAGATCCCACTCGTGGTCACCATTTCATTCAGGAGCTCTGCTGAGCTGAGAACGGACCAGACCTATATGAGGCAACCGATCCTCCCGGTTGGTGGTGTCCTACCACAGAAAGGGGTAGAGGCAAATGGCATGGCACTTCCTGTGGCTGTGTCCCCTGGCAGCAGGTAGAGCCTGATGCTGTTTGGCCAGACCGGGTGGGAAAAAGGAGGGGGAGGACTGACCACTCAGATGCGTGGGAACACGTTTGCCCACTGATCAAGATGGCGGCTGGGCCCTAGCAAACAGAGGGAAAGGGGCAGAGGCTGAAAGAGGCGAGGTGGCTTAGAGCCAGCCAGCATCAGGAAAGGGTCCCAACCAAGTCCCTAACTTGGGGGGTTCTCTGGGGGAGCAGCCAATTGTGCTGGACTTTGGGAGCGGACCTCGGGAGGGAGTGAGAAAGCAGAGGAAAGGGGTCCTTCCTCACAGGCCCAACAGTCTGACCTGTTCGACCTTAGACCTTCAGACCACGCCAGGGAGCCGTCCTGGCCGCAGGCCTTCAGTTATCTGGGAGGTACCAGGGTTAGACTGAAGTGGGCCTGAAAAGAGAAAGGAGAGGGAGAGAAGGGTCTCTCCCAAGGGCAGAAGGGGCAATCTCTCATGCTTCAGGGCACGGGTGGTCCAGCTGGTTCCCCCTCGGGGCTTTGGATCTCCGTAAGCAGGAACCTCGGAAACAAGTTCAGTTCCCCAAGGAGTGCTAGAGTTGGTCTACCGAGGGAAAGTCCTGAGAGATTCCCGGAGAATCCGGGGAGAGTCCCAGACCGGCAAAGGCTCCTAATGCAGGGTTCCCCCAGATGTGTGTTGGGTGGGGAGGCCACCAAGTCTCCCCAAATGGGCCACCAAATGTGGTATCTAAACGGGATGTCTCTCCTGATCAGATGAGAGTCCCCAAATTTGGGGCGACTGATGGGGGGGTAGCTGGTGGTGCAGGCGATGACAAGAATTCACCTGCAGCAGAACAAAGGAGATGGAAGTTTACTGAATACTGAATACAAGGGAGCAGAGGTGAGGCTGTCTGCAAGGGGACAGTGGGTGGTAGCTGTTTATAAAGGGGGAGATGAGGAGGTGTGGTGATGTATGGAATCTTTCCCCTTTTTGGTAGCTGTGTCTCGTTGTAAGTAGCCCATTGGCTAGTTCGGGCCTATGGACATTTTGAGGTGGGTCGCCTGATGGGCCTGTCTGTATTCAGCCAGGGGGTTGCTGTGAGCCCTTTCTACATTCCATCACTCAAGCCTGTTTGCCTAAAAGCAGCCTCCACACAAATTGTGTAATATATTACACACAAGTAAACAAAACAAGCTGTAGAGTTTAAGAAACTGCTGCATAAAAAAAAGAAAGATGGGGCACCTGGGTGGCTCAGTCGTTAAGCATCTGCCTTCGGCTCAGGTCATGATCCCAGGGTCCTGGGATCGAGCCCCGCATCGGGCTCCCTGCACCGCGGGGAAGCCTGCTTCTCCCTCTCCCACTCCCCCTGCTTGTGTTCCCTCTCTCGCTATGTCTCTCTCTGTCAAATGAATAAATAAAATCTTTAAAAAAAAGAAAGAAAGAAAGAAAGAAAGAAACTGCTGCATAATGAAGTTCTGTGTTGCTACTGTGCAAAAGCAAGAAAAAGAACACTGCCAGCCCCTGGAAGCCCCATGTGACCCCCTCCTGGGAGGTAGCCATTATCGTGTCCCTTTTTTTTTTTTTTTTTTAAAGATTTTATTTATTTATTTGACAGAGAGAGACACAGCGAGAGAGGGAATACAAGCAGGGGAATGGGAGAGGGAGAAGCAGGCTTCCCGTGGAGCAGGGAGCCCGATGCGGGGCTCGATCCCAGGACCCTGGGATCATGACCCGAGCCGAAGGCAGACACTTAACGACTGAGCCACCCAGGCGCCCCTATCGTGTCCCTTTTTGATAATCACACACTTGCTTTTCTTTATAGTCCTGAAGTATCTTCCTATAAAAGACCGAAGGCATTTGCAGCCAGAAAGAGAGAGGTGTTCATCATTTTGAAATCACAAGAGTATTACAACCTGTCCACATTCTGCCTCCAGATTTCTTCTGCGGGTTGCTGATAACATGAGAAACAGGCCTATCAGTCCACTATCTTGTCACTTATCACAGAGAAGAGGGAAGGCAGTCAAAGCTAG
Organism: Mirounga angustirostris; assembly: GCF_029215605.1. Lineage (NCBI taxonomy): Eukaryota > Metazoa > Chordata > Mammalia > Carnivora > Phocidae > Mirounga > Mirounga angustirostris. The sequence goes on from NW_026991712.1 coordinate 170,877,506, forward strand.
TCAAGTTTTAATTCCGGGGAGGTATGTCTTGATTGCAAATGGGAGGATCTCTACTTGGCCACACAAAGGGCTCTGCTTGTCCTCGCAAACCAGAACACTTAAGGGTAGTATGAAGGGTTCTTGATCAAAAACTTAAAAGATCATGCTGTAGAGAGGAAAGCTTCAAAGGGGTTATTCCAATGAATCCTCAATATGGTTTCATAGCCTGCTGCATTAGAATCACCAGAAAAGGTTTATTTTTCCCTAAACCTCTAATTCAGGAAAATTTCAAACATATGGAAAGGTAAAGGGAATAGTATAATGTACCCATCAGTCAGTTTCAACAGGTTTTGACACATTTGTTTCTTCTCTATCATTCCCCAGTCCCAGCACTGGGATTATTCGGGAACAAATCCCAGATATCATATCATTTTTATCCTTCAACACTTTAGATAAAGTACTCTTATTTTTAAAAAAGATATATTTATTTATTTGAGAGAGAGCATGTGCTGGAGTGGGAGGAGGGGCAAAGGGAGAGAGGGAGAGGGAATCTCAAGCAGACCATGCTGAGCGTGGAGCCCAACACCGGGCCGGATCCTACAACCTTGAGATCATGACCCCAGCAGAAATCAAGTCAGATGCTTAGCAGACTGAGCCACCCAGGCGCCCCTGGAAACTATATTTTTAAAATAAAATTCCTCAGGGGGCGCCTGGGTGGCTCAGTTGTTAAGCATCTGCCTTCGGCTCAGGTCACGGTCCCAGGGTCCTGGTATCGAGTCCCACATCGGGCTCCCTGCTCGGCGGGAAGCCTGCTTTCCCTCTCCCACTCCTCCTGCTTGTGTTCCCTCTCTCGCTGTGTCTCTCTCTGTCAAATAAGTAAAATCTTTAAAAAAAAAAATTCCTCAGGTTGAGGTCTGAGAACTGCTAGGTCATTCATGTAGACCTCCTGGCAATCTCTGGAGCCAGGTATATAATAATATAAATGGACCTAGCACTTTTTCACTATATCAAAGTCTTGACTGGTCAAACTCTTGCAAATCAATTAAAGTGCATCTTGGAAAGTATTAATTTAAAGGAAATCTGACAAATTTTTTTTTCATAAAATGAATATATACATCTGAATCCAATTTGTAAATCTGCATTTATTGAGAACTTACAATGTGCTCTGCATCGAAGGAAACAAGGGACATAAAAATATGCTTTTTAAAGCATAAACATTTTCCCATCAAATAAGTTATAAGATTCTTTTTTAAAAAAGATTTTATTTATTTATTTGCGAGAGAGAGCGCGTAAGGGGGGGGAGCAGAGGGAGAGGGACAAACAGACCCCTCAATGGGACGCTGGATCCCAGGACCCTGGGATCATGACCCCAGGGGAAGTCAGATACTTAACCGACTGAGCTACCCAGGCGCCCCATGTTATAAGATTCTGGTTGAGTTGGTTTGATGCAGCGTTTTGGGAACCTGCATTTTAACACCTTTTCCAGGTACTGCTGGATCTACTGGTTCTTAGACTATACCAGGAAAAGCACAAAGCTTAAGGTAAACGTTTTTCACACCTAGCGTCCAGAGGGGGCGGAAAGGCACTCAGTGGGTACCCAGTCTAGGAAGGCATGGTGCTGTCACCCTCACTCCTTGCACTGGTCTCCAAATAAAATGACTCTTGTCCGGGAGAGACTGAAGGAACCCTCTTTATCCCCAGTGGTGTGGGCAAGTGGCTTGCACCTGAGACACTTGTCTATGTGAAGGGACATAGCCAGGCCATGGTCCCCTAGACCAAGGGCATTGGGGATGATGGAGTGACTGGGCAGAGAGGTCAGCAGTCCAAAGTTCTTTCTATATAATGGGCCCCTATCGGAGTCCATCCATAAGGCTAGACCATAAGGTCCTGACACCCCCCACCCCCTGCCCGGAACGGAACCGCTGTGAGAAGACGCAGCTTAAAGTGGGTGGGGCACCAAGCCAACACAGACAGGCCAGCTTCTCCCGTGGAACACCACATCTAGCACCTTCCTGGGGCTTCTGTGAGCTGTTGCAGGGCAGGGAAGGGAGGGTGGTGGTGGTGTCTGTTCTTCGCAGAGGGTGACTGCTGCTGAAGGGCCACACTGCGCTAGTAGGGGTGGAGATGAAGCTACTCCAGATAGTGATCGGAGCGCGCGGAGGGCAGGAACGGGCGCCGCTTCGGTGGCTAGGAGGGGTCCATCAGTCCCAGCCAGTCCTAAGGAGGGCTCCTGCCCCAGCCCGAGGGCACGCATATCCCGCCCCCAGGAGACCCCCTCGTCCGAGCGGAAGAACGCAGCCAACCTCGGGAGTCTCCAGCCTGAGGGGAAGACACACCTAGCCTCGGGAGCCACATTCCCGAGGGGGATGTGCTCTCAGGGGACCCAAAGCGGATTTCCACAAACCCAGGTCCGAGAACGCCTCGGCGGGATGCGGCCAGCCGCGCGCGGCCGAGAGCGCGCGCAGCCGTCGCCCAGGCCCAGGTCACGCGGGGTCGGCTCGTCGGGCCCCGGGGGCGCTGGAGACGGGGTGCTCGGGGGCAGCGCCGGGGAACCCTTTGCAGCCGGCCTCCCCTCCCCCTTCCCCGCGGCTTTTGCACACGACGCGCAGCGAGCCGCTTCACACGGGGTGGCCGGGGCCGGATAAAGCGGGCGGGCGCGGGGCGCAGCGGCCGGCGCGGACGGGCTGGAGCAGCCGGAGCGGCCGGAGCGGCCGGAGCGGCGGCGGGACGGCCCCAGCGCGGCCCGGGCGGGCGCGGCCTCGCGAAGCGGCCGGCGGGCGAGAGGCGCGAGCGCAGGGGCGGCGGGGGCGGGCGCGGGGCCCTCGGGCGGGTGGGCGCGCGCTGCGCAGCGTCCCGCGCGCAACTTCCAGGGCGCACTGGGCGCGGCGGCCGCGCGCGGCTTCCCGGACCCAGCGCGGGGCGCGCGGGGCGCGCGGGGCGCGCGGGGCCGCATGGAGCCCACCGAGAAGCAGCGTCTGGTGGACGCCAGGCCCGGAGCCCGGTAAGGCGAGAGCCTGCGGAGCGGCGGGGATTTGAGCGGCACCGGACGCATCTCCTGGGTTTGCGGTTTACCGTGGACGGTTCTGCCGGCGGCTTGAACCGGGACCACACAGTGGGGGCGGAGGGAGGGGAGGGAAAGGGGAAATCGAGCTTGGGCAGGGGGAATCACTCCCCCCCCCACCCCGCCCCCTCGAGGCTGAGCACAGATCCTGACCCCTGCCCGCTAGTGGGCAGTCGCATGCCTGGAGCCCCGCCCTTGGCCCGACACTTTGCCCCCGGGCAGCCCCGCCCTGAGAGGCCCTGTGTCCCCAAGTGCACAAGAGGGGCATCTGCCCTTCTCCCTGAGTCTGAGCTCTGTTCCTTCTCCGTGCTTGGCTGCACTGGCCTTGCCCCTTGGCCACGTCCCAAGGTCTTTGCCTCCTCCGGCTTTGCCACGGGTGGGGTGGGGGAGGAGGGAACACCCTGGGCTAAGACCCCAAGACTCCTGGACTGGTCATTTCCCCAGCACCCCACTCCCGACACGAGTTTCTGGTTACTCCACAGGGACTGTCGAGCTTGGAGTGTCCTTAGCTATTCTTTGAATTGGACACGTGGGAACGTTTGCCAAGGCCCCATAGAGAGATAGGACTGGAGTCAGCCCTCCTTGCCCCCAACTCAGAGCTGAGTCTGCCTTCTCCCATCCTCTCTGGCCAGGTCTTACACTGGATCTCTGTGGCAGGAGGGGACTGGCTGGATCCCACTGCCCCCATCTGGCCTGGACTTGCAGGCCATTGAGCTAGTCACTGAGAATAATCATTACTGTCATGCCCAGAAGGGTCCTGGCAGTCACTTCGACCCCAAGAAGGAGCGGGCCCGGCGACAGCTTTATGTGGCCTCTGCCATCTGCCTGGTGTTCATGATTGGGGAAGTCGTTGGTAAGAACCTTTGTGCTAATTAAATGAAATTGGGTGCATGGATAGTCTCATGATCCAAAAGGCTTTTTTCCAGGATGTGCCCAGTAATATTAATACTAATAGCCTCCGGGCATCTGTCTGGCTCAGTTGGTAGAGCATGCACCGCTTGATCTCAGGGTCGTGAGTTCAAGCCCCACACTGGGTGTGGAGCCTACTTAATTAAAAAGAAACTACTAATAGCCGCACTTCTTGAACATTCAGTATGCTGAGTCTTTTACATACAGGTTATCACATCCAGTCCTCCTGACAAGCCTGTACTGTCGTGTGGGTGTTGTTATTCTTCTTTTACAGATGATGAAACTAAGGCACATTAGGGTTAAGTAATCTGCCCAAGATCATGCACAACCATTGTGTAAGGGATGGCCTGAATGCCTAGAAGGAAAGAGCATTTCCTGAGTGCCTCCTATGCTTTCCAGGCCCTATTTGAACTTGATTTTCACAGTCACCCTCTAAGTAGATAGTGTCAGTCCCATTTCACAGAAGTTGAGGCTCAGAGAAAGTTAGTCTCTTGCCCATGGTTACCCAGCTAATGGGTGGAGAGGTCCCAAATCCATGGTCTTTCTCCAGAGCCTGTGGTTTCCCTGCTGCACATGCAGTCTGGGAAGTTGGCTCCACGGGGAGCTGATAAGGCCCCTCCATCTCCCTGGTCCCGCCCCTGCAGGTGGGTACCTAGCTCACAGCTTGGCAGTCATGACCGATGCAGCCCACTTGCTCACTGACTTTGCCAGCATGCTCGTCAGCCTCTTTTCTCTCTGGATGTCCTCCCGACCAGCCACCAAGACTATGAACTTCGGCTGGCAGCGAGCCGGTGAGGACCCTGGTTGGGGTGGGAATGGGGTTGGAAGAGGGGGCGGGTCAAGACTTTTGGTGTTCTTTGGTGGCTGCAACAGGTGGATCCCTGAGTGAGACCAGGAGGGTGACTTGGGTTGGGGAAGAGGATGTCCGTTTTGGCTTCTGTCCTCTGGTAGCTCCCAGTCTGATGGGGGAGCCCTGGTCCCCTGTCCTCTGGGAACTTCCAGTCTGCAGAGAAGGAGAGTTCACCTTCCTAAGAAATGAAATGGCCAAACTTCAAGGAGAAATGACTATGTATGGCATTAACTCTGCACATAATTCCATGTGGAATAATTTCCCGGGCAGGGAAAGGTCAGCAAAGCCTTCTGGAAGATAGAGGCTCTAAGGCCCCTTTAGTTCATTTCTGGGCTGCACGGTCATTTTCCTTGTGGTGGGAGATGGCCCAGTCTTTCCTCAGAAGCCTCAGTTTGTCAGCTGAGCAATAGGTATCTATTTTAGTAAGTCAGTTTCTTTACATGTAAAACAAAAAGGGTTGACCCAGGTGACTTCTTCAGTTCCTTCTAGCTCTGACGTACTCTGACAGATGAGTGGTGAGGTAAGGCATGACCATGCCAGCCATACCTTCAGCAGAGCCCAGGTGGATCCAGGCCCTGACTGTGCAGGGAGGGGGCAGGGAGATCGTGGAGGGATGGGGAGTCCTCCTCAGTTTTAGGGCCCCATGCTAAGATGGGTGTTGGGGGTTGGGTTCTTCCTCAGAGATCCTGGGAGCCCTGCTTTCTGTACTGTCCATCTGGGTCGTGACTGGAGTGCTGGTGTTCCTGGCGGTGGAGCGGCTTATCTCTGGGGACTATGAGATTGAAGGGGGGACCATGCTGATCACGTCGGGCTGCGCTGTGGCCGTGAATATCATGTGAGTGTGGCCTCCGTTCCCGGTGAGTCCTCCCTCCCACTTTTCACACGAACATTTGCATGCCTGTTCTCAGTGGAAGGAGGCCATGCACAGGCCGCAGGACCAGAATTTCCCTAGTGGCCTGAGCTCTGGTTCCTGGAGCACCTCAGTCCTGCCTTAGGCCTAGGCTGAGGCCATTGAGAGCTGGGAGTCTGGGCCAGCATCATCTCTACCGCCAACTCCTCCCCCCATACGTGTGTGTGAATAAACCAGGAGCCTTCATACCTGAAATGGGAAGGCATGAGTCTAGCTCTTACAGGAGCAGATGTCCCTAGGGGCAGAATCCCAAGTTCTTTTTCAAGCTGGTGTGCCTGAAATTGGTGTCAGCGAGAGGCAGGGTCTGTGGAACATGGGTGTCTTGTTTGGGCTTCCTCTCCCTTGCTCAGTGGTCTTGGGCAAGTCCCTTCCCTCTCTAGGCCTCAGCTTCCCCTTCTGTGAAAGGGTGGGGGGAACTAGATGACCTCCATGGTGCCCTCCTGTTCTGAGATTTGGCATCTTTGTGCCCAGATTAGCCTGGCATTGGAGCTAAGCCTGTTCTCCTGTGGTTCTCTGAACCAAGGCCATGGGTTGGGATCCTCACCAGGCAAAGGGAACAGGCAGCTTGGGGATTAGGATTTCTGTCCCACAGGCAGGCCAGCCCTACTGGGGGGCCTCTGCCTGCTACATCAGCGAGCCCTTGGCTTTGTCTCTGCTTCTGCAGAATGGGGTTGACTCTTCACCAGTCTGGCCACGGGCACAGCCACGACACCGGCCAGCAGCAGGAGAATCCCAGTGTCCGAGCTGCCTTTATCCATGTGATTGGAGACTTTCTGCAGAGCATAGGCGTCTTGGTGGCAGCCTATATCTTATACTTCAAGGTCAGAGCTGGGGACAGAGGGAGGTAGGCTCGGGGGTGGGTGTGGGCGGGAGAGTATAGATCATCTGGGGGCTCCTCTCTACACATGGCCCTTTCCAGGTTCTAGCTCCCTCCCAGCTGTGTGTGGAGAGGGAAGGAACCTTTACCCAATGCCCACCAAGTGTCAGCACCTCTGATCTTCACAACAATCCTGAAGAGCAGCTGGTGGTGTTTTCTGCAGCTCAGAAAGGTTCAGTGACCTGGATGGTATCACACACCAGGGATATCGTGGAGCCAGAGTCCAACCCCCAGGCCTGTGGGCTGCCACTGCTTGGGGCAGATCACATAGAGGCAGAGTGGTGTAGTAGGTGTTGGGGTTCAAGCCTGGCTCCACCCCTTGCTACCCGTGTGATATACAGTCCTTTGCGTGCACTGATCCTCGGTTTCTCCATCTATAAAATGAGATGTTGGACCACTGGTGTCTAAGATTCCTTTTAGTTTTGTTCACACATCCGTCCCTTGGGCAAGGAGGGGTGGGAAGGGACTGTGCCTCATCCTGAGCTGTGATCTGCCCTGCCTGTTCTTGTGGACACAGGAGCCAAGGTAGAGAACTGGTAGACAGAGCCAGGGGAAGGCTTGTGCCCGCCCCGCAGAGAGCCCCTCTCCCCGACTCAGCACTGGGTGGGCAGGGGGAGAGAGGCTGAGATGTTGGGTGGTGAGCCGCAGCTCTGCCTTCCCCTTTTTCTGTAGCCAGAGTACAAGTATGTAGACCCCATCTGCACCTTCCTCTTCTCCATCCTGGTCTTGGGGACAACCTTGACCATCCTGAGAGATGTGATCCTAGTGCTGATGGAAGGTAACCTGGGCTTGGGGCTCTCCTTTTGCTCTGGGCTCTCCAGCACTAACAAGTTTGTGGGGGGGGGGGCAGGGGAGTCCCAGCACACTGGCAGGGAGCCATGGTCTTGGAGCCTGGCACAGGCTAGGAAACCTCCTGGGGCCCCAGGCCGGTCTTGGCATCGAGCTGAGCCCTCAGGTGTGGCTGTTCCTAGAAATGTCCCCTGGACCGAACCTTCCCTTCCCTCTAGCCGCATGGTGTCCCCTCCCTGCCGGGGTGTGTCCTCCCTGCCTAGTCAGGTAGCTTCTAGGGGGTGTCTGTAGCACGGGATGCTCCACCCCTCCCCCATATACCTCCTCAGTCTCCATCTGCCTTTGCTGGGGCAGAGAGAGGGACAGGATTCTGCTTCCTGTGGCACAGGAAGCAGACTGAGGCTCAGAAAACAAGATGGTGGGTGTTGGACAAGCCTCCCAAATGCCCTCCAGCTCAGTGCCTTCCTTTCTGAGGCCTCCGCCTCGGGGAGCATGTGGCTCGGCTCCGGGGGCTTCCTCAGTGCTGGCAAATGGTCCGCCCTGAGTTACCACGTTCACCAGCTTCCTTGTGGCCCAGGGTGGCGGGGTCATGGGGCTCTGTGCGGCCAGGGTCAGTCTGCAGTTGGGTGCTGATTTGGAGTCAGCGGGAGTGTGTGGCTGCAGGTGGGAGCATTTTCCCCAGGAGTGTGACCAACCCGGATACAAGTGACGATGTTGATGCCCCATGTGGGTGCAGGGGTCCCCAGGTTCCCTTCTTCCCTTCCAAAGAATAGTCACTGGGCACCTGCTCTGGACCAGGCACTGTTCTAGGCACTGAGGATACGGTGGTCAACAAAGGAGACTGTCCCGCGCTTGTGGAATTTCCGTTTTAGAAGGGGACACGGGCAAGAGACTGACGGGGTCATTTCAGACAGTGTCAGGCGTGAGGAGGAAAACACAAAAGGGCGATATGATGGAGATCATTTGGGGGGTGGGGCAGCATCAGATCTGCTGGCCAGGGCGCTCTTCTGTGAGGAGGCAGCATTTGAACAGCAGGAACCGGCAGGGGCGGGAGGGAGCAGGCTCCTTAAGCCCCTGTCCCCGTGCCCCTCAGGGACCCCCAAGGGTGTGGACTTCACAGCCGTTCGGGATCTGCTGCTGTCGGTGGAAGGCGTGGAAGCCTTGCACAGCCTGCACATCTGGGCCTTGACTGTGGCCCAGCCCGTGCTGTCGGTCCACATCGCCATCGGTGAGTGGCCAGGGTCCTCAGGGCGGGGTGAGGGACAGAGACCGCCGGAGGCCTGGGGCCAGCCCCGAAGCACCCGATGACCTCACACGTCTGCAGCGCCGCTGCTTTGAACCTGGCCCCACGCTGAGCACTTTAGAGACCTTAGTTCATTTGGTCATCACAATCCCATTTATAGATGAAGAAACTGAGGCTGGGACTGGGGTGGGGCGGTCACGTCACTTGCCCAGGCTTTGCCAGCGCCTAGGTGGCAGCGCATAGATTCCCAGCCTTAAAGCCACGGCTGCCCCTGCTCTCCGGGATCGTGCCAAGTATGGGAACCCGAAGGTGGCCCAGTGCAGGGGTGGGATCGGGGTGGGGGGCCTTCCTGATGCCCGTACCCTGTCGTGCTGGGGGGTAGGGAATGAGCTGGGCTCCCGATCCTTCCTCAGGGCCCGAGTGAGTAAATCGTTGTCTGGTGCCTCTCCTGGTGTGTCCTCTCGGCCCCTAGCTCAGAATGCAGATGGCCAGGCTGTGCTGAAGGCAGCCAGCACCCGCCTGCAGGGCAAGTTCCACTTCCACACCATGACCATCCAGATCGAAGACTACTCTGAGGACATGAAGGACTGTCAGGCGTGCCAAGGCCCCTCCGACTGACTGCCTGGCCAGGTGTCAACTGAGGCATGGACCGGACCTGCCGCTGGTGGGGCTGAGTGTCCGCCAGGCCCAGCCAGGACTCGGGCTCCCTGGCTGTGTCATAAAGCGGGTCCCTCTCCTGACCTCTGCTCTGTGTTGAGTGGTGAAGGAACTGTCCCCTGCCTCCCCCATCTGACTAGATAGCCAGTTTAAGGATGGAGACATGGCAAGTGTAAAGCTAGTATGACCCTGCTCCTCCAGCTTCTGGGTTGGTGCCTGGCGGGGCTGGGTTTGGGTCTAATCCTCAGCTAATGCCTTCCTACCACCAGCCTCCAGAAAGGCAGGGAGGCACAGTGAGGGCTGACAGAGGGGAGACCGGCTCCAACGTCCCCTTTCCCACCTACCTTCTTCCTCATTTCAGTCTGGCCTTTGCCTTATGAATCTGTGAAGAAGTCCTTCTCCCTCTGCCTCTAACAATATGGTGTAAGGGGGGGTTGGGGGTTGTGAGGACCCTGCACTCCCCGACCTGTCCCTCTGAGGTGGGAAACCAGCAGGCCTCTGAGGCCTGCCCGTGCCTTAGTCACTTCAGTTCTGAGCCACGTTTCCCTTTCCTGGAGGGAGGAGGCTTCTGACTGCGTCAGGACCTGGCTGGTTTCTTCTTTCCTTATTCCCCCAGCGCAGGAACCCTGTGCCAACACAATGATTCCCTTGCCCCAGATGGTGGTGGTGGGGGCAGGGCTTTCAGCATGGGTCCTGCCCTCATGGCCCCACAGCCCCTGCCCCCTTCTCTTGTCCTGATAGAGTCTCAGGGATCTCAGAGCCTGCCATCCGATGTGATTGGGCCAGCGCTGTGGCTGGTGTGGCCTGACCTCAGAACTTGAGGATGGAAGACAAAGAGGGGTTGGTTGTACAACAGATGGGAGACATTGGCTTCCTGAGGTGTATGTAGATTCCCGAATTAGGGGCAGCTTGTGTTTACAAGATGCAGAGGGGACACTTATCCCTGGTCTCACAGAGAAGGCAGCGCCCCCACTCATTAGGTGGCCCTTAGGTCTCATCAGAGAAGGAGAGACTAAGAATGAACCTACCTCACAGGGTTGTTTTGAGGACTGGAGGCAAAGTTTGTTAAGCACCTAGTGTTGCTTTAAGAATGCGTACTTTGATCATCATGCTGGAAAGATGCCCCCTGAGGCCACCTTGCCAAAGAGCCCCCCCCTCCCAGGGGCAGCACTGACTTTGTCTTGACTCTGCCCTGATTTCGTGGCAGGACTCTGAGGAAGGGTTGGTCACTCGCCTTCCCCTGTGAACTACTTTCTTCCCATCTATGGAATAACCTCTTCATGCCGTTCAAGCATTGTCATCCAGGCTTACCTGTGATCTAGGTCAGTGGGTTCTTCAGCCCCTCAAAATCTGCCGGAAGTCATGTGGCCTGGAAGTCTGAGGTGGGGGACTGCTGGTGGCTGTGTTCTACTCCACTTCACTCTCTGGGGAATCAAACCCCTTCTCCCCTCCAGGCCCCAGGATCCTGGATCCAAGTCCTTACACCCCTCTCAAGAGACTCTGCTTTCACAGATGAGAAAACCAAAGCTCAGAGAGGTTGAGTCTATGAAGTCACATAGCCACTGTGAAGGTCTGGGGTTTCTGCCTCAGTCACCCAGGCCTCCCTCTACAGCAGGAGCTGAAAACCTTCTGGGCTACATGTTGGTACAGTGTGAGCCCTTGGGCCTGGCAGTGCCCTCCATTGGTAAGGCCATGCCTAGACAGTTCAGTGTCTGGGTGCCGAAGTGAAGGGGAAGAGTGCCTCTTTCTCTTGGCTGGGCCTGGCACTTAGAACCCTCCCTACCCTGGGAAGGCTGCCTGGGCCACAGCTGTGTGCTTCCTCACCCACCTTCAACTGTTCTTGATCCTGGGCCAGAATGCCTTCCCTCCTCTTAAACTCCCAGGCCCCCCTCCACCTCAATAATCTAGCAGCCCCATGCCTCCCAAGGGAAAGCCCTCTCTGCACCCCAGCTGTGACTGGTTCCAGGGAGGACCTGAGTCATCCAGGGGCCAGAGGTCAAGCTGGAGGATGGGGCGGGAGGCCTTGGAGAAGCCCTGGGGGACAGCATGTTCCGGCCGGCCAGGGTGAGCTAGTCACGAGAGTTTCCAAAGTGGCGAGGCCATCAAAGCAGGAAAACACCTGACACCCTGGACCTGAGCTGGACCCATCACCCCCACCTCTCTAGGGTCACCCCATTCCCCCTGCGCAGCTGCTGTAGGGGTATTTATAGCCCGAGCATGAGGGGGCAAGGACACGCACTTTATTTCGGAAGTGATAATTCCAGTTACAGGTGGATGAACCCTGGAGAACCCAGCAGCCCTTCCCCCACTCCACTGCCATGGCCAGGGTGCTCCCGACAGCCCCATCTCCCACCCAGCCATCTAGAAATGGCTTCTTAGTCCTGACTATGTGGACTAAAGGAGTGGGGCTGTTCTTTCAAATTCTTCCCCCCCGTTTTTAGACCTCGGGCTTCAGCCCACCAGCACTCCACATCCCCTTACCCGGGACCGAAGGGGTCGCTTACAACGCCATTCCCTTTCCGGGAAGAGGGAGCGCGGTACGGCGCTGACCTCTAGTGGTCGTGGCTGGTAATGCAGAGCGCTGAGCTGGGCCGGCACGGGCCCCTGGCGTTCTCATCCTCTTTCTCCCCCGGCCCCTGCTCTGCCAGATCGGGCAGGAAGCCCCGAAACTGGCTTCTCAACCTCTCTTTGTGCGAAGATCGCGCCTGGCAACCCAGGCGTCTGCGGGTAGCTGTTTTACCGCCGGACTAGGAACCGGGGGTGGGGGGCGGAGTTTTGTCTCACGTGGCACACTGTCCACAATCCCGACTACCGCACAGGGCCAGGCACGCAGTTGATGTCTTCTATCCGTCAAATACTTGTGAAGCACCTGCCAGGCCAGAGAGAAGAGGACATGGCCCTGCCCTCCCGGCGCTTCCTGGCTGGTCCTGTACCTCGCAAAGCAGCATGAACAGTGTGGGAAACACCCAGATGTGAAAGCGCAGAGGACCTGGGTCGGGGATGGGGGTCAGGCAAGTCCGTGGAGGAGGCGGAGATCTGAAAGACAGGTAGAACTCAGCTCCCGCAGAGAAGCCGAGAAAGGCATTCCAGGCAAAGTATCAGCGATGGGTGAGGGCACAGTCGCAGAGCAAGCACCTGGCACCCGTGACCCGCCACTAGCCGTGGGACTGGAGGGTGGGGCGAGGCCCCGCAGTTCGGGGCGTTGGGCTGGTTGGCTAATAGGGATCTGACGTGTTGGCTGTCAGCCTTGATTGGCTCTCCAGATGTCCCAAGGGAGGGGGATGACCCCCCCCCTCCCCCGCAGGTGCAGTGCCCCCTGGGAGCAGGGCTGGGGCTCTGTTGGTCCTTCCTAGGGCTTCTCCAGGCTGCGATACTTCTTGCGCAGCACGGACACGGGGTCCTTGAAGAGTACTGGGTCCAGACGGAGGCGAGAGGAAACCAGGGGCATGTAGCCGAACTCCGCGGCCATCCGATTGATGCAGTCCTGGGCTGGCAGCTGCGACTCGGGGCCCCCAGGCGCCTAAGGGGGAGGAGAAACAGTTGGAGGTCTCTGTCCTTCTGAACCCACCCCCATGCCCCCGAACCCTGCAACAAAACAGGATTGGGGTTAGACAGAGGGAATCCCTTCCCCAGCAGCGCCCTCCCAGTGCCGACCTGCCCCCCTGGATCCTCACCAGTGGAGGTCTGGCCTCCAGATGCTGCTTCCCGTAGGGCACCTTGAGAGGGGGCAGCTTGGTGACTGCTGCTACTAGGAAGTTCATGAGGATGTCCACACAGGTGGGTGCTTCATCTGCCAGGGCTCTCAGAGCCTTGGGCAGGGCGTGGGTGAAGAGGGTGTGGTAATACCTGGGCAAGGTGGGATGACAGCAGCCAAATTCACCCACCACCCCTCCCTGCCAGGCCCCATTCTCCTCCCTCCTGACCTCACTCTCCCTTTGACTTCAATCCCCATGCCTCTTTAGAAACCCCTGCTCCCTCTCTCAGCCCAGGCCGCCTCAGAGAGCTCACACCAGAAATAGAAACCTCTCTACTGTTCGGTGCTCTGTGGGTCGTCTGTAGCAAATGGTGTCCTCCCTGCCCCCTCCCTTACAGCTCCCTGGGGGCCCCACCCCTGGGCTCTGAGGTCTGACCTCAGCCAGAATGAGGTGGGGGATCAGCTGGTTCCAAGGCCATTAAACATGGCAGCCCCAGAGACCGGCTTCAGGAAGGCTGTGGATTAACCAGACGATGATGCTCCAGGTGAGCCTTGTTTCATGCAGCCCTCCTATAGAACAACCTAGGTGCACCCTGCAGACCTTAGGGGCATTCTTCACTCTGCTGAGAATCCCCCGCAGAGCTCCTGGGTAAACCTGCTAGAGGTTCCAGGTTACACATATTTGGTTTAAGTATGTCTAAGGAACCCCTCTAAAGGGGCCTTCCAAAATTCAGTCCCTACCCCAAAGACGAGTGCTTCCGTCAACTTCTGAAAGGCCTGGGACAGTCCCCAGCCCATCACACACACATTTATAAAGCTTTAGGGCCATTCTCTTGTCTCCACCATCACCAAATCCAAATCCCTACCCTCTACCTAGCTCTATTTAAAATAACACTAGCTACCATTTGTTAACCATCTGTGTGGTTTTCTCATCTGATTATCATGTCAGCCCTGGGAAGTGAAAACATTCTCCAGATAAGGAAACTGAGCCTCACAAGAAAAGACTTGCCCATCACACAACTGGGATGTGGCAGATCTGGGCCTGGACCCTGGATCTCTGGGGGTTCTAGGTGGACTGCTGTGTTCGCTCCCACACCACCCTGCTCATGGTTCAAAGGAGGAGTCTCTGACCCTCTGCTCCCAGTGCCAGGCCGGCCCTCTGTACCTGTGGTACAAGGCAGCTGATGTGAGAACCACGGAGAACTCGTTGGCCCTCTCGGCAGTGTAGCCCCAGCCACCCCGGGCCTCGTCCCAGAAGTGGCTCCATGTCAGGAAGCCCACCATCCGCTCAGGGAAGTTCTGCCACACCACAAAAGCGAAGTCCACCTGGGGAGATATTTAAGTGAGGTATGAGGAGGGACGTCCCGACCAGCTGGGGACATCCAGAGATACGGAGGCAAGGCTTGCCTGGCCGCGGGGACTCCGGGGAGAGGAGATGGGCGCGTGAAAGTTTCCAGGAGTGCTGGGGTGGGGGTAGGGTCCCACCTGGGAGCTAGAAACAATGCTTTTTCAGCTGGGAGCTGAAAACTGTTTTCAGGAGTCTGCTGGAAGGTTCTACCAGATTGCTAAGGAGGAGGCTGATTGGCTCGCAGGGGTGGTTTCGAAAGCAGGGGCTGCACCTCTGCGCTGGTCCTCTGCTCCTCTCTGCTCTGGGAATCTGAGGGGCTGCCCCCGACCCCTCTGGCTCTGCCCCCCCCGCCCCGGGCTCCTCTTGGGCCCCGTCCTCACCTCACTTGTGGTAAGACTGCTCTGGGCGTCGAGGCTGAGGACGGCATCAGTGCTGATGGCTCTGTGCGGGAAGAAGCGGTCACTGACCTGTAGTGGGAGGGGGGTGACGCCAACTCAGCCGTGGGAACAGTGACTAAGTAGCCTCGAAGCAGGAGCCCCCGCGCACGGGTGTAGAAGGCAGGCCGGTGACAACAGCCAGGCTGCCTGGAACTGGGACCCGGAGCTCACTGTGACTCTCCGCACTCCCATTTCCCCTTTGGTAAAACGGGCAGAGGGTATCTAGGGGTCCTTCTAGTTTCAACGCCTCTGGATTCCTCTTGTCACATTACCTGCTCACCTCAACCCTGGGAGGGGCTGTCAGACATCCTCCCTTTGAAAGAAACAGGTCCAGAGAGATGAAGGGACTTGCCCAGAGCCACACAGCACGCAGGTGGTTCCCACCATCCCGGCTTCTCAGAAGCCACCCTCCTCCGGCTCCATGTGCTGCAATCTGTTCTCATTTCCTCAAGATCCCACGTTTCTCCTCTGGCTCATCCAAGGCAGCCCACATACGCCCTCTGCCTTCCCTCATCACACAAAACCCCAGTTCTCTGGAAGCACAATCCACAAGGGCCAGGGATGGAAGAGGATCATCTCTGTCGGGCCCGCGGCTGAGACCCACGTCAGACAGCCCACCATCCACTCCAGGAAGCTCTGCCACACCCACACGGCGCAAGCAGTCCGCCCGGGGACATCCTTGAGTGACGGGGGCGGAGGGACTTCCTGACCAGCTTCAGGCCTGACTGGAAATCCAGATCTGGCTCAGGCTCAGGCTCGAGCAAAGCACCTTGTGTGTGCCCTCCTGGGTTCCCTGCAGGCAGGGGCTGGAGCCCTCCCTCCCGTGAGCCCCCCCACCCCCCACTCCTCACCTTCCTCTGCCCCTCCAGGACTGTCAAGGGCACTGTCGTCTTGGGCCACCTGGGTGGGGGTGGCTTCTCACTGCTCCAGAGAACCAAGATCTAGGAGGAAAAGGGGGTGTTCCTGAAGTCTGGGAGAGCAACTGTATTTGTGAGTTCGGGAGAGTTTAGTTGGAGCCAGGGTCCTTTCCTCGCTGCCCTGTTTTTGCCTCCGGGCTTCAGGAAGGCAGGAATTCCGGTGTCGCGAAGGAAGCTACCCATACCATTTAGAACTGGAGGGAGTCAGTGGTGGTAGCCCCTCGCCTGGGCCCTGGCCCCTCGCCCCGTGCCCATCTTCTCTCAAAGGCTTTCATTCTCTTCTGCTCCTTCATCATTCGCTGCCCAGCTTGGATGTCCCATCTGTGGAGCTGCTCTGTCTGTCCCCGGCCAAGCTTCCCTCCCCTGTGAGTTCTCTCAAGAGTCTACGTGCCTTCTCTGGAAGTGAGATTTGACAGCGTGTACCAGGAAATGCTAACTGGATGGGAACCTGGGGCTGAATCCTTTCCTGCTTTTTCTCTGCATCAGCATCAAGCCCACGGCCTGGCACTGAGAAAATGACTGATGGGTGAGCACACGCGTGAACGCACGTCTGTTTACCTCTCCAGCCCCCCCAGGGGGGTACCTGCTTTTTACATGATTTCATCAGTTTCCATGAGGGAGGGAGGGGTTGGGGAGGAAAGGAACAAGAATGTTGGGACTTAAAGAGGAGGGCACTGGTGGCACTTGAAAACCCCTCCCGTGCCTCCCCCCTGGAACGTGTGGTTACGCTTGGGGTCTAGACGTCTTCAAGAGCCCTGCCCTTTCCCTTGCCCCCACCCTGGATCCCAGGACCCCAGCTGGCAAGGGGAACAGACCTGGGCACAGTGCTGGGAGCCTGCCACCGCCTGGATGAGCTTCAGGGGGGGCTGGCCTGGGGCCCCCACCCAGATCAGGGCGCTGAACCTGCCCACAGGCCGAGAGCCTGAGGGGAATGAGACACAGGCTGTTAGGGTGGGAGGAGACAGAACCTGCTGAAGAGTGGCCTGAGCCGGGGCCTCCAGGAGCCAGGAGAGATGTGGGAGAATCAGGGAAGGGCTTGGCAGGGCTCTATGGTTGAGGCTGGGACAGACTTGAGAAGAGCTGGTGAGGGGACTTCAAATTGTCCCATCCCCAGGGCATACCCCGTTGTAGGTGGTAGAAGGGGAAGTCCAAGGGGCTTGTGGAAAAAGTGGGCAGGGCCAGGAGGGCGCCTGGGGGGCTGTTCCACAGTAGCGAGGGGTGAGCAGATGCTCCAAAGATCCGGTCCTGAATAATCTGTGAAATGAGAGAGGGCTGTGCTGAGGGAGTGGACGGTGTGGTCGTGGGCAGGGTCTGGGGAAGTGCGGACCTGGCCTAGCACCCAGCCCCCCGCAGCCCCCCTTCAGGCTCCTGGGAGGGCAGCAGCTGTGTCACTGTCCAAAGGGTTCAGGTGCAGAAGTCCAGAGTAGGGGGCACTCAGTGATGGTGTCCAGAGATGGCTCATGATGGTGAGTTTGCTGCCTCCCTTTCCTTCCTCACTCATGGCAGACGTTGCCAACAAGTCACAACATTCTTTCCGGGCCCAGAATCCCCTTTAACACAGCACCCCAGGCAGCCGCTGCCCATCACCCGGGCTGACATCTTGGCACTTGCTTTGAAATCTGTTGGCCAGAGCTGTCCCTCTACAGATGGGGAAACTGAGGCCAAGACTGGAGAAGGAACTTGTCCAAGAGCTCAGAGCCAAGTCTCAGATTCATCCCAGAAGCCTCTTCAAGGGGGAAGTCCAAACAGCGGGGTAGAAGAGGTGTCCAGAGAGAGGGGTGTGGAGAGGGAACAGGGATGAGGCCGGAGCCAAGCCCCATGGCCCCCATCATGGAAGTCCCCCTCACCTCCAGAGTGGTATGGATGACTTTCTCCACTGAGGAGAAGTAGGCATCCCATAGAAACTGGGTCTGCTGACGCAGGGCAAGGACCCGCGAGGGGGGCATCTCCTGGAGGGCAGCAAGGACCTGAGGCACAGAGGGAGGAAAGGAGAAGGCATGGCGCCTTATCAGGCTCTGACTGACTCTGAGGTGGGACCACCCAGGTTGGCGGTCTGGGAACCAGAAGCCTTCTCCGCACGGTTTTCCAAGTGGGTTAGAGCAGCCACCTTTGGCCAAGTCCCAGGTAACAATCAAGAGTTCAAGGATCACACAGAGCTGGGCCTAAATGCCACTTCGTAACTGTGTGACTATGGACAAACTACTGAACCTCTCTGAGTCTGTGTCCTCATCTGTAAAATGGGGATAATAATAGTATCTGCCTCATAGGGTGGCTGTGGGGATGAAATTAGATTAATACAGTGGCACCTGGGGGGCTCAGTCGGTTAAGTGGTTTGCCTTTGGCTCAAGGTCATGATCCTGAGGTCCTGGGATCGAGTCCTGCCTCGGGCTCCCTGCTCAGCTGGGAGTCTGCTTCTCCCTCTGCCTCTGCCCCTCCCCCTCCCCCTGCTTGTGCACACACACTCTCTCTCTCTCAGATAAATAAAAAGATCTTAAAAATAAACAATACATTAGATAATATACATTAAGTGCTTAGCATATGGTAGAGGCTCAGTGGCTGGTAGCTATTATTATTAACTACCATACCATTCTCACTTCTCAGGGGATTCAAGGCTTATGCAGGGTTTTCATAGTCAGGCAAAACCAGTTTCATCAGCTGGAAAAGTCACTGCATTTTGCTTGCCTACCCCAGCCTCCATGGAGGCACTCAGATTTTGGATTTTTTGCGGCTTTCCCTTAAATTGGTAGAGTCATGGGCTGGGCCCATGGAGATCATCCGGTCTAACTTATCCCATTGTAGAGATGGGGAAACTGAGGCTGGAAAAGGCTCAGGACTTGCTCTCAGAACCCTCAGGAGTCTCTGCCTCTCTATGATCCTATGGGAGCCCCAGAGGCTTGGGGCTTGGAGCAAAATCATGAATATACACATATGGGGAATAGGAATGAGGACTGAGATCAGCCTGGGGGCTGAGATCCCGGGCTCCTCCCATGTCCTGGGTCCAGTCCCACCCTGTGGGCAGCACCCTGAGCTACCTGAAATGGGAGCCTCTCGTCAGCTACGATGGCCGCCTTGGTCCAATCGATGACCTCGGAGAAGGGCAGCTCCCACCGAGGGCTGAGAAGCACAGGGATGCAGCCAGCCTGGGGGGAAAGGGGAGGCACTGGGGAGCCCAGTCTTATCCTACACACACTTCCCCTCCCCCAGTTCCAAATTAGCAGCTGCTTCCGTTGGGGGCAAGGGAGAAAGAGGAGAGAAAGGTGGTTTTTTGGGCAGTGGGTTGTTCTACAGAGGGTGTGGTGAGCGTGGGTGTGGGCAGCTCACTGTCCCTTCCCATTGGCCTGGGCCCAGAGAGCCTGGCAGCTCAGGAGTGTGGGGGGACAGGGCCAGGGGATGCCTAGGTTGGGGTTGTACCTGCAGGGCTTGGAGGAAGTGCAAAGCATCAGGACGGTGGCCAGGGATGAGGCAGAAGGTGGCATTGGGTAGCGTTGCCCCAGGGTGGGTCCTAAGGAGGTACAGGAGGGGTCCCACACATATGAGGTCTGAGATAGCTGCCCCTCGCCCCACCTGGCTCCCTTGACGTCCCCCCAACTCCCCACACCAATACTCCCGAATTCACAATGTGTAAATCCATCATCTGTGCTTCATATGTTAATGAACACCCACGCACACGTACAACCACACATGGAACACTGACACAAACAAGCTTCACACCTGCCCCTCACCCATGGTGGGCTGGGAGGCAGGAGCCCTGGGTTCTAGTTCTGCCTCTGCCCTTGGTGGGCTCAGGCATCTCCCCCCTCCTCTGGACCTCAGTTTCCTCATTTGCAAAATGGGAGGTGGCGGGACCAGCGGTTTCCAAGGCCTGGTCTGAAACCAAGGCACAACCCCACTGCTCTGCCACACGCAGATTCTCGGGCAGCCCTCACCTGAGTGGCCTCCATGCCCTGCCATCCCCCCATCCCAAGAGCCCAGGCCCATGAAAGGCTCCTCTGTCAGGAGGTGGGCTGGGCCCCCAGCCTGGAACCGCACAGGAAGCTGCTGCCCAGAGGCCCCCTCGCCCAGAGGACAGGCCTCCTCTGTTCCTCCCAACCCCAGGGCCACACTCAGGCTGTGTTTGTTTGTGGGGGGAGGGGCTTGAGTCACAGCCTCCTCGGACCCGCCTCCCTGGGACTGCCCACCCAGGGAAGCGGTGCCCATGACCTAGCTGCTGGGAGGTGCAGGGAGGGCGTGGAGGGGGCAGGACTCCTGGCTTCACAGGCCTGCTCAGAGTGGGACTGATGAATAGAGCTCAGAGGTCCCAGGACCCTCCTCAGCTACAGCCTGTCTGGCCTGAGTCTGAACCATTGAACAGATGGGGAGACTGAGTCTCAGAGAGAGCCAAGGACTAGCTTAGGGTCTCAGAAAGGGTTAAGGCAGAGCTGGAACTAGAACCAAATAGGCTAACTCCTGCCCCTGGGTTATTTGAACTACCCCGGAGCTGCGGCTTAGGGGTCTCCCAGGGGCTCTGCCTCCCGCCTCTGTCTCTCCTGCTCAGGTGGCCACCAGGCTTCTCCTGGAAGAAGCCACACGTTAAACAACAGAACATTCTCTAACTCATTGGTGCCGCAGCACCAGCCAGCTACAGCCCTCCTCCCCTCCCCAACAAAGCCCTAAGGGACTGAGAAGCCCTAAGTTCCAGGCTTCCGAGGCCCCAGAGACAAAGAGCTTTCTGAATCAACTGTACTCCTCAGTCCTCACTAACCTCCACCGTTCCCTCCTCTGCGTCTCTGTATACCCTCCCTCAGCCTGGAGCACCCCATCTCTGCCTTATAGCCCAAGGAATTCCTCCTACTTGATCTTTTTTTTTTAATAAATGTTTTTGTTTTAAGATTTTATTTTTTATCTGAGAAAGAGAGAGCGGGAGAGAGAACACAAGCAGGGGGAGCAGCAGAGGGAGAGGGAGAAGCAGGCTCCTTGCCCGACGTGGGGCTCGATCCCAGGACCCTGGGATCATGACCCGAGCCGAAGGGAGACGCTTAACCGACTGAGCCACCCAGACGCCCCTCCTCCTACTCGATCTTAAAGTCTAAGCTCAAACCTCACCTTCTCTGGGAAGCCCTCCTTGATCTTTCCAGAGAAGGCTCGCTCCTCTCTGCTCCCACAGCCTCTGTGTGCATACAGTAGTAATGACCATGCCGAGCTTTACTGAGCACTGCTCTAAGTGCTTTGCCTGCTGTAACTCCGCTCCCTGTCACAGCACTCCCTCAGAGACCGGAGGTCTGTGTTGCTAGTCCCCTGCTTTCCAGATGAGGGAATGGAGGCCTAGAGAGGCCCCAGAGCTCTGAAGCGGAGGAGCCAGCGAGCAAGACAGCTTGCACAGCATCTCTCTGCTTAACAGTGTGCGTCCTAACCAGGGGTCTGCCTGCCTTTCCCACAAGACCGAGCAACTTGGGGCGCCTGCGTGGTTCAGTCGTTAAACGTCTGCCTTCGGCTCGGGTCGTGATCCCAGGATCCTGGGATCGAGCCCCGCATCGGGCTCCCTGCTCAGCGGGAAGCCTGCTTCTCCCTCTCCCACTCCCCCTACTTGTGTTCCCTCTCTCGCTGTGCCTCTCTCTGTCAAATAAATAAATAAAATCTTTAAAAAAAAAAAAAAAAAGACCGAGCAACTTGAGGGCCGGGGCCCTGCCTTCCTCATCTTAGCATCCCCACGGCCTAGCGGAGCACCTGGCCGAGACTGGGCACGTAATAGCTGGTCAGTGAACGGATGCCCGGCGTGTGATAAAGCATGGACCCAGGACCAGGGGGCCAAATGTCTGAAAGGTCAGTTTTGGCACCAATTCTAGTAATGAATCTGGCTGACAGGAGCCAGGGGGTGGCCTTGGGAGATGGTGAGATCCCCATCAGTAGAGGTAAATAAGCAGAGCTGGATGAGCACCTGCCTTTGTGTCTGTGTGTCTCTGTGTGTGCTATGGAGGGGACATCATGGTAACTGCCAATGAAGTCTTAGGGTTCTGTGACCATAAAAGGTGTTTGCCACAGACTCAGGGCCTCAGTGCCCAAGGATGGAGTCAATGTGGCTCCACTGGGCTCTCTTGCAGCCTGGCTATAGGCAGGGCCACATGTGACTTCTGTGTGCCCTAGGTACTTTGGCCTTTGGGGTCTCTCTGCCATAAATATTATATATATAAATTAACATTTGATGATTGCATTGGTATAAAGACAAAAACACTGGGGTGCCTGGCTGGCTCAGTTGGTGGAGCGTGCAACTCTTGATCACGGGGTCATACATATTTTAAGATTACTTAAAAATAAATAAAAATAGTAATATTATATATTAGGGGCACCTGCGTGGCTCAGTCAGTTAAGCATCTGCCTTCGGCTCAGGTCATGATCTCAGGGTCCTGGGGTGTCAGGGTCCTGGGGTGTTGGGCTCCCTGTCGGGCTCCCTGCTCAGCAAGGAGCCTGCTTCTCCGTCTCCCTCGCCCCACCCCACCCCCGGCTCATGCTCTCTCTCTCTCAAATAAAATCTTTAAAAACATATATATTAAAACATTTTCTTCTACTTAAAAGTACAGTTTTTCCTTCTGATTTTCAAAGGAATGAAAACGTTTTCCTGGGTCCCTGAAAGTACCAGGGGTCCTAGGCACTGCGCCTCCTAGATGCAAAGGAGACTTTAAAACATGCATTGAATTTATGTTAAAAAACAAAAACAAAAACAAAAACCTAAGTGGGGGAGAGCATACATACGCATTGTTTGTGCACACACAGAATACCTCAGAAAAGCCGTGAGAGAAACTAGAAACGGTGTTTGGCTCCAGGAAGGAAAACCGGGTGGCCAGAGACACGGGTGGGAGGGAGTTTTACTGTATACGCTTCTGTGCCTCTGGAATTTTGTACCCTGTGAATGAATTCCCTATTCATAAGAATAAATAAATAACAATTTAAATGGGTGGAGGCTTATTCCAAAGCAACAGGAGACTGTTCACCCAAGACGGAAAAATGGCTCTGGAGCCAGAAGCGCCGGGTTTAAGCCCAACTCCGCAGGCGCCCCATCACAAACTCGAGGGAGGCCACGGTGAATCAAGGAGCTCGTCACCGAAGGGCCTTGGCTGGCTCCCTCCACCGCTTTGGGCCTCAGTTTCCTGTTCCCTGAAATGGGAATAACAATGCCTCCCTTGTAGGGTACTTGAAGGCACGTGACTTGTGCAAAGTGGCCCCGAGCAAGCTCTCCTGACGTGTTCGCTTCCTCCCCTCCCCCTCTCCCACCCTCGCCAGCCCAGGGAATGTGGGACAGTGGCTGTGGGACAGTGGCAGGGACTGTGAATTGCCTCTTTCTCTGGCCAGTACCTGCTTATTCAGGCCACCTTCCGGGGGCTGCCCTGTGGCTGGTGGCCTCCCTCTCTGCCCCCGTCCCTATACTGTCTGCCTGCTTAGGCAGCTGCCTGACACCTCGGGGAAACTGAGGCTTACGCTACTCCAGAGATCACAAGGCCTGTCCCCTGCAGGGGGGCTGAGGCCGAAGACAGACCTTGTGAAACTGCAGAGGGTAGTCAGAGGCTGCCAGGCATCACACCTTGGAAATAAACTCAGCCACAGGGCGGCCCACGCAGATAAGAAAGCCTTGACGAGTTCTGGCCGATTTGGGATCAATCGGTAAACATTTGGTGCGTCAACAGTTCACCTATGGTACGCAGCTCCCTAATTTCCAGTCTCTCGAAGAAGTTCAGACTGAAATAGCTTTCAGATTCACCAGTGCAGTAACTCAAGTCAGCCGAAAGAAGAACTTCCTATAAGCAAGAACGGCTAAGAGCCTAATCAGAAAGGTCAGGCGGGGCCATGGTGAACAAGAGAAACTTGTTCACTGAAGGTAAGCTCTGTCTGAGCTCTGAGCTTCAGGGGCCTGGGGTGGGGGGATCCCCATCACTGCTGAGGACGCCTGCTAGGGGTGGGTCCGGGCAGAAGGGCCTGGGGGCTGATGAGGCAATTGCGTTCCTACCTCTGGCTGTGGGGCTCCCTGGAGGCCCTGTGCCTTGAGGGAGTGCATTCCCAGGAGAGCCCTCTGGCTGAGAGAAGCCCCTGAGAAGCAGAGGCAAAAAGGGAGCTTGGCCACGTGAAGCATTCCTAGGGGGCAGGTGTTGCTGAGAATAGCCCATGTTGTTCTAGCAGAGAACAGGGAGATACCGGAGGGAGGGAGCAAGGGAAGGACTCCAAGAGTGACAGGTTCCAACTCAGGTCTGCCTCAGAGATGGAGAAGGAACCCTCTGCTGCCTGGGCCCTGGACAACCTTCAAAAGGATTTGAGTTCCTGCCTGCCCAACCAGCCTTCAGACACACCGGCCTCCTGGGGTGCAGCGGGGTTAGGGTACTTCAGGGTTAACTGCTTTATCACCTGAGGCCTGTCACTCCAACTAGCCCACAGAGAGGGGTTTCTGAACAACTCTCCATGTCCCATAGGCCACCACACCCCCCCATATGTCTCCAGGCAGTTGTGGGGGTGGGAAGTTCTTCTGTAGGTCTGACCTCATTCATATTTGCTGTTTCCTTAAGAGATTAATCCGTCAAATTAGACACCTGAGCAGCTTCCATCTGTGACCAGTTCTTAATCTCCATGGCCCTGAGGTATCTGATGGGTTGATCATACACTCTTGGTCAAAACTCAGAATTCTAATGCTGAAGGCTTTGGAAACAGGCAGCTCTGGATTTCAACACTGGCTGTGCCCTTTCTGTCTGGATGGCCTCAGACCAGTTACTTAACCTCTCTGAGCTTAGGGTCTGGTACACAAACAAATGATAGCAATTAATATTATTTTATTATAACCATTATTTATAATTTAGCACAGAGTGAGCACAATAGATGTGTACGTTAAAATATTAGGAAAGGAGGAATTGGAATAAGAGAAAAAGAGTAAGCAGGAGTGAGTCATATTTTTGTTTTTACAGATCCCCGAGGGAGAACTCCAAAACCTACTTTGGACACCCCGTGTGACAAAGAACCATCTTGGTGGGGTCTCTCTCTGTCTAATCTGATTCCCTCTTGCTGCGGCTGAGGCCATAGTTTGCCAGGCCTCTGGTCCTCTCGTCCCATCTCAATCCTGCCCTCCACCCTGGCCTCTGGGCTCACTCCCATTGCAGATCCCTCCCACTCAGCCCCCCACCGCCCCGGGGGTAAAGGTCCACTTACTGCTCAGGTCCACGGTCCTGCTCACAGCGCCCATCCCAGGGGCAGGCAGAGGAGTCAGGGACTGCTGTGCGCCACCCGCCCCTCTCCTCCGCCAGGGCTAGCAGGGGCACCCCAGGGTGGGGGCTGTGCTGTCCCAGCCGGCCAGGGGCCCCACCTCGCAATGGGTGGGCTTCAGGGAGAAGCGGGAGGGCCACGTCAAAGCCAGGCCGGAAGGTGTCCACCGTGGGGCTGGCCTTGGCCACCATCGCCTGTCCCAGATGAAAGGTCTGGGGGCAGAAGGCTGAGTGGAGACTGAGGACCAGATGGTTCCTGCCCCCATTCCATTGCTGGGGCACTGGGCTGCACTCTCCAGTGGGGGCTTCCAGGCTGAGGAGGAGGAGGAGGCAGGCCTCATCAGGGCTGACGGAGCGGGATCGAGAGCTCTCAATGGAAGCCAGGATCCCACGGTGAGTGTCAGAGATCGGGCCAGCCACCGGGTACACGAACACCTTGAGACCACCACCCCTGCACTTGGAGACATCAAAGCAAGCTCCCCAGTCGCAGCTGCCACCACGGGGGGCTTGAGGAGGTTGAGGGTCATCTTCTGGGAGCTCCCCAGGCTGGGAGAAACTCTGCAGGAGCTCTGCATCCAGCCAGCGGGGCCAGCCTTGGGGAGCCCCTACCCAAGGTCTGGCAGGCACTGCCAGGCGGAGAAGGGGGAAGATTCTCAGAAGGACGAGGAGCCAAGAGGCCGACAGTGCCAGCCAGAGGGACTTTCTTCTCCACGACTGCATGTGGCCACCCGCAGCCAGGGCTGGGGGAAGCAGGAGGAGCAGGGGCTTGAGGGCAAGTCGCTGGAGCTGGGATCTGCCTTCTAGTTCAGCGCCTTCATCGTACAGATGGGAAGACTGAGGCCCATTGAGAACACGCTGCCTGTGTGAGGTCACACCGCAAGTCACCAGCCAGGCACCAGGAGGCCAGGTAGGACCCGGCTTCGTGGCCTTGCCTTCTTGCAGTCAGGAATCTACTTCCTTGGCCTTTGGACAATCAAGCCAGGCTTTGACACCCCCACCCCCACCTTGCCAGCAGGGCCCCCTGCCCCTGGGCACTGCTCAGGCTGATGCAATCCCCTGACCACACTGCAAGGCCACGTCCTTCTGCCCTCCTGGCTGCACCCCCTGACCTTGGCCTCAGCAGGGAGGCAGGCAGTCTGCCAGGCCATGGGAGACCCGTCAGGGCTCTCACAGGAGGTGGCTTGGCCAGGGTGTGTGGCTGGACAGAAGGGGGGCTGGCCTCCCCAATCCTCCCCTTGCCTGAGCAGCCCCTGAGTAGCCCTGGCTGCCCCTGTGCCCACTGGCGGGCACTCCCAGGCTGTGGGCCCTGCGGCTGGAGCTAAAATTAGACTCAGCGGCCCATGTGGGCTCTCGGGGTCGGTTGGGGTCAAGGCCTGGGTGCAGCCGGTGCCCCCTGCCTGGGGGGCTGGGAGTGCTCTGGGTCCTAGTCCTCTCCCACCCCGCCGCTGTCCCCAACTCAGGCAGCTCGCCACCCCCCCCCTCAGCTGGTCCTGCACCCTCTGACTTGCAGCTATCCGGGTGCCGACGCCGGGGACCCTGCCCCACGCTCCTGTCCCATGGCCCCCCAGCCCTGCCGGGCGTCTCGGTCTTCTCCCCCGTTCCCTCTCAGGGCAGTATCTGGCCTGACTGGATCTCTTTCCCAGCCTGGCTCCTCCCTTGCCAGCCCTGATTCGTTCCTGCCTGGGAGGCAGGGTCTCCTCTTAACCCATTCCAAACCAGTTTCCTCGATGGTCAATAATCCTCACCAGCAGGACCCACACCTCACAGATGCCTCGCGCTATCACAGCTTCTGAACCCACACATCAACGCTCCAAGGCAGAGGTTTAGCACTGCCATTTTTCACAGGTGAGAGAAGTGAAGCTCAGAGAGGGTGGTATCTTCCTAACATGTGGCAGGGCAGGGACTTGAACCCTGAACTCCTGACCTTCCTCCTTAGAGCTTCCCACTGGTCACCCCAGCAGGGGGGTCCGAGTGTGGGGAGTCTATCAGTCAACAGATGAGAAAAGTGAGGTGTGAAGTGAGGGGAGGGGCAGGTGGGGGCGGGATGGAGTGGGTGGTACTGGGTAAGATGCTCTCAACTATTCCCAGGATTAGCCCCACCTCATCCAGCTGTGGCCTTTTCAGGCCCACTTCTGGCACCTCTCACTCAGGTGTCCAGGTAGGTCTGCCCTTGCCTGGAGCTCTGGAGGGAAGGTCTTGATGCTCATCCTCCAGTCCATATGGTAAGTTCTGCCCGACGTTGAACTTGGCTATCCATTAGTCCACGGCCATTGAGGGGTTCCCCTGCTCAGTTCCTTAGTCTGTGCTCTGAGAGGGGGGTCAGGAATGGGTGATGTCACCCACTAAAGAATTGCTGAGGTGAAGAGGGAGACACAGCCCCTGGCTGCCAGGAGCCCCAGTCTGATGAGGGAGGCCATGTGGAATGGGCCGACCTAGAGCGAACTCTGCCTCCACCTCTGAACAGCTGGATGATGTGGGGCCTCTGTCCCCTCATCTCAAGATGGAGGTAAAGATCTTCACCGTGAGGTGGTTTTCAGATTAAATCCAGGCCTATCCCAGGGGGTCCCTCAACAAGTGGGCACCTCCTTTCCTTGCTTGCCTGCCCCTGATCTCAGAGGGCCACTGATCTGACCAGGGAGAATGTTTTGCCCTACGTGGGAATGTTTTGCCCTCAGTGGGAAAGTTTTGCCGTCCCATGGGCAGCATGTCCTAGGGAAGACTACAGTTCATTCACCCAATGTCCTCAAAATGGCCAGCACAGGGGAAACCTGGCCTCTTTGCCTACAGCGTCCATCACTAAGTGATGGACTGACTTTCCCTGCACACATCAGGCTTTCCCAAGGGGAGAGAGGCCTTTACACTTGCTGTTTCCTGCTCCTGCCATTCACCCTGCTCAGCTAACTCCACCTCATCCGACAGGAATCAGCTCCCCTCCTACAGGAAGCCTCCCTGACTCTCCTTGGGCTGGTTGGGGCCCTCCTCTAGGTTCTTATGCCACTTCTTCATCCTTCTATCCCTGTACTCATTCATTCATTCATTCATCCAACAAATACTTTTTTTTTTTAAAGATTTTATTTATTTATTTGAGAGAGAGAGAATGAGAGAGAGCACATGAGAGTGGGGAGGGTCAGAGGGAGAAGCAGACTCCCTGCTGAGCAGGGAGCCTGATGCGGGACTCCATCCAGGGACTCCAGGATCATGACCTGAGCCGAAGGCAGTCGCTCAACCAACTGAGCCACCCAGGCGCCCCCAACAAGTACTTATTAAGTCCTAAATGTGGGCCAGGTTTTGTGCCAGGCCCTGGAGATATGACACTGAAGAACAGTAAGAGCTAACGTTCCTATTACACTTACTATGTTCCACACGCAACTCCAAGTGCACGTGTATTAGCTCGTTGAATCCTCTCCTAGGGGCCTCTGAGGAAGGTACTGTTATTATCCCCATCTTTTTTTTTTTTTTTTTTAAAGATTTTATTTATTTATTTGACAGAGAGAGAAATAGCGAGAGCAGGAACACAAGCAGGGGGAATGGGAGAGGGAGAAGCAGGCTTCTTGCCGAGCAGGGAGCCCGATGTGGGACTCGATCCCAGGACCCTGGGATCATGACCTGAGCCGAAGGCAGACGCTTAACGACTGAGCCACCCAGGCGCCCTATTATCCCCATGTTATAGACGGGAAAAGAGAGGCCCAGGCAGCTTAAGTAAGTTGCCTGAATTCCCACCGGATTAGCCAGGATTTGGACCTAGGCAGTCCATTCCTTCAGCCATCACACCATCCTGTCTCCTGACTGAGACAGGTATACCCCCATTCTTGCAGAAGGCACCGTCTCTGAGGAACATCAGGATCCAGGCAATCACAGGACGAGGGGGGCGGGGAGCATGGGAGTGCACCGAGAGACACCTGCCCTAACGCTTGAAGGACACAGTACGTTTCTTAGAAGAACCAGTGTGGCTGCCTAGGTGGGAGCAGACGGGAAATGGCAGGAGTAGAGGCAGGGACTGCTTTTTCTTATGACTGTCGCCCCCACAAGTCCTTCATTCCCTCATTCCACAACTCTCCTTCTTGGCTTGTACCGTGTGGGCCAGGTGGGCTCTCAGGGCGGGGAGCAAAGCAGACAAAACCTTGCCCTTATGGAGTTCACGTTCCAGGGAGGAGAGAGCGGCAATGAGCAAAACAAATAAAAAATCTCACGTTATTTGGCAAGAAAGGCTGTGGAGAAGGGGGGAGCTGCAGTGTTAGATGGGATGAGTGGGGAGGGGCGCCCTGAGAAGGTGACGTTGGAGGTGCAGGAGTGGGGGCGCGGTGCAAGGTCGGGTCACTCCAGCAGGGCGGGGAGAGGCACAGGTTCTGGGGGTGGGTGGCGTGGACGTGCACTGTGAGAGACATGATCTGACTTGTTTTTGAGGCACCGCTCGGACTCCAAGGAAGAAGTTGCCACAGGGCAGAGACAGAAGTGGGGAGCCATGTGGGCCCAGGGGAACCACGCCAAGATAGGGTGGGGAGCCGAGGTAGGGGAGAAGGCCAGGGGTCCAGCTCTGAGGCTAGGAATTTTGTCTCATTCACCCTTCTCATCCCGGCACTAGGGTAATAAATGGCCAACAAACTTGTTGAATGAGTGAATGAATGGACCGGTGGACAAAGCTGGGAGGGCTAGGAGGCCAAGGCCAGTGGGCCAGGGGCTTGGTAGGGGACTCCTGCTCCCCCAGCTCTGGGTACCCTGGCTGGCTCCTGCCTGTGTCCACACTTGTGTACACGCACAAGCCAACTCCTACCTTCGCCCCTGCAGGGGAGGCCCTCAGACTAGCTGGGCCCTGGGCTTGTCTGGCCTGCGATTCACATGGTTGCCCAGCGGCTTGGATGGAGGAAGAGAAGGTAGGGCATCCTGGCAGGCAGGACTGAGCTGGGCTCATTCTAAAAATACATCGCCGGGCTCTGCCAAAAGCTCTGGGGGCCTCTGTTGAGCTCTTAGGGCTCATCAAAGCCACCCGGAGTTCCTGTCCTATGCCTGGGCTCTGATCAATGGCCCGATAGCCCACAGTTTGGGGACAGGGGAGTGAGACAGGGCAGGAAGGAAAGGACAGCAGGGAGGAGGAGGAGGAGAAGGCTCAGGCTCTGGTTCAGTGAAGGGAGGCTTCTGGGAGAAGGCAGCACTCTTGTTTCCCGCAGGGCAGGGTCGAAGCCGACCTTGAGTGGATTGGAGACCAGGAGGTGGTCCGGATGGCATCCCGGAGCTGGAGCACTGCAGTGTTTGCTTCGGGGCTACGGTGTGTCACCCTGCGGGGGGGCTGCCCAAGCAAGGGGGTGCTCCCTGCCTGAGGTGCCAGGTATCGTGTTGGCCAAGTGCCCAGGCGGAACATGGGGGTTAACACCACCGTGTTTGATCTGGAGTATTCCCTCTTTGCACCCTGGTTCTGCCTCCCTCCTGTCTTTCCTTCTCTGGAATGGGCCTGAAATTTCCAGAAAGAATGCATCTAGTCTTCCAAGAGAAAGGGGCCTGGAGCGTTAGCTCAGGTGCTCTTAACAAGCTGTGTGTTCCTGTGCAAGTTACTTCACCTGTCTGCGCTGCTGTTTCCCTCTCTATAAAATGCCAAGAATAGCACATTCTTCCAAGGCTTCCTGGGAAGAGGGTTCAATGAGATCATGAATGGACAACCTTCAGTACACCATGCCTGGCACGAAGCCGGCACCTAACAAATGCATCCTCCAGGTGAGCCGGCCTGCACCAAGCTGTCCAGATGGGGTAGATCAGGGCTAGGACTTGGACTTTCTCCCCTGTGCCCATGTTCTTCCTACTGTATCTCCATCTCTGTTCGGAAAGAAAGATACTTGGAGCTCCAGGAGATGATCACCATGGCAACCCATCTGCTGCTTCTCATCCGCCGCTGTTGTTTCCTCCAGCTCTGAGCTTTCTGGGTGTCTTACTGCAGAATTCACACGTGTGGGGGGCTGGAGGCCATGGGAGGCTCTGGGGTCTCAGCTCTCACTTGCCTGAGCACTGATAACCCCAAAGCACGGCGAATCCCCCCAGGATTCTATGATAGCAATCCAGCTCCAGCTAAAGTTGAGTCTCCCCCTGAGGCCCCACCAGGATGCAGAGCGATTCCTGCCTATAGCGGAGAACTCACACCTGGAACCCAGAGCTGGGGCAGGCCCAGGAAGCAGCCCAGGGGCCCAGGGGATGAGAGTCAGGGAACGCAGGTCTGGCCTCTGCCATTCCCCCAGGTAGAGCTGTGTGACCTTGGACCAGTCACACCCTTTTCCTGGACCTTCACTTTCTCTCCATCATCCTAACGTAGTAGCAAGACTAGCTTTTTAGAGGAAAAAGATCTGGAATTCTTACTGAGAAGTGATTCTGACAGTTTGGAAGCCCAATCCTTCCCTTTCCCATCCTATGAACACTTGACTTTGTCAGGAAAAATGTGCAAAACTTGGAAGTGAAGCAATGAGGAGACTGTGTATACTTTCATCATTCTCCTGGGGCATCATCCAAGAAGCCCCCAAGGGTCATGTGACCCCCTACGTACTGGGGGCCCAGACATTTTATAAGTATGAGAAATAAGACTAAGTTGTAGGGGTGCCTGGGTGGCTCAGTTGGCTCAGCATCTGCCTTCAGCTCAGGTCATGGTCCCAGGGTCCTGGGATCCAGCCCTGCACCAGGTTCCCTGCTCGGCGGGGAGCCTGCTTCTCCCTTTGCCCCTGCCTGCTGCTCCCCCTGCTTGTGCTCTCTGTCTCTGTCAAATAAATAAAATCTTTTAAAAAAGACACTAAGTTGTAGAAAACAGGTAAGATACAAATGATTTTTATCTAATAGCAGCAATACAAATGATTTCTGACCAGTAGAGATCATCCCAAAGGTTGTAAGTCATGCCCTGTAGGGTATTTGCCAGGTTGGAATCTGACTAGCAGTCTTGTTCCAGCATTCTCTGTGCTTCATGGACCATCCTCAATGAGTCCCCTGAACCAGCTCTGTCATCCGACAGTTTCCTTATGAATGAGTGAAATACAACTTTGACACGTGCTTGCTAGGGTACGATCATTTTTTCTAAACACTTGGATGACTATAATTTGATAGG
Source organism: Mirounga angustirostris (assembly GCF_029215605.1). Lineage (NCBI taxonomy): Eukaryota > Metazoa > Chordata > Mammalia > Carnivora > Phocidae > Mirounga > Mirounga angustirostris. The sequence goes on from NW_026991712.1 coordinate 170,909,461, forward strand.
TCAGTGAACCTCATTTTCCTCTTCTGTAAAATTCAAGAGAGGAATTCAAGGGAATTTAAAGGAGGGGCCGGTACATTTGCTCCCCGGTGCCAGGCATGATGGAGCTCTTTGGATCCATGATTTCATTTAAGCCTCAGAGTAAAATTGCCACCACGGGCATCTGTTGTCCCCATTGAACAGGTGAGCTTAGCAAGCTCCTGAGAGGTGACGTGACTGCCTCAGGGCTACACAGCCAGTGAGTAACAGAGCCTAGATTTGAGCCACTGCATCTCAGGGGCCTAATTCCTGCTTCAGAGGTTTATTATGGAGCTGGATGAAGGAGACAATGCAGGGGAAAGGGTTTGGCCAACTGGACTGGCATGTGCACATGTGAGTAATTACTGTCAGCCAAGGCTACCTTCTAACCAGCCACACCTAGACACACAGCCCAGGGCCTGGGTCCCCCACCCCTGGGAGGTGGGTCTCTGCTTCTTATAGGGTGGGTGTCTCTTAGCTGGAGAAAGCCAGAAGGGGTTGAGGTGAGCAAGCTTCGCTGGGCCGGCCTCTCACAAACAGGACACCATCCCTGCCTGAAACTGCAGGCTGAGCTTTCAGCCCTGCCCCTCCTTTGGGGCCTGTATTCCCAGGACAGGGGTCTTAGGGTGGAAGCTGGAGGATAGCAGGACCGGACAGGCCAAATAAAGGAAATTTCAAACCACAGTCAGAGTCATTCTGTTCCCTCCTCCTATATGTTTCACCTGAATCAGTCCCTCTCTGAAGGCCCCAAAGCCGTGCCCAACCTCTTCAAGTTCCTCGACCCTTCCAGATCGGCCCACACCCAGACTCCTCGACCTCAGCCCTGGGTGCCAAGGAGTTAATCGACAGGCCGGCTAGGCAAGTGTTTACATAGCGGTCAGGCTGCTTGGAACCCCAGGTAATTAACAGTCTGCTTTTCAAAGCCAGGGCTGGATGCGGGGCTCCCTAGGGATGCCACTTGGCAGAGTAAACACAGCTTTCTGTTGGCTCTTTGAGGAGATGCCCAGCAGAGCAGTGGGAGCTGGGGCAGGAGGTAGGCTTCAAGGAGGAGATAAAGGGGGCTCAGTCCTATTTCTCTGGGAGTCTTGGCTCCATCTCCAAAGCCTGGCTCAACCGACATTCCTTAAGACATTATAATTATGGCTGCAATTGGTGGGAGCCCATGCAAGGGCTGGGCCCCTTACAGACCTCGCCTCGTTTAATCCCTGCCACCACCGGAAGAGCTAGGTGCTTGCATCTCTGCTTCCAGATTAGGGAAGGGGGATGCAGAGAGATGAAATCACTTGTCTAGGGTCACCCAGCTAGTGGTGGTAGAGCCAGGACCAAACCATGATCTCTCCGACATCAGACCTGCAGGACTTTATACTTTCCCTTATGGAAGAAAAAACGGTCTGTTGAGTACCTACTATGTGCCAAGCACCGTGTCGGACATTTTATTTCTTTTTTTGAGATTTTATTTATTTATTTATTTGAGAGAGAGAGAAAGAGTGAAAGAGAGAGAGAGAGCAGGGGGATAGTGGCCCTGAGCAGGGAGCCCGATGTGGGGCTCGATCCCAGGACTCTGGGATCATGACCTGAGCCGAAGGCAGATGCTTAACTGACTGAGCCACCCGGGCATGCCGGACACTTTATTTCAATCTCTACTCTGGAAGTATCATTTTCTAGAACGTCTTTACTGTGCCATTAACATCAGAAGAATGAGACAGTACAGTCCATGACTGGAGGAGGAAACACAGGCATGAATCCCAGAAATAAGGACAGGACGGCCCCCTGGCAAGTTGCCTCTTGTAATCCCAACAGCATCCTCATCAGGTCCCTCAGGTCCTGTTGGCCCCACCTCCAAACACACCCTGACACTAGCCTGACTCCCACCCCCTGCCCCCACCCAAGTCCAGGCCGCCATCATTTTGGGTCTGGAGCATTGCGTTGACCTCTGGCGTCTGCTTTGCTCTCGTCTCACTAAAATACTATTTCCTCACGGAAGCCAGAGGATCTTGTTAAAGTGTAAACTCCATCCCTCCTTGGCTGTAACTCTGTATTAACCATATCTTTTAATTTTCTGTACTTTGATGCTATGACATGGAGGGAGTGGGGGGCTTGCTGACCCCCAAGGGACTGCCCCTCCCAAGGCTAGCCGTTCCTGGAGATAATAAACAAGACACTCTTTCTTCTTCTTCTTTTTTTTTTTTTAAAGATTTTATTTATTTGACAGAGAGAGAGAGACAGCGAGAGAGGGAACACAAGCAGGGGGAGTGGGAGAGGGAGAGGGAGAGGGAGAAGCGGGCTTCCCGCAGAGCAGGGAGCCCGACATGCAGGGCTCGATGCGACATGCAGGGCTCGATGCGGGGCTCGATGCCAGGACCCTGGGATCATGACCTGAGTAGAAGGCAAACGCTTAACGACTCTTAATGACTGAGCCACCCAGGCGCCCCTAAACAAGACATTCTTGAGCTCACCTTTCAAATGCAAGCCGATCAGTCCAGAGTCCATACCCCCAGACACCTCCTGGAGGGCTCTCGGGCACAGGGCCACTCTCCCCCTGCACTATTCACCCCAGGGCCAGGTGCTAGACAACTGGGGACTGCCCCTCTCGCTCAGAGCCTGCGGACATTATTCATACTAGCCAATCTTAAACCACCTTCCCCTACTTTATCCATTCCTCCCACAGAAACCACAATAAAGGCTCTTGCCCAGGCTTTCCCCTTGCCCCCTCTGCCTCCTGACAGACCTGATGCTTCCCCATGTGACCCCCTGGAGCATGTCATGGCTCCTTCTCTCGGGATCTGTGAGTTTCACAAACCGTCTTTTCAATCGTAGTTGTCTCCTGATCTGTTGGTCTTGCCATACCTCAATAATAAAACCTTTTTTAAAACAAACTCCCACCCAGTGGTTTGCATCACACAGAGTAAAATCCAGGCTTAGGCTTCCTTCCACGGCCTAGAAGGCCCTGTGTGATCTCACCGCTGCCGACCCCCCCAGGACCTTGTCTCCCGCCCCTCCCTCGGACTCAGTGCACTCCAGCCCCCTGCCTGCTTGCTACTCCTCAGACCCAGCAAAGCCACTTCCCACCTTGGGAACTTTCCTTGGCTCTTCTCTCTGCCTCGAACATTCTTCTTCCAGGGTTCAGCATGGGTTCCCCCATCCAGGGCTCTGTGTACACGTCGCCTTCACGGAGAGGCCCTCTCTGAACTCTTGCCATCACGGAATCATAACAGTCGCGCTTCTAGGGTGTTTTCCACAGGCCAGGCACCATTTCACACATTTCCCATGTGCTCACTCTTTGAATCCTCATGACAAGCCTCTAAGGTAGGTGGTATTATTTCCATTTTGCAAGTGAGGTAACAGGCTCAGAAAGGTTAAGTGACAGGACCCAAGTCTCACAGCTAACAGGCAAGAGGGCTGAGACGAACCCGGCAGCCTATTTCCAGAGTCCACATCCTGAACCACTGCACCTTATTCTCTGGTGCAGAGTCAGTTTGTAATTAGCCATTATTGTTGTCATTGTTGTTAACAGAGGCTGCATTTCACTCTCCAATTTTCTTTTTTTTGTTTTTAAAAATTTATTTATTTATTTGAGAGAGAGGGAGCGTGAGTGTGCGAGGCGGGAGGCGCAGAGGGAGAGAGAGAGAGAAGCAGACTCCCAGCTGAGCGCGGAGCCCAACCTGGGGCTTCATCTCACAACCTTGAAATCATGACCTAAGCTTAAATCAAGGGTTGGACTCTCAGCCGACTGAGCCTCTCCTATTTTCTTTCATGGAATTCAAATTCCTTTAGGCAAATCACTCTGTCCAGTTTGCCACCATCCTTCCCATTCCCCAGCATCTTACAACAATTCGCTTGACTTGCTTGGACCACGAAGTCATTCATGTTTCCAAACCCCCTGCTCTGGGTGTCTCTTACTCATTCGCTCATTCTCTTAACCAACACCCACTGTGCCGGGTGCTGTGCTAGGCCCACAGAGAGGAATAAGATGGCATCCTTGTCCTCGAGGAGCCCATGGCCGTGTGGGGAGGCAGACTTGTCACGGGGATGTCGATGCGTGTCTGGGAAGCACCCAAGAGCACAGGGGGGTTCAACCAGGATCCGCCAGAGGAAGTGACATCTCTGCCGGGTTTTGGAAGACCAGACTGGAAGCAGATGGGAACGGTACCACAGGCACAAATGGAAACAGCCTGAACCACGTGGAGGTGGCTGAGCACATGCATGTCTAGGGACCAGACAGTCTCTTTGTAGGAGAAGGAAGAGTGAATCTGACTTGCTAAAGGAAGCTGACTCAGATCTTGAAGGGCTTCTGGGCTTTTTGGTGAGGATGGTAGGATTAGTCACAGAGGCTGAAAGCAGACCTAGAAGAATTTTGAGCAGGGACTGACGTGGCATTCATTATGTTAGTAAGGGTTCCATCCCTACGCACTCCCATTATCCCAAACCTGCCAAGAACCTGGTACCCACCAGGCCAGCTCATGTTCTGCAGGCTGGCCAGTCTTTACCAGACATTTGATGGGCTTGATGATAACAAGGCTGGGGGCCAGGAAGAAAAGATTGAAAGTGGGAATTCAGGACCTCCTTGGCCTCTGGGCATCCCTGAACTGGCCTAGCCTCCAAGAACCATTTTTGATGAGAGATTCTGGGAAGCAGGCCATTGCCAAGGCCAAGTAAACTCCTGAAGGCATAGAAGGAGCCAGGAAATTGAAAGGGTAATGCCTTCACCAGTTTTCCCCCTCCCAGGTGGGGGTGGGCAAGATGCTCAGCCCCTTCCTTCGCAGGAAACCCCCTCAGCCTGGCCTCCTTCCTCTGGGCTCCATAGTCCCCGAGCCTCTCAGTTGGCACTCTAGGGACTGCCTTGGGGGTTGTCCCCTTAGCTGCAGAGTTAGGTCTGACAGAGGGGAAATGTCGGAACCACCTCAGAGACCCCAATGCCTCCCCATTCCCTCCAGCCAGGTACCAGGTAGAGTAGCAGAAGAGCTAGATCTGGGTTTTGGTCCTGGCTTTGCCAGTCATTAACTGTAAGACTTTGGGTAAATCACCCAGCCTCTGTGAACCCTGTCTCCTGACCTGCAAACTGAGAACGGCCCTACTGACCTCTCAGAATTATCGTATCAGTGGAATGAGATCGGGTGTGCCAAGCACTGGGCATAGACGTGATTCTTGTCAGTGCTGGGCACTTGCAGCTGGAGTTCATCAGGTGGAGGGCGCAGGGATGGGTGAAGGTAGACATTAGATGGACCACCGTGGGTGGCTGAGACAGGGGACACAGCACTTGCCAAGGCATGGAGGGTGGCAGGGCATGGCCAGATTGGAGAATGTGATATCCCCAAGCAGTTTGCTTTGCCGGGAGCAAGAGGTGGCTGAAAATGAGGAGACGACAGGAGCAGGGAAGGTCAGGACGGGAAGGGTGCGGGGTGGGCCTAAAGGGGCTTGGGCTCCATCTTCAGGCTCACTGTCCCCTCGCATAGTGTTTAAGACTGTGGAATGTGATCCATGTGAACCTGAATTCAAATTCCAGTTCTGCCACTTGGTTGGGCAGCCTTGGGCGAATCACTCAGGCTCTGTCTTAGCTTAAGTCCCCTCCAAATCAGGCCCTGGGACTTAGGTGCTTGTAGTCTATTTGGGAGGTGATTTCAAGAAGCAGAAGTAAAGGCATGGAGGCAGTGAGTCGGGGAGAGGAGCTAATCCTGGCAGGGCCCATTTGTGGGAGGCTTGCTGCCATCAGCCCCTGGGTTCAGTCCCCCTGGGGACTCTCTGAGAGACAGTGTAAAATGCACCTCAAAATCATCTTGGCTCAGGATGGGGAGGCACCCACTTCCTTGATGGCTGAAGGTTGCCCTTGGGGTGTGACACCCTCTCGCCCTTCCTGGTTCATAGATCCCCAAGAAAGCCCTTGGGGCAACGAAGCAGGCAGAAGGAGGAGCTTGAGTGGATGGGCCCTCAGCGTGCTGGCAGGGGACCTCAGAGAAGGGATGAGGGGAAAAGAGGCAGGTATCAACGCTCCTGTTACATTTTTGAGCCTCTTTTTTTTTGTCTGAAAAACAAAGACTATGACATACTTCCCAGGGGGATTAGATGAAGTAAAGTATTTGAAAGTTGCTAACGACACGTCTGGACATAGTAGACAGTCGAGAAACGGTGGGTGTATGGTTGGGCTCCCCACAAATGCCAGCTCGTCATAGAATCCTTCCCAGACCACTGTTCTCCACCAAAGCATCCTGTCTGTTTTCTGTAGAGCGCTTAACATAGCATGTGATTATCTCGGTTACATGTTTGTTTATCTGCCTCTCTCCACTAGAATTAAATCACCGTGTGGGTGGGAAATTAATTTCTCGACTCACCACTTGATCTCCATGTTGAGCATAGTGCCTGGAACATACTAAGGGCTCGGTATTTTTTTTTTTTTTTTAAGATTTTATTATTTATTTGACAGAGACAGAGACAGCAAGAGCAGGAACACAAGCAGGGGGAGTGGGAGAGGGAGAAGCAGGCTTCCTGCTGAGCAGGGAGCCCGAAGTGGGGCTCGATCCCAGGACCCTGGGATCATGACCTGAGCTGAAGGCAGTCGCTTAACCGACTGAGCCACCCAGGCGCCCCCAGGGCTCGATATTTTTTTGAATGAAAGATTCATTATGTTAACAATAATGGAGAAGGACAGTTACTATTCTTGACCTTTATTAAGCATCTGCTCTATTTGTTAACAGGACATTAGACCTAGCTGGATTCATCTGGATTCCAGCGGGGGCCCAATGCTGAAAAGAGTAGGTGTAGCTATATTCAGAGGAGGACCCTTTGACTCCTCTGACAACAGCCCACTAACTTCCAGGCTGTAAGACAAGAAAGAGCTAAGAGTACTCGAGCAGGTTTCAGCCAGGACAAGGGTGTTTGGGGAGAGCTTGTTTGAAGGCAGCGATTCGAAAAGAATGAAGCTACTGCATAATTTTGCCTCTTCCCAAAGTCAGAGTTGTAGAGAGAGTAATGAAGTTTAAACTTTCGAGTCCCTTCAGAGGCCCTGGAAGGGGATCTAGCAATGTGTTCACATGGCCACATGTTTTACAAAGCTCGAAAAAGTAAGATATCGAAAATTCTTTTTTTTTATAAAGATTTTATTTATTTATTCATGAGAGACAGAGAGAGAGAGAGAAAGAGGCAGAGGGAGAAGCAGGCTCCCAAGGAGCAGGGAGCCCGATGCGGGACTCGATCCCAGGACCCTGGGATCATGACCTGAGCCGAAGGCAGACGCTTAACCATCTGAGCCACCCAGGCGCCCGAAAATTCTTTTTTTTTTTTAAAAGCAGTCTCTCCAAATTGTATAAGCTTCAAGCGTCACTAAACCTGGATCCACCCCTGCCCCCTATCAGATCCAAGCCATTTAAGTAACCAGTGATCCGTGGATAAGCTCGCTTGATCCTTGCGTCAACTCTATAATGTAGATGCTATTGTTGTCCTTGTTTACAGATGAGCAAACCTAGGCCTAGAGAAGAGTAGCTGCCCAAGATCTCAGTCAGTCAGTGGCAGATCGGGATTTAAATTTCATAGCCAGGGCACTGGGTGGCTCAGTGGGTTAATCATCCAATTCTTGGTTTCGGCTCAGATCATGATCTCAGGGTTGTGAGATCGAGCCCTTTGTTGGGCTCTGTGCTCAGTGGGGAGTCTACTTGAGGATTCTGCCTCTCCCCCTTCTCCCCGCTCTCTCTTTAAAATAAATAAATAAATCTAAAAAAAAAAGGTTCATCGCCTATCTCTGGGGCTCAGACCCTTAACTAAGTGCCTTCCAGTGTTATATATTTATTCTCTTGTCCATTTTCCCTACCAGCCATGAGATCCCCAAGGACACGAAGGCAAGTGATTTCTATACACCCAGAATCCAGCCCAGAGCAGACATTAACATATGTTGGTATATAAGAAAGAAGGAAGCAGCCCCTGATCTCCAGGAGCTGGCCTGGGACTCTCAGTTGAGTTCCTAAGCTGAACAGAAACAATTTCACAGAACATCAACATCAGTGAGGCCACCATGTCCGTGATGGATCAAGATACAAACAGGACCGTGGCGCCTGGGTGGCTCAGTCAGTTAAGTGGCTGCCTTCCGCTCAGGTCATGATCCCAGGGTCCTGGGATTGAGCCCTGCATCCGGCTCCCTGCTCAGTGGGGAGTCTGCTTCTCCCTCTCCCTCTGCTGCTCCCCCTGCTTGTGCTCTCTCTCTCTGTCAAATAAATAAATAAAATCTTAAAAAAAAAAAAAGATGCCAACAGGACCACTCCGTAATCACCTCTGAACATAGACAAAATGAACATTGAACATTGTCCAAGCTACAAAAAACACCAGCCAGCCCCTATCCTGGCTAATAAAAGAGACTATTGCTTCTTACTAATGGCAGCTTTCACCTTAGTGAAATCTTCCCTCCTTCTAGATAAAATTAAGATCCCCAGTCATAGACACATGAAAAAGTGCTTAATATCACTCGGCATCAGGGAAATCCAAATCAAAACCTCAATGAGATACCACCTCACATCAGTCAGAATGGCTAAAAGTAACAAGTCAGGAAATGACAGATGTTGGCGGGGATGCGGAGAAAGGGGAACCCTCCTACACTGTTGGTGGGAATGCAAGCTGGAGCAGCCACTCTGGAAAACAGTATGGAGGTTCCTCAAAAAGTTGAAAATAGAGCTACCATACGATCCAGCAATTGCACTACTGGGTATTTACCCCAAAGATACAAATGTAGGGATCCGAAGGGGTACGTGCACCCCGATGTTTATAGCAGCAATGTCCACAATAGCCAAACTGTGGAAAGAGCCAAGATGTCCATCGACAGATGAATGGATAAAGAAGAAGTGGTGTATATATATACAATGGAATATTATGCAGCCATCAAAAGGAATGGGATCTTGCCATTTGCAATGACGTGGATGGAACTGGAGGGTATTATGTTGAGCGAAATAAGTCAAAAAGAGAAAGACATGTATCATATGACCTCACTGATATGAGGAATTCTTAATCGCAGGAAACAAACTGAGGGTTGCTGGAGTGGGGGGTGGGGTGGGAGGGATGGGGTGACTGGGTGATAGACACTGGGGAGGGTATGTGCTCTGGTAAGCGCTGTGAACTGTGCAAGACTGTTGAATCTCAGATCTGTACCTCTGAAACAAATAATGCAATATATGTTAAGAAAAAAAAAAGAAGAAGGTAGCAGGAGGGGAAGAATGAAGCAGGGGAAATCGGAGGGGTAAACGAACCATGTGAGACGATGGACTCTGAAAAACAAACTGAGGGTTCTAGAGGGGAGGGGGGTGGGAGGATGGGTTAGCCTGGTAATGGGTATTGAGGAGGGCACATTCTGCATGGAGCACTGGGTGTTATGCACAAAAAATGAATCATGGAACACTAAAAAAAAAAAAAAAAAAAAAATCCCCAGTCATAGAATTACCCCTACTTCTGGATAGCATCCAATCCAGAGCAAAGCCCTGCTTCCTTCAACCCTCCCTGAGATCATCTAACAAAGCCCCAATTCTAGTCTTTTCTGATACCCTCTTTCTGAGATGGCCCACAGTTCCTGATCATGTCTGCTCTCCCTCACTGCAATGAGTATCCAATTTATTCAATTACAGCTCTGTTTCTGGTGGTCTTTTACTGCAGGGCATTTACACAGGTATCACCCATTGATGGGTCGTTGAGCATGAAACGTCACTGTCAAAAGTTACAAAGTGTTGCTCACTCAAAACTAATTGATGATGATAGAAAAATCGTGGCTCCCTCTGGGGGATGAGTGGTTATAAACAGGGAAGGTACACGAGGCAACCTTTCAGAGTATTAGAAATGTTCCACATTTCAGACTAAGTGATGATTACATCTATTTTTTTTTTTTTTTACAGATTTATTTATTTTAGAGAGAGAGTTTGGGGGCAAGGAAGGGCAGGGGGAGAAGGAGAGAGAGAATCTTGAGCAGACTCCCCACTGAGTGCGGATTCCCGACTCTACTCAGGGGCTCAATCCCAGGAGCCTGAGATCATGACCCAAGCCAAAACCAAGAGCTGGATGCTCAACCAACTGAGCCACTCAGGTGCCCCTATTTATTTATTTGAGAGTGAGAGAGAGCGAGAAAGCGAGTGAGCTCATGTGCACGTGAGGGGGGAAGGGGCAGAGAGGAACAAGCAGACTCTGAGCTGAGTGCAGAGCTCGACTTGAGGCTCAATCTCATGACCCTGAGATCACGACCTCAGCCAAAACCAAGAATCCGACGCCCAACTGACTGCGCCACCCAGGTGCCCCAACCTACATCAAATATCTAAAAAAAAAAAAAAGATTAAGCTGTGTCCACTTACTAGTAGTGCACTTTACACACTCTATTGTATATATATTATAGTTTGATTTTAAAAAGTGTTGTCCAACAACTTTGACAGGTAGTGGAGAGAGCAGTAGATCCAAACTGGTCACTTAAATATCAATTTAGTAACTTAGCAACAAGGAGAAGGCTGGAGTGGGATAGTAGCCAACTGGAAGGGAACCTTGGGCTGTTGGAGGACAGGATCTATGATGAAAGCCTGGAAAATCAACTGCTTGCTAAAAGCTTAAAACATTTGGGTTGTTTATCCCAAAAAAGACTAGATTGGAAGACAATGCAATTGAACTCGAGCATTCTATTTTGCAACAGGAGTTTGGGCCCAAGACGGATCTTCCTAACAGTGACAAAGGAGGTAAAGGAGGCTGTGACGTCCCTGTCCCTGGGAAGTTTAAAGTCCAGTTGCCTAGCAAATACCCCCACCATAGGCTGGACAGAGGAGTGACCCCAGCTGCTCCTTTCATGACTGGGGACTCTCGTTAGTCCTGGGTGTTCTGGGCCAGCTGCAAAGTACCGATCAATTAGTGCCAAAGAGAGCATTCTCGGATGTGTGCTAAGCTTTTTATATTCTGCTGTCACTGCCACTAACCACAGCTTTAATTAAATCTGGGGCTTAATTACCACTGTCTGGTGCTGCCATCACTCTTTCCTGATGACTTTATCGTGGCTCCTGGAAGGATGGTGGGGGTGACAGTGTCAGGAGCAGGGGTGAGCCTAAAGAAGACCCAAACAGGGACTCTGGACCAGCGATCTGAGGGTAGGTGAGACGGGGCTGGGTGGGGATCACCTGTAGGACTCAGCACCTGACCTCAGAGAGCTCGCAATTTCTTGCAGAGTTAAGACCTGCCACCTAGGAGATGGCACAAGGCAGTGTGAGGTAAGCCCCCACATGAGAGGTACACACAAATATCCCAGCAATTGAGAGGGGGCAGAGGTCCTCTGGGACTGGAGGAATCAGGGAAGCTTCACAGGGAGGAGAGCCTAGCTGACTTTTATTTATTTATTTTTAAATTTTATTTATTTATTCATGAGAGACAGAGAGAGAGAGAGGCAGAGGGAGAAGCAGGCTCCCAAGGAGCAGGGAGCCCGATGCGGGACTCGATCCCAGGACCCCGAGATCATGACCTGAGCCGAAGGCAGACGCTTAAGCATCTGAGCCACCCAGGCGCCCAGCCTAGCTGACTTTTAAAGAAAGAACAGGATTAGACAGGCCACCAGGCAGGGCAGCATCTAGTGGAGGAAAGAGCATGAGTAAAGGGTTGGAGGTAACAACAAAAACCCGATACATCTCGAGAATGGCGAGGAGGTGAAGGTAGCTGGAGGCAGAGCAGAAGAGAGGAGATCCCTGTCAGAGTGAGCAACACTTCTGGGGAAGTAGTGGGGGGCCAGGTTGAGGAGGACCTCCAATGCCAAGCTGAGGCAGGGAAGCCAAAGAGATCACGTGAGAGGAAAAGCTGTGTTTTTTTTTTTTCCTTTGCTCCTTTTTGGGCTTCTATTCTTGCTAGACCTGCACCCCCGCCCTACACAAACATGCTTTATCGTATGTATGTCCTCCTTGTAAGGCACAAAGAGTTAATGATATCTTTGGAGTCTTCCAGCACAATAGATAATATCTAAGGAACTCCTGGGCAAAGCCATCATGTGCATATTCCAGACCACTGGCGCTAGACATCTCAACGCCAAGACCAAGGAGTGAGTGACTCCAAGGAGTGAGTGACTTAGGATGGACATCTGGACCCTGACCTTGTTCTGACCAGTTCCTGGATGCCTGAGAGGACACGTGCATCAGACCATGATCATCAATAAATCCCCCAGATCCCAGGCAAAGATAAGACTCATGCTCCTTTCCTTTCTGAGTCTCCCAAATGTTCTGTATCTGCTGTTTCTATATCCTCAATAAACCACTTTCACCTCCTGCTGGATCGAGTTTGATTTCCATCCTGCTTGAAGCCAAGGACCCTCTTGGCTAGTCCTGCAGGACCCCCTTTGGGTCCTCAGACCCCGCTTGCCTGCATCAAAGCGAAAAAGTTGGGACCTCATTCAGTAGGTAATTGGAAGCTGTTGAAAGTTTTTAAATCGCTTGAATGATCCAAATTTCTTACAGAAGCTTACAAGACTCTTGAGGATGTGGCTCTACCTACCTCCTCAGGTGTCTCTCCATTCCATCCCTCACCCTTCTGTGCTCCAGCCTGAATATAAGACATTCTTCACAATCCCTGTACTCCTGGCTGAGTCCTATCCCTCAATTCTCAATTTTAATATCTCTCTAAGATCTCTAAGAAGACTTGCTGACACGGTCCCATTTCCCAGAAGCCTGCGCAGGTGCCCCCTTTCAGGGTTCCCACAACCCCCTTTTTCCCCTCTTAGAGCGCATATCGCTGTGCTGTAATTCTTCATTTGTCGGAATCCTCCGCTAGGTTGTGATTTAATTTGAGGCTAGGGACAGTATCTTGCTCACCACCGTGTCCCTAAGAACCAGCACAGGGGCAGTAAAGTGATGACGGATGGAGGGGCTGGGCTGGAGGCCGGGAGGACCAGTGATCACTCAGGTTCCTCCCCGTTCTCTGTCGGCGAGCTTCTGAAGGACAATGGAAAATCACAAGTGTCAACAGGTATGGGTTGGTAGAAAATGTGCGCTGAACTTGAATGACCAGTTTCATATTCTCACAGAGCGCCGAGTGGGGGTAATCAAAAAAGGCTCAGACCTTCCCCCCAATCCCCGGACCTCCCTGAAAATAAAAAGAAACCACGGCTATTTGTAGGCACGCCCGGGGATTATTTGACGAATGGTGAGGCGGAGGGTTACTAGCCGGAACTCTAAGCAATAGCCCTCCGCCCGAGCCTTGTAATCGTGGCGGCGACGCCTCAGACCACCAGGGGGAGGAATCGCGCCGCATCCCGGGCCTTCGGCGGTTTCATCCAACAATGAAGGGCCGCTTGGAACTCTGGGGATTGTAGTCTTAGGGTCGCAACGCTCCATCTTGCGCGATGCACCTAGGGAATTGTAGTTCCCGGCGAGAGGAGGGGAACGCTTTTAGGCGTCAATGATGAGTTCTGGAAACTACACCTACCAAAGGGCCACGAGCACCGCAGTAGTTTCTGGTTTCCGTGGAGTTGACCTTCTGGGTTACTTCTGAGGGCTCAACTTGACTGGGTAAGTTGGTTTGGAGAAAGCTCTTGTTCTGAACTGAGCTCTCAGCCGACTTTTTCATCCTCCAGCCGGGTTTGGGGGCTGCTCGTCTCATTCCCAGTAACTCCGCATTAATCCTTCATCCTTTTCTGTTTCCTATTCAGACACCTCCAGTATCTACCCGCACCCTTAACACTCCCACTGTCAGCTCGCGCCTGCACTGCCGGCGCCCCTGGACTCCCACCGTGAGCTCTGGTGGTAGAACCCAGCCCCCCACAGCCCCAGCCGCAGCCCACAACGTGACCTCCGCGAAACCTGGGCTTCTTAGGCACCACGCCTCCTGTGGGCTGCTCTCTTCCCTTCACTTTCCGCTGTTTCCTGCTAGTGGAAGAAGGGTCGCCATTCCTTCTTTCCACTCCGTGGAAGAGCCCGGACTCAGCCGACCCGGGGTCTAGTCCACCTCTGCAGCTCACTCGCTGTGTGACCTTGGGCAAATCAAGCAATCTCCCTGGGACTCCGCTCTTCATTTACAAAATGGAGATGGCAGTTGCTCTGTCAGTCTTAAGATGAGGCTCTTTTGCGGAGCCAATAAGCTAATATGTATGAAAGAGCTCTTTTAAACTGTAAAGCCTCCACAAGCGAGAGAGGGTTTTTTTTTTTTTTTTTAAGATTTTTATTTATTTATTTGAGAGAGAGAATGAGAGAGAGCACATGAGAGGGGGGAGGGTCAGAGGGAGAAGCAGACTCCCCGCTGAGCAGGGAGCCCGATGCGGGACTCGATCCAGGGACTCCAGGATCATGACCTGAGCCGAAGGCAGTCGCTTAACCAACTGAGCCACCCAGGCGCCCGAGAGAGGTTATTTTTATTATCATTATTAATGCTCTCGAACACTCATCTTGGGTCCTTTTCTATCTCTGCCCCCTTGTTGCTCAAGCCTGCCCCTTGAGTGCTTGGTGTCTCCATTATCCAAGAGCAGGATATTTCCTCACTTCTTCCAGACTAATGAGCTTTAAGTCTCCAGAGAGCTTTGTCTGAAAGGAAGCCCCCGAGAAGTGCTTCTCTTGGACTCTGTCCTGAAATAGCCAGTGATGAAAAGTGCACACAGCTGGTGAAAGGGTGGTTGGTTTCAGCTCACTGGAAACAGGACCCTGGCAGGAGATAGGACACAGCTGCATGGTAGGCACTGTCCATCTCCTGGTCTCTTGTGGGCCTTTTTAGTACACTCTGACTTTCGCTGCGGTGTTTCAGACTCAAAAAGGCTGGGAGGAAAGAATCCATTTTTTCAAAGGGTTTTTTTTTTTTTTTTTTTTTTAAGATTTTATTTATTTATTTGAGAGAGAGAATGAGATAGAGCATGAGAGGGGGGAGGGTCAGAGGGAGAAGCAGACTCCCCGCTGAGCAGGGAGCCCGATGCGGGACTCGATCCAGGGACTCCAGGATCATGACCTGAGCCGAAGGCAGTCGCTTAACCAACTGAGCCACCCAGGCGCCCGTCAAAGGGGTTTTAATACAGAAAAAATGGAAGAGACCTTGACCCCTTGGCCGGGTATGATGCAATAGCATTATTAATTAATTTCTAACATTTTTGAGCACTTAAAATGTACCAAGCCCTAGACAATATCACTTTTCTTATTTACTTATTTTTTAAAATTTTTATATATTTCCTCATTTAAATTTAACTTTTGAAGTGTCATCATTTTACTTATAAGGAACTTAGGCTCAGAGAGGTCATGCTATAACTATTGTAGTAAGAGCTACCATCTCTCGTTATAGTGCCTTCTACATGTTAGGGGTTTTATATACATTATTTCATTTAATCCTCATCGACAACTTCATGAGTGCTATTATTTCTGTCATATGGTTAAATTCTCAGAGGCTTAGAATTTAAGGAACTTGCTCAAGATCGCAGCCAATTAAGAATTGGAATTCAGACTGTCACCAAAGCCTTTTCTTTTTACACTATACCATATAGTGTTATTTTTGGGTAAAAAAGACAGATTAAAGAATTGAGAGGGTTTAAATCAAAGCCAAGTAAAGGAGCATTTCGTGGGTCCTTACTATATAAGAAAAGCATGAAGGTAGATGGTTGGGCCTACAAAGAAGTATAAACACAGCCTTTATATGGTATGTATATCCAAATAAATGAGGCATAAGTGTGTAAAAATTAAATCAGATTCATTGGATAAGTTAATTATTGAGACCAGTTCTATGCAGGGCACTACATTAAGCCTTGTGACTGGCAGGAACATGCTTCTAGGTGGCCATGGGGATTGAACCAAGTGAAATCATAGTCATTATCATTTCATTACTATAAAATGGTGGGCTGGAACATTGTATACACTTAGTAAATGTTTGTTGCATGGATGCATCTCTGAATAAAAAGTCCTATGTAACATCTGGACCAGAGGTTCTCAGACCTTGCTGGTGAGAAACATGGGAAGCTTTTAAAAACTGACCTCTGGGGGCGCCTGGGTGGCTCAGTCGTTAAGCGTCTGCCTTCGGCTCAGGTCATGATCCCAGGGTCCTGGGATCGAGCCCCGCATCGGGCTCCCTGCACCGCGGGGAAGCCTGCTTCTCCCTCTCCCACTCCCCCTGCTTGTGTTCCCTCTCCGCCTGTGTCTCTCTCTGTCAAATAAATAAATAAAATCTTAAAAAAAAAAAAAAAACTGACCTCTGGGAATGAGGGCCCTAAAATCTATATTTTTGAAAGTTTCCCAGGTGACTGTGACAATAGACTCAGGAGCCTCTGAACTGGGTTCTACTTGGACCACTTGTAGGCAAGTCACTGATTGAAAACTGCTAGAATAGGTAATTATCCAAGAGCTATCCTAAGGCAGCCCATGATTGGTTAGCAGATGAGGGATGGGGACAGTGCTTATAGTTGAGAGGAGGGCAGGTGGAAGGACTTGTTAAAGCACAGAGAACCAGAGATTTCACTGGGCCTTGATGGGTGGGGCAGGCTTGCATGGGTGGAGGGGCTTCTAAACAGGTACCACAGTGAATTGTTTGGATGAGGTGAACAAAAGAAGGTAGAGACACGTGGGCTGATTTCCTTGGAAAATTCTATGGCATTTATTAGAAATGACTCTGGATACTCTGGGTGTGTGTCTCTTAGGCAAAATTGAATTTTCCCATCTCCCCATCTTCCTTGGGCATCAGTTAATGTGAGCCCAGGGAATGCAGATTCATTTTTGTGCATGCCTCATTCTGGCCAATTATAGTTTGTATTTATTTCCAAACTTAAAGATTCTTCCAGAAACTTTCCAGGAGTACTAGAGAGTTCTACTCCCTTCTGTTTAGCCGTTTTTTACCTCCACTCATCTTGATTCCTATCCCAAGCACTGTTCTCTATATGGGGTAAGACTGAAATCTCTTCCCATAAGAAGTTACTATCATCTGGTCACCCAATCCTGAAACCTGACTCATCTTTGGCTCTTCTGTCTCCCTTGCCTCCCCAAATCCACTCATTTGCCAATTCCCATTGTTTCTACTTTTTCACTCGATCAACAAATACTTCCTGAATACTTCATGAGAGCCGTACTACACGAGGTGCTTTAAATGCATTATTTCATTTTATCTCTCGAGCAACCCTACGAGGATGGCTAGTTTCCTATTGTACCCATGAGGAATCAGGTTCAGTGAGGTCAGAGGATCTGCCCAAGGTTAAAGAGCTAGGCAGTAAAGGAGCTAGGCTTAAACATGGCTCCTTCAGACTTAATATCGCCCGTTTCCAGGGTAGATTCCAGCTCCTTAGCCTAGCACTAGAGAGATTGCTGCCCTCCAAATCTCTCACACCTTTCTCTTCTCACATGTGCTTTCTTACCTCTGTGCCTTAGCTCATGCACTTTCTTCTACTTGAAAGTCAACTTTTGCCATCTTCCTCTGCCCTCCGCTGCCAAGCTACAGAAGAAGTGTGCGTCTCAGAACTCCTGCATCTGATCCTCTTATCTGACCCTCTTTTTTGGCAGTTAGAACTTGGAGCTGCTTCATTGTCATGTGCGTGACATGCATCATGCGCCCCTGCCCTAGGTCTTCCATGTGTGTGCCCCCCAGTGGCGAGGGGTCAGGGTTTGAGACTAAGCAGCACATATTCAACTTCACTCTGGCTAATCAGTCCGCTGACTGCATCAGGATCTTAGTTTGTTTCTTTCTCTTTTTCTTTCTTTCTTTCTTTCTTTCTTTCTTTCTTTCTTTCTCTCTCTCTCTCTCTCTCTTTCTCTCTCTCTCTCTTTCTTTCTTTCTTTCTTTCTTTCTTTCTTTCTTTCTTTCTTTCTTTCTTTCTTTCTTTTTTAAGATTTTATTTATTTATTTGAGAAAGAGAGCAAGAGAGCACAAGAAGGAGGAGCAGCAGAGGGAGAGGGAGAAGCAGACTCCCCTCTCCCCGAGCAGGGATCCCGATGTTGAACTCGATCCCAGGACCCCAGGATCATGACCCGAGCCAAAGACAGATGCTTAACGAACTGAGCCACCCTGGCACCCCAAGCTTGGTTTCTTTTTACAAAGAACTGCGTTCTACAACTACAGGGTAGTAGAAAGAAAGTCATTTGTTATATTCCAAAGTTAAATAGAATGATGTTCAGATTATTGGTTATTTGGGGTTTGCCACTGGACCAGACAGTTCAAAGTTGGCAACCAGGAGATCTATGTGTAATAGTAGTTCTGCTTGTGATGTTGTGCAGCTCCCTTGACCTCTGAGGACCTACGTGTAGTGGGGAGGGTGAGAGATGATTCTTCACAAATATGACTCCATATGTTTGATTCTCTCTGCTCTGCCATCCTCCGTGGGTAGCTTCATCCTCGAGGTAGCAAAGCGGCTGCAACATTTCAGGGCTTCCTATCTGCACATCACTCTACCTCAGAAACAGAAAGAACGTTTCCATCTTCAACCATCAAAGTCCTGGGCTTTACTCTGAATGGATCAACTGTGTCATGTGCCCACTCTTCATCTAGAGACTGACCAGGGGACACAAAGGGCTGATCGGTTCAGGTCAATGAAGGCCCAAGTCTAGAAGTTGGGGGGGCACAGTCAGCCCCACCCAAGTCAAAAGGGTACTGCATAGGAGGGCAAGATAGACTGGATATGGAGAAGTTTGGCCATATTCTCCACTGTTAGAGCCACGTTGCCCACGATCAAATTCTGGCTCTGTTAGCTGTATGCCTGACTTTGTCAAGCATCAATTTCCTCATCTCAGCTTTTCAATTAATAATGTATTGAAGCACTTTGTGTAATTCCTGGCAGTCCGTAAGTGGGCCGCTGCTGCTGCTGGGAATGATGAGATTGAAGAGGGATAGAGAGCAATGGCATTGGCCCCAATTTAGGGCGCAGCCAAGTTACAGGAATGTTGGCTAGTTAGGAACACGCACACCTGCCATGTCGAAGGCTCCTGGTTGATCTAGAAGGCTCCTGGTCGATCTGCCACATCATACTTTTCCCCATGTCTGCCCTTTCTTGCTCTTGTGTCCTGTGTAGAAATGTTCTCCTTCCTCTCCCTGTCTCTAAATCTTCCTCATACCTCAAGGCCTAGCCTAAGTGCCACTTTTATAGTAGTTTAGGTCCATGTTTGTGTAGACCTATATCTGAGTCTCCCCCATGAGCAGGATCAATAGGGGTTAAGAGCTTAGGTCTGGATGAGACAGACCTGGTTTTGCTGCCCCGAAGCAGGATAACTTCAGGAAAGTTATTCAACTATTCTGTGCCTTAGTTTCCTCATCTATAAACAGGGTCTTCATAGGACCTTCCTCAGAGAGTTGTGGAGAGAATGAAATGATGTACTGTATGGAAGGAGCTTAGTTCAGTGCTGACACAGAGCAAATAATACATCTTATTATTATTCCTGGCCTCATGAGGATATGGTCTGGGTTACATTCTCTGCAGAGGTTACTGCCACGCTGGGCATGTGGTAGGTGCTGAACACTTTGCAGTGGGTTTTTTTGTTTTGTTTTTTTAAGATTGATTTATTTGAGAGAGAGAGCGTGCGAGGGGAGGGAGAGGAAGAGAATCTCAAGCAGACTCCCTGCTGTGTGTGGAGCCCGACATGGGGCTTGATCTCAGGATCCTGAGACCATGACCTGAGCTGAAACCAAGAGTTGGACCCTCACCTGACTGAGCCACCCGGGCGCCCCCTTGGCAGTGGGTTTTGGGGAGCATGGAAGCTCTCTTTCCCCAACTGTCTTCACCCTGCTCCCAACAACAACAAAGCAGCCCTTAAACCTTGGCAAAGTCAGTGTAGCAAAGCAGATGACGTGGAAGACGGAGCGAGTTCCTGGCAGGGAGATGGGGTGATAAGGAGCTGTGGACACGGGTGACAGATAACACAGAAGCAACAAGAAGCTAAGAGGAAACCAGCAAGAGGCTCTTCTGTGTTCTGCCCTCAGCCATCAAGTTCAGCACTGCCCAGTTCGTTGTTTGTTTCAACTGGTGATCAGATGGGCGTGAACCAGTCCGTGGGCTTCCCACCTGTCACAGGACCCCACCTCGTAGGCTGCGGTGATGTGATGGAGGGCCAGGGTCTCCAGGTAAGTGCCTCCAGCTCCGTCCCTGCACATCCCTCCTGCTGCTTCTGCACCCTGACTTTGCAGTAGCCAGTCTGACGGTGTGATTCTCAGCGGGGGGGAAACTGAGTTACAGCTGGTCTGGATTTGGTGCTAGAGCCCTCAGGTCTGTCTTCCCTGACCACCTTCTTCCTCTTTCCAGGTAGAAACCTCTCAGTAGCCAGAGAGGGGTTGTTTTGCCAGCTAGGAGGAAAGGGGGGCTCGAGCTCCAAGGGTAGCTCTCAATCCCCTGCCCGGTCTTAAGAGCAGATGCCTGATCTGGAAAGGGTTTCCGGTCTCATCCCAATTTGAAGGTGTGCGAGGGGGAGCAGTGGACCATGTGCTGTTAGCCTTTGACTCCCCAGCCTGGGTAGGAAGACCTGCTCCTCCTTTTCCTCCCCTACCTTTATGCGTTTTCCCTCCTGCACTGGTTCTGGACTTTGCCTCCACCAGTTCCTAGGTGCTTCTCTGCTGGCCCTTGGACTCGCCCTGTCCCTTGTGAGAGGCACATACTTCCTGTTAGCCCATCACCTACTCCCGTGTGAAACGAGCATGTGCTGCTTCCTAAGGGCCAGGCGTGAGAACGGGCCCGGGGGACCCCCGGCTGCCACCCCATCCGGCCTGCGGGCTGATGCATTCCCAGGGCTCCTACAGGCCTGGGCACCGGGCCAGATTTAAGTCTCTCTGATCCAAGCGCTGAAAATATTTTGGTGTCCCCCAGATGTCATTTAAAATACAGTCGGCTATTTGAAATAACATAAGCCTACGTGCATGCTCAAAATAAAATTGCTTCTTTCTGGATTTTCTGAATGCAAAATTCAGGTGTATGAATTGAAGCTTAAGTGCCCCATTTCGGTGGCCTGCTTTGCTGGCACCCCACGTACCCACCGGATGTGTTTGTTGGGAAACCTAACCGAGCTTGGGCTTCTTGCTCTGAGCAGTTGCTCTCTTCTTTCCTGTAGGGGAGCTTCTTTCGACTCTTCTACCCCTGCCAAGAGGTGGAGGAGACCATGGAGCAGCCCCTGTGGATTCCCCGCTCTGAGTACTGCACTGGCCTGGCCAGTTACCTGCGCTTTAATAAGCGCTGGGGGGGGTTGCTGTTCAGCTTGGCTGTAGGTAAGTGCTGGCCTCACCCCCAGATGCTTTCCCAGCTTCTTGGTTATGTTCCTGGGAGATCCCTAGGCAGGCACAGTACTGTGTAGCTGGCATCATCCAGCCCTCTTGTAGCGGGGCGTGCATTAGCCAGTGTGGTGTGGAGAGTCGGGAGAGGATTATATACACGAGAGCTTTGGTTACAGCATTAGGTTGTCCCGGATTCGAATCCAGACTTTATCATTGATTCCTCCTTAGCTCTCCTCTCTCCGGGTAAAGTCGCCTTGACTCATCCACTTCCCCCGCAGGCCCCACCATGAGGAACTCTAGCCAACTGTCTTGGCATCTCAAGATGGTTTTCCCCATAGTTCTTCAGTACTTCTTTGCATTTATCTTCCCATTTTCTATCATATTTGTACTTTCTAGGGAAGATAGGGGTAAAGGGAAGGTGATTGATTGTCCTGGGCTGTTCAGGGGCAAAAGGTGCTTCTCCATTGAGGAGGGGCACATGTCCCCACCGATGCCTCTGTCCAGGCTGCCCCTGGGATTACGGCGTTGGGGCAGCCAGAGATTCTATAGCCCCTGTCTCTGTTAGGATCTTGTCGCCTGCCTGTTAGCTGGAATGGCCCCTTTAAGACAAAGGACTCTGGATACCCCCTGATCATCTTCTCGCATGGCATGGGGGCCTTCAGGTAAGAGCTTCCTCCCGCAGACCTTGTCCTAGTCCTTAACTAGTGACAACTGCGGAGAGGGCAGAGAAACAGACATTTCCATCCCCAGCTGTCTTCTCCACCACCTGCTTCATTCCGGAGCGCTGGGTCCACCTCTCCGTGAGGGCTTCCCCAAGCCCCTTTCACTTGGTGGGGTCTTTCCGCGCGGGCTTCACATCCTTCGCTTCTCATGTTCCTGCATTGATAAATAAACCTGATTGATTTTATGTTTGTGTTATATTTAAAAATAAGTAAACATTTATAAATAAAATCAACACTTCTGGTTCTCTTTCCATATAACAGCACAGAAGTATCAGAAGGAGCTTGAGCTTTATAGCCAGAGTCATTCCTTCAGTGTCCGTGGATGGACAGCTCTTCTGTGGCGTGCATGTAGTGGGTGAGGTGGGGCTCACTCCCAGCAGGCCCACAGCTCAGCCTCACCTGGGAGGCTCAGCCACACCGCCTGTGCTCCGTGTGAGCTCGGGACAGCTGTAGAACTCTCTGAGCCTAGATTTCGTCGTCTGTCAGATGGGGATGCTGCGCCCTCCACATGGGTTGTGAGGATTCGGTTAGACTGGCACCTAGTAAATGTGCACACACACAGTGCTCTGTGTTTCTCTGCATAAGGAACACGAGATGGTGAACTGGAAGACTTTGGGACACGCTGCCTGATGTTGTAAGAATTCTGAATTCTTCCTGGGGATCCCGATTTCTCCACCTTGCTGTGTTATACAGCTTAATAACTAGTCCATCTGTTCCTGTTGAACTTTGTGAATATTCTGACTATATGTTCATTACCAACATGTAAGTCTAGTTTATGTCCTAGAGTGTCACACCTCCCAAAGGTGTCTGTTTTTGCCTCCCCACTCCCCAAACCATTGTCCACACTGGAGCCAGGGAGATCTGTTTTTTGTTCTGTTTTTTAAAGATTTACCCATTTATTTGAGAGAGAGAGTGAGCGTGAGCAGGGGGAGAGGGAGAGGAAGAGAGAATCTCTAGCAGACTCCCTGCTGAGTGTGGAGCCTTATGTGGGGCTCGATCCCAGGACCCCGAAATCATGACCTGAGGCCAACCAACTGAGCCACCCAGGGACCCCCAGGGAGATCTGTTTTAAAAGCAAATATGACCTTGTCATTGCAGCACCTAGAACAGTGCCTGGCGGATAGCAGGTGCTCAATAAATATTTATTGAATAAATGAATGAATGTTGCTTCCCTACCTGGTCTTTTTAATAGCCCTTTGAACTTATTTCAGCTCCTTTCATGGTCTTACCTGGATGCAGGTCCCAAAGTCTCCAGCCTTGTTTCTTACTACTTGCCCCATTCCAGCTCTCTAGACAAACTGACCTTCACTTCCATAAAGGCGCTACGTTATTTTCTGCTTCAGAGTTTTTATCTGTGCTGTGCTTTGTGGCTATTCCCTTTGCCTGGAATATTTGCTGTTCTGCTCCTCTCTTCCTCCCATGCCCCCACCCCTTCATCTTTGCCTGGCTAATTCCAAATCACCCTCAAGGTCTTAGTTTGGATGTAACTTTCTTAGAGACACCCATCCTGACCCCTGTATCATATGACGTTTTCCAGTAATGTGCTTTCGTAAGATACCTGTACTTTCCAGTAGTTAACATAATTGAAATGAATGAATTACATGTGTGATTATTCTTTAAGGTCTGTCTTTCCTGCTAGACTGTAAGCTCCATGAAGGCAGAGACCATATCTGTCTTCTATCTCTTCCAGTGCCTAGGACAATACCTGGAAAGTAGTAGTTTCCTAGTGAATATTTTTTAAGCAAATACAAGGGCTATGTTTTGCTAGGTTTTCATTCATTTAGCAAATATCTGTTGAGCACCTGTTCTGTACCAGCGCCATGGCATGAGAAAATGATTCCTGTGGCAAAAAATCAAGGAATTGCATCCAGTAGGGGAGCCCGAACATGGACTCACATAACTGTAGACTGTGGCAGGAGGGTAAATGCAGAGATGAGGCCAGTAAGGCAAGTAGATGGTGTTCCATGTTGCTTTCTTATTCAGTAAATTTAGTACCTGCCATATTCTGGGGCCGTGCTGGGGTTGTGTACTCAGTAGTGAATAAGATAGAGTCCCTGCCTTCAGAAGGACTGTAGTCTAGCAGGAAAAAGAAGTAAGAAACATTCTCTCCTAAGCTCACAGTTATTTTATACAAAGAGCAGGTGAGCACATGACTTTGGAGACTGGTCTTTTTGGTCTAAGAATCTGTGTTGAGACTTTGCACCTCAGTTGACCTGGGTAAGCCAGTTATAAATACTCTTCATTCACCAGCATGAAATTCCAAGCCAGAGGGCAAGGAGGGAAAGGGACGTGGTTTCCTCTTGTTGCATGTGTGGTTAATTCAGGATCTGAAATCCTTCCAGACCTCTGGATTCCCACCCCAGGGAGGAGTATGTGCATTTAAATGTTCCCTGCTTGCAATGTGTTATTGTTCCTTTGGTTTCCACACAGTCCTGTGAGGTAGGTCATGGGGGTGCATATTTTACAGATGACCAAACAGGCTCTGAGAGGCAGACTTGCCCAAGGTTACACAGTCTGAACTAGGAAGGGATCAGAGATCTCTCTGGTTCTTATGCCCAGTTCACTGCCTCCCTCAGAGAAATGAGAGAAGGTGAAAGGAAATTTAATGCCTGTCCTTCCTGACCTTCCTGAATCAGTTAGGATCCGGGCAAGTTGTATTAACAGAAAAACCCCAAACCATAGTGACCTAAGCAGTATGAAATTTATTTCTTGCTCAGATAAAAAAAACGCTAGTGGTAGACAGAGACTTCTTTTATCATCTTGCTCCGCCCCTTGTGCCTTCCATTTCTAAGGCTATCTAATGACCTCAGGGGGCTGCTTTAGGTCCTGCCATTACATCCACATTCCAGGCAATGGGAAGGGAGAACTCTCCTGAAAGCTTTTTATTTTTCCCCCCCCGAAAGTTCTATACAACACAATTGCTTACGTCCCAATGACTAGAGCTGTTCTGTCCTTCCAGCCACATGTGGCTCTTGAACATTACAAATGTGGCTGGTCTAAGCTGAGATGTGCTGAAGTATAAGATACACACTGGATTTCAAAGACTTCATATGGGAAAAAAAGAACTTAATAAAATATTTCATTAATTTGACACTCTTTTAATTTTTTTATTTAATTTCTTTAAAAGATTTTATTTATTTATTTGAGAGAGAGCGAGAGAGAGCACAAAGGGGGCAGGGAGGGAGAAGCAGGCTCCAGCAGGGAGCCCGGCATGGGTGGGGCTTGATCCCAGGACCCTGGGACCACGACCGGAGCCAAAGGCAGACACCCAACTGACTGAGCCACCCAGGCACCCAACATTCTTTTTTTAATGTAATCTCTGTACCCAGTGTCGGTCTCAAACTCATGACCCCAAGATCAAGAGTCAGATGCTCTACGGACTGAGCCAGCCAGGTGCCCCCTAACTCAGACATTTTGATTATATGTTAAAATGATAATGTTTTGGCTCTATTGACTTAAATAAAATATATTATTAAAATTAATTCCACTTTTTTTTTTTTTTTACTTTAAAAAATGTATCTACTAGAGAATTTTAATTACTTATGAGGGCAGCATTATATTTCTATTGCTGGGCTGGAACTTAACCACATAGATAGCCCTGGCTGCAGGGGAGGCTGGGAAATGTCATAACTGATGCCTGTATCTTCAGCTGAAAATCAGATTCTGCTACTAAGGAGGAGAGAAAAATAAGTGTTTAGGCAGTTAACAGTGTCTGCCATATTCCTTTTTTTTTCTGGGAAGTTGGAGGACAGACAAATTCACATGCTAAATCACAGGTGCATATTTGCATATTACAGAAATAGCCAGAGTGCCTGTCTCCAAGGATCTGGCCAACTAATTTGGGAGATATACAATAATATATAGATAATAAAAATGCAATTGTTAATGTACCAATTGTTAATAATAATAATTGATAATAAAAATGTAAATGTTAATGTATTGGGGGTAGGTGGAGGAGATGGATGAGTCAAGGTTCTTGTGGGGTTGAAAACACCATGGATCGATTTACACATGCTTCTTGGAGCCTTGGTGAGACGAATGGTCTGCTGACCAGAGAAAGCACCTTGAGGAGGAAGGGCTGCTACAGATGAAACTTCCTCCATTCAATCTTTTGAGATGGTCACTAGCAGAGCGTGGTTGGAATGGGAGCTGCAGGGGGGCAATTCTTTTGACTACTTCTCTCTGTTCCTTCCTGCATCTCTAGGACACTGTATTCAGCCTTCTGCATGGAGCTGGCCTCCCATGGTTTTGTGGTTGCTGTCCTGGAACACAGGTGAGGGGGTGACGGCCATAACAAACTCTTGGATGGGTTGCTGCCAGTGGGCTAGGATATAGGCTAGTCCTTTATTGATAAATTATTTTTAACCTTCACAACGACCATGCAAGGCAGGTATTCTACTCATTTTCAAGGTGAGGAAACCAAAGTTCAAAGGTTCACTTGCTAGAAGTGATACAGCCGAGTTGGGGTAAACCCAAGTCGGTCTTCAAAATCCGTGTTTTTTATACTCTCTTATGTGTGCCCCTGGATCTTTCTCCCTGCTAGCCAAAAGATGATCCAGTGTTTTGGTGGGAATGGAGGATTTAGTAAAGGGGAGAAATAAGCTCAAGGGTATCCTCTAGTTTCTCCGGCGGCATGTGTATTTCAGGGACGGGTCCGCCGCGACCACCTGTTTCTGCAAGCAGGCCCCAGGGGAGAGCCAGCTGACTCATGAGCCACTGGAGGAGGAATGGCTCCCTCACCATCAGATTGAAGAAGGGGAGAAGGAATTCCATGTCCGGAATTGCCAGGTAGGCTTGTGCCAGTTGGGGAGGGAGAGTTAATAAGCCCGTCCTCCTGATACTACGGTCACTAAGAAGACTTTGAACTAGGCTTCTGTCCTGAAATCTCACTCATAGTGGGTCTGAGCTTGTCACAGCAGAGAAATGGGGTATTAGTCAACACTCTTAACAATTGCAGGTGACAGAAACTCAATTTAATCTTGGTAGGCAAAACGGAGAATTGCCTGGCATATAGAGGCTGAGTTTAAGAGGGGCAGGGCCACGGAAGCCAGACTCAAATACCATCAAGACATTTTTTCTCTGTCGGTCTCTGCTGGTTGGTCTTATCTGCAAACTGGCTTACCTTACAAGGTTAGATGGACTGAGTTTGCACGTGTTTGGCCTCACCACCTGAGATTATAGGGCTGTTTGGGTGGTCGTCCCCCAGTTGTCACACCTGCCTCAAGCTATGAAAAATCCTGGAAGGAGGCTCCTGGGCCCGGGAGAAGTATCCAAATGGGAAATTTTCATCAGAACTAGGTCAATAGATTTGAGGGGGTCACAGTCCTCAAAAGTCAGGGGTAATGGGCTAAGTGGGGGCAGGTAAATGCTAGGCAGACAAAAACAATAGATGTATGCTATGAATAGGCAAGTAGAGTCCAGTACTGGGTTGGTTAAAAAAAACACTCTTCTTTCTTTTGTGTTCAAGGCTTTCATATATGTTGTCTTATTGGGTCCTCCTGCCCGTGCCCCCCCCCAACAATGGGGAGGTGGGTAGAGTCTGAATAGCAGTGCTGACCCCAGTGGACTGTTAGGTGGCGCTTATGTGAGCTGCTAGGAGGTTGCCGAGCCTTTCTCAGGATATGGAGCCCCCAGTGCTTGCTGAGATCCAGGTGGCCACACTCTCCCTACGTCCTCCCTTGGCTCTGTTGGAGAGTGATGTTCTTGCTGGACAGTTGTGCTGTCTTCCAGCCCCAACCGTGACTGTCTCTGTTGCAGGTACATCAGAGGGTAAGCGAGTGTACACGGGTGTTGAGGATCCTGCAAGAGGTCACTGCTGGGCAGATCGTCCTTAACATCTTGCCTGATGGGTTGGATCTGATGACCTTGAAGGTACGGCAATAATTGGTATGACCTGGAGCTCATGTATTCATCAGGACTTTTGGGGTTACAAATAACAGAAACCTAACTTATTCGCTTAAACCAAAAGAGAATTTATTGACTCAAGTAAGTGAGGAAGTCCAAAAGCAGACTGGCTTTAGGCTAGCATAGCGAGATCCAGGGTCTCAGACATTGTCATCAAAGCTCTGGCACTCTCTCTTCCTTCTCCTGGCTCGGTTCCACTCTGTGTGTGTGGGCTTCATTCTCACCGTTCTCTCTCCATTAGGCAGGAAAGATGGTTGCTGGCAGCCCAAGCCTATATTTCAACACAGCTCCAAATTTAAAAGGAAAAGAGATTCTCTTGGCTTCCACTATTCTGGGAAGGCGGTGGCCCTGCTTGGGTTACATGTCCCTTCCAGACCAGGCACTGTACCAGAGGGACAGGGTATTCTGATTGGCCTGCCTACATTATACACCCACTTCTGGGTCAGGGGATCCTAAGCACCAGGATTGGCATCCCTACGGGGCCACATGGATAAGGGAAAAATGGTTAATTCCCCAAAGGAAGGTCTGTTGAGCAACAAACAACCTGTGTCTACAGAAGGCTAATTCCTTCCTTTGAGGGAATCCCAAAAATCTTCCTGGGAGGATAGAAACTGTCCCAGCTATGGAATTTGGTACCTATGCAGATAACATTCCCAACCCCCCCGATCTTTCCCACCTAATTGCAAAAGTAGCTCAGACTCTATTTTTTTTTTTTTTTAAGATTTTATTTATTTGCGAGAGAGAGAATGAGATACAGAGAGCATGAGAGGGAGGAGGGTCAGAGGGAGAAGGAGACTCCCTGCTGAGCAGGGAGCCCGACATGGGACTCGATCCCGGGAGTCCGGGATCATGACCTGAGCCGAAGGCAGTCGCTTAACCAACTGAGCTACCCAGGTGCCCCTAGCTCAGACTCTATTTAGAGAACCAAGAAATCACACAAAAGCATGAAGAAAAAGTATTTTTTTACATGTTGACGTTCATCTTTTCAGTTACTCTAAAATGCGTAACACGTGTATACATTTTTAAAAACAATAATGTTATCATTTAATACAGGCTGTTTTGTGGCCTTTTTTTTTTTCACTTAGCGTAAGTCTGAATGTCTTCTTATACCAGTTAATATTTTTCTATGGCATGATTTTTTTTTTTAAAGATTTTATTTATTTGAGAGAGAGAATGAGAGAGGAAGAGAGAACACATGAAGGGGGGGAGGGTCAGAGGGAGAAGCAGACTCCTTGCTGAGCAGGGAGACTATGGCATGATTTTTTTTTTTTTTAAAGATTTTATTTATTTATTTGAGAGAGAGAGAATGAGAGAGAGAGAACACATGAGAGGGGATAGGGTCAGAGGACCAAGCAGACTCCCTGCCGAGCAGGGAGCCCGATGCGGGACTCGATCCCGGGACTCCAGGATCATGACCTGAGCCGAAGGCAGTCACTTAACCAACTGAGCCACCCAGGCGCCCTATGGCATGATTTTTAATAGCCATGTGTATTCCATTGCATGAATGAGAATGGTGTGTGTTTATATGTATATAAATACGTATATATAAATATGTATAAAATAACAATTACTGCTGTATGAGTACTTACTATGATAAGAGCCCCTCACACAAACTTATGCAGCAAGCATTATTAGCTCTTTACAAAGAAAGAAACCAAGGATCAAAGAGGCTACACATAGCCAAGTAAGTGGTAGAGTCAGACTTCATACTGGGGCTTTTTGATCCCAAAGCCTGTGCTGTGTGCCCCAAAACCTTGTTAGGAAATGCCTTGTAAAGGCTCTGGTCAAGTCAAGGCCATCCAGGGCACAGTGTCCACCTGGACGGTCAGCTGGAAAGGCAGACATCTGAAACACTTTTCCAACGATGTGATGTGTGCCGCCAGCCCCCAGCAGACAGGCAGGGTCCCAGGCACTGAAGTGCAGGGCTGCGTGCCTTTGAGCCTAAGACAGGCAAGAGTTGAGTTGGATTATTATGATTTGGAGAAATACAGAATAAAAACAGCTAAGAATGGGCGCCTGGGTGGCTCAGTCAGTTAAGCGACTGCCTTCGGCTCAGGTCATGATCCTGGAGTCCCGGGATCGAGTCCCGCATCGGGCTCCCTGCTCGGCGGGGAGTCTGCTTCTCCCTCTGACCCTCCCCCACCTCATGCTCTCTCTCTCAAATAAATAAATAAAATCTTAAAAAACAACAACAACAAAAAAAACCCAGCTAAGAACATTTTCATCTAGCAAATAAGCTCTGAAAATTGATTACTCACTCTTGTTGGCAAAGCTGTGGGGAAGCTGCTGTGTTGCCCATGAGAGTACAGATTGCACCACGCAGGGCAGTTTGGCAATAGCTGTCAGCAGTAAAATGTGCATATTCTTTGACCAGCAATGTCCAGTTCTGGGAATTTATTCTATAATCTGCACATGCAACATGGTACATGTACAAGGTATTCATTCCACCATTGTTTGTAATAGCAAAAGATTGGTAGTATCCTAAGTGTTCTCTAGTAAGGGAAGTGGTTTAATAGATTACAGGACAATGGATGTATTAGTTTTGGTAATGCTAATTGCTGTAACTCTTAAGTCCCAGATCTCAGTAGCTTAACACAATAGAAATTTACTTCTCTCCCATGCAAAGTTGCAAGTGGGGCTCCTCTTGCAAAGGGTGACTCAGGGATCCAGGCTCCTTTCAGCTTATAGCTCAACCCTCTTCCATTTGTGAATCCCAACTCCACTGTGTGCACTAAACCAAGAGTGGGGAAGGGCGTGGAGGTTTGAACGAAACACTCTTTATGGGCCAGGCCTGGAAGTAGAGAGATAGCTTTCACACTCCTTCTGTTGGCTAGCACTCAGGCCCAAGGCCACATCCAACTGCTGGGAAACAGTCTAGCTGTATGTCCGGGAAGAAGAGAGACAGATTTGGTGATCAGCCAGCCGCCTACATCATGGGAAAACCAGATGTAGCTTTAAAAAGATAAGGAAGGTCTTTATGTAACTAATACTATTATGCACAAAGGTAAGTTTTGTGTAAAAAGTGGGGATATACAGATTCACATTTACCTATGTGCGCATAAGTAAGCTCTCCAAAGACACTGAAGAAACTGGCCCCTTCTGGGGGTAGGTGTTGGGCAGCTGTGTGGAAAGGGAATGTGGTACGTGGGTGACTTCACTATGTGCTCCTGATTTTCGGCATATATAAATATATTAACCTATCAAAAAAAAGCTGAAGCGGCCATCAACCAAGTTGTTGGTCTGAAGGTACTAAGCAAAGGGAGAGGATTTAGGTACATAGCCTCAGGGTGGAAACTGGGGGGAGTAGAGGAGAGCAGGGGTTCAGGGCAGAGGCTGGGCCGCAAAGACTAGAGAGGTTTCCCAAGCCCCTCGGAAGGCGGCTGCAGTGGCTTTTTATAGAACCATGCCCTGCAGGCTTCTGGGGACAACTCGAAATAGATTCTTGCAGAGCATGGAAGAGCAAGCAGACTCACTCTGCTGGATCAAAGTCAGGACAGATATCCAGGGGCAGTTGAAGCTGGGTTTGTTTCTGCACGAGCAGGCCTTGCTTCAGAGGGAAGTGGAGGCAGCAGGAGCTTTCCATTTTGTCCTCAACTTGGCGCCTTGTCACCCTTTGGACCAGCTGTAAGGCAGCGATCTAGGGGTTGGAGACAGTTCTTGTTCCTAACGTGCCCTTACACGGATGCATCTATGTGGAATCACATCACTTATGCCCAATCATTTACTCATGTATATTTGGATGTCTCCCCTGGTCCAGGTATTACAGGTGGTATGATTATAAAAACAGAGATGAAACTGACTACAGAATGTTGTTCGGCCTGGGAATTGCGTGACTGGCCGCTCTATGGTGAGCAAGAGGTTCTTACCGTGCAGGCGGGAGCTCACCCCCTGTATGGTGCTTCTGCCTCATTGTCTCACTCTTTGCCTCTTGCCTCTGAAGAATTCCTGAAAAAGCAGCCCCACTTTTCTGATTTGGTTCAGTTCTCTGCTTTCAGGGCAGCATCAACATGAGCCGCGTAGCTGTGATGGGACATTCATTTGGCGGGGCCACGGCGGTCTTGGCTTTGGCCAAGGAGACCCAGTTTCGGTGAGTGTCCCATCGATGTTCTGTGAGCTCCGTGCACCATTCATTCATTCAGCAAGTATTTGTCACGCAAGTGTTATGTGCTAGGCACAATGGTTTGGGGGGCTGGGGACTCAGCGGTGAACAAGAAAACGAGGTCTCTGATTTCATGGAATTATGTTATTGTGGGAGGAGACAGACGAGTAAACAAGCTAACAGCCAAATCCCCAGCACTCAGGTGTAGTGAAGAAAATAAACCAAGCTGGTATGCCGGAGTAATTGGAGGCGTCCTTCAGAAAGTGACATGAGCCAAGACTTAAAAAGAAGCCAACCATATGAAGGTCTAGGGGAAAGATCATTCTAGGCAGAGGGAACAGCTAATGCAAAGGCCCTGAGGCAGAAAGAAGCTTGCCGTGTCAGTGTGGGAAGGGCACAGTGAATGGGGCAAGTGGGTCAAGATAATGATCAGAGAGATAAACGGGCTAGATCACACTGCCTTTGGCCAGAGTAAGCGAGTTTGATTTTATTCCAAGTATGATGGGAAATTATTAAGGGTTTTAAGCAGAGAAAAATCTTTTTTTTTTTTTTTTTTAGTTTTTATTTATTCATTTAACTAATTACTACACCCAATGTGGGGCTCAAACTCACAACTCCAAGATCAAGAGTTGCATACTCTTCTGACTGAGCCAGCTAGACTCGGAGAAGAATCTTATTTACACATTAAAAGATCCCTCAAAGGGGGCGCCTGGGTGGCTTAGTCATTAAGCATCTGCCTCTGGCTCGTCTCCCAGGGTCCTGGGATCGAGCCCCGCATCAGGCTCCCTGCTCTGCGGGAAGCCTGCTTCTCCCTCTCCCACTCCCCCTGCTTGTGTTCCCTCTCTCGCTGTGTCTCTCTCTGTCAAATAAATAAATAAAATCTTAAAAAAAAAAAAAGGATCCCTCAAGGGGGCACTTGGGTGACTCAGTGGATTAAGTGTCCGACTTGATCTCAGCGCAAGTCTTGATCTCAGGGTCGTGAGTTCAAGCCCTGTGTTGGGCTCCACGCTAGGCATGGAGCCTACTTAAAAAAACAAATTAAAAATAAAAAAATAAAAGATCCCTCTGGCTACTGTATGAAGAGTGGATCGTAGCAGGACAAGACTGAAAACCAGGAGGCTGGTTAGAGGAAGGCTGTTTCAGAGTCAAGGTCAGAGGTGAGGGATTGGCATTAGAATGGAGGTGGCAGGATGGAGAGAAACGAATTTGAGTCAGGATATGTTTTAGAATTTGAGTGGGAGATGATTGTCCTTTATTGAGATGGAGAAGACTCGAGGAACTCTGAGTAGGGGAGAGGAGCCAATCTTGGGGCCTTCATTTTGCCCCAGGTGACAGATTACTCCTCGACACTCTGGCCATGTCTTTTTTTTTTTTTTTTTTAAAGATTTTATTTATTTATTCATGAGAGACACAGAGAGAGAGGCAGAGGGAGAAGCAGGCTCCCAAGGAGCAGAGAGCCCGATGCGGGACTCGATCCCAGGACTCTGGGATCATGACCTGAGCCGAAGGCAGACGCCCAACCATCTGAGCCACCCAGGCGCCCTCTGGCCATGTCTTTGAGCTATGCCACCAAGGAGGCTTTTCCTGACCCCTGTGCCATGCACACTGTGGGCTCACATAGCTCCTTGTGCAGTCAGGGCACTAAGCTCCATTTTGTTACCTTGTCTGTTCTGTCTCCCCTTCTAGACTGGCAGCCCCTTAAGAGCAAAAACTATGTCATTTATCTCTGTATCCACAGCACAGGGCTAAGCACATAGTAGGTACTCAATGAATGTTGAATGAATGAAGTGCCTTCTGAGTAACCCAGGTCAGCTGCCTGAGGGTAGACCCAGGAAAAGGTCTGATCCTTGCTGCCAGAGAGTTTAAAATCTAGAAGGATCTGAGGTGCGTGGCTGGCCCATTCAGTAGAGCATCCACCTCTTGATCTCAGGGTCATGAATTCTAGCCCCACGTTGGGCATGGAGCCTACTTTAAAATAAATAAATATAAACAAACAAACAAATAAATAAAATCTGGAAGGATCTTTGGTGACAGGTGAAGGTGATCTCTATCCAGGATCCTAACTGAAGGGTCTGGGCCCTGGTATCCCCTTCCTGGCTTTCTGAGCTTTTGTCCCACCGAAGGGAAGAACCCTGCCCCTCCCCCTCCCCCACCAGCCTAACTATTCTTGCCTGGGTTTCCACATAGCAGTTCCAAATGTCTGGTCCTGTCACAGGTGTGCTGTGGCTCTGGATGCTTGGATGTTTCCTCTGGAACACGACTTTTACCCCAAAGCCCGAGGCCCTGTGTTCTTTATCAATGCTGAGAAATTCCAGACAATGGAGAGTGTCAACTTGATGAAGAAGATATGTGCTCAGCACGAACAGTCCAGGATCATAACTGTCCTGTGAGTAAGCCCCAGGGTCATGATCATGATCCCCAGTGTCCTCTCCATTTGCTACTTAGTTGTGGCTCTCTTAATTTCTTCTAAATTATCCGTAAGTTCTACCCATTAATACAATACTTAAATACTTCCTGAAGTGCAAAGTCTTAATTCCTTTAGGATTTCCTATCTGTCCTCCTCCACTTAGCTCCACTTACAGCAATTCCTTTACTAGTTTATATGACTTGCTGACAGGATTTGCCTGTTGCTTTCTGGAAAAAAGGTATTGCAGGATTGTGAGTTGGAGAGGGAGAGTATGGGTCTGGATGGACTCCAGAGATGTCTAGCCTCATTTGGGAATCTTAGTGAGTCTTTTGAAGAGTGTAAATACAATAGATCCTTGACATTCACAAGATAGACTTTTGGAGACCTTGAATACCTCAGTTCATATATCTTCCATAAACCATATATATTCTGCCCAAGAGAAACCATATTCTCTTCACTTCAGTTGCTAGCACTATCAGTCGGTTTTCTCTCAGGAACCACTTATCACAGAAAGAAAATTTTGAGTGACCTTCAGATCCGTACCGTAGATCGAAAGTGGCACAGAGTTCAGGTGCAGGGCTGAGGGCCCACTGACACATCTTCGACTTGCTTCTGCCCTGCCCTCGGAGCCTAGCAGAGCCTGACTGCACATGCCTCGAGGATCCCAGGTTGTATTTCCGCAAAACAAGTAACTACATGTCACAGGCTCCTGGAATCACTCGGGTAGTTGAAATGCTGAATCCAAAGCGCCGGAATGCTGCGAGTCCCCTTGGTAAACAGTACTTCTTCCTTGCTCCTCTTGAGTAGGCTATCTTCCTTAGGGCCAGCCCTCCCCTTTCCTTTTGGTCTTATGGCAGCAGGGGACTGCTTGACAGTTTCCCCACGCCAGTCAGTTTGAGGATAATGGTGACCTCTGGAGGGAAGGGAGGTGAGAGCAGTTGGGAAGGGGAACCCAAAGGCAATTTAACTCTTAAATTGTATTACTTCTTAAACCGACTGCTGGATACTCACGTATCCATTATATTATTCTTTACACTTTTTCATGTGCCTTAAACAACACATTTTTTTAAAGTCAGGTATTCCGCATGATGTCAACCAAAGTTGAGCGTTTCGATTTCCTTCCCTCATTGAATTGACTAGTAAATATTTAGCTGTGAGTCATAGCCCAAAATGAACCTAGTGAGAATTTCACTTTTGAATTAAATGTATTTGATAGCTAGGAACTTAAATTCTAATCCGGAAACCCTCTTTTATAGGCGTTTGCCCTTACTTTTCTGATTACTTCAATAAAGGCAGGTGATTCCTTTTCCTGTTCACTTTGTGGCACGGTTCTGATGAAGAAGGAGCTGATATGTTTTGTGACTGTTCAGAAGTCACCAGGGAAAAGCCACAGTGCAATAGTTTATATTCACAGCAAAATGGCAGGGATGGCAGGCCTCGCCTCCTTGCCCTGCGCCCGCCCACTCCACCTAACTCACCCTTCCCCGGCACTGTCAGACGTTGTGGCTTCGGGGTTAGGGCAGCTTTGAAGCCAGGCACACCTGTGTTCAAGTCCTAACTCTGTCCCTTCCTGGTTGTGTGACCTTGGGCAGATCATTTCCTCTGATTCCGTCGAAAGGAAAATGCTTCCCTTCCGAGATTGTGATGAAAACTCAGAGATAATGCACATAAAGCCCCTTGCACATGGTAGGTGCTTAGCAAATATTTGTGTGCCCTCGCCTCCAGACCCGTACCAGTTATTTGTTTCTCTTTTCCTCTAGTGGTTCTGTTCATCGGAGTCAAACTGACTTTGCTTTTGTGGCTGGTAACTGGATTGGTAAAATCTTCTCCACTCAAACCCGTGGGAGCTTGGACCCGTATGAAGGTCAGGAGATTATGGTGAGGGCCATGTTGGCCTTCCTGCAGAAGCACCTAGGTAAGGAGAGAACTGGGCTTTGTGGGCAGCCGTGGGGGTCTCTTAGATTTCCCTACCCAGTGGCCTATCCTGACATGTCCCAGGTCAGGAATATATATGGCAAAAGGAAAACCTGAGTGAAGGAGAGAGTTGCACA
Source organism: Mirounga angustirostris (assembly GCF_029215605.1). Lineage (NCBI taxonomy): Eukaryota > Metazoa > Chordata > Mammalia > Carnivora > Phocidae > Mirounga > Mirounga angustirostris. The sequence continues at coordinate 170,945,767 of NW_026991712.1, forward strand.
GAGTTATAGAAAGAACACTTAGCTGTTAAGTTTGGAGACCCTGACTCTGTTTCTTACTACCCAGATGACCTTGGCCTAGTCATTTAACTTCTGAGCCTTGGTTTCCTCACTGTAAATGGCACTTTCACCTCTCTCTTTCCTCCGTGACCTGTGTCCTAACTCATTCTCACTCACCTCATCTGTACTGCAGAGGAGGTTATGATGATAAATGGGCTAAGTTTGTAGAAGTGCTTTAAACAAAACAAAGCATGGAAGGCTTACGACCAGTGTCCTACATCACAGACCAGCTAAATGGCAAGACCTGTAGAGGTCTTTGGCCCAGCCTCCCACCCAGAGGAGATCTTCTCTTCCTTCTTCCCACCACACGGTCAAGCAGCACGGAGAGGGCGCGGCTACGAGGGTCAGCCCTCTCCGCCTCTCCGTTTTATGATGGATATTCTAGTTAGGCTCATTTTGGTTACAAGGACTAGAGATTCCATCATCTACCTTGAGAAAAAAGGAGAGTTTGTTTATGAAAGTGCACCCAGCCACGTGGGAAGTGAAAAGTTACGGGAACCAAGGAAACTTACAGACTGACCTCTCTCTCTCTCTGGTCTCTCTCATGGGCTCAGTCTCTCTGTCTCTTCCTCTCATGACAGCTGTTTCTGTTGCCTCTGGTCTGTATTTTTCTCCCTTTCTACTCTAGTTTTTCTCTTGCTGATAGCATCTACTTGTTCATAGTTACTGGTTCCTCGTAGCTTCGGTTGGCTCGAACCACTCATGGCTTGGTCTTCCTGCCTTGTGGCATCCTTTCCTCTGTGGCTCCCAGTGCTCACTGCCATGTTTTCTTGGATTTCTTCGATCAGATTCGAGAGAGACAACTTGATTCTCCCAGCTCATCTTTTCTTAGCAGCACACTGTAGGCCAATGCCCCCTCCCCAGGCTCGGAGCTATCCTGACCAGATGCCCCTTTCTGAACCAGCCAGAATGGAGGCGGCTACCACTGTGTGCACCAGACTGATCCCTCAGTGGTGTTGTGCATAGTGCAGTGCCCTTCAGAAGGGAGCCAGGCCAGCCCGAGTTTCCAAGGCCACCTCACTCTAGCCTAAGAGCAAGATCTGATCCTTTCTGACTCCTCTCCACTTGCCCTGGTCATCCTCACAAGGGCTGCCCAGAGAAGCCTCAGACCCCTTGCACATGGCAGCTCTTTAGATACTCGAAGTCCCCAGTGGTGTCTTCTCTGCATTTTCTGTTCGGTAAGCTAGATGCCCATGGTACCTGCATCTGTTCCCCGTGCGGCTCCCCACGTTGCAATTCATTATCCCCTTTGGACGCACTTGTTTGTCGGGGTGGTCTTTTAATGTGTGGTGCCCTGACTTGAACGTGACATGCTGGATGTGGTACATACAGCAGGACGGTCACCTCTGTGCTCTGGACGCTAGACATCTAGTTGCATGGCCTGAGTGCATTAACAGTTCCAACAGTTGCCAGACAAATTTGGTGTGGAGTTCAGTTTGCCTTTTTTTTTTTTTTAAAGATTTTATTTATTTATTTATTTGACAGACAGAGAGAGAGAGCACAGATAGGCAGAGCGGCAGGCAGAGGGAGAGGAAGAAGGCTCCCCACTGAGCAGGGAGCCCAATGCAGGGCTTGATCCCAGGACCCTGGGATCATGACCTGAGCCGAAGGCAGATGCTTAACTGATTGAGCCACCCAGGCACCCCTCAGTTTGCTTTTATTTATTTATTTATTTATTTATTTATTTATTTATTTAATTTTTTTTTTTAAAGATTTTATTTTTATTTGACAGAGAGAGACACAGTGAGAGAGGGAACACAAGCAGGGGGAGTGGGAGAGGGAGAAGCAGGCTTCCCGATGAGCAGGGAGCCTGATGCAGGGCTTGATCCCAGGACCCTAGGATCATGACCTGAGCCGGAGGCAGACGCTTAATGACTGAGCCACCCAGGCACCCTCCTTAGTTTGCTTTTAAAACATATTTGTTCTGGGCGCCTGGGTGGGCTCAGTTGGTTGGGTGACTGCCTTCGGCTCAGGTCATGATCCTGGAGTCCCGGGATCGAGTCCCACATCGGGCTCCCTGCTCGGCAGGGAGTCTGCTTCTCCCTCTGACCCTCCTCCCTCTCATGCTCTCTGTCTCTCATTCTCTCTGTCTCAAATAAATAAATAAAATCTTTAAAAAAAACCCAAAAAACAAAAAAACAAAAAAAACATATTTGTTCTGTTATGAATGTATTGACTTTTTTAACCTAAATTTGCATATCTACATGCCTGTTCATTTCAACTTGCTCCTGTGAGCCATTATGCCAGCCTGGGTATAGAGACTGCAGGGTTAATAGAGACTTTAGGGCATCACCCTATCACTTCGTAGGAGAGGAATGGATCCGTGACTCTAGACTTCAGTGGGGACTGACTACATGGTCCTCGGCCCACTTTCCCTGGTAACTGTTAGCATCATGTCATTAGGTAAAGAGCCAAAGATGACAGGGGAGCCCCCCATGGCATGATTGGGCTGCAGTTAGGAGCAATGTCTGTTGAGCTAAAATGCTCATTACTGGAGACCAGCAGAAGAGGAGATGCGAAGGAGAGTCTAAGACTATAGGGAGGTTATCGAGAACTTGCTTTATGCCAGGCCTTCCACTAAGTACTTTAGATTCACCATCATATGTAATCCTGAAGACGACCCTCTCCAGTAGGTACTTTTATTATTAATTCCATTTTATAGATGAAGACATGAAGCTTAGGAAATTTGAGTAATTTGTCCGAGGTTATCTGGTTACTAAGTGGCAAGGCTAGAATGCAGCCTAAATTGTCTGATTCCAAAGCCCCCATACTTAGCTGATACACTGTCCTGCCAGCGACTCTTAATGACCAAGGTATGGACTCAGTCTTGAGGAGACACAGAAAGCAGGCACCTAGCTGGCAGAAGGGACGGGACAGTCAGGAGAGGAGGCTCCCTGGACAAAGTGATGCTTGTCTTTAACAGATGAGTCTGGTTCACCAGGGAAGGGGCAGGGGTCTTCTAAACAGAAGGCACCAAGGCTTGTGTGGTCAGTTTGGGGAAACTGTGTTTAGTGCATCTGGCGCTCAGGATAGTGAACTGGTAGAACATACGGCAGAGAAGTGGGCAGAAGCCAGATGTAGAAGACGCGTAGTTGCTGAAATGAGTGTGGATTTTAGTCCACTGGCAAGGGAATGTCATGATTAGATGTGTGTGCGCGGTCTGGCTACATCATGGAGGACAGGCGATGGGCCTGTCTGAGAGGCTGAGGGCCCCGCTCGAAGGCTGTGGTGTAACCAGGCAAGAAGAGATGAGACAGAGTCTGAAAAGGCAAAGACTCTCCACTTGGGGCAATTAGCTTTGTAAAGGGAGAAAAGCATTTTGGTGGCCACATGTCACACGGGAAACCAAAATGGGTTGCAGTGAGCTGTACCTCTCCCCGCTCCTAAAAATACCTCTGGGAGCACATCTGCCACTGACCCCGGGATATTCTTTCTCTTGGTGCTTCTGTCCTGTGAGCTATAGGCAGCTTTCTGTCTCCCTCTTCCGCTCTCCCTTCTCCTTTCTCTGCAGACCTCTGATACCCTCCCGTCCCCTGTATCTCCGCTGATTAACTTCGCCTCCCACCTCATTGAGAAAATGGAAGTGTAGTCAGTACTTCCTTGAAATCCCAGCGCCTTATCTACCCACCTTTGTGCAGACACTCAGCTCCGCATCTGGTTACCAGCTCCCAGTCAGTCGTCTGTCTAAGGCCAAGCCCTCCACCCGCACACAGCTTCTCTTCTCTTCCGTGGGCTCAAAGTGATTGTGCCAGCAGGTTTTTCCTCTTATTTTCGATCATCAGTTTGCCCCTCTCGACTTGGTTCGTTTCACCCTGAAATTTCTCTTTTTTTTTTTTTTTAAGATTTTGTTTATTTGAGAGAGAGAGTGAGCCAGAGCGAGAGAGGCAGCACAAGCAGGGGCTGGGGCAGAGGGAGAGAGAAGCAGGCCCCCCACTGAGCAGGGAGCCCGATGCAGGGCTCAATCCCAGGACCCCGGGATCATGACCTGAGCTGAAGGCAGACGCTTAACTGACTGAGGCGCCCAGGCACCCCTCACCCTGAAATTTCTCTTAAAAAGTACCTCTCGACCCCACTTTCCCCTCCAGGTTACCACCCCGTTTCCCTGTTCCTCCCAACAGCAAAACTCCCCAAAAGAATGTCCGTCTTTACTCTCTCTGGTTCTTCTCTTAGCATTCTCTCTTAAACCCACTCCAGTCAGGTGTTTGCATCCCAGTTCCCTGGGAGAACTGCTTTTGTCAGTGTGACCGGTGACCCTCACAGCCCTCAATCTGGTGGTGAGTTCTCATTCCTCGTCTGCTGGGGTGCTCAGCAGCTTCTGACAGAGTTGGTGACGCCCTCCTCCATGAAACCCTGTGTTCGCTTCCAGGACACCCCCGCTGTGGGTTTTCTCCTGTCTGGATGTCTGCTCCTCCTCGGTCTGCTTTACTGCTTCCGGGGCTCAGGGCTTGGACCTCTTCTCTCTCCGCATCCCCTGATGTCATCCATCCACTCTCATGGCTGACAACGCCCCATGTCTCCAGTTCGATCTCTCCCGTGAACATCACATTTGTATAACCTGCCACTCAATGTTTCTCTGTCCAGTAGACATCTCCAACAAAACCCGATTTCGATTTACTCAAGCTGACATCTTCTTGTCTCTGCTCGCCTTTCCAATCCCTTAGAAATCCTCTTGGTGGGCGCCTGGGTGGCTCAGTTGTTAAGCGTCTGCCTTCGGCTCAGGTCATGATCCCAGGGTCCTGGGATCGAGTCCCACATCGGGCTCCCTGCTTGGCAGGAAGTCTGCTTCTCCCTCTCCCACTTCCCCTGCTTGTGTTCCTGCTCTCACTATCTCTCTCTCTGTCAAATAAATGAATAAAATCTTTAAAAAAAAAAAAAAAAGAAAGAAATCCTCTTGGCTCTACCTTCCGGCTACATATGGAATCTCGTCCCTTGTCCTCACCCCCATGACTGCCACCCTGTCCAAGTCATCTCTCCCTGCCCTTGCTTCCCCACACGGTCTTTTCTTAATCGAGCAGCCAGAGTGATCCCGACAGAAACTAAGTCCGATCTCTCACGCCCCTGTTCCGAATCCTCCAGTGGCTCCCCATTTCTCTGAGAGTCAAAGCCAACATCCAGTGTCCCGCTGGTCCCATATGATGCGGCCCTCTGTTTTTTCCCATAGTACTTATCACCTTTTCCCATCCTATATAATTTATTGTGTTTATTGTTATCTCTGCCTATTAGATTATGAGCTCTATGAGGATAAGGGTTTCTATTTGTGTTGTGGATGTATTTTTAGCACCAAGAACATACTGGCTCATCATGGGTGTGCTCAATAGTTTTTGAATTAATGAATATGTTAACACTTACTTGATGAGGACCTCTTCCATGCCAGGTTCTTGGCGGGGCACTGGGGATCCAAAGATGGAGAGTGGCCCCTGCTTTCTGTCCCAGCTTTTGTTTGTTTTGAACAAAAGTACCATTTGCCTGTTCAGCTGTGCCCTGCTCCCTCAGCCTGAGGACTTGGACCCTTTTTGACTGTTCTTGCTGTGTTAGACCCATCTGCCTATGACCCCAGGGCCCTCTCTTGAATCCTATCCAGTGTTAGGCTGCCTCATGATGTTGCCATCCTGTTCTCTCCCGCCCTTCACTGAGGTGGCCCTGAATGTGCTTCCACCGGCTGACATGCAAAAGATCTCTTCCTTCCTGCTCAGCAGCTTCCCTGAGCTTAGATGGAGGCTTTCCATATTCTCACTCTTTCTGACCCAGGTTTGAATTCTGTCTCTACCACTTCTCCACTGGAATGACCTTTGGTGAATTGGGTAGCTTTTCTGAGCCTCAGTTTCCTCAGCTGTAAAATAGGGCTAATATAGGACTTAACACATAGGGATATTGTGAGAATTAAATGAAACAGTGTATGTTTGGCACAGTCTCTAGGATGAACTACTCTTCAGTAAATGCTGCCTTCTGTTGCTATTACCCTTGTTGAGTTGTTATGGGGTAAGCAAGTCATGTATGAAGCCCATTTATAAAAGCACTCAGTGAACAGTAGTTACCATTCTGCTGTCACCATCACCACCACCTAACCAGTCCTTTTAGTATCCCTGATGCTCCTCTCCAGGATGACCCACTGAATCCACAGTAGCTATTCTTTGATCTTACCTTACAAAGATTTCCCTAACCTTCCTGTTTTTTCCCCACTCAGAACTGAAAGAGGACTATGACCAGTGGGACAGCCTCATTGAAGGCATCGGACCATCGCTCACCCCAGGGGCCCCACACCATCTGTCCAGCCTGTAGGCACAATCGGTCATTTGTGAAAGGTCACTGAGCTGAGTTCCCATTTGGGGCCTGCCCAGGGACACCCGTAGCCTCCTGTCAAGAAGTGGTTGGCGTGATCCTTCTTCAGATTGAGGATATAATCACGCTGCTGATTGGATAACTGGGTACTTTGATCTTGGACTTGTTGATCTTAATTTCACACTGGGACTTGGATCACTTACTCATTGGCAAACTGACTTTCTGGGAACCGAATGATGGTGTGGGGAACAAGCAGTGGGGTAGAGTTCGGGGGCAGGGGGTTGCTTCAAGCTCCAAGCTGTACAGTATTAACCCAGCAGCCTACTCCCTCCCCTTGGGCCATTGTGGCTTCTGTCATGGAAGAAATGAAGCCAAAGGATGGAGTAAAATTCCCACCTTCAGGACCTCTAGCCCAGCTTAGCCCTATCTCTTCATACCTCTCAGCCTTCTCCCTCCCCAGGGCCACTTGGTAAGTTCTGAGCACTTTAGGTAACTTTCTAGGATATGGACCACCATCAGATTTTCCGTTTATTTTCTTATTGCATGAAACATGGTTAGGACTCAGACCTGTGAGCCCATGGAGGAGGGCAGAAGCATTATCCTCACAGCATAGGTGGAGAAGCTGAGGTCCAGAGTGGTATCACAGAAGCTCTGGATGTCATGGAGGTTTGCCAAAAATGTACCTTGACGAGAATCAACACAAGTTGGTAGAGATAGAGAAGGTAGATTAACACCATTAAATGGCCATTTGAACAGGCCCTTGCGACAGGAGAGAGGCAGTTTGGTTGGTTAGAATTCAGGTGGCCACCCCTGGAGATGTCTAGGAACACTTTGGTCTTGCCTCTTAACCTCAGATATCATGAGTCTCCAACTTGCTCAGAATCAGGGTGCTGTAATTGTTTTCTGGCTCTGAGGCCCTAGCCTCAAATGTATATCAAGATATAGACTGAATTTCCATTCTGTTCCATTTATAATATGAATGATATTAATACTCATGTTTGCCTAATGATATGTTGGAATATTTTCTTTATTTAATCTGCATTAGAGCAAGATGGCGAGCCATCTGGAAGTAACTTTTCCTTCTGTCTTTCTTTGTTCGCTTACCACTTATGCCCATGTGGAAAAAAAAACTTTAAAAGGAAAGGAAATCTTCTTGGAAATCTAACTCAAAGCTGTCTGGGAACATCAACCTGAAACTCTCCTCTCCACTCCTCTAGACTTCATACCTCAGCCCAGGTAGGGGACCCCAAGACAAGGCAGGAGCAAAAGGGAAATGCATCTCTACACAGTAGATCCAAGGTCAGTGCCACCAAAGCAGGCTGGGACCATGTCTCCCATCTCAACAGCTATTCTTTCTAAGACATGAAATATCAGATCCACTGAGACTGTGGACCTTGGGAGGATCTGAAGAATTCCGGTGAGACGGAGTGTAAGGAGAATGTCATTCATTAAAGCACTGGGCTCTAGAATTCTGTATCCTGGTTTTGAGTCCCAACTCTACCACTACTAACTGCGTAAATTTGAGCAAATTGTGTTCTTTTTCCATTCTCAGTTCCCGAATTTCTAAAACGGGGATCTGCATCATGAATCGTTAAGAGGATTAAGCATAAGGATGTGTGACCCAATGATTATTTAAAAGTATGATTCCTACTTTCTCATTATGTGAGATTTTATCTTATAGCTTTTGTTTTCTGGCTTTATTGCTTTGCGGTCAAAGAAAATAACCCCTATGGTCTTCATCCTTCAAGATTTGTTGAAACTTGCTTTTTGGCCCAATGTAAGGTCAGTTTTGTAAATATTCCATATATGATTTAAAAGACTGTATATTTTGAAGTTTTGGGCTTGCCATTTTACTCAGCGGCACATTATGGACTTCCTTCTATGAGTGTGCATACGGTATTTAATAGAGCCTTCAAACCCCCATATGGGGACCAGAGCCCCTCTGCACTTGCAGAACCAGTAGATGCCACTTCCTGTGCCTGGGGCTGGTTCTGCAGATGCTGGGGGCCAGTCCTGGCAGCATTAGCTCATGAGACCCAGCAAATATGTCCAGTGTCTGTGCAGCTATGTTTTGTAAAGAAGGTACTCCGAAACTGGATCCATCTCCTCCTTTCAGTTCATGATCTGGTAATGACTCATTTATCTGGCAACACTGGAGTAGGTAAATCTTTACATAATTGAAAATTATCCTATAAGCCACAAAATATAATATAATATTGACTATTTTGAATGGCAATCTACCAAAAAGATAATGCACCCATTTTCTTAATGTGAGCTGACGTCTAACTTTTTTAGGATGTCTCTATTAAGATAAACTAGATTATGTGGTAGTTAACAGGCAGCCCCCAAAAGTAACAAGTGTGTTTCTTGCCCATGTCCTTGTTCTCTGTTGGTTGGGGAAGCTCTGCCTGGCGTCGTCTTTATCCTTACTTGGGGACCCAGGCCAGCAGAGCTGCCGCTGCTGAAACCGTTCATTGCCAGTTGCCAAGATGGAGCACTCACTAGCTCTTGAAGCTTCTTCCCAGAAGTGCCACCCACTCACTGTTTCCATTCACATTTCATTAGCCACAGCAAGTCATCTGGCCTTACCTAATACCCCACAGCACCCCAGGAGAGCCGACATATCTGCGGGCAGGTCTGAGGTCTGAGCAGCGCTGCCCTCTGGTCTGGAAAGGCGTGGAGAGCTGTTTGCACCGACCCTCTGTGGCCCCAGTGGCTGTCCTCTGAGCTCTCTTGATTGCTCTTCAGAGCTTGTGCTGTCTCCCTTGCAGTCGGGCTGCCAGCCATCACCCTTCATTGCCTTAAATGTGCCACCCCTGGTGGCCCTCCCTGTTCACTTCAAGTTTGTGACTTCTGATCAGCCACCTTATTTACAACTGTCTAAAGTAAAACTAGGTTGGGCACCTGGGTGGCTCAGTCGTTAAGCGTCTGCCTTCGGCTCAGGTCATGATCCCAGGGTCCTGGGATCGAGTCCCATATCGGGCTCCCTGCTCCACGGGAGGCCTGCTTCTCCCTCTCCTACTCCCCCTGCTTGTGTTCCTGCTCTCACTGTGTCTCTCTCTGTCAAATAAATAAATAAAATCTTTAAAGTAAAACTAGGTAGTCGGAGAGGGCTTTAGAGACTCTCCTGGAGTTAAAATGCACTGCTTTTAGCACTGGGACTTTATAATCCTTCCTTTGACTGCTCAGAAGGGATATCACAAGACCTTCAGTCCTTTGTCCTGGTTTTTTGTTTGCTTCCAGGGAATCGAAAGACACCAGCTAAATGGGCCTTTAGATAAGTAAGGTAATTATGCATATTATTTGGCATTTGCTGATATATTACCTTCTAGTGAATCCTTTCCAAAAGCAAAGAAGAGGTCTTGGGTTTCTTTTGCATCTTGTTCCCCATCCCATTCTAGGACTACCCATGGAAGCCTCTTGGTGGTACATGTTAAACCTTCTGTGCATGGGATGGTGCAGGAGGAGGGAAGATTAATAAACACAGACTGGAATGAGATTCCTCATCCCTCCCCCTTCCCGGACTTGTCAGGCTGAGGCCAATCGGATTCTCACTGTGCCCCCAACACAGTCCCCAGATGCCTTTCTCGTGTACGTCCTGACATAGCTGCTTCCTTGCCCATCCTCAGGAGGACTATGAGGCTCTTAAAATGTCAGTCGATGGACTCCAACTCCATGTCTGGGCCTTGTGGGGACCTACATCTGCTCCCCTTTTCTTCTGGGGCACCACTTACCCCTGGGCCTGCAGAGTGACAGAGGGACAGGAGAGGCCGCACTCTGTACTCAGGACCCATCCTCATTAGGAAGCTTACTATGTGTCCTGTCAGAACCACACACAGATGCCAAGTGTCCCCATCCGTTGCCACATGACAAAGGAACGGAGATGGTGATGCTCATAGCCTGTGTTTACTGGGCCCTTCCTGGGAGTCAAGGACTACGCTCAGGGCTTCACACACATCATCTCGCTTGCTTCTCACAGGAACCCCCTGAGCTCAGGTGCTGTTGGCTTCATTTTACGTATAAGGAAACAGCATTAGAGAAGTGACTTGATCAAGAGGTCACAGCAAGAATTTGGCAAAGCTGGCATTTTGGCATCAAAATCCAAGCTAATCACTGAGCCATACTGTTGGATACACATACTTGGTTTTGCACCTTCCTCTGTCTCTTTAAACTCTCAAGATATGAAGAATGTAATTTCATGAGAAATTGAATCAAAAATACCAAACTCCATGGGGTGCCTGGCTGGCTCAGTCAGGGGAGTAGGTGACTCTTGATCTCGGGGTTATAAGTTCAAGCCCCACATTGGGTATAGAGTTCACTTAAGAATAAAATCCTTGGGGCGCCTGGGTGGCTCAGTTGGTTAAGCGACTGCCTTCAGCTCAGGTCATGATCCGGAGTCTCAGGATCGAGTCCCACATCAGGCTCCCTGCTCAGCAGGGAGTCTGCTTCTCCCTCTGATCCTCTTCCCTCTCATGCTCTCTGTCTCTCATTCTCTCTCTCTCAAATAAATAAATAAAATCTTTAAAAAAAAATAAAAATAAAATCCTTAAAAAAAAAAAATCAAACTCCGAAAAAAAAGTCTAACTCCAGCAATTTCTATATGACTTGTATTTAGACTCAGTGACACCCTCAGCATTATTGAGAGATGGGTTGGGGAGGGAAGTGCCCCTTACCAAGGACTGTGGACGCTCTGTTGGTTTGATACATGAGACAAGTAGCTCGGGTTGAGAAGATGGTCTTCGAAATTAGACAGCTCCACCACTATTAGCCCTGTGACTTCACGCTGTTCATGAACTTTGGTTTCCTCATTTGCAAAATAAGAATTCTGATCGTATTTACCTCTTTGAGTTGTTGTAATAATTAGATAAAGTAATGCGTGTAAAGCACTTTGCACAATCTGTACTAAGGGCTTAAGACTAGCTGTGACCTGCACTGTGTTCTTTGGTCCTCCTTACACGCCTGTACGGTCAGATATCACTTTCCCTTCCCTGAGTGGACCCCAGTGGTCCTGGCCTAAGCTCTTACTGCAGCTTGTCTGGTTTCCCAGGTATTTCCCTCACAAGAAGCCTGCTCCCTGCCACCCAACTGCTCTCATTGTGCGAGGGTGGAGCTAGATGAAAAGACAGTTTTTCTTTCTCGTGGCTGTGATTTCCTCACATCAAAACTCAAAACCCACCCCGCAGTTCTAGCCTGGCAGGTTCTCTTCACCACCAGGAAGGGTCTACACTCTTAGGTTCCAGTTTGGGTTTTAATTTCACTCCTGATCATCCAAGCACACATGTCTATGCACCGGGTGTAACCTGGAGGTCCTAAAATGTTGAGTGGGAAACTCAGAGGTCTGTGTAGACGTTGGTCAGAGGGAGGAGGACCTGGGGGGTGGGGAGTGTGTAGTAGAGGCTAGTAGTGATTGTCTGCTGCCTCTGAAGTGGGCATAAAGGGGTTCAAGTGCCCCATGACCACCTCAGGAGAACAGCCCCCAGGCCTGACGAGGGCCTGTGAATGACCTCAGCTCTCCCCCTCACTGCCAGCTCTGATTTCCCACCAGCTCCTCTGTGTCCCCCCACTGCTGGTTTCCAGGTCTTTTGAGGCCAGTCTCATCAGCAGCTCTCACCCCTGGACTCATCTCTTTCCTCCTGCATCCTGCTGCCAAATCTTCCTAAAACACTACTTTTGTATCAAAATGCCAGTCTGGCAAGGTGGTCTGATGGGAAGAGGACCAAACTGCTGGTCTGGAGCCTGGATTTTTTTTTTTTTTTAAGACTTTATTTATTTATTTGACACAGAGAGAGAGATAGTGGGAGAGAGAGCACAAGCAAGGGGAGCGGCAGGCAGAGGGAGAGGGAGAAAGAGGCTCCCCGCCAAGCAGGGAGCCCAACACGGGGCTCGATTCCAGGACCCTGGGATCATGACCTGAGCCGAAGGCAGATGCTTAACCGACTGAGCCACCGAGGTGCTCCATGGAGCCCGGGGTTCTTGTCTCGTCTCTCTGTCATGGTCTCTCTTGCTTGGTGACCTCATGGAGGTACATTTCCTCTTGTGACTTCGGTTTCCCTGTCTACAAATTGGGCTATGGGGTGGTGGTTGTTGAATTGGCTGATCCCTGAGGCCCCTTCGGTTCTGCCATTCTGGGGCTCTGGCCTGGAGTTGTCAGGAATATGCAGGACTTCATTTTCCCTGTAGGATGGCATCTCGCCCCCTCACTCCGTCTGGTCTTGTCCTACCCCTCCTGTCCTCTGCTTCTTGCCACACACTCTTTTTCCCCAGTCCCCCTAATAGGCCCACCCATTCCCCAAACCAACACGCATGCCCTTTCTCACGATGTTTTCTTGCTTGGGGAGCCTCCCAACCTCCTTCCTCTACTTCCAAGTACTGCTAATCCTTTAGGCCCCTTTCGAGTTCTCCTCTTCTCTGAAAGCCTTCTTGATTAGACTCAACTAACATTTGATCTCTTGGCCTCCTGCTCCCCAGGAGCAATACATTCATGCCATAATGGATTACATTATTCCAGGAGCAAGACCCATCTGTTGCACGGGAAAAGCATCCTCCTGTTGACTGACACAGGGGAGCAGGGATCACTGTCCCCACCCCGCTTGTCCCCCTCATCAGCAGGCTTCTTGTTCCCCAGCCAGACTTGGGAACAGCTGGTGTTCGCCTAGCCCTCTGATGGCTCCAGCTGCCCCTGCTTCCCTTTCTTTTGGTTTTCTCAGACCCCAGCTGTGCGGCCCAGGGCAGCTGGAGTGAACAGAGAGAACATGGATGTGGAGTGCCTGAGAGTTAGAAGGAAAGCAAAACTGAGCACAAATCACACCGATATTGAAAACGAGGGAAAGTTTGCCAGCTTAGTTTCCCCATCTTGCTTTCATCTAAAAAAAGAAGCTGCTCAGAAATCCAGTCCTCCTCAGCCCGCGAAGCCAGATGGTCCCTACATGCTCAGCCTGCCAAGTGTGCGTGTATAATTACTCATTTTCATGGTATCACACCCAGGTCTGAAGCCAGACACACTTTTTTGCCATTTGATCTGGAGCCAGTGAACCCTTCTGAGCCTTTCTTTTTCTGTAAAATGGGGTCACTAATGTCTGCCATGCCCACCTCAGGATTGGGAGTGGGGGGAGGGCTTCAGTGTCAGATATAGGAGTGCTTTGTAATTTACAAGGCACGAGACAAATATATATTGCTATTAATAACAAAAGTGCCATATTTTGTTTTTGCCAATGTGCTGCTACATAACGAGCACTGTTTTGTGCCAGGTTCTGTGCTGAGTGTTTCACATACATTGTATCATTTAATCCTAACACATTGTATCATTTAATCCTAACAACATCCCTGCAAGGTAGTGCATGTCCTCCCCATACCAGTGCCCAGGAAAATGAGGTTCAGAAAGCTGTGCTCACGCAGCCACAGTTACCCAGCGTGTGATTAAGCCCTGGAGCCAGGAGTTGAACTTAAGCTGTTGGGTTCCAAAGCCAGTGCTCTTAATTTCTGCTCATTCCTATCTCACAAAAAGAAAGCAGCTCTCTACCCTACGTAGGCGAAAATAACCCATGATTTGCTTTCCAGTAAATGCCCTCAACAGTTGGGTCATACAAAGAGTCATTTTTGTTGACGATCCAACAGAGTCCTGATAGTGCACCTGTGAATGCTTTTCTAGTAGTAGAGATGGGCTGGTTCCAAGAGTCCATCTATCATCTGTCCACCTCACAGAAAGTGAACAGTTGAGAGAACAAACCCATTAGCACTGTACTCTATAAACCATGGAGCCAACCAACTGGCAGAAAAAAATTTTTTAATCTCTGACTTATATATTGTAGATTAGTGATTCTTAGCTCTAGACACACATCTGAATCACTTTGGAACTATATACAAATACAGATGCCCTGGCCGTGTCTCCAGAGACCCAGAGAAGCTGATTCGGAAGGTATAGCGGTGGGCTCCATGGGTGTGTGTGTGTGTGTGTGTGTGTGTGTGTTAAAAGCTCCGGGGGTATTCCTGATACACAGCCTCATTTGAGAACCCCTGTTATGGTTTAACACTACTAGCCTATTTTTCTCTTCTTTATGGAACGAGAGTACTAGCTGAAAATATAGAATCATTACATTTTAGAATTGGAAGAGCCTTTTGGTGCATGAGGAAACCAAAGCTCAGAGAAGTTCAGCAAGTAGTTGGCAGATTTGAATTAAAATCCAGATCTGAAGGTGCTGGGTGGCTTAGTTGGTTAAAGTGTCTGACTCTTGATCTCCGCTCAGGTCTTGATCTCAGGGTTGTGAGTTCAAACCTGTGTTGGGCTCCATCTTGGGCATGGAGCCTACTTTAAAATCAAATCAAATCAAATTCAGATCTGAATTCCAGTCTCGTGCTTTAGATGCATCCATAGATGCCAGGGTTTTGTTGGATTATTAAGAAAATCCTCAGGACCCACGCACCATGACATCTATGGTTTCCGGCAATCATACCTTGGAGTTTTTGTGTAGGGAAGAAGCCTGGGCTAAAAGGTCTGTCAGAGTCAACTCAGATGGCCTTTCTCACATGTGTTCATTTACACTAATGGTTGGCCCTGTCCTCGTGGAACTGAATCTAGAGGGCAAGAAAGGCCAACAGTTAGACTCCATGTCATGATTGCTATAACAGGGGCTGTCCAAGGCCCAAAGTGGTACAGGGTGATTAGTTCAACTTCAGCAGAGGAGAAGAGCTCTCAGAGAGTATCATATACTTGAGCTTGGTATTTGTATTAGTTATCGAGGCATAATAACCCCAAATTTAGCAGTTTAGAACAACAAACATTATCTCACACTTTATGGCTCAGGAATTCTGGAGTGGCTTAGCTGGGTGGTTCTGGCTTAAGATCTCTCTTGAGGTTGCAGTCAGGATGTCAGCTGGGATTACTGTCATCTGAAGACTTGACTAAGACTGGAGGATCCACTTCCAAGCTGGCTCACTCACGTGGCTGTTGGCAGGAGCTCTCCGTGGGGCTGCCGCTTAAGACATGGCAGCTGGCTTCCCCCAAAGCAAGTGATCCAAGAGAGAGTAAGGTGGAAGCTGCGATGTCTGTCATGACCCATCCTTGGAAGTCATATTCCATCGTGTCCACAATATCATACTGTTATTCAGGCCAGGCCTATTCAGTGGGGGAGGGGACTCTACAAGGGTGTCAACACCAGGATGTGGGGATTACTGAGGGTCATCGTGGAGGCTGGCTGCCACAGAATTGAAGATGGAGTTTTCCAGATGGCCAAGGGAGAAGGCCTTCCAAGCACAAGAAATAACATGTAAAGATGCAGAAATATAAATAGCAGGGCATAGCATATTTAGGACATTGTAACCGGTTTGGAGAAAATAGGTGAAAAATGGGGATATAGGGGAGCTTAACTGAAGAAATCAAGGCCTATGTCAAGTGAAGGAGTTAAGCCTTTATCATTTGACAAGGGTTTTCAGATGTTTCCACATATTGGAATCATGTGAGAAGATTTTAAAATTTCCAATGCCAAAGCTACACCCATATCAATTAAATAAGAATCTCTGGGAGTAGACCTGGATATTAGTAGTTTTAAAATTTTCTCAGGTGAGGGGTGCCTGGCTGGCTCAGTTGGTGGAGCATGCGACTCTTGATCTTGAGGTTGTGAGTTCAAGCCCCACATTGGGCATGGAGCCTACTTTAAAAAAAAGTTTCTTAGGTGATTGTAATATGCAGCCAAGGTTGAAAACTAGTGCTGTAGGCCACATGAAGTAACCAGAAAGCTTGAAGCAGGAGAGTTATATGACCAGACTTCCCGTCTCTTCTCAGGGATGAAGAAGTGCAGCTGTACTTTCCCTCTCTGCTCACCTTGAAAGTTACTAGTAGAACCAGAAAGGCCCCTCCTCTGCACTCACCCCTCCCTCGGGTATTCTATGTTTCATCATCTTTACTACCGAAAATGGAGCAGAAGCATCTAAACTTTAGCAGCCCCTAGTAACTTCTCATCATCCTAAATTACCTATTTATAAATTTCCAAACCTAGTGTGGATGCCAACTTTCTTACATTAACATAATCACTCGAGAGTTTTTTTTTTCCCCCACTTCACACTTTCATATATCCATTTGTCTATTTCTGCACAGTCCTCCCATCCAACAGGAGAGTGTAAATTAGGGCCGGGGACTTCTGAGTCAGATGGACCTCTGAATTGGAGTCCTGATGTCATCACTTATTAACGTGTTGGGTGACCGAACCTCTCAGGGCTTCAGCTCACTCATCTGAAAAATGCAATCCTATCTGCTCAGAAGATGCTTGAGGATATTAGATGAGGTCATGCATGTCAAGACCTCTCCTCAGTGCCTGACACATAGCGTGCAATAAATGTTTGTTACCATTCAGCATCCCAAATGACATTTTAATATTCCGTCGCATCAACCACCACCCTTCCGTTTGGGTCTGCTTAGCAGTTCTCCCCATTGCCAGGGTTTTGAGCCACTTTTAGTTGTTTTTAGCTGTATTATTTTACATTTTTTTTTGTATAAATTGGTGGGATTTCTCTTTAGAGTTCTTTCCCTAATATTTTAGACATGGAAATTGAGATCAGAGAGATGAGGTAACTTGCCAAACGAAGGTCTTACTGCCTGTTAGTATCAGAGCCAGGACTAGGGCCAGGTCCCAGATACCCTGAGGCTTACCCTCGTGTTCTTTCTCCCCTGCCACCCAGATTGGAAACTTGAAGAGTGGCTCTTCTTGCCTTCTCTTCTCCAGGCTGAGCAATTCAGATCTCCCAGTGTGCCCTCTGACATGCCCTCTCCCACCCTTTCATCATCCTAGAGGCCCCTCATCAATCCACTATAATTGGAGCTGCAGCCCTGCTAGTCCCCTGGGGGGTGGGAGCAGACGATGACTAATGCTTTGGAGACCTGGACTCCTCTCTTGGCGCCTCTGGATCTCTGTTGGTTGATGTTGTGCAGTCAGATGGGGATGGGGATCCGTCTGACTCATACCCCTCTCTCCTACCTGGAACACTGTCTGATTTCATCAAATCCACCTTCCCAGAACAGTGGAGCTTAAAGGGACCAGAGAGATCATTCTCTAATCCCGTTATTTACAAAAGGAGGAAACAGACTCAGTGATGCAGATTAGTCAGTAGCAGACCTGGGACTAGGACCCAGGCCAGGAGACTCCCAGTGTGGTGGTGGCGAGAGGGCCCTGGAGCCAGGCAGGCCTGGATGTGAGTGAGTCCCAACTGTGTGAACTTGGGCAAGCAAGTTAAGTGATGCCCAATTTCCTCTTCTGTAAAATGGTGATACCCAGCTCAGGGATGTGAGTAAATGAGTAAATGAGTAAGGAGTAAATGAGATAACTAATGTAGAGTATGGAGCACTGTGCTCCATAAATGGTAGGTAGTTGGTAGAGCACAGGGGTTGAGTCTGGGCTTTGAAATCAGAGAACTCTTCAAATCCTAGACACCCACTCATGAGTTGAGCTATGTGATCTTGGACGACTTATTTAACAAGAGCTAATACTTAGTGAATTTACTTGCTCCAGGCATTATGCCAAGCACCTTAGAGAGATTATTTCATATAATGTTCACCACACTTCTATGAGATAGGTGCCATTGGTATCCTGCTTTTACGATTGGGGATACTGAGGCATGCAGCAATTTAATAATTTTACCTCACCATCAGTATTTCTGATTATTCTCTACTTTAAATTCTTTTCTGCCAAGCACACCCACCTTCTTCCTTCAATGCTGTAGAATTTTCTCCTGCTTTTGAGCTTTGGAACAGGCTGTAGTCTCTTCTATCCCGCCTCCCCTCTTCTCTTCATCAGATTCTGTTCCTCCCTTCTGTTCCAGCGTTGCCATGGGCTCTCCTCCTCTGAAAAACCCACCCTCCAAGCCTCACACAAGCTGCTCCAGCATCTTCTCGGCCCTGTCTGCTGCCAGCGCCTGGGATCTACTCCTCAGGGCTGTTAGTTTCTCCTCCCCAGGTCCTCATGCACACTGGTTCCCCCATCACACAAAGGACTCCGTGAAGGACAAGTATCCCTGGCCAGTTCAGTTCAACCAGCATCATACCTACTTGTGTCGCTGCTGGACCAGATGTTGGGCACTGTCCTGACTGTTCAGCCAGGCTGACAGATCACATCCTGCTCACCCCTACTCTATAAAAATGAAACTCAGATTTCACACCCCAAATGTGGAAGTCTGAAAACACGAATGCCAGCAAAAACGCGGAATTGGGGGGGATACTCATTGGGAATATTCATGCCCTTCTGGTGGCACACCAGTCAGTTGGTGCAACCACTTTGGAAATATCTTCCAGAGTGGAAGATGCATATACCCTACGAGCAGCAAGTCTACTCCTAGGCAAACCCAAAGAAACCCTTGCTCACGTGTACAAAAAAACACATACAGAATTGTTCCTTGTGGCACACAAATGTTTCTTCATCACAAAAGTTATTGTTTCCCCAAAAGCTCCAACTAGGGTTTTAAAAAATAATGAAAATGCTGAATTTTTCAAAATCACACTTCTTTTAAAAAGGTTTATTGTGGTAAAATATACATAACATGAAATTTACCCTTTTAATCCCTCTTAAGTGTATGGTTCTGTGGTATTAAGTGCATTCACGTTGCATAATCTAAAAATCCCATGTTTCTTGAGGAGCACAGTTTTAATATCTAGATAGTAGAACATAGTAAGTTAGGAACCACCTGTGTTGTTAACAAAACATTAAATAACCTATGTTTTAATTTATCCTGGCATTTATTTAACTGCCCTTTCTCTTGTCGATGCAAAAGATATGTGCCGTTATTTTGTTGTTGTTGTTGTTCTCGATCCTTGTGATTCTATTTTTTTTCCAACTTTGTATTATGAAAAATTTGAAACATAGAGAAAAGTCAAAATCATAGTACGAGGGACACTTGTAAACACACCACCTGGATTCAATAATTTGAGACTCGTACTCATGTAGTTTATAAAACATTGCCTTCATAGGTCTCTTGGGTTAGTCCTCTGTTTCCTGTATCCCATTCAGGTCCATTTCCTTCTGGGCTTTCTTTTTCCTTTTGCTTGAGTATGCATACTGCTTTGAAAGGTTGTGTGACAGGGAAACTTGGGGTCCTTGTAGGACCTCAGATGTGTATGTTGATTTGGCTGGGGAGTAAATTCTAGGTACAAATTCATTTTTATCCCACAGACCTTTGAAGACCTCACTCCTTTGTCTTCCAGCATGCAGTACTGTTGGTAAGAGCTCTGAAGCCAATCTAAGTCTTGATTCTTTATCTCTGGGAACTCTGGAGGCCAACTTTTATCCTCAAAGGTCAGACACCTCACTAATATGTGCCTAGGTATGTATCTCTTTTTGATTGAAAGACATTTATGAATAAAGGACTTGGTTGATTAGTATAGATAGATAGCTGGTATAGGTTCCTCTGAAGCATGAGAGTTTTTTTCCCACAGGGGATCTCTTTCCTGCGTGGAAGGTCTGACTATGGGCTCTGAGAAGTGGGCAGGGCCTGTCAAAAAGCAAGCCTCCCTTTAGGCAATCTCGGGATCCCCGAAGTTCTTTTTTTTTTTTTTAAAGATTTTATTTATTTATTTGAGAGCGAGCACATGAGAGGGGGGAGGGTCAGAGGGAGAAGCAGACTCCCTGCCGAGCAGGGAGCCCAATGTGGGACTCGATCCTGGGACTCCAGGATCATGACCTGAGCCGAAGGCAGTCGCTTAACCAACTGAGCCACCCAGGCGCCCCCCGAAGTTCTGAAATAAGGAGTGGAACAATATGTTACTGGCCTGTTAGTTGCAATGAACAGAAAATAGGCATGATCCCGCTTAAGCAAAAACAATTTATTGGCTTAGGAAGTTTGAAATAGGGTTGCTGACTATCTGCATGGTGGCAAGATGGCTGTCAGCAGCCCCAGACTCCCATCATCTTTATAGTCCACAATCCCAGAGGAAGATCCTAGAGTGTTCTCTCCTAGGTATCATATTATTAGACCCCGAGGAAGGAGGCTGACTCTGCTTGGGTTCTGTACCTTCCTCTTAGACCAGTCCCTGTGGACAGGAGATAGGTACTAAAGTTGGCCAGGCTTGAGCCATGGCCCACTTCTTTCACCTGGGGCAGGCATGACACTGTGACTGTTTACCAGAACCATATGGGATGGCAGAGGGGCAGGCAGCCCCGCAAAGGGCAGAATTCCAGGCAGGCAGACCGCCCGTACCCTCATAAGGATTCTAGCGTTTTTCGTTCCTGGATGGAGCGGTCTCTTTTTCCCTTCTGAGACCTCTGGCTTTTTCACCTGAGAACCCTCCCTGAGATCTCTCGCTTTGTTTAGAAATCACTTCCAAAGCCTTTAGCAGTTTTGAAAGCGGCCATTCAACCCTGGAATGCATTGGCACAGCACTATTCCTATGAGGACATCTACCCTAAAAACCAAATCATTAAATTTATAACTTTTTTTTTACTGTCAAGTGGTGCATGTAAAGCAGACATTGTCGCTTCCCCTCTGAGCCCTACCCAATACCAGCTCTCACTTCTGAAAGTCAGGAATGATCTGCAGTGGAGAGGGGGTCAGAGGCATGGTAGAAATCAGGAATGGAGTCAAAGTTGGGGGTGGAATGAGGGTCAGGGGAAGGGGGAGGGTCTGAGAGAAAGTAAAGGTTGGATAGGTCTTTCAGAAGTTACTTGGTGATTTTTTTTAATGGCAGTTTTCTGTCTTGATTCAGTTCTATCAAAATGTCCCCCGTATCGAATTGGCTTTGCCAAACTGCCCTGCTTTGAGGCCCCGTTTGGAATGAGACTCAGATAGCTGACTCCCAGGCCAATACTCTTATCAGATGGTGCACAGTCTCCTTGCAGAGAGGGCCCAGACCCAGACAGGGCAGATTCCAGCCCGGCTCTGCCCTCATTTGTCTCCCGTGGGTTACTGCCTGAGCAGATGCTCCACCCATCCTGTATCCCGCTCCCCACACCCCCTTCCTCTTCCTCCTGGGTTCAGATCAGGAAGGGTTACACTCAGTGGAACAGGCAAGGGTGAGCTAACTGGCTGCTTCCACCTCCTGCCTCTGCCCTTCAAGTCTCTCCAGCCTCCTTGTCTTTCATAAATAAAGGCTGAGGCCCAGAGGATGCCCTCACCTCCTTATTACACCCTGTTCACAACCAGAGCTGCCAGAGCTGCAGAGCCTGTGGACTCCTTCTGCACTCCCGTGGTGCCTGGGAAAGCCATAGGCCAGAGTCCCCGGAGCCCTGGGGTCCGGGGGCAGATAGAGCAATTGTTTCCCAGGGAGCAGTCCCTCCTCATGGTAGGGTCTCAGCCTTGAGTCAACATTTTTGGTTTTAATTTGGTTTCTCTTCCCTTTTCCCCTCTTGTATTCCCGCCCCCCTCCCCCGACACACACACACACAGCCACCACCCCTATTCTTTGAGTAAGAGATGCTGTCCTAGTTAGCTTGGGCTGCCATGACAAAATACAGACTGGGGTGCTTCAACAACAGACATTTATTTTTCACAGTGTTGGAGGCTGGGAAGTCCCAAAAACGAAGGTGCCAGCTGATTTGGTCCCTAGGTCCCTCTTCCTGGCCTGCAGACAGCTGCCTTCTCCCTGTGTCTTGACAGGGCAGAGAGAGAGCAGTCTTTCTCTTTGTCTTCTTTTCCTGTAGAGCCACTAATTCCATCATGAGGGCCCCACACTCGTAATCCCACCTAAACCCTATTACCTCCCAAGGGCACCGCTTCTCAATGCCTTCACATTCCCAGGTAGAGCTTCAACGTATGAATTTTAGGGGGACACAAACATTCAGTCCATAATAGATGCTTATTGTAGAAGTTTTTGACAAATACAAAAAAGTAAAATGGAAGAACAGTACAACCTATCCTACCAGCTAAAGGGAAATAGTGTTTAGAAACTTCTAGCATATTTTCCTCAAGTATTTCTCAATACTTTATTTTTTTCAACACTTTAAAAAAATCATATGTGCAACTTTGCATCTCATAAGCATTTTCCCATATTAAACAATCTCTATAAACATTTTATAATATATATGTATTCACCCTTTTAAACGACTGAAAAATATTTTATCCTATAACTGTGCCATAATTTACGTGAGCAATCTCCTAATGTTGGATGCTGAGGTTTATTATTTTTACTTTTTTACTGTGATGAAACCTTTCTGTGTCTTGACTATGGTGGTGGTCCCACAAATCTACATGTAATAAAATTACATAGAACTAAATACACACACAAATGAGTACACATAAAACAGCGAAATCCAAATAAGTTGTGTGGATTGATGATTATATGAGATATTCTTGCCATCGAGTGAATATGTGCACTCAAAATTCCTATGTTGAAACTTAATCCCCAGTGTGATGATGTTAGGAGGTGGGGGCCTTTGGGGTGATTCGGTCAGGGGGGTGGAGTTTCTTCGCCCATTCTGCCGTGTTGAGGACAGCAAGATGCCCACCTCTGAACCAGGAAAGGGGCTCTTACCAGACAGATAATCTGCCAGTGCCTTCAGCTTGGACTTCTCAGCCTCTAGAACTGTGAGAAATAAATGTATGTTTTTTAAACCACCCACTTTTTGGTGTTTTTGTTATAGCAGCCTGAACAGACTGAGATGGTTACCACTGGGGAAAACTAGGTGAAGGGTATAGGGAGTCTCTCAATATTACTTCTTATAACTGCATGTTAATCTAAAAATTAACTCAAGGGGTGCCTGGGTGGCGCATCAGTTGAGCGTCGGACTCTTGGTTTCGGCTCAGGTCATGATCTCGGGGTCGTGAGATTGAGCTCTGTGTTGGGCTCAGCGCTGAGCGCGGAGTCTGCATGAGATTCTCTCTCCCCTCTCCTGCCCCTCCCCCTGCTCATGTGTGTGCTTTAAAAAATAAATAAATAAAAATTAACTCAAAAAGTTTTTAGAAATCCATTGTAGTGGACATCTTCTGTATGTGCCTATATATGTCTCAACTTCTAATTATTTCCTTTAGGTCGATTGCTATCAGAGAAATTGCTCATTAGAATCTACTCATTTCTACTCAGTAGTAGAAAATAAGAGCTCTTGATCTCAGCACACCGGGGCTTCCTGGCTATCACCCAAGAAGCCTTGTGGGCACAGGAAACTGATCTGTATGTCAACAGAGGAGGAGGGACCATTGCCACCAGGGACAGACGAGTAGGTTCTTGGACCAGGGCACCCCTCCCTTAGCAGTGCTTGAATGAATGGGGACAGCCTATATTTGCCATTTCTGTGCTCCCAAGGTTGATTAACCTCTGTTCCAGTTAGCACATTGTTTCTTTAGGTGTATGATTATATTCTAGTGAATTACAGCCAAATCTTGTTGACCCTGGAGCCCTTCTATCTCATTAAGGCACTTTTTCTTAGCCCCTTATTCAGTAGACCTGGAAGGTTCTGGAAGGCTCCTAGCCCCTGTGAAATTGTATGCAGAATTTTGAGTGTATAGTCAAATGTGCATTTTTCTGGAGAGGGGGTGTGTACATGTATCAGATTTTCAGAAATGGGTATTGTACTCAGAGTCTTGTACTCAGGGTTTCACATACATTATCTCATGTTATCCCCACTGAGTCAAGAACCTTGCCCCAAGTTATCAGTTTGGGCAAGTTAAAGAACCACTGCTTTCTTTCTTTCTTTTTTTTAAAGATGTATTTATTTATTTGAGAGAGAGAGAAAGAGAGAGACAGAGAACATGGTGGGGAGGGGCAGAGAGAGAATCTTAAGCAGACTCCCAGTGCGGGGCTTGATCTCCAGACCCTGAGATCAGGGCCTGAGCTGAAAACCAAGAGTCAGACGATTGACCGACTGCGCCACTCAGGCGCCCCAAAGAACCACTGCTCTGTGAATCTTTTCTCTGGTACAGTTGATGCCTGTCCTGTAGGGAGGTCCTGCACCCCCCATCCCCACCTTTTTTATCTTCCTAAATGAAGAACACGTTATTGACAGCAGTATACCCACAACCCACGCCAAGTGAAGCTGTGGAATGGCTTTGTTGATTCTTCCTACAGACTGAGCTCCACTGTCTGTCTCAGCATCTCTAGTTACCTGTTTTATTCTCTTATTTACAGATCCCTGTGTGTGCTCAAATTAGCTTGTGAACTAGTGCCTTGTGTCTGTGTCTTGCCCTCTTGCCCACCGTGGTGGCTTGGATGACATCTTCTGCTCTCCTGTCTTCCGAGAGGTAGGCCCGCTGTCTCTTTACTCTCCCTTTTACACCATCTGAGTCTAGAAACTTCAGGGTTTTTTGTTTTGTTTTTTTAAGAGGGCCCCACGTCCTCTGGGCATCCTCCCTAAGCCATCCTTGCTTCCCATCTTGGCTTCCGTGGCCTGGGTCACGCTGCTGTCACAGCTTTTTTCTTTTCTTTTTTTTAAGATTTTATTTATTTATTTGTCAAGTATGAGTGTGTCAAGCAGGGGGAGTGGGAGAGGGAGAAGCAGGCTTCCTGCGGAGTAGCTACTCGGGGCTCGATCCCAGGACCCTGAGATCATGACCTGAGCCGAAGGCAGCTGCTTAACTGACTGAGCCACCCAGGCGTCCCTAACTTTAGGTTTTCTGAAGGACCATTGGGTTGCTTTTTATCAAAAGCGGTATGCATTTCAATGTTAGCTTTCCAGTAGAAAGTCAGGCAAGAGGCTTTTTAACATTTGTTTATTCGCTGAATATTCGTTGATTTTCCACATACTGTTCTGGGCACTACAGGTATGCTGAAAATCTTCGCCTTGGTGGAACCTAGGTTTTAGGGGAAGAAAACAGATGGTAAACAAATAAGTAAAAATGTAGTAGGTCAGAGGCTTTTAGGTGCTGAGCAGAGGAAGAAAATAGGGGCAGGGCATAGAGAGTGCCAGGGACGGGGCGCTGCATGTTTACTTCGGGTGGTCAGGGAAGGCCTCGCAGAAGAGTAACAAGTGAGCAAAGGCCTCTTGTGGTGTAGTGGAGAACATGTGGGTTTTGCGGCCAGACAGGCCCAAGTTCCAATCCTGACTCTCCACTTTTAACTGTGTGGCCTTGGGCTAGACCTTAGTTAGACCCAGCTTTAGTTTCTTCCCTTAACAGCATGAAGATAAAAGTACCTGCTTCATGAGAATGCTGTAGGATTGGAACAAAAGAATATATAAAATGTCTGGCACCAAATGCATGAATGGGAGCCACTGTCCTAGCTTTTGCTACATGATCCTGAGGGTCCATCCAGTCCAGGTTCCCTTCGTTTTGGAGGAGGGTCTTACTTGGATCCAGAGTCCCCAGGGGAAGGGCTGGAGTCTCCTCCCTTCCTGAGTCCAGCACCAAGAGGAGGTCTGAACCTTCTCTAGTGATGATTTAGATGCACGCTGCTCTGCAGCAATAATGTGAACACTCCTCTCCGAAAAGAGAGGCTTTTTGTTCTTAAGGAATATTCTTTGTATTTTTTTCTTTTCCCTTCCTGACAAGGGTGTGGTCTGCCATCCGTTCACTGATTGCAAAAACCTCCACTGATTCCACACCCTTGATCTATTTCCATCTCTCTACCATTTGTTTAAAATAAGGAGCTCATTGCTATTCTGCCCACGGCTGCGTCTAAATCATAACTGGGCTGGGAGTTGAATACATTTTTCTCTCTTCTGCTAAATACCACTTTTATCTTTGTGAGCCCACAAGCCCTCGGACCACAGTCTGCTTTAGCAGTCCAGGCGAGGGCCGGAGGACCCCTCCCTAGCTCAGAGTGAGCCTCCCTCCCCATGACCTGTGTGTCTCCCCCTGAAAATCCTCCCACACCTGGAGCTAGCCAAAGCCACCTTCCAAGCAGTCCCCTCCTGTTTTCACTGTCCTTCACTCCTTGGTGAGGGTGGGTGCTCTGTGAGCCTTTGAGTCTCCGGTCTGTCCTGTGAAGACTTGAGTCTCAGCACCCTCTGGACTTACGTCTCCCCTTTTTTGACTCCTGTTATAGGAGGTAGAAGATTGGCAAAATGAGGGATTCAAGGAACCACAAAAAGCAATTTCATAAACATGACTTAAAAGCGACTTTTGATTCTAAAAAGAAATGATGTCATGCTCTAAATTCAGCCTGAAACTCATGCTTTTTCATCTCTAATCTTTTCCCGTCTAAGCATTAACTCCTCCCACGTACCTCCTTTTCCTTCCCATGAGAAGGGTCAGCATTATTATCATCATTTTATAGACCATCAAATCAGCCCCACTGGGGAGGAAGGCAGTGGCTTGGCCCAGATTAGGATGTGAGGCTCCCCTGAGGACAGACGAGCCTGGAGTGTCCCTTGACTGCCTCATTATTTTAATCATTATGAATTTTTCCTTTTCAGTTAGCACTTGTGATAAGAAATCCTTGCCCCCACCATCGAAGTCATCGGGTCTAAGGAAAAAGATTAAGTGCCCCATTCTGTTGTTGGGACAACTGAGGGTCACTGGGAAAACAAAGGGTGAAGGCCCCAGAG
Organism: Mirounga angustirostris; assembly: GCF_029215605.1. NCBI lineage: Eukaryota > Metazoa > Chordata > Mammalia > Carnivora > Phocidae > Mirounga > Mirounga angustirostris. Next base: position 170,972,493 of record NW_026991712.1, read on the forward strand.
AGAGTCGGGAGTACAGGATGGAGGATCAGAGCCAGCCTCTGCCTCAGCTGCAGAAATGGCCCTCTGAAGGAAAGGCTTCCCCAGCAGGGGAGGTGGGTGGCCGGAAACAGGCTCTGAAGCTAGTCAGCCTCTATTCAGTCCTGATTCTGCTCTTTCCTGGCTGTGTTCACCCTGGACAAGCTATTTCACCTTTCTGAGCCTCAGCTTCCCCATCTGTAAAATGGGAATCATAACATTTCTACCTTGAGATGTTGTTGTGAAGATTACACGAGATGATATGTAAAAAAGTGCCTAGCGCAGTGTGCGACAAACAGTAGCTGTAATTATTAAATGCCTCCAGTACGCTGGGCACTGTGCCGGTCACTGGAAATAGTTATATGAATAAGGCAGATTCCTCCCCTTTGAGGAGTTGACTGTCTTGTGGATGGAACAGGCAAGCATTTACCACGCAGCGCATTGGGAGTGGCACTGTCTATGGCGGTGGAATAGATCTTCCTGTCTCTGGGCGAAATTATATGTGTGAGAACAGAGGCTGAATCCATGACCTTAATAATGGAAATGTAAAAAAAATCATAATAGCAAGTAGCAACTGGCCATTTCTGGGGAGAGGGTGTAAAATGTCACAGCGACCAGTGACTTCATTTTCTCCCCGGCAAGTCTGGTGATGAAAAACGGAAGCGCTGAGTGTGGCTTTTCTAGGGTCTTAATAAAAGTAATTGTCCCTAAGGCCCTGTGCATACCAACCCCTCCTCCAGCAAAAGCCAGCAGGGTCGGAACTGGTGTGGTATGGGCTCCCCACCCACCTCTTGGAGGGGAAAATAAGTAGCAAAATGGCCAAAGGGCGATTTGGGAAGAGGCTGCTGGCCAGAACCTGGTGAATCTAGTAAGCAGATCGCCGGGGCGCCCGGCTGGCTCAGTCGGTAGAGCACGTGACTCTTGATCTGGGGGTTGTGAGTCTGAGCCCCATGTTGGGCATAGCGATTACTTAAAAATAAATAAAGTGATTGCAAAGTAAGCAGATCATTTTTATGAGGTCAAGGAATTTAGGAAAATGCCTTTTTGCAGGTTTAGGTTAAAGTAGAACCCTCTCCACTGTGCTTCCTTCGGTTGCCTATGGGACGTGGCAGGAGAGGTGGGACTGATATGACAGAGGGCAGTTTGCCCTGTCGCCCTGCCAGTGACTTCTGCCCTCACATAGAGCTGCATCTGACGGCATGTCCTCGTGCGGGTTCAGACTTGAGGCCTTGTCCACCGTGCTTTGTTTGCCCTGTCATTTTTGTTTCTCCCCTCACATGCATATGATACTTTAACAGGGTCTGAATTCTTTTCAGCACTGGAAACCCACAGATTCTATAACACCTCTGTGAAGCAAATACCTGTCACTTCTTAGGAAACTGAGGCTCAGAGAAAGTAAACAATTTATCCAAGATGAAATCACTAGAATGTGGAAATCCCAAATCTGGAACCCAACTCTGCTGGCTATGAGCCCAGTGCTTCCACAGTTCTAGATGCTTCCTTCCCTAGGGCCATGGATTTGGGCTTTGCCAAGAAGGAGAGCGTCCCCCAAAGGGCCGAAGATTTGTGTGGCCTCAAAGCTCCCTTCCTTGTCTCAGTGCCCCCTTTCGTGTGGGAGGCCACAGGGACATGAGGAAGCCAGTGGTGGGGGGTGGAGTGAACCCCAGCTTCAGAGGCAGGAGGTCTGAGCCATCTATCTCACCTGTGACCTTGAGCAGGTCACTGTCCTTCTCAGAGTCTTGGGGTCCTTCTCTACTGTGGGGAGTCTCTGCCCTCTCCCTGCCTACCTCTTGGGTATGATGAGAATCAAAATGACAAGTAACATCAGAAATGCTTTGAGAGTATGAAAAGCGTGGTAACAAATGCCAGGCACGATTCTGAACATCTTCATACAAACATGAGGGCTGGCGGCGCTCAGATTGTTTCTCTCTAGCACTCACTCAGTGCTGGAGAAAATGCTTACAGAATCCTTCCCCTGTGCCAGACACTGTGTTCAGTACTGAGGACCCAAGGAAATGTCCAGGCTTTGAGGAATTCAAAGGGAGAAGAGACAGATCTAGACAAAGAATGACAGGACCTAGAAGTGAGGACTTTAAAATGATGTCCACAGTTGAGACCTCTCATTGAGGTGTCCCAAGGTGCTGTGGGATTTAGAAAGGGGTGTGGTGAGCAGCGGGTGGGACCAGAGAAGTCCCCACAGAAGGAAGATGAGTAGGAAGGTTTGTGGATGGGAGTGGAGAGGAAAGGACACGCACGAGTCTGTGGGTGGTGCAGCGTGCTTGCAGCGGGGGCTGCTCGAGGAAGCGTGGTGGCTGTTTCTTGTTGTCGGAATGGAGCCTCGTGGTCACCCTGGAGTTCTTTTTGCGGGGTGTTTAGGCAGGTATGTCTGTGTGTATCGGGTTGCCTTTCTGGGTTACAAGAAGCCCGTGTAAATGAAATTCGGTGATGGAACTTTGTTATGAGGGTCCCCTGGAGGGGGAGAGATTTTCTGTTGCTGTTTTAAACTGTCCCAGCTGCTACCCGGACAAGCTCAGGGTCCCTCGCTTCCAAGTCAGTGCAGTGCTGTTCAGGTTACAGCCTGAGCTGTAGCGTCCCGCCAGCTCTGCGAGCTCCTGGTGGTGGTTCCTCAGAGAGAGTCTGGTTGCATTGGTTGGCTGCTGACTGGCATAACTGGCCCCAGGATGCGGTGTTTTCAGCCAAGCCCCCAGGGCAGGAGTTGGTTTCCCTTGGGTCCAGCATCCACCAGCCATCCCATCCCAAGTCCAGACATGACTGGTTTTGATCACAGTCCACTACAGCTTTATACAGAGAGAACTCAGGACACCTCCCTCAGAAGGAGCTGTGAATAGGGAAGGTAACTTCGCATTCCAGAATTCATCTCAGGGATGGCATTTAATCTGCATAGACTGTGTTATTTATCCTGTGAGCCCTTTTCAGTTGGGACATTAGGGACCAAAGTTACCATTTCATGATTTCTTTTTTCTTTGCTCAGTCCTGATCTTGACCCAGTTTCCCCTACGGAGAGCTGTGTGGATTTCTGTCTTGGACAGAGAGAGTTGGAGCGGGGGAGCAATCTTTAGAGATCACAGTCCTACCTCACAGATGGGGAGAGTGGGGCCCAGAAGAGGCAACAGACTTGCTCAAAGTTGCACAGGAAGTTAGCTGCAAGGCTAGGCCCAGAACCAGGTCCTCTGACTCGAGTCAGATTTTTTTGGTTGGTATATAAAGGTCCTTCTGTGCTTTGGAAGTGTTCATGAACCCATCTGCTGTGTACGAAGCAATATGTCATATCCTGGGAAGAGACAGCCGTCTAATCCCTGTCCTCTAGGAAGTTACAGCCAGGGTAGCAGAGCACAAATAGAAAAAAGATAGCTGTTTGATTTAAAATGGCCCTGGGGGAAGCCAATATAGTTAGGCAAATTTGACTGTCTCCGGGAGAGATCTGTAAAGCTCCGAGTGCCCGCCTAACCTTCCATGAGCTTCTGAAAGAGGTGATCATCAAGATTTTTTGTTTAGAAAAGGAAAAAAAAAAAAAAGATTTCAGTCTTGTTAGAACCAGACAGCCACAGCAGGACTTCTGGCCCAACCATAGGCCAGCAGAGAGCAGTGAGGAGCCTGAGGGAATGCAAACGAGTAAGATGGGGAACCTTCTTACAAGTGAACCTGTTCCCTAAGCCATCTGTTCTTGCAGATCCCTCCTAGCAGCCCAGAGCAACTAGGGAGCAAGACGGGGGTCTCTGAAACACAAATCACCAGTGGCGACAAGGCCATTGGGCAGGAGGCTGTTTGTCTTTCCTCTCTCTCAGTGGGTGGAGTTTATAAAGGACACACGGAGGATTTTTTCTGGCTGGCCCACTGTCCTTCCCATGCAATGGCTAGGGGATGCTATCAGAGGCTCCAGGGAGTGGCAATGGATTGGCTTCCAGAAAGACAAGTTAAAACCCTGCTCCAAGGTAAGCTCCGGAGCCTGGACCCTGGCAAATTAGTCTTTTGGCCTGGTTGCCATGGAGACAGACAGGCAGCAGCTGCGCTGGGAAAGGGACCAGCAGCTTCACCAACATCTAGGATCCTGAGACAGCCATGGAAGGGGAGGGGGCTTGACACCGCCCTTTCTCCCCCAGATACAGAGGCTCCTGTCTGTCCCCCACCCCCCCCACCCCAGTACCCAGACTCAGAGGATCTGGTGAGTTGCCAGGGTCACAAAAGGGGCCACAGCAGCGCTGGCTCCTGAAACCCTGCTTTTCTTCTTCCAGGCCAGTGCCCTCCTGCGGCACCATAATTGTCTCCTGCTCAGCTTTTGGAGCAAACAGATCTTCCAGTGCTGAGCTCCTGGGCCCTGGGAGGGTTCCCCAGCTCCCTCCTTGGAGGTGAGTCCCAGAGTGTTGGCCACCGGAGGCCAATTGGGCCCCATGCTCTGTCGCAGTCTCTCTGGAAAACCTGGCAGAGGCTATGTGGGGATATGACCAGTCATTGTCTGGGAAAGGAGCTTGAAGCTGAGCCTAGAGGGAACTCGGCAAATGATGGGGTTTATTGTTCCTTCATTTGATGCTAACTGATATCATTAATGTGTGGCTTGAAGCCTTGTCCTCCCTCGCCTGGTGGAAAACAGTCCTTGGCTCTCCCTTCCAATGGGTTATCTCTGGAAATTGAAGGTCGGAGAGCAGGGGCCTGGGATCCAGGTCACCTGCATCCACTTTCCCAGCAGAGCTGCCAGAAGGTTCTGTCTCAGCATCTCGGTTTCCTCTTTGGTAAGAGGAGAAATGAGCCTGGTATTATCTGGGGCTTTGCACGCCTGGGTGGTGCCTGTGACCAGGCTTGTTACCTAAGAGACCAGAGCCCTAAAACAGGGACAGTGGAGAGCTGGAGAAATCCAGAGGCTGCTACCCATCAGCCAGGACTTTTGATGTTGCTGTTTTAATTATGAAGGTAGTTCATGTGTGGGTGTGAAGAAAAAGTCAGTGCCAAAGTATATAAAGTAAATTGGGAAAATGACCCATCACGTCAAGCCCCAATCCCTCATTCCTGCTGAAAACCATGCATAATTTTGTTATGTATCTTTTTAGATCTTTCTCTATGCGTATACGTTCCCCCTATATTATGTTTTAATTACACAAATGATATGAGAATACATTGTCATTATAAGAGAAACAAACACCGCAGATAAATGTAGAGTCCAGAGCAGAAGTCTCCTTTTCAGCATATTCCCTTCCCCAAAGACAACTATTGGTAAAGTTTAACATCCTCCATACATTTATGTACAAACACAAACACCGAGTTTCAGCTTTCCTTTCTTTAGCATAAATGCAATCATAACATCCATATTCTTCTGCAAGTTGCTTTTCCTATCACAATAATACGTTACCCTGGGGCGCCTGGGTGGCTCAGTTGGTTAGGCACCAACTCTTGATTTTGGCTCAGGTCATGATCTCGGGGTCATGGGATCGAGCCTCACCTCAGGCTCCTTGCTCAGTGCGGAGTCTGCTGGAGATTCTCTCTCTCCCTCCTCCTCTGCCCTCTCTCTCTCAAATAAATAAATAAATCTTTAAAAAAATATATGTTACCCTGTAGATTTTTCCATGTTGATATACCTACCCCATTCTCCATAACTGCTGCTTAATATTCTCCATTATGGATATTCTTTTTTTTTTAAAGATTTTATTTATTTATTTATTGGAGAGCAAGCAAGAGAGAAACAGCATGAGAGAGGAGAGGGTCAGAGGGAGAAGCAGGCTCCCCGCTGAGCCGGGAGCCCGATGTGGGACTCGATCCCAGGACCCTGGGATCATGACCTGAGCCGAAGGCAGTCGCTTAACCAACTGAGCCACCCAGGCGCCCCTCCATTATGGATATTCTGTACTAATTAAGTGGTCTCCTCTGATAGACACTTGAGTTGTTTACAATCTTTTGTTATTCATATTATGCTCTGAGCATTTGTGCATCTATCTATTTAGGGTTTATTTCTAGAAGTAGAATTGCTAGGTTAACATGTTTTTGTATCTTTAGTTTTTCTAAATACTGTGGGGATTTATTTTTAAGTGTGTGTGTGTGTGTGTGTGTGTGTTTAATTATCCAAGACATGGATGCTCATCGCAAAAAAGTGGAAAAGTATAGAAAGCTGTGTAGGGAGAAAAAAATCACTCACAGTCCCTCCACCCACTTGCCACAATTGTTTACTTTTTGGCATGTTTGCTTCCAATTATTTCCTATGTCCTACTGTTGTTACAGTGATCAGATCATACTGCAGAGATCATTTCTGTCCAGCTTTTTTTATTTAACATAATACACATTTTCCTATATCACTAAAATGTTTTTGTAAGCATCCTTTTTATGATTTCATGATAGGCATTGCATGTACATACCATAATTCCTTAGCTATTCCTCTGTTGTTGGACTTTTGAATTGCCTATATCTTTTTCACTGTTACACCTCAGTGAATATCTTTTTGTATAAATCTTTGAAATCCAGTAATTTCCTTAAGCTAGATTCCCAAAAGGAGAATTACTGGGTCTAGAGGTAGGATTTTAGTGCATCTGTTTTTTTAAGTGGAACTTTGAATTGCTAATGGGCACGCATGGTACATAATTCCAAAGGTACTATTCCATTACGCAATGAAAAAAAATGTCTATATCGTATTTTTTCCCTCAGCTGTGGTGTTCCTCCATAAAGGCAACACTATTACCTGGTTTCTTGTGTATCTTTCTTAGAAAAAAAAAAATATATATATACATATATATATATATTCCTGTTTTCATTCTTAGAAAAAAATATATATACATATATATATATATTCCTGTTTTCATTCTTAGAAAAAAAAATATACATATGTATATTCCTGTTTTTATTCTTAGAAAAAATATATATATACATATATATATATTCCTGTTTTCATTCTTAGAAAAAAAATATATACATATATATATTCCTGTTTTCATACAGAAATAGCATACTGGATGCATACTTTTGTACTTTCTCTCTTCACTTAATATTTTTTGATGATTGGTCCATATATGAAAAGAACTGCATCATTTTCTAGAAATATTGCATAGAATTTCTTTAAATGGATGTGCCATAATGAATTGTATTGAAATGTTTTTAGGTTGGTTCCCATCTTTCGCTGTTGGAGCTACGCACTAAGGAATGTCCTTACCTATATACCATTTTGACCCTGTGCTAGTTCATCAATCTGTAGAATAGATTCCTTTTTTTTTTTTTAAAGATTGTATTTATTTATTTGAGAGAGAGAGAATGAGAGACAGAGAGCATGAAAGGGAGGAGGGTCAGAGGGAGAAGCAGACCCCCCGCTGAGCAGGGAGCCCGATGAGGGACTCGATCCCGGGACTCCAGGATCATGACCTGAGCCGGAGGCAGTCGCTTAACCGACTGAGCCATCCAGGCGCCCTGTAGAATAGATTCCTTTGAATGGAATCGCTGGGTCCATGGAAATGTGCATTTTCCATAATGCTAGCTGGTGCGGTCTCCTTAGAAGGTGCCAATTTCCTCATTAAAGGGCAAGGAAAGTTTTTTTTTTATAGATTTATTTATTTATTTTTTTATTCTTATGTTAATCCCCATACATTACATCATTAGTTTTAGATGAAGTGTTCCATGATTCATTGTTTGTGCATAACACCCAATGCTCCATGCAGAATGTGCCCTCCTCAATACCCACCACCAGGCTAACCCATCCCTCCACCCCCCTCCCCTCTAGAACCCTGTTTGTTTTTCAGAGTCCATCGTCTCTCATGGTTCGTCTACCCCTCCGATTTCCCCCGCTTCATTCTTCCCCTCCTGCTACCTTCTTCTTTTTTTTTTTCTCTTAACATATATTGCATTATTTGTTTCAGAGGTACAGATCTGAGATTCAACAGTCTTGCACAGTTCACAGCGCTTACCAGAGCACATACCCTCCCCAGTGTCTATCACCCAGTCACCCCATCCCTCCCACCCCACCCCCCACTCCAGCAACCCTCAGTTTGTTTCCTGCAATTAAGAATTCCTCATATCAGTGAGAGGGCAAGGAAAGTTTTTAAAGCTCTCAATTCAAATGGCCAAACTGCTTTCCAGAAAAGTATTACCTATGTACACTCTTGCCAGCAAAACACCAGCGCTCGGTTCCCTCCTCCCACTGAAGAAAAATAGCATGCCAGTGTTTGTGGGGTTTGTGCTCAGTCATCCTTTTTTCAAAAGGATCTGTGAAAGACTAGTGGAAGCGAGCAAATAGTTAATTTTTAAACCTAAAACAGTTTTGTTTTTTTTTAAAACACATATTTTAAAAATGTCCTAATCCCACTTTTGCCACTCTGTATGTGTGATCTTGGGGAACTGCGTGTCCTCTCTGAGACTAAGGTCTTAGAGTTGTCCAGAGGAGGAGATGAGATCATGCACGTAGTACAGTGCTTGACATATAACAAGGGCTCAAAACGTGGTCCCTAAGAAGAAAAGTTTGCTAAGGAAAAAAATGCCAGCCCTCCAAGTAATCCCAAGTGTGAGGGGAAGGGAGCCTTCCAGGCTCTGAAAAGAAGGCTGGGCGGTGCCAGCTTTGTTCTTTCCCTCAAATTCTCCCTCTGGTCTTTCTTGCCTTGAAGAAAAAAAGGGAAATCTGGCCAGCAGCCCCTGGGGAGAAGCACCTCACACCAAGACTAGCTCTTAAGAGGGGCTGGGATCTGGGACCTCACCCAGTTTCCCCTCGTGCACCTCGGAGGAGGAGCACAGGCAGGGTTAGTCTTCATCCTCCATGGGGGGTCCCTGTCGCAGAGCCTCCGCAGACCCGATCGGAGCCTGGGAAGTGAGAATTGCTGGCCCAGCCTTGTGTCTCTTACTCCGAGCTAATGGCTGGGCTCCAGCATCTCAGGGCTGCCCCGGTGGGCGCAGCCCTGTGGTCCTTGGGACTTGTCGTTAGTGCCGTTCTCTACAGCGTTCGCTCCCTTCCAGCCACTCAAGCGCTGGCTGTGTGTTGGGGGGGGAGGGGGGCACAGCCAGCCCACCCTCTAGGTGCAAGTGGCAGGGAGGGGTCGCCGGGGCTCTGCTGGGTTCTGGGTGCTGTGCTCGGCTGGGCGAGCCTGGGATGCAGGGTGGCCTTCATGGGCTCCGCACCTGCACGAGTCCCAAGAGGCTTGCCCTCCCCCACCTCCCAGAGCAGAGCTGATGCACTGAAAAATCAGCTGCTTAGAGACGCCATTTCTGTCCCCACCCTTGTCTGGGCTGGAAGAGCCAATCACATTCCTGTGTGGAGCTGTGAAAGCTGCAGGTAGAAACCGCCTCGGGTGGGAGAGCAGATCCGTGGAGCACAGTGAAGCCATTTTCTGGGAGGATTTGGAGGCATTTCCACTCACAGTAAAATCAGCATGCTGGAGAATTTCAGCCATTCCCTCCCCACCCACCCCCTTCTACCACAGCCTTTCCCTTGATTTTCCAGGGAGAATGGACAGTGACCATATGGTGTGGTACAAACATTGAGCCCCGTGGAGCCAGGGGGTGTGGGGGCTACTCTTGGCCCTGAACCCCCAGCCTGCTCTGTAACTGAGAAAGCAGCCGCAGGCCTGTCTTCTCATTTCTAAAGATGCAATGAGGAATAGAGTTAGACCATGTCAGGTATTGGTGAGGTTGTGGGGAAATGGGTATTTATACCCTGTGCCCTGACAATTCTGTTTCTTGGTTTCTACCCTGGAGAAATATTTAGATGGTATATTCAAGGAGGCTGGCCACTGCAGGATCATATCTAATAACAAAGCACTGAAAACAGTTCAATGACCATCAATAGGGAAAGTATAAATAAGAGTCTATTTTCATAATGGGTCACTATATTACTGTTAGAAGGAATAAATTGGATCTATATATGCGGGGACATGGACAGAGCTCAAAATATATTAAGACAGAAAGTTGCAGAATAATGCATACAGCATAATACAACTTTTGCAACATATCAAACAGAACTGTGGTACATTAAAACATATATAATGCATTTTTTAAAAAATAAAAAGATACATTCCCATCTCGTAAGAGTGGCTTTCTCTGGGGAGAGGAGCAGGGAGTTGGGATAGCCAGGGGAGGTGAAAGTGAATTTGAGCTTTCCTTATAACATTCTGATTTTTTATTTAAAAAAAAAAATGACAGTGCATTCATATATTGCCCAAGGAATTTAAAACTATAGAATCATAAAGAGAACACTGGGAAACAAAATATGTCAAAATGTAAACAATGGTTGATTCCAGATGGTGGGGAATGTGAGTAATTGTCTTCTTTGTACTTTTGGGGGTTGGTTTTGGTTTTTAAAATGCAGGGAAGGAGTTCAAGAGTGACTGTAAGACCCGTCAAGTCCCTCAGCTCAGAGAGCCTGTGATCTTGTGATTCTAGGTCAGCATCCCTAAAGTCTTTGCCCCTCACTGAAGGGTTTTCAAGGGCCCTTGTGCTCCTGCCCCAGCCATCCCCCAGGCTTGAATCCAGTCTTACCAGTCAAAACCTGAGACCACTTGCGGTTCACTACTGTGCTTGGCTGACTCTCTTTTCTGGGCATTTAGTTGCCCTGTTTCCTCTTCCTGGCACCTTCTTCCCCTTCTGGAGGCTACCAGAAGCTAGAAGCATAGCAGATTCTCCCTCATAGCCCTCAGAAGGAACCAACCCTGCCATCACCTTTGATTTCGGACTTCTAACTCCCAGAACTGTGCACCAATACATTTTTGTCAGGGGCTCCTGGGTGGCTCAGTCTGTTGAGGGTCCAACTCTTGTTTTCGGCTCAGGTCATGCATGATCTCAGGGTCCTGGGATCAAGCCCCACAGTGGGTTCTGCATTCAGCAGGGAGTCTGCTTGAGGATTCTCTCTCTCCCTCTCCCCCTCCCACCACTCTCTCTCCCCCTCTCTAAAATAAATAAGTAAATCTTAAAACAAAAACAAAAACAAAAAAACACTAAATTCTTGTCATTAAAGCCACCACCCAGCTCCAGCTTGTGACACTTTGTTAAGGCAGCCCCAGGAAAGTAATACACCCCACACCCTCCTGCTTAGATGGGGGCCGTACTCTCCAGAGATCTGAGTTGGCTGGTGCCCATGCTGGCAATGGATTTGAAGGAGGGGGCGGGCAGAAGACCACTTAGGAGGCTGCTGTGGTAATCTAGGAGCGTGGTGGTGTCTGCCAGGGCCCGGCAGTGCTGATGCTTACTAATCGATACAAGGGCTTAGCAATAAGCCAGTGAAGGTCTATAAATCAACCCGAATTCCAGTGACACATGAGCGTTTCTTCCCCTTGTGTATTCGCTCTTTTTCAGCATCCCACCCTTCTCCTGACACCCCAGCCCCCCGCACCTTCTGGCTTGAATTCTACTCAGTCTATACTTCACCCGCATTCCAATGGGTGTGATTTCAGCAGGCTTGGTTTCAGCTTCCTGTGACAGCTGTAACCTCTGTTCTCACTGAATTGCTAAGATTGCTGATAAATGCCAACTGCTGGGAAGTTTTCTAAGTAACTGGGAACATGTCCCCATGCCAGGCCATGGAGAAGTGGGCTATGGAATGGCCCAGAAATTTAATGAATTAAAAGTAACCTGTAAACCCCCTCTGTATTTAGGCCTACAGGTGCCCATTCAAGAAAAAGACTAGATCTTATGAAATGAAAGCCATTGCCCTAGCCCCATTTGGGAGGAACGGTCCACTTACTTGCCCAAAGCCCCAGAGGCCCAGGAGAGGGCGAGTGCTGCAGCCTCACCATCCCCACACCATCTTTCTTGCTCACATTTTGATTATTTGGAAAAAGGTTGGTTGGACAAAACAATAGAAAGCAGTCACCCCGGGCTCCACATTAAAAGATATGTCACTGGGTAAGGAGACATGATGCTACAAACAAGGTGGTATGCTAAGTTGGATCCTGGATCCAAAGGGAAAATGGAGAATCCAATTAAAGCTAGCCATTTCGTTGTACCAGTGTTAATGTTTTAGTTTGGATAAATGGTCTATAATTATGTAAGATGTTAACGTTAGGGCAAGCTGGCTGAAGGGTATATGAGAATTCTGTGTACTATCTTTGCAACTCTCTGGAAATCTGAAATGATTTCAGATTAAAAGCTTAAAAACAAGTACAAATATATATATATTTTAAAGATTTTATTTATTTATTTGACAGAGAGAGAGCAGCAGCAGAGGGAGAAGCAGACTTCCCACTGAGCAGGGAGCCCGATGCGGGGCTCGATCCCAGGACCCGGGGATCATGACCCGAGCCGAAGGCAGACGCTTAACCGACTGAGCCACCCAGGCGCCCCTCAAAATATATATTTTTAAATGTCCCTGGGATGGTACTTTTTGAGTTGCAGGAGACTAGACTCCAGGATAAGCCCTCAGTTATACTGTCGACCCGTGGCCCTAAGTGTTGTTTAGTGGTCAAAAAGACATCAGCCAAAAGATTCAATATATGCTAAGTGTCTATTCATGGCACTGTAGGGATACGAGGAGGAAATTGTATGTAATCCTGCTCTCAAGAAACTCATTCTCTAGTGAGGAGGACAGAGATGTGTATGGACCGACTCAATACCAGGCATAATGTGGAGGAGTCAGAGAGATTAATCAAGACCTTGAGGGTGGAGAGGATTTCAATAGACACAGAAGCCAAGGGACTCCAGGCTGAGAATTAGTATCAGCAAAACACTGAAACATATTAGGTGCATGACTTTTCATGGAGCTGGGAATAGTGCAATAAAACTGAGACTTGGAGGGGGTCGTGGGAGGGTAGGGGTTCCAGAGACATAGGAGTACCTAAGATCAGCCAGGATGACAAAATTCTTTTCTGTTTTTACAATGCAATGTTTTCATATTAATAAAAATAATGTATGTTCACTTTAAGAAGTTTGGAAATTTCAGAATAGTACAAAGAAGAAAACTAAACTCAATTGTTATTTTACTTCCAAACAAATATTTTGGTGCCTTTTATTTTGCTCTTACCTTACTTGAGTTCATATCCTACACGCAGTTGGGTAGCCTTTGTTTGTTTCTTTCATTAGCATAATATCACAAGCCTTTTCCCATCTCATTAAAGAAGATTCTTAAGGCATGAAGGGAGTCCACCTTCCTCCTAATGCAAGAATCCTTCTTGCGTTCCCAGCAACTGAATGACAAATCTTTGTCTGGATACCTCCCATAGCAAGAATCTCATTCATTCTTATGAGGTCCATTCTGTTGTTAGCTAACTCCTTCCATGCATCTTAACTGTGCTACCCTATAACTATCCTTTTTTGAGATGACAGATCTTCAAATACATCAAGAACCCAAGAGTCTCAGGGTTTAATTGATCTTGAAGTAGACTGCAGTTAGCTCATGGAGGGTCTCAAATGCCATGCCAAGGATGACCCTTGGGACTATAAATCCAAGGGAGTCATCAAAAAAAAAAATTTTTTTTTTTTTTTAGATTTCAGGAATTTGTATGTTTCTCAGATGATGTGCCCCAAAGTTTAATCCATCAAATATTTTTAAGCAGAAAAGTGGCACGATCAGAGCTGTGCTTGATGACTAACACTATAACTCTCACCTATTGAGGGTTTATTACACATCAGACACAATGCTAGGTACTTTACATTTAGTATTTCAGGTTGTTGTTCCCGACGACAACCCTATGAAGTTGGGGCATTATCGCGATTTCACAGATGATGAAATGCAGGCCTAAAAAGGGAGAAGTCGTCTGCCCATGCTCACATGAGTAATAACTGAACAGTCCCTGGAGCATCATTTAAAGCACAGGATTCAAATTCCTGCTGTGACATGAATTAGCCGTGGGACCTTGGACAAATGTCTAAAGTTCTCCGGGCCTTTCTCCCCAGTCTGGAAAATAATAGAGTTAGCCAGCTAAAAGCATAGACTTGGAGCCAGACTGCAAAAGCTCTGCACTTCTGCGTAACCTAGTCGGACTAGTGATTCAATCTCTGCAGGCCTACTGCTAACATTTGCCAGACTCGAGAAAGGAGGATAAAAGAGAAGCCCACATACCTTAGTATGTAAGTATGTAAGAGTTATAAATCAAGCTCGCAAACTATTTTTAAAAAATATATGTTTTATCCTTCTACCTTGAGAAATATACCTCCTTAATAAGCTAGAATGTCAGGTTTTCAGTTGAGAATTCTCGGATTCCTTGGAGTTTCAGGTTAGAGCGTGGCAGAGCCAGCCCCCTTCACTTCCTTTTCCTGGCCCTCATGCCCAGGTTCTGTCCCTACCCCTTACAAGTAGCCAGCCCTGCACTCAGGCAGGGAAGTTTGCCCTTGGGAGGATGAACCAGGAAGGTGCTGGCGGAGATGCTGAAAGTGGACTCAGGTCATTTGGACAGGGAATTCTAGAGTCCCGGATACCTACAGTATGGTTTCAAAGGGTTGCCCAGGTTCCAGGTGGGCTCATATCCTTGGCCCCAGGGGAAAGCTTGCCTAGGAGAAGTGGCACAGCTGGAGGGTCAGAGTGCAGCCCTTGAAAGTGCAGGGCCTAGGCCAAGGACCCTGTTTGGTACGTCTAAGGAAGATACTGTCTCTCTGTGTCTCAGTTTCCTTTAGGATGACCAGCTCATCCAAGGTTTGGCTGGGACTTTCCTACTTTTAGCACTGAAAGTCCTACATCCCAGAAAAACCCTCAGTCCTGGGCAAGACAGGGTAGTTAGTCACCCTCCTTTCCTCAGCTTTACAGTTAGGCTAATAATATTTCATAAGATTGTTATGAGGATTAAATGAGTTATCTCATGGAGAGTGTTTAGACCAGTGCCTGCCTCATGGTAAACATTCTGTATGTTAGCTATTATCATTTTTTTTCAATTATTTTTATTGTATTAAAATACACATAACAAAAAAATACACATATAAAATTTGCCATCTTGGGGCACTTGGGTGGCTCAGTTGGTTAAGCGACTGCCTTCAGCTCAGGTCATGATCCTGGAGTCCCGGGATCGAGTCCCGCATCGGGCTCCCTGCTCGGCAGGGAGTCTGCTTCTCCCTCTGACCCTCCCCCCTCTCATGTGCTCTCTCTCTCTCATTCTCTCTCTCAAATAAATAAATAAAAATCTTTAAAAAAAAATTTGCTATCTTAACTATATTTTTAAGATTTTATTTATTTTAGAGAAAGAGTGCGTTCAAACGGGGGCAGGGGCAGAGGAAGAAGAGAGAGAGAATCTCAAGCAGACTCCCTGCTGCATGTGGAGCCCCATGGGGGCCTCGATCCCACGACCCCAAGATCATGACCTGAGCCAAAATCAAGAGTTGGATGTTTAATTGGCTGAGCCACCCAAGCGCCCCCTTAACTATTTTTAAGTATTCAGTTCAGGGATATTAAATACATTCATAATGTTGTGCAGTCACCATCACCACCCATCTCCATAACTCTTTTCACCTTGTAAAACTGAAATTCTGTACCCACTAAATAATAACCCCCTAGTTCCTCTTCCCCCCAGCCCCGGCAACCATCATTCTACTTTCTAAATCTCTATGATTTTTGACGACTCTAAGCATCTCATATAAGTGGAATCATACAGTATTTTTATCTTTTTGTGACTGGTTTATCTTACTGAGCATAATATCCTCAAGGTCCATCCATGTTGTAGCTTGTGTCAGAATTTCCTTCTTCTTAAGGCTGAATAATATTCCATTGTATGGACTTACCATTTCACTTGTGTGTATATCTGGAAATGGACATTTGATTTGCTTCCACATTTTTGCTATTGTGAATAATGCTGCCGTGAACATGGGTGTACAAATATCCCTTCAAAACTCTGCTTTCAATTATTTTGGGTGTATAGCCAGAAGTGGAATTGCTGGATCATATGGCAATTCTATTTTTAATATTTTGAGGAACTTCCATACCGTTTTCCACAGTGGCTGTACCAGTTTGCATTCCCAACAATGCACAAGGGCTCCAGTTTCTCCACATCCTCTCCAGCACTTGTTATCTTCCGTTTTTTGGTTTTGTTTTGTTTTGTTTTATAGTAGCCATCCTAATGGGTGTGAGGTGCTATCTCATTGTGGTTTTGATTTACATTTCCCTAATGATTAGTGATGTTGAGTCTACGGCCAACCCACCCTGAGCGCGCCCGCCCCCGCCCGATCTCGTCAGATCTCGGAAGCTAAGCAGGGTCCGGCCTGGTTAGTACTTGGATGGGAGATTAGTGATGTTGAGCATCTTTTCATGTGCTTATTGGCCATTTGTATATTATCTTTGGAGAAATGTCTATTTAAGGCCTTTTTTGGTTCATATTTGAAGTAGGTTGTTTGTTGAGTTTTAGAAGTTCTCTATGTATACTGGATGTGAATCCCTTATCAGATATATAATTTGCAATTATTTCCTCCCATTCTGTGGGTTGCTTTTTGATTCTGTTGATACTCTTTTGATGCACAAAATTTTAAATTTTCATAAAATCCAATTTGTCTATTTTTTTCTTTTGTTGTCTGTGCCTTTGACGTTACATCTAAGAAATCATTGCCAAATTGAATGTCATAAAGCTTTTGCCCTATGTTTCCTTCTAAGAGTTTTATAGTTTTATAAACATTTAGACCTTTGATCCATTTTGAGTTGATTTTTGTATATGGTGTGAGGTAAGGGCCCAGCTTCATTCTTTTGCATGTGAATGAATATCCAGTTTTCCCAGCACCATTTGTTGAAAAGTCTGTCCTTTCCCTATTGAATGAATCTTGGCCTCCTTGTCAAAAGTCATTTGACCCCATATGCAAGGGTTTATTTCTGGGCTCTCTATTCTTTTCCATTGGGCTGTATGTCTGTCTTTATGCCAGTACTACACTGTTTTGATTCCTGTAGTTTTGTAGTAAGTTATGAAATCAGGAAGTGTGAGCAGCTTTGTTCTTTTTGTAGCAATGATCATTTTAAAGGTTCTGTTCTACTAGAAAATGCTAAGTTTCCATAATTGGAGGCTTGGGCGAGAAAGAGGGAAGAGTGAGTCTGACTGAAGTTTTAAACCTGGAGGGTGAGTGTCTAGCAAAGCCACCAGCTAAATGGGAAACTGTGAGGGTTAGGACTCGGAGTGAGAGGACTGGCAGGAACAGCGACATCTTGGCCGTCATTCCACTCACACATTTAATATGGGCGCCCTTTCCAACATTTCGCTGACTCAAAAATGCCATTGATTTTTTTTTTTAAGATTTTATTTATTTATTTGAGAGAGAGAGAATGAAAGACAGAAAGCATGAGAGGGAGGAGGGTCAGAGGGAGAAGCAGACTCCCCGCTGAGCAGGGAGCCCAATGCGGGACTCGATCCCGGGACTCCAGGATCATGACCTGAGCCGAAGGCAGTCGCTTAACCAACTGAGCCACCCAGGCGCCCCAATGCCATTGATTTTTAAGATACCATTATTTTATGTCCCACTAAGAAAATAGGCTGTCACTAATTATGACATGCTATTTATTGACCATGAGGTCTAGCCAATTTCAGAGACACAAAAATGTGGGGAAAACATACATCTTAGAATTAATTAAATAAGATGCATGCCAGGCACTGTGTCAAGCGTCATGGGAGGGGAGTGGGATACAACCAAGAAAAAGACCCTGCCTTCAAAAGGCTTCCAATCTCACAGCGACACCTGCAGACACTTCTACCACAGGACAGAGTAGGAGGAGCACAACTGTGTGGGCACCAGAGCTGTTCTGAGATCAGCTGCTGCTTGGCAGGTAGTTATAGGAATTATTAATATAGACAGAATTGACAGCCACGTCTTTCTTGGGATTTCTAGTCCTCCCCCTCCTTTTCCCTGATGCCTGAAATTTCTAGGGACAAAGCCTTTCAAACCATTTTTGAGTGAATTGAGACAATGAATTAAAACACCACAAGGTGAGTGTGGAACTACTACATCTCCCGTGGAAGGCAGTTTGGCACTGTCCAAATGACAGATGTGTTTGCCCTTTGACCTCACAATACCACTCTCGGAAAATGTCTTACAGATCTACTCACCCATGTGGAAAGTGCCATATATATATATGTGGTTATTCATAACAGCAGTGTTTGAAATAGCAAATAATTGGGAATAACCTAAAAGCCATGGAGAAGGCACAGGTTAACTAGATTATGGAATATTCATACAGTGAATCCCAGATCAAGGAAACGCTTGATGTACGAACAGGGAAAAGATCCCTGACATGTATCGTGAGGTGAAAAAATGCTAAGTGCAGAACCGTTACAGTTGACTACCATTTGTATGATGAAGGGGGACTAAGAATACACATCTAGAAACTTGTTGAAGAAACTCTAGGATACCCAGGAAACTGATGACAGTGGTTATGGTTGGGGAGGGTTGATGGATTTGGCAGATCGGGAAAGAAAAGGGAAGAGGACTTTTTATTCTTTCTTTTTTTTTTTTAATTTTAAGATTTTATTTATTTTTAGGGAGAGAAAGCATGAGAAGGAGAGAGAGAGATCATGAGCAGTGGGGAAGGGAGGAGGGAGAAGCAGACTCCCCGCTGAGCAGGGAGCCCAAGGTGGACTTTTTCCCAGGATCCTGGGATCACGACCTGAGCTGAAGGCAGACGCTTAACCGACTGAGCCACCCAGGCACCCTTTTTATACTTTATTTCTAAACTACATGAATGGGTTATCCAAAATGTTAAATTAATTGAATTTTTAAAAACATCGAATAGGAAGAGTTAACCCAGTGACTCTGATTCCTAACAAAGTGTGGGAATTCATCCATCCATCCATCCATTCATGCATGCATTCATTCAATAATCCATTCATTCATTCCATAACCTATAGTAATCAAGCGACTACTTGTAACTAGAGTAACAAGTAACTCTAGTGACAAGAGTTAACACATGCCAGGCATCGTGCTAAGCGCCCTCATGTACATCATCTCATTTAGTCCTCACCACCCTTCTACGGAGCAGGTGTCTAGCAGCACAGAGGAGGAGACAGAAGATGACAGAGGTGGTTCTTGCCTCAAGTCAGCTGCACACGTGCAAGTCCCACCGTCCTGAGCCAGGCCCCGTTCTGGGCCCCAGGGACGTGCAAGTCCCACCGTCTTGGCACAGGCCCCACCCTCTGGGACTTAACCGTCTCCTGAGTGTGAAATAGATTCACAGACAGGGCTTGAACAGGGACGGGAGTGTTAGAGCACAGTGCCTAAGGTTTAGGGGACAAAGGGAACAGAGAGGCTGGGGACAAGGAGAAAACCTCTCCCACAATATCCTTTTGCCAAGGACAGGCCCCGAAGCGCTGGAACCCGGCGGCGCCCAGGCGAGCGACAACCCCGGCAGCCTCAGACCCAACAATGAACAAAGGCTGCGGTGCTCTGTAAGAACAGAGGAGATTTGACAACAGCCCGGCTCGTTTGATCAGTGTAGACATCCCTTCTAGACTTTGAAGCCTGAAGTGCTCTCCTTTAGCTGCCTACACAGATCAAATAAGCTGGAGGGCTGCCATATCTTGACTTCACTTTGTGCTAATCCATAGTCACAGCGAGCTCCACAGCAATCCGACCACACCATCTGAGCAGAGGCAAAAATAATTCTCATGGGCAAAGATAGGCAGTTCCAAGATGGGAATGTTAACTCCTTGCTGCCACTTCAGGAGGGAGTGGCTTTTGAAGGGAGTTTTAGCCAGCTTCCCAGAAAGGAGCTTCTGTCCCTCTCCATGAAGTGGCAAAGCTGTTTTCTCGCCTTCGAGTTGAAAGCCCTTCCTATTCCAGGGCTTGTGTAGGAACCTCTATAGACAGAGGTGACAATTAATAGCTGTGGTCTGGCTCTCAGAAAAGCAGCCCCACCTAGGAAACTGGGGTCACCTCACCACACATGCACCTTTTTATGCAAAGGATTGTTAAAGGGGCACACTTACACGCCCCCGCCCCCTCCCGCCCCCCCCCCCCCCCCCCCGCCCTCTCAGGCCTCAAGCAGCAGTGAGGAGCTCAGGAAATCCTTGTGGCAGGACTTGGCATCTAACAACAAACCCACCAGCTAAGTAGCATTGTTACAAAAGATTAAAAATCTCCATGAGTTCTAACATCTTCGTTCCTAGCTGTGGTTTCCATGGAAATAGACATCTGCTCTAGGGAAAAAGGAAAGGTGGGGGGAAGTGGTGTAAGTGCTTTAAAATAATCAGTGTTTTGAAAGATTTATTTTTTTTTCCTGTCACAACATTAATAGTCAGAAACGTAAGATTTTTGCATGGCAATCTCTTGTATTTAAAAGAAATATACATCAGATGGGTGGGACCTTCCTCTGCAAACCTCCAGTTCAAGTAAAGACTTCAAGATAAAAGCTGGTTCGGGGATAATAGACCTCTTGGCCTTGGGTTCCGGTGCTCGTTTGTGTTGCCTGCCAATCTATCACTTTCCGGTGAGCTCTATACCCACCCCGCTCCAGGCTTTCTAACGATTTCTGAGATTTTGCTCAGAAAAATGACAGATGGAAACACCTGGCCGTTTTGTAGCTAGGTTCGGTCTGAGAGGGAGAAGGCTTTCAGGGCTTAGAATCTGAATTATTCCTGGTCTTGCTCACATGCTAAAGGAAAACCACTTCGATTGGGGGCGGGCGAGAGACTGACCCCACACAAGGGCGATTGTTGGAGAAAATGCTACAACAAGCATATTTCAGGCAACAGCAAATGGCTGTTTGCTTTGTGTGGTGTGTCTGCTGCCTCTATGATTCAGTTTTCCTTGTCTCAGGCACCCAGTAATTGTATTTATCTCCAGCACATCCCCAGTGACTGGCTGGAGCCTTTTGCAATTAGGACTGTTGTTTCTGCAGAGTTAGTCATATTTGTTTCTTGGTATGGGGAGTCTGGACCCATTGATTAATAAAATGAAGGTGTCCTTCTACCCAGTCAGGATCTCAAAGCAGGTGCGTTGGTGTAGTGACCACCACCGGAAGACCAAAGACACAACCTTGGTCTGGGGAATGGGAAGAGGGATCTGGAAACCACGTTCATTTTATTTTTCTTCTGGCCTTTCTGTGGGAAGAAGGCGGCCAGTCATTCTAAGATCGCTCAGGTCAGACCAGTTTCCTTTGTGCCTCTGCTGTGCTTCTCATCAAACCAGGCCAGGAGGAACCGTGACCTTGTGGTTCCCCCTTTTGTTTTGATTCTTTAAAAGGGCCCAGCACTGCACTGGGAGCACGTGCTCCAAGAACAAAAGCAACACTTAACTGCAGTCTGTGTTGTCTAGAACTGCTATTGCTCTTCCGTCCCTATTATCAGGCAGAAGGCTAGGCAGAACAGATGGAGTCTGCATTTAAGCGGAGTAACTGTTAGACCAAAGGAGATCAAATTCCAGAGCCTCGCTCTTTCCCCCCCCCACGGTTCTCTGGTCATCAGCTCCGGGACCCGAGTATGGTAGCGAAAACTCGCTCCGTGAGGAAGGGCCACGCCCGTGACCTGTTAGGGCTGAGTGGGTTAAGGGATTACCATGATGTCACAATGCAGGTTACACGCGGGTGTCGAGGTAGGGCGCCGGTTTGCAGGGGGGCCTTACAGGGGCAAAGAGTCGCATTGTCCTGTAACAAGGGCTTGGGCGTCTTAGGTGGCAGCAAGGGGTGGGGCACTGCGCTGTCCGAGTGTTGCCCTTGGGGCGATGCGGGGCACGTGGCTCCACGGAGGAGGAGTCCAGGGGCCCACCCTCTGAGAGGTAGGGAGGGACCCCGCCCCGCCCGGCCCCGCCCTTTTCTTAGGGATGGGAGAGCTGGCTCAGATCCAGGCTAGGGACCACAGTATAGCCCTCTCCAGCGGCCAGACAACCGCCCGGGCCCCCTGCTCACATCCGAGGAGACCCCCAAATGCCCCCCACCCCTCGCATTGTCCCCCTACCCCGCCAGCCTGGACTACACTTCCCGAGGTGCTCGGGGGTCCCGAGGGGCGGGGCCACCTGTGCTGTGGGGGAGGGGCGGCACGTGCCGCTGGTTTCAGCCAATGGAGAGCCCGGTGGGGAGGTCACGTGCTGCTGTTTGGCGCTTTTGTGCGCGCCCGGGTCTGTTGGTGCTCAGAGTGTGGCCAGGCGGCTCGGACCGAGCAGGTGGGTGCGGGGCTCTGGGAGGAGTTGGCTGGAGGCTGGGGGCCAGCGAGAGGGATGCGGCTGGCGGGAGGGGCCAGGCCATGCCAGAGACCCCCAGCCGGAGGGCGGCGGGCGTGGCCGCGGGCCCCAAGTGGGACTGGCGGGCGGGGGTCGCTCCGCTTTGTGTATGGCTCGGGCGGAGCCTCGGCTTTGTCCCCGCTCCCTGGGGGCGCGGCTATCGTGGGGAGGGGGCGCGGCCAGCTGGGCAAGCCCTGGGCGTTAGCCCTGGGTGCCGTCTTGGAGACAATAGGGGGCGTGGGCCCTCGGTTGCCTCTCTCCTTTCACTTGCTAGCTCAGCCCGGCTGGGGTCCCCATTGTCTGAAGGGGCGGGGCGACGCCTCTAGAGGGCAGCGGCCATAGCATCGGACTGCGGGCGGCTAGGGCCGCTACCTCTCCCCGCTGTCGCCTTCGCCCAGGGACTAGGGCCGAGCCCGAGAGGCTGACATCCCACGAGAGCAATCCTGTCCTCGCGGCGGGGGGCGCGGACAGCTAGGGTGGAGGCAGGTGGGTGAGAATGAAAGGAGGAGGTAGCGGGCCGATGCCTGAGCTACCCCACGGCCGGTTCCCCGGGCCTGCCCCACCCGCCGAGCTGCTGCGGGGGTGGGGGCGGCCTCGAGATGGTTTTGGCGGGAGTTGGGGGGGGCGTCAGCGCGCGGCGAGCCCGGGGAGGGCGGAGTTACCCAGATAGGACCGTTAGCCCCGCCCATCCCTCCCCTTCCCACGCGCGCGGGCTCCGGGGTGTTGTGAGTTCGGGGAGATTCGAAAAGGCGCGGGGAGGAAGGGGGCGGGGCCAGGGGCCGGAGCGCAGGGCGTGCTCTGATTGGCCGGGGGCGGCCACCCGCTTTTCCTCACTTGGTCCGGGGCCACGCCCATTCTGGGTCCGGTGCTGCGTCTCTTGCTCTGCGGGGGTTAGACCGTTTCGCTGCTTAGGGTTTTTAATTTCCAGCTGTTGAAACCTGCAATCTTAGGTTTTCTTATTAGCCTGGGGTGTACAAGGATAATGACCTTAAAAAAAATCAAGTAGGGATGTAGAATTTTTCGTGATATAAGGCAGCAAATATTGTAATCTAAAGCCTAAAGGTTCATAAAACTGATTAATTTTGCTCGCTGTTGGCTAAGGAGCTTAAGCCTCTGGAACAATAGGAGTTCAACATACTGGTTGATATTAGCTTGGGCGTTTTGTTTTCCACCATGGCAGACGCAGACAAAGCAAGGGTGGGCATTTCATTTGCACAATGAGTTGTAGGCAGTATTAAGATGGCTCCGGTCTCACTGTTGAGTTGAATCTGGAATATCTTTTCGCCGTTGTGGGGGGAAATTTTTAGAGTTTTTAGGGGAAAAAATATATTGGGACTTAACGTCGTCTAATTTTTAAAATCCAAGATATTTTTTGAACAGGCAAGCTCAGTTGACTTGATTTTCTGCAACCAATGTTCTATTCAGTTCAAATTTACCAGTGTTTCAGTATTTTGTTGATTTTTATAATTTTCTAGTTAATGATGTCTTATTTAATTCCATGGTAGTGATTTTTCTGACACTGATTTATGTGGATTTGATTTGAGGTCCCTTTGGATCAATGACCTAGAAATGCAAAGAAATTGATCGCATGCTTTTGAAAATCGTTTTCAGGGTTTTCCTTGCCAGTGGATTGTGTAGAATACACTGCCAGTCTCTTGTCTTCTGTTCACCATGGCTTCTTCTGGTAGGTAATCTATTTGGAAAAGCTGAATTGTGATGGGTTTAGGATTTTATAATAGGAGATGGATTTAAGTCTTAAGCCATTAATTGGGCAGTTGTATTTTCGTCTTATCAAAAACCCATTTTATAAATCCCCGAGAATAAAGAAGAAAAAATTATCACTTGAATGTACTGAGAGCTCCTAATTGTTTCATAATATGATGGTTTGGCTTGGTTGAGAGCAAAACTGTGGAGTTTTGCACAAGTCTTCCTTTTGTTTATTAAAGTGATTGTCAAACACTGATATCTCAAAGTGGCATTTTTTTAATCCAAAAATATTGAGCTTTGGGTTTGTGGGAGGTGGTATTTAAATAATTTCTTGCCTGCGAACACAGCTTCTTTATCAGCCCGAATTCTATTCATTAAATTGATTTGGTTTCTAGAAAATTATAGGATAGTTTACTAGAATAGGAAAACCCCATTTTTCTGAATACATTATGAATATGATCAAATCCAGATATCCAGGTGAAAGAACTGGAGAAACGTGCCTCAGGCCAGGCTTTTGAGCTGATTCTCAGCCCTCGATCAAAAGAATCCGTCCCAGAATTCCCCCTTTCCCCTCCTAAGAAGAAGGATCTTTCCCTGGAGGAAATTCAGAAGAAATTAGAAGCTGCAGAAGAAAGACGCAAGGTAAACATCACAATTCACAGAAAACAGGATATTTATTTATATAATGTGGCAGATCAGTTTTATTTCCGTAACAGGAGGAAAACAGAATTGGAGCTAGATGTGATTATAACTGTGAAAATTACATATGCCAGCAGCTAGAAGAAAATGCCTGGCATCATTTACTGAGCTCATATTATGTACCAAGTCCTTTACTTCTCTTTTTCTCCTTTAACCCTTTGACCCTAAAAGGGTAGATGTCTGAGATACTGAGATGAGAAAATGGTCTCGGAAATGTTGTCATTTTCCCAAGTCCTGTAGCTAGTGAGTTTTGGAGCCAGAATTCAAGCTTAGGTCTATCTGAAGCCAAAGTTCCTGCTTCTCTTGCTTTCTCTTTGAAAAATAGATTTGTTGGTGGATGATTCTTCCCCCTCCCCCCCCTTTTTTCCTGGTTTGGTTTGGTTTGTATGTGTGCCTGTGTGGTTTGTTTTTTTTCCTGAGAGCTGTACAATAAAAACATTTTAAATTGCTGGTAATGTGATTGTGTTGCTCAACTGGCCTAATGATATTGAGCAGCTTTTCTCTTACCTAAGCAGTTCTATAAAATACCCATTTTTAAAAACAAATCAGAAAAGGGGCACCTGGGTGGCTCAGTCAATTAAGCGTCTGACTCTGGATCTCAGCTCAGGTCTTGATCTCAGGGTCTTGAGTTCAAGCTCCATGTTGGGCTCCATGCTAGGTGTGGAGCCTACTTAAAAAAAAAAAAACAAACCCAAATCAGAAAGATCAACAAATATTAATATGCTTGTTATAGAAAAATTGGGAATCCGAAGTTTATACATAGGAAATTAAAAGTATTCCTTACCCTACTTCCCAGACATAACCATTGTTAACATTTTGGTGCATTTCCTTCCATTCAGTATTCTTTTCATGCAGAACTTTATATAAATTCTTATTCCCTTCCAACAACCCTGATTAAGGTGAGTGGGTTTAATTTTAAAATTAGGGAGGGGCCCTGGCTGGCTCAGTCAATAGCACACGTGGCTCTTGGATCTTGGGATCGTGAGTTCAAGTCCCACGTTTGGTATAGAATTTACTTAATAAAAAAAAATTTTTTTTTTTTTAAAGATTTTATTTATTTATTCATGAGAGACAGAGAGAGAGAGAGAGGCAGAGGGAGAAGCAGGCTCCCAAGGAGCAGGGAGCCCGATGTGGGACTTGATCCCAGGACCCTGGGATCATGACCTGAGCCGAAGGCAGACGCTTAACCATCTGAGCCACCCAGGCACCCCTAAAAAAAATTTTTTTTAACAAAATAAAATGAAGGAAAGTAGGCACAAGAAGGTGAGGTAGTAACGTGCCCCTGACCAACACAGTTAGTACAGTGTGAAGTCTGACACATCTAACCACACATACAGGCCCCTGTTGAAGCTGCTGTACCACGTGCCCTGTATGTTTCAGTGCCACGTGTGAATGTGCACTGACCCTCTGTCGGCGCTGCCATTCATTTCCCCGGGTTGGGTGGCAGTGTTTGCTAGGGAGCTCCGTCTCCTACCTGCTCGTCTGCGCAGTTTGAGCTCCTATGGAGGTTGAGGGAGTTTTGTGGAGTTTTGAGTTTGTGAGGAAATGCAGCCAACGGCTAGACGGAGAAATCTGTAAGGAACCAACCCTGGCCCTGTAGTCAGTAGCCTGTGCTTTCTATAGTGAAACTTGGGACTAGGATGTTGCAGAAGAGAGTGAACAGAACCAGCGGCAGGTGCTCTGTAGTTTTCCTGCCTCGGTGATGCTTCCAGGCACATCGGAATCTGTTTGGTAACATGCTGTTGAGTGTTGAGTCTGTTGAAGGAGGCGCACCGTGGTAACAGCTCCAGTGGCGTGGAAGTGAATGCCACTTCCAGAGAGAGAAGCGATGAAGCTTTTCCATGAAACAGAAATCCCGCCTGGCTCGAATAGTAATCTGGGGGCTTAGTCTTAAATTCCCTATCATTCATGTTTTTTTCTTTTTATCGATAATGGTTACTTTTGTTATAATAAGCTAATTTTCTTCAGGTGGACGTTGAAGTTCAATAGCCAGTTCTTGACAGTACAGCTCCATTTCCCCTGTGCATGTTACAAGTCCTCTTGTTACCATTAAACAGTAAATCTTAACAGGGATTCCTTTAGAGAACAGTTGGGCAAGACTGAACAAACCTGGGCAGTTTTCCAAAGTAAATACAAACACTAGAAAAAGAGGGTGATTTTCACAGTATTTTGGTACAGACGATTCAGGCCCTGGCTTAGGTTATATTTAAAGAGATCTCAATTTCTGCCTCTTTTCAGTCCTCCTGGTTAATAACTTTTTTTGGTCAAAAATTTAATGCTAAATAAACTTCAGAGCGTCTAGCCTGTTAAACATTTTTCAGTCCCACGAAGCCGAGGTCTTAAAGCAGCTGGCCGAGAAGCGGGAGCACGAGAAGGAGGTGCTTCAGAAAGCCATAGAGGAGAACAACAACTTCAGCAAGATGGCGGAAGAAAAGCTGACCCACAAAATGGAGGCCAACAAAGAGAACCGAGAGGCCCAGATGGCTGCCAAACTGGAGCGCTTGCGGGAGAAGGTCGGTGGCCCAGCTTTGCTGTGAGAGGGTCGAGAGCTTGAAGTCTGCACCCGTGAGGTGGCTCGAACTAATTGCCTTGATCAAGGCGTTGGGTGTCTCTGTCCTCAGGTTCGGGGCTCAACATATTAAATGAGAGGTATCTTCTTTTAAAATAAGATGGAGCGGGGGCACCTGGCTGGCTCAGTCAGTACAGCATGCGACTCTTGATCTTGGGGTTGTGAGTTCGAGCTCCACATTGGGTGTAGAGATTACTTAAAAAATAAAACCTTTAAAAAAAAGTAAGATGGGGTATTCAGTGATTTCCAGAAAAAACCGTACATTCTTTGAAAGAGCAGTAGGAGCCTCAGTCATCAGGTTCCATGAGTGACCCAAGGAAGTTTGAAGATAATGTTCTAGAACTCTGTGTGCTTCCCACTAACGTAGTATATAACGCACGCCCAGATGCCGCCGTCGGGCCTCTTTCAGGGTGCGCGGCTTGGCAGGCTTTGTGATTTGACTGACTGACGGATGCTGTTTCTTTCCAGGACAAGCACGTTGAGGAAGTGCGGAAGAACAAAGAATCCAAAGATCCTGCTGATGAAACTGAAGCTGACTAATTTGTTCTGAGCACTGACTTTCTCCCCTTCCCCTGCCCAAATATCCAAAGACTGTACTGGCCAGTGTCATTTTATTTTTGCCCTCCTGACAAATCTTCTAGAAGCTGATGTAGGACTGTATAGGTAGATCCAGATTGTATGATGTTGTTTTCGGGGCTAAAGGGGAGAAACGGAAAGTGTTGTACTCTTTTTCTAAAGTGTTGAAGTCTTTCTAATGTAGCTACTTTTTCTTGTTGCATCTTTTCTACTTCAGTGCACCTGGCGTCCTGGGTTAACAGCTAGTACTGTATTGGCTTTGTGAAAACATGTTTGTGCAAAGAGTATGTAGTGGCTTCTTCCAAACTGTTAGATGCTGAATATCTGTTCACTTTTAAATCCCAATTCTGTCCCGATCTTCCCAGATGCTACTGTACTTGAATGGTTAATAAAGCTGCACAGTGCTGTCGGCGGGGACTCCTTTCTGTACAGGTAATAAACTCTGGAGTGACAGAGACCTTCCTAGTTTCTGTTCGTTCCAGATGGGCCTTTGGCCTCCAGAAATACCCAGTGCACATGTCGCCGCAAGTTCTCTGCCCTGGAGTTTCTCGCTCCAGAGTCCTTTGCATTGTCTTCTTCCACAATCATCACTTTGTTTTGATGCCTTGGCCCAGATCAGCTGCTACGATAGTCTTTCAGATGTTTATTTGCAAACAAGCTTATTTTTGTTCCCGTGTCCCTGTTAAAAAGGCAGATTGAAGGCACACAGGGGGTTTCGAGAGAAGGGTTTAGGGGAAATCGCGAGATCCTGGTTAGCGGTATTTGACAGTTTACTGGCTTTCTGTTACAGGTGGGGGTGGGATGTGTTCTCTCATACTTTCCTGCCATAGAAGCCATGACTCCAAAATTGGAATATTTAATATCATTCTCTGGGCCCACGTAGCAACCTTTGGTGCAGAGGCTAAAAGGAACCTTCTTTTCCAGAGTGACGTGTGATTTGGGTGGTTCAGGTTGGCATCTCCTTCATCTTGTATCCGGAGGTTATAATATTCACCATTGTCAGAGTGTTGCCTTTCAATTCAGGGACAGCCTTTGGCAGCTTTCCTATGCTATTTGGGAAATAGCCTTAATTGCATATGATTATTTGCTTCTTAGACATCTGTATAAAAGCTCTTGGAAGCCCAGCACCTCATAGCAAGAAAGCGTGCCGGGTGACTTAATGCTGGGGGAGGGTCTGCTGGGTGCCGAGCATGGATTTCCTCAGCTCCGGCTTTATCTTTGATTTGGGTTTTACCAAACTTAAAGGATAATAGTGGCCTATGGCAATCTTCCTCCTATGTTGTTAGGATTAAATTGTGTGTGTGTGTGTGTGTGTGTGTGTAGAGGCACAGTTAGAACCCTGCTTTAGTATTTTTTTTTTTTTTAAAGATTTTATTTATTTATTCATGAGAGAGAGAGAAGCAGGCTCCCAAGGAGCAGGGAGCCAGATGCGGGGCTCGATCCCAGGACCCTGGGACCATGACCTGAGCCGAAGGCAGACGCCTAACCATCTGAGCCACCCAGGCACCCCCCGCTTTAGTATCTAGCACGCATATAAATGACAACTATTCTCAACCAGAGGCTAGTGAGTGAGCTAAGTTTATACTCTTAAATTGGAAAAGATGATGCAGCTTTTTGTGTGCCTTGAATTGAGTTCCAAATTTACCTAGACCAAGATGATCAGTTGTAGTTCTGGGAAAAAGCTGAACGTAAAGAGTTTGACCATGCAGGGCAAACAACAAGATCAAGTGTAGTTTAGTCGGACGCTAGTTCAGACAATAAATAGAACAAAGTAAGGCTTGTGTGCAGGAACTCAGCATTGTTTATCCTCAGTCTCTGACACGTCGCAGGTGTTGGAGGTTTGTGTGGGTGACATCCCTGGTGCCCACAGGGATGTTTTAGATGCCAGTTGTGAGTAGCTGGGATGTGAAGACAGTGTGAAGATAGAAACTTGGGGTAGTGTTACTTACTGGGTGTCCGAGAGATGGCAGGAAACTTGTGTTCCTGTAGGACCTGCAGGGAAGGGAACAGAACTTAGGGAAAAGCAAGAAAAGAGTCAAGATGGGCTGAGGGAGGATACCCCAGTTAGTTCCCACCAACCCCATGGTGGCTCTGACTTCACATCCCAAGGGTCCCGAGTTCCTACCTCATGACAGTGATGCGTCACAGGGAACTGAAGGGCGGGTGCAGCTTACCCATGACCTCAGAAACCCTGGCTTGCTATTTTACCTCTGACCTTTGGAGAGGCACTTAGTCCTGGGCCTCCGTTTTCTCCTGGACAAAAATGAGAAGGTTGAACTAGGTTAGTTAAAATCGTTCTTACTCTTGGCATAGAACTTGGAGGGAAGGAAGAGTGGGTACCCGTGACGTCCGGGGAGTGTGTGTGTACTACCCCAGCCTGGGTGTTCTCTGTCCTGGCCTCCAGCGCGCATCTCTCCCGGTGGGGCCAGCCTTCCCTGACAGCCCCTCAGGCGTAGGTAGTCTTGCAAGGCCAGGAGGTGTACCCTCAGCCCGGGGGCTGTCGTCAAGGAGCCCACTCCATTCCTTTTGGCTTGAGTGGAAAATGAGGTTTGTCCCTTCCTCCTGAGACTTTTGTGCTTAGATGTGATTGACTGGCCTTGGTGGAAAAGAGATCTGAGGGATGGGAAGGCCCTTAGATCTGCTGTGTCCAAGCAGCTGGAGTGTGTTACGCACTGGGCTGTCCGCTAGTGATGAAAATGGGATCCCAGTGCGCCACGTGCTGATGGTGAAGGGGAGGGGAGTTGCACAACACTTAGCTGAGAATACCGTTCCCCGCCAGAAGCTCATAGTAGCCAAGTATGCTTTAGTGGTTTGGTGGCCTGGAAAGCCTAATAGAGGAGGAAAGACTCCAGCCAGTCCTCTGAGGGGTCAGTTACGGACCCCAGCACTTAATAACGAATGAAGCCCTTGACAAGCACTCGGGGCGATGGGGGCGTTGGGGCCTGTAATGAGGTCCTGTTGACTGAGAGTTACTTTCAGGCATTTTTATGTAAGTTGGCTCCTTGGGTCCAACCCTGTGAGGTAGTACAGATCGTCCCTGGGGTGCAGAGGAGGTAAGCAGGGCTAGGAGGTTATTGACCTGATTGAGATTCGCAGCTGGCGAGGGTCTAGGCACACTGTCTGACTCCAGGCCCTGCGTGTGGAGGGGGCTGCTCTGGCCACTCACATCTCTTGTTCCAAACAATTCCCGGTGCCCCAGACTCAGCCAGGGCCCCCCTCCTCAGAAAGGCAGTTGCTGACCATCTCCGGTGATGCTGGGGAAGAGAGGTGTCACCCGCCACCCACAGTCCTTTATAAAAAGTGTCCCTTTCTACCGTGTGGATTATTCTCCCAGTGGAAAGTTCTGATTTCCAGTGATGTTTTAGCGCTCCCAGTAAGTCTGTCCTCTCAGATAATGGTTTGGTCACCTTACAGTTAATTCAGTTTGTCTGAATCACTATTAAACGTGATTCATTTGGGAACAAGAAAAAGAGGAAAGCTGGGCTCCTTAAAAGGAGCTTTCCCCTTTGGGCAGAAGGTAGGATTAGGTGCCCCGGAAGCTCCCTTTCAAATCCAAGACTGGGGTTCTGGGTCTTCTCTACCTGGTGAGATTGCAGACCCCTGAGGTCGGGAACCATGTCTTGACCACTGAGGATTTCCCCCACTGAGCTGAACTTCACGGCCCCAGAAACATTGCTGGCGCTTCAGTCCCTTGCCATCTGCCTCCTGCCTCTTGGTCCAGGTCAAACAAGGTCCTAAGGGTCCTGTGGCTGAGACCTCTGCCAGCAGAAGCTGGTATTCTGCACTGAAGGGGCCCAGGGAAGATTTTCTGGCTTGTTTTATACATGCGTTCAGATTCTTAAAGCTTAGTTATAAGGCTCGAAGAGCTCAGTGAAGGGGCTGCGGCCCAGAGCTGGAAAGGCCCAGCCTTCTCCCAGCATGGTCTTGAGCAACACCATCCCTGTCCTTGGGCACCAAATCCTACTGGGGCCAAGTGGGCTGTGAAGTGGACAGAGAGGGTAAGAAACAGAAGCAGGAGATGAGCCAGATGCCCATGGCCACCACCTCCACAGAATGGAGGGGACTGAGCCTCTGTAGGTACAGGAGGAGTCCGGCCCGGGGCCTTCAATCTGTGGCCTCCCCCTCCCCTTGCTGGCAAGAAGCCCCAGTATCCCTAGGATGGGGAGGGGCGTGGGGCGGGGGACTCCCTGCCAAACCTAGGCTCCCCTCTTATGTGGGAGCTTATTATTTGCATGATCTCAGTGAATCCCCAGAACAACCCTATGATGTTATACCCATTTTACAGGCAAGAAATGAGGCAAGTGAAACTCAGATTTGCCCAAAGTGACATACTTAAGAGTGTGGAGTTGGGATTCAAAACTTTATATTTTTTTAGACTTTTATTTATTTGACAGAGCACAAGCAGAAGGAATGGCAGGCAGAGGGAGAAGCAGGCTTCTTGCTCAACAAGGATGCAGGACTTGATCCCAGGACTATGGGATCATGACTTGAGCCGAAAGCAGATGCTTAACCAACTGAGCCACCCAGGCATCCCTCAGGACTCAAACCTTAACTTTTAATCAGCCCCCAGCTTTACTGCAGCTCCTTATGTATCACATAACAATGATTATGCAATTACTTCTTTCAAGTATGTCTCTCCAGCTAGAAGGAAGGTTCTCAGAGAGCAGGGACTGTGCCTGTTAAATTCACCACTGGATCTCTGACTCTGAGACTGGCATGTGGTGGGAGGTTAATAAATATGTGCTGGGGCACCTGGGTGGTGCAGTCAATTTAGCGTCTGACTCTTGGTTTCGGTTCAGGTCGTGATCTCATGGTCTTGAGATCAAGCCCCACGCTGGGCTCTGTGCTCAGTGTGGGGTTTGCCTGGGATTCTCTCTCCCTCTCCCTCTGCCCCTCCCACTCGTGCTCTCTCTCTCTCTCTCAAAAAAAAAATCTTTAATAAATATGTGCTGAATTAAATCATTATGAGTTGGTGGGTGACTCTTGTGGTCCACCTAGGGGCACCTGTTTTGTCCTCTTTTTGTGTGGACCCCATGGGAAGTCAGTCGGATTTTCTAGAAGCAGAGGATGGCTCTGCCCTGGTTTGCAGATTGGCCTCAGAGGTGCGCTACCCTTCATGACATCCTTTCAGATCCAGAGGCAGAGGCTGGTGGCTTGCAGCCAGAGCCTGTCTGCAGGCAGCTTGAGTTCAACCCCGGCTGTTTAAATCTGTGAGTGAGTTGATAATGAATTCCACTCGAAAATCTGATTTCGGGCTTATCTTTAAAAACCTGGAAGATCTGACAGCCCTGGGCTCCCGGCGAGGCCCAGATGCAGTCAGCAGGCTCTGGGCAGCTGCTGCCCCCTTGAGGTGGGACGTGCGCTCTACAGCTCTCTGTTCTCCAGCCCACCCACTTCTGTCCTTGACGGAAGTCGAGGGCCCCGGCTGCAGGCCTGAGTCTGCAGAACCAGACACAGATGACCGCCACTCCATCAGTCAGTCAGACTCTTATTTTAGGTCAAAGGTCCAAATGGTACAAAAGGAAATATAGTAAAAAGTGACCCCTTCCTCTGCCGTCCCCGAGCCCCCCTCCCAGAGGCCACAGTCCCTGTCTCTGCCAAAGACAGGCTGCACTTCCAGGAGCACCGTCTCCAAACGCTTGCCGACACCTCTTATGGGCCAGACACCAGCTGGGTTTTTCAAAATAGACTCAGGGACCCTCATCAGACCTTTGGAGGTAGAATTTCTAAACTGGAGTCTAGGTGTCTGGTTCATTTTAGAACCCACAGTGTTTTCTGTTGCTCAGCAAGCAGAGACCACTGTACTCAGGATGCAAATATCCCTAAAAGAGTTCTCCCTCTCCAGTCCCCCGAAGTCTGGCGGAGATGGGCCCAGGGTCCGGCCATCGGGGCCACTGCTCAGCTGTACGGACCGTGCCCTGCCCAGGGGCACTTGGTAAAAGCCTGAACCCTGGCCGTACCCTCACACCGAGCCACATTCCATCGCCCTCCCAAGCCACAGAGGAGCAGCACCACGGCTGAATTTACCACGTCAACCATTCAATACAAATACGGGGAGACCGGTGTTGGGATGTGGGGGGCGCAGGTGGGGGCTTCTCCATGCAGCTGCAGGCCCAGGATGACTTCCCGCAGGAGGTGAGGCTTGGGCCAAGTTTGGTCGAGGGGCTAGAAGAAAAGAATTCACCCTCCACCCTGTCCTTCCCTCTCCCAGCTCACCCCAGCCCCCGTCCCCTCCCCCCCCATAGCTGCCTTTGTGTATCACTGGCCACCGACAGGGACACCTGAATAATCGTGTACATCGAGAAGGCCCTGGGAGATGCAACGGGGGTAGAAGGAGGGGTCCAGCCATGAGTCAGACCAGCATGCCTGGCTCAGGGGGCTGCGTGGGGTTAGGTGGCTTGTTATCTAGAAGTACCTTCCGGGGGGGGGAGGAGGGGCAGGGATGCAGGAGTCTTGTTCCTTCTGGTCAGTCTCCTGAGAAGCTTTCCAAAGCCAGAGCCCGCCTCTCCGCAGCCTCAGTGAATGCTATGCGCTATCCGAGCGGCCCTCGGACCCTGGCCAGGCCACAGGCTTTCTGCTGACCGCCGTGAGAACCCAGAATTGCAAGTAAGCATCTAGAAACTTTTCTAACCATTGCACAGGGTCATTTGAATACTATTAAAGTCGAGACTAGTACTTTGCATCTTTTTTATTCATTTTATCTATAAAAATTTTCATTGTAAAATCTACATAACATAAAATATGCCACTTTAACTTTTAAGTGCATGATTCAGTGGTATTCGGTACACTCACACTGTTGTAACCACCACCACTGTCTGGTGGATTTCCTTAATTTTCCAAAAGCGGAAGTTCTTTGCAGATAAACATGCTTTTTGAATTTTTTTTTTTTAGAATTTTATTTATTTGACACAGAGAGAGAGAAAGAACACAAGCAGGGAGAGGGAGGCAGAGGGAGAAGCAGACTCCCTGCTGAGCAGGGAGCTTGCCCTGGGACTTGATCCCAGGACCCTGGGGCCATGACCTGAGCTGAAGGCAGACACTTAACCAACTGAGCTACCCAGGCACCCCTATGTTTTTGAATTTAGTTTGAGAAGCACTAACCTACATCCTGACCTGTGGGCTTCCCAAAGCCTTGAAGGTGTTGGAGGGGGTGGGGAAGAGGCCCCTGACTGCAGGGCTTGATACATTGTTTGGCTTCATTTCCCTAAACTGTTGGGTTGAGATTTGCCCCCAGAAAAGGGTGAGGGATGAGGTCCAGCTGGGAGAGGAGGCTTCCATGCCATCTGGGGTGCAGGGCCGAAGCGGGGCTCTCCCCGGGCAGGGCTACCCTGAAAGTTGGGGGCAAGAAAGTCGGATGGGAGGCTGCCAGGCTTTCTGGCAGGCTTTCCTCCTGACTCATCCGGGGGAGGCGTGTTGGTTTAGAATTCCAGTAAAGTCAGCTCCAGCTGGGAAAGCCCTTGGTGACCCCTGTAGTCTACCCTTCTTGTTCAGGGGAAGAGCTCGAGGCCAGAAAGAAAAGACTTGACCCAGTTTATAAGCAGCTAGTGGTGGTCCCCCTTTCAATTCCCAGAGAGAAGCAAGTCAGACGTTCCTGGAGTCACACAGAATACGACTGAAGTTCCAGCTCCATTAGCTCTCCCCGGCCTTGCATTCCCATCCTCACCCATAAAATAGGAATAACCCCTCCCAGGCTGGACGAGTATTGAGCCTGGGCCAAATTTAATGACGGGCATAGCACAGAGCCCGGTGCTTGGGTGATGGGAAGGTCAGCCCCCTGCCCCTCTCTGTCCCTCCAAGCCCAGTGTTCCATCTGTGGACTCCAGGGTCTTCTCTGTCCACCATTTCCCCTCACTAAAGAGCTGCAGGGACAGAGGAAGGCAGACCCTCTCCAGACTGAGGAGAACAGGGAGCTCATAATCTCCTGCACTGGCCCATCTGAGCGTCTCCCTCCCCAGCTGGCCACCTCTCTGTGCTCAACTCTTCTGCCATCTCTTTGGGCATCTTAGAGAAATTTTTGTCCTTTCTGGGACTCAGAACAGTTGTAAAATGAGGGAGTTGAACCAGGAGAACTCAAAAGTCCATTTGGGGGAGGAGGTGCTATAAAGTGTGGGATGCTTTACATTTCTATATCTTTTCTGGGACAAACTCCCAGCATGTCAGACCGGGTTGCTGCTGGTTTACTGACATTTCATGAGCGATGTGAATTTTGAAAAAAATTCAAAAAATTCACCTCTCTCTGTGCTCTGTCACTCCTTCCTGTCCCTCTTTTCTTTCTCTTTTCTGCTAAGGGTTCCTGAGCACCTGCCATTTGCTTTGCACTGTAGCAAATAAGCATTTCACCTATCCCATCTTACTGAATCCTTAAAGCATCCTGGTGAAGTCAATGCTATTCTTAGTCTCTTTTCCAGACAAGAAACTGAGGTTCAGAAAAGTTGTGTCACTGACCCATGGCTGGTCAGGGGCAGAGCCAGGAGCTGGCGCGCTCAACACCATTCCCCAGATGGTCGGGTCCCATCCCAGCCTGAAGTCAGTGGTTCGATATGGCACGTGCCTGTGCCCACCGCCTCCCTCCTGTTTTCCCCAGGTGGACTCTGACTCCCAGTCCCAGATACGCTCCTGCTGGCAGGACCACTCGGGCAGTCAGGGAGGAGGGTTTGGCTGTTGGTGGGAAGATGATCAATGGTTGGTTCCAGTTTCTGACTCGTATCTCGGATACCAGGTCCTCTGCCCCAATCTCCTTCCTCTCCTTTCTCTTTAGATGTCCCTAAGAGAGTACCCAAAGCAAGCCTTTCCATTCATTCATCCATCCATCCATTCATTCATTCATTGAACAAATACAAACAGCTGTCCTACACGCTAGTCACAGCCGTAGGCCCTGGGGGTTTAGCGATGTGCGAGGCAGGCAGGTCCTTGTCCTCAAGAGCTTACATTCTGGGACGCCTGGGTGGTTCAGTCGTTAAGCGTCTGCCTCTGGCTCAGGTCATGATCCCAGTGTCCTGGGATCGAGCCCCACATCGGGCTCCCTGCTCGGCGGGAAGCCTGCTTCTCCCTCTCCCCCTCTCCCTGCTTGTGTTCCCTCTCTCGCTGTGTCTCTCTCTGTCAAATAAATAAACCAAATCTTTAAAAAAAAAAAAGAGCTTACATTCTGGTGAAGGAGACAGACATTAGAAAAGGATGATGAGTGCCCTGGAGGGAATAGAAAGGGCTGGTAGAGGCAGTGACTGCGGCAGGGGTGAGGGTCTCTGCAGGTGAGGTGGGCTGGGCGTGGCGTGCTCCTGGCAGATGGAACAGCATGCAAAGGCAGGAACCAGCAGGTGGGAGGAAGGAGCATAAACAAGGCCCTCGTGGCTGGATTAGGGGAGGCGGGGTGTCTGGCGCCAGGGCGGTGGTCAGGGTCCAGCCGCACTGGCCTATGGGCCAGAATGAGGGGTCGCATGACATTTCATGAGCCATGTGAAGCTTCTGGGGGCTTTAAGCAGGGAGCATGTGATTGGGTCATGTGTGTAAAGGATCCTTCGGCCACTGTGAGAAGAGCGGATTGTGGGGAGCAGGCGTGTGGGAGAGAGGAAGGTGGCTTGGATGGAGGTGCGGTCAATGGGATGGAGAGACAAGGTCAGATTCAGGATCTCTGTGGGCCGAGGAGTACAGCTTCCCGCCCACCGCTGAGAGGGAGTTGGCGTGTGGCCGGGAGCAGAGCAGCGCCTCATCTCTGAGCACCTGGAGCAGGGGATGCCAGGCTGCATCCTCTTCCGCCTCTCTCCCCCCCCCTCCCCGAGAAGGGCTGTGAGCTTTCGATGGTCAGCAGTCACCCTTGGCAACAGGAGGTCCACATGGCCAGAGCATCTCCTCCAGCCCTCCTTCCTGGGCTTGCAGTTGTTAAAAATTTTTTTTCACCGAGCACATTTGAAAATCTAATTGGTTTTATTGAGCCATTCATGAATGGGTCAGCAGCCCCTCTAGCAGGTAGAGGAGAGCTTCAAGGAGCTGTACAAAATGGTTTTTAAAAGCAGGGAGGGGCAGGGGCGCCTGGGTGGCACGGTCGGTCGGGTGTCTGGCTCTCGGTT
Source organism: Mirounga angustirostris (assembly GCF_029215605.1). NCBI lineage: Eukaryota > Metazoa > Chordata > Mammalia > Carnivora > Phocidae > Mirounga > Mirounga angustirostris. The sequence continues at coordinate 171,010,131 of NW_026991712.1, forward strand.
TTGGCTCGGGTCATGATCTCAGAGCTGTGAGATTGAGCCCCACATCGGGCTCTGTGCTCGGTGTGGAGTCGCTTGAGATTCTCTCTCCCACTTCCCCTCCTGCTCATGTTCTCTCTCTAAAATAAATAAATCTCAAAAAAAACAAAAAAAGGCAGAGAGGGGTAGAAAAAGGAATTTATTAGCAAAGAACGCATTGTTTTAGGCAAGGTCACCCTCTCAAGGGGAATTGTAGAGGTCTATTAGGGGAATATCTCCGCCTGTTGACCAGGAGATTCCAGCTGGGCTGGTTAAGGGTTACATTTCTCGGAGGTCGAAACCATTGTTAGGTTAGGCATTAAATCTTGGTTTACTGATGTGGGGCCCTAACATAAGTGACACTATTTTGAGCCATTTTTAAAAATAGTTCCTCCATTTTGATCAGACTCTCAGCTTAACTGAAAAATGCAACCAAAATTTAAGACATTAGCGCAACTCTCAGCTAGTGCTCTGTAGTTCTCCAATCTTGTTGCTCCTTTGGCACGGTATCCACAGATGGTGACTTTTTTTTTCTTTTTCTTCAGATCATGACATTTTTGTTTATTTATTTATTTTAAAGATTTTATTTATTTATTTGCCAGAGAGAGAGAGAGAGAGAGGGAGAGCACTCACAAGCCGGGGGAGTGGCAGGCAGAGGGAGAAGCAGGCTCCCCTCTGAGCAGGGAACCTGACATGGGCTCAATCCCAGAACCCTGGGATCATGACCTGAGCTGAAGGCAGATGCCCAACTGACTGAGCCACCCAGGGGTCCCATGATATTTTTGTTTAATTTCTGTGATATTCACAACCTCCGGTTCACAAAGGAATGTTTGGTGACAAATCCACAGTCTGAAAGGCAAAATTTACCCCTTTGTCGTCGTCTTTCCAAGCCAGGGTCAGAGTAAAGGAAAGAAGAAAGGGTTTTGTCTTTAAGGTATGAAGTCTTGACCTGATGTCTTGGGAGGAAGCAGTTCACCTTGACGTCAGCTGCTTCTCTTCCTCATCACTATGATTTGGAGGGGTCTCCATCGCTTATATAGGACCAGAGGGCGAGTGGAACCTTTTCCAGCTGTGAGATGCATATCCAAGGTGCAAGTCCCCAGAGTTTGGCTGCCTTTTGGGTGGTGAAAAGGGCCTGGTAGAGTCCCTTCCAAGGAGATTCAGGGGCAATCTTTGTTCTTACCAGTTCCAAATCAGAAGGGCAGGAGAAAATTGGAAACATTAGTTGGGAGTCATTGCCAGATTTTTGAAGAAACTGGAGGAATTCGGGATCCAGTCCAATTTATAGGTATATAACTTCAAAGACAGTTAACAGGATTAGAATTTGATACAGACAAAGATGCAAATGTAGTTTCTTCTCTCTACAATTACCTTCATATTTTTAATAGTAAAACTAATTTGTTTGCATTAAATGTTGCCTGATTATTTATGTTTGTTGCAAGAATAATTCTTGACCATATAAACTCTCTCTCTCTCTTTTTTTTTTTAGGAATCTCTACATCCAACATGGGACTCAAATTCATGACCCAGAGATTAAGAGTCTTATGCTCAGACTGAGCCAGCCAGGTGCCCCATATATAAGCTCTTTTTAAAACTGCCTTGTGTGTAGGGGCGCCTGGGTGACTCAGTCAGTTAAGCACCTGACTCTTGACCTCAGCTCAGGTCTTGATTTCATGGTTGTAAGTTCCAGCACCATGTTAGGCTCCATGTTAGAGCCTATTTAAAAACAAAAACAAAAACAAAAAACTACCTTGCTGGAGAATTGTAAGCAAGGTACCAGGTTAAGCCTTTTTAAGGGGCTTTATTGGCTCTGTAAAGTCAACCTTAGTTCCTTAAAACTGTCTGGTCATACCTGAGTCTAGGCCCATCTCTTTCAAATATAATATTCCAGTCAAAGCCTTGGTAATATAACCAGGGTTTCTAATTGTCTCCTGTTGCAAGGAGAAAAGATTCTCATTGAACTTACGTAAATAATTATTTTGCCATCAGAAGAATACTCAACTGATGAATTACAGACCTGTACCCCTGAAACAAATAATACATTATATGTTAATTTAAAAAAACATTAAAAAAAGAATGTTGATCCTTCGAGCTGGATTAATGAGGAAAGACACAACAATCTTTCATATATATAAAAAGAATACTCAAGAGTTTTTGAATTCTGGCAGGATCAGGTAGGAAGGAAAAAGAAACATCTTTTTTCACAAACATCTCATCTTCGTTCACGCTATCAAATTGCTGATAGCGTAAGAGACAAAGATTTTCCCAAATCTGGAAAAGCAGAACATTAGAAAACCAGTGATATTTTATTTTACTTAAGATTTTATTTATTTATTTGACAGAGACATAGATAGTGAGACCAGGAACACAAGCAGGGGGAGTGGGAGAAGGAGAAGCAGGCCCCCTGCAGAGCAAGGAGCCCGATGTGGGACTCGATCCCAGGACCCCGGGATCATGACCTGAGCCGAAGGCAGACACTTAACGACTGAGCCACCCAGGTGCCCAGAAAACCAGTGATATTTTAAATAAGAGTCATAAAAATGATCATCTTCTTCAGTTCCTTTGGTTCCATGTTATTAATTCTCACTTTGTTTGAATCCATTTTTCCACTAGTTTTGGAAATTCATACCCAGTTTAGTTTTATGATTTGAAAGTTATCAAAAATCTGCATTCCAGATAGATTCGTTTCCATGAATTTCTCTGATGATAAAACACATTTGCAGGAAGAAACATCTGAGTATATAACTCTGTAAATGTCAAAAGACTTAAAAATGTCATGCTTAATCTAATTGACAATGAAATTTGGTCATTTCTGTGACATACATTTTAAGATAATAACTAAAATTATGACTGATAACATTTTACCAGGGCATATCAGAATTTTAGAATTTTATGCAATAACACTTATAGGAATAACATTTACTCACACAGTATAACCGAAAAAGGTTTATCCTCACTTACTTGACAATGTTTCCCATGTAATTTAATGTATCAAATATGTCTGATTAATTTAATCTCTCTCTTTGAGATGTTTCAGGGGCTCCCTGAAAAATCTCCCAAATTAGCTAGAGATAAAAATGACTTCATTTAGAATTTGCTTTTTGGGATGTTTGTCAAAAAATGCTTTTGAGACAGTTTCTTAGCTTTTTTTTTTTTTTTTTAAAGATTCTATTTGTTTGACAGAGAGAGAGATTGAGAGCACAGGCAGAGGGGGAGAGGGAGAAGCAGACTCCCCGCTGAGCTGGGAGCCCGATGCAGGACTCGATTCCAGGACCTCGGGATCATGACCCGAGCTGAAGGCAGACGACCAACCATCTGAGCCACCCAGGTACCCAGTTTCTTTTTTTTTTTTTTTTCCAGGTGCCCAGTTTCTTAGCTTTTTAATTATTGTTTCTTCTTAGTGGTCTCTGTAAGAGTGTAGAAGTATTCCTTCTTTGATAATGTTGAATTTGTAAGTTTCAGATGACCTGTGAAACTTTTTAAAAGATTTTTCTCTAAGTTTTGAAAAGCTATTAGCCAGGATCATGATATAATAAGACATGTTTTTCCCTTAAAAAGATTTAAGTGCTGGGGCACCTGGCTGGCTCAGTCCATAGAGCTTGTGTCTCTTGATCTCAGGGGTTGTAAGTTTGAGCCTCATGTTGGGGATAGAGATTACTTAAAAATAAAATGTAAAAACAATAATGGGGTGCCTAGGTGGTACATTGAGTTAAGCATCTGTCTCTTGGTTTCGACTCAGGTTGTGATCTTAGGGTACTGGGATTAAGTCCTATGTTGGGCTCTGTGCTCAGCTTGGAGTCTGCTTGAGATTCTCTCTCCCTCTCCTTCTGCCCTCCCACTCATGCTCTCTCTCTCTAAAATAAATAAATAAATCTTTAATAAAATAAAGAAAATTTTTAAATCTTTAAAAAAATGTAAAAAAAATTTAAGTGCATGTGTAGAGTTAAGAAGTTGTACATTTATGATTTAATAAAATAATTCTAAAGGAAAAATACTAAAAAATATAAAAAGGTTTTAAAATGTGTATCAATTATATTCAAATAAAAAAAGTAAAAAAAAACCCATTTTAGAACACTTGGTCAAACAAGATCATAGGTCACTGTGAAATAATGCTTAGTTATCCATTTAACCAAAATGACAATTTGTAGGCAAATACAGAAAGTTAAATATTTGTAAAAAGCCTCACTCTTTTACAGTTGAAAAGACCCAGGGCCCCTGCCTGGCTGGCTCAGTTGGAAGAACATGCGACCCTTGATCTCAGTGTTGGAAATTCGAACCCCATGTTGGGTGTAGAGATTACTAAAAAATATAAATAAGCTTTAAAGAAAATATTGAGAAGACTCAGTTTTTTAAAAATTCTATGTAATTACAGACTTGATAAAGGCAAAACAGTATCTTTTTCTTTCTAGGCAGATTACATTAAAGGTAAATAAAAACCTTTGTTTACAGTTTCTTATTAAGAGCAAACTAATAATCTAAGAAAACTTCGTCCTTAGGTCACCTGGCTGGCTCAGTTGGTGGAGCGTGCAACTCTTGGCCTCTAGGTTGTGAGTTTGAGCCCCAAGTTGGGTGTAGAGATTACTTAAAAATAAAATCTTTTTAAAAATTTACCAAAAAATCTAAAAAAAAAAAAGAGAAAACTTTGTCCTTTTATTTATTTTTAAAAATATCTATCTATTTATTTAGAGAGAGAGCGAGTACATGCATGAGAGGGGGAGAGCAGCAGAGGGAGAGGAGAGGGAGAGAATCTTCAAGCAGACTCCCCACTGATGGCAGAGTCTGAGGTGGGGCTCGATCTCATGACCGAGATCACGACCCAGGAGATCACCACCTGAGCCAAAATCAAGAGTCAGATGCTCAACTGACTGAGCCACCCAGGTGCCCCAAACTTTGTCCTTTTAAAAACAGAGAGAAAAGGAGCGCCTGGGTGGCTCAGTCAATTGAGTGGCTGCCTTGGGCTCAGGTCATGATCCCGGGGTCCTGGGATCGAGTCCCACATCGGGCTCCCTGCTCAGTGGGAGGCCTGCTTCTCACTCTCCCTCTGCCTGCCGCTCCCCCTGCTTGTGCTCTCTCTGTCAAAAAAATAAATAAAATCTTAAAAAAAGCCAAATTCTAATTTTGCACCAGTATACTTTGATATTAAAACTTGTTTTTTTTTTTTTAGAGAGATTTTATTTGTTTATTTGAGAGAAAGAGTGCGAGAGCCAAGAATGAGCAGGGAGAGAAGCAGAGAGAGAGAGGGAGAAGCAGGCTCCCTCCTGAGCAGGGAGCCCGACATGGGAACCAACCCCAGGACCCTGGGATCATGACCGAGCCTAAGGCAGACACTTAGCGACTGAGCCACCCAGGCGGCCCTAAAGCTTATTCCTTTTTTTTTTTTTTTTAAGATTTTATTTATTTGACAGAGAGAGAGACAGCGAGAGAGGGAACACAAGCAGGGGGAGTGGGAGAGGGAGAAGCAGGCTTCCCGCTGAGCAAGGGAGCCCGATGTGGGGCTGGATCCCACCTGAGCTGAAGGCAGACGCTTAACGGCTGAGCCACCCAGGCGCCCCGCTAAAGCTTATTCTTGAATGAATTTTAATCTTAGCCAGCTTGACCACACACTAAAATTCCTTTTCAAAGATTCTTTCTCGGGGTGCCTGGGTGGCTCAGTCGTTGAGTGTCTGCCATCGACTCAGGTCATGATCCCAGGCTCCTGGGATCGAGCCTCACATTGGGCTCCCTGCTCCACGGGAGGCCTGCTTCTCCCTCTCCCACTCTCTCTGCTTGTGTTCCCTCTCTCGCTGTGTCTCTCTCTGTCAAATAAGTAAATAAAATCTTAAAAAAAAAAAAAAAAAAGATTCTTTCTCTACAAACTATCTACAGCTTTCTTTTTTACACTCAGATCTTGGTCTATATTCCCTCTTCTAAGTAACCAGTCTCACTTTAGAACAAAATTACTTTCTTTTCTCTCAACAAGAATGCCTTTCCATTCCTCATACTGTCTCTCACAGAAAACACGCATTCTACTTTTCTGGCATACGGATATGTTTCCCTTATTACTTTCAGTGGCTTTAATCACATATTTTAATTAAAATTCCTAACCCTTGGGAACTTTAAGAAGTAAATAATTATGAACACTTTTATATGAGCTTTCTGTTACAGGCAGACTTACAAGTACTTTTTATGATTTCTAGATATGTGCTTTTTTATAGAAAATTTCTCAGTGTGGGGCGCCTGGGTGGCTCAGTCAGTTGAGTGTCCAACTCTTGATTTTGGCTTGGGTCGTGATCTTGGTGTCGTAGGATGAGCATCCCGTTGGGCTCCTTACTCAGCAGGGGATCTCTTGGAGATTCTCTCTCTCTCTCCCTCTGCCCCTCCGCTACTAAAATAAATAAACCTTAAAAAAATTGTCTTTCAGTGTGGCATAAAACATGTTTGCTAATAGACACAAATATCTTTTTTTTTAATTTACTTATTTATTTTTTAATAGACACAATTATCTTTAGTTCTTCTGTCAAAGGCAGCAAAAAGTGATAAGCCTATGCTCAGTAATTAATGTTTCAGTATTTTATCTTATTTAAAAATTATCTGGATATTCATTGAATTTAACTTAACTCATCACTTAACTTAGCAAAACATTAAGGTCTGAAGCTACCAAAATGATTTTGGGAAAATACCTAAAAACTTTTTACCATACTAACATCTATTCAATTTACTTCTTTCTTTTTTTTAAGAATTTATTTATTTAGAGAGCTCGAGCAGGGCGGGGGCAGAGGGAGAGGAAGAGAGAGGATCTCAAGTGGACTCCATGCTGACGGGGGAACTGGATGTGGGTTCAGTCCCATGACCCTGAGATCACAACCCCAGCCAAAACCAAGAGTCTGACGCTTAACCGACTGAGCCACCCAGGCACCTGAAATTTACTTATTCATGGCAATTATGTTTAGATATCTTTGTGAGACATTAGATCATATAACTTATAACAGTAACTTATTCCAAGTTATTTATTTTTTTGCTAGCAAATTTTGCAACATAACGTGAACTTATTTGATTAGTAAAACTGGGTAAAATCAAAAGTTGTATGTTTGCATTATATTCAATGTTGATAACTCTAAGACATGTCCATTTTAATCAAACCAGCAGTTTTTAACTAGTTTTGATACAGAATATTTTCCCAGATTACCTGAATCTGAAATTCATTTGAGTTAAACTTTTAATTTTATTTTTGAGAATTTTTATGAATACTAAATTTATATAAATGCCTAATTTTCTTTAAGCTGATTAAGTAGAGCTCTTAACTACCAATTAATTTTGGTAAAAAAATAGAGCTCTTAAGCAACCAATTAATATTAGTAATAACACTCAGAGGTATAAAATGCTGGTTCTCAAAACAAGGTTTCTATATTAAGATAGTCATAAAAACCAGGCGCCTGGGTGGCTCAGTTGGTTAAGCGACTGCCTTCGGCTCAGGTCATGATCCTGGAGTCCCAGGATCGAGTCCCGCATTGGACTCCCTACCCAGCAGGGAGTCTGCTTCTCCCTCTGACCCTCCCCCTTCTCATGTGCTCTCTCTCTCTCTCAAATAAATAAATAAAATCTTTAAAAAAAAAAGATAGTCATAAAAACCTTTGCAAAATTGGACTAAACCCCACTCATCTGAATGTGAATTTTAAGGAAACTTTTTTTTTTTTAAAGATTTTATTTATTTATTTGACAGAGAAAGACACAGTGAGAGAGGGAACACAAACGGGGAGTGGGAGAGGGAGAAGCAGACTCCCTGCCGAGCAGGGAGCCCAATACGGGACTCAATCCAGGGACTCCAGGATCATGACCTGAGCCGAAGGCAGTTGCTTAACCAACTGAGCCACCCAGGCGCCCATTAAGGAAACTTTTTTAACACGAGTAGTGAGATACATGCTCTAAGTTGGGTAGGCATGTCCTACAGTTCAAGGTCATCATATAATTTAACAAAACGTACAACCACAAGGCTCCTTACAATTAATATGAAAAATCAAATTTTCAAACCAGAACTATTCACCTGAAAACACCCTAGTAGAATGTTTACTTAAGAAATAAAATAACAAAGGGGAGCTGTATCACCAATGTAAGAGTTATAGTTAATTGTAGGTTCTGCCATTCTTAACAATTCTTTGAGATGTTAAGTGTTTCAATTCATGTTTAACGATACATAAATCATGGGACTTTTAACGCTTGTTTCAAAATAGCAGAAATTGTAAAAATTGTGAATTATTGGCGAAAATACCATTACTTGTATATCTGACATTTAACCTTTTAAATTAGGGAGTGTACATATTTTTGTAGTATAACATTAACAAAATAGGGCGCTTAGCTGGCTCAGTCAGTAGAATGTGTGACTCTGGATCTCAGAGTTGTAAGTTCCAGCCCATGTTGGGTGTAAAGATTATGTAAAAATAATAAAATCTTTAATATTAATATGAATACAATGATTAGTCTCTTGTAAAAGAGAAGGAACACTAGTAAAACAAGTTTTAGTTGATGTTATCTGCTTGCGAGGATCAATTACTTCGTATTTAAAACTGTAAGGCATTGCACACTTTTCTTTAGAACACACAAGTCTCTTCCTACACCTTATGCCTGTGGAAGAGCATAGAAGACTGAAGAGCTTATTGATATGATCAAATTTATTGACTTTAAGAATTAGTGCCAAGAGCTGGAGAATCTACTTTTTGGAGGGAAATGCTATTTAGAATATGTAGAAATAAGTGTAACAGTTAGTTTAGAAAAATTGGATAACAAATGCTTTTACTGCTCATAGTAAAGATGTTCTGTTATCCCTAAGGCACTGGCTGGTACCCGTGGCTTTCTGATTTTGTGATTGCTGTATATACTATATTTGGGCAATAAATAATCGGTGACAGTGTCTTCTAACTATATGCTGTTCTACAGAGCAGCTCGCCCTACAGTGTGTGAAGTTACATCGATAACACTCTGGGTTAATATGTACTGATTTCCCCCTCAACTTCTCCACATCAGCTTTTTTTTTTTTTTTTTTAAAGATTTTATTTATTTATTTGAGACAGAGAGAATGAGAGACAGAGAGCATGAGAGGGAGGAGGGTCAGAGGGAGAAGCAGACTCCCCGCTGAGCAGGGAGCCCGATGCGGGACTCGATCCTGGGACTCCAGGATCATGACCTGAGCCGAAGGCAGTCGCTTAACCGACTGAGCCACCCAGGCGCCCCACATCAGCTTTTTAAAATAATTCTTTATTCTTTAGTTTCCGGGAAGTCTACCTTAATATTAGAACGCATGAAAATATAGGTCAGTTTTATAATGGAATTCTTCGTGTAATGAACTTTTTTTTGGTTTTAATTTTAAGTGGGCTCCCCGCCCAACGTGGGGCTTCAACTCATGACCCTGAGATTCAGAGTCGCATGCTGTAGCAGCTGAGCCAGCCAGGTGCCCCCTTAATGTAATACTTTTTAAAATACTTCCTTAAGTGGGATATCCTATGGCAACAGTAATTTCTCCCCTTAATGCAGATCTCAATGCAAATGAAAGGGACCCGATTAGAAAAGAGTAAGCAAAATTTCTTTAGACATAATTCATAATCAGGTCACGTAATACTTGCTGAATATGCTTACGGATAGAACAAAAGATGTGCTCTAAAAAAGAGAGAATTTGGTTTTGTGCTGGTTTTTTAAAAAATACTGGTTAAAGATAATGAGGAAGAGACAAGCCAAGAAACAGACTCTTAACTCTAGAGAACAAACTGGTTGTTGCCAGAAGGAAGGTGGGTGTGGGGGATGGGGGAAATCTGTGAAGGGGATGGAGAACACTTACCGTGAGGAGCACTGAGTAATGTATAGAATTGTCGAATCACTATATCGTACACCTGAAACTAATATAACAATATGTTAACAGTACTGAAATTAAAATTTTAAAAATAAAAATTAGAAAAGAATATGTAATAATAAAAGAAAAGGTAATGAGGAAGTGAAGGGGAATATGGAAAACAGGAGTAAATTACAGCTGTATAGCTTAGCAATCAACACAACTTATATTTACTTTTTTAAAAATTATTATGTTATGTTAATCACCACATGTTACATCATTAGTTTTTGATGTAGTGTTCCATGATTCATTGTTTGTGCATAACACCCAGTGCTCCATGCAGAACGTGCCCTCCTCAATACCCATCACCAGGCTAACCCATCCTCCCACCCCCCTCCTCTCTAGAACCCTCAGTTTGTTTTTCAGAGTCCATCATCTCTCATGTTTCATCTCCCCCTCCGATTCCCCCACCTTCATTCTTCCCCTCCTGCTATCTTCTTTTTTTTTTTTTTTAACATATAATGTATTATTTGTTTCAGAGGTACAGGTCTGTGATTCAACAGTCTTGCACAATTCACAGCGCTCACCATAGCACATACCGTCCCCAGTGTCTATCACCCCGCTACCCCATCCCTCCCACCCCCCACCACTCCAGCAACCCTCAGTTTGTTTCCTGAGATTAAGAATTCCTCGTATCAGTGAGGTCATATGATACATGTCTTTCTCTGATCGACTTATTTAGCTCAGCATAACACTCTCCAGTTCCATCCACATCGTTGCAAATGGCAAGATTTCATTCCTTTTGATGGCTGCATAATATTCCATTGTATATATATACCACATCTTCTTTATCCATTCATCTGTTGATGGACATCTTGGCTCTGTCCACAGTTTGGCTATTGTGGACATTGCTGAACTTATATTTACTTTTAAGTGTTAATACATATGCTTCATATCTGCTCTGTTAGAGTGGATGTTTTAAAGCTAGTAGTTAGAGCTTCACTTCAGGCACTGGACCTCTAGATCTGAGTCCCTGCACAAGGCTTACCAGTAAGCATCCTCTCTGTGCTTCACTTTCCTCTAGGGGAGGGTGATCATGACAGCTAATTCTGGGGTTGGTGCAACGATTCAATGAGTTAACACGTATCAGATGATTAGAACAGTGCCTGGCATATAGTTAATGCTCAAACATTTGCTATTATTATTATTTGTATATCAAAGTAGATCAGTAGAGTTCTGTTGCCTTTTAAGTGGGATAAATCCTCATATTTAGGGCATACGTTATTTAAATAATTGGTTTTGTTATGTTAAAACTTGCTTTATCTGTGGTTTATAATTAACGAACTAAAACCTGAATGGTTGTATCTGTAAATATTTACACAAGCACTTTATGACCACATGTAATACTGAAAATCTGGACAAGTGACAGTCTGGGCTCTGTGACTAACTTGTTCTGTGACCTAAGGAAATCACAGAGCCTTTCGAGGCCTCCGTTTCTACCATAACTTTGTGGTTCTATAGCCGTTACCCTCTTATTCTGCTGACCACGTCACCCTGGTCTCGCTTGCTGATGGCACAGTGCTGATGGACCAGTGACTTGGGTGTGAGCCCCAAGTCAACTAAACATAATTAGCTTTGCCCTATACTTTGGCTACACTTGTCCCAAACTTGGACTTGAGGTCTTGTACATGTGTGCCACTGGTCACAGACCACATAATCTGGAGCTCTCAAAAACTTTAGTGAATAGGGGTGCCTGGGTGGCTCAGTTGGTTAAGTGTCTGCCTTTGGTTCAGGTCATGATCCCAGCATCCTGGGATCGAGTCCCACATCGGACTGCTTGCTCAGTGGGGAGTCTGCCCCTGCTCATGTGTGCTCTCTCTCTCACTCTGTCTCTCAAATAACTAAATAAAATCTTAAAAAAAAAAAAAAAGAAAAGAAAATTTAAATGACACACACATCTACAATAGACAAACATAAACATAAAAACAGAGAGCCTATAATTATTGTTTAAAATTTTTTAGCCGTGAGATGAGCATGATAATGCAAAACTCACTAGTTTATAAAAGAACAGCTGGATCCAAACTGATTTTCTGTGAGTTGGAATAAGTTAAAGTTACCTGCTCAGATGGCTCAAGTTTTTCTACTAATATTCGTGAAGACACATGATTTTTCATTTGTCTAAATTTCAAATGACCTTTTCCCTTTTTTTTTTTTTTAAGATTTTATTTATTTATTTGACAGAGAGAGACACAGTGAGAGAGGGAACACAAGCAGGGGGAGTGGGAGAGGGAGAAGCAGGCTTCCCGCGGAGCAGGGAGCCCGATGTGGGGCTCAATCCCCGGACCCCGTGATCATGACCTGAGCCCAAGGCAGATGCTTAAGGACTGAGCCACCCAGGCGCCCCTCCCCTTGTGTTTTACTTCTGATAAGAATTATATCCCTGGGGTGGCTCCGCAGGAAGCCTGCTTCTCCCTCTCCCACTCCCCCTGCTTGTGTTCCCTCTCTCACTGTGTCTCTCTCTGTCAAATAAGTAAACAAAATCTTAAACAACAAAAAAAAGAATTATATCCTTGGGGTTCATACTTTTAATATTTTCATCTCACAGACACAGGTTAAGAATGAAAATTCCTCTAAGAAGGACTTTGGTTTCATAAGGCCAGTAATTTACAAGCCTTTTGAGATAAATAGAGGATGTTCTGGGATTGGTGAAAGGACTAGGTAAACTCTGAATTCCCTCTAGAGCTACATTTCTAGTTTTATAAAGATTTGTAAGATAAGGACAGTTGCTTTTAATTCCTCAAACAGTTGGATTGTAGCCTAGGTGTTAAAGAACTGATCTATGTTGGAATTTTTTTTTTTTTTAATTTTAGTTTTCCTTTGGCTACTTCAAGGAATAATGTAGCAGCTTACCAGAAAATCCCTCAGTCTCATCACCTCTGGAAGGGGCTCACCAAGGGCTCTTCTTTGAAGGGAGATATGGGGGTGTCTGTTAAGTCATTAGCTTGGCAGACTTCTGTGTCAAGGCAGTTCAGACAGAGGGTAACTAGAATGAATGTTCAAATAAAGGAGTGTGGAGGGAAGCAGTAAGAATGACATCCATCTTAGGTATTAGGTTCCTCTTGTGTCTTTGAATATTTCATCAGTTTTTTGCAGTTAAACTTTTAATGGAGTTGAACTTTTTGCAATGCTTGAAGCCTTTGCTTTTAAGTGCCCTTCTTAACGATCTCTTTTAATTGGAACACTCTTCATAAGGGCCATTGTAATTCTAGGTTGTAATTCCCCTGAGGCTGATGGCAGTTTGGTAGAACCTGAGCCAAAAGTGGACTTTAATCCATATTTCTGTCCTGCCATGTCTAGCTGCAGATGGGGGGCAACTCCCATGTCTTTCCGGCTGTGTTTTGGGGCCCCCAACCTGATGGTTACCAAGCCAAGTTCTTCAGGACACAAAACAAGCTTAGTAAGATTTTGCCCCCTTTTTTTTTTTCTTCCAAGATATTTATAGCTTTGGGGACCATAGTTTTTATATATAAAACAAGCAGGTGTGCCGGACAGTGGTGTGTTTAACTCTTTGGATTTCAAAGATCACATCTCGTTATTTTTTTTCTTTTTCTTTTAGCTAAGCCTTTGCTCAATACGCACATTGACGGAAACCAGGAGTAACCCAAGGAATGGAAGTGTGAGCACTGCCAGTAACCAGAGACCTAGGGCCTGGGGAAAGGGTTGGACCGGCAGACCTCAGAGAACAGAGACTGTTGGACTGGTTCCCAGTGAACAGAGAGCCAGAGCTGCCATCAGTAGTTCCCAGTGTGGAATTGGGGGTTTTGAAGTTCCCGTGGACAGGCCAACAGAATGCCCTGTATGCACTACCCGCAATTCTCAGCATAAACAAAACCAACAGACTCTAGTAAATGGGGACTGCAGACTGGAACTGGGGAAAGGGACTCCACACAACTGGAGAATTGCAGACTGAACCAAGGGCGAAGAACTGGTGCACTGTTAGAGCCTCCTGTCCGTCCAGACAGACCTGTGAATCCGGGCTGGAAAGCTGATTGGATTGGGAACTCAACACAAAAGGAGCCAAGCTCAGACCAAGAGGAGCTTACCCAGGGCCTAGGAAGTGAACTCACGAGGGTTCCCAGAGCATCAAGTCTGTGCTTCTCACTGTCCCTGAATGCTGTAGAAGTTCACTTTGGATCCCACTGCTGCCACCAAATCTGTTAAAGACCAAAATTTAACCAAGTAAATCTGAAGATCTAATTGGCATTAGGAAACAATTCATGGATACAGCAACATCTCATCTAGCAGGTAGAAGGGAGCTCCATGGGGCGCCCGGGTGGCTCAGTCGGTTAAGCGTCTGCCTTCGGCTCCGGTCATGATCCCGGGGTCCTGGGATCGAGTCCTGCATCGGGCTCCCTGCTCTGCGGGAAGTCTGCTTCTCCCTCTCCCTCTGCTGTTCCCCCTGCTTGTGTTCCCTCTCTCTCTCTGTCAAATAAATAAATAAAATCTTTAAAAAAAAAAAAGAAGGGAACTCCAAGGAGCTGTGAAAAATGGAAGGTTTTTAAAGGCAGAGAGGGGGGCAGAAAAAAAGAATTTATTCACATGGAATGCATTGTTTTAGGCCACTCTCTAAGGGGTTACCTCCTAGCATTGACCGGGAAATTCCATTTGGGCTGGTGAAAGGTTACATTCCTGGGACATTGAAACTGTTGCTAGGTATTAAGTCTTGGTTTACTGCAATAAGGCCGTAATATTAGTGACACCATTTTGGGCCTATGGTTTTCTTTATAACAGAGGCCTGTGGCATTTCATGAAATCACACTTAGTCCAGTTTTGAAGTATGATGCTGACACCCCAAAAGTCCTGTATGCCCATACGGCATTGTCAAGGGACCAACAGGATGCAGGATGAAAATACAGCCGGGGCACCTGGGTGGCTCAGTCGGTTAAATGTCCGTCCAACTCTTGATCTCGGCTCAGGTCTTGATCTCACAGTCGTGAGCTGGAGAGCTGTGTTGGGCTCCACGCGGGGTGTGGAGCCTACTTAGAAAAAGAAAAAGAAAATATAGCCAACAAAGGGGGCTGTGCCTCTGGCCCTCAAAGCTCCTGGGTGATGGCTTCCCTGCAGTCCGCTCTCCCCACTTCCCTGTAGATGTGGGCCCGCGAGCAGCGGTGGGGGCGGGGGGGGGAGGAGTCAGGCCCACCCTCTGATCTCTGCCAACACCTCCAGATGATGCAAGCCCCCGGTGTTTAATGCATGAGTTCACTCTGCCCTGGCCAAACTTACACATTAATGCCCCTGATAGGGAGATAAACATCAGCCCCAGGCTGTAAAGTAAGCAAATAAAAAAACACAAAAAAAAGCTAATAACATATAAGTCAGATCCTGTCACCCCTCTGCTTGCTCAGAAACCCCTGTGGACTCCCCAGAGCACTAAGCCTGAAATCCAAAGTCCTGACCATGGGAAGGCCTCCCACCCCGGAAACTCTCTGATCTCACGACTTCTACTCTTCCCCCTGCGGAGGCCCAGCTTCAGGGCCTGCGTACTTGCCGCTCCCCACGAAAATCACACAGTGTGCCCTCACCGACCGCAAGGCCTTCCCTGATCACCTCCCTGCCTCCAGTGCCACCCCCTATTTCCTTACCCTGCATCCTTGGATGCACAGTATTCACGTAGGTCTCTTCTCCCCACAAGGAGACCAGCTCCCCGAGGCCGGAGACCCTCCTCTCCTGTGTCCCTGGCACCTGGAAGAGGGGCCAGCACCCCGTAGGTGAGGTGTTCGGCAAACCCCTGTCGCAGGAGGATGCCCAGATCCCTGACAACCCCATGTGGCCTGTAACTAGGAACTGCTGCCCCCGCTCCCATTGCTGGATCTCTGTCTGTCTCTCGCTCCGAGGCACCGAGTCTCCCACCAGCTGTCAGGGCGAGAGTGGAAATTTCCACCAGAAGCTGGAAGGACAGCCACGCTCCCCAGCTGGGCTAAGAGGGACTGAGAGGAAATTTCCACAAACCATGTCTGGCAGCATGATGAAGCAGCCAGGGAGTCCGGGGACGGGCAGTGCATGGATGGGCAGACCAGGAAGGCCATCTGGGTTTACTGCACACCAGGAGGTCCAGCCGGCTGGGGCCTGGTCTGGCGCATCCTCCAACCGTGGAGCCAGAAGGATCTTGAGGCATCATTAAGTTCAATCCCCTCCTTTTCCAGGTGGAGGAATTGAGGCCCAGAGAGGGAAAGCAATTTGCCCCCGGTCACATAGAAAGTTAGTGACAGGGCGCCTGGGTGGCTCAGTGGTTAAGCGTCTGCCTTCAGCTCAGGTCGTGATCCCAGGGTCCTGGGATCGAGCCCCGCATCGGGCTCCCTGCTCGGCAGGAAGCCTGCTTCTCCCTCTCCCACTCCCCCTGCTTGTGTTCCTGCTCTCGCTGTCTCTCTGTCAAATAAATAAAATCTTAAAAAAAAAAAAAAAGAAAGTTAGTGACAGACAAGGGGCTCACATTCCCTGCACCACCTGGGGTTTGGCTTCTCTTCTTCTCTTTCATTCTTGCCCTCCTGCCCTTCCCTCCCACAGTTCCCCAACTAACCTTTCCCCAGGGCACTTGAGGCCAGCCCGCTGCCCTCTGCCCTGAGCTCTTGCTCTGGAGCCTCAGGCTCCCTGGGGCCGGGTCATTGCCACTCGGATCAGACGCTCAGAGCTGCCTGCTTCTCACACCCTGTCCTGGCCACACACCTGCTATAACTCCACAGCTCACCATGCTCACATCGCTCCCAGTACCAATGAGATCCGAGAATCTGGGGGTGGCGTACGGGCACTGGTATATTTTAAAGATCCTGGGTATTTTCATTTGCAGCAGGGTTTGGGAACCCCTGTTTTAGCCTTGATTAATGGCACCTCCTGTCCCAGGGCCCCAGGCTGCAGATCACCTAGTGACTCTTCCCCCCCCCACACCCGCCTGATTTACTTTCCGGATTCCTGGGTCCCACGAGCAGTCCTGTGTCCCTCCTTCCCCTGCCCTTTGCCCAAACCTGGGCCTCCAGTCTGCCTAGATTACCTGGTCTGACCTGCCTCACCATCACTAAGTGTTCACTAAGTATTTGCTGTTAATGATGGTAATGGCCTCAGTCTGGCCAAGAGGATCCTTGGCATAAAAGAAGGAAAAGGGCTTTGGGGTCAGGAAAACTTGGATTCTAATACTAGCCAGTTGTGCTTGCTGTCTGGGCCTCAGTTTATTCATCTGTGAAGGCAGATGGGGTGGGGAGGGCGGGTGAAAATGCCTGCCTTGGAGTTTGTCGTAAGGATCAAAGATACCACCTACTGTATGCAGAGGGCCCAGCAGCTCACCGACCAGCGGCTCTGGGAGCGGGCTGCTCTTGTCTTGATGCTGGGGGACAGGCACTGCTTCCATGGGTGGGAAGGAAGGTGGCTGTGAGCCTTCTGATGAGGACCCTCCCATGGGGTGTCTTCTAAGACAGGGCATCTGCAGCCGAGCAGTGAATGGGGGGCTGCAGAAGCCGAGGGGGAGGGTCATGACAGATCAGCTAGGGAGTACCACCACTCTGCCTGGGAAGGCAGGGTGAGGTCCCTGATGGGAGGTTCCCTTGGGAACCCACCAAAGTGCCCTGTGGGGACAGAATCAGCATTTGGGTGTCTGCCATGCCCAGAGGTGCCAATGCCTAATTATAGTCACACCAGCAAGAACTTTTCCTCCCCCTGTCTCTTCCTCTGAGCTATCAGGGAGGAGAAGCTTGAGACTGAACAGAACACAAAAACATTGAAAGCAAACAGGACCAGGCTTTTTAATACACAGAAGTACCCCGGGGATGGAGAAGCCACAGGAGCATCTCAAGCAGGTGCAAGGGTCTCCAGAGAAGCTAACAGGGCTCTGGCGAGAAAGAATCCAGGGGCCGCCTGCGCTGCACTAAGTCTAGCTCGTTCAAGGACTGCTTCCCCTGGGGGTCATCTGGTGAACCCCATCTGTCCCAGCATTGATGAGGTTGCTGCCAGATGCCCATGCGGCCTTGGCAAGGCCCTTTCTTTCTCTGGGCCTCAGTTTCTCTAGCTGTGAAATGCCTCTCTTTTCTGAAGGCCCCGCCAGACTTTGCCAGCCTGTGAAAAGATCTGAGGTCTCTCGGTTCCAAGTGGGAAAATTAAACGTGTCCTGAGCCCAAAGCCGCAATAAGCTCTGGTAGGCCTCAGAAGGTCAGTCAGGCAGCGAGTCCGCAATCAGGCAGCGAGTCCGCAAAAATGATCTCCTCTGTGTAGTGAGAAAATAAAAAGTTTAAAATTTGTTGTTTAAAGATGTTAATTGCAATGTCATTCTTTTTTTTTTTTTAAGATTTTATTTATTTGGGAGAGAGAGAATGGGAGAGAGCACATGAGAGGGGGGAGGGTCAGAGGGAGAGGCAGACTCCCTGCCGAGCAGGGAGCCCGATGCGGGACTCGATCCAGGGACTCCATCCAGGGACTCGATCCAGGGACTCCAGGATCATGACCTGAGCCGAAGGCAGTCGCTTAACCAACTGAGCCACCCAGGCGCCCTGCAATGTCATTCTTAACAGTTTCATTGAGACATAATTTACATACCATAAAATTTACCTCTTCTATGTATACAATTCCATGACTTTTAGTGAGTTTACAGACTTGTGTAACCATCACCACGGTCTAATCAGAATACTCAATCATCCCAAAGAGATCTCTCACGCCTGTTCCCACCCGCACCCCTGGCAACCACTAACCTACCTTCTGCTTTAGCAAGTCCCCTTTTCTGGACATCTCGTGTAAATAGAACCATGCATCTGGTTTCTTTCTTTCTTTCTTTCTTTCTTTCTTTCTTTCTTTCTTTCTTTCTTTCTTTCTTTCTTTCTTTCTTTCTTTCTTTTTTTTAAGATTTTATTTATTTATTTGAGAGAGAGAGAGAGCATGAGGGGGGGAGGGTCAGAGGGAGAAGCAGACTTCCCGCCGAGCAGGGAGCCCGATGTGGGACTCGATCCCAGGACTCCAGGACCATGACCTGAGCCGAAGGCAGTCGCTTAACCAACTGAGCCACCCAGGTGCCCGCATCTGGTTTCTTTCACTGGGCATGATGTTTCTGAGGTTTGTCTGTTTTGTAGCATGTATCATACTTTCTTCTTTTTTATGGCCAAAGATTATTCTATTGAATGGATATACCACATTGTATCTATTTATCGTTGATGTATGTTAGCGTTGTTCCCACTGTTGGGGGCTTATTATGAATAATGCTTCTACGAACGTTTGTGTAGAATTCTTTGTGTGGATATATGTTTTCAGTTCTCTTTGATAACTTTCTAAGAGTGGAATTGCTGGGTCATACGATAATGCTGTGTTTAACTCTTTGAGGAATTGCGAAATTAGGTTCAAGGTGGCTACACCATTTTTCCATTCCCATCAGCAATGTTTAAAGGCTCCAATATCCTCACATCCTCGATACTTGCTTTTCTTTTTAATTATAGCCCTCTTAGTGGGTGTGAGATGGTAACTCATTGTGGTTTTGATTCACATTCCTACAATGACTAATGATGCTGAGCATTTTCTCGTGTGCTTATTGCCATTCAACATCCTCTTTTTTTTTAAAGATTTTATTTATTTATTTATTTATTTCGAGCACATGCAATGGGGGCGGGGAAGGGGAGAGGGAGAGGGGAGAGAACCTTCAGCAGACTCTGAGCTGAGTGCGGAGCTGGAGGTGGGGCTTGATCCCACAACCCTGAGATCATGACCTGAGCCGAAATCAAGAGTTGGATGCTTAACTGACTGAGCCACTCTAGTGCCCCCCATTCAACATCCTCTTAGAATGTTAGTTCAAATCCTTTGCCCCCTGAGGTGCCTGCTTGAGACTCTTTCTCCCTCTCCCCCTGCTCGCATGTGCTCTCTCTCCCCCAAAAATAAATAAATAAATCTTAAAAAAACAAATCCTTTGCCCCATTTTAAAACTGAATTGTTTGGGACCCCTGGGTAGCTCAGTCATTGGGCATCTGCCTTCAGCTCGGTCATGGTCCCAGGGTCCTGGGATCGAGCCCCGCATCGGGCTCCTTGCTCGACGAGAGGCCTGCTTCTCCCTCTCCCACTCCCCCTGCTTGTGTTCCCTCTCTCGCTGTGTCTCTCTCTGTCAAATAAATAAATAAAATCTTTAAAAAAAAACTGAATTGTTTATCATTTTACTGAGTTTGAGTTCTTTATATATCCTAGATACAAGTCCTTTAGTAGATATGTGATATTTGCAAATATTTTCTCCCAGTCTGACTTATCTTTTTTTTTTTAGTTGGCTTATCATAAATGTGAGGGTTATTCCTGGACTCTCAGTTCTAGTCCATTTATCTATGTGTAACTTATACCAGTAACAATGTTTTGCTTGAGTAGTTTGACAGTATATTTTGAAATCAGGAAGTCCTCTACTTTGTTCTCCTTTTTCAGAATTGTTTTAACTATTTTGGCTCCTTTGCATTTTCATATACATTTTAGGATCAGCTTGTCAATTTCTACAAAAAATGTCTGCTAGGAGTTTGGTAGGGATTGAATATATACATCAATTTGGAGAGAATTGCTATCATAATGATATTGAGTCTTTCAGCCCATGAACATAGATTGTCTCTCCATATATTTATACCTTTTAAAATTTCTTTCAGCAATGTTTGGTAATTTTATTCTACAAGTCTTGCATGATCTTTATTCCTCAGTAGTCACCTCTTTTGAGGTGATTATGTGCAACGTTACATTTTTGCAGTTATTTTAATACGGAAAAAGGGAAAGAAAGAAAAATAAAAATATCCTGAATATGCAACATTTGAGAAATTAGCAAAGTATGGTCTGTTCTATTGATGGGATATTTTGGAGCTCTTAAAAGTGATTGTTATGTGTTTCCCCTAGAAAGATCACTCTGATCATGTAGGACCATGGAGAATGTTGATGATAGGGACAATATCTAATTCAGCTCCCTTTTCCCAGGAGGGAGCAGACAGCCAAGCACAGACTACATGCTCCGTGAAATAGCTATCAGGGCAGGCCACCAAATACTTGTTTCTTTTCCTGCTGTACTTCTCCACTCCTTGAAGTTAGTTGTGGCCATAAGACTCACTTAATCACTGAAACATCATTCCTGAGCAGAAACTGTAAGAGCCTGTGTGCAACCTCCCATCCTCTTAATCTCGGCAGATGCGGCTGCATGCACCTGGGGCCTGGAGTGAGGATGACAAGTACAGTGAACGTGAATTACAAACTGATTTAAGCCCCTGCGAGATTGGTGGTGTTTGTTACTATAGCATAACCTGGCTAATCTCATTCTGAATAGTATAAGGATACATGAAACTAAAGAGCCGAATGTGAAATTCCGTCTTCTCTGATTGAAACTATGAAAAACAATGCCTGAATATGGGCTGTAAATTTGAGGAAATTAAAGCCCGCTAGAGTGTGGGAGGACGAGATTGTGGGTGAATTGTTTCTCTTTTAAACCTTTTTTTTTTTTTAAGATTTATTTATTTATTTGAGAGAGAGAGAGCACGAGTGGGAGGGGCAGAGGGAGAGGAAGAGAGAGAATCTTAAGCAGACTCCACGCTGAGCTCAGAGCCCAATGTAGGGTTCGATCCCACAACCATGAGATCACGACCTGAGCCGAAACCAGGAGTTGGGCGGCTTAACCGACTATGCTACTCAGGTGCCCCAATTGTTTCTCTTGTAAACGTGTCTTTTGGGTTCCCGGACCCAGTGCATTATTATATGATATGACAATGTGTCCCAGAGTGAGGCCACTCAGCTTTGCAGTCTTCCAATTCCATCTTGTCAGGTTCTGAACGCAGGACAGCAATGCTAGTCTAGCAAGCGCCTCCCCTCAGTCGGTTCCCATTCACATAGGGTCAGGTCACACAGGCTCGGAACTACATGGTGATATAGCTGCATCTGGCAGATGGGGTGAAGGCACACCCTGCCCATTCAGGCCCTTAGGAATTCTGACATAAGATTTCAAGCACAGTTAGTTTCTCACTTAGGAATCACCCCTGCTTCCAGCTCTGGTAATCACAGCCCTGGTCCTAGGACCACTGCATCAAATAGGGGGAAAAACAACTGAGGTGATGTGGGAGAGTACCAGCTCCTTCCCCACCCCCTTTTGCCCAGATCCATCAGAAAAACAGAGAAATCTATCTGGTGGGGACACTCCTTGAGTCCCTCTCATATTGAGTGTGAGCACACACTCATGAAAATGTGTAAGCCAGCCCTTCATGGAAGCCGCCCCCATTTTAGATAACCAATCTTTCAACAGCCCATTCCAATTCTCTATCAAGCTAGAACTCTAATGAGAATATCTCTCTGCCTATTGTTGGACATTTTCGGCTGTAAACTGTGTTCCTTGGTCCAAAGAAATGGTGATCGGCATCCAAATGCGTGCACTGTCTTCTTGTTCTGGTTCTTTCATTGAATTCTGAGCGTTTGCATCTACCACCAAGTCAGCAAAGCCTCACTCATCGTAAGCATCTATCCCTGCCAGGATCCACTTGCAGCGCCTCCCTCCCGCACGCAGCCAGGCTGCCAGCGTTGCGTCCCTGGCCAGCTACGATCAGGGCCTTCCCACCAGGGAATCTGCCGCGCGGCCACCTGCCATCTCTGTCTCTTCTGCCGGTGGGCAGACCAGCTCCTATGGGCACCTTGTGCCTCGGAGGGTGCATAGGGAGAGTGTGAGATTGAGCCCGTCTCTGCGCTGCCGCAGCTTCCCCATGTCCACTTATGCCATGGATCCAGATGGTCACCTCAAGGGGGTGCACCAAAAGAGCCACTTGGTTTTTCCAATCACCTCTTGAGCCTGGAAGGCAGCTTTTCTGATGGGCATTGACATGTCCTACTCCAGGGGGCCTCTTAAATTCCCAGAGCGATTTACAGAGGGCTGCGCCCCTGTGGGCATCCCCGGAACGGTCCAGTTTTCCACTGCCCATCTCCCAGGTTCTTCCCTCACTGCTAGGACCACGGCACGCAGTTCAGTCCATCAAGCTGATTCATTCTTCCCTTCCTCCATCCGAGTCTATCTGCTGGTCTGAATGCAGCACCTTTCCAAACAGGAGGTTGTGCGTTCACCTTGGACCTGCCATTCATAAACTAAGCAGCATGTTGTTGTTTAATCGACAGCTGTTTGTAGGGCACTGTTCACATGGCAATAGGTTCCGACAGGTCGTTCCAAAGTTGGTCCTGGGGGAAAAGAGGCTACATCCTGGTGCATACGGTGGGTGCCTACTTGCATCTCCCCCATTGGCATGCTCCTGTAGAAACACTTTCCATTTTATTATGGAACTCTTCTGGGAACTGCCTCCTTATTAGAGTGTTTGTCTGACCTGACATCACCCAGACAGTATGGGTATCTCAGACTTCATGATTATCTTATCCATTATCTTATTATTAATGTCCTTTGGTCATTGGGGTAGCTTTAATTAATGATTGATAGCAAGGTCATAAATATCCCTCAAAGGAAAGTTCTCTTACCCAAAGTCCCAGTAGTCATTGCTGGGAGGTGCCCACAAGCTTTGGACATAGCCACAGGGCTATCATACAGAAAATTTGTCCTTACGAGAACTCCGGAGCATTCTACACCACGTGGGCTCAGGCGATCCTACTGATTCTCATTTAGCATGACTAATTAATATTGCTTGAAGGGCAGATTTACACGCCTTTCTGTTTTATGATACCAGGTAAGGGAAATGTTCCCCAGCCACACGCAATGTCCATCCCCAGAGTAGAGTCAGGTAAAAAAGACACTCCACCTAAACCCTGTTTAAACATTCCAATTTTCATAGATTTATTGGCTCTCCCATTTTTATGTCTCACAACCTAATGGAGCCCACACCATGACTTCCTACCATAGCTCGTGGAGCTCCTGTGTCAAGAGCCCTGAAAAGTTTTCTTTGCCACCCCCTGACCATTTTTTTTTTTAAAGATTTTATTTATTTGAGAGAGAGAATGAGAGAGAGAGCATGAGAGGGGTGAGGGTCAGAGGGAGAAGCAGACTCCCCGCCAAGCAGGAAGCCTGATGCGGAACTCAATCCTGACTCCAGGATCATGACCTGAGCCGAAGGCAGTCACTTAACCAACTGAGCCACCCAGGCGCCCGTCCCCCTGACCATTTTGCCCACTTTTTGTGCCAAAGACTTTGGGTCCCTAGTAAGGCATTGAGCCAAGGGACCCTGGCCCTTTGGTCAGTCTTTAACTTTTTTTTTTTAATCTTTAACTTGATTAATCTGCTTGACAATCAGCTGCAAGCACACGTGATTGCTGGTCAGGTCTCGCACTGTAATCTCTGCCTTCAGGTTTTTTTGTTTTTTTTTTTTAAATTTTATTTATTTATTTGACAGACAGAGAGAGATAGCGGGAGCAGGAACACAAGCAGGGGCAGAGGGAGAGGGAGAAGCAGGCTTCTGGTGGAGCAGGGAGCCCGATGCGGGACTCGATCCAGGACCCTGGGTTCATGACCTGAGCCGAAGGCAGACGCTTAATGACTGAGCCACTCAGGCACCCTGCCTTCAAGCTTTTAATGTTTTTCTAAACAGAGAAAGATTGGACTTGAAGTACTTTAATACTGAGGGACCAATAGGAGATCCTTTGGCCCACCCAACCTAAAAGCTTTGTTTCAACCCCATCAATGTCCATTTTATTAATCCCATTTGTTAATAACCATCCAAAGATTTCCCCCTGTGGACGAGTCCTGTGACTCTCCCCTCTCTGTTTCCCCTTCATTTTGTCTCTACCAATATTCACTTTATTCACCTTCTTTCTTTCTTTTTTTAAAGATTTATTTATTTATTGAGAGAGAAAGAAAGCGTGAGTGGGGGGAAGGACAGAGGGAGAGGGAGAGAGAGAATCTCAAGCAGACTCCCCCCTGAGTGTGGTGCCTGACGTGGGACTCGATCCTAGGACCCTGAGATCATTACTTGAGTCAAAGCCAAGAGTTGGATGCTTAACCGAGTGAGCCACCCAGGCACTCTTATTTACCTTATTTCTTAATAAAGGTCTAAAAAGGGGCGCCTGGGTGGCTCAGATGGCTGAGCATCTGCCTTGGGCTCAGGTCATGATCTCAGGGTCCTGGGATCGAGCCCCGCATCGGGCTCCCTGCTTGGCGGGGAGCCTGCTTCTCCCTTTCCCTCTACTGTTCCCCCTGCTTGTGCTCTCTCTGTCAAATAAATAAAATCTTAAAAAATTAATAAATAAATAAAGGTCTAAAAATTTCCGGCTTGTTGGGAAGAGTCCCTTGACGTTCCCTTGGCCTTTTCTCATCCTCTAATAACCTCATGTTTTATTAGCACCTAGAAGACCCATGAGGGGAAGCTGAGACAGCAGAACTGTTTTCTCGGTTTTACAGCCATAAGGTTATATAGGTGTCCATGTGAAAGGGGCCCCCTTAACCACAGCATTCTCCATAAATGGGCATGGTCAGTGGGTAAAAATCCAGGTGGTCATAAGCCATTCCCAAATGATTTGCATATGAAGCCTATCAGCTGCTTCGTCTGGGGTGTTCCACTGGCGTTTATGGGGGAAAACAGACAGTCTCCCCTCTCAGGGCAAACCGGCTTGTACCCGGTCCACTAGGAATAACCCCCTTTGTGTCTGGGTTGTGTACAGCTGTCTGTGATTGTTCCAGAGTGAGCTGAAGGGGCTGCATAAACCCCACATGTTCTTCCCCTCTTCAGCATCCAAACTGCAGACACTGCTGAAGTCAGTTGCACTCACAACCCATTCAGTAACGCTTCCTCGGGGACCCGATGATACAGATCCATGTGGCCACCCAGGAATCAAAGGTTTTTCACCCCCAGCCTTTCATCTTCCTCTTCCCAAACCACATCTTTCCACGAGCCAGGGACGTTCTAGCAAATCCCACTTCACCACCACCAGGGGTTCTTGGACCCAATTCCGAGGTCTGGGGGTGGGAGAGACTTCGCACATAACCCCAAGCAATTCTCAGACACGTGCAGGTGTTGGGACTTCAACCCACTATCTGCCCAGAGAGAGCATCAGATCCCATGGGTTAAGGGCTCAGTCCCACAAGACTGCCCCTTCCCCACTTCAGATGCTAGTCACAAACCCAGGTCATCATCTATGCTTCTGACCAAATGGCTATAGATCAGAAGTTCCAATGGCTCCCTCCTTGGGTTTGATTAATTTCTTAATGGCTCACAGAACTCAGGGAAACACTTATACTTAGCAGTTTATCAAAGGATACAGACGAACATCCAGATGCAGAGATACATAGGACAAGGTGTGGGAATGTCCTGAGCTCAGGAGCTTCTTCCCTTATGGCGTTGGGGTACATCACCCTCGAGGTGTGGTTGTGTTCACCTAACTGAAAGCTCTCCAACCCATACTATTGGGATTTTATGGAGGCTTCATGTAGGCTCGATCCATTATTAACTCCATTTCTAGCCCCTCTCCCCTCTCTGGAGAAGTAGGGGGTGGTGGCTGAAAAATCCAAGCTTCTAATGGTTTGGTCTTTCTGGGGGCCAGCCCCCACCCAGGAGCCATCCAGGAGCCCACCGAGTTGCCTCAGGACAACAGATGCTCTTAGTGTCTGTACCACTTAGGAAATAATGACAAGGGCTTCAGGAGCTGTATGCCCCAGAGCTGAAGACCAAGTATATATTTCTTACAATAAATCACAACATCACACTGTGTTTTAATGGGTATTCAGCCTCATTCATAATAGGAGAAATTTGAAAAGAAGACTGAGATTCCATTTTTCACTCAGCAGATTGGCAAAAATCAAAAACTTTGATACCACAGTCAATTATTGAGAGAAACGGATTTTTTTTTCACTGTATGATTGTATTTATTTATTTAATTTAAATTCAATTAACATATAATGTGTTATTGGTTTCAGAGGTAGAGTTCAGGGATTCATCAGTCCCCTCCCTTTTTTTTTTTTTTTTTAAGATTTTATTATTTATTTGTCAGAGAGAGGGAGAGAGAGAGATCGAGAGCACAAGCAGGGGAAGCAGCAGAGGGAGAGGGAGAAGCAGGCTCCCTGCTCAGCAGGGAGCCCGATGTGGGACTGGATCTCAGGACCCTTGGATCATGACCTGAGCCGAAGGCAGGCGCTTAACTGACTGAGCCACCCAGGCGCCCAAGATTTTATTTTTTAAGTAATCTCTATACCCAATATGGGGCTCGAACGTACAACCCCAAGATCAAGAGTCATATGCTTTACCGACTGAGCCAGCCGGGCGCCCATTGGATAAGGTGACATTGAAACAGACATCTGAAGGCAGTGGGGCAGCAGACAGAAGTTCAGCTGTTGGGAACTACGACCGGCTTCCTGGCCATGTGACCCATGCAGTCACATAGGAGCTTGGGGTCAGGAGGGTCCCCCTGCTTGGTTTCATGTTCTGCTCTAGCTACATTGAAATTCTTAATTTTTGAACAAAGCTTTGCATTTTCATTTTGTACAGGGCCTCGGAAATTATGCCAGTCCTATCTGGGGCAAAGCGTGTTCCAGGCAGAAGGAATATCAAGTGGAAAGTTCAAGAGGTAGGAATGTGTTGGCAACTTGGAGTCTGGAGCAGGAGAGAAGAGGATGGTGGGCTTCTTTATTTCTGCCCTTTGAGCCTGCGCCCCTCCTTCCCTGCTGCTCACTGAGGTTCTGACCTCTCCAGGGCTGCCCAGGAGGGAACGGGAAGGTAGTGAGGCTTCAGGTTCAGGAAAGGTCTGCCTTACCCCATACTTGTCCTGAGCATTCCAGGCTTGGCAGGTGTTTAAAGCTGACTCTTTTTCTTGGGGATGGGGTCTGCGAAGTCTTGGTCTGGTTTTCCCCCAAAGCAGAGCCTGAGGCAGAGATTTAGGTGTGGGTAGTTTGTTTGGGAGGTGACGACAGAAAGCAGAAGAGAGTGGGGGGAGAGACAAAGGAAGCAGGCAAAGCACAAGGGAGGATGGGATGTGTCTTCCAGGTTGCTGCTTTGGGTGATGGAGCCTGGACTCCAGAAAGCCTGATGCAGACCAAATGCCTCCCAGAGTTGTCTTTTTCTGAAGAGGAGGCTGGGGCTTTCTCCAGCAGTTCCACGAGGGCCTGAGGGCTGTTCTCGGGGCGCTAACTGCCCGCACTTCTAGACTGTTCCTAAACCGGCAGGCTGAGCTGCAGCTTCCAGGAGAGCCCGGAGGCCGGAAAGTAGAGGCCTGCCTGGCAGACGCTTGGAGTGGGGCTGAGTGGGCACGCGTGGAGCTGCCCACCGCTGCTGAAGCTACACTCTGACGGGCCACTCTTGTGTGTTTGCCTTGCTGGGGACACTCACCCTGGGGCCTCATCTGGGGATCCCTTGAGGAGGGCCGGCTGTTTACGATGGCTCCCCCCAATCCCAGGACACCCCAGGACCCCTCCAGCCTCTTTGTGCTGAGGCCTCCTGGCACCGGCAGGAGACTTTCTTGGGCTGGAGCTCAGGCTGCCTGTCTCCTGCGGGGCCGCTCCCGCCTGGGGGCTGCACACCCCTGCGGCCTATTTCCTGCAAACACAGTCAGCTCCCTCCCGCCACGGTCTTCTGCTTCTACTGCCAACGCTTCCCTCTGGGGATTCTTGGGCAGGAGTCCGATACCCGGCCCTGCAGTCCCAGGGGACACCCCCCACCTCTCCAACTGGCCTTCTTGAAGTCCCCTCACCCTATCCCCCCCCCTCTCTAATCTCTGCCTCCGGTATCCTCATGGCCTTCAGGATAAGGCCCTCCCACCAGGGCAAGGCTCTCTTCCTTCTAGCCTCTCCCTACCTTTCAAATGCCACCCGCTGCCCCCAGGCCCCCTCTGCTCCAGCCCTAGAACATGATGGCTCCTTCCCTAAACCTACCCTACCATTCACACCTCCCTACCTTTGCACATGCTGTTCCCACTGTCTGGAAAGTTCTTTCCCTCCTCGCGGCTCGGAGAACCCTTCCTCCTCCTGTAAGTCTCACTCCAAGTGGACTTCAGGCAGAGAATTTCTGTAGGCAATCAGTGTCCCCTGCGCTGCCCCCCCTTCCCCCCCCCCCCCACGCACAGCTGAGATTGTGGTCTTGGGTCAGACCCCTGCCTTTGCATCCTGGCTCTGCTATGTGTATGAGTCAGGAATTTCTGCAGTAATACTGTGTAAAAAACCAGCTCAGCATTGGGGGCTTACAACAAGCCTTTATTTTTCTCCCTTATTGGCAAAGGGAGGGAGTAAAGAACTGAACCAGAGCAATAGCACGATATGCCTGGCGCCGTGAGTACTTTACATATGTGATTTCACTTACTCTTCATGCCGACCCTAAATGGAGGGTGCTAACCTGTTTCAGGATGAATGAACCAGACATCCAGAGAGACTGCATACCTTGCCTGGGGTTAAGTGGCAGAGCCAAGGTATGAACCCGGGCACAATACAGTCATGTGCTTTTACTGCTTTGCTGCCCCCAGAGAATGGATGCCCTTGTTTTGGGGAAAAGATAAGAATGTGTTCAGGACAGTCAGGCCCCACATCCTTTCTCTTACTTTGGGCGCACTGAAGTCCTTCCTGATGGTCTCCTTGCTCAGAGCAGGACTTCTGAGGCCTTTTGACTCTTTAGGTCCGCCCAGGAATCTGGTCTCCCTGGAGACCCTATTCCTCTGACAGCTGGACCCGGCATCTGGGAGGGCAGCTGGATGGTGCACAGCTTACTGGATAGGTTCCCCATGTTCCTCTTCTAGGGTCTGGACTCAAAGGATTACAGAGCTCTGGGCTCTTGGAGCAATGGAGTCACTGGGCCTCACTCAGGTGGCTGAGCTGGGGGACAGCAGGGAAGGGAGCTGCCCTGGGCTGGAAAAGGAGTTGGGGCACAGCTGGGTAGGGAAGGAATTGTCCTGGCCTCACAGCTTCACTCCTTGTTACCAGCACTGTGTAGCGCATAAGAGCAAGGCTGGGACGCAGGCCTGCCCCTAGCCAACTGGGTGGCCTTGGGCAAGTAGCATCTTCCGGAACCAGTTTCCTCATCCATGAAATGAGATAAGGAAACAACACCCTCGTGGGCTTATAGTGCATGGAAGGGGCTTTGCATTGGGCCGGGCACATGGCAAGTGCTCTATAACTGATCACTGTTCCTACTTTTTAAAATTTTTATCGTTCAGCTCTCAAATATCCATAGCCATGTTTCAGGGTCAAGTGACTTTTCTCCCCTAAGCACACCTCCACATCCATTTCTCGAGCCTAAATACATCAGGAGCTATGTGACCTGGAATACATCATTTCTCCCCTCCGGGCCTCAGTTTTTCTATCCATAAAGTGGGGGTCATCACACCCAACTTGTAGGAATGGATGAGGCTAAATGAGATAATATAACAGTCCCATGTCCCCTTTCTGAGCCTTAGTTTCCCAATTTGTAAAATGGGTTAATAGGGTTGTTTGGCTCAAAGGAGATAGTTTGGCAGCTATTTAGTGCACACGGCAAGAGTTTAATAAACTGTAACTTTATTTTTTAATTTTAATTTTTTTTAACTGTAGCTTTAAAAACATGTCCAGTACAGAGCAGGTGTTCCAAAACTGGAAGAGGAGTCTAAGTCATCTTCCAAGTTTTAAATTTTTATTCACTATGATAGAATATATTCCATCAGATAGAATATATTCTATCATATAGAATATAATTTCCATAATGTCCTTACTTGTTTTCATTTCCCGCACCCTACTTGTTCTAAATGATTGGGTCTTCTATGCCACTTTTTCTATCCACATCGGTAACAGAGATTTAACTAATTCTTAGGGTTATTACGATTATGATTATATATGTTTTGTTTTAATATACCAAGGAAATACACATTCCTCTGGTAGTCATTGCAGTTGATGAAGAACCTTCATACCCATTGTTTTATTAATTCTCCTAACAACCTGTCAGGTATTATTACTTCCATTTCATAGGTAATAAACTTGAGGCCGAGACAAAGACTTGCCCAAGATCACATGGTGAGTTGGGGGTAGCACCAGGACTTGGATCCTGTCATCATGCCCACACCCCACACGGTCTCTCGGAATGGACTCGAAGCTCCCTGAGGGCGGATCAGTGTCCCTTCTTAGACTGTCCCCTCTCAGCTCCGCATCCTTCAGGCTGTGTGTGCCCCAGCTGGGGTGGAGGTGTCTCCCTACTCTGCCTGGTCCAGGGCCAGAGGAGCGGACAATCCCTGTCAGTCTGTGCTGAGGGCCTTCTCTATGCAGGGATCCCTCACCCTTTGGGTGCTCCCACTTCTGAGGGGGAGATGTTACACTAGGGAGTAGAAAGTGGGTGTTTCTTTTTTTTTTTTTTTTTTAAGGTTTTATTTATTTGACAGAGAGAGACACAACAAGAGAGGGAACACAAGCAGGGGGAATGGGAGAGGGAGAAGCAGGCTTCCTGAGGAGCGGAGAGCCTGATGCGGGGCTCGATCCCAGGACCCTGGGATCATGACCTGAGCCGAAGGCAGACGCTTAACGACTGAGCCACCCAGGCGCCCGAAAGTGGGTGTTTTAATAGAGATTCAAACACCATGCCTTGGGCCGGCCGCAGGGGAAGCGGCCCACGGAGTAAGACAGGGGTGTAGAGGCGGGGTGGGGCTCCCCGGGCAGAGCTGAAAATGGGGAAGGCCAGGCCCATCTCGACCAGAAGTAGCCCAGCGCGCGGTGGCATGTGTGGATCCTCGTGGCTTCGGGGCTGGGCGGCGGGCTCTCGGGGCAAACCGGTCCGCGCTCCCGCTACAACTTGCCCGGCGCCCGCCCGTCCGCCACCCGGACTCCGCAGCTGGTGCTTCCAGTCGGCGGAAGCGGGACCCGCTCCGCTGGAGCGTCCGCAGCGCCGCCGCCCAGCCGGGGGACTTGGGCAGCCGCTTCTGCTCTCCGGGCCTCCGTCTCCACATCTTTCTGCACGACGGCCACAGGAAGGCCCACGACTCCGTGGTCGCGGGGCTGGGAGCGCCCCCTGCCTCCGCCGGCAACACGTGGGCGGGGCGGGGGGGGGAGGCCGGCGCAGTCCCCGCGCCCCTCCGGCCCGCCGCCGCCGCCGCCCCGCCCCCCGCCCGCCTCGGGGCGGAGCCACCGGCCGCCCCCTTTATCGGCTTGCAGGTCGCCGGGGACGCCGAGGCCCAAGGGTTCCAGCCGGCCGGTCTCGCCGCCGCGCTTCGCCCCGCGGTAGGTACAGGGCTGGGGAGAGGGGAGCGGGCCGGCGGCGGGCGCAGGGGTGCTTCCGGGGGCGGCGGGCGCGCGTGCAGGGGGCGAGGCCGAGCGGGGCCGCGGGGCCGGAGCCGGAGCGCCCCGGGTGAGAGGGGAGGATCCTGGGGGACCCGCTGGAACGGAGCACATCCGAGGGAGTGGGCTGGGCGGCCGGCCGGCCTGGGCGAGCGGCGGTGGCGGGGAGGAGGAGAGGCCGGGGGCTCGCTGCTCCCCCTGCAGGGGAATCTAGGGAGACTCCGGGGGCACAAGGGGCGCGACTACTTGGGACCGGATGATGTGAGGGCGTCCCACTTGGGGGTCGCCTAGGCCGGTTGGGATGGGGAAGCCTGTCTTGGTGTCAGGAAAGCATGGAGGTTTCCCCTACCCAGTGAGGGGAAGGGGAGGGAGCCCCACACCACCCATAGCATTTGCTTTAAGCCTGCAGGCTTTGGGGACCCCCAGAGGGGTTTCCCTGGGGCGGCCCGTGCAGGCCTGGCCTGAGTGAGGGGCCTGGTCAGGCCACAGCTGGCGAGTTTGAGAGTTTGATGGATTCCCAGAGCCTGGCTGCACCTGGCTGGATGGCCCAGGACCTTATGTTTTAGCTCCTGTGGGAGAGGGTTCCAGCCTCACGTCAAGGGGCTTGTGCCACCTCAGAACCCCTTGGTGAGAGGCTGCCCCACTCCAGCCTCAGTTTCTGTGACTAGAGGGGCCCTTGCTGGCTAGAGGTGAAACTTGGGTCACTTTTCCGTCCCGTGCTGGGTGACAGTAGCCAGCTCACCCAACCTCTCTGAGCCTGCTTTCTTCCTACAGGTTCTTCTTCCTTGTCCTCAGAGCATTAGTGAATCTGAGTTCCACAGAATTCCTTTGACTTACTTATTCTATTCTGATTACAGATGGAGGCCCAGGGTGCAGTTACAAAAAACAAAAATTATTTCTGTTCAGTTTTGGAAGAACTGGAAGAACTTTTTCTTTTTTTAAAGATTTTATTTATTTATTTGACAGAGAGAGACATAGTGAGAGAGGGAACACAAGCAGGGGGAGTGGGAGAGGGAGAAGCAGGCTCCCCGCGGAGCAGGGAGCCTGATGTGGGGCTCAATCCCAGGACCCTGGGATCACGACCTGAGCCGAAGACAGACGCTTAACGACTGAGCCACCCAGGCGCCCCTGGAAGAACTTTTTCTTAAACACATTCTGCCGAGTTGGGGAATTGGTTTGCGTTGAGGGAGGTGACCCAGTTGCTGGGAGATCGGGAGGCCAGCCAGGGATGAAAACTTTGCTATGTGATCTGTGGCCACCCACTGGATGCCTGGAAGTTGACTACAGTAGATGAAGGGCAAGAGCACTGGTTTGGGAGTCAGATGTTGTCCTGGCCATCCTGCCTCCTGGGCTGTGACACCGGCTGACATGGAGGTTCAGAGTCGCTTTGAGGGAGAGTTGAAATGTATGTGAAAGTTCTTTGTAAAAAGCAAGCCACTGTAAATTACTAAGGTTAGTGCCTAATCTTATTGATAGTATTTTGGGCCCTTATATGGTATTGTCCTTGTCAGGACCCCTCAAGAATATTTACCTCTAACAACTCCTGTGTTAACACAGGTCTGGCCTTACTATTATTATTGTGATTATTATTTTTAAGTAGGCTCCAGGCCCAACATGCGGCTTGAACTCATGACCCTGAGATCAAGAGTCGCGTGCTCTACCTACTGAGCCAGCCAGGTGTCCCCCCTGCCTTACAGTTTTTTTTTTTTTTGTCTGAGGTTAGACTTTGTCTTCTATGGCAAGATAAAGTTTTCTTTAAAGGAGTGTGCTGAACAATCAGGGCCCAGAGAAGCAACAATGAATATTTTGCATGCCAAGATGGAGGTGAGAGAGAAAATGGAATTACAACCAATTAATACTCATAATAGGCGTTTTTTTTTAGTTAGGCTATTAAGCTCCAAGAGGGCAGGGTATTAATACCCTTAGTTCTTACCCTTAGCTGGTAGTTAGCTGGGCTGTTGGTTCCATGAGGGAAGTGTCTTAACGGTTTTGTTCACTGCTGAAGCTCCAGCCCCTGGCACATACTCGGCCTGAAGCAAATATTGGAACGTCTCAGGGCCTGAAGGGCCCTTTGACGTTACCAGTAAATTCATTCTGTCCTTTGACATTTGGAGAAACAGGGCCAAGAGGGGAATGGACTTGTCCAAGGTCCCACAGGGATTGAACGGCTGAGCCAAGACTCGAACCCAACAAAAATAGCAGAGCCAGGCTGTGCCAGAGCCGACATGGCATCTATGACTTTGTTTTGCTGTCACAAGAGCCCAAGGGGTAGCTGTTACTATCCTTCGATTATGAATAAGGAAATAGGCTCAGAGAGGTTAAGGGACTTAAAAGCAAAGTCACACAGCCGATACGTGTCAGACTTGAAATCCCACTCTCACATAATAATGGGGACCTGGCTTCTCTTTGAAATAGTCTGCCCGAGGTGAGTGGTAGGCACCCTCCCTTGGGGCATCAGCTCTCCCCAGTGCTACACAATCACTACCTGCGTGCCTTCTCTCAGGACTGGATTTTCCTTAGCCCGTAGGCATTTTGTTTGTGTGGGTGAGGGCTGTCAGGGCAGGGAGTCTGTCTGCTTGCTTCACCCTGTGCCCCAGCTCTGTAGTTTTTTGCCTGTCATGTGCACTAAACTCAATGGGATGGGTAAAACTGGGGGCTTTCCCACTTCGAAATCCATTTTTTTTTTTTTTAAGACTTATTTATTTGACAGAGACACAGCGAGAGAGGGAACACAAGCAGGGGGAGTGAGAGAGGGAGAAGCAGGCTTCCCATGGAGCAGGGAGCCTGATGCGGGGCTCGATCCCAGGACCCTGGGATCATGACCTGAGCCGAAGGCAGACGCTTAACGACTGAGCCACCCAGGCGCCCCTCAAAACCCATTCATTGCCCCATCCCTACAACCTGGTCATCTGTTTTGCTCCCCAGGTATTTAGGGGACTCTCTGGCAAAGTGTATCAGGGAGAGACCAGGAGGAACTGGGGCAAGCCTGGATTGAGGAGCGAGGTGAGGAGGTTGACCTTGTGTTTAGGAAAGGGGAATGGGAGGTGGGAGGGCAGAGGAGGACCGAGCTTCTCGAATTCACAGGAGCTCCCACGTGGGCCCTGGAGATCTCAGTGCTGAGGCTCAGCCAACCTGGAAGCCTCTCAAACCTGTAAGACATGCCCTGGCCAGGCCACATGCCTTTTGGATCACCTGCTGGCATGGTCTACCCTTTTGACCCTCCCACTGGGGGATGGAGCAGCTGCAGCTGAGACCCTTTCCCTGGTGATTTCACTTCCCAGCCACGTCTTTTGGGTCTGTGCGGCACAAATGCGAATCTTCAGGGCTCTTTGGACCCAGAGAGGTTACTCTGAATGGCCTATGCTGAGGAGAATTCAATTATGAAATAAGGTCAGTGTCCCTAGAAGTTCAAACTCCAGCCAAATTTCCCTGGTCCTTACATGTGTCCTCAGAGAAAGGTAAACTATGCAAGAGACACAGTTAACCAAAGCCCCCAAATCCAGTGGAACCAGCTACTGAGGGCTAAAAGAGGACAGTTTTTTAAGATGATGCCAAGCCAATCTCTAGGGCTGAGGATATTTCAACTACTACTACTCAGGCTGGGGATAATTCAAATACTACTACTGTTAATAATAATTAGTTACTACTACTATTAATAGTTGATAATAACAGCAATTATTTATTGAGTCCCTAAACTGTGCTAAAACTTTATTCTAATGAGTTTAATCTTTACAGCCATCTATGCTATAGATAATATTATAATTCCCATGAGGGAGCTAAGGCTCAGAGGAGATGAGTCACTTGTCTTAGGTCACACAGCTAGCATGTGATGGACGCAGGCATCAGACCTGGTTTTTGTGAATCTGAAGTCCATCTCCTTCATGAGCCTTTCTGGTGTCCGCTTTCTTCTTTATTTCTAACTTCTTTCCATTATGATTCCTGGTGAGTA
The DNA here is from genome assembly GCF_029215605.1 of Mirounga angustirostris. Lineage (NCBI taxonomy): Eukaryota > Metazoa > Chordata > Mammalia > Carnivora > Phocidae > Mirounga > Mirounga angustirostris. Next base: position 171,046,044 of record NW_026991712.1, read on the forward strand.
GGGACAGAAGCCAGTCAAGTTTGCCGGACATCCATCAACCAGGCCCTGGTCACCTGGTCTCAGCCCAGCTTTGCCCATCTTGCCGTGTGAATCTTGGGTAAGTCACAACTTTTTAGCCAGCCCTGGGTTTCCCCCGACATTTCATGTGGAGGGTAATGCTGAGCTTCCTTCTGCAGCTGAGGCCTGGCTAGGAGGGCAACGTTTAGCTGGGCTTTGACCTGTGTGGGAATGGTGATGGTGGGGAGGGGGAAGGGAGAGGTGGAGGTTTTCTTTAGCCCCACCCTCTGGTGACATCACACAAGACACCTCCAGCCCTTGGAAGCCCCGCCCCTAGTGACTGTCACCTGTGGAAGTGCCACTCAGTGCTCGGCATCTGGTGAATTTGCCCAGCCCCACAGCGGAAGCCATCGGCCCGCAGGCTCGAGGAAAACCCCTAGGTAACCTAGGCTCGGAGAGGGGCCATGGAGGGTGGCCCGAAACAGGCAGGTCCTGGCAGCCTGGTGGGCAGATGACTCTGCAGATTCTCTGGGGGTGGTCTCTGGATACCTACCGTCCTCCTTTCAGCTCATGCTGGACCCCTGCACCTTTCCATGGAGTCAGGAGATGGGAACTAATTCTGAAAATAGACGTATCCAGATGGAATGGGGTCTCTGGGTGAGGTCTAAAGGAAGTAGGGAGCAGGATCTCTTTATCCCAGGATGTAGCCTCTGGGTTCTGTGCTTAGGCCCCACTGTGTCTGTTGGAGGAGGAGGGCCCTGAGGGCGCTATCACCAGCTGAGGAGGTGGCTGTGAGCTAGGGCTTCATTGGCGTAGAGCCAGGGGGTGGCTGGTAACGTGGGGAGCCTGAGGTCCCTGGATGCGTGTCAGTTGGTAGAAGACTAAGGAAACAATTTATGGGAAAGGCCTTGGCTACCTGCTTTAGACCATTATCTTCCAAAGTAGTTCTGTGGAATGCAGATTGGCGTGACAGGAGCCAGCGTAGCCTCTGTGTGTGTGTGTGTGTGTGTGTGCACCTTGGGGAGGAGCTCCTAACCTCTCTGAGTTTCACTATCCTCAAAAAGAAAATGGGCATAATACCTGCCTCAGCAGGCTAGTTATGAGAGTTAATTGCAACAAGGTTAAAAAGAGTAAGCATATAGTAAGCACGCATTTCAGCTGGCTTTACAATATAATTATTACTAGGAAAAGAATTCTTGGTCAGGTAGGCTTGACAAATGGAGGTTCAACAAAGCAAAGCTGCCTTCTTTGCTGCAGGACTTCTCAGAGCCTTTAACAGGCTGTTATGACTTGGAAAGTTCTAAGAGTGGGATATGGAGCCTTGGACTAGATTTAATGGATCACAGGGACCCAGGAACTAGGCCACCATCGCACACATTATCATTCCCTGGTCTTTTCCCTTGTGGTGGAATGGAAACCTTGCTGGATTGGGCAACTCCGGGGAAGGGCTTCCTGTCTCTGGGCTCTTGTTTTCTCAGTGTAAGACAAAGGTGCTGCATGAGACACTTTCAGAGGCCTTTTCTGGCTTCCTGAGGTTCTGAGTTGGAAAGCCAAAGTTGGAGACAAGGGTAGAGGCTGAAGCCCAGCCTCTTGGGGAGGAGAGGACCTCCAGTGCTGGCTCCTCCACTAGCAAGGCCGGCCAGGCGGCGGTTCTCATGGACGGAAGCGGCCAGCAAGGTCTGCTTCCTAAACCTGACCTCGGCCATGCTGTCTGGGGAATGGGAAGTGGGAGAGTCCTGCACCCCCCTGTCCAAAGCACCCCTTGTGCAGTATTGTAGCGACTTGTTTAACTCCTGCCTCCTCACTGGACTCGGAGAGGCCAGAGACCAGAGCTGACTTGAGAAGTGTAATTGGCGGGGGCGCTGAGGGATGCAGGTCAGGCTAGGTCGGGGTGGAGGGTGGGCTTGTCTTGACACTGCATTCGCGTGGCAAGCTCCCTGCATTTATTGGACTTGTGTCGATTATTGGGGGGGATTTGGGGGTGATGAGGGTGCCGCTGGTGGCAGAAACGTGAGAGCTTTATCCTGCCCAGATCTCCTTGCCTCTTACAACGACTGGTGCACAGGTGGTTGCAACAAATATCTGACGAAAGATGGACAGAAAATCAGGGCACGGAGTCCAGTAAGCTCGTTGGAGGGATGGGAGTTGTCTGGCAGGTGCTAGTGTTTCAATAGATACTGATTTAATGAATGACACAGTGAAGGATGATAAGCCTGAAGTAAGCAACTGGTTTCAGGCAAAACTATATAGAAAGTATATAACTATGAAATGATTACTAGCACTTGTCACCTTGTCTTGCGAAGGACAGTTTAGGGTAGTGGTTAAGATTGCAAACTGAGTCCAGACCATGCCTCTGCCTAGCTTGGTGGGTGGGCAGGGTCCTTAACATCTCCATGCCTCAGTTCCTTATCTGCAAAATGGGAATAATGATAGTACCTACTCACAGGGTGTTATGAAGCATAAATGAGTCAATTATACGTAAAGGGCTTGAAACGGTGTCTGGCACATAGCGGGTACTGTATAAGCATTTGCTATGATTTGTTTTCCTTTCGATAATCTGCACCATACCATGAAGTCCTGGGGGCAGGGGTTAAATCTTGTTCCTCTCTGCTGTCCCCTGGACCCAGCACAGGACCTGAGGCAGAGGAGGGGCTCAGTAAGTGTTTGCTAAATGAACAAATGAATGAGTGAATGAATATGTTTTATATGGTACATTATATAACCTATACAAGGGGAGTAGACAGGGCAGGGGTAGTAAGGAGGTCCCTTGGAAGTGGCAGTTTGAACTGGCCCTAAAGGCTTTCAGGGGAGGGAAATAGAGGGTGATAAACAGAGTGTGATATCGGGTTAGGTGGGAAGTAAGGGTAGGAGCAGGGTCTTGAATGGCAGGGTGAAGGGTTAGATTTGATGTCTTTGGAATTAGCAGCCGTGGGTGGGAATGGAAAGGCTAGAGGAGGCATCTTCTGAGTGGAGGTGTGGCTGAAGGAAAGGGCTGTTTTTACAGAATCAGTTGTTAACTGGGGACTTCCAGGGGAAAAAAGTGACTTTTTGAGTTGGGGACTTTAAAAGGTATGAAGTGTTATCGGGATGCTGTTATGCTCTTTGATTCAACACATACTGAATGCCAGCTACCTGCAAAGCACTGCGGGTTCACAAAACAATGAGACTAACTGCCTACCCTTATGTGAGCTCACATTAACGATTTTAATGCCCACGAGAAATGTTACGATGGTCAAAGGATGGGTATCTTATGGTAGGCACTCAAGTAGAGAGGTCATCATCAGAGGTTCAGGGGGCCAGGGAAAGTGTCACAGAAGAATGGGTTTTGAGGGATGAGTAGGAGTTTTACCAGGTAGGCAAGATGAGGAAAATGTCTCAGGCAGAGGGAAGAGCTTGTGTAAACCTCTGGACATGTGAAACAGGCTCAGGGGTGTGGTGAGGCTGTGGCTGGGTTGGAAGTGCACTGTGGCCGAGCAATAGGGCAGGAAAAGGTAGCAGGGACCAGATCATGGAGGCCGATGGAGGGTCAGTGGGAGACCCTGCCACTCCAAAGGGGCTAAAGGTAGAGGCAGTGGGTCTGTTAGCTAGGTCACTGTCACCGGCAGGTGAACACAGATGGCGACACGAACATGGGAGAAAGCAGCAGGGGCTGCCGTGTGGACCTGGACTGGAATGGAAGTGGCTGAGGTAGTGAGCCACCTCCATTCATTCCTCAAGCATCGCTTGAGCACCTACGGCATGCCAGGCACGGTTCTAGGCACTTGGGATGCATCAGGGCGCGCAACAGCCGTCGGGGCAGAGCTGCGATCTTCCTTAGGATGACTCCTCTCTTCAGAAACTCAGTGTAGGGGATAAAGAGGGCGGGAAGGAGGGAGTGAGAACTGGGCTCCAGAGCCTCCCAGCTGCTGCTCGCGGTGGCCCAGGGCGCCCTGACTTTGCTCTGGCCTCTCTCCCAGCTCCCGGCCTGGCCCGCAGCCATGGCCACAATGGTGGCCCAGAAGCTCAGCCATCTGCTGCCCGCTTTGCGGCAGGCCCACCGGGAGCCGCGGCCCTCCGGGCGGCCAGAGCCCGTGTTCACGGTGGCCCGAGCCGAGGTGCCGCGCCTCTTCTGGAAGCCGTACATCTACGTGGGCTACCGGCCGCTGCACCAGACGTGGCGCTTCTACTTCCGCACGCTCTTCCAGCAGCACAACGAGGCGGTGAACGTCTGGACCCACCTGCTGGCCGCGCTGGTGCTGCTGCTGCGGCTGGCCATCTTTGCGGGGACCGTGGACTTCTGGGGAGACCCCCACGCCCTGCCCCTGTTCATCATTGTGCTTGCCTCCTTCACCTACCTCGCCCTCAGCGCCTTGGCTCACCTCCTGCAGGCCAAGTCCGAGTTCTGGCATTACAGCTTCTTCTTCCTGGACTACGTGGGCGTGGCCGTGTACCAGTTCGGCAGCGCCCTGGCGCACTTCTACTATGCCATCGAGCCTGCCTGGCACGCCCGGGTGCAGGCCGTCTTCCTGCCCACGGCCGCCTTTCTCGCCTGGCTGTCTTGCACTGGCTCCTGCTACAACAAGTATAGCCAGAAGCCTGGCCTGCTGGGCCGCACCTGCCAGGAGGCGCCGTCGGCGCTGGCCTACGCGCTGGACATCAGCCCCGTGGCGCACCGCATCCTGGTGTCCCCCGAGCCGAGCGCCGATGACCCCGCCCTTCTCTACCACAAGTGCCAGGTGGTCTTCTTCCTGCTGGCCGCCGCTTTCTTCTCGGCCTTCGTGCCCGAGCGCTGGTTTCCTGGCAGCTGCCACCTCTTCGGGCAGGGCCACCAGCTCTTCCACGTGTTCTTGGTGCTGTGCACGCTGGCTCAGCTGGAGGCTGTGGCCCTGGACTACGAGGCCCGGCGGCCCATCTACGAGCCTCTGCACACCCGCTGGCCCCACAACTTCTCTGGCCTCTTCCTGCTCACCGTGGGCAGCAGTGTGCTGACGGCGTTTATCCTGAGCCAGCTGGTGCGGCGCAAACTCGACCAGAAGACCCAGTGAAGGGCCGGGGGTGGGTGGGGTGGGGTGGCGGCTGGTAGGGGAGGGAGGTAGAGTGGGAGCCCCGGGGTCCCGGCTTGGCTCCAGAGGGGAACAAGGCCTGGTAAAGTTGTTTGTGTGTGGCCTGCGGTGACTTTCTGTGCACGCCTCAGCTGCCAAAGGCGGTACTGGCCAGTCCCTGGATTTGGGGATTGGCCAGGAGCTGCTGGGGTCCACTCCTGGGCCTGCCCCAGCCCCCTGCCCTGGGAGAGGAGAAGAGATAAAGATGCGGGCCGCCGACCAGGCTTGCCTCTCCCCATTGCCTCTCACTAGGGGTGAGGATCGGGGGTCAGCTGGGGCCAGGACCCTGGTTGGGAGCTTCCAGATTATCTGAGAGGGGGTGAAGGTAGACTTTAGGCCAGAGGCAGAAGAGGCCTCAGCAACCCCCCCCCCCCGCCAGATTTCATTGGTGGACAGGGAAGGGGCAGGCCCCAAATGTATGTAGGATCTTACCATCCCTTGAGCTCCAGCCTGGAGTTTTGGAGTTCCACAGAGGGTCCAAAAGTAGAAGATGGTGCTAGAGAGAAATGGATCCCACCCAGTGCCCATACCTCCTCAGTCACTGTCCCACACAGTGAGTCCCAGCCCTTCTAGCTCTGGCCTCTGTGACCCACACATCTTGTTCCCAGCCTCTCTCCTGGTTTCCTTGTCCATGATTCAGTTACCCGTTTCAGTGTTTCCTGGGCCTCTGCTCAGAGGCAGGCTACCAGCTGAGTCCTGTGGATCAATGCAGGATGATGAGAGTTTTAATACGGGAATGACCTGTCAGGGGAAGCACCAAGGAGGAATAATGCTGCCTGCGACCCTCACGGTCTTGGGTTGGGAAGGGTGAATAGGAGTTTGCAGATGAAGAAGGGCATTCCAGGCAGAGGGAAAAGCCTCTACAAAGGCCAAAGACATACTGAAGGGAGTTCAGCGGCGCTGGAGGTGGGGGTGGTCTGGACTCTGATATGTCCAGGATGCAATAAAGGACTGATAAGAGCAGCCTCTTTGCTTTTTGCCTCCTGTCCTGGGAATGGGGCCCTGGGGCCCCCATGGACCTGCTTAGCATGTTGAGGAAGTTTTCCAGGGCATGCTGGGGCCCCCAGGGGTGGGAACAGGGAAGAGGAAGGCAGTTCATGTTTTCTCTTTGCCTGGCGGTGGTTGGGGGCCTTATACACTATATATATGAACTTTTTCTTTTTGGCAGGGAAGGCAGGGCATTTTTATTACCAAATAAGTTTTAGAAGTTAAAGGAATGTGTAAAATTTTATATAAGTCCACTTTATAATTTGACAAAGATTTCATTTTTGGGTCTTTCCTTCAATCAAGAAGGATTTTATATGTTAATTTTTATAATACTGCTTTTCCACAGTACAGTTTACAATACAGTTTTCCACAGTACAGTGAAGGAAAATTAGGAAGTACTGATAAAAAAAAAAACCCAAGTGAATAAAAAATATCACTCTGCTGGGCGCCTGGGTGGCTCAGTGGGTTAAGCGTCTGCCTTGGGCTCAGGTCAGGATCCCAGGGTCCTGGGATCCAGTCCCACATCAGGCTCCCTGCTCAGCGGGGAGTCTGCTCTTCCCTCTGCCTGCTGCTTCCCCTGCTTGTGCACTCTCTCTGTCAAATAAATAAATAAAATATTTTTTTAAAAAATATCACTCTACTGCTAAACTATCCTGTTTATAGGGGCGCCTGGGTGGCTCAGTCGGTTAAGCATGTTGGGACTCTTTTTTTTTTTTTTTAAAGATTTTATTTATTTATTTGAGACAGAATGAGAGACAGAGAGCATGAGAAGGAGGAGGGTCAGAGGGAGAAGCAGACTCCCTGCCGAGCAGGGAGCCCGATGCAGGACTTGATCCCGGGACTCCAGGATCATGACCTGAGCCGAAGGCAGTCGCTTAACCAACTGAGCCACCCAGGCGCCCCAAGCATGTTGGACTCTTGATTTTGGCTCAGGTCATGATCTCAGCACTACGTGGGTCTCCGCACTCAGGGGGAGTCTGCTTGAGATTCTCCCTCAGCCCTTCCCGCTACTTTCTCTCTCTAAAATAAATCTTTTAAAAAATATCCTGTCTACGTATATATGTCTATAGCTAATATACATATATAAAGAACATCTATGGGGACTGTGGTTAGGGATGGAAGGATGAGTGGGATGCCAGCACTTCTGCATTTCTGAGGAGCTTTCACAAACTTTACCTCACTTGATCCTCTTTAAAATCCAGGGTCTCTCTTAAGCTGTGAAGGCAGAACTAGGAGATAGTTTTGGGAGCTGACAAACCTGGGACTCCAAATTTTTAGGTTTCATTTTTAACCTTTTCTTTTTTAAAGGTTTTATTTATTTGACAGAGAGAGAGCAGAAGTAGGAAGAGCTGCAGAGGGAGAGGGAGAAACAGGCTCCCCGCTGAGCAGGGGTCCCAACGCAGGGCTGGATCCCAGGACCCAGGGATCATGACCTGAGCTAAAGGCAGACACTTAATCAACTGAGCCACCCAGGTGCCCCACCCCTTTTTTTAAAAAGATTTTGAGAGAGAGAGAAGAGAAAACGAGTGGGGGGAGGGGCAGAGGGGGAGGGAGAAGCAGAGTCTACGCTGAGCAGGGAGTCGGAGCTGGGGCTCCATCCCAGAACACTAGCTGGGATCATGACCCGGCAGAAGACAGACGCTTAACCCGCTGAGCCACCCAGGCGCCCCCTTCTTAACGTTTTCTAAATCCTCTCCCATGTGGTTTCATAGTTATGCTTGGATTTTTTTTTTTTAATTCAAAAGTAATTCATAAACTCTAGTGTATGGTTACCACTTCGGGTAGTGCTGGGGACGCCGGCTTTGGGGTTGGCGGACCGCAGCCTTGGCTCCACCTTTCCTTTTGGGATGACTGTGAGGATGCAGCTGTGAAACTGGAAAACCCTGAGCCCGGGGTAGTTACGTTCACAGCAAGAAAGTGCAACTAACTGAGCGAAAAGAAACGCATATTCCTTGTGCATTGTCGTGAACGCGTTCACACAGGCTAATCGCGGGAAGGCAACTCTGTAATTCGAAGATCACAAGGGACGTGAAGGCCTTGGGAAACCGAAAGGTTCTCCACCCACCAGACGACCCTGCGAGGCCACCGGCTGAGAAAGAGGGGCGGGGCTGGTGCTGGGGCGGTGCGTGCGGCGGCGGCGGCGGCGGCGGCGGCGGCGGCGGCGGCGTAGCTCCGCCCCCGGCGTTGGCGCGAGATCCGAACGTCGGGGGAGGCAGTTATAGCCGCTCCCTGAGGCTGCGGGAGCCGGAGCCAGGTGTCCTGCTGGCTGGGTCACGGCGGCGGCCATGAGGCGGAGGGCCCCTGAGGAAGAAGCCTGCGGCGTGTGGCTGGACGCGGCGGCGCTGAAGCGGCGGAGAGTGCAGGTGGGACGTGGGGGCGTGAGAGGGTGTTGGAGGAGGGGTTGGGGCCTGGAGGAGGGAGAAGGGGGTGGTGGAGGTCAAGTCGGGGTCCGAGAAAGGAACAGCTTTGGGGCTTCTGAGGCTAGGGGGAGTGGAGCCTGCAGAAGGGTGAAAAATGGAGTTTGGGAAGAGTGGAGAGGAAATGGGACGAAAGGCAGGCAGGTTGTGAATGGGGAAGGAAGAGACTGGGACAATAAAGCTTCGAGGTGTGGTGGAGAGAAAATTTGCTGTGAGGAGTGTTGTTTTCTTTGTTTTTTAATTGAACTGTACTTGACGTTCAATATCTAGCACGTCATAGTGATTCGGTATTTTTATACATTAAGAAATCCACAGGATAAGTCTGGTTGCCATGGTCACCATACAAAGTTACTACAGTATTATTGACTATATTCCCTACGCAGTACTTAACCTCCCCATGACTTACTTATTTTATGACCGGAAGTTTGTGCCTCTTAATCCTATTCACCTGTTCCTTCCGCTCCCCAGCCCCTCCCCGCTCTGGTAACTAACAGTTTGTTTCTTATACCTATGAGTTTGTTTCTGTTTTGTTCTGTTGTTTAGATTCCACATACAGGAGAAGTTGTACATGTTTGTCTTTTTCTGTATGACTTACTTCACTTAGCATAATACCCACTAAGTCCATCCATGCTGTCGAGAATGGCAAGATTTCATTCTTTATGGCTGTGTAATATTTCATTGTATATATTTACCACATCTTCTTTACCCATTCATCTGTTGATGAACACTTGGGTTGCGTCCATATCTTGGCTATTGTAAATAATACTGCAGTGAATATAGGGGTGCATATATTTCTTCATTTGCTGTTTTCATTCTCTTCAGATAAATGCCTGGGAGTGGAATTACTGGATTGTAATTCTGCTTTTAAGTTTTTGAGGATCTTCTATATTGTTTTCCATAGTAGCTGCACCAATTTACATTCCAGCAACAGTGTATCAGAGTTCCCTTTTCTCTACATCCTCTCCACACTTTCTCCACATCCTCTCCAACACTTACTTTTTGTCTTTTTGATAATAGCTATTCTAACAGGTGTGAGGTAGTATCTCATTGTGGCTTTGATTTTCATTTTCCTGATAGTTAATTAGTGATGTTGAGCACCTTTTCATGTGTCGGCCATCTGTATGTCATCTTTGACAATAGTCTTTTCAAGTCCTCTGCCCATTTTTTAATCGTTTTTTAAAATATTGTGTAACTTTATATATTTTGGATGTTAATCCTTTATCAGATGTGTGATTTGCAAATATCTTCTCCCATTCAGTAGGTTGCCTTTCTGTTTTGTTGATGGTTTCCTTCACTCTGCAAAAGCTTTTTCGTTTAATGTAATCCTATTTGTTATTTTAGCTTTTGTTGTCCCTGTCTGAGATTTGTTCAAAGAAATACTGCTCAGACTGATGTCAAAGAGCTTACTGCCCATCTTTTTCTTCCAAGAGTTTTATGACTTCAGGACTTAACATTCAAGTCTTTAATCCATTTTGAATTTATTTTTATATGTGGTGTAAGATAGTGGTCCAGTTTCATTCTTTTGCATGTAACTTGTCCAGTTTTCCCAGCACTATTTATTGAAGAGACTGTCTTTTCCCCATTGTATATTTTTGTCTCCTTTGTAGTAGATTAATTGACCCATATACATGTGGGTTTATTTATGGGCTCTCTGTTCTATTCTATTGATCTATGTATGGGTCTGTCTTTGCGTCAGTACCGTACTGTTTTGATTACTATAGCTTTGTAGTATAGTTTGAAATCAGGGAGCATGATATTTACAGCTTTGATCTTTCTCAAGATTGCTTCGTGTTTTTGGGGTTCCATACAAATTTTAGGATTTTTTTTTTCTAGTTTTGTGTAAAATGGTATTTTGATGGATTGTATTGAATTTGTAGATGGCTTTGGGAAGTATGGATATTTTAACAATATTCATTCTTCCAGGCCATGAGCAGAATATATCTTCCCATTTATTTGTATCTTCAGTTTCTTTCCTCCATGTCCTACAGTCTTCAGAGTACAAGTCTTTCACCTGTTTGGTTAAATTTATTCCTAGATATTTTATTCTTTTTGAGGCAGGTGTAAATGGGATTGTTTTCTTAATTTCTCTTTCTGATAGCTCATTATTAGCGTGTAGAAATGCAACCATAGTTGAATAACTGTCTATGGTGACAGCTTCCTTCCTGGAGCAGGTTCTCTAAATTCTTTTAGGTAGTTGGGGGAAGGTCAGCAGTTATTCCTGAGCCTGCTGTTCCTTAAAAATAATCAGCCTAAAATAACACATATGTCAAAGAGGCACACTTTGGGTGGCAAATTTTGCTCCCTTACAGTGGCTACAACCTCCTGAACAAAGTAATTGAGGGCTGTTAAAAAGCATTGTACAACTAAAGTCATTTTTTGAGAAATAACAAATGAACCATCTGTTCCTTAAAAAAAAATTTTTTTTTTTTACTTAAAAATGTTTTTGGGGCAGGTACGTTCATCTGGTACATAATTTAAAATGCATGGCAGTGATAGGCAGCGAAATATCTCCCTAATACTTTTAACCATCCTTGGCCCATCTCAGAGGCCACAACTTTCTTGTGCATCCTTCCAGACATATTCTATATATGTACAAGCAAACGGTATCTATTCTTTCTTGTAAATAGTAGCATATTCCACATTGTTCTGCAACTTGCTTTTTCTCACTTATTGCATCTTATGTATCATTTCATATGCATCCACAAAGAGCTGCTTTATTCTTTTAAAAAAAATGATTTTATTTATTTATTTGAGAGAGAGAGAACACAAGAACACAAGTGGGGGAGAGGGGGCAGAGGGAGAGAAAGAAGCAGACCCCCTCCCTTGCTGAGCAGGGAGCTGCTTTATTCTTTTTAAAGACTAGATAGTATTCCATTATATGGAATAGTATCCATTATATGCAATAGTATTGCCTTAGTCTGCTCAAGCTGACAGTAACAAAATACTATACACTGGGTGGCTTAAACAACAGAATTCATTTTCTCACAGTTCTGGAGACTGGAAGTCCAAGATCAGAGTGCTGGCATGGTCAAGTTCTAATAGTGACAGTCTTCTTGGCTTGCAGAGAGTGAGCTGCCTCCTCCCCATGTGCTCACATGGCCTTTTCTTGGTGCATGTGTGTGTGGTAAGAGATGTGTGTTAAAAATTTTGGGCACGGGCACCTGGGTGGCGCAGTGGGTTAAGCATCTGACTCGGTTTCAGCTCAGATCATGATCTCAGGGTCGTGAGATGGAGCCCTATGTCAGGCTCCTCACTCGGAGTAGAGTCTGCTTAAGATTCTCTCTCCCTCTTCCCCTCCTGCTCATGCTCTCTCTTTCTCTCTCTCAGATGAATAAATAAATCTTAAAAAAGAGTTTTTTAAACTTTGTTAAAAACTGGTTCTTTGACTTTTTAAGACTTCCAGCCCAGAGCAGAGTCCTAAAGATTCCCTTTCATAGGATGTAGAAACCTGCCTTTTCCTAGGGTAGCTATCAAATAGGCACACATTTGTTTGAGTTTTAATGTCAGTCATTAATAGGCAGTTGCTCGGGGCCAGTGTTTTAGAAAATATGCCCCTTCCCACTTGATCCCTAAACAAATTGTCTGCTGTTTTGGGGCAACTAATGGGGTGGCTCATAGTCTAGCCAGAAAATAGATGCCTATGTTTGGAGTGAGTTTGCTTCTCTCTTGGTCCCACAGAGGCATGACAGGCTTGGCCTTATTACCTAGGCCTTGGTATGGAGGATACCGTATTTGTTTTCATTTCAGTTTTTTTTATTATGAGAGTAATATGTGTTTGTAAAAAAAAAAAAAATCAGTATAGGATTGTATTAAGTAAAAAACAGAAAGCTTCACTGGTGGTAGCTACTTTTAACAATTTGGTATCCTTTGAGACATTTTCTATGTGTATAAATATATCTGTTTCCCCCACAAATGAGATTATTTCAAACATATTGTGTTATTCACCTTTCACTAAATATATGATGGAGAACTTTCTATGTGAGACATGAATTTTAGTATGAATTTCTAAAAAGGCCGTTTTAATTTACATGATTTTCAAATTTTGTATTTTAACTTTGCTACCTCTTTATTAAAACATTGAGAAATATTTCTGAAAGGTTTTTCTACACAATAAAGAGGTAAAAAGATTTAGTATGTGTTTTGTATATTTGCTGTCTCAGGTGTATTATATTTAAAATGTCATAACTCAAAAATAATTTGTTTCTTCTTCATCTGTAATGCAGTTTAGTTTCTTACCCTTGAAATATATGTAGCGAGAAGGAGAAGTGGGCCTAAGAAGGGGACAGAACTGTGAAGATAACAGAAACCTTGGCTCAGTCATCAGTGGTTTCTGATGGCCTTGGTGGAACACTGAACACCACTGTGACATTGTGCAGCTTCACTAACATTCAGTCCATCAGCAAATTCTCTGGACTCTGCCTTCATATGTGTTCAGAATCTCATAATTTCCTACTATTTCTACCACTGCTGCCTGACCCAGAATGAGAGTGACCCTTTGCTCACTGTTAATTTTAAGACCATCTAGTAGTTTCCTATCTTCTGGTAAAACCCAGAATCTCTGAGGCCTACAAGGCATGATTTGGCCATGTATGTTTGCCCTCTCATACACTTAGACCTCATCTGCTACTCTTTTCTCTGCCTCACGCTGCTCTAATCATACTGGCCTTCTTGCTGGTTTTCAAGCCAAGTATACTTCATACCCCTGCAGGGACTTTTGTACACCTTGAAATGCACAGGGATTAAAATGCCACATGGCTCTGCTCTTTCATTTGTTCGTTTGTCAACTTATCATTGAGTCCATTTCTTAACCACCATAAAATAGCCTTTCCCTTATCCCGTACTCCCTAACACCTTAGTCTTGCTTTATTTATCTCCATAACCCTTTTACCATTAGATATACTATATACTGCATATTTACTTGTTCATTTATGATCTTCTCCTACTAGAATGAAAGTTCCATTAGGCAGTCCTTCAAACAGTGGCACATGGTAGGTACTCAGTATGAATTTATTGAATGAATGATCCATCTGAGCTTTACTTTCAGAAAACCTTTTAGATATGGTCATAGTTGCTCATTTTATCTTTCTCTGATGAGAAGATAAATGGGAGGACTTTGAGTTTTTTTAAAGCAAAGATGGACAGGAGGAGACCTCTAGTAAAATGGCAGTTTAAGTGTGTACTTAACAGGGGCACCTGTTAGTTGAGCCTCCGACTCTTTTGTTTTGGCTCAGGTCATGATCTCAGGGTTGTGAGATTAAGCCCTGCATCGGGCTCCATGCTCAGCAGACAGTCTGCTTGAGATTCTCTCTCTCTCTCTGCCTCCCCACTCTCAAATAAATAAATCTTAAAAAAAAAAAAAAAAAAAAAAGTGTGTACCTAACAACAAAAAAACCCCTCTGTGATACTTACTGAAATGATAAAAAAAGAAAAACAAAAATAGAGGAGAAAACTTATTTCACTGAAACTGAATAGGCTCAATAATAATACTGAAGTCCATGGTAGCAACACTGTTGGGGTTGGTGCTGTAAGACTGATAAGGGTCTGTAAATGTAACTTAACAAATATTTATCAATATGATCTTTACTGGCTTATGGTTTGTAAAACTTTTTTACATGTATTGTTTCACTTTCTCAGTAGCTTTGTGAGGGAGGTGAGATTATCTCCATTTTGCAGATGAAGAAATTGAAGTTCAGATAGAGATTTGCTTCAGATCACATCAGAGTAAGTGCAGCTCTATGGCTTGATTCCAGGTCTTCTGACTCTTGGTCCAGTGGTCATAATGTGTAAGGTGTCTTCAGATGATAAAAAGTGAATAATGTATTCACCTTTAGATAGTTCTAACCCTGGCAGCATATGGAATATGGTAGGTACACAAATAACTGTCAGACAGACAGTTAAGTGCCTTAGAGGCATAAGGAAATTCTAAGCATTTAGAGAAAGAAGAGATTACATTTTATTATGTGTGGAGGGGTGGTGGTTTTAAAATATGTCCACAAATTCTTTGATACCTCTCTCTTTAAAAGGTGGATGCTAAGTTCCCCAGCCCCCCAAGTGTGGGCTATACTTGGTGACTCTAATGAATAGAATGTGATGGAAGTGTTCCTGTTAGAATTCTGAGGTTAGGTCATAAAGAGCATTGTAGCTTCAGCCTCATTCTCTCTTTAGGGGAAGTCAGTTGTCACATGCAGACATACAGGCAGCTCTATGGAGATACTCATGTTGTGAGGAACCTTACTGAGTTTGCTAATAGTTGTGTGAGTGAGCCACCTTGAAAGTGTATATTGCAACCCTGGCTGATAACTTAAATGCAACCTGATGAGACTGTGAGCCAGAACCACCCAGATAGGCTGCTCTCAAATTCCTGATGCATAGAGGTTGTGAGGTAATGAATGTTGTTTTAAAGTGCTAAGTTTTGTGGCAAAGTGTTAATGTAGCAATAGAAAGGTAATACAGATTTTGGTTTTGGCAGTGGAGTACTACCTAACAAAAACCTAAAATGGGAGAGTGGCTTTGGCATGGGGCAATGGGTGACAGCTGGAAGGACTTTGAAGAGAGTGCTAGTGAAAGCTTGAAGAGCTTGTAAGAAACTATTTCTAGACTAGGGTTGGCCTTTGGGGAGACTGTGGGTGAGGGTTTAAAGGAAAGTGAGAATAATCTTACTGGAAACTAGAGGAAAGGGAATCCTTGTTATGTAGTGACAGAAAGTTTCCTACAACTACTGTTGGCTGTAGTAAGGTGGAAGATAGAGAATGTACCTAAGGAACTGGGTGATGTGATATAGCCAAGGAGACTTACAGGCCGTGTTGAAGGGCTACCTGGTTTCTTCTTGCTGGTTATAGCGAAGTGCCCAAGGAGAGAGAGAGAAGCTAAAGGAAGGCCAGTTAAACAAAAAAGGAGCCTAGACTTGCTGGTTTTGAAAATTATCAGCTTCTTCAGGTGGTACACAGTGGACTTTTCTTTGCAGGAAGTTTTTAAATTACTAATTTAATCTCTTGTTATAGGTCTATTCAGATACACCCATGGAAAGATTGTCATCATTAGTCGTTAGGGAAATGCAAATCAAAACCACAAGGAGATACCACTTCACATCCACTAGGATGGCTATAATCAAAAAGATAATACCAAGTGTTGGCAAGTATGTGGAGAAATTGGAACCCTCATATATTACTGGTACGTGCATAAAATGGTATAGGCAGTTTGCAGAACAGTTTGGCAGTTCCTCAAAATGTTCAACATCATTATCATATGACCCAGCACTTCTGCTTTTAAGTATAGACCCGAGATAGGAAAAGATAGTTCACACAAAATCTTGTACACCAGTGAACGAATGTTTGAATGCTTGTAGCAGCATTTCTCATAATAGCTAAAGAGTGGAAACAACCAAAATGCCCACAAATGATGAATGGATAGACAAAATGGTATATCCAAACAATGGAATATTACTTGACAATAAAAAGGGATTGAAGTATCTGACATGCTACAACCTGGATGAACCTCCAAAACATGCTCAGTGAAAGAAGCCAGTCACAAAAGACCAGGTATTGTATGGTGTATGAAAGGTCCAGAACAGACAAATCTTTTTTTTTTTTTTTTTTAGATTTTTATTTATTTGAGAGAGTAAGTGAGCAGGAGAGCAAGAGCGAGCACGAGTTGGGGAGGAGCAGAGGGAGAGGGAAAAGCAGGTTCCCCACTGAGCAGGGAGCCCGATGTGGGACTCAGTCTGGGGATTCCAGGATCATGACCTGAGCCAAAGGCAGATGCTTAAGCAGCTGAGCCACCCAGGTGCCCCAGAATTTGTCAATCTATAGAGACAGAAAGTAAATCAGTGGTTTCCTCGGGCTGAGGTGGGGTGGGAATGGGGACTGCCGATGGGTACAGGGTTTCTTTTGGGACAATAAAAAAATGTTCTAAAATTAGATTGTGGTGATTTTTACACAACTCTATACTAAAAAAACACTTAACCGTACACTTAAATGGGTAGATTTTATGGTATGTGAATTATATCTCAGTAAAGCTGTTAAAGGCTTTGTGGAAGAGATGGCATTTGAACAGACCTTAAAGCAAGGGTTGGATCTTGTTGGAAAGCAATGAAGGTGGAGTAGGCATTCTAGGAACAGTATGAATAGTGACACAGAGCAGGAAATAACAAGAGATGTTTGTGAAATAAGGAGTAAAAGTTAGGGAGTCCCCAAGACCACCCTCACTTCTCACATCGACTGCAAGTTCAAGGGACCCCAAGACCACTCCGAGGTTTGATAATTTGCTGGTAGGACTCACAGAACTCAACTGAAAGCTGTTAAACTCATGATTAGTTTATTATAATGAAGAGTACAGATTAAAATCAGCCAAAGCAGATTCTAGGAGAATTCCAAGCTGAATCTAGGGAGAATTCAAAGTGGGAAACTTGCAGTGTCCTCTCTGGGCAGCCAGTATATTAGACAGCCCTAACTGCTTCTGGTAATGGTATGTGACAGTACATAGAGTATTGCCAACCATGGAAGCTCACTGAGCCTTGGGATCCAGAGTTTTTATTGGGGTTTGGGTTGTGTAGACATGGTTGACTAGTTATGTGGCTGACCTTAGTTTCTAGCCCCTATGAAGGTCAAGCTGATACATGGCCCAAAGCTCTCACCGTAGATCACATTGTTAGCATAGACTATCTGCTGTGGCCCAAGGCCTCAGGTAAACACATACTCCAATCAGGTAGGACATTCCAGGGACGTAGAGATTACCTCCCAGGAGCTGAGGGTTAAAGCCAGACCTCTCTTTAATAGATTCTTTTACTACATTGGGAGTAACTCAGTTTGACTAAAGTGTAGGGTAAATGTAGGGCAGTTGAAGGTGTGATTAGGAGGGTAAACTAGTACCATGTTGTTGGATTCATGGAAGACATTTGACATAGTAGTCTGTAAGATTAGCCCAATGGTGGTTATATGAAAGTAAGTGGTACACTGAAAGGTAGGCTAGAGAAATTTGGAGGATATTGCAGAAATTTAGGCAAGAAATAATAAGGGTCTAATCAGGAATAGTAGAAGTTTAAATTATTATTTTAGGTGGATTTTTTGTCTCTATAGTTATATATCTAATGTACTGTCATTACGCTCAAGAAGGACCTAAATGTGGGCTTGGCCAGAGTTGGGAGGTCTCTTAAATACGTTTTTTTTTTTTTTTTAGATTTTATTTTTAAGTAATCTCTACACCCAACATGGGGCTCAAACTCACAATCCCAAGATCAGAAGTTGTAAGCCCCACCTACTGAGCCAGACAGGTGTCCCTTAAATATGTTTTTAAACTGTGACTTTGGTCCAGTTATTTGCATCCCTTAATATCTCTCCTTTTTTAAAGGACTTTTGCATTTTCCCTTTAGTTCCACTTACATTTAGGAGCCAGAAATTGGGACCTGAGTAAGTAGATGATTATAGAGAAAAAGTAAAAACTATATCTTGAGGGGCACCTGGGTGGCTTAGTCGGTTAAGCATCTGCCTTTGGCTTGGGTCATATTCCCAGGGTCCTGGGATCTAGCCCCGCATTGGGCTATCTGCTCAGCAGGGGGCCTGCTTCTCCCTCTCCCTGCCACTCTGCCTACTTGTGATCCCTCTCTCTTTCTCTGTCAAATAAAACAAAAAAACAACAAAAAAAACCCCAACTATATCTTGAAATAGTGTTTGGAAATTGGGACAATAGATATAATAATATAGGCTGATTGTGTGTACAGTTGAGCCTTGAACAACTCGGGTTTGAACTGCATGGGCCCACTTGTGGATTTTTTTCTAAATACAATACCGTAAATGTATTTTCTCTTCCTTATGATTTTCTTAATATTTTCCTTTCTCTAGCTTACTTTATTGTAAGAATACATATAATATACAAAGTATGTATTAATTGACTGTTGTCCACAAGGCTTTTGGTCAGCAGTATGCTGTTAATAGTTAAGTTTTGGGGGAGTCAAAAGTTATGTGGATTTTTGACTATGCAGGGAGTCGGTGACCCTAACCCTCATATTGTTCAAGGGTCAGCTGTATATATTGTGTGTGTGTACAAACACACACACACACACACACAGTGATACTTCTTTTCACAAAGTTGACACCTTCCAGGGGAGACTGGGGGATTTGTTTCAGAGTGATTTCTACTCCATTGCATTTTATTTGAGGCATCTACTTTCCAATTTAAGTGAGCTCTTCTTTCATGGGACTGTTAACTCTGCTGTTGAGAGGGCCACATTTAGCCATTGCTGTATTGGAAGTAGTTAAAATCAGGAGGTTTAAACAAATCTTCAATAGATA
The DNA here is from genome assembly GCF_029215605.1 of Mirounga angustirostris. NCBI lineage: Eukaryota > Metazoa > Chordata > Mammalia > Carnivora > Phocidae > Mirounga > Mirounga angustirostris. The sequence goes on from NW_026991712.1 coordinate 171,064,812, forward strand.
GTCTTATTAGGGCAAAACTGATGGCAAATGTATGAAAACGCTATACTACAATGATCTCTGACATGTGTGACATCCTTTAAGTGAGAAGAATCTCATTAGCAAGAAGTACCCTTTTATGAGACTTAGTAATGAAATGCTAATGGATGTAGACCTATCAGGTCTCCAGTTTAGGAGTTGTGATACTTAAAAGAAATTGCTTTTTTCTCTTATCCCTGTTGAGTTTTCATTAGGTTTAGATGAAAAATCAGTGCCAAGTAGTTCTAGAGAATGTTCTTGCAATAAATTTAGTATTGTTAGATTACTTTGGGAGAAAAACCTTCAGTTTTCAGTGGGTATACCTCTCATCCCATCTGTGCTCTGGACCTTATGTGTGACATCAATTACAGTGACAGGAGCTCATCTTCACTTTGATCACAGTACTGGAAAAGGCTTAATGTTTTCTGAGAGCTTTTTTGATGTTGAAAATATAATGAGTAGTTATATATATAAAACATAACCAGGGGCGCCTGGGTGGCTTATTCATTAAGCGTCTGCCTTCGACTCAGGTCATGATCCCAGGGTCCGTGGGAAGCCTGCTTCTCCCTCTCCCACTCCCCCTGCTTGTATTCCCTCTCTCGCTGTCTCTCTCTCTGTCAAATAAATAAATAAAATCTTAAAAAAAAAATAACCAAAATGTGTCCTTCCTGTATATCTGCCTTCTTCCTAAAATATTTATTGAATTGAGTACTTACCATATGTATTAAGCTAGTTCAGTGGAGGACAGGATAAACAGTATGTGAATCAAATGTTGATACCAGAATTTTGTTCGGTAAGTCTTGAAATACCAAGTGATGAATGTCAAGTTTAGAAGGGGAAGAGATTACCTCTGGTTGTAGGAATCAGGAATGCTTGGGGCTAAGCTGAAGTATATGTAGCATTTCAGATGTGGGTGTGAAAAAGGCCCTTCTTGTGAGGCACAAAAATGAGGAAGGCAGAGGCCATAATAGGGACTGGCATGTGGGTGAGTATTATGCTACAGTATACACAAAGGGGTTTTGGTAATGGAGAAAAGGGTAACTGGAATCATACTGGTGTGTGCAGTCTGAGAGTCAGCACTTTATGCTATAAGGTAGTAGAGAAACTATTGACAGATTTTGAGCAAGATGGTATGCTCTCATAAGAGGATTTATCCCAGGAGGATTTTTTTTTTTTAATTCCCTGGGATCGAGTCCTGCATCGGGCTTCCTGCTCTGCGGTAAGCCTGCTTCTCCCTCTCCCTCTGCTGCTCCTCCTCCTCATGCGTGCTCTTTCTCTCTCTCTGTCAAATAAGTAAGTATAAATCTTTAAAAAATAAATAAACATTCCACTGTGATAAACATACTTCCTTAAAGCCAAAGTCTTCTAAGGGAGCTATAACTGGGGGCAGTATCACTCTTGACATTGCTCTGACCTAAGTAAGGAATGTCCTACTCTTGCTAGGATGGCCAACTTGGTGAAAAGCTTTATTCCCAGATGTTTTGTTAATTGAGGTCTTACTGTTCTCTGATAATACGTAGTTTGTATAAGTCTTTTTTTTTTTTAAGATTTTATTTACTTATTTGAGATAGAATGAGAGAGAGCGAGCTCGAGCTTGGTGAGGGAGGACAGAGGGACAGGGAGAAGCAGACTCCCCGCTGAGCAGAGAGACTAATGCGGGGCTTGATCCCAGGACTCTGGGATCATGATCTGAGCTGAAGGAAGATGCTTATCCGACTGAACCACCCAGGTGCCCGTGTATAATCAGAGAACTTAGTATGTTTTTAAATTTTAATTCCAGTATAATTAACATACAGTGTTAAATTAGTTTCAGTGATTCAACATTTCATACATTACTCAGTGCTCATCAAGATAAGTATACTCTTAATCCCCTTCACCTCTTTCACCCATCACATACCCACCTTCCGTTTGGTAACCATCTGTTTGCTCTCTATAATTAAGAGCCCATTTTTCTGTTTGTCTCTTTTTTTCATTTGTTTAGTTTCTTAAATTCCATATATGAATGAAACTTACAGTATTTGTCTTTCTCTGACTTATTTTGCTCTTTAGATCCACCCATGTTGCACATGGCAAGATTTCATTCTTTTTTATGGCTGAACAATATTCCACTGTGTGTGTGTGTGTGTGTGTGTGTAGTACAGTACATTTTCTTTATCCATTTATCTATCAGTGGATACTTGGGCTGTTTCTGTAATTTGGCTATTGTAAATAATGCCATAATAAGCATAGGGGTGCATATATCCTTTTGAGTTAATGTTTTTGTATTTTTTTTTTTAAGATTTATTTATTTGAAAGACAGAGAACACAAGCAGGAGGGGCAGAGGGAGAGGGAAAGAATCTCAAGCAGACTCTGCACTGAATGTGGAGCCCAATGTGGGGCTCAGTCTCACCACCCGGAGATTGCAACCCCAGCCGAAACCAAGATTCAGAAGCTTAACCGACTGTACCACCCAGACACCTCTAGTGTTTTTGTATTCTTTGGGTAAATACCCAGTAGTGTGATTATTGGATCATATGGTAGTTCTATTTTTAATTTTTTGAGGAACCTCCATACTGTTTTCCACAGTGGCTATACCAGTTTGCATTCCCACTAACAGTGCATGAGGGTTCCTTTTTCTCCACATCCTCGCCAACACCTGTTGTTTCTTGTGTTTTTGATTTTAGTCATTCTGACAGGTGTGAGATGATACACCATTGTAGTTTTTTTTTTTAATTAAAGATTTTTATTTATTTATTTGAGAGAGAGAGAGAGAGAGCACATGAGAAGGGGGAGGGTCAGAGGGAGAGGCAGACTCCCCGCTGAGCAGGGAGCCCGATGCGGGACTCGATCCTGGGACTCCAGGATGGTGACCTGAGCCGAAGGCAGTCGCTTAACCAACTGAGCCACCCAGGCGCCCCTACCATTGTAGTTTTGATTTGCATTTCCCATTTCCCTGATGATGAGTGATGTTGAGCATCTTCATGTGTCTGTTGGGCATTTGTATGTCTTCTTTGGAGAAACGTCTGTTCATGTCTTCTTCTTTTTTTTTTTTTAAGTAGGCTCCACACACCCAGCGTGGAGCCCAGTGTGGGGCCTGAACCCACGCCCTGAGATCAAGACCTGAGCCGAGATCAAGAGTTGGACATTTAACTGACTGAGCCACCCAGGCACCCTTGTTCATGTCTTCTGCCCATTTTTTATTTGGATTATTTGGGGTTTTTTTTGGTGTTGCGTTATATAAGTTCTTCTTTATATTTTTTGGCTATTAACCCTTTATCAGATACATTATTTGCAAATATCTTCTCCTCTTCAGTAGGTTGTCTTTTAGTTTTGTTGATAGTTTCCTTTGCTATGAAGAATTTTTTATTTTGATGTAGTCCCAATAGTTTATTTTTGCTTTTGTTTCCCTTGTCTCAGGAGACGTATCTAGAAAAATGTTATGGCCAGGGTGCCTGGGTGGCTCAGTAGTTAAGCGTCTCAGGTGATGATCCCAGGGTCCTGGGATTGAGTCCCACATCGGGCTCCTTGCTCCGTGGGAAGCCTGCTTCTCCTTTTCCCACTCCCCCTGCTTGTGTTCCCTCTCTGGCTTTGTCTCTCTCTGTCAAATAAATAAATAAAATCTTAAAAAAAAAAAATAGAAAAATGTTATGGCCAGTGTCAGAGAAATTACTGCCTGTGCTCTCCTAGGATTTTTATCGTTTCAGGTCTCACATTTAGGTCCTTAATCCATTTAAAAAAAAAAAAAGATTTTATTTATTTGAGAGAGACAAAGAGGGCACACAAGAGAGAACACAAGCGGGGAAGGGGGTGGGGTGGAGAGGAGCAGAGCAGAGGGAGAAGCAGACTCCCCACAGAGCAGGGAGCCCGACTCGGGCCTTGATCCCAGGACCCTGGGATCATGACCTCAGCTGAAGGCAGATGCTTAACTGACTGAGCCACCCAGGTGCCCGGTCCTTAATCCATTTTGAGTTTATTTTTGTGTATGGTATAAGAAAGTGGTCTGGCTTCATTCTTTTGCATGTAGCTGTCCAGCTTTCCCAACACCATTTGTTGAAGATACTTTTTCCCATTGCATATTCTTGCCTCCTTTGTTAAAGAGTAATTGACCATATAATTGTGGGTTTATTTCTGAGTTTTCTATTTTGTTCCATTGATTGATATATCTGTTTTTATGCCAGTACCATACTGTTTTGATTGCTACAACTTTGTAGTATAACTTGAAATCTGGACTTGTGATACCTCCAGCTCTGTTTTTCTTTTTCAAGATTACTTTGGCTATTCGGGGTCTTTGTGGTTCCATACAAATTTTATGATTGATTGTTCTAGTTCTGTGGAGAAATACTGTTTGTATTTTGATAGGGATTGCATTAAATCGGCAGATTGCTTTGGGTAATATGGACCTTTTAACAATATTTGTTCTTTCAATCCACGAGCATGGAATATCTTTTCATTTGTTTGTGTTGTCTTCAGTTTCATCAGTGTTTATAGTTTTCATAGTCGTTTCAGGTCGTTCACCTCCTTGGTTAAGCTTATTCCGAGGTATTTTACTGTTTTTGGTGGTGCAGTTGTAAATGGGATTGTTTTCTTAAGTTCTCTTAAGAGAACTGCTATTTCTGCTATTTTATTATTAGTATATAGAAATGCAGTGGGTTTCTGTACACTGATTTTTGTATCCTGTAACCTTATTGAATTCAGTTATCAGTTGTAGTTTTTTGGTGGAGTCTTTAGGGTTTTCTATATATGGTACTATGTCATCTGCAAGTAGTGAAAGTTTTACTTCTTTCTTACCAATTTGGATGCCTTGTATTCATTTTTCTTGTCTGATTGCTGTGGCTAGGACTTCCAATACTATATATATGTATATTTTTTAAGATTTTATTTATTTATTTGATAGAGACTCAGTAAGAGAGGGAACACAAGCAGGGGGAGTGGGAGAGGGAGAGCAGGCTTCCTGCGGAGCAGGGAGCCCAATGTAGGGCTCGATCCCAGGACCCCGGGATCAATCCCAGGACCCCGGGATCATGACCCGAGCCGAAGGCAGATGCTCAACGACTGAGACACCCAGGTGCCCCCCAATACTGTATTGAATAGAAATGGTGAGAGTGAACATCCTTGTCTTGTTCCTGACCTTAGAAGAAAAGCTCTCAGTTTGTCACCATTGAGTATGATGTTAGCTGTGGGTTTTTTATATATGGCCTTTATTATGTTGAGGTATGTTCTCTTTAAACCTACTTCGTTGAGGGTTTTTATCATGAATAGATGTTGTACTTTGTCAAATGCTTTTTCTGCATCTACTGAAATGATCATATGGTTTTTATACTTTATCTTACTGATGTGATATATATCACATTGATTGATTTGTGAATATTGAACCACCCTTGTATCCCAGGAACAAATCCCACTTGATTGTGGTGAATGATTTTTTTAATGTATTGTTGGATTGGGCTTGCTAATATTTTGTTGAAGATTTTTGCATTTGTGTTCATCAGAGATATTGGCCTGTAGTTCTCTATTTTTGTAGTGTCTTTATTTGGTTTTGATATCAGGGTAATGCTGGCTTCATAGAATGAATTTGGAAGTTTTCCCTTGCTCTTCTATTTTTGGGAATAGTTTGAGAATAGGTATTAACTCTTCTCTAAATGTTTGGTAGAATTCATCTGTGAAGCTCTTTGGTCCTGAACTTTTGACTGTTGGGGGAGTTTTTTGATTACTTACTCAATTTCATTGCTGGTAGTCGGTCTGTTCAAATTTTCTATTTCTTCCTGATTCAGTTTTGGGAGGTTATATGTTTCTATGAATTTATTCATTTCTTCTAGGTTGTCCAATTTGTTGGCATATAATTTTTCATAACATTCTCTTACAATCCTTTGTATTTGTGTTATAGGACTTAGTGTTCTTGTAGTCATTTAAATAACTATGTATTATTAGTCTGTCTTTTCCCATAAGCTGTAAGCTTTACCAGGGCAGAAACAGTCTGTTTTGTTCATCATTATATTCCCAGTACCTAGCATATAGGTGCTAAAATACTTGTTGGCATACTATCTCACATAGTTTCACATATCTAGGATATGTCTCATATAAAATTTAGAGAGCCATGTGCCTGTTTGGGCTTCCTCATAGCATGCTGGCCAGCTTCTAAGATGCATGGCATTTTTATGACCTAGTTTTGGAAACCATATAGTGTTATTTCTATCACACTTTATTGTTCTTCCCAGGTTCAAGGTGAGAGAATATGGACTTAGCAGCTTGAGAGGAGTGGCCACCTCAGCTTCTCCAAATTCCAATCTCGATGTATTCAATTAACCCAGAATGCACTGCCTGTGTACTTTATCTATTTTGGTCTGGCAAGTGATTCCAGGCATAAAGCTAGAGTCATCATAGGGCTCACCTCATTGTTTTCCTTCTCTCAGGGCTCACAATCCAATGCAATTCCTGTTGTCCACCATCTAATATCAGTTGTTTCATGTATTTTATCCAGTTTTCTAGTTTTGTACGGTAGAGGGGAAAGTTCCACACCAGTACTGCAAGTTAGAGTATGAGTTTTACACCAAGGATTTCTTCTTTTATCCACTTAAGGTACATTTTAGTTTCCAAATGTAAAAATGAAGTCAACTTTGGGCTAGAATTAATAATTTGAGTTCGCTTCAGACCTGTCTCCAACTTACAACATGAAAATCAGCAAATCTCGTTTCTTTGGTTTTCATGCAAACTGAATTGAATATAAATTACCCTGTTCTCAGGGTTACTTCTCAGGCATTCCATAACAAGCAAGTGGAAACAAAAATCACATTAAATAAAGATGAGGTTATATTTATAGTTAGTTGACAAAATTTACTTCCCTAACCTTTTCTGGTACAAATTCATACTGTAAAGTATAAAGGGGCTGAGAGTGGGTAAGACTGGCTGTTTCACTGCTCTTCCTCCTAGTAATAACCAATTAGTATTGAACCCGAGGAACTGTGTAAGCCTTTTATGTGAATTAACTCACCAAATCCTCATAACAGCCCTATGGGATAGGTACTTTACTGTCCTCATTTCACACATGAGAATGAGACCTAGATTAAGCAACTTGCATAGGGTCACACAGTTAATAAGTAGCAGTGGCAGAATTGGAATGATTTGAACCCAAGCTGTGTGAGCTATGCTCTTAACTGTATATATCTGTATATATAACTGTATGTGACTATTTGAAAACCACTAAAAATGTGTCAACTGCTGCTGATGTAGAATCATTAGTTATCTTTAAGTATAAGAGAGAGTATCATTCCTGGAATCACTTCAACAAATCCTGTTTGTTTAAGTCAACGTGATTGATTTCTGTGGGGAAGCAGAAAGATTGGGCTATAGTTGGAATATGATTTCCTGATAAAAACAAACACCATCAGTGTGGCAGGAAATGGTAGAAGATGACGTACAGCAAAAACTACCTAGAGAATAGGATAGGAGTGGAGTCCAAAGGTTCCAGTGCAGTTCCATGAGGGTCACAGGTGTTTATTGAATCTCTCCTGTCTGGCAGCTGTTTTGATATTAATAGATTCTATTATTCTTTTTCTCCCCCTCCTCAGACACATTTAATGAAGCCAAACACCAAAATGCTAACACTCTTTCCTGGAGAGAAAAAGGCTAAGATTTCTTTTACTCAAAGAATTCCCCCTACAGGCACTCGGCAGACCAGCATTGCTTCCTTCTTCACCTTGCAGCCAGGTATGATGACCTGCCTGGGAATACCCAGGGAGCAAAAAGGAGTGTGTGCATTTTTCCATGCTGGAAAATTTATGAGAAGTGGCGACACCAGTGCATTGTGTTTAACTTAGCTAACTCATTAGAAGAGGATATCAAACAAAACATCCCCTTCTGCAAAGCATTATATACATGCTTTTACCAACATTTTCTTACTCTGTGTGCTCAGTCTCATATTAAATATTTGTATTCCCTGACAGAGCAGTGAGGAGAAAGGTATGCTTGGGGAGTTGGGGTGTGCAGGGGAGCTGACCTGCCATTATTTAGGTAAATGTCTTGGATTGGCCATAATGACCAGTCTCTCTAGGATTACTTGATAATAGATATTTCTGTATAATGCTTCTCAAATTGTCAGAGTTCAAAGATGCTTTTTTTCTTAGAAAGGTTGGCGTAAAGTTGGCTTGTGTTTCATCATCCTTTGGCAGTTTTTTGCTTACATGTCCCTTTTCAGGGGACGAGCTGCCTCACAGCAGTGTGTCTGCCAGCTGGAGGGTTTTCGGAGGAGAGCTCTAACTCTTGATGCGATTCCCAGGATTGCTTTGCATAAATCTTCAAAATCTACTGTCCCTGCCCCAAACAGAAACTTAAAATAAGCACCCTTTTTGCTTTAAGTAACAAGGGCAGATTTTTTTCAAGGACACTTCTGATTTAAAAAAAAAAAAAAAAAAAAAAAAAAATTTTTTTTAAAGTAGGCTTCATGCCCAACATGGAACCAACATGGGGCTTGAACTCATGACCCAAAGATCAGGACCTAGCTGAGATCAAGAGTTGGACGCTTAACAGTCTGAGCCACCCAGTCATCCCCCGCTATTTCAAAATTCTGGTATATTCTATAATCTGTTGGAATTCTTAGGCAAAGTTGAGAAATCTTTCACAAAACAGTTTCTGCAGTATAATTCTTGTTGGAGAAGGAAAAAGGAAATCATTCAGCTTTGTAATTAGATCTTGGTATAATTTGGGGGCGGGGGGAGTGGGTAGTCCACGGTATTCATCCTTAAGGTAGAACAGTATCCATTCCATGCCTGATAAAATGGATAGGCTAGACACTAGTAGTTGTTTATTATTGTTCTTCCGATTGGTTGACTTATCATCTAATTGTGTTTATTCCCTTTCTCAGGCAATGTCTGCAGAGTAGAGGACCTAATGTTCTTTGCACTATCACCAGAGGTTTTCTTAAGAGTTGGGTGGTTAATGTGATCTTAGTGACTTTACAAAAATTGTATTGTGCGTATTTCTCAAAGGATAATATCCAGGAATATATATTTGGCCAAGATCACTATTTAACAGAAACCATATTAAAGAAAAAACAAAAGCAAAACTGATGTGCCCATATACTAAAACACAGTTGGAAAAGTAGGCTGTGGTCTGAGTATACATACGTACCATGTTTAACTTTATTAGGTAGATCATTTGGAAGCATCCATATATTTGAGGACTGGAATATAAGGTCTGTGTTTTAGAAGGATCATTCTGGAGAAAGTAGAGATTGCAAGCAGGAAGATCATGGGGCGCCTGGGTGGCTCAGTCAGTTAAGCGTCTGCCTTCAGCTCAGGTCATGATCTCCGGATCCTGGGACTGACCCCCCGCATCGGGCGTCCTGCTCAGTGGGGAGTCTGCTTCTCCCACTCTGCCCCACTCCCATTCTTTCTCTCTCAAATAAATAAATAAAATCTTAAAAAAAAAAAAAAAAAAGGAAAGCACGAAGATCAGCTATAAAGGTTGTGATGAGTCTAAGACCCCCGTGCTAGATAGTGATAGTAGCTGATACTGATTTCAGAAAAAGCCAGCTAAATCCTGCTCAGGACAGAGATTTCCTGCAGAATAATCATTCATGTCTATTTTGCTAGGAAAGACAAATGGTGGTGACCAGAGGAGTGTTTCATCTCATACAGAAAGTCAGATCAACGAGTCTAAGAAAGATGCAACCCATCTAGATCATCTGATCCAGGGCTTGGAGGACGATTCCATGTCACCCCCATTAGCCACTTCAACCCCTGCAGATACCCAGGAAGCTGGACTTTCTCCTCATTCCCTCCAGACTTCTGACCACCATAGAATGGGAACTCCATTTTTGACTATGCTGTCTTTGCCCCAGCCTGACACCTTGGTCTGTGCTGGAAAGAGTAAAGCCTCATTCTCTTGTTCCTTCACTCAGAACTTGGAAGGTTCTTACTTGCTGGGCCAAAAGGAAGGAGAGAAAGACTCTTCCTGGAAAAGGGAATGGCTTCATGGATCTAAGGAAAAAAACCATCAGGATGTAGAGAGACGCGTTCAACCACCTGGGGGCAAGGGCCTTCAGCACTTGGACAAGATTAAATTGGAAAAGGTGTCTGCCAGAGAAACCAGGCAGGCCCCCATCCTCCTTCAAACATGCAGGGATTCCTGGAGTGGAGAAAACACAGACTCAGTGAAACAAAGCCCTTGTCCTGTCCCTGCGTTTTCCTGGGACAGTGAAAAGAATGACAAGGACTCCTGGAGTCAGCTTTTCACTGAGGATTCTCAGGGCCAGCGGGTTATTGCCCACAACTCCAGAGCTCCTTTCCGAGATGTAACAAACAATCAGAATCGGGGCTTAGGGCAGTTTCATAATAGCTCTTGGGCTCAGTGCCAAGAGAGGCCCACTCAGTTAAATCTGCAGCCTGATTTGCTCTTTACCCAGGACTCTGAAGGTAATCAAGTTATCAGGCACCAAGTCTAAATGTCTTTATGATGGTTTGGTTCCAGAAGTACCTTGAGATGACAGAGCTATAGGAAAATATTGGGCGGAGGGGGGGGGGGGAAGGGAAGCAAGGGATGTTATTGAGCATTTTCTTTGTGTAAATAAAGCAGGGGGTGCCACTTGTTGAGACTGTATGATTGGCATTGTGTCTCTCTGTGAGGAAGAGGTGGCTGGTAACCTTGTACAAGTCTGTGATGAGCACTGAGGAGGTAGGGCAGGTACTTATCCTTCCAGTAAAGAGCCCTTACTCAGCCTGCAAAGCCACCTCTTTGCCCTTTCAGATGTCTGACTAGGACACTGCTTCTTATGGATGTGTGTTCTTCTAATCTCTGGCTGTTATCTTAACCACACAACCTTGGGATCGTTATTCCTGATACCTTTTTGAGTGATAAGGCACATCTCCTGGGTCTAGAGGTATGGGGGCAGGGAGAATAGAGAGAGAACTAGAAAGTAGAATGATGGTAGGGTGTTTGTTTTTGTTTTAAAGTAGGCTCCATGCCCAGTGTGGAGCCCAATACAGGGCTTGAATTCATGATCCTGAGATCAAGACCTGAGCTGAGATCGAGTCGGACGCTTAACCAACTGAGCCACTCAAGCGCCCCAATGGTAGGTTTTTTTAAAAAAAACTGTTATTTTTGTGGGGACTTTACAGCATTTTAAAGTCTTATATTCTGTGTTTAAACATCTCTCTCAAAAAAGTCTTGCTGGGGCCCCTGGGTGGCTCAGTCGGTTAAGCGTCTGCCTTCACACGTCATGATCTCAGGGTCCTGGGATCGAGCCCTGCATCGGGCTCCCTGCTCAGTGGAGAGTCTCTCTCTCCCTCTGCCCCTCCCCACCCCCCATTTGTGCTCTCTTTCTTTCTCAAATAAATAAAATCTTAAAAAAAATATTTTTAAAAAGCCTGTGCTTTAAAAAAAAAAAAAAAAAAAAAGCCTGAGGTTATATAGCAATCTAGCTGTGATGATATCAGTCTTCTATAACGTGTAAGAGAACTCCTTTTGTAAAACTATGAATCCAAATAAATGGCTGTTTACAAAGCTGACTCTGATGGTAATTAAAATATTACCATTTTATTTCTGAAAACGCAACTTTTTAATAGTTAATATGTTCTATCATTGCCATGGGTCCCATCTTAACACCCGTGTCTATCCAAGATGTTATCCACCAGGTGGCAGTTTCCCATGTTGCAGGTGTGCTACCTTAAGAGGCTTAAACAGCCTCTGGGGGCAAGTGTGCAAGTTCTAAGATGGAACTACTTTTAAGAGTTTAGGGTAAGATCCCTACAGAAGGGGAAAAGAGGCTCCCTACGGAAGTTTTTTTTTTATGTAGGCAGGACTTTATAAGGAAAGAGGGGAAGCCAGGAACCTGTTTATGAAAGTTCACATACCTTAAAATTAACAGGAATCCTATACTCATGATACCAGGTGGTTACAGCGCAGAGACAAACAGCACATGCAGCATCTCTCCATATCCTTCATTTAATATCAGGTAGTGCTTCAACCCAAACACACACAGGATACATACCGTAGAGAAAGGGACCTGAGGGCTTCTGAGTCATGCATGGTATGGTAGGTACAAACCTTGGCCCAGTGCAAAGGAGCAGTCAAGGGCCTGGAAGAAGGATGGTGCTGTTTCTCCTTCCCACTTCTCTTTCCTACTGGGCTTAAACTAAAGTCCATGGAAGAGAAAGCGTTTTCAATCGGTGGAACCCATGAGGCCCCATGGCCTGGGAGGGTATATTTGGTTGTACAGTATTACAAAATATATTTAAGAAAAAAACCCAGGCCTCCCAGCAGCAACCCAAGTGTCAGCTGGTCCAGAGGTCTGACCTCTACACATCTAGGGACAGGAAAGAGGGAGAGGGTAATTGCTGGGCACTGGTGTCAGTTTATGATGGAGCAGCATAAGATTTTCCCTGCCCTGTCAACACATATAAACATTTATAGCCCCTCACCCCTCAGCCCTGCTCTGCTGCAAGGAAGCCGCTGAGAGTGACAGCTGGGCACAAAGTGTCCGGTGAGACCAGTTATGGGGTCTAATGCAGTGAAGTAAGCCATTCATTTAGGACCTATTTTCACAGAGGCAAGGAAAAACCAAACTTCTGTCTCACCCTTTAGACGGAGACATTCCAACCTATACATTTACCTGTAACAAGTGTCTTGGTGCAAAACAGGCCTTAGCTTCTGCTAAGGTTTAAAGCAAAGGAAGCATGATCCAGCTCTTCTCTTTCAGTCCAAGCTCTAGCTTTCAGCAAGACTGTTGCAAAAGATTTCTGAGAGGCAAAAAGGTCTGTGGTGAGGAAGGCAGCTATTGAAGGAATTCCAGGAGCATGAGACTGAATTTGCAGAGCTGAGTTCTGTCAGTTTCCTTTTCTACTAATATCTTCTTCCTTCAGAGCAAACTTCCTCCTTAGGACCTCAGAGATAAGGACAGCTGGGTCTTCCTCCTTCAATAAACTCCGGTTCCTGGAGACAAAATAACAGCTTGTATTTATTAAGTACTTGCTCTTGGGCAGTGTTTTGTGTCTTTGAATACATTATCTCATTTAGTCCTCACAACAATCTTACCCAAGAAGTCTTTTCAGATGAGGAAACGGAAACAGAAGGGTTCTACAGTTTGCCCCAAATCAATAGGCACTCAGCCAGTAAGTAGCTAATCCAGAGTCCAAAACCAAGCTAGCTGGTTTAACTAGAATGCTTTATTTCCTGAAATGGCTGTAAAATGTGGGCAAGAGTAAAGGACTATCAACCAGTTAGAGTTGGCCTACTGTGGCTAAGCTTCTGCTCCCACCTTCTGTTGCTGTCTTTTCTTACTAACATTTCCCCACGTCAGCAGGGGAAGTGACTGTGAACGTGGCTATTCTGACCTTTATTATTAGTTCTGGGGAAAAGGTGTGCTGAGGATTTCCTACAACCCTGTCTGCTCATCAGAGGAGCTCTGAGATGTTTTTAATTGGAAACATACAGGTACAATCTTTTTTTTTTTAAATTAAAAAAGTTTTAAATTTCTTTTTTACCTTTTGACACGCTTCACCTATTTCCCCCATTCCCACCCCCAGCCTCTGGCAAGCACCAATCTGTTGTTATCTACAAGCTTGGGTTTTTTTTGTTTTTGTTTTTGTTTTGTTTTTTAATTTAGATTCACATATAAGTGATCGTATAGTTTTCTGTCTGGCTTATTCCACTTAGCATAATGCCCTCTAGTCATTATATTGTTGCAAATGGCAAGATGCCTGGGTGGCTCAGTTGGTTAAGTGTCTGCCTTTGGCTCAGGTCATGATCCCAGCATCCTGGGATTGAGTCCCACATCGGGCTCCAAGGAGCCTGCTTCTTCCTCTGCCTGCAGCTCCCCTTGTGTGTGCTCTCTCTGACAAATAAATAAAATCTTAAAAAAAAAGGGAGGGGGGGAAGGGCAGAAGGAAAGGGAAAGAGAATCTTAGGCAGGCTCCATGCCAGCACAGAGCCCAAGACAGGGCTCACACACAACCCTGAGATCATGACCTGAGATGAAATCAAGAGTCAAATGCTTAACCCACTGAGCCACCCAGGTGCCCCCGACGGGGGAGGGAGGGAGGCAAATGGCAAGATATCAGTCTTTTTTAAGGCTGAATAATATTCCATTCTGTATACATGCCACAATTTCTTTATCCATTCATCCCCTGATGGACACGTAGTTTTTTCCATATCTTGGCTATTGTAAATTATGCTACAGTGAATATGGGGGTGCATCTATCTTCTCAAGTGAGTGTTTTTGTTTTTGGATAATACCCGGAAGTGGAATTGCTGGGTCATATGGTAGGTTTTTGGGTGGGGGGGAGGGGGAGAGAGAGAATCTTAAGCAGGTTCCATGCCCATTCTCAAGACCCTGAAATCATGACCTGAGCTGAAATCAAGAGTTAGATGCTTAACCAACTGAGCCACCCAGGCACCCCTCATGTGGTAGTTCTATTTAATTTTTTGAGGAACCTGCATACTGTTTTCCATAGTGTGTGCACCAATTTCCATTCCTACCCAAGGTCACAAGGGTTCCCTTTTCTCCGCATCCTTGCCAATACTTATTTTTTATCTTTTTGATAATAAGTCTAACAGGTGTGAGGTAAAATTTGTGGTTTTGATTTGCATTTCTCTGATGATTAGTGATGTTCAGCATCTTTTCATGTGCCTATTGGTCATCTATATGTCTTCTCTGGAAAAATGTCTGAGTCCTATGCCCATTTTTTTAATCAGACTGGGTTTTTGGTCTTGTCTTTTCATTTCTTGCTATTGAGTTGTATGAGTTCTTTATATATTTTGGATAGTAACCCTTACTGGATATATGATTTGCAAATATTTTCTCCCATGCAATAGGTTACCTTTTCATTTTGTTGATGGTTTACTTTGCTGTGCAGAAGCTTTTTACTTTGAGATAGTCCCACTTGTTTATTTTTGCTTGTGTTGCTTTTAGTAGTCCGGTTGAAAATATATCATTGCCATGACCTATGTCAAGGAGCTTACTGCCTGTGTAAGATAGTGGTTGAGTTTCATTCATTTGTATGTGGCTGTCCAGTTTTCCTAGCACCATTTATGGAAGAGACTCTTTTCCCTACTGTATGTTCCTGGGTCCTTTGTTATAAATTGACCATATATGCGTGGGTTTATTTCTGGGCTCTGTTCTGCTCCAATGATTTGTTTTTATGCCAATACCATTTTGTTTTAATTACTACAGTTTTGTAATAGAGTTTGAAATCAGGGAGTGTGATGCCTTCAGTGTTGTTGTTCTTTCTCAAGATTGCTTTGGCTATTTGGGGTCTTTGGGGTTCCATACAAATTTTAGGGATACTTTCTTCTAGTTCTGTAAAGAATGCCATTGGACTTTTGATAGCATTTGCATTGAATCTGTAGACTGCTTTGGGTAGTATGGATATTTTTACAATATTTTTACAATCCATGAGCATGTTTGTGTTTCCTTTCATTTCTTTCCGTGATGTCTTGTAGTTTTCCGTATACAGCTCTTTCACGTCCTTAATTTTTATCCTAGGTATTCTATTCTTTTGATGAAATTGTAAATGGGGTTGCTAATTTCTCTGATAGTCTGTCAGTAGTGTATAGAAACACAATGGATTTTTACTTATTTTGTATCCTGCAATGTTACTGAATTCCTTTATTCCAACAATTTTTTTGAGTTTTTAGGGTTTTCTGTATATCATGTCATCTGCAAATAGTGAGTTTTACTTCTTCCTTTCCAGTTTGGATGCCTGTTCTCTTTTTTTTTTTTTTTTTGCCTAATTGCTCAGGCTAGGACTTCCAATATTATGTTGACTAAAGTGGTGAATGGGCATCTTTTTCTTATTCCTCATCTTAGAGGAAAAGCTTTCAGCTTTTACCCTTGAGTGTGATGCTAGCTGTGGGCTTGTCATATCGGGTCTTTATTATTTATTATGTTGAGGTATGTTCTTTCTATACCTGCTTTGTTGGAAGTTTTTTTTTTTATCACAAATGGATGTTGAATTTTGTTGAATGCTTTTTCTGCATCTATTGAGATGAACATGACTCTTATCCTGTTTTATTACTATGGTATATCCTATCGATTTGTAGATTGTTGGACTGTCCTTGCATTCCTTGAATAAACCCCACTTGATCATGGTATATGATCCTTTTAAGGTATTGTTGAATTCAGTTTGCTAATATTTTGTTGAGGAATTTTACATCTATGTTCATCAGGGATATTGGCCTGTAATTTTATTTTCTCCTGGTGTCATTGTATGGTTTTGGTGTAAGGATAATGCTGGCCTTGTAAAATGAATTTGAAAGAGTTCCCTCGTCTTTTCTTTTTTGGAAGAGTTTGAGAAATATTGGTATTCTTTGAATGTTTAGTAGAATTCACCCAAAGAAGCCATCTACATGGTCCTGGATTTTTATTCATTGGGAGGTTTTTGATTACTGATTTAATCTCCTTACTAGTAATCAATCTGTTCAGATTTTCTATTTCTTTATGATTCAGTCTTGGTAGAGTGTATGTTTCTAGGAATTTATCCATTTCTTTTAGGTTGTCCATTTGTTGGCATATAATTTTTATAGTCTTTTATCCTTTGATATCTGTGGTATTGTAGTATCTTTCATTTCTGATTTTGAGTCCTCTCTTTATGGTGATTCTGGCTAGAGGTTTGTCAATTTTATCTTTTCAAAGGCCCATCAATTACTTTCATCTTTTCTATTGCTTTTTAGTTTCTATTTCATTTATTTCTGCTTTAATCCCTGTTATTTCCTTCCTTCTACTAACTTTGGGTTTCATTTGCTCTTCTTTTTTTTTCTGGTTCCTTAAGGTGTAAAGTTGTGTTATTTGGGAATTTTGTTTCTTGAGATGGGCACTCACTGCTCTGAACTTCCCTCTTAGAATTGCTTTTGCTGCATCTCTTAAATTTTGGTATATTTCCATTTTGTTTGTGTCAAGGGTTTTTTTAAATTTTATTTTTATTTATTTATTTTGACGGAGAGACAGAGGGGGGGGACACAAGCAGGGGGAGTGGGAGAGGGAGAGGCAGGCTGCCCACTGAGCAGAGAGCCTGATGTGGGGCTCGATCCCAGGACCCTGGGATCATGACCCGAGCCGAAGGCAGATGCTTAATGACTGAGCCACCCTGGCGCCCTTTGTGTCAAGGTATTTTTGGTTTCTGATTTGACCCCACCCCCCGCCCAGTTGTTCAGTAGATGATGTTTAATCTGGACATATTTGTGAATTTTCCACAGATTTTGTGTAACTGATTTCTAGTTTCATATCACTGTAGTTGGAAAAGATGCTTGATATTTCAGTCTTCTTAAAATTTATTCAGACTTGTTTTGTGCCCTACCACATGGTCTAGCCTGGAAAAAGTTCCATGTGCACTTGAGAATGTATATTCTCCTGGTTTTGGAAGGAATGTTCTATATATATCTGTTAAGTCTACCCAGTCTAACAGGTCATTTAAGGCCAGTGTTTTCTTATTTTCTGTCTGGATGATCTATCCATTGATGCAGGTGGGGTATTTAAGTCCCCTGCTATTACTGTATGGTTGTTTCTCCCTTCATGTCTGCTAATATTTGCTTTATATATTCATAAATATTTACAAATGTTATATCATCTCTTGTTGGAGTGACCCTTTTATCATTATATAATGCTCTTTGTCTTGTTACAATCTTTGTTTTCAAGTTGACTTTTTCCTGATATAAGTATAGCCACCCCGGCTTTCTTTTGGTGTCTATTTATACGGAATATCTTTTTCTATCCCTTCCCTTTGTGTGTTTTTACATCTAAAGGAGTCTCTTGTAGGCAACATATAGTTTTTTAAAATTCATTTAGCCACTCTTGTCTTTTGATCAGTGTTTAGTCCATTTACATTTAAAGTAGAATTATTGATAAATATGTACTTACTGCCATTTTATTAATTGTTTTCTATTTCTGTAGTTCTCTGTTCCTTTCTTCTCTTGCTCTCTTCCTTTGTGGTTTGATGACATTCTCTAGTGGTATGCTTATATTCCTTTTTATCTTTGTGTATTTACTATAGGGTTTTGTTTTATAGTTAAGATTAGCCTTAAGTATAACAACTTATATCTGTAAGTGTATTTTAAGTTGATAAAATAGTTGCCAACTTAAGTTTGATCACATTCTAAAGCTCTTTTTACCCACGTTTCTGATGTCACATTTTACATCTTTTTATCTTGTGTATTCCTTACTTATTGTAATCATCAGTTATTTTTACTACTTTTGTCTTTTTAACCTTAATAAGTGATGAGTCCACTATTTTTATTATCTTTCCAGTGAGAGTTATTCTTTGATATGTGTTCCTGTTACTGACTAGTGCTCTTTTCAGCTTAAAGAGGTCATTTTAACATTTCTTCTAAGGCTGATTTAGTGGTGATAAACTCTTTTGGGTTTTGCTTATCTGGAAAACTCTCTCTTTAGTTCTGAATAACTTCAGTTAGAAGTTTTCTTCTTTCAGCATTTTGAATATATTGCGTTACTCCCTCTGGCCTGCAAAGTATCTGCTGAAAAATGTGTGAGTAGTCTTATGGGGGTTCTCTTTTACGTTATTTTTCTCTTGCGGCTTTTAGGGTCTCTTTGGGTTCATCTTATTTGCAACTCTCTGGGCCTCCTGGATCTGGATGTCTGTTTGCTTCCCCACATTAGGGACATTTTCAACCATTCTATTTTCTTTTTTTAAAGATTTTATTTATTTATTTGAGAGAGAGAGAAAGTGCAAGCACAAGCGGGGGGAGGGGCAGAGGCAGGCTCCATCCCAGGACCCTGGGATCATGACCTGAGCCAAAGGCAGATGCTCAACTGACTGAACCACCCAGGTGCCCCTCTGCCATTCTGTTTTCAAATAAGATTTCTGTGCCTTTCTCTTCTTCTGGGAGCCCTATAATGAGAACATTAGTCCATTTGATGTCCCACAAGCTATCTTTACTTTTTTTTTCCATTCTTTTTTCTACTTGCTGCTCTGATTAGGGGAGTTCTACTGCTTTGTCTTTTAGTTCACTTATCCTTTCTTCTGTTACTCCTCTAAGGGCAAACTAGATGAATTTTCTAGTTATTGTGTTCATCAGCTCCGTGACTTCTATTTAGTACTTCGGTGTATTTTCCACCTCTTTGTTGAAGTTCCTTGTTCATCCATTCTCCCCAGTTTGGTGAGCATCTTTATGACCTTTGAATTATCAGGCAGATTATTTATCTGTTATTAAGGCTTTTTCCAGAGGTTTTTATAACAGAGCTAAAATTCATAGTAAAATGTTCACATCACAAGGGAACCATGGGAACAAAACCAACTCCAGATTGGGGTAGGTTTGAGTTACCTAACACATCAAAAATATCTGGAAAATAGGTGCTTTAAATTCTACTGAACTTATATACATCCTTATGAAGACATTTACTGGTCATTAGGTAGGTATAAGATCAGTCCGTCACACTTCTGAATCTTTGCTGATGTTGCTACTTTCTCATTTTTAGTCATCAACCCAGCTCTTTCCATTAACAAAGGAAAAAAGATCCCCAGACATAAGGCTCCACTCCTTGGGGGTTCTGCTTTAGTAAGTTTAAGGTGTATTTATAACAAATCTTAGCAATTCTGCTGGACAGCCAGGTTTAGAGTCTCAAATGCCTGGATTTGGAGAGCTGGTTTGCATAAGGGACCACTGTATTTTAAAGCAGAAACCCCAACTTTATGAAATTCTCCTTCCATCAAAAATAAGTCTACCAGTTTGACTGGGGGACAGAAGTTGGATTAGATGAGCCTTCTTGTAAAATTTCTAATGATTGAGTTAGATCACCCCAACCAAATGTAAAATGTTGTTCTTTCCTCAAACTGGAGCCCCAGGTGTTATTAAGCAGGCAAGCTTTGTGAATGAAGTAATACATAGCTACTACTGAAGACTTAACTTTGTAAATTCTTTCTATTAGATCATTGGCCACAGGCGACTTAAACAGTAAACACACCACCAGAGCTCCTTGTCACATACTTACAGATCTTGGCTCTGTTTCATCCGGTGAAAGTCCTTTAGGATCCCCATCATATCTGCAAAGCTGCTGGCCTTGGACAGAGAAACACAGTCATCCTCTTCAGACGAGCTGCAGGTAGCTTTGTGTTCTGGTTTGCAACATTCAGGGCTGGCAGAACAAAGCAGGGGGACTGATGGAAGCTCAGGGACCTCTACCTCGGTCTCCTCGGTGATGTCACTAATGACAAAGGAAGTTGTAGAGTGGAATGAGGATCCAAAACAAGGTAAGGGAGAAGAGACATTTGAACTTCCTGGAGATAAGAAATCTGGCGTTAATGAAGCCGAAGCTGAAAGAGAAAACAATAGGCATGGATGGACATTGGGACTAGAATACAGCAGTAGTATCTTTTCCCTACAAGCAGTGCCTATCAAACATTCATTTCCTGGGCTTGACATGACATTCTAGGAGAGCCCAGGATGTTATTTGTAAGCCTGTAGAAGATTCCTCCACTACCGACTCCTCTCAGAATCTAAAGATGGAAAAGCACTGAGCTCTTCCAGTGTTCTGTGGGGGTGGAAAAACCCACCCCATAAAGGCTTAGGCTTCTAAAAGCTCCCATTCTGCAGTGGGCTATGAAGTGACAGCCCTATTTCTACCAAAGCAACAGTGACAGAACAAAGGCCAGAATGTGTCCTTTTCTCTAACTGGGCTAGTGCTTGTGACTGTGCTCTTATCTGTGACGTGAAGAAATAGCAAAAACAGAATGGTGTAGTCCTCCTAGTTTCTCAAATCTTGAAAGAATTTCCAAAACAAAAGATTTGTTTCATTTTTCATCAACTACTTCATCTTGACTCTTGGATGACAAAAATGCAGCCAACATATAAATGGAAAATTCAAGTATAGTTCCTCTATTAAACTGCCATATGAGTGAATTAAATATATGAGAATTTTACCAACAGGTAAGGTTTGGGAGCTGTGACTTTAAGTTGACAAAGTGCAGAAAAGTGAGGATGGATAGAACGAACAGGATGATAAACCCTGGGCAGCTTGGGAGAGAGCCAATGTTGGTGTTTCATGCACTGGGTCAAGGCAGACTCCCATCCATTTCCAGTGGTGATTCTGCCTTAACTGCAGACAGACAGGTGGAGGGATAGAGAGGTAGTCTCTGGGAGAACAAGGAAAGGGAAGATATGTAGATAGGAAGATAGCTTAAAGGTGGGGAATCCTTATTTCTCAGTGAAAAGGGAAGCTGCTTGAGGGCTCATGGAAGAGGGTGTTGGTTTTTGTAGCCAAGGGAGGGAATCTACCGGGCGGGGGGGGGGTCACAGGTTAAGTGAAGATTTTGTACCTAATCAAACCAGTCAGCGCAAAATGGCTGATGGAAACCATCCAAGGAGTACTACAGGCTAGCCAGTCCTCAGGACAACCCCAGAGCCCTGGGCCTTTGTCCCTCTGAACCATGGACCATCATTTTCCTACCCTTTATCCTGTACCAAAAGCCAGGGGTAAAGGAACAGCCTGCTAAATTCTGGCCCCGACTCAAGGGCTCCTACCTGCATCAGCTGCCACTATCTTAGCAATCTGGCTGCGCAGGTGGCTCAACTCATCCTGCAGCTCTGTGGTGCGGGTTAGGGCTGGCAGGGCTGGCTTCTTCAAGGCCAGAAGCCTCTCCTCGGACCCACGCAGGTTGGGCACTGAGGCATTGCGCTGCATGACAATCAAAGGGCTGGGCTTCCAGGTATGCCTCAGGGGCCGTGTGTCACTTCTGGACCAGGGAAAGACAAGTATGTCAGAGATAGCCAGCCACTGCACCCCTTCTAAAATTCCTTCACCCATTCCTACACAAGTAACACAGCCAGGCTCTGCTCCCACTCAGAGCCCATAGCTTTTGTTTCTGTTGCCCTCAGCCCCTCATAAGCACTCCCCCTGTTGCCTGCCACCTCATGTGGGAAGGAGCTCCCCATTCCCTAGCAGACCAGCTACTGCCTCAGCTACCTGACCCGGGCATATGTCTCCTCTTCATCCGCAGCAATCCAGGCGATGTCAGCCAGAGTAGGGACTGGGGGTACATCCCTCAGACACAGATCAGAGATGTTGGGCAGGGTCTACAAGGAAGCAAAAGTCATCAAAAAACATTTATTGACATCAACTGCAAAACACAAAGGAGGGGCACCTAAATATCAGGAAGGCTTCCCAGAGAAGGGAGAAGACAGTTCCTGGTTGGAAGAAGGACAGAAAAGAGTTTGTGGGATTACAAGTAGTTCAGCACACCTGGACAGAGCTGAGGGTAGAGGGTGGTTTGCAAGAGGCAGGAAAGTGAATTAATAACTTTGATTCTAAGACCAATAATGAGCCACCGGAAGATTTTGAGTAAGAATCAGATTTTGAAAGATTACTCTGGCTGCTGTGTGGAACATGCATGAGAGAGTGAAGAGACCAGTTATGAGGCTGTTATATCTTCCAAGCAAAACATGGTGGCCTAGAGCAGGATTGGGACGTATTTTTACATATAAAGTTTTATTGGAAAGTCACACCCATTCATTTATGTATCGTCTGTGTTATTTTTTAAGCTGCAACTGCAGAAGTGAGTAGTTTTAACAGTAGTTATGGCCCCCACACTAAAATATTTACTATTTGGCCTCTTAAAACATTTGCTGACCCCTGGCTGGAGCAAAATAGTCTTCAGTGGGACTGGTGAGAGTTACCTTTCACCAGAGATGGCCACTAAGAGCACCTTGCTTTCTCCAGCTATGAGAATATAGGTACAAGGACATCAACAAGAAGTTTCTTGGGCTAGCTCTTTACAACACCTCCATAGCTAATTGGGATCTACACTGTTATAGCAACTCTGTTTTAAGCAAACTGGGTAATTTTAATATTTGGATTTAAATAAAAATGATTAATCATACCAAAAGAATAAGAGGATTCCTTAAAATAGCCCCTCAACTCAGATGAACAATAACCAGGGAACAGACAAGGCTGAGTGACTTTATGTTAAATGAAAGATCAGGAGGATTCAATCATGCTATGATTGTAACAAAGTAAAAAAAACCAAAAAACAAAAAACACATGCATCTAGAAAAAGATGGAAAGGAACTACACCAAAACATTATTAACTATTTTGTGTGGTGAGTATGTGATTATATGTAATTTATTTTCTTTTTTCACTTTTCACAATTTAATATTTTTGTATGGGTAAATTTAAAAAATAAATCAGCAAGGTTCCTTTAAATAAGGGAATTAATTTACAACAGAAATCCAGGGACAATTTCTCAAAAACCCATCTACACATGAGTTAAATTCAGATGTTTCTGCTATAGATTGGTAGATGGATCAGGAGTTGATAGCTCTAGCTTTTAGACAGGGAACCTGGGTCTCATAGGAGCAATGCGATGCTCCAAGGTTACACAGGAAAGGACTTCCACTGACCCAGAAGTTACTGCTAAAATAGGCCATGTAGGGGAAGCCTCCATTTGTTTTCCTTTCCAGAATGCTGCTCCGCTATTGACAATTAAATGAGTTAACACATATAAAGTATTTAGCACAGTGCCTGGCATACAGTATGTGCTCAGAAAATGTCAGCTAGTATTACTAATAGTATTCACGCATACTCCTGATCTGTGGGAGCCTGTGCCCTTGATCGTCCCTGCCCAGAAGCATCTGACCAAAGGACTGAAGAGGTTATAGCCAAGTGTAGGGGCAACATCCATTGAGTCCCTCACACTCCCTAGTTGTGCTTTCCCTTTGTTTCTGATGCTTGAGGCAGCTAGAACCACATCCTGCCCATGCCACTTAGGCAAACCTGGATAATTGGCAATCCGGGGCAGAGCATAGCCACCCCACATCACATACTTCCAACTCCATTCCTGACTTTAATACCAACCCTGACACCATTTCTGACTCCAGAACAAGTTCCTACAATTTCACAGCTCAGCATCTGATACAGAAATTCAGCCTCCTTCATTTCTGTTTCCACTGGGCCCATGTCTTTTCAGGCATATATTTCTGTTTCCTCTGTGTAGACAGAAAGCTGAAGTACTTCTCTTGTGTCCCAGTTCCCCAAATGTACATGTCTTAAGCATCTAGCCTGGAGCTGGTTCTTAACCATTAATTCTTAGAGGTAGCTGGGACTAATAAATGCTACTTAGCATTCCACTGCAGAGTGGTGGTGCGGGGGGGGGGGGGGGGGGGGGGGGGAAGGAGTTCTCAAAGACATGCGCCAGGCAAGAATCTGCTGCAGAGTCAGTGCTAAAGGCCCCTAGATACAGAGGTAAGCCTTAAGTGCTCTAGTAAAGGAATAGCCAGACTTGGCCAGAAAGAAAAGGATGGGGAGTAAGGCCTCAGGGAAACCTAAAAATAGGTGGCTAAGTGGTCAAGTCTTAGGGCTGGTAAGAAAAGCAGAGTTCGACTCAGTCACACAACACTCAGTGTCCCACATGGAGACCTGCCAGGGTTGCAGGCAAACACCTCAGGGCAAAGACATGGCTACTTTGGGAATCTGGCTTAGCAAGGGCCTTTGTACTACTCTGATGAACTGGACTGCAGGAGCCGGATGAAATCTTCGTCACTTAGTGGCATCAAAGATGCAAGGTTATTCATTTATGAACAGATTGGAAGTCTGCTGTGGTCATAGTTTTGTGTGCAATCAGGAAGGCACAGTGACCTGTATCCATTATATGCACTTAATAAATATTTCTTGACAAAATGAAAAAGTGATCAGGAAAGCAACCTGCCTTAGCAACACCAAGTAGTCTGGGGCACAGAAGCAGCACCATCCTCCCAGAGCTCTGAGCCTCTACTTACCCTGCTCTTTCAGTATACTTACCTCGAAGGATGCCCGGGGACATGGCTTCAGGGGCAGGTTGGTCCCAATTCTTCTCACTACACTGCGAGCAGCCCCATATGGCTTGTTTTGCCAGATTGGGATGGTCTAAAGGAGAGAGACAAGGAGTCTCAGAGATGGGTCCAACTACTGTTCCATTCTACCCTCCTCCCTTTTAGCAGGCAGACTGAAGTCCCCAATCCCAAGGACAGGGCACTGTGTGTGGGTCAAGTCTCAATATAAGTGAGGGCAGATTCCCCAGTTGCCAGCCATTTAAGGGGACATCTGCTGCTGCCAAGGCATGGTAAATGCTGGGAGGACCCAGTGAAGGCATGAGGAATTAGTTGGGTATAGGGATCATATAGGTTACCCACCCTTCCCTCTGCCCAGAAAGGCAGAAGCACATTGACTCCTTAACAGCCCCCAAGACCACACTTGTTTTTGCCTATTGGGGGCAAGCGGTGGGAGTATGTGGAAGGGTCGCCTCCAGGGGAAAGGAAGAATTAACTGGAGAGTCTCAGAATTTCCTATAGAATTTCAGCAGGCCCAGTGCTCAACCCTTCTTCACCACAGCCCTGCCCTGGGAATGCCCCTTACCACACTGGCTTCCATTCCTGACATTTCAACCGGCTCCTGGACTTGAAGGACAAGGCAGCCACAGGGAAGCTCTGGGGGCTTGGGGAGGCTGGAGGCGTGATTCCTTCATATCAGGCCATCTTTAAGGAACATCAGATTTCTCTTCCTATGAAACAACCCCCACAGTGGAGACTCAGTGGCTACCACACAAGCCCCATAAAAACCAGGTCCTGCAGAGTTATGACTAACACCAAGGTTTCTCTGATGTTTCACAGGGGAGAAAAACAACCCAAGAGGCTGCCCTCACCCAACAACGGCTCCAAATCCGGACCCTTGAAGGTTCTGTTCCAGACCTGAGGCATGAGCTTGGCCAACTCTGGGAGCTTCCTGATCCCTTAGGTTTCCTGAGGCATTACTTGTAGAGATGTAAATAGAACTTTCTTGGTAGTTTAAAAGCCAAATTGTAGGTACCATTCAAACCCAGCATTCATTCTTGAAGATGGGGTGTAAAAGCCCCAGCATGTGCCACCAAGCCTAGTACTGCTGAGTCTTGGCAAGGGGGAGATGTAAGGAAGACAACGGTAGAATAAACAACCAGCTCTTGTCAATCTCAAGTCTACTGGACTACAGGGAAAAGAGCCAAAAATTTTTATCCTGTTTAGCCATCTACTGGTCTTGTAGCCTTACGGAAGTCCCATAACTTTTCTGAATGTTGGTTTTTCCGTATGTAAAAAGAGGACAAGAGCTGCCATCCTAGATTACCTTAAGGATCAATCAGCAAAATAGGATAAGATTTTAAAGTGCTTAATGAACTGTTAAAACACAACACAGATGGATGGGATCACTCCTGACTGTATTCTTCACAGCTGCTCTTATATGGTGAGCAGATGCAATCAATGAACTCATTCCCTTGTTCATCAAACATAACAATACCCACTCTGTGTCAGGCCCCGTGCTAGGCACTGCAGGGGCTATGGAAGGAGGAAGACACACCCATGCTCTCAAGGAACGCACAATATGAGAGAAATAGGACTTGAATACATAATTCTAGCAAAGGCTGAATATCACTCTTAAGAAAGGTACACTAAGCAGGTGGCGGCCCCTGGCCCCAAGGCCTCATGGTGAGTTCAGAGGGGGTAGGAAGGGATGAAAAACAGCAACAATAGCACCGGTCCAGGACAGGAAGGCGAGAGAGGCATAAAGAGCAGAGAAAGGTAAACGGGGGGTCAAGTCATGAGGGCTGGGAATGCCCAGGTAAGAAGTCACTGGGGAGCCAAGGGCAGGCTCTGAACAGGGGATGGACTGAAACCTCTCCTGCAGGATTTCTCTTTCACCTGCGGGAGAGGAGTTATCACTCACTTTACAATACAAACGGGGAAAGGAAGCTGGAGAGAGGAAGGGAAGTGTCTAAGGTCACTCAGTGGTCACGCCAGCTAGAAAGCACTTCAAGTCTGGTCTAGATGCTGCTGCCTTCTGCGTGGGCTCAACTCCGTGCAGTTCCAGCCTTTTATCAAAGTCCCTCTGTGTGCCAGGCTCTGTGCTGAATGTCAATGCCTGCCACAAGTTCCACAGAACAGTGCTTCCCTGTGTTTCTCACTCTAGACACTACAGCCACTTCCTCTCCCAACTTACCTCCAAAGACTCAGGGCTAACACCAGCCAGAGGGATCTTTCCAGGACACGTTGCTCCTGTTTAACCCCCGCCCCTCCCTATAGCCAACAGGGTGACATCCAGACCGGGTACCGGTCCCCCCCAGTCAGACCCAACCTCACCAGATCAAACTCCAAGGCCTACAACTGGGCCCCTGCACACTTGACAGCCACGCCTCCCACGTTCCCCTTGCCCTTCAGCCACGCTGGCCGCCCCTCAGCTCCTACCCACACTATCCTCTCTGCCTGAAACACCAGCACCTTCTTCACCAAGCTCATTCTTCCTCATTCTTGAGAGCTCAAGCATCACCTCCCTTTCCCTGACAGATCCTTACTGCCTCCCCTCCCCCAGCACCCCACGTTTCCTTCTGAGTCCTCTCACAACAGTAATTAGAACCCGCGCAGGGCAGGAGCTTCCCCCGGCACAGCACGGTGCCTGCCTGGTCCCCAGCGAGCACTTCAACGTTTGCTCACGAACGAAGGAGAACTCCGGCTTAGCCTTCGTCCCCCTGCCCGCCCCAAGTGTCATCGGCTAGAAGACTTCTCCAGGTTCTCAGCACCCCTGCGTTCCCACGACCCCTCTCCAGGCCGCTGTCCTGGCCTGTTCACACACACTCTCCAGCAGGAGACTCGGGGCTCCCCTGGGGCAGCGTCTATTCCCATCACCCCGGCGCCGGGCGCCCCACCAAGGCCGCCGCGCTCGGTGGAACTCGGCGAGCGACAGCCCGCGTGGGCCCCAAGCGGCTGCACTGGGGGGAGCCGCTGCGGGGACCTTGCCCGGGACCCGCGTCCTCTCCGCCGTAACGGCCCGACCCCAAGGGGCCAAGGTCGGCCAAGTTCTCGCCGCCGGCCCTGGCGGCCCTCGGACCCACAGGCCCGGGCCCGGGTCCCAGAAGGAGCGAGGCGGCCGAAGTGGCCCGGCCGGCCGAGGAGCGCGGTCGAAACGAGAAGCCTCCGCTGTAGCGCAGCCACGGAAGCTGGGTGACTCGAGCGAGCAACTACCCCCCGGGCACGGAGTCCTCCCACCCTCAGCCGAGCGAGGCGGACTACAGGGGCTCCCGCGAGAACTGGCGCGGAAAGAGGAGCCGCGGTCTCCGCACAGCGCCTGGCACTAGGCCGCATCGACAGTCGGGCTATGAAACCGCGCTGCCGCCTCCGTAGAGGCACTCGGACCTACTCTCACCTCAGACTCGGGCTCCGGGACTCACTCACCTCACGGCCCCTCCTACCACAGCGGGCCGCCCAGCCTCAACCGCCCTCACTTCCGCTGACTCGCCCCCGGAAGCGATCCATTGCGGTTGCGCACCGGGGGCCGCGCGCCCTCCGAAGGCGGACTGCGGCTTCGGCGGGGGCGGGGCGACGGGTGGCCTCACGCGGGGATTCCGAGGAAGAGGACACGCCCACTGCCGAGACCACGCCCACGCTGGCCCGGCCCTTGGGAAAAGAGGACGGCGCTTGGAGATCCCCGCGGCCTAACTGGCCGCATCCGCCGTTGGTCTCCGCCTCCTTGAGGCTCTCCTCGGGTGGTCCTGATCCGCCCTCTAGCGGCGGAGGTCTGACTACGTCCCTGCCCGGACTCCGGATTGTGCGGCGTCTGCTGTCTCTATGCCTAGGCACACTTAAGAATCCTCCCCCTGGCGTTCCAGGCCCTCCGGACCTACCTCTTGCCTTGCCTCATTTCGCCCTGGTTCGCTTTGCACACTTCTAGCTTCCCAGCCAAGACCCTCTACAGTCTTCTGTCCGGCAAGAAGAGGCCTCTTTCTCCTCTGACTACTGCCCTTCAGCTCTTTGTAGCTGTCTTCTATTTTAGCCTTTATGTCTCTCTCTCTCTCTCTCTCTCTTTCTCTCACTCACACACACACACACACACACACACACACACACACACACACACACACGGTAGATTCAGTGAGATAGTAAATCGTTGGGCAAGACCCCAGAGGCACTGGGAAAGAGACGCACATTCCTTTCAGGCTCACTCACCCACTCCCTCTTCCCGCTTAAACCCTCTCGGTCCTGCTCCTAGTCCTGGTCTCCATGGCATCCGGCCTGGGTCACATGCCCTCCTCTGACCTCAGGATACAGCTGTGCCTGGCTCCCAGGCTGCAGTTCTTGGGTCTCAGGGACAGGCTGGTTTCACAGGGGGACAGGTTTGGGTAGTCACACCGGGCCTCTTGCTCAGAACTCTGTGCTTGCTTTAATGTTCTGCTGTTGCCCTCTTGTATATATGTGTGTGTGTGTGTATAAATATATATATATATTTGTATATATGTGTATTTATAATTATATAAAATATATATACATTTATATATGTGTGTGTATATATATATAAATTAAGCAAGGGGCCCTGCAGTTTTCATTTTGCACTGGACCCTGCAAATTATATAGCTGTCCTAGCCAGAGACCTCAAGAGTTATCCACCCTGATCCTTACCATATTTCAGATGATGAGGGTGGACTTCCAGGTCCAGTTTTCTTTCCAGGATGGCAAATTATTGTTTAATCATTGATTCTCCTTCCTGGTCAATGGCAGATCTTGCAGATCCACCCTAGCTGTCTTTCCTGGGGGTGGCAGATGCGGTCTTGGTGCCCAACCCGGATCACCTCTACCCTGCCAGTGAACCCATCTTCCAGCTGCTGTGTTGGCTTCACACAGCTGCCCCCTTCCCTGGAAAACTGCACTTACAAGAGGGAGCACAGAGGCCCTAACCTGGGAATTTACTCCACCTTCCAAGTCACTGACTGACTGATACAGGGTACAAAAGGCAGGTTCTACTCTGTGGTGTGGCTTCTTCTGTGATCATGCCCAGGCTAGGATTTGAGACTCTATCACTGCTTAGCAACTTTCCTTTTCCCCATTCTTCATCACTCCTTTTTATTTTTTTTAATTTAAAAAATTTTTAAAGGCTTTTTAAAAAAAGATTTTATTTTTTTAAAGTAACCTTTACACCCAACATGGGGCTCAAACTCCCAACCCTGAGATCAAGGGTCACATGCTCCTTCAACTGAGCCAGCTAGGTGTCCCTTCTTCACTCTTTCTTATACAGGTTTTTCTTGAAGTGTACTCCCTCAAAAAAAAAAAAATAAATTACCTAATGCCTACCTTAGGCTCTGCTTCTAAGACAATGGGTAATTAACTTCAGAATCTTTCTCACCAGATTCTAAAAACAGTAGTTAGGTCTATCACAAACTTAAGAACATCACTTGAGCCCTCTAGTGACAGAAAAGATAATCCCCAAAGGCATTCCAGCCATGCTTCCTTGCCCATCTGCCAAGCCAATCCCACAGAGGAGTCAGACCAAGGATAGAACTGACCAATATCCCATTCAAAGGAACGGCACTTAGAACCACCCTAGTCTCTCCAATTTTATTATAGGATGTGTGGGTAGGGGAGGGAAGGGGCAGATGGGTGACACGCGGGAGCTGGGGGCCCTCCCCCACCATGAGCTTCAAGGCACAGTGTGTGGGGGGAGGTTCAGGAAAAGACTTGAGATGAAGATCAGAAAGCCAAGGCAATCAGTGCCTTACATGGGACAAGGACTGTTCAATGTGGGGCGGGCCCTCCTGCACCAGCACGAGAGGAAAAGCCTGCTGGGTGGTGAGGCGGAGGAGTCTCTGCTGACACTGGGTAGCTCATGGGATTGGTTACTGCCGTCCAGGCCTGGAAGCCCAGAGACAGACTCAGGTGCCCTCCCTCCCTGTAAGGGGCATGGAAGCACTGCCTCCCAGGACGCAACTTGGTTGAGCTGGCTGGCTCACGCCTCCTTTGGTCTGGAGATCAGCGGGGAGTGAGACATTTTGGTCTGAAAGGCTTTCTTTTTCACCTCAGTGAAAATGGGCAGGGGAGAGAGGTGGGGGGCAGTGCAAAACAAAACACTCCAAAATTGAGACAGGCTGAATCTCAGCTCTACCACTCAGTGACCTTGGGCACGTCACTTCACTTCCTTGAGACTCAGTTTCTTCATCCGCAAAATGGGAACAATTACTGTCTGCCTCACAGGTTTGTTGTGAGGATTAAATGAGGAAATACAAGTAATGTTAACAGAGTGCCCCAGACAGAGAAGGCTCAGTATGGATACTTCAGTGGCAGGCAGAACTCAGCGGATGGGAGGCCTGGGAATGTGTCTGAGGAAATGCCTGCCTTCCTCTTCCAGGTTTAAGAGAGAGCCCCTGTGGGGGCAGGCGTTGGGGAGGTACGGCTCCAAGGCTTTAATGAACAAGTCCAAGGATCTCTCATGGGCCTGAGTGGAGGACAAGCATAGGGCTGGGGGTACACTGACCTTTTTTAAAAAGCTGGAAGAAAAGGAAGAGAGGACTATTTCTTCCCATAGGTGCAGCTGCAAAGACATCAAGCTGGACCCATCTAGGATTTCAGATCCAGCCATCATGGGGCTGCTGCTGGGGGAAGACACCACCCCTTCTTTCTCCTCAGCGTTGGGGTTATCAAAAATACCTAACTGTGAGAAACTTCACATAAAAACACTTTTCTGCGTATATAAAAAAGACTGGCTGTGGTCAGTGGCTTGGGACGTAGACCAAGGCCTTAAGAGAGGCCAAGGAGGGTCAATGGCCACTCGGTGGTGGGCCAGCTGGTCTGGGCTGCCCGGACAGCTGGGGCAGCACCAGCCCTGCAGGAGGCTGTGGTCTTTGGCTGAGCCACACTTCTGTGGAGCTGGGTCTGTCATCCTACTGTGACCCTTGCTGGGGTAGGCGGTTGGGGGTGCCTTGGCCCTGGGCCTCAGGAACCCCTCAGTGGACTCCCTTGCTAAGAGCAGACGTCTCCTTCACAGTGAACCTCTCCAGGCAGCTGATCTCCAGCAAGTCCCAAAATAGGTGCTGGGTGTCCTCTCATTAGGTTGGATTGAGTGGTCTGGGAAGCCAAGGTCCCAGGTACAGTGAATTCTCCTTCTGAAGGAGGGCTTTGCCCTGAGCCTCCAAAAGGCTGTCTCCAGCTGAAACTCAATCCACTGGGGGACACCAGGCGGGGGGGGGGGGGGGGGGGGCAGCCAGGAAGGAGGCTCCAGACAAGAGTGCTTCCCTGGCAACCCCTCCTTAACCCCCAGTCCAGGGTTTCTTGATGTTTCTTTTGGGAGAGGGTGAATGTAAGGAGAGAGGGGTGGCCCACTCTTCCTAGCACCACTCCTCCCTGATCTTCACCTCACAAGGACCTGGACTATGTGCCCGAGTGGGTGAAGTCCAGGGAGATGACCCGAGGCCCCATTTTTGGTATCCTGAACAGCTTCTGGAATCATGTGGGTAGTAAAGGGCTAATGGTGGCAGCTGGAGCCAGAGGTGCATCCATCCAGTCAGCCCAGACACCCCCGTCTACCCCCCACTGACCTCAGGTCCCACGGGCAGCCTGGGAGTGGCAGGGGTAGGAGTGCGAGGACCACTGGCTCTGGGCCCGAGGGGCCTGTCCTCAGCACTGGAGGCCCTTCCTTCAGCTCCCCTGCTCCAGCCACCGCTCCAGCCGGGCCTCTCACGGCCTGAGGGCACACTAGGGCTGGAGGAGGGGCAGGCCACGCCGAAGGCCCTCCTTCAGGAACTGCATATACGTGGCCGTGGACGGGTCTTCAAAGGTGGACGAGAAGCTGAAGACGTTGTTCTCAATATCCTCGGGCTTCATGGAGGTGATATCCAAGAAGTAGTTGGCGTTGATGTGGTGGACCTGGGAGAGGGGCTGGGTGAGGAGAGTGAGCGGGCCCCCACTGCTCCCGGTCTACTCATGCCCTCCTGGGAGAAGGGGCCACTCTCAGGCCTCGACTGTCCTCACTCCGAGGCAGATGGCAGACAGGCAGAGCAGAACCCAACCCAGGGCCCGGCTGTTTCCCTTCTCCCGCCTCTGGGCATACAGGGCCCTCTGCCTTCGGAGCTCTCCCACACTCATCTACTGGCCAGAACCTAACGCCTCTCTGCCTTCCCCTCGCCCCCACCCCCCATGGCCCTTTTCTCCTCTGTTCCTGTGACCCTTGAACTCCACACTCCCTTCTGCCAAAATGCCCACCCACTCTGTGTGCCTGCTTCTCCGCTTCCTCTCACCCTGGCTACTCAGCTCCTTAAGGGCAGGTGCCCAGTACACAAGCCAAGAAACAAATGGACAAGCGGGAGGGCGCAGTCCCCAGGCCAAGTTTTGTCCTCCGGGCTCTGGGATGCCAGGGCCTGCCAGGGCCAGGCCCACCGTGCTGAGCACCAGTGGCCCTCTTCCCGGCCAGCCTCAGCTCTTGCTCCCCGACTTCGTCCTCCGCTTGAGAGCCTGGGGAAGCTGACGAACCTCCCAAGGCCTTCAGCCCCACACTAAACCATCCCTCGGGACTCAAAGGGTAAGGTGCAGGAGATTCTGAGGCTCACATGCAGGCCCCGTTTCCAAACCAGCGGCACTTCTTAATTGTGTAACTTTCACCAAGACTCTGGACCTTTTTGAGCCTCAGTTTCCTTGTCTGTAAAATGGGCACTTGTCATTGTCCCTCTCCCAAAGCCGTGTGAGACTCCCGTGAGAGGCTGTGTGTGAGTACTTATAGGGGCCCCCGGGGAGAGATAGGATCTTGCAGCTTGGCTCGGCCTGGGGCCCCCTGGTCCTCTCTGCTTGTCATAAGGCCCGGTCCCTCCTTCCACCTTCCCTCCCAGAGCTGGCCACTACGGTCCAGGGTGAGCTTTCCCTTCCAGGCCACGTTCCTGTCCCCATTCCCCAAAGTGCTGTCGAGGTCCCCCTTCTTGTGGAAGTGGCCCCACTCCTGCACGAGGCAGGCAGGGTGGGTGTGACAATTCCTATTTTATAGAGGGGGACCAGTGAGGTTCAGACTGGCTGGGAGAGCAGCAGGAAGTGGCAGAGCCAGCCCTGAAGCCTGGTGAGGTCTCTGAGTGCGCGCCCCTTGTTTGCTGCTTCCTCTGCCCTGAGCTGCCTGGCCCTACTGGGGGAAGGCGCGGGGGGCTGCCTACCACAGTGCCGTTGGGCAGACAAATCATCATCTCCACGGGGAAGCTGTACTTCTCCAGGTGCAGGTCAGCTAGCTTCTTGTGGGACGGGTTCTCCTGGTTGTTCTGTGGGGACAGGTGTCCTGATGCCTCAGCCACCAGCCCCGTCCCCGGGGCTCCCGTGGGCCTTTTCCCACCCACCTGCCACTCACCTGCAGGTCTTCCAGCTCCCTCACCAGGGACCAAGTGCTGATGAAGCTCTCGTTGAGGAGGGCGATGATGGGCGAACTTTCCAGGACAGTCTCCCGGAGAGTCCGCCCCGAACCTGTTCAGGAAACAGCAAGGCCGGAAAGGTGAGGCGCCCCCACATGTCTTGCCAGGTTCTCTATCAGCAATAAACCTCCTGGGCTGTGGAGCCATCTGCGCGCCCCAGTAAGAACAGATTCAAAGAGCCTGCCACAGAGTAGGTGCTGAGTAGAGGATCGCTGTAATTCCAGTCAGTGACATTGTGGCGGGGTGGGGGGGGGCGGGGGGAGGAGGGAGACAGACAGACGGACAACAACCTCAGCCCAGGGACCTGCAGACAGTGCCAGCTTCTTAAATCCACTAAACTTTAGAGCCCAGGGCCTTTGCACAGATTATTCTACCTAAAACACTTTTTCTCCTGCCACTTGATAAACTTCTACTCCTCCTCCAAAGTCTCAGCTTACGATCCCTATCTCTGAGAAGCCTCCCCTGAGCCCCCCGTTACAGTCTTGTGCCACCCTGCACCTCGCCCTGTGGGCCACTCACCACGCTTGTCTTCGACGCCCGCCTTCTACACACGCGGCAGGCACTCCCCGAGGACGGGGACCACTTCTGACAAGACTCCCAGCACCCAGCCTACAGGCTTGGTGCACGCGGTGCCTGGGGTGTTTGTGGACTGACTGGATGAGGGCAGGGGCACGGTCTTAACCATCTTTGTCCCCGCTGTCAGACACCCTAAATCTCTGTGTCCGGTAGGTCTTGGGTCGATCTTCCGAATATGTGAACGCACTACTTTCTTACTTGTGTGCAACCCTTCACGGCGCACAGACATGCTTACACCCATTTTCACAATTCTGCGGGGTGTGTTCCCCCTCTCACTGTCGAGAAAACGAAGGCTCAAGGAAGGGAAGTCACGTGGCCAAGGTCTCCACGCTGAAGATGGTTGAGCTGGGCTCTTCCTACTGTGAACACCAGCTTCTTCTGAGCTCAGCGCAGAACTCCCCCAGGCTCTTACTCCACATCCCTGCCCTGTGTAGTCCCCAAGCCCCCCACCCCCATGCCCCAACAGGGCAGTCCTGTTGGTCTCAGAGACCTCCTGTACCCCATGAGGTGTGACGTGTCCCCCCATTCTCTCAGCCTGGCAGGGTCTCCCTCACCTCAGCAGGACTGGTCATCCAGGGCCCCCCACAGCAGAATTGAGTGCACCAGCTTGTTCTTGGCCTTGGCGTGGTCGAAGGCCTCGATGAATGGCAGATAGGTGACCTGGGGCCAAGGGGAGACACAGAGAAGCTACCGTGTGCGGCTAGGGTCCTATTCAGGAGGTGTGGACAATGTGTGTGTATGTGTGTGTTTGTAGTATGTGTAACTGTGCATGCATGCATATGCGTGTGTGTGTGAGAGAGAGAGAGAGAAAGGGTATTGCTGGGTCAGGGGATGCCTCCTGCCAAGTTCTGAAGGGCAAAAGAGAGTCCCCACTGGTATGGGTGGGCCGGGCAGGGAGGTGGCCTCAGCAGCAAGCCCTGTACCCGGCCTGGAATCAAGTGCCACCCCCCCCCGCCCCACCGCGCTGTTCCTCCAGCCCTGGCCACACAGAGCTCGCCCCTGCCCTCACTCCCGTCTAGCCCCACCTTCTTGAAGGGGTACATGGCCACCTCCAGGCGCCGGGCGGCCTCCTCCCAGCTCAGCTCCTGCTGCCACTTGATCTCCTCAAACACAAACTGGAGGGGCTCCCCTGAGGGCGGGTGGCTGTCGATCATGTTGCCATCCTCATCCAGGATCATGGAGGGGACTGATGGGCCCAGGGCCTCCAGCTCCATCTGGGCCAGAGGTTAGGAGGGGATGACATCGGTGAGGGTGTCTCAGAGAGGGGCAAGAATCCTTGAAAGACCCTCAAAGATCCCCCCACTCAATGCGGAGGTGGAGGAACTGAGGCCCCGGGAAGGGCAGGGCTGGGTCAGGGCTGCGGTGAGTCTGGGACAGAGCCAGGGTCCATCCAGGGCTCCTTCCACCGCGTGAAGCCATCTGAGGGCCAATGGCAACTGTTAGGTTTTCTGGGCAGGATCAGGTGGTTTCCCAGAATCCTGCTTTGGGGACAGCTGGCCTCAGCCCACCAGGAGCCCTGGCTTTCACCCGGACTGCCTGCGGCACCAAGCCGTGCAGACCTGGGTCGGGACCCCTTGTGTGCTCACCTGGGGGATGTAGCCAATGTCCACCTCCATGTTGCTGCCCTCACCGGCCCCGTACAGCCACTCCATGTCCACGTTCAGAGACCTGGCGACAGGGAGAGGGGAGCCAGGGCAGAACACCCCCGTCACCAAGGCTCATGTCCACCTTTCTCTCTCTGAGAGCACACAAGCCTCCCCATTTTACAGATGAGAACACCAGCGCTTGACAAGGTGACCCCGAGGTCTTAGGGCCACTGGGATTCTGCCCGCAGAGCCTGGGCCCTCTTTTGTCCCTGGGCCGCCTCTTCAGGAGGCGCCGCAACCGCACCACGCTCCACTGGCCCAGCCCCTTCCAGTTCACAAAGGGCTTTGCCATCCGTGTCTCACAGGCTGCCCACCGCTCTTTGAGGCGGAAAGATCATCAGTGCCTCCCTCAGGACACGGAGAGGGGCAGCCTGAAAGCGCAGCGCCCGCCTCCCTGAGCTGCACCCCCTCCCGCTGGAAGTGTGGCCCCACCACAGGCCACCTGCAGATCGGCCACATGAGGGAGCCCCAGGACCGACAAGTAACTTCCTTGGGCAGGGTGGGGGGGTGGCGCATGAGGAGCTGGGCAGCCCCCGGGCCTGGTCCCAACACACAGGCTCAGGAGCAGCTGGTCGTGGGGCTGGTCATTTGCCCCTGCCTTGTTTCACCCAACCCAGGACCCCCACCTCCAACTCTGGGGTGGAAGCAGATGTGCTCTGGGCTGAGCCTGTGCAGTTGGGGGGGGGGGCTTGCTTGCTGAGGGGAGGGAGAAGAAGCCACTCCTGCTCCTGGTGGCCGCTTTCTCTTCCCAGACTCTCCCAGCCATCCCTTCACCCATGCCCAGGAGCCATCCCCCCGTGTAGCTGATGAGGAAACAGGCCCAGAGATGGCCAGGGCCTTGCCCAGGGCCAGGCAGCCCGCTGGTGCCACGGTGGAGACTTAACTATGGGGCTCCCAACTCCCAGCCAAGGTCTTGTCCCTGTCCTGGGTCACTCAGACCCACTAAGCAGCCACTTGCTATCAGGGAGGAATCTGGAAAGACTTGAAGCCAAGCCTTCTGGTCCCATGCTCCCCCGACAAGAGGCTGACCCTGAGCAGGCTGCGCAGGCAGGCAGGCGGCCAGCATGGAGCCCTCCCGAAAGGCCTCTTCCCTCCACCCCCCAGGGCCTGTGGTAGCAACTGCAGGCAGTGGAGGGCCTGCCCCCCGCACTACATGGGCTGCTCCCTTTGCCTGGTTAAACCCTCCTCACCCCACCCCACCCCACCCAGCTCTTCCATGTCTCCTCCTCTAGGCAGGCTTCCTGGCCTCGGACCAGCCAGGTCCCTGCCCAGATGCCAGCACTAGGGTGCCATGAGCAGGCTGGGGTCATGGGTGTGTGGGAGGTCTGGCAGCAGAACGAGGGTGTTAGGCTCCAGCTTCGGGGAAGGTCTGCGGCAGTGGGTCCCAGGCACAGCGATGGCGGTCCAGGCCAACTGGGACATGGTTGCCAGATGATGGAATGACCCACCTCCGCTCACCTCTAGCTGCCTGCTCCTGGGTCAGCTCCAGGCCCCTTCCGAGAGAAGTGGCTCTGGGGAGCGAAGGAGGGACAGAGACGGAAGGGGCCTCTGGGCCCCTGCACCTGAGCTCCTGGAGCTGGGGGGTGGAGTGGGGCCAACTCTAGTGGGGTGCAGGGCTGGGCCGGGGCCAAGGCTCCCACCTGTGGTTGGGCACGAACAGCCGGAAGTCTCGGATGTGAGTGGCGTCTTTGGAGAGGATGATGTGGCCGGTGAACTGGCCAGGCGAGAACCAGAAGGGGAAGTCAGGCGGCTCGCTGAGCTGGAACTCGGCGTGGATCCTGGGGGCGGGGGGGAAGCAGCCTGGCTGGGAGCAGCCCTCTGCTGAGCCCACCCTGCTGTTTTTGTGCCAAAGCTGGGGAGCCCTCGGCCAGACTCTCATGGGGAGGACAGGGCTGGGCAGGGGACGAAGGAGAATGTGTGGGGCAGGGAGAGGCCATGAGGCTCTCTGAGCGCTGCCTATCCTCAGGGCCCGGCCTGGCCTGACCAGCCTTCCTCTGAGCCCTCACAGCCTCTGCAGGGTGTGTGTGAGCTGATGTCACAGCTCCTACGCACCCCCTTCTGGGTGGGTAACAGTCACAGCCACCAGCCTCATGCTAAGCACGCCCCATGCTTTCCCCGCACGCCCAGGAGGAAGTCACCACTACCATCCCCCCCACGGATGAGGAAACTGAGGCCCAGAGAGCCAACACTGCTTGCCCAAGACCAGAGGGTGGTACGTGGTGGCACTGGGGGCTTCCGGGAAGGCCCTGCCCTCACGGTGCCGGGCCCTTCCATGCTTCCCGGGGGTCCCCGGCCCGGCTGAGAGGTCAGGGAGGGTGTCTGAGGACTACACACCGAAACATCACAGTGTAGTAGAAGTCGCTGATGGCTGTCAGGCAGGCGACAGCCCCCTGAGGGGCAAAGCGGGTCTTCACGAAGGGCCGAGGGTGGAACATGCTCAGGAGCCGGTGGATAATGACCTGGGGGCGGGGGGCGGGTAGTGAAGACCCGTGCTGGCTTGTTGGGTCCTGATCCCCTAGGTGAGCGTCTGTTCTGGGCCTGCAGGCAGGGGGTGCGGGAGGGGGTTGGGGGTCCGGGTGCAGAGCAGACGCAGAGGGGGCCATGCCTGGGCTGGGGCTAGGGCTCACTATGGGGCCTTCACCTCTTTGCCCTTGGGCGGTGGTGGATAGAAGCGGTTGTTGGACAGATAGCCGGTGAAGACGCTCAGCTCACTGGGGATGATCCACCAGGGCTCGCCCAGCTCCACGCGGCCCCGAGGAGGAAGGAAGGGCCGGAAGTGGCGGGCGGCGAACACCGCACTTGGCGAGGCTGCCGTCGTCCAGTTGCGGAGGCCAGATAGGGCCAGGCGGGAGACCTGGGGCGGGGGGAAAGCCGGAGCTCTAGGGCGCCGAGAACCACGACATGGGCGTCCCCGTTCCACGCGGGCCTGGAGGTCTCCCTTGAGCCCTGACCGGGCCCACAAGTGAAGGGAGCAGCAGGACCCAGGGGTTGCTTTGTCCTGGGGACGGCCAGAGGCCTGGCAGGCACTATCTTGCCAGAGCTGAGGCTCACCTCACCTCCCCGGCCCCCAGCAGCACCCTGTTGGCCCGCTCAGGGGCAGCCCAGGCTGGAGCTGGCAGGGCCAGTTAGGGCTGGCGGGGGGCAGGGTGGCGGGGAGCTCTGTGCAGGGGTTCTGCCGGCCTCTTCGCCAAGCCCAGGCCTCCCAGACACATGGTCCTGCCTCCCTCCTCTGCACCAGATGGCAATCCTGACAGCCACTGCCTGCCACCCCCTCCACCAGCCTTGCCTTCTCCCTGACCTTCTTCTCTCCAAGTGTCCCCCTGGGGCTAACGTCCCACAGAGGGGGCCGAGGCTTTGGAGAGAAGTCTGAGGAGAAAGGTGGTAACCACCTTTTGGGGGAAATCTCGGGGGTGAAGAGCAGGATGCGACCACAGAGAAGGGGAAGGAAGGTCACCCCCAGAGAGCGCCCCCTTCTAGAGTCGCCCGTACCACGCTGGCCAGGCACCTGGCATGCCCAGCGTCCCTCAGCTGTTTCCTGGTCAGTACGGCCCCATCTGTCAGGAGAGCTGATGCGCAGGACAGAATGAGGGTCAGACTGTGCGGGCCTGTCTGTCTGCACGTCTGGAGCACCGAGGCAGGACCCGGGGCACGTCCTGGGATAAAAGCTGCCCCTTGGGCAACCCCTCCCTGCCCCTCTGCGCCACAGGCAGGAGTCCCATGAGGCATCCGCCACTAAGACAGCACGTGCCTGGCCCCTTCGGGGGGCGCTCTGCCACCAGGGAGCTGCCAGGTCTTCGAGGGCATCAGGCTCCCTCTCCCTTCCCTGCCTCCACGGTGGTGGCGGGGGCCAGGCTCACTGGGAGGAGAGAGGTTCTCGGAGCTACTCCCCAAGGAGACTGAGCAGGCAGTTCTCTAAGCAGGGCTGGATGTGGGGCGCCCGGTGGAGCCGCCTGCCCGCAGGGTCCTGCCCATGGGCTGGCCACCCCGGCAAGGGAGCTGCCCGCGAAGGGGGACTGCGCTCTGTGGGGCGCTGCTCCTGACCCATCTTCCCTCTAAGTGCAGCTGCACCCTGGCACCCCGCCAGCTCCCACCCTGTTCTCACTGCTCTGCGGGGGACTCATCTATTCGGACAACTTCAGCCACCAACTATCCCTGCCAACCTTCCCTCCCCAGGTCTTCTGTGGGAGGACAAACCCGTGTTTCCAACCTCACTTACTGGACTGTCCCCCTGGACATCCCCAGGCACCTCGACTTCAATGTGTCCAGACTGACGTCATTCGCTCCCCACCAGACCCATTCCCTCCCCTGGTCCCCATGGGGCAAATGGCCCACCAAGAACGGGGCTTCTTGTCTCCTGTTTCTCCCCAGCCTGCCGAGCATCTGACGAGGGAACCCTCCCATTTCAAAATCTGCTATGGTAATTTGCTGCTGCAGAATGAAGGCCAAAGTCAGGCGACGAGGCCCTCCGCAGTCTGGCGACTTCTCTTCCAGCCCCACTGGCCGGGATGCACCTGCCTGTGTCCTACGTGCTCTGGGTCCAGCCGCACCAGCTCTCTGTCCGCAGGTGGCTGGCCCGGCACTTCCTGCCTTCAGACCTTTGTTCATGCTGCAGTGGCCTTTCAGGGGAGACTGAAAGGCTGAGTCGCTGTGGGCTGGGCAAAGAGGAAAAGTTGCTCCTGGCAGAGGGAACAACATCCAAGAAGGCTCACAGCAGGAAGAAAGCCTGGACATCTGGAGTGGCTGGAACAGAGCAAGCTGAGGGGGAAGGGCGGGGAAGGCAGGCAGGGTGTGGGGATGCCTTGGGGCCAGCATGGGCTTGGCGACCTTGGCCCAGGGGCCTCAGGACGGGGCGGGGCTGCTCAGGACAGCATTAGTCAGGCACCCTTCCCCCCCACGGCCCCCTGCCAGGGGCTGAACCTCAGGTCTGGTTCATCAGAGTGCAGCAGAGCACCTGTCAGGTGCCAGGGGCCTGAGGAAGCGCAGAGGCATGAGTCGCAGGCCTTGTCCTCAAGAAACTCACAGTGTGGGCGGCCGGGGCGGGGGGGGGGGCGAGACCGACTTGCAGAAAGTAATGAGCTGGTTCCAGTGCCCGTTGCCTCCTCTGCCAGGGTCCTTCCATCCTTCCATCCCTCCCCCCACCGCCGGCTCAGCCCCCTCCTCCTGCAGTCTCTGTCAGACACACTGGCTCTAGGAAGCCAGTCCGGATCCCGTCTGGATTAGGGGCTCATGCTTACCCCTCCTGCACCACACTGTGTCCTAAACAACTGGGTTGGCATCGCACCCACTTCTGGACCCCCCAGGGCCTGGCACACTGGGGTCATGGGGGCAGCTAATAAAGGAAGGAAGGAAAGACGGAAAGCGAAACCGAGCACAGACCTATTCTCGGGGGTCAGTGTGTGCAGACGATCCTGTATCTGTGGTCCCACCTGGGGGCAGCCTCCACTGCCCCCCACTCAAACTCACCCCCAGGAACCCGTCTTTGCTCTTGGTCATGGACTCCGGGCGCAGAGGCTGGAATCGGGCTTCTATGGTGAGCGTCTCCTCACTGGGGTCAAGGGCCAGCTCCGCCTCCTCATAGCTGGCCGCAGGAACGGACCCTAGGAGACACACAGTTGCTGGAGAGCGGCCCTGCCCTCCGGCTGCAGGGCCTCTCTTCTTGGGGGACGTCCACCCCCTTCTCCCCCCACACTGGAAGGTGATTTAAGGGGGCCAGGCTTAGAGCTGGAGTAATA
Organism: Mirounga angustirostris; assembly: GCF_029215605.1. Lineage (NCBI taxonomy): Eukaryota > Metazoa > Chordata > Mammalia > Carnivora > Phocidae > Mirounga > Mirounga angustirostris. The sequence goes on from NW_026991712.1 coordinate 171,106,901, forward strand.
GTTAACAATTCCCAAAGTAACAACCAATAAGTATCTCATTTGAGTTTCACAGTAGTCCGGAGAGGCCGATAATAACATTATTACCAATTCCACTTTACACATGAGAAAGTGGAGGCTCAGAGAGGTGAAGTCACTTCCTGAAGGTCACACAGCTAGGTCGTGGGGGAGTCAGGATTCAAACCCAGGCTTGTTTTACTCTAAACCCACAATCAACCATGACCCTCTTCTGAGGGCACTGTGATCTCAGAGACTCCGTTTCCTTAAAGGCTCAGGAACCACATGACCTGCGTTCAAATCCCCCGCCTCACCAGCTGTGTGATCTGGCCAGTGGCTTGTTATGAGGATTGGATGAGAGAATCCACGTGGTGTTAGCACCAGGTTTGGTACAGAGTGAACCCGTAATAAACTTTAGCTGTATTACTACTACCAGAGGATTCAGGGTCGGGGAGACACGGAGCGAGGGCTCAAACCGAATTCTGACTCCACCCTGTGCTCTTTTCACCTGGCCAGGCTGGCTGGTTGTCCAGCTTCCCTCTGTTCTGTGAACTGAGTCCGAGATGAACTTGGTGCTGGGCCCACCAAAGGCAGCATCTGGACAGGCAGCTGCCTCTCCCAGGAGCTGGGGTCCCAGCACCAAAGAGAAGCTACTGCCTGGGGCATGCAGAAGAGAACGCGGGCTGGGCCTCATCCGCCCGGCTCCGGGCTGAGGTCAGTTCCATTTCCTGGACCATTTGGGGCAAATCACTCAGCCCCTCTGGTTTTCCTACATGGGCAATCGAGGCCATGCTGCCCTGCGTGTCCCTGTCCTGGGGGCCTCTTGAAATGAACGCTTGTCAGAGAGCCACTGAGAAGAACGAATGAAAGCGAGAAACAGGACTGTCTTTGACACCATCTTTGGTGTCATTAAGCTCTGAGATAGATTGCAAGGTCCTCCAGAATGCCAGTTTGGAAGACAGGAGACTCGCTTCTCCCCGATTTTCTGGGTGGTCCTGTTTCCTCATCTGTCTAAGGAGGGGCTAGAGTGGCAGTGGCTGAACTTGATTTCTGGTCTTTTCCTGCCTGAGGTATGCCCAGTTTGAGACCTTTCAAGTGTGGAGGGAGTCATGATGAAGACTGAGGGAGAAATGAAGCCTATTTCAAAAAGGGTGACTGATGGAAGGGAGGGCCCTAGACACCGCTCAGGGGTAAGGCAGTGGCATTGCTCGCCATGGTGCTGTCCCCGGGCAGGTTCATGGGACAGAGATGATGCTTGGCATCTGCTGGCGAATTGACTGACAGGCCAACTGGAAGCACTGGGAGCAACTCCTAAACAGGAATCATCAGAATCATTCGAGATGCCTTTCTAAACTGCGTATATCCAGAATCCTCCTCAAACCTACTGAGTCAGAATCCTCAGGAGCTAGAATCAGGAAGCTGCCCTTTTAATCAGCATCAGCTTCTGATGTAAAGCCCTGTTCTGAAGAATCATGGTTATTTCTGCATTTGAAAGCCGATGTAGCAAAACTTTCCAAAGAGCAATCTGGAAACCTCAGAGAAAGGGAACAGTTGGAAAGTGCAAGCCTATTCGTCTGCCTTGCTTTTTCAAGTATTTTACTCTTATCACAGATTATTATTAATACCACTGTCCAGCACGTTATGGCCTTTTAGTTTCTTTCATAAAAAGTTTTATTGCCTGACTTATAAGTAACTCATTAGAGACAATTTGTACAACTTTTAAGGTATAAAGAAAATTAAACACACTCATAACTGAACCAACTAGACAGATAGCTTCTGGTTCCTGCATAGATTTGATGTTTTGGGCTTTGTTTTATGTGTTCTTTTCCCAAAATTTGGTCCAGTTTTGCACTCCTAGCAGCCTAGGTGTTAAGGGACGGAGAAAAAGATTTATGTGAAAAAAATTACAAGTGCCCTCGAGCCCAGCAAGCTTGTCCAACATGTCATTATGAGGGAACTCACTCTCTCTGTCCATAAAAACGGACAAGGAGGTGGCTGGGTGGATGCTCTGAGGAGCGTTCGCAGAGTAAGAGGTCAAGGCCAATCCACATGAGGCTGAACTGTTTACCTGCCCATCTGCCTTCACCGCAGAACTGAATGCCACTGAGAGACGTGGACCCACATCTGCTCCAGCAAATTCGCATTTTTCATCTGACCCTCTTTCTCTGGCAGGGACTGTGGTCACCAGACCAGCAAGTGGCCGACCTACCCGACCCCGCCTGAGACACGGAAGGCCCGTCACTGGCCCCTGGCCCTCACTCACCCGAGGGCAGCTGATGTCTCTCTTCCTTGCCTTTCCCAGCTATTGACCTACTTACACCCAGCTATTTGGATAACTAGATCCCAAGTTCAAGAGATGTCACAAGATGTTGGAGAGAAATGGACACAGAGGTTGGGGTGCTGGTGAGACCGTGAGAGAAGCATTTAATAATTCATTAGAATATTTCAGCACCTCATCTTTATTAAAAAAAAAAAGTCACTGATTACAAGTAGGTAAAAACGGATCGCTAGGGCAGGCTAGGAATCTGACAGCACCTGAGCAGAGTTTAATCGTTAGTAATACTGGTAAGAGCTCCTGTCTCCTGAAAGCTACTATATACTGGCCACTCTGCAGACATTCTCCCAATCCTCGAACATGGGAACCGGTGTGGGACCTGGAGCCAGATGGCCCCGGTTCTAATCCTGGCTCTGCACCTCCCTGTGCCTCATCTCCCTCTCCAGGCGGCCCTCCTGCTAGGAGCAGGCACAGTGGTCAAGAAGCTGAGGGCCATGACGCACGTGCCCCCCTCCCCAGGCCCCAGCCTCTCCCGGTACCTGTCAGCTTCTCAGCAATGGGCTTGAACTCCTCGGGGCTGATGTACATATCCCGGTCGGCGTCCAAGGAGGAAAAGAGAAAGAGGCCTTCCGTCCCCAGGGCCTTCAGCGCGGACTCCTGCTTGGGAGGAAGGGGCTCCGTTGAGCACCATTTGGATAACCCGCTTGGGGGTCCTAAACAGGCAGAGGGGGCAGCTCCCAGCACCACCGTCCTGAGTTCTCACAACACTTCCCAGTCCACCCACCCAAATGTCACCTCTGTACCATCCCAGAGCCCCAGTCCCCCACCCGGTCCCTGCTGGGCCCTGCTTCACTCTGCTCCTTCATCCACTATCCGCTAAGCCCAAGGCTGTCCTAGTCTCCTACCTGGTCTCGTCCCCATGTCACATTCTTTCACCAGTGTCCTCTCCTGTCCCCCCAGCACTGTCCCAGCACTCCCCGGGGCCACCACCAGACTCTCCCGGGGCCCATCTGTCCCAGGCCCTGCCTCACACTGGGCCAATGTTCTGGCCTCCCAGCACAGTCCTCCCAAGTCTGCTCGACCCGCCACCCCCACCCTTTTCCCTCCCTTTCATGCCACCCTCCCCGGCCCACCGGTCCCGACCTTCCCTCGCGCCCCTACCCGGCAACCCGTGCCTCCCCGGCCCCTCCCCCTCCCGCCGAGCCCCCCCCGAGCCCCTCCCCCACCTCCTCCCAGTCCCCCCCCCATGCCGCCCGGACCCCGACCCCCAGGGCCCAGCCCCCCCCCCGCCCCGCGAGCCCCGCGCCCGCCCTTCCCCCGGGGCCGGACCTGCCGCGCGGCCGCCTGGGCCTCGTTGTGGCGGGCGTAGGCTCGCGCGGCGGCGGCGGCGGCGGCGGCGGCGAGCAGGGCCCCGAGCAGCGCCAGGCCGCGGGCGCGGCGGGGTGCGGGCGGCGGCGCGGCGGGGCCGGGCTCGGGGCCGGGGTCGGGGCCGGGCGGCCCGCGCTCACCCGGCCGGGCCCGGCCCATGGCGGCGGCGGCGGCGGCGGACTCGCGGCGGCGGGGGGCGGGGCGGCCTGCGGGCCGAGGGGCGGGCGCGGGCTCGGTGGCGTCAGGGGGCGCCCAGCGAGTCAGTGCGGGGGCGCCGGGGACTCCCTGCCGCCCGCCTCCCAGCGCGGCCTGCGCCTCGGCTCCCCAAATGAAAGCGGGGCCTGGGCGTCCCGTCCCGCCGGGCGGAGGCCTGGGAGGCGGCGGGGGCGGGGGGCGTCCGCACCTCGGAAGCTCGTCGGGGGGGGACTCAGGGCCACCAGGCTTCGTGTCCCCCTCTGTTGGCAGACGCGAGGGAGCCCCGAGGGGGAACACCCCACTCGCCCCCCTTATCCCACCTGCTTTCTAAACCGTCTTCAGTCCTCTTGAAGAATGGAGACCTACCAAGAAAGCCCTGCCCCTACTCCATCCCCGTCAGGGTCCATAGACTTCCACTTCTGCACGTTCGCGGGGCGGGGGGGGGGGGGGGGGGGGCGACCTGTACGCGGCCACCCGCAGGTGCCGCGGCCCTGAAAACCTCACCTGCTGGGGCCAGAATGTCCTCACCTGTAAGGGGGAGTCAAAAGAGGCCCTCCCTGTGGATTGTGGCGCGGAAGAAATACCCGGGTTGGTGGGACTGGCAGCCCCTCGGCATGGGCAAGGCCGGACTGTGACTTACCAGCTTCCCTCTTCTCTGCTGGACATGGCACCACCACAGGAGCGATTTTTCTAGAGAGCAGTTCTTGGCATGCCTGGAGGAGGACCTGGGAATGGGGGTGGGTGGAGTTTGAAGAAATACTTTGGGATCTGCCAATACTTTTGGTTCCTGTCTCCAGAAGCCTTGGTTCCACTGGGGCCCTCTTCCATGATTTTAAGGTCTCCAGGAGCCCAGGGATGGCTCTGTCTTTCCCAGGAGAGGGCAGAAACCGCCCAAGCCTCTAGAAAAGAACCCCGGCCCCGGGCAAGCAGCAGCACCATCCTTCATCACTGCCAACCCCAGTCCATGTGCACCTGTCCGGTCGCAGATGCTGGAGGGACCACTATGTGCTGGACTTGGTGTTGGGTGTGTTATGCTCTTACTTGTTCTCAAGCAACCCACTGAGGCGAGGATTGTTTGCCCACCCAGGTCTGAGTCCACATCTCATGCCCTGCCACCTCCTGGGGGATGGTCCAGCCGAATGATTGGGGGTGAGGACTTTCTTCTACCACCACTTCTGTCCTTCATGGATAACCAGCCATGACAGCACCCTGTGCGCAGGACCCCATCTTCCCAGAGCCCACACAGGACCTGACACGTGGTAGGCACTCTAATGTCTTTTGGATGAATGATTCCCAGGGACCGAGAGTTGTGGGCTCTGGACCTAGCTTTTACCCAGTGCTCTGGCCCCAAAGCCTCAGGGGGACCCACGGAGGGGCTGACATCTGCTGTTGGCTTCTGAAGGCTTCCAACTGTGCTACTTCCAACTCATTACCGCTAATGTTTGGGGACACCCTGCGTATGACAGATGCTATTAGAAAACCAAATTTTGCTCTATCAGGAAGCAAAGCTAACAGAGCACAAAGCAGGTTAGGAGGGGAAGATTGATGAGCCAAGGCCCCTGGAAAATAAATGAGGGAAGTTTTCTTTGCCAGAATACTTTTATGTATTACACTTGGTTCTTGTTAAAGACACAGACACCCCACTGATCTCCGTGGCCCAGGGCCGGGGAGATGGGCTGCTGGGATTGGGAGGGCGCTGGACGAGGGGTGGGTTTACGAGACTTGACTTAGATCCGTGAGCCTCTGGGAAGAGGATCCATGTTGGGACCCAGCTCTGGGAAGATAGCTCTGGGCTTGGGCAATGGAGCTGGACTAGGTGTCCCACCAGTGACACCCTTCCCAGGAGGCTTGTCTCTAAACCAAGGACCTGGGCAAGGCTGGGCCTTGAGAGATTGGGCCAGGAGGGTCGCTCTGGTCAGCAGTGGCGCTGCAGGGGCCTTTTGGCACCTTGTCTCTGAGCCCTGAGTGGGCAAGGGTGGTATTTGGGAGAAGCAGCAAGTGGAAATTACATCAAAGTACGTGGCATGCTGGCTATGTCCTTGAGGGGCTCCCAGGTGAGCAGGGAAATCATTCTTACACCCGTTCAACACATGTTTATGGAGGGTCTTGTATGCTTCATTCTGGGCATTGGGGATCCACAAGAGAAGACAAATGGAATCTGCTCTTCTAGACAAGTCAATGGGTACTATGACCCCCACTCCCACCTTCCCTGGAGGTAAGTGATCTGAGAGAGGGCTGTATGCAGAGGAGGGTCCCCGTGACTGTCAAGAGGGGCCAGAAGAGGCTTCACAGAGTGGAAGGCCAGCCAGGCCCTGAGTTCAGGAGGTCACCAGTCAGAGCACCAGGGGAAGATCATTCCAGGGGCAGGAAGAGCAGAGGCAAAGGCCTGGCGGCATGAACGTCAATGGCATGTCTCTGGCATGATGAGAATTTGAGCGGGGCGGGGGGGGGGGGGGAATGTGAAGGGAGGGGGGCAGGAGAGACAGGCTGGGGCTCCGAGCAACTTGTGAAAAGCTTGGACTTTATCCTCAAGACAACAGAGTCATCCGAAGAGGGGGACATTCAGCCACGGAGGCTTCCGGTCCTTCCCCTCCCTGCTGTGTCCACAGGGGGCATTGGTGCAGACACCCCGGGGCGCTCCATCCGCCCGCTGGAAGAAGAGGCAGGGCCAGGATCACTGCCTCATATTCTGGCTTGTGCGCACTCTCTCTCTCTCTCTCTCTCTCACACACACACGCACACGCACACACACACACACACACCTGCCTGCCCTCCAGTAGCATCCTCTCTTCCGCTTGCTATTTCGCTGGGGCAGACTTGCTGGGGAGGGGCCCCTGCTCTCCAGGGAGAAGATCAAAGTAGGGTTTTCGACTGCAGCTCTAGGAGGATAATGAGCTGGGGTCCGAGGGGGAGGAAAGCCATTTGGCGCTGGGTTTTGTGCTTCTCCTCTAACTCGAGGAACCTGGACGGGCAGAGGGGTTATTTGCTCTGAACCCAACCCCTGACATGTTGCTGGCCAATCACAGGACCAGCATTTGGGAGCACAATGCCACTTGGGAAAGGGGAGGCTTTACCTGCGCGGACCACGGGGGCCTCTCGACAAGCTCAGGCCCTACTGTGTGCCCGGAACTAGTCTAGGCTCCTGGAACACAGTAGTGAAGACAGACGAGGTACTTCCTCTTTTGGAGCCAAATATTCTAGCGGGGGAGAGAGGTGATACACACGCAAAGAAGATCACTTCGGATACTGGTAACCGTGAAGGGGTGAGACAGGCAGGGGGCAGGCAGCTTCCCCAGGAGGAAAGGAAAGAAGGGAGAGCCGAAGGGAGGGCATCCCAGGCTGAGGGGCCAGTGCAGAGGCCCTGAGGAGGAAACAGCCTTGGTGTGTTCAGGAAACGCGTGGAAGGCAGGGCGGGCTGTGTGGAGTAACAGGAAGGGCTAGAGAGAGAGCCGGGGCCGCACGGACGTTGTAGGCCGAGGCAACAAGCTGTCGTTGGATACAATGGAAATCATTGTAGGGTTTTAAGGAGGGGAGTGACGTGTCACTTGTTTTTATTATTTTTTTAATTAAGCTTTTTATTTTAATTCCAGAGTAGTTACCTGATGTGTCTTTAGACAGACTTTTCTAATAGCCAAAAAGGAGACAACCTCCATCTCCTCTGATGAGTAGATAAACAAAATGTGGCAGATCCACACAACGGAGATTTGGGAGCAATAAGATGGAACAAAGCACCACTACGTACTACAACACGGACAAACCTCAAAAACATCACACTGAAACAAAGAAGCCAGACACAATTGTAGGACTGTAGGGTATTGTAGGATTCCATTAGTATGGCAGGTCCAGAAAGACCAATCCGGAGACAGAATGTAGATTCGTGGTTGCCTGGCACGGGAGTGGGGGTAGGGAGTGGCTGGTAATGGGCACAAAGCTTCTTTTTGGGGTATAAATGTTCTAAAAGGAGATTATGGTGATGGTTGTACAAATCTGTGAATATACTACAAAAATATGAATTGTATACTTTAAATGGGTGAACTTTATGGCATAAAAATTATGTCCCAATAAAGCTGAGGTTTTTTGTTTTTTTTGTTTTTTGTTTTTAAGACCTTTCTGGTTTCTGGGTAGAGAACAGACTGAGGGGAGCAGGAGTAGACAGAGGGAGTGGGGGGCTGGTTCAGTATCAGCCCAAAGCATCGGGGCCCTGGGCTGGGGGTGGGGGCCGTGCAGCCCGTGTCCAGTAGACAGTGGTGTCCTTCCCGAGGTGGGAAAGCCTGAGAGTCCCAGGCTGCCGTGTGGACATGACCCTGAGCCTCGTGTGGAGCGCAGTGCTGGGGAGGGGGCATGTGCAGGGGTCTGCAGCTGTGAGCTATGGGGACCGTAAACTTTCGAGTCACCGGCCTATAAATGACACTAAAGCCACAGGATTCAATGAGATCATTGAAGAAGAGAGAAGAGGCCTTTGGTTTGCGTCGCCTCGGCGGCTGGTACGTGGCCACAGATGTGGCCGTGCCCCTGAGTGCTGAGGGGCTTTGGTTGGATTCGCAGGCACAGGGCTGATGCCAGGATTAGCCAGAAAAGAGATGAATTGTGGGGGTCACGACTGCCTTTGGCTAGGCTCTCTCATCCTGTCCAGGCAGGGAGATTTATTTCCTGGGGTCAGGAAAGGCCCGCACGTGGACAGCTTTCTTCTCAGCGCCATGGCCGCAGGGGCCCTGGGAGCGGCTCGAAAGCCCAGTGGCTCTGATGCGCCCTCGGGCTGGAGCGTCACGGGGCTGGAGCGGGTACTCGCTGAGTTTTCCTGGCTGGAGTTTTTTGGAGTGCTGAGCAGTGAATGCCAAATCCAGAAGAATTTTTCCCTCTTATAAAAACACCCTTCCTCCAATCCTGTTGCTCATTCAGGACTGGAGGCTGAGGCTCTCAAATGCAAAGACCGGCGAGTGTCATGCAAGCCCCAAGAAATGAGTTGGACATTTGGGGGCCTCCCAATGGTTAGTGTCGAGCCCGGGAAGATGGTGCTGGGTCAACAGCCCCAAACTCGTCTGCTCTGAGCTGTGCCCAGGGCCAAGGAGAGAATAGGGGTTGGGGTGATCAAGCTCCCGGTTTGTCCAGCACTGAGGGGTGCTGAGGCTGGGGCCTGCTCAGTTTGAAAAGCAGCCGAGTTCTGGGCAAGCCGGGAAGAGCTGGCCCCCTACCACGGGAAGGCCGTGTCTCCGGGTGCCCCGAGGTGCTTACTCGTGCACCGCACCCACAGAGGGGTAGATGGGCTTTATGATGACCAGACAAAAAAGCGTTAGAGCCCTGAGTATATAGGACATAAGTTGTTATAAGTTGTCTCATAAATTTGAGACCGAAAACTCAGTGGAATGTCTATGATCTGAAGACTGAGAGGGAATTCAAAGGCCATGTGCCTGAAATCAGTCCGTGGCGGAAGAGGTCAGCACAGGGTTCACTCCAGCGATGGCGGGTATTGGCAGAGAGCAGGAGGGAGCTCTCTGGATGCTGGGAATATTCTCTATCTTGATGCGAGGGGAGGCTACCGGAATGTGTACACAGGTGAACATTGCTGGAGCTGTGCCCTTAAGATCAGTGACTTCTACACATGTGACTGTGTCTACACTATACCTCAGTGGAAAGGCTCTTTTAAGGGGCGCCTGGGTGGCTCAGTTGGTTAGGCGTCAGACTCTTGATCTTGGCTCAGGTCTTGATCTCAGAGTGGTGAGTTCAGGACCTGTGCTGGGCTCCATGCTGGGCATGGAGCCTACTTAAACAAAATAAAGTTCTTTTATTTTTATTTATTTTTTTAAGATTTATTTATTTATTTGAGAGAGAGAAGGGGCGGTGGGGGGGAAGAGCAGAGAGAGAGGGAGAGAGAGTCCCAAACAGACTCCACACTAAGTGCAGAACATGATTCGGGGCACGATCCCACAACTCTGAGATCATGACCTGAGCTGAAACCAAGAGTCGGAGGTTCCACCGACTGAGCTACCCAGGTGCCCCCCAAAAAAGTTCTTTTAAAAAAAGGTTCATTTGGGAGCACCTGGGTGGCTCAGTCTGTTGAGCGACCACTGGATTTTGGCTCAGGTCATGATCTCAGGGTCGTGGGATTGAGCCCCTCGTGGGGCTCCGCTCAGCAAGGAGGGTAAGGAGTCTGCTTGTCCCTCCTCCTCCCCCTCTGCCCCACCCCCACTTGCACTTGTGCGTGCTCTCTCTTTCTCTCTCTCTCAAATGAATAAATAAAGTCTTTTTAAAAAATATTCATTTAAAGGCTCAAGGAAGGGGCACCTAAGTGTCTCAGTCAGTTAAGCGTCTGCCTTCAGCTCAGGTCATGATCCCAGGGTCCTGGGATCGAGTCCTGCATCGGGCTCCCAGCTCAGTGGGGAGCCTGCTCCTCCCTCTTTGCTGCTCCCCCTGCTTGTGCTCTCTCTCTGTCAAATAAATAAATAAAATCTTTAAAGAAATTTAAAAAATAAAGGCTCAAGGAAAAATGGGACTAATTTAAAACACTGGAGCCATGGAAACATAAAAGTCAAATAAAGGAAGACACAGTGATTGAGCTGGAGGGATGAAGGGTTTCCTTAAGAGAAAGATCGAGGATGTAGAGACAAAGATGAAAGAGAGAGGAGGAGGCAGATAGCTCCTGGCCTCTGGCGAGGTGGGATTAGAAGGTTGGACACGTCTGTCTGGTCTTCAGCGGGAGAGATCCCAGAGAGATTTCCCAGACGGAGAGGCAGTAAGTACATCAGAGAGCGGGTCAGGTGTCTTCCCTAGGGAGCACGGACAGGCCCCACAGGGAGGGTCCTAAAGCCCCAGTGGGTGGCGGCAGTCAGGGTGGCCCCCTTGGTGATCAGGTGAGCTTGGGACAGGGAAGGTGCCAAGGCCACATGGCAATTGTAGGTGGGGAGCCTCATGCTGGGAGAACATGTGAAGCCGGAAAGGTGACACAGCAAAGGGTAAGGTGCAACCAGGGGACACAGGTAGACACAGCAAAGGGTAAGGTGCAACCAGGGGACACAGGTCGATCAAAGCCTGTGCAGGATGCTCCACGGAAGATCATCTCCTGGTTCGAGTTGCCCATGGGGAAGGGGTGCAGGCAGATGGAAAATGGTGTTTGAGACCCAGAACTCACTGGCATCATACCTGCCCCAGATCCAGAAGATTCCAAAGAGAAAAGAGAAGGCCCCGGAGCCAGAAAACAGCCTTGGTTCCACACAGGCTGGCAGAGGAGAAGGGCCATCTGAGGAAGCAGCTTCAATTTTCAAAAGCGCAGCTGGACCTGCTTGACAGGAGTGGGGCCACAGAGGGGAGTGGAAGCTGCAGGAACAGAGGTCAAAGGAGAAGTCTTTGTGGTGCCTTGAAGTCTCCGGTTGCGCTCCAGATGGGAAGAGTCCAGAGCACCATGGAAACACAGGGCAGGAGGCCCTTGCTTCCCCGGTACTCCCAGGGGGACCAGTCTCAGCAGCTCCTGCTTCGGAAGCAGAGAAGGGTTTCCACTGAGACACAGGTAAGGGGGAGATGAATCAGAGGCCTCTCCCCTCAGAAGTCAGAGGAAATTTGCACAGATGCGAAGTAGGTCATCTCATGGCCCTGCTTTAACCTCTTTCTGGTTTCTTGCTGCTCAGATTAAAATCAGACTCTGCAGATTAAAATCAGACTCGAGGCCCTGCAGGATGGAGCCGGGTCCATCCCACCTGCTCCGACCCACCGCACAGCGCCCTGCGTTCGATGCTGCCTTCCCACTCCTCGGGTGCCCCCGTACTTCCTACCTCTAAGCCTTTGCACTCGCTGTTCCCACTGCCTGGAATGGTGTGTCACACAGGTCTGCTCCCCATCTCCAGTGCCCCCCCTGTCACTCTCATATGTCCCCTACCTGTGGCCTCCCAAGCACCAAGCTCCGTCTGCACGCCGGCCCCACCCTGCCACTGGCCTGGAAGCCCCACGGGGGCGGAGACCTTGTCTGTCTTGTCAAAGCTGCAGCTGCGGCCCTTGCCCACTGCCCGGCAGAGATGGTTAATGGCAAAGCCTGGAGGGTTCTGGAACGGTGGCCTGGGCAATGAGCCCCATGACCTGTGAAGGTCTGGGGCAGGGCCTGAGAACTTGCATTTCTAACAAGCTCCTGTTGCTGCCGGTGCCCCAGACCCAGCTTCCATACTCTGAGAACCACGGATCTAATGATTGCCCAATGCTGGATCATTCTGTGGGCCAAAGCAGAACCTCCCGCCCCAGGTCTCAGGGGAACTCCCAAGGGGATAGTGACTGGTGGCAAGGGGCTCCTGAGGGTCAGGGCAGGAGGGTCTGGGTGTCTCCTGGCAGGGAGACAGTCACACCCCTGATGATTGCAAGGTTGGCCAATAAATCCAAAGCCTTGGGAAAGGGAAGTTGAGGTGTGGGCGTTCATGCATGTGCATGCGCCTGTTTCAATGGAGGGGTAGGGAGAGGTCAGGGAAGGCTTCCTGGAGGAGGTGACATTGAGGGCAGCCTTGAGGAGTTTAGTAGGCATACCTGGGGGGCAGAGGACAGTCCAGGCAAGGGGCAGGGATGGAAATGCATGGAGGTATGTGAGAACATGGGCAATTCTAGATTGGTTTCCAAAGGAAAGAATCTCTGGGCTATTTGCATGCTTTTCTGGGTGGAGTTTTACCATTCTCTAAAACACTGAAGGCTTCTGGGAGACACCGCAGATGCAGGTGACACTTATACCAGGGAGGGCTCATAATTTGTTGTCCAAATTGGGACACTTTTGAGAGCAAAGGGGGCGTTGTTAATTAATGTGCTGGAACAACAGGTTTAAAAACTAAACTGTCATAAGCAAATGTCATGAGCAGGATGAGGGCCACCCTAGATTTGGGGTCATTTACGTGAGGAGGGGAGAGGAAGGGTGTGGTGGGGGAACCACTGTGGGCATCTGCCCAGAGGCCAGGAACAACTGTTTGACCTAAGTCTCAGTTTCCCGCTCTGTAAATCTCTGCCTGCCGTGCCTCCCTGCCAGAGTTGTAGGAAGGATTCACCAGGTATGTCCTGAAGAGGAAAGATGAACGGGACCTCCTCCACTAGCCCCCCCTCCCCCCTCACCGCCCCTGCAAGCAGAGGGCCTCTGCTAGATTCTGGGCAAGCTCCCAGCATCTTCCTTAAGCCCCACCCCTGCCTGAGCCCCACCTGCCCCCCACCAACCAGGCCAGCCCCTGGAAGCCCTTGGATCTTTACCCCAGTTTCCCAATTTCATAGATTCAGGGCTAACAGCAAAATACTTGCTCAATGTGAAAAGCGGAAAATGTTCAGATTTATCGCTTTGAGATTTTGGGTTGTCTCCTGGGCCTGGTTGATGTAGTTTCCTCCAAGTTTCAGAGCATTTTGTTTAAAAAGAAGGATTTTTGACACCAGCGTTTTCTAGTTTACAGAGAGCGTTCACATAGTAGCAGTAACAATCATTACTATATGTATTGAGTTACTACACTGGGGAGCTCAATTAACCCTTGAAATCACCCTCCCTTTCCACAGCGACAGGCAGAGGCTCAGAGAGGTTAAGGGGCTTGCCCAAGGTCACACAGCCCAGGGAAAGGGCAGGTCATGGTTTCAGTCAGTCTGTGCTCACCCTCTCCGGTTCTGCCTTTCTTATCTTCAACTTGATCTAATGCACGCAGATTTGCAGATCTACAGTGGGTGAGGACAAAACAAAACAAAAACCAGAGGCTGTTGTGGAAAAGAGAGGCTGGAATGAGTATAAAAATAACCAGGTATGTCCAAGGGAACCCTCACCTCCCCAAACAATGTATTTTGTGCTAAGATTATTTTTGTAATGATGCAGGTAGGGGAGGGTCCAGTGGGGCAGGGAGTCAGTGAGCAGAGGACTGGCTTTCTAGGTTCTAGGACTGAACTGTCCAAAATGGCGCCCAGGGACCACATATGGCTATTTAAATTTAATTAAAATGAAATAAAAATTTAAATTTAGATCCTCAGTTGCACTTGCCACATTTTAAGTGTTCAATATCCACCTGTGGCCACCCTATTGGACAGCACAGAGATAGAGTATTTCCATCACCACAGGAAGTTCTACTGGACAGCATTGTGCTAAGCCACCAGCAAGCCTGCTCCTGTCTGGTCCACACTGTGTTGGAGGGGCGGGCAGCCGCGGATGCAGGTGACAGCTTCCTCTGCCATCAAAGCAAGATGCCATCCCAACAGCTGAGCCCCTCCACTCAGGGGACGTTATGACTTCATGGATGCAAATAATTTTTTTTAAGATTTATTTGAGAGAGAGAGAGAGAGCACGAGCAGGAGGGGCAGAGGGAGAGGGAGAGAATCTCCACCAGACTCCATGCTGAGCGTGAGCCTGACACAGGGCTCGATCTCACCACCCTGAGGTCAGGACCTGAGCTGAAACCAAGAGTCAGAAGCTTAACCGACTGCGCCACACAGTCGCCCCTCCATGGATGCAAATAAAGAGCAGAAACCAAAGGAGTGGGCATTAGCCGAGGCCTTGCTCTTCAGTGTGGTCTGAGGCCCGGCAGCATCAGCATCTCCTGGGAGCTTGTTAGAAGCACAGTAGCTCACGCTCCGCGCCTGATCCGCTGAATATGAATCTGCATTTTAACAAGATCCCCAGGTGATTCAGGTGCACATTCAAGTTTGAAAAGCTCTGTCTTAAGAGACAGGAGGAGCAAGATCAAAATATTGTTCCAAATATAGGGAACCAGATATTTTTAGATATAAAAAAATAGCATTAGCACCCCCATTAGCGTGTGATTAAGCTTTAGTCACAGAGGGCTGAGCATCTCTGTGCCACATAATCAACGAGCATATTTCCAAGGACAGAGCCCCAGTGGGGTAGCTGGGACGAGCTGGCCCTTCCCCATCTCCAGCACCTTCGCAAACCTCGAAGAGATCCCCTCCCCAAAGCAAAGGAGGCAGAACTGAGATTCACATCGTGGGTCTCAAGGATGTTGCCTTTAAATCAGATATTCTGTTTTTGCTTTTCTTTCCAGTGCATTGGGTTTTTGAACTTTGCAAATTGCCAAGGACACAATGTGATGTACAAAGCATCTAAACAAACGCAGTCGTTTAAAAGGAAGCATCTGGAGAAGGACTCTGTCCTGCTTCTCAGGGGTGTGGTGCTCGGCAGGCCTCAGTGCCTGGAGCCAGGTGCTAATAAAGCTTTGTGGGCAGGAACCAGCATCACGCCCCTCCGTGAAGAAAACAGGTGCAAAAGGGGGTTCCATCCGACGAGACTTCAAAAGAGACTGGCAGCATGCTGACCCTTGGTGGGGGAAGGAGGGTCTGTTGCCAGGACTGGTTCCAGAACCGGGATTCTGTGGCTCCTCCTTCCCAGAAGATGACTCATCCCTTAATTTCTCTCTCCTCTCAGCCTACCTTGGGTCTTACTTATTTTTATCCCTGGAATGGAGTTAACTTTGCCAAAAGGATGATATTTCTCCACCTGCAAGGGCCCTCCTGGAGGACGAATTTTGAAATGTTCACTTTTACAACTTGCCCCCAGTGATAATGCAGAAGACAGAAGCCTGGTGGCAGGAGAGGGGGGCACAGCAACATGGGCCCAGCGGGGGAGCCCGGGGCCTTGGGGAACTGCCAAGTGGCTTTGCAACGGAGAGACATTCCCCGAGTTGACTCTGAGGAGCTGAACGAGAGGGGAGAGGAGAATGGTCAAGGATGCTTTCATAACTCTCTTTATAATACTGAAAAGAATCAAAGCAGAACCTGCGAACAGGCCTGTTGTTTTGCCTTCACCAGCGCGTGGCTTCATTATTTTGGTAGCAAACCTCGTTTTCTTCTCTGGGGACCAGCCTGTGGGGCATTGCACGGGGTCCTGGTGGGTCTGTCAGTCAAGATGCCCCACCTTCCACCTGCTGGGAGCACGTGACCCAGGCTAGGCCAGTGGGAAGCCCGCTTCTTTGAAGGGAGACCGTGGGCTCTGGAAAGGTTTGAAGTCACCTGTCCTGATGGGGGTACTGGGGAGACTGCCCCCTTGGTTCTTGCAGCTTGGATTCCTGGCCACATCCTCTTCCTAGTCCTTCTTTTGGTCTGACTGTTCACTCTCCTGAGATCCCATGAGTCACTGCAAGGCATTTCAATATGTTCTTTTTTTTCTTCCTTCCTTTTTTTTTTTTTTTTTTTTGCTTAAGACAGAGTTGTTTTCTATTATTCGTAACTGAGAGCCCAAACTGTCACAAACCCAAATGCCCAGAAATAGGGGCTTAGATCCAGAAAGCATGATACAGCACACAATGGAACACTCCACAACCAGGTACAGTGATAAATGTGTATTTGTTGACATGGAAAGATCTTCACAATATATAGTTAAGAGCAAAAGCAGATTACAGTAAAACAGGACGCATAGTATGACACCATGTTTGCAAAATATATTCTGTACATTCATAGAAAAAGATCTGGAAGAAAATATAACAGTATTTATTCTGGAGAGTAGAATGGTGGATGGTTTTTCTTTCTGCTTAGCATAAAGATATTCCTCACCCTTTCCACAATGCTTGTACAGTGGGTTTTTCTGTTTTGTTTTGTTTTTTAAATGGGCACAGACAGGTCTCCAGAGCCTGTCAAGAGTGAAGTGATTTCCTGGGTTCAAGCAGGGACTTACTCACCAAACACCAGGGTTCCTGCCATGGGGACGACTCACCCATAGCTCTGACCACTGCTTAAGAAGATGCTGGAAGCATCTATGTCTCCAGAATAAGGAAGAAGCATTCCCGCACTGTCAGGGCACCAGGGGATCCTGCTTATTCTCACAGCAACGTTGGGAGGTGGAGGTTCCTCCCTCTGTTT
This sequence comes from Mirounga angustirostris, assembly GCF_029215605.1. Taxonomy (NCBI): domain Eukaryota; kingdom Metazoa; phylum Chordata; class Mammalia; order Carnivora; family Phocidae; genus Mirounga; species Mirounga angustirostris. The sequence goes on from NW_026991712.1 coordinate 171,123,522, forward strand.
GATGGAAGAGTGGCCTGAGGGGTGAGGTGACCTAGCTGGGGTCCCACTGCGGGGACGTAAAGCCAGGTCACTTGGCCTAGGCTCCAATACCTCAGGGACTACTCAAGTTCTTAACAGCCAAACTGAAGTGGCTGAGCATGCGGGAAGGCTCAGAATTACCCTGTGTGGTCAGCTGTGGGAAGAGCTGCCTGAACACCTTGCTCTGCATAATGGCCTCAAGGTTTTGGGCCCCTGGGTGGGTGGGGGGAGAGTGGGTTTGTGGGATACTCCTCCCACTGCTCCTTCTTATCTTCTAGGCCTCAGCTTGAAAGTCTTCTGCTCAGAGAGGCTCTCCCTGACGCCCTCATATCAGCCCTGGCCACTAGCGTCTCGGCCCCACATCTCCTCTGTGGCACTTCGTATGGTTCGCACTCATGTTACTTATCTGTCCCTTTACTTTATGGTCTATCTTTCCCCCATTTGGCTGTACGCTCCCTGAGGGCAGGGCCTGTGACTGTTTCACTCCCGGCTGTGTCCCTGGCATTTAGCCCAGTGTCTGGTCTCCTGCGGGCACTCAGCACGCATCTGCTGAATGCGAACAGATGGACACGGGGTCATGAGCAAACTGTAGGGACTGGGCTCACCTCTGCCTCTACCTGGCTTCATGACCACAGGCAAGCTGCTGGCCCTCTCTGGGCCTCTTCCAAGCCTTGACTTAAGTATAAATATGCGCCTCCATTTAAAGGATTGGCTTCACCCTTCCTGAATTTGCCAGACCAATTTAAGGGAAGGCAATAGAAGTTGGAGTCTAAACTTAATGTTAAATCAACTGCTGGTTGATTATTTTTTTGGGTGATAACATTGCCACGGTTTTCCCAGGAATCACTGATGTGTAATGAACCCAATCGTATTTCTTATTCAATAAACTGTTTTATTGTAGGCTTACAGATTTTTCCATTACAATAATGAAAATGGCACTAGTGATTCGTTAACACTTAGGCCCAAATCAAAAGGGAACGCCTCCTCAAAGTATAAGGTAAATGCCACGTAGTTGAACGTATAGTAAATGTTGGGCAAAAGGCATTTAAAATATAGAAAATGGGGTCAAGGTTTCTGTGTGCAAACATTTTAAGGTTTAGTGTATCAAGATGATGCTGCTTTCGAAAGCACATGATTTTGAAACGATATTTATAATTTGTGATAAAACACAACTGCAGAGAAAAGGCAAAATCAAGCAAAACAAATGAACAGAAAACTCCCCAAATGAGAGGAAGTGAATCAAAGGCATGGAGACAATATGCAAACCTCCATTCACTGGGCCCTGGAATGGCAAGTGAGTGGGTTTCATAGAAATTCTCCATAGAAAGGAAAGTCCGGGCCTGGGGTGACATCGCTGCGTCTCCAAGTCCTGTCTCCTCACAGAGGAAAAGAAGTTGCTTGTCCGACACATCTGCCCTGGGTCTGCCTGGAATGGGTCCTACGTTCCCAATCCCTTTGAGGACAGTTCCAAATCCTGAAAAGGGAAGGCACCCCTCCGGGGTCCCGGGCGCGGCAGGGAGACGGGTCAGAGTCGGCCCCCAGCCCTGCTGGAGCTGTCGGAGTGGTTCACCGGGAGGGGGTGGGCCTCTGTGTTGAACACCCAGTCTTCCAGGGAGAGCATGTCATCTTCAGAGAACAGAAGATAGAGATACCTGTGCCCCCGGGGCGGGGAGGGAAGCATGACACAGCCGGTCAGGGCTCTGGGGAACCGGGGACCGCTGGCAACCCATCTCGGAGGCCTCTGCAACACGGGCCTGTGGCTAAGGGTGCAGGGAGGTTTGAGATCTCAAGGCCACTTGTAGCACTGGTCCCAGGGAAGGAGCTGGGGATGCTGAGGACAGCACTGAGATTTGGGGCAGTCAGACCTGGTTTAAGGCTGGCTCTGCCCCTGCCCTCCCTCTGTTGCTTCCTACCCATCGGGCTTCACTCAGGTACTTTTGCCACCTGTAGGAGAGGCCGGCCAGGCCCCCTTACGGCCTACATTCTTTCTTTTCACGGTGTCCTGAGTACTGCACCCGTCCAAACTCTTGGGCTGCTCCCTGATGTGCCCCCCAGGAGACTCTAGACTCCAGCAGATGTTAGGGCACTAAAATGAACAGGGAGTTGTGACTCCAGAACTCCAGCTTCCCAAGCCAAAGAACAGACCATTCCAACCCACTGTAAAGGGTTAAGCACAGGGGGACGGCTTTGGTGAATAGCAAGGAAACAGGGTGGCTGACTTCTACCCCAAGAAAGCGAGGGAACAGTGCAGTGGCAAAACCGTCGAGGGAAGATCAACAGCAGTGACCATCGTCACTATCATTCCTGCCATTTTATAGAAGAGGACATGGTTTCAGAGAACCAAGGGACCCTAGGAGACAGGTTACAGAAGCTAAATTAGCACACCACTAGTACTTGGAGGTGGGGTGCTGTCTGGTCTTTCCCTGAGGGGAGAAACTGGCCTGGCCCGAGTGGCACCCTGGGGATGTAACCCTGGGGACCCCAGGCCCCCCACCCCTCGTGGGCTCCCTGTGATGGCAGAACCTGACTGTCGGTGAAGGGAGGGACTGCTGACCCCACGCCTCGCCCTCCTCCTCCCTCCATTCCTAAGAAAGTCCCAGTCCCTCTGGAAAGAACACCGGCCAAGCCCCAACTCACTTTAGTGTCTCCGCTAGAAAGAAAGTCTGCTGCTTGTTGTCGTGGTTGGGGATGCTACTGTACACATCTTGGATCCCGGAGAAACCAGCTTCTGTTCGACAGTATTTCTCCAAGGCCTGAAGAAAAGCGGGGTAGCTTTGGTCTGGGGAGAAGAGAGACCCCCCCAAGACTCGTGCCTGCCCAGGTTGTGAACAGGCAGGCCCCGGACCACTTGGCATTTGTGGAAGCAGAAAGCCAAATTCTTGTCTCAGGGCTCAGCCGCCCTGCCCCCGGGGCCGAGAACTTCGTCCCAGCAGGCTGCTGGCTCGAGCTCTTCTCCTGGTCTGAACTTAGGGGATGTTCTTTTGGCCCTTTAGGGAACAAGGCTGATCTGACAGACTCACCCACAGTGGTGGACAGAGGAAGGCAGTGGAGGGCTGGGATTTGGAGACTAGACTTAGCACACCCCACGGAGTCCCTGTGGAGATACGGTCCCTCGTCCAGAGGCAAGAGGGCCAAGTGCTGTCTGCCTTTTGTATATAAATGCCATTTTTACACACTGAGGGACCTGGGAGCTGGGCCCAGGAGCACGAAACTCTTCGCTTTCACTGATCAAGAACCAGGGGCTTCAGGGGAGCAGGGGGATTCTGGCCAATGAACCATGTATGTGAACCTGAGCGGGCCTGTGCCCTGCCTGAGTGTGGGTGAGGTTCTTTTCCCCAGGACAGTCTATGGCTCTGAGAGCAGGGGGCCCTAGGGGAAGCTGGGAAGCGGGGCGGACAAAGGAGCTTTAGCATCCCTCAAGAGACATCCTTCTGGACTCTCCATACCTGCCTTTGACACCTACCCCACAGAGGGCCAGGAGGTTTCCTGCTGGGTGGCTGGGAACAAGCAGGCTAGTGGAGGAGACGCGGGGGGCGGGGAGCAGAGCCCAGAGACAGGTGGGGGCCACCCAGGGCTGGGCTGGCTTTGGGCAGAGGAGGGAGGTGATCCGCCGGCCTGGCAGATTTTTTTTCTGTTTGAGAGGAGAAATCTAAAGCCATCTTCTCTGGCTTGGGGTCAGAAAGCAGTGACCGCATGTGCTCTGGGCCCCTCTGGCTCGTGCCCTGCCTTTAGCCCTCTGAGTTTACTAGCCCCAAAGGCTGTGGGCGCCCAGAACCCTCTTCACAAGTTCCCGGCCTGCTTTGGCCCAGCCGGGCACTCTTGGCTCTGCAACCACTCCTTGACCCTTTGCACTTGAACCCTTAGCCAGATGTCAGCCTGCTGTGACCTTCCTCCCCAGGCCTGAGCTAGGGCGCTTTGGAGGCGGACTGAATTCTCAGGGCCCCCGCCCCGCGCACTCACCGTCACCACCTCCCAGCCCCACTCCCTGTACATGGGGTCGTGGGTCTGTCGCCACAAGTACATGTAACTCTCCACCACCTCGGGCCGCAGGATGTAGTAGCTCTCGCTCAGCTGTGTGGCCACGGCTTCTCTGCCAGAGTTAAACCAGAAGGCCTCGGGCCCCAGTTTGGTATCTGTGGGGAGAACCAACCAGAGGGCTGGGTCAGACCTCCCCCGCTTTTCAGGACCCAGCTGCCCCAGGAGCGCACTCAGTGGCCGGAAGCACTGGCAGGTGACTGGCGCAGGCCGAGGCTGGCAAATGCCCGGCTTCCCTCTTGGCCTACGCAGGCCAAAGCAAGAGCCTTGAGGCCTCGAGCGTTTTGCAGTCTTAGAATCTGAGAGTCCAGATGAACTATCCAGCAATCTGGGGAGAAAAAGGTGTGGGCGATGTTCCCCAACTGTGTTTTGAGACATAAACTCTGCAAGATGTTAACCAGCCAAGAAAGAATTTCAGGTTTAAAAGACATTTGGGGAAGAGTGGGTCAAATAAAATGAAATTGCCTCGGGCGCCTGGGTGGCTCAGTTGGTTGGGCGACTGCCTTTGGCTCAGGTCATGATCCTGGAGTCCTGGGATGGAGTCCTGCATCGGGCTCCCTGCTTGGCGGGGAGTCTGCTTCTCCCTCTGACCCTCCTTCCTCTCATGTTCTCTGTCTCTCATTCTCTCTCTCGCAAATAAATAAAATCTTAAAAAAAGAAAATGAAATTGCCTCCTGTCTGCGAGACTTATCAGATCCTTTAACATGCTGATATGCGGTGATGCTTCTCCACGGACCCCTTTCTTAGGGAACTGCTTTTCGCACCTCCCAGAACCAGCCTTCCAGAGCTGACAGGCTGGGACGCTGCTGGGGTGGAGATGGGGGGAAAGCTGCCCAGAAGGCACATACTCAGGCAGAGGCAGCTAGATAAAGAGGGCCTGATGAGGTCTGAGGGGTTTTTTTGTTTTTCTTTAAAGGTTATTATTTATTTATTTATTTGAGAGAGAGTACGTGTGAGAGAGAGCCGGGGGGGGGGGGGGGGGAGATAGAGAAAGAGAGACCGGGCAGAGGGAGAAGCAGGCTCCCCGCTGGACGACGTGGGGCTCAATCCTGACCTGAGCCAAAGGCAGACACTTAACCGACTGAGCCATCCAGGCTCCCCGAGTTTTGTTTTTGTCAGTTTGGTTTGTTTGTTTTTGGACAATTTGGTGCCATTCCTATTTGCTGGAGGACCATAATTATAACCACTGCTACAGCCACTACTTCTGATTTCAAGGGCTGTGCTGGGTGCTTTATTTACGTTTATTTTGATCCTTAACAAATGTTGTTTGTTTTTGTTTCCTGTTTTTTTGCTAAGGTAGATGTTAGTGTCCCTCTCTCAGGCATATGGAAGCTGAGGATCAGAAAGGCTAAGTAATTTGTCCAAGGTAACACAGCAAGCTGTGACTGAGCTGGGATGTGACCCTGGATCTGTCTGATGCCCTTTCCCTGGACTGTGCTCTCTCTCTTTCCCTCCTGGGTCTGAGACTCTAGGCCCCGAGTTTAGGCCAGAGGGGTCAGCTCCTCCACCCTTCGGCGCCTGCACACCCTGTCTGAGTCAGTCAAGTGCCGGGCTCTGGTCCTAAGTGTGCCTTCCTTCTTCCCATCAGGTCAGGACCCTGAGAGGCCCTGGGTTGTTTTTCCTCAAGAGACGACTGGAGCTTTGCAGGACATTCTACTCTTCCATGGAGGGCTTCACAGAAGGGCCGTGCTGGGTGCCATTAGCCAGACCCTGGCCCCCTCGAGTTCTCAGATGCTTGCAGTCCTCCTGGCTGCCAGCAAACAGCCGTTTTGCCCAAGCTGCTGATGGGGTGGGGGCACGAGCGGCCGCCGTGGCTGTCCGTGGACAGGTGGGCTGGCTGGAACCGCATGCTCTATTAAGTGGATGTCTTTTATGGTCTGGGTTGATTGTCCCAGACAAATAGTGAGCTTTTTATTATTCCTGGGATTTCCTATCTGTTTATGGCTCTGGCTCTTTGAGGGGAATCGCAGACCCGTTGTAAGGACCCCTTGTGAATTGCTGGCTTCATGGAAACAGCTCCGGGAGACCTGGACTCGGCTGGAGGGGTCACAGACACCTTTCAAGCTAACACATGCCTTCTGTGCTGGGGCTGAGGACGGCCGGCAATGTGCTTTCTATGGGACCCTCTATCTCATCCCGGGAGACCCGTGTTGTTGTTCCCATTGAACCGATGAGAAAACAGAGGCCATCCCACTGGCGAGTGGCAGACTGGCACTTGAGCCAGGTTTATGGCAAACCTTAGGTCCTTTCCTCCAAGACTGGGATTACACTCAGAGCAGTGGGCACCTCTCAGGGCCCTGGGGGGAGGGCTCTTTCTGAGGGGCACTGTCTAGAGAGGCAGCACACAAGAAGGAGCTGGGCATCACAAGACCTGGGTTCTAGCCCTGGCGTAGCTACTCACGCGCAGTGTGACTTTGGTGAAGTCACTTCCCCGCTCTGGACTGACTTAGTTTCCCCACGTGTAAGACAAGGCTCATGTTCTCTAATGTGACTCCTGACTCCAGCATTTGATAATTCTGCAACGAGTGTTAGGTGGGGATGGTCAAGAAGCTCTCGAGCTTTCTGGTGGTCTTGGTTCAAAGACGGTGGTAAACGGGGTGGTGCCAGAGGTGGTAAGACCCCATAAATGGAGGGGTGCTGGGGAGGAAAGGCAGAGGTGCACTCAGGGGTAAGGGCTCGGGGAGAAGGGATCTGCTAGGCTCAGGAAGCCTGGAGGACCCTCTGCTCTGTGCCCCTCACATGGGCCCTTGGCCAAGTCCTCTCTGGGTCTCAGTTTATCTGTGTTGTGAGGTTCAGCAATGATGCAAGGTCAAGTGTTGAACACTTAGCACAGGTGCTTGATACATCACCCCTATTTTCCTTTTAACTAAGGGTACAGTCTCAGTGCGTAGGCGGCACATCCCTCATACAAATTCTACGTAACTTCCAAGGCGAGACTGCCCTAAGACCGTGTGTTCCCTTCCCGCACTGCCGCTCTGCTGGTTTTTCTAGTCCTTCCTGGTATCTAGCCTCAGTCTCTCCTGCTGCCCCTTCCCCTTGCAGGGTTACCTGAGCGGGCGTATGATTCGTGGCACGTCTTGGTGATCTGGGCTGCGAGCTCTCGGTAGTGGGCCCTCTTTTCTTCCTTGGCATCCTCAGCGCCGAGGGCGATCATGCCCCCAGAGAAACAGGCCAGGTGCCCCATCTTGTGGTCCAGAATCCCCCCTCGCCACTCGGCAATGTAGGTCAGCCCCCCAGGAGAGACATTCAGCAAGTAGGTCTCTATTGCCTGGGAGCAAGGTGGGAGTTGGGCAGGGGGGAGGGGCATAGGAGGGGGACAGAGAAGGGAGGGGGAGAGGATGGAAAAATGAACATTTTGCAGACAGCAGCGAACACAGCTCTGCTGAGCCCTCCATCCCAGGCAAAGGAGGTCCTTGGCCTCCGCTGGCGGCTGGTGGTGGTCCCTGATGGGGCCGGTAGGAGGTTCTGCCACTCACCTGACTGAAGCCTGGTGCCTGCTGGGGGCTTGGACACAAGGCAGCTCCCTGGAGTGAGTCTCTTATTTAGACTTTTTAAAAATATATTTTATTTGTAAGTAATTTCTGCACCCAATGTGAGGCTCAAACTCACAACCCTGAGATCAATGAGAGATACATTCTCTCCCAACTGAGCCAGCCAGGCGCCCCTCTTATTTAAGCTTTTATGTCTTTTATGTATAAAGATTTAAAAAAAATCTTGTAAAATCTTATCCATCCTCCACAATGTCCTCTGTTAGGGAATCTTAACCTGGAGCCCAGCTGGCCTGTGGATGGGCTCCAGGGGGTCCAGAAGCCACTCAAATTCTATGTGACACTCTCCTGTATGTGCATTTCCATGGGAAGAGGGTCCATATATTTTACCTGGTCCTCAAAAGGGACCCACAGAAAGTTAAGAGCTGCTCTCTACAAGCCCTTATCATACACCTTCTTATTTAATGCCCATGACAAGCCAGGCACATGCCCTCTACAGACAAAAGGGTTGAGTGGCTCATCCCAGGTCACCCAGCCATGCTGAGATTTTGACAGGGACCCCCCATGCCCAAACTGGGCATCTTCTACTACCTGACGGTGGCTCCTTCTGGTAGCAAGGGGCTTTGAGAGCCCCCCGTCCCCAGCTTCCATGGGAGATGATATTGCTGGTAAAGACTCCAAGGAAGTTGGGGGAGACAGGTGTCAGGCCACGGTGCCCCCCCCCCCCCCCCCTGCCGTTAGTCCCCAGGAGCCCTGGAGACAGAGGTGATGGCAGTGCCTGTGGCTCCTGGTCCAGGGCCGGGCCTCTGGGGCCCTGGCCAGACCTCTTCCTGCATTCTTGTCCCTCCAATCTATTCTCCAGGGCTGGTCCTGGACCTCCGCTCTCCGTAAATAACAGACCAGTTTAACGTGATGCCAGAGACATGGCTCCCAGGAGCAGATTCCTCGGGTTCAAATCCCACCTCTGTCAGTTCCAAGCTGTGTGACATTGGGCGGGTTCTATGGGCTCTCTGTGCCTTGATTGCCAAGTAAATGCATGAAATGGGGGTACGAGCATGAACCACCTCACAGGGCTGTGAGGATCAACGGGCTGTGTGTGCACAGCTCAGCATCCTTGCTGGCGCAGCATCCTCAGGGCACGTTGGCTACCACAGTTCCGCTCCAGTCTGTCCCCTGCCTCAGCCTCTTTCCAGTCACACCCCTCTCCTCCCATCGAGTGTTCGAGTTTTCCATGAGCGGGGGCTCGGGGCAGGGGATGAAGCCCCCGAAGACACACAGCCCGGACCCTGCCTCGGGGAGCTCACCTGTTAATAGAGATTTCCAACAAAATCAAACACACGCGGGAATTACGATTTGTGATCAGCATTTTGGAAAGAAACACGCACGCTCGGCCTCGGCGGCGCCGCCCCAGCTTGCCTTTGCGCATGCTCCACCGTGCACCCCGTTCCAGGCCACTGCTGCCCGGGTACTCGCCTCCCGTTGCCTTTCTACCTGGTGCTGTCCCCACCTTGTGCATCCTTCTTGTGTGTTCTGTGGCAACCCTGTCTCTCTCCCAGGACTCTGAGTGCCGCCTGACAGCAGAAGCACCACCCCCACTCTCCAGCCAGGGCAGGCATACAGAAGGTGCTCAAACATTCGCTCTTGGATCTCTTTGTTCCTCTTCCCCCTCCTGCAAGGTCCCGGCTGGTGGGCTGGCTGCAGGACCCTCACTGAGTAGCAGGTGGGGAAGCTCTGATGATGTGACGAGCGAGAGCACTCGTGCCATGGGGGGCGGAGCACTGAGGGGCCTGGGGAGCCGCCCACTCCTGGGCTGGGTCTGCTCTGCGTGGGCCCCCGCTCCTGGGCAGAGCCGGGGCCACGCAGGTGGGGAGGAGGGGTGGTAGGCTAGTCCAGGGTGCAGAAATCTGGTTTAGTCATCCGTTGTGGACACTTGGGGTAGAACACAGACATCCTGGGGAGAGCCCATGAAGCCTCGTTATGATAGCCCAGAAACTGCCCCTTCAAGACTGGCTTCCATGGGTTATTTCCATTTGGGGCTAACCCCAAGCTAAGTAATCGTGGTAAAGAGGAAATGACAGACCAGTCTCTCTGTGAGGACACAGCTGAGACAAGCAGATAGGTGCGAAGATTAAAAATAAGGCTTTCTAAAACTCTAAGCAAAGCACAAGACAGCACAGGCTGGGAACCGACCAGTTAGGTTTAAATCATCCAGGAGACGAGCAGAGCTGAGGGGGAATACAGAGACCCGGGCTTGAATCCCAGCTCTGCAATGTGAGCCTTGGGCGATTCTGGGCAAATTATTTCCCTTTTCTGAAGACTCCCTCTCCTCATCTGTAACATGGGAATAATTCCTGGGATGGCCATGAGGTTATTCAAAGACTCTGGCTTCCTTTGCCTCTTGGAGGGGACCCCACCTGCCCCACTCCCCAGAGGGATTTTGGGCAAGCCAGGCTCCTTTGTGGTTGGCAGGAGCACTGGATCTGGAGTCAGTCGGATATGTGTTTGCACCCTGACTTTGACACTGGCTGCCGTGTGACCTCAGTTTCTCATCTGTAAGATGGGGCTAAATAAGACAAGGCAGTCAGGGCACCTGCCTGGAAGATGCCACCGTGACACATGCTCTCCCCGTTCTTCTTTTTGCCCCTCCCCCTGTGACCTTCAGGGGTGTGCCCCGTGGGCCTAAATCATCCCCACTCACCGCAGCTGGACGGTGGTCTCACCACCCCCCCACCCCCCACCCCAGGGCAGCTTTCCAGACTGTTTCCTGGGCCCTGGTCCAGAGGTTCTGATGTAGCCTTGTCAGGGTGCAGCCTGAGCAATGGGATTTTACAGCTCCCCCAGTGATTTTTAATGTGTGGACAAGGTTGAGAATTACCAGAATATTCTTCAAAGCCCCAAACTTGCCAGAGGCCAGTCTTTACCCAGGGTCAGACATACTCCAGGCTATTCACTGGGGATATCAAATGAGGGGAGCAAAGCCAAGTTCTCTCCTGTTCAATCAAGTGCTTTCCATAAAGCTCCCAGTTTGCTTAAATAATTCATGGCCATTTCTTCCCTTGAAGCCTCAACCACAGTGTGCCCTGAGGGCAGGGAACCAGGCTGCTTGCTAACTTCATGTTTACCCCGCAAGGAATGGAGGAAAGGGCAGAAAGGCCTTTGCAGGCAGCACAGTCCGTGTAGGCTGAACACTGATCCCCTGACAGCAGACATAGGCTGTGGTCTGAGCTCAGCCGAAGCTGAAGCTGGGGCCGAGACGCAGACAGAGATGGGACTGGAGTCCCAGTAATGGCTTCATGACCAAGGTCTTGGTGCCGGGGACCTGGGCAGGGAAAACTCATCACCAAGCCCACAGGTTAAAAGGTCCATGACTGTGGAGGCCTGTTTCAATAGGCTTCCTTTAAGCACTACCATTCCCGGCCAGATTCATGCAATCAGGGGGTAGTTAGAGCTCATTCATCCATCTATTCAACAGTTCATACTCATCCATCCACCATATCTACCCACCTATCCACCTTTCCACCTGCCTATCCACCTATCCACCCATCTATCCTCTACCTACCTACCAATCCATCCTTCCACCCACACATCCACCCACCCACCCATCCGTCCATCTGCCCATCCATCCATCTATCTATCCATCCATCCTTCCACCAACCCATCTGTGCACCCATCAATCCTTCCACCACTGATCTACCATCCACTCATCCATCCATCTATGCATCCATCCATCCATCCACCGACCCATCCCTTCAGCAATTGTGTGTTCATCTGTTCACAAAATAGCTATTGTACACCTCCTATGTATTGGGCACTGTTTTAGGAGTGAGGCAGACAGGGTGAATGACTAGACAAGATCCTTGCTCCCAGATAGCTCACATTCTACTTGGGGAAGACAGACAATGAACAAGTAAACAAACATATGCATGGGGTAATTTTCGATGCTGATGAAGGCAAAGAAGAGAATAAGTCTGGTTTATATGACAGAGAGAGGCTGTGAAAGGCCAGTTTCCAGTGGCATTTGACTTGACCAATAAATGGGGCCCAGCCATTTGAATGCTATTCCACGTAGAAAGGACAGCAAGTACAAAGCCCCAAGGTGGGAATGAGTCTGGTGTGCCTGAGGAAGGCTGGGGACCAGAGCTGGGAGTAAAGGGGAAAGAGTTCAAGGTGATTGGTAGGTCTAGATCAGGTGGGCAAAGGGGAGGAGTCTAGCTTCTTCCAAGTGCAAATGAGGAGCCAATGAGGTAGGGACATGAATTTCCAGTGCTTCTGGCTGCTGTGTGGAGGGAGAACCGACTCCAAAGGGGACAGGAGCAAGAGTTCTACTTTAGGGGACACAAGACCTCAGACCAAGGTGGTGGCAGAGTAGATCCAAGCTGCTCAACTTACTTTAAGGGGAAACTAAGGCCTGGAGCCTACCCAGTGCCTTTTCCTTAGCTGGGCTCAGAAGTATCTAGTGATGGGCTGATGGGATTCCATAACCCCCTTGCAAATAGCTCAAGCTAACCACCTTCCTCTTCCATCCTAAAGTCTCCCTCTCTTTGGAGAGACTCATCTCAGCCTATTATCCCTTGTTGAGAATTCACACCCTGCAGACCGACCAGCAGTGGTGAGGGACAGTGGGGGGAACACTGGGACGGGCTCAGATCTGGCTCTAGCTCCAGCTCCGCCAGCTCTGTACTGTGTGGCTTTGAGCAAGTGACTTCCCCTCTCTGGGCCTTGGTTTCCATCCACGTAAAGAGAAGGAGCAGAACTGGATGCTCCACTGAGGGAGGCCCCTCCCTGCTTGCACATGCTAATTACATCACCCTTGGTTCTGCAGGGAGATGGCTGAGGATCTTGCTTTGGCAGCCTCATCTGGGGGCTCCCAGGCCAGTGTCTGGCTGTGTTCTGGGCTCTGACACATTCACGGAAGCCCAGACACCATGATTTCCGAATCAGACTGACTGCCGCTTCCTGTGAGACCTCGGACAAATGGCTTTACCTCCATGAGCATGGGTTTTGCATCTGTAAAACGAGGATGCTAACATGGCCCTAATTTCAAGGCATTTGAGTACAGTCACAAGCTGTGTGTGCAAAGCACATGGCTGGGAGGGAGACTCTCTTGTTCTTCCAGCCAGCTCGCCATGGAGGAGGGGTGGGCAAGGAAGGCCCCGGCACTCAGGGGTCAGTGCCAGAGCTGGTGGTGAATGACCAACTAAAGTCTTACCTCCAAGGCTTCATAGTACATATCTTTAGCCTCCACATCTGTCTTGGCCGACATCAACCAGGATTTGATCAAATATTCATAAAAACTGTCCCCGAGGCCTCCAACCGAGACGTGGTCTGTGAGGAGAGAGAGGACAGAAGCATTATCTCCAATTGCTGAGGCTGTCGGGCAGGCCTCCCCAAGGGAATGCACCCAGGCAGCGAGTCTCGTCCACCAGCCTCAGTGGCCCCCCCAGGGCCATGTGCGGGGGAGGGGGGAGCAAGCCTTTAACCAGCAGCCTCTGAGCCCTGCAGGAACGGGGGCAGAAAGGAAGCCCCAGGCTGAGACTCGGGGAACCCAGGGCCATCCTGAGCACGATCACCTGGTGCACGAGTGCACGACTCACCCGGGTGTATAAATCATGTCGCTTTAGCAGGCCAAGGATGGCAGGGCCTCTGGTTATTAACTGTAAATGAGTTGCATTTCTTTCTTTTTTTTCTTTTTTTTTTGAGTTGCATTTCTTTAAAAAGATAATCTGGTGGCAGGGAGTTCAGAGATTTTTATTACCCAGTGACAAACATGGTAATTAATGCTGGGCAGGTTCATAAAAGGCCACGGAAAGGAGGAACAGGAGGCTTAATTTAGTCAGAATACAGAGCCACTTGGAAAAACCGAGCTTCCGTTGAGCAGACTAGGATAAATGGAGTTTCCAAGGAGAAGGGGTCGGGAAGAATTGGGTCTGAGGAGCCCGTCTTTGCCCTGGTGGCATCTGCCTGGAGTTGCCCATGGACAGGACTGAGTGACTCCACCCAGTGCTATCCCTGGAGAAAGACAGGTCAACCAGGATCACTTAACCAGAGAAGAAAGACATGGAAAACACTTCACTCACATGCTTTAAAAATTAACAACAGGGAAACACAAAGGCATTTAATAGATATAACAAAGAGCAACTTCAGTTCCCTGTTAAGATGCACTTAAGTAGAGAGACAGAGAGAGGAAGGAAAATGGGGGCAGATTAAGGCGGGGTAGGGTTGGTGCGGAGGGTATTTCCAGCTCCTCTGGAGAAAGTGGGGATAGGAAGAGAAGGGAGGGAAAGTAGGTGGGGGGATGAGAGAAAGAAACAGAGAATCCATCAAAAGCTACCATTTCTCCAGGGTCCACTGTGGGCCAGGAGCTTTACTGTACTATCTAGAACAACCTCCCAAGAATCCTGCAAGGTAGGCATTGCCAATCCCTTTCCCAAATGGGAAAACTGGGTGGGCCTACATAGCTCCTCCAAGGCCACCAAGGTGGCAGAGCCCTCGCTTTCTGCTGCTTTACAGCCAACCAGAGCATGAAAACATGCTTCTTCTATGCCTAGAGATAGAAAGGACAAGTGTGAAGACAGCGGGACCAAAAGTCAGAGGGTAAAGACAGGTGAGGACCAGGAAAGTGGGCTGAGAGGAATACCCAGAGTAAACCAGCCCTTCCAGCTCCCTCCAGCCCCATAAATAAATCATGGCCCAGCAAGGGCTCAGGACTTGCAAAAATTGGAACAGACCAGAGAAATCCTGAGCTTTGGGGAGGCGCGGGAGGGGGTCCGTGCAGGCTGGACCCTGCTGTGTGAAGAGCCGTTCACCAGCACAACATACCCCCCGACCCCCCCCTTGCTACATGGAGGACACGGCACAAAGGGAGGCGCAGGGGCATGCCAGGCCCAGCGTGCTGATGGCGTGTCCGAAGCTGGAGCAGGAGGTCTGTGCCGAGCAGGGGTTGGGGAAGGCTGCAAGTCAAACTGGGCCAGCCTCCGCTGAGGGGACCTCCCACAGCTCAGAGCCCACAGAAGAGGCACACAGGCACGCAGCCAGGGGCCCTGCCATCTCCACACTCTTCCGGGCCTGCCGCCTGTCACCGTTTTCTCTGCCACTCCAGACACTCCTAGCCCCCTGCCTTCCCACTTATCTCTCACCTGTGGTGACCCCTTCCCCCTCCCCTTGCATGGCTAGCACTTCCTCACTGCTACACCCCAGCTCGGGCCTCCTCTCCGCAGAAAGGCCTTTCTCAGTGTTCTCCTAAGCCTGCCCGCCGTCCTTCCCTACATGAGGAGCGAGTGAGACAGGGTGCACGCAAATCTGGCCCCACGGCGCCCCACGTGGGAAGCGCTCCGCGGCAGCCGATCCTTCTGGTGCTGGGCGTGTGCCTTGCCCTTGGCAGCTCCCAAAGCGGTGGTGTCCGTATCTGCTTATGGGTCCGCCCCCCCCACCAGGCTGTGGGCTCTCTATGGGGAGGGGCCGTGTAGGATTCACATTTTATGCCCACTGCGGACACCCAATAAGTCCCGAATGGAAGAAAGAGAGGTTTGAGCTGTGCTGGGAAGGGCCTCGAATGCCAAGCCAAAGAGCTGGGACTTCCTCATGTGACCGCAGCGTGTGCATGACGTGGTTAAGGGCGCAGCCTGGCAGGTGTGCAGGAGAGGGGAGCCAGGCCCCCGGGAGCTCCATGGGTGTTTGCGACAGGACACCCTCTTGGGGCTGTGTGAACGATTCTCCTTTGGAGGTCCCACCGCTTCCTGGCTAGTGCGCGTCTGCGGTGTCTACCCCCCGAAGCGTGTGGTACACCGAGAGCCCAGAGCGGGAACTGGAAGACACAGATCTGCCATTAGCTCAGGGCAAGCCATTCTCCTCTCTGGGCCTCCAGCTTTTGGTCAATAAAATGCAAAAGAGGAGCGTGCCGCCCTCTGAGCTCTAAGTGGCTCTGTGAGGATGGGTCTCGTCTGTGCTAGGTACCGGCAGAAACCTGGTGGACTTGTCCTGGCTGTGAGTCCTAGTGGCAGGAGGGTCTTGGCCTCCCCTGTTACCCTGCAGCTCAGCTTCCAGCAGGAGGGGGGAGCAGCGAGAACATAGGCCTGACACCAGGACACAGCCCCAACTCTCCCTCCCCAAGCTGCAGTTTCTTTGGTTGCAAATGGGCTAACCAAGGATTCAAAAAGAGGAAAGAAGGTGAACATACTTAGCGTATGTAAGTTGGGAATGTTATCGTCTTTTGGAAAAACACACAATAACCAAAAAATCCCAGTGAAACCACAGAGAACCTGAGATGGGCTGGGGTGCCAGATCCGGGGGGTTGGGGAGGGGAGGCAGGCAGGTGCCCAGATGAGCAGGACTTTCTAGCTTTCCCTCTGTTCTTTAGCAGGCCTCAGATTCATATTGTATTAATATGAAACAATTTTCCATATGTGACTGACCTTACCCAGGCCCGCAACCTGAAAAGAAAGTTCTGCTTCTCAGGGGGGTGGGGGTGGGGCGGCTCCCTGGAATTTGCCAAAGTAGCTGCTCAGACAGGGAAGCCACACCCCCTCTGCCTCTAGAAGGCTTCTGCTGTGTCGTCTGGGAGCAGTTAAGGCCAGCAGCCGGGTAGTTTATCTCTTTACCCAGTCAAGCCTCGCAATTAAAAGCAGTAACGGTTATTGAACTGTCTTCCCGTGGCCATAATCTGTAATTCAAACATTCATTTTCTCCCTGCACTTTTGGATTTGGCAGTGTGCTTTTGTTAAAAATACTTTGTATTTCTGTAAGTGGTTCTTGCAGGAGGCCACTTGGGGGTGAGGTCATCACTGGGGAAAATTCCTGGGTCACATTTTCTGGGCCTCCTGGATCTGCAGTCACAGAGGCCCCGGGTTGCAAGAATAGGCCTCTGCAGTTTCTCCCCCGTGTCCCTGAAGGCTGGCCTGGCCTCCAGGCCCTGCTTGCATACCTTTACTGATGGGCACTCGTTACCTTTTGGCACAACATGTGTCATCTTTGGAAGATGAACTGAAATCTGTTTCCTGCAGCTTCTGACCATTACTCCCACATCCCTCCGTGGTGCACAAAAAAGCTATCTCGGGGTCTTCTCCCATTTGCAGGAGACAAAACCAAGGCTTGAGGAGATAAAGTGCATTTCCCACAGTCAGGCAGTAATTAGTCTCAAGTACTTTGCTTCTGAGTTCCTTGCTGATGTCATAACAAATAGGGCTGGAGGCAGGGGAAAGGGAGAGGACTCCTTGTTTCAGCAGGAGTGGTGGAGGTGGGGGAGGGAGCCCCTAGAGGCAGGGCCCAAGGAACCTGTGGCCACCAATTCCCGCTGTGACCTCATGATCAGGGCCTCTTGACAGGGGTGCAATCCCAGGGTCCTGGGAGACTTTTCCACACCCTCCAGCCTGCAAGTCCCCCTGACCCCATTCTGTTTCGGTGGGTGGAGCTGGGGGCTGTAACTGAGGCTCCCCAGGGACCCACACCCGTCTGGTTGAGGCACAAGCCTCTGAACAGAGAACAGAACTCCCAGGACCCATTCTGTCAGGTGCAAGATACAGCGGTAAATTCACAATTTTTGTATTGCTATATAGTTAGGCTCTGCTTAAAAATTAAAAAAAAAAAAAAGGATTAAAGTTGGAGGTGGGGCACCCGATCCTGGGAGAGGATGCGTGGTCTTTCCCGGGGCCATTTCTGGAGTGGACAGATGGTTCTATGTGGAACACCCCCACAAGTCTGGGGGACGGCCAGAGATGCTTCAGTGGTGCCTTAAGAGATGGAAGCCTGGAGACAGGGAGTGTGCAGGGGATGCAGAGGGCAGGCCTCACAAGGGGGCAGCCACCACACTGTCACAACAGCCCACCAAACACGAGGACAGTGAAGACCCCAGGACGCCTGGCGGGGGGGTGGGGTCCGGGAGCACAGAGCAAAGGCCTCACTGGCCTGCGGCTCTGAGAAACGTGACCCTGCTCACTTGGCCCGCACGCCTTGCATGGGATGCTGACCGCAGTCAGTGGAAGGCGGGGCGGCGGCATCTCCATACTCACGTTGCACCCAGTTCCCGCTCACTGGGCTGAGGAAGTTGGGGTAGAGGCCGAAGGGCTTGTTGATCTTCCTGAGGACTTTTCGGATGTTCCTGACCTGCCAAGAAACGGACACCAGACGCACCTTCACTTTCTGGAAGGAGCCACCGGCTCTTAGCCACCGCCGCAGAAGGAGGCAGCTTGTTCGGATCTGAAGAGGACACCACTCAGACAAGGCAGGACGGAGAGCTGACAACAGCAGGCCCCAGCCCGGAGGTGGCGAGATGGCCATGCCCTGGGCCCACAGGTGGGGCACTGCAGGACATGGCCACAGGGGAGCCTGGCCACTGCCTTGGGGCCCTGCGAGGTCCCCACGCTCCCTCACTTCACCCCTTCCTCATGGTGCCTTGCTTTGGGGCATGGGCATTTTCAGGAGAGGGGGCGGTTCCTATAAGCGATAGCCGCTCATTTTTAAGTGCTAGGTAACACTGCCTCTTTGATAGGTCAGAAATTGTCAATCCCGGCAATTTCATAACATTCAGCCTAGAAACATGTTATTGTATCGGACACCATAGGAACCATTCCAGAGGAAAGGCCTGGGCTCCTCAACACCCCTGCCCGAACAACAACGGCTGTTAACATTTCTCAGTCCTTCTGAGCCAGACCCATTACATACATCACCTCGGACCCTTAGAACAACCCATCTGGTATTATCTCTGTGTAACAGGTGACAAACCCGAATCCCAGAGTTTCAGTGGCATGCCCGTGGTCACTCAGTTCGTAAGTGGCAGAGCCAGGACACAAGGCAGGGCTCGGCTGGCCACACGGAGTAGCCCTTGTGTCCAACATGGGTCAGGGCAGGCCGTGCAGTCACATGTCGCAGAGGCTGCTTGGCTGGAGCAAGAAGAGGCTAGATTTGCAACCTTTGGGGCTACAAAGGGTGAGAAGCAGGAAGGCTTTATCCCTTGGGGTCTGCTCTCTGGCAGTACATGAAATGCTTCCAGCACAGACTCCACTAGAACAGCAAGGCCCTCAGGGACGGTAGTATATCATGCTTGTAGATTTATCTACAAGGCAAGGAGCAGGGAGAGGAGCCTTTTAGCTGTCAGACCTTTCTTTCTAGGGGACGGCACTTAGCTTTACCACATGAGATTCCATATCCATTTATGTTAACGGAGTCCATTATAGGGGACAGGAATGTACTTGTACCTGAGTTATTCTCGACTGTCCTGGTAGTGAGCAGTGAAGCAGGCTAAATTAGCTCCCCTGGAGGGTACGGGTGCTTCTAGAATTTGGGCCAATTTGTTGACTGCCAATAATCGCCTCTGTGGGAGGCATGATTGGGGGATGAAAACAGCCGGAGAATATAAATGTAGAGGGAGACAGAAAGACAGGCAGATGGACTCGAGAGGAAAAGCCTGAAGCCTGCTATACTAATCTGGTCTTGAAAGAATGTGGGCTTCGGAGTCAGAAAGTCCTGGGCTTGAATTCTAGCTTTATCACTTAGCAGCTGAATGACCCAGGACAAGAGACTGAACCTCTGAGTCTCAGTTTCCTCCTCTGTAAAATGCGGATAACAGTAAGACCCACCTCAGGGTTTGGAAGGGTGGTTAGGGACACTATAAGGTACCCAACAAAATAGTAGGTGCTCGGGCAGTGGTAGCTAGTTTGTCCAGGCTAGCCAGGGACTAGAGTGAGCTCCCTGTTCCGCTCCAGTGTGAGCCAGTCACAACCTTCCCAGAGGAGTTTGACTCAAGAGCAAAGGAAACAGGGAGGCTGGGGGAAGGAGGGTTTGGGAGGCAGGAAAATGGATCAGTAAATAAGACCCATCAGGAAGTGGGATGGAATTCCTTTCATGAACTTGCAAGGTGGGGTGTCACACGGTGGCAGAGTCCTCCCAGTACAGGCCCTGAAGGCAGTTCTGACATGACAGGCTATTTAAGGGGGGTAGTGAGCCCCAACCCAGAGGAAGTGATCAAGGGGCTGAAAAGCTCTCCTTGAGCTTCCCAAGAATGCACGGGGGGATTCCCACACTGAATAAGCAGTGCTCTTAAATTCGGCATCAAAAAGCACTTGGGTGCTTATTAAAAATGCAGATTCCCGGGTCTGGGTGACACCCAGAGATGTGTTTCCTACAGGCACGCCGGGTGATGCTTTGAGGCTGGTTGGTGGACACACGACTGGGAGCCGCTGGGTGGAGGTGTGAATCTATGATCTCCCAGCTCCCTTGGCACCCCAAGAGTCTAACCCTCAGAGAAGGGAAGGTTTTGGGAGTGGAGGCGCCTCCGAAGGGATATTCTTGGAGGCGGGACTTCATCTCCCTAGGCAGGGCTCAGGAAGGGACAATTGCTGATGGAGCCCGAGCGCCCTCTGAGGGTGGTGTGTGTACCCTTGCCTTCCTTGGGTTTAGGGTTAGACCCGCGCGGAGGCACTTCCAGACGGTGGGACTGCTGAGGGCTGTCAAAGTGGAGGAACTGCTTCTTCTGGAGGGCTCCACAGAGGGGCAGGAGCAGGCAGCTGTCAGGCTGGCCGACAACCTGGATGCTAGCTCTCAGCACCCCTTGCGGCCTGAGCCAGCCCGGTAACAATGAGGACGAAGAGACGTGTGCCTCTGCCGCCGTAGAGTGAAATCGCTTTGCCAACCTGCTGCCAACATGAGCTAGGTGGGCATCTGGAAGGGAAAGGCAGCAGATCGCACATGGAAAAGTTAACTGGCTCTGGAAAGGGGACTTTTGCAGCCGGTGGCCAATTCCTGCCAACGCCCGCGGGTGCCTGGATTTCAGTTCCTGTGCTCTCTCCAGATTCCACGTACGCGTGGTTGCCCCGGTGGAAACCTTGCCGGCAGCCTCCTCTCCTCCCTGCCCCGGCAGAACCCTGATTACCCACTGCGCGCACCTTCCTGCCATCTGGTTCGGGCACGCTCAGGGCTTCCACGGCTGTATTAGCGGTGGCTGGACGTCCCCCCCACCCCGCCACCCCCACTGATCGGGGACCTGCTGAGTGTGGGGAAGAGGGAGACACCATTCGGGGGTGGGGGGAGCAGGGAGAACACTTGCCTTTTCTGCGAAGACCTGGTTGCCAGAGAGCTCGGTGAGGTGTAAGAACTCCAGGTGCAGGGATCCAAACTCAGCCAGGATGCTGTTGCTCCCGGCCACGGCCCAGCCCCAGCTCCTGTTGGAGCTACTGTAAAGAGATGGAAGCACCCCGTCACCCCGCTGCCGGGGAGGCTGGCTCCCCTGCTGAGAGTAACCGGTGGGGCGGGGAGATCGCGCCGTCGGGGAGCACCCACTCGTGCCAGGGCCCATCCTGGGCGCTCTGGCCACCTGGTCTCCGTTGCGCCTCCCGGGAGTCAGCACCAGTAACAGCCCCGGCTGCTGCGGAGGACACAGAGGTCACCTGCACCATTCTTTGCTTCTATGGCCAGGCAGCCCCTGGGAGATGTGTGGGCTCAAGGACGGTAGCAGAGCTGCCTCGGTGGCCAAGACCCAGCACCCAAGTTACGCTAAATTTACAGGTGATATTACAGGACCACAAGGACCCTGCAGAACGCTTTCTGTCCTCTGGCTGAAGGCAATCCGGCCCCTCACAGTCTGTGGCGCCTTGTGCGCGGGGCACACCGCTGGGGCTGGGGTCGGAACGGGGCAGATGAAAAGCGGGCACCCTACCTGGCTCTTTCCCTCTCCTCACACTGTCAGTGCTGCCCGAGGACGCACAGTGGCCCCTCCTGGAATTTTGTGGACCCCACACCTGGCGGGCAGGTGACTCTGGTACGACCACGTGCCCGGAGCTGCAGGCTCCCCGGGAGGCCCGAGGTTAGGAATGAAACGAACAGCGGCTCTCGGAGGAAAGGTCTCCTCAGCTGTTAGCCAGGTGTGTCTCGGGAACACCTCAGACAGGTCCTCGCTGGAGAAGGCTGTCTCAGTCCCGCTTCCAGGTCCGGGGTGCTTCCGAGGAGGAAGAGCGCAGAGGTGGGGGTCTCAGGAAATCCTCCCACTTGCCCCTCTCACAGATGAGGAAAACAAGGCCTGGGATGGTGACGTCACCCACTCGCCATCACACAGCACGTGGAGCAGCTGGGACTCGAGGCTGGCCTGACACCAGAGCTGGTCCTAACCACTGTGTGGCCTGCCTCTCCTTAAATTATATACTAAGCAAGGACGCTGCCTTTCCAGGTGTTTTCACTTAAATCTCCATAGCCAGGGGGCCAGCATCAAGTTTCTTAGCTGAGAGGCCTTGGGCAAACCATCCCCACCTTATGCACCTGCATCATCAAACTGGGCGAGGGTAACGGGTCCTGGTCTCTGTTCCTAGGGCTTTTGTGGGGTGAAGAGGGAAAAGAAAAGCACAGAATGGGGGTGTCCTTTCTGCCTCCTCTCCCCGTGCCTCAGTTTCCTCATATGTACCGGGATGATCTTTCCTGTGGGACATTTAGGACAACCAGGGGGCCAGGGTGGGGATGGAGCAGGGTGGAGTGAGTGCCCCTATCTGTAGGGGCTCCAGGGAGTAGGCTGAGGGGCCTGGCTCTGCCCTGGCCTCTGGGAAGCCCCTCCACTTCCTTGCTGGGATAGCTCTGCCTCTCTAGGAACCGGCCTCTGTCTGTCTGTCTCCCGGGGACAGGACATAGGGAGGCAGATGGGGGAGAAGGTGGGTCTGGGAGGTCACAGTGCCATCTGAGGGGCACCCCTTTTCCTGGGGTGGGCTGGGGCTCTCCTGAGGCTGCCCCTCTCCTCCCCAAACTCCATTATCTGGCCTGAATATCGTTTCTGAAATCAAACTCATCAGTCTCAACTTCCAGAAATAGGTGGAGGACTCAAGTTTTAGGATCTGACGGAGCAGGTGGCCTCAGTAAACAGAGACGACCACTGGCCCCTTCCTCCTGTCTCCACCTCTTTGGGTATTTCCCTGACTTGGGGGCAGGTAGAGAGGGACGGGCTGCGCAGAGAGGGGAGACTTGGCTCGTGGATAATAAATAAAACAGCTTCTGTGTATTGAGCCACTACAGATACCGGGCACTGGGTCAAGCTGTTTGCTTCTTGACTTCATTTAAAGCCCACAAGGTAACACATCATTCATCCCAATATACGAAGGGGAAACTGAGGCTCAGAGAGGAAAGTAAGCTATTGGAAGGTCAGAGCTGGTAGGTGGCAGAGGCCAGATTCAGCCTGGGCTCTGTGCATCCCCTAACGGTCTCCCACCCAGATGGCCCCACATCCACCCAGAGGGAAGGGGAAGGTGTCCCCTCTCTGTTCTTCTTCCCCTCAGGCCAAGTGAGACTTCTCTCTCCAGCTATCTCCGTGGGAGATGTGGGTACCCACAGAGGGTTTCCTGAATAATGGATGCTTCCTGCCCTCACAGAGAAATTCAAGGTCAAAATAGCCACCGGTCACCCAGTTGTCTTTTGTTCTCATTTTCCCCCACATGAGCCTCTCCTTCCTCTCCCCTCCCTCTGGAGTGGGATCCCTGCAGTGGAGCCAGCCAGGCAGCCAGGCAGCCCAGGGCTGGGCAGAGGTGGGCAGTGGGCGGGCGCCTTCCCTCTCCTGTTTGTCTTCAAGCGCCGGCTCCCGCAGCGCCCGGCCGGGGGACTTCGGGCAGGTCTGCTGATCTCTCCCGCCCTCAGTTTCCTCATCTGTTAAACGACCAAACCCACACCTCTTAGAGCTATTGTGAGGTATAAATTAGGCATGTAATTACTGTCATTTTTCGCATTATGTAATTATGCACATATAAATCATGTGTTTATAGTTTATTAAAATTATGTGAGTTATTGAGTTCCTGAGGGGTGCCAGACAGCTGTAGTGTCTTATTTCATCTTCACATCCAGCTTCGGAGGTAGATACCATGATTCTTATTTCATAGGTGAGGATGCTCAGGCTCGGAGAGGGGGAGACACTTCTTCAACGTCACACAGCAAGGGACAGAACTGATAGAGCTGAATCCAAATCCAAACCCTAGGTATTCTGTGCCCCAAATGCACCTGTTCTGGGTGGCATCCAGAGACCAGGAGGGCTTTTCATCAGCCCTGCAAGGCAATGGGCTAATGAAGCTCTGCCCTCTGCCTCCCTCCCTGTCTGTTAAGTCTGCAGCCTGTGTTCTCTGCCCGGGGAGAAGGGGTCGCTCCACAGTGCCCCTCCCCAGCACGGCGGAAGCTCCCATGTGTATCTGTATGTCTTTGTGTGCACTCGTGTGTACGGTATAATTGTGAACTTTAGAGCCAGACAGACCTGGTTGCTAATTCTAACTTCACTCTACTGCTGTGTGACCTTGGGTAAGCTACCTCACCTCTCTCCGCCTCAGTGTCTTCACTGGTGAAATGGGGTCCTTGTGGTCATTGTGAGGTTGAAGAGAGAGAATCCAAATCATGTGTTCACATCGTGCGTGGTGCACAGTGAATGCTCGATAAACATTAGCAATTACTAAGATGCAGATATCTGTGGGGGGGGGGAGCGTGTCTATGTAAATGCACGTTTGTGTGTGTGGATGCAGAGCGTGTGATACAGGTGAACTTGTGTATCTCGGCCTGCATGATTGGGGTGGGTGGCAGCCAAGGGTGTCTGCGTGTGTGAGAGCTTAATCCTTGGACTGGCCACTGCCACTCTCTCGGATTCCGCAGTCCCTCGGAGGTCACAGGTCACAGGGGTCCACGCCTCTGCCTCCCAGACAGGAAGAGCAGGGTTAGTTATCTACCCCTCCCGCTGGGACCCGGTCTGGCCCTTCCCTGGAGCTGCCCAGGGCAAGCCCTGCCCAGGGCGGGGGCGGCAGTGTGCGGCCCAGCTCCCACCAGCAGGCCCTCTCCAAAGAGCAAACTCAGCGCCCCACGGGCCGTAAACATCTCTGACATTCCCCCCGCTGGAACAGGGAGGCGTTTTTTTAGCAACAGACTCTCTTACCCAGAAAATGAAAGGGAGGTGTTGCCAGGAAATATGCATATACATACATATGCATACAGCACTGGCAGCATGCAAATAGCCTAAAAATAAATGCGTTTTCTTAATCAGAAATGTTAGGATCTGTGTCGCATCCGGTCCGGGCTCTGAGGAACAGGGGTAAGGCAGACAGCCAGGGCAGTGCAGATGAGGGAAGGATGACTGACGTAAGGTCCTATCCCAGACTCCAGGCATTGAGGCCCAAGGAGCTAGCCCTGGGACAGACAGCCACAGAGACACCGTGTTTGTGTCTCGGCTCCATGATAGCTGGGCTGTGTTTCTCCAGGATCAGTGTTTGTGGGAAAGGAATCTGAGCAGTGATCCAAACGTCTGGCTCTGAGAAGTCAACCCTGGCACCGAGAACGGGATTCGATTGGCCCTGGGGGCCCCTTTGTGGCCTCTGGTGAGGTTTATGTGAGGTCACACCCCAGGAATGCTCTTGGACCAGAGACCGTAAGCGAAGGGGCCGAGCAGGCGAGTCCCCTCTCCTCTGCGAGGCCCTGGGCAGGCTGACCCGAAGAATGGGACCTCCCCAGGACAGAGAGGAAGCCGAGGCACGGAGGCACTCACCAGAGCCCACGGCGCCCCCTCCCACGCAGCTCCTGAGGTAAGACATCACCTCAGGAGATGGAACGGGGAAGTGTGGTGAGACGGAAATATTACAGCCTTCCTCCCAGACTCGGGGTTGTGGGAGAGCCTCAAGAACGGCCCCAGGAAGCCCCTGGGTGCCTGCTACAACGTCTCCCGGGGGGCTGCTCCTGCAGCCCAGGGACAGCAGGGCTCCCGTCTGAGGGAGGCCAGGCCGGCCTCGAGAGCAGAGGTTTCTATCTCTAACCAAACGGGCTTAAATCGTATCCCCAATTACCTAGCAGCTGGAAGACTTCGGGCAAGTTACTTCACCTCTCCGAGACTCTGTTTGAATAAAGGGTGGCTGTGAGGAGTACTCGGTGAGGCCACGTACGGAAAGCCTTAGCACAACGCCGGGCACAGGGAAGTGCTCAGAAACGGTCGGCACAGTGTCATGGTTCATCTCTCATCCTGCACACAGTCCCGAGCACAGGTATTTGTGGAAGGAATGAGCAAAGAACCGGACACGGATCCCATGAAGAGGGATGTGACGGGGCCATAAGGAGGCAGAGAAAGTGCCTGGAGGCTGGGAGAAGTTAAAACGCTTCTAGCCCTAACGGCACAGGTGGCGGGCGAGCTGGCCTTTGAGAGCAAGTCGACCGGTGGAAGAACAGAGCGAGGAAAGGCAAGACAATGGGGCCCTGGGGAGCCCCAGGAGCAAGACTCGTGCTCATGAAGATTCATCCATCATCCAGCTGGCTGGCCATTGGTTCTCTTGACTCTGAGCCCATCCCTTCCCCTCTCTGGGTCTCAGTCGCCACATCTGGAAAACGAGTGGATATAAACACACTCCTATCCCCACGAGGGGGAAGGGCATCTGCGAGGGGGGCAGGTAAGCACACCCCCCCCCCCCCCAGGCGCTGGAGCTGGACCCAGCGGCAGCCCCGGCTCTACCTTTCTCCCATGGCACCGCCCAGGGTCCCTTCCGTGTTGACATTCTGTGACTTAGTGACTACCCAGAAAGTCTCTAGTTCACACACTGAATTAAGCAATACCTCAGGAAGGAAAATCAATGCAGCCAATGAAAATCAATGTTTTAAAACCAAGCCAGTAGAAAGAAGCATTACCGGTGGTTTCTTTGATTAGTGGAACCACATAGGAGTTTTCCAGTCTTACCTAACACTTTTGGTTTAATCCACATTTTCTGCAATGAGAACTTACTATTTTTTTTTTTTAAAGATTTTTATTTATTTATTTGAGAGAGAGAGAGAATGAGAGAGAGAGACAGCATGGCGGGGGGAGTGTCAGAGGGAGAAGCAGACTCCCCACCAAGCAGGGAGCCTGATGTGGGGCTCCATCCCGGGACTCCAGGATCATGACCTGAGCTGGAGGCAGTCACTTAACCAACTGAGCCACCCAGGCGCCCCGAGAACTTACTATTTTTAAAGAGGGGGAAATTCCAATAAGTATTATTAAAAATGGAGTTGGAAGTCCTGGGTTTGTGTCCGGGAATGGTCAGTTACTGGCTTATGTGACCTGACTAGGCCCTTATTCCTTGGAGTCCAAGCCTCCGTGGGCTTGATGCCCCCAGAAGCCCCTCTGGGTTCTGACAATGGGTTCCTGAGACCCAGTCCAGCGGTCCCTCTGCTCAGGGTCTTGAGACCCCCTAGCAGTTTGGGGTACCTCATGGCAGGAGGGTGTGATGTGCCTCCTGGCGCCTGACCCTAGCTGGGCACACCTGTAGGGCTGTGAGTCAAGGCAGTATTAGGGAACGATTACAGACCAGCTGCTCCCTCCGCACCTAGGGAAGATCAGCCCTGGACAGCCCTCGGCTAAGGCCAGTCTCCACTGTGCCACTGACTCACTGGGATTCCCAAGGCGGGTCCTGTCCTCTCCATGCTTCAATTTCTTCACAGATGCAGCCAAAGCCACAAAAGGGAAATCAGAAGATGTCCTACCTTTTGAAGTTCACAACACCTTTGGGGATTCCCGTGGGGGTGTTGAAGGCCGGCAGAAGCTTCTCTCCCAGCTTGATGGCCTTTACTCGGAACACCTGTAAAGGAAGAAGCACAGGGCATCATGAATGGGGCTGGGTGGGTGCCATCCCCGCCCCAAGCCCCGCTCCTGCCGGCGGCGGATGCACCCAGGAGCTGCGGGCACAGAGTGGGAGGGGGCGCTGTGTCCGGCTCTGGAGTCAGACGGGCCTGGATGTGAACCTGACTCCGCATTTCTGGCTACATGGCCTGAGTTGAGGCACCTCCTCTGAGCCTCAATTTCCCTCTTCAATCACAAAACAAGGCCACAGCGGCCTTCCTCAGAGGCTGTCGGGAGGAATGACAATTAGGTCATCGTTGTAAAGCCCGCAGGACAGTGTCAGGACTGTGACGAGGGCTCAGTGATTCCAGCTGTGCTTCTGGTGGCCGCCGAGGGGATGAAGGGGCCAGGGCGCCACAGGTGGGGCGTGTGGGAGCACATCTGATGGAGTGTGAGGAGCACTGGACTGGGAGCCCTGCCCCGCCCCCGGTTCTAGTCCTTGCCTCGCGGCTCGGCTGCTGTGAGCTTCTCAGCAAAGCAACGCCACCCCGTGTGCAAAACCAGGGGAAGGGCCGGACATTCTGGATCTTCCCACCGTTCCCATTTTACAGACGGGAATGAGCAGAGAAGGTGAACGGTTAAGCTGCTGACATGATGGCCAAGGAGCCGTAAGGAGGCCCCCCGGCCTCAGGGCCCTGATGGAGTCTCTGACCCCCTCACACCGTTCTTCTAATTCAGAAGCACCTGTGACCTTCTGATGCCCCAGCTTCCCTCTTAGGAATCTATTCTAAGGAAATAAGTAACCAAGGATGTTGTAAAGATTGAACTTTAGGGCTATTTATTCCAGCATTGTTTATAATAGTGGAAAAACGAAGATATTCTAAACATCAAATACAGAAGTGGTTAAATTAGGACTTATCCATGCAACGGAATACCAGGCAGCCACTGGAATGATGTAGACAATTACTTAATAGCAAAGAAAGGGTTTGTAGTTTATTAAAAGAGTATTTTGAAATAGTATAATTCAACTTTAGTAATTATATGCACACGGATGTGTGAGGAACAGATGAGAAGGAAATACACCAAAATATTAACAATGCTCTCCTAGGGATGCAGGGTGGGCTCACGGAGGAATTTTGTTTTCTTCATCTGGCTTATCTCTCTTTCTGTGCTATTTTATAATAAAAGCAAGCCCACAGTAAATATTATTTATTTTTGAAAACGTGAGACGTAAGTCACTTAGCAACTGTTCTGAGTGGAACAACACACGTTTCCTTTCGCTTCCAAGCTCAAGGCCGATCTGGTTTGCCGACCTCCCGTGTGCAGCAACACCAAGTCCTCTTGAGTCCCCTGGCCCCAGTATGGGCCACTGAACGGCTGAGGCAGCTGCAGAGGGCCTGCAGTGGGGAGGAGTTAGCTGGACTAGCTGGGATGTGGCAGGGAGGCCTCTGAGGGCAGCTATGGCTCCTGCTCAGGAGGGGAGGGGGGGAAGGGAAGAACCGCACCTGGGGCCTGGCAGGGACGGGCGAGAGGAGAGGACAGCGTCCAGCGCCAGACAGTGGGTCCCAGACGTGGGCATGGGGGCCACCCACATCAGAGTCCCTGCGGAAACGTGTCTAGAACCCAGATCCCAAAGCCTTGGCCCAGAAGCCACTGGTTTAGCAACAACAAAGGGCTCTCATCTGAGGCACCTGATAGTGTCACTTGCCCCCCGAGAGGCTGAGCAGTGAGGTGCAGAGGAACTGAACTCACACCTGACCCCAGTGCTGAGGCTCCAGGCAGCTGGCCGGCTGCCCTCTGCCCTGAGGACTCCGAGCTCAATCTTCTTAAATGCTCTTAGGAATTTCCACGTCTCCACCTTTGGAAAGCCCTATCGCTGGCGGGCACTGCAGGATCTCAGCCACACCAGGAAGGATGCTGAGTGAGTGTGTGTGGACCAGAGGGGTACCACCGGGAACAGAAGAACACGAGTCCTAATTATTCTCTTGGAAGTGAGTAGGTGTGGAACAGATTCTGAACCCGATTCCACTATGTGTGTGGGGGGGTGTTTCCCCATACCACCAAGCAATTCGCCAGACACCAGCTGGGTGCCCTATAATTCAACCCAGTTCTGACACTATCTTCCCGGAGACAGCATCAGATTCCAGTTTGAGGATTCAGTCCTTACAAGATTGATGCCCCCCCCGCCCCCCCACTTCAGACACCATTCCTAAGTCCAGCCTGTTACCTGTGCTTCTGACCCATGGTCTCTAAATCAGAGGTTCTCACAAACCTCTCTGTGGGTTTGATTAATTTGCTAGAGCGCTTCACAGAACTCAGGAAACATTTTACTTAACTGGTTTATTATAAAAGGATGTAGCTCAGGAACAGCCAGATGGAAGAGATGCTTACGGCAAAGTATGAGGAGAGGGCACAGAGCTTCCATGCCTTCTCCAGGAGTGGTGCTTTCCCCAAATCTCCCGGTGCTCAGCCACCCTGAAAGCTCCATGGCCCAGTTCATTACATGGGCACGACTAATTAAACCACTGCTAATTGGCTCCTGATTCAACCTCCAGCCCCTCTCCCGTCCCTGGAAGTCAGGGTGGTGGGACTGAATATAACAACCCTCTCACCTTGTGGTTGGTTCTCCTGGCAACCAGCCTCTATCCTCAGGTGGGGTCCAAGAGTCACCCAATTTACATAACAAAAGACACATTTATTGCTCTCAGTGCTTAGGAAATTCCAAGGGTTTTAGGAGCTCTGCCAGAAATGGGATGAAGACCAAATATATATTACTTATTATAAATCACAATATATCACTGTGCCAGGTGTCTTATCTACACGACCTTCAATCCCTGCAATAGCCTGGTGGGGAGGGTGTTGACCACTTTGAGGATGAAGCAATCTGCCCAAGGTTGTGGAGCCCGTAAGTGCTATCAGCGGCTTTTCCAGCACAGAGAAAGGCCGGCAGCCATGGTAAGCCACAGTCAGGGCCCCAGAGGTTCCAGAACAGAGGTGAGAGAAACTAGCAAGAATTCTATTCTGTAGAGTGGAAAGTTCTCCGGGCTGCGAGTCAGAGCAGCTCAAGAACTTCCCACTTGGTTCAGATCTTCCCACTTGGCAGCTGTGTGACCTCAGGTGAGCCACGTACTGTCTCTGACCCTCGTCTGCACAATGGAACTGCTCATGTGCCCTGGATGCTTCAGGGATTCTGAGCCACTGGGGCTTAGCAGGGAATTTTCTGTGTCCCCTGGTGGCAGGGGGTAGGGATGATATTTGTCTCAGGGTGGACAGAGCAGGGAGAAGTGCAGGGAAGGGAAAGGCCAAACAAAGCCAAGGCATCCAGCCCTAGAGCAGCGGTTGCATTGAGCAGTGTGGCCCTCTGGCTAACGGGGAGCACAACAATGGATGACCCATGTCCTGGGGACTTGGACAACCTCATGCCCAGATACTTCGGCTGTGCTTTCATGGGAGCTGACAAGGGGATGAAGAGCCTCCCATTTCTACAGAGCTCTGTGGTTTTCAAAATTCTCTTGCAGCGTGGAGAGTATGGGCTTTGGAGCTGGTCAGCTCGGGGTCAAACCTTGTCCCTCCTGTCCCATTTCACAAGAGTTCTGTGAGCCGATCCCCACGGTGGGGAAGGAAGCAAGGCCCAGGGGTGGGAGAGGACTTGCTCAAGGTGTGGGGATAAGACCCAGGTTTTCTGACTCTGTGCCCAGGGCTCTGCCTTCTCCCCACACTTCTCAGCCCTTCTGCTGGAAGCCGATGCCTGGGGCTGAGGCCTTGCACTTAGGGCATGTGACCAGCAGTCCCATGTCCCGTGGCCGCTGGAGACCTGGAGTG
Source organism: Mirounga angustirostris (assembly GCF_029215605.1). Lineage (NCBI taxonomy): Eukaryota > Metazoa > Chordata > Mammalia > Carnivora > Phocidae > Mirounga > Mirounga angustirostris. The sequence continues at coordinate 171,154,389 of NW_026991712.1, forward strand.
GTGGCTGGCTGGTGGCTGGCCCAGGAGGGGAGCAGACAGGGGTGGCTGTGGAGCAGGACAAGGCCAAGGGCCCCTAGCGGTGGAAATTGTGAAACACAAGCCTGGGCAAATCCCCTTGCATCCCTGTTTCCTCACTGGTGAAATGAGGGAGTGGGATTGGATGTTCTCCGAAGTCTTCTCACACCTGAAGGGTCCAGGGGCCTCAAAGGGCCAACTTACCTCTTCTCCCGTCAGGTAGAAGGCTGAGAGGAGTCCTCCGATGTACCGGATGTTCACCTCAAACAAGGATGCTTCTCCACTCTGCAGGGCCACAGGAAAGAGGAATGTGTGTGGGGGGGAACCGGGGTGGGGGAGAACACTTGTGAGCCGCCTGCAGGGCTCCCAGGGACAGCCAGGCCCTTGAGACAGGTCACTCCGGCCCCAGCCTCCCCCTCACCCCCCCACCCCGTTGGCCTGGCTACCCTCATGCTGAGCTCCGGCACCTTGCCTGGCAGGCCGGGCTATGCTGGGCGGTGGTTTTCAGAGCAAAAGTTGAGAGGGATCAGCACCTGCTTGGCAGGCCACTGCAGCATGTTGACAGCATTAGAAATAAACGCTGGGTTTGGCTTCCTTCCCCAGCCCTTGCCAGAGGCCCTCAGAGCAAAGTTGTGCCTGGCTGCTCTCCAGGCAGCTCAAGAACTTGGTAGGGGAGCTGGGGCTGAAGCTTAGCCTGAGGGGAGGCAAATTCTTTAGTCCAGCCACCTCCCCTTCCTGCGGGAACTTCCTGGCTTAGCAGGAGGGAGGGGAGACAGGGGGAAGACAGGGGGAAGACAGGGGAAGGTTCTCTGAGGAGGTTCTGGGGCAAAGGGGACAAAGCCGAGGCTGAGAGGCAAGGGTGCCAGGCAGACACTTGCAGGCAAGCAAGCAATTCTCAGCTTCAGGTCTGCGGCCCACAGGGCATGTCCACAGTTGCCTTAATCCGTGCTTTCTTTCTTGGGTCTGGACTGCAAATCCGGGGTGTTGGGGCATCATGCCAAGGACCAGCTCTAGGTTAAAATCCCACCTCAGCCTCTTACTTGGCTTTGGGACGTCGGGCAAGAGATTTAGCTTTTCTCTGCCCGAGGTTCTTCACCAGGAGCAGGGTGGCTCTGAGGCGCTGAGGGGTACAGCTGAGATACCCGCCCGGCGCCCCGTGTGGCTTCCTAAAGGTGCCCGCTCTGACCTCCCCTGCGCCCAGCGCTCCCCACATCACAGCCTTTTACCGCTAACAACACGCAGTGACTATCCCTTCATGTGGGAGAGCCTCGTGAAACAGAAAACTGCAAAGCCATTCCCTCTTTTAGCCTCCCCGTGCTCAGCGAGGTCACCATTCCCATTTTCCAGATGAGAAAGCCAAGGCTCAGAGAGGGGATGTGACCCTATCTTGCTTTCTTCCGAGGACCTTCCCTAACCTGCCCCAGCTTGCTTGAATGTCCCCAGGCTCCCCGGACCTGCCAGCACCTGGCACCCTAGGTAGCTGCCTGGTGCCCATTCTCCCTCCACCATATGCACAGAGGCAAGGTGGGCCTGTGAAGATACCCCTTCCTTCTCCCACCTCGGCCTTTCTCCCATTCAGGAAGGATTGTAAGCTTCCTCACACAGACTACCAGAAGGCATAACATGCCTCAGAATAATGGTAATGATGATGATCAGGAGGAGGATACCACTCTACATCCAGATCAGACTTGATTGTGTTATGATGCTTGTTATAACCCTCCGCGGTAGTTCACCTCACAACAAGCCTGTGAATTAGGCAGTGTCATTGCCGAGGCCGACCACATGGCTCCCAATCCTCTCACCTATCTCCTGAGGGCAGCCGAGGGTGGGGTGGGGGCTCCGGGTCAGAGCAGCTCTGAGCAGATAAGCCCCTTCGGTTGCCACTGTTCTGTTCTACAGATTCAGCCCTAGAAGGGACTTCCTGGGTGCCTGGCACCGCAGGGAGGGGAAGGAGGGGTCGTTGGCTGTCTTCCCTTCCTGAGGAGAAGAGGCTGGTAAATACTCATGCGCTGGCCAGGGCTGGAGGGATCCCCCACCTTGAGGCTGGTCTTAGGAGAGGACAAAGTAGAGCGTGCACGGAGCCCCATTTCCAGCACTGCTCTGCTGGGCGGCTTGGGGCTAGGGTCTCTGGGTCTCCGAAGTGATAGGGTGGAGCTGGCCACTGACCTTCCAGGCCCCTTTTGCCTCTAACACTCCAAGGGTCTCTGACTCACCACGTTCAGGTGGAAGTTCTCTTCAACCCAGGTCTTGGCCTCCTGGAACTCCTCCTGCAGCTCCATGAGGTAGAGGGTGTCAAGGGAGTCAATGATGGTTGCCCCACTGAGACCTCCTGTAGGCACAAAGATCGAAGGCATGACCCAGGTTTGTTCCTATCCTTTCCATCCTCAGCCACATAAGCCCTCATTCCCTGGCCCCTTCTAAGTGCCCGGGCAAGCTCCAAGGCCAAGGCTGGCCCAAGCACGATCCAGGGAGACTCCACCAGTATTCAAAAGGGGGGAGTCCAGGAGCAAGCATCCCCCCTCCCGCCCACCCTAGGCTGCTTCCTGGGCAGTGGGCAGTGGGCAGCAGGCTGGGAAACCGAGTTCACAGGCCGAACCGCTTCCTAGACCTTCAGGGTCCACACATATCCACCCGAAAGTCAACCATCAGTACCAGCCAGGCACCCACCACTTTTCTGTGACACGGGGGAGAGGGCGAATCGGTATTGGGTTTACTCTAACTTAACAAACATGCCAGTCCTCTGACTTTTCAATTTCATTCTTCATTTTATTCTAAGACCAAAAAAAAAAAAAAAGATGTTCACAAATATTTATCTAGGAAGGTATTTATTGCAGTACCAGATACAATGGAGAAAAGATGGGGAAAAAACTCCAAATCCAACAATAGGGGATTAGTTATATAAATTGTGGCTTAAATATAAAATAGGACACGATGCAGCCCTCCCTGCAGGTGAGGTAGACCTGTGTTTACTGGGGAAATATCCATGGAATCTGTTAAGTTAAAAAATGTAGGTTGCAAAAAAAAGGAAGGCAGCACAGTATAATTTCTTTGTTGTATGCCAAATGTGGATGAGCTTTTGCAGAACTAAGTCTGGCAGGATGTGATCAATGGTTATCTCCAAGGGCGGGGATTACAGGTGCTTTTTGATTTCTTTAGCTCATGGATTATTTTTATAACCAGAAATGTATTTCCATTTGAAAAAAAAAAGTTTGGACAAAGAAACCACACAAATGCACAAAGCAAAGATTTTGTGGCCGCTCTAGGACAGTGAGTACAGAAAGCACGAGCTATGAGACCAGGCCCCTGCCACCGGGCCTTAGACTCTTGTCCTGGGAGTAAAGGCTGAGATAATGGTGTAAAATATCACAGCTTTCCACACCATGGACTGGACAGGAGAGTGATGAGGAAGGCCTCCCCATGTGGCACAATCAGAGCCTGAGTGCAGAGTACTGTGAAGGAGGAAAGGAGGGAGAAAGAGATGTGCCTGGGGTCATCAGGAGGGCTTCCTGGAAGAGGTAGCTCCCTCCCAGCAACTCCTTAAAACTACAAGTAGGAGCAATTTCCTTTAGAGACTTAGCTTAAGAGGACTGATTCTTCGACGGATTGTTCCTTCAGTGTCCTTGCAGAGGCTCAAAAAGCAGTGAGAACCACAGGCTCTACCTTCCCCCAGCGGGCTGAGCCTCTCTAGAGTCTGAAGCATGAGCATGGGCTTTGCGGGCACACCTGCATTCAGAGGTAGCATCTAATCTCCTTAATTAGTGCTTCCCTAACTGCTCGCTTGTGTTGACTTTGCAGGCAGAGACTCCTGAAACTCAAACCACCACCTCTCTAGGCCGGGCAAGGTCTTGTAAAGGACATGGCCTAGAAAAGGATGGGAGGGAGATCAGGAGAAATTGGGAGAAGGATCAGGCTGGAGGTTTCCGAATCCACTTCAAGAAGCAGGAGCTTCCCGATCCAGAGTCAGGCATCCCAGGTTGGTTTCAGTATCGGGGTGGAAGTGAATTTCCAGAATGTCAACCCCTCCTATGCTGAAGGATTGGTAGGAAAACACCCAAAGCCAAACAAAGTTGATCTTTCCTGGTTTGTGCTGGCTGCTTCCCCTGCAGGTGCCAAAGGCCAAACACGGCTCACGGGAACGCTTTACCGTGAGGTAGAGAGGTAGTGAGGCATGAAAGCATGGATTTACCCCAGATGCCACAGCTGCTGAGAAGCGCCTGCCTGGTGTCCATCCTCTTGGCTCCAAGCTTATGCCACAGGGCCTCACACCTGATTTTTTAAGGGCCTGAAAGGATTTTTAAGATCCCACTACCCTGCCCCTAAATTTCATAGAGGACCCCCAGAGAAGGGTTGGGACACGCCTATGATTAGACCAAAGGAGGAGAAGAACCCAAGTTCTCTTGTTTCCCTGTGAAAACGGTCGGATCTGATTGCTAACCGTGCCCCACCCCCCAACGGGGCAGGAGGCCACTGTGACCCGTGAAGGCTTGAAGAGAAGCTCAAGGCCAAGGGCGACGCGGCCCAGAGTATCTGATTTCCGAATCCTGCCCTGGGCTGCCTGGTGTTTTCTTCCCACGGGCCCTGCTTTCCTGGGCTAAGCCTGAGCCTGGAGGCCCGAGGGCCTAGGCTGGGCCAGGAAGGCAGCCAGGGCTCCTGGTGACCGGTTCTCCTGCCCAAGTGCTCTCAGAAGGCAGCTCACTGAGGGATTTATTGGCAAGGCTCCACCCTGTTCTCAGGTTCCTGCATCTTCCCTCAGATGATCTCTCAGCCCGGCCCACACTTATTATGCAGCCAGACTGCGGGCCAGCTAGGCACTTATTGGAAAGCCTTTCATTCTAGGCCAGAGGTTACCCAGCGGCCAGCCTGGGCAAGAGGGAAGGCCCAATCCGGAATTCAACTCTATCTGTACCTGCAGCCGGCCTGGGGCGGCTCCCCGGGGGGAGATGCGGGGAAACACACGTACCTATTCAGTGAACAGGCACAGGATTTCAGAGCCAAAGGGGGACAAAAAGTCAGGCAGCCGGCTTGGAAGCTCCACTGGGCTTGTCCCTGAGGCAGGCTCCGGGTTGGCTCCCTCTCCCACCCCCAGCTCTGAACCCTTGCTGTTCACAAAGGACCGACCCGCCCCTGCCTGCCAGGCAGGAGGCCGTGAGGAGAGTTAAAAGAACACAGCCCTGGGTTCAAACCCCAGCTTGGGCCAGCAACACATCTACTCTCAGTGTCAAAGTTTTCTTCTGTTAAGTGAGGGAAGACCACTGGGCTAGGTACTGGGGAGCCACTGCAGGTTTCTGAGCTGGGAGAAATGCATCACATGTGTGCCTGGCCTTTCTGACAAAGACACCTGTTTGTGCCTGGCACAGAATAAGTGCTTGATCAGTCAGTTCACTGTTCTTATTCCTGGGGTCCTGTAGCTTATCTTGAAACACTGGCCCTTTCAAGGAGATGTGGATTCTAATTCTGGTTCCATCACATACTAGCTGTGTGCCAAGGTAAGTCACTGTACCTTTCTGAGTCTCATGTTCCTCGTCTTCAAAATGGGGATGACAGTGGGACCTACTTCATAAGGCCACAGGGAGGCCTAAATGGGGCGATGGACGGAAAGGAGCTGGCGCAGTGCTGGGTACCTGTGAGCTTAACCCAACTGCGCAGCCCTCCTTGCCCCCAACTGGCCCTGGGCAGCCCCTCCACAAAGTCTTCTGGGGTCACCCAGGCCTTGGAGCGCTCTTGCATCTCTTGCATCTCTGCATCTCTTGCATCTCTGGCCCCTCCCAGGCCAGTGTGGCATGAGACTGCAGCTTGCAAAACCTTTGGCCCAACTTAAAAGTGTCACATGGGTCCCACCTGTGCCTGCTGCTGAGGCCATTAACACCCCTAATCTGGGTGTGCACCTAGCCTCTCAAAAGGTCTTCTTACCTCCTGGACCCCTGCCCTTCCCCTCAAATTCACCCTGAACACTGTTACCTGACCTGTCTTCCTGAAACCAGATCCAATTGTGTCCCTCCTCAGCTCAGAAGCTGCAATGGCTTTCAAGTGCCCGTGCAATAGGGGAGGGAGGGGTGAAGCTTCAGGGTCTGTGCTAAAGGACCTGGCTAATCTCATCTCCCATCAAGCTATGCTTCCTGGACACGTGCTGTGCCGCACCCTCCTGCCTCCATACCTTTGCATGTGCGCTCTCCTCTGCCAAGAAAGCTGTTCTGTGCGTCTGGACATACTCAAAGCCCCCATGTTCTCAAAGGTCTGCCTCCCCTTGGCAGCCTTCCCTGATTCCACCCATCTAACCCCCTCTTGCTGAGGGAGCTCCCAAGTCATGTGCCTACCACTCCTGCCCTGCCTGCACTGTGGGGCTTGGCTCACCTTCTAACTAACCGTGAGCTCCTTCAGGTCAAGGGTCCCCACTGCCTCTCTGCTCCTCTTCTGCACCTTATCCCCAAGCATCCCCAAAGGCCAGAGCCCTCAGCCCACGTGGGCCACTCGCCATCCCCTGGGGCCTCGTTATAGCCCCGACTTCCGTGACTCTTCGCAGACTGCCAGCACCTGCCTCCCCCATCCCACCTTCTCCTGGGCCATCTAGAGCCCACCCGGTGTCTCCCTGCCCAGGAAGCCACTGAGATCACCACCCTGCGGCCTACATGAGGTTCTGCCTCCCTGACCTTCCTCTCCTGAGAAATCTCCACCAGCTCCTCCAGGCTCTCACCCAGGGCCCTGTTCTGTGCACCCCCATCTCCAGAACAAGGGCTGCTCCCCTCTCCTCACACCACGGAGGAATTGTCAGTCTGTCCCTCCGTAACAGCAGGGCTCTGGTCTGCTTCAGACTGGTCTCCAGGCTCCAGCAACAGCTCCCAGTGAAAGTGGGCAGAGGAAGGGCCGGGAGCAGGCTGGTCCATCTCCGACGGCCACACATACTCTCCCTGGCATCGCGCTTGCTCTCAGCTGACCTTGGCTTTCAGGATGCCACTCTTCCTGTAGCCTTTCCTTTTAACCCTGTGACTGGGCCTGCCCAGTCCCCTCTGTGGGTCCCTCCTCTTCTCCAGACCTCTACGGACGGGCTCCATTGTTGGGCCTTTTCTCTTCCCTGCCCTCCCTCATTCCCTTAGTGATTCAGTACCACCCGCATGCTGAGGGCTCCCAGATGTCCACTCCCAGGACCTGTCCTCGAACCCCAACTTCCCCTATCCAGTAGCCTCCACTCCTATCACCACTGGGAGGTCACAGGCGGCTCACCTTTAACCCGTTCCTCGAAATCCGTTCCCCAACCACAGTGGTTAACGCCAAGCCCCTCCTTCCAAAAGCTGTGCCCCAGCCCTTGACTCTGCATTGCTCTTCCCCACATCCCATCCCGCAGCGAATCCTGGTGGCTCACTTCACAAGATTTCCAGACTCCACGCACTTCTCACCTCCTCTGTGCTCCCACCTTGGTCCAGCCACCTTCTTCTCTCTTGGATTTATTCCAAGAGTCTCCTAACTGGCCCCTGGGCTTCTCCCCTTGTGCTCCCCACCCCCCACACCTCCACCTATCTGTCCTCAACACGGCAGCCAGAAGGACCCTTTGAAAATGCCAGTCCTGGGCGCCTGGGTGGCTCAGTTGGTTAGGCGACTGCCTTCGGCTCAGGTCATGATCCTGGAGTCCCTGGATCGAGTCCCGCATCAGGCTCCCTGCTCGGCAGGGAGTCTGCTTCTCCTTCTGACCCTCCCCCCTCTCGTGTGCTCTCTCTCTCATAAATAAATAAATAAAATTTTTAAAAAAGAAAGAAAGAAAGAAAGAAACTGCCAGTCCTAGCATGCTACTCCTCTTCCCAAAATCCTCCCATGGCTCCCATTGGACCCGGAGGCCCTGTGATCTGGCCCTGGCTTCCTCTCAGCCCCGTCCCCCGCTCCCCCTCCCACTTCTCTCCTTCTGCTCCTGCTGCTGGTGGAGCCCTCCGAGCCTGCTCCGTGTTAGGCCTTGGCAGTTCCCATCACTCTGCCAGAACAGCACCTCCATCACTTCTCCCTCACCTCTTTATTCTCCTTGGCACCTTCATCCCAGAGATGTTACATGTGGATGTTTCCCCGTTACTATCTTCTCCTAAGGGAGCATGGGCTTCTGGGGGGAGAGCCCTGTTTTTTCCACTGCTGTCCTCTATCGCCTAGAACACTTTCCAGCATTCGAGAATAGATGGCCCCTCACCCTGGGTGGGGAGGTTTGGAGTTTGGAGTGGGCTGTGGCTGTCGAGTGCCAGGAAAAATTCCTAAAAAATATCTTTAGTCCTTCCAGAGGCTCCAGGAAAACTTTGCCTGGAAATACAGGTTTCACATTCACATGTGAATGTGAAAAATTCACATTTTTCAGTGCCTGGCTACAGTCTGGTACCCAGAAGTGTTAGAGGTAAACGTGTTGGGTTGAACAGACTGAGCCCACCAAGCAGGCATCTGTTGGGCACGCCCAGGGCAGGCTATCTAGCTATTTCAGGGGCTGGTGCCAATAGACAGGGGAGACCCTGCCACCAGGCTGAGACCAGATCAGCCGGAGTGGCTAAGTGTGTGTGCACCATCATCCTGTGTGAAGCTGTTTGTCATGCCTGGGTCAGTTTCTACAAGGAACTAGACCTCCGCTCCTGTCACCTCCTCCCCTGGGGCTGCCTGGGCAGGAGCCCTGCTCTGCTGGACTGAGGTTTGTACCCCCTCTCCTGACTCTGCCGTACTAATGACAGTGAGGTTTTTATGGGATGTTATATTAGCAAGGAGAAAGCGGTCAGGCTGGGGAACATAAACTGCAGGAAGAACATTCAGAAGGAAAAAAAATCACCCAAAGCATAGCCTATTACTGCAGTATCCCCAGAGCCATACTCTAACGGGTGCATTTAATTTGATGACATAATCCTCAGAGACTTTTCTTACTCTGTAAAGAAACAACCCAAGTGTTTCTTTCTCAGCTTCCAAAGAAACCAGTATGGCTGTGTGGCAGGTCTTATTTCCAAACAGGGCACCACAGTATACCCCACGCCAGGAGAGGGACTCCTCCCACCATTCCTCTCCTTGAATCTGGGTGGACCTTTGTGACTCCCGGGAACAACAGAATAAACCAGAAGGGAGTTTCTAGACCCAGACCTTAAGAAACAGTTTCCACTTCCTGTCTCTTGGAACGCTGGCACTTAGAACCAGCCACCATACTGTGAGGAAGCGCAAGGTAGCCCATAAGGAGAGAACACAGGGAGAGGCCACGTGTATGTTTCCTGACCGGCAGCCCCTTCTGAGCTCCCCGCCAACAGCCAGCATCAATTCCACACATGTGAATTAAGAAGCTTCCAGATGGCTCCAGCTGTCAAGTTCCCCTTCAAGCCTTTCCAGCTGAGGGCGGTAAAGCTGTTCCCATTGTGCCCTTTCTGAATTCCTGACCCACTGAATCTCCGAGCATAATAATTGTTTTAAGCCACTAAGTTTTGGAGTAATTTGTTATGCAGGAGTAGCAATTGGAATGTTCTGTCGTGTGGGTTTCTAGGATGATTAAAGTGATATCCCCCCCACCCCAAAGGGCATTGTTTAAAACCACATCGTCTTGTCTGGCGAGGTCGTCTGGCCATGCAAAATCCTTTCAGGGATCAGGACCTCTGCACTCTTGTCAGGTCCGGGGCGGGGTTTTTCCCCTCCAGTAATAACATTTTTCTTAAATCTTCCCAGGACGGCTATTTCCTGATCACATCAAGTCGTGTCCGGAGGATGTGTATTTCCAGGCAAAGGTTTCCTGGAGCCTCTGGAAGGACTAAAGATATTTTTTAGGAATTTTTCCTGGCACTCGACAGAATGCTCTTCCTAGAGGTGAATCGATAAAAGATGGTCAGATCCGATGATGCTCCTGCCCTTTATCAAGGCCTCAGTGCCCCGATCACATTCAAAGTCCCCGGGGCACCGTGTGCAGGGTGCCTGTGGTCCAGGCCTTGGGAGCCTCTGCTATGCTCTGCTGCTCTCTGTGTGGGTGAGGCTCCATCCACATGATCTCACCAGAAGCTCCCCAAATGCCCTGGGGTGACTGCTGACATGGGTCCCTAGGCCTGGGATACCATCCTTTTCTGAGTTGGCTACTTTGTCCTGGCCTGGGCTTGAGTGTCGAGTCTTCTCTCAAGAACTCCTGAGCCACCCAGCAGACCTGACTTCTCCCTCCTGGGCCGGGCTGCCCGGCTCCACCGCAGGTGCCTTGGTCACAGCAATGCCCCCACCACACCATACGCGCCTGTGAACCCCAGGGGCAGTGGCTGCACCTGACTCTTCCCAGTGGCCTGGATCCACCCCTGGGCCAGGCACAGAGAAGGTGAGAGCAGAGGGCTGCTGAAGGAATGAATGGCTCGTGGAAACACGGACGGCACTTTCTTAGAGATCCGCAGACCCTTGACAAGGCGTCTTGGCCTCGGACAAAACACTCTCCGCAGCAGTGGCCAGCTGTCCAAGGAAAGCACCGCGGCCGGGACAAGATGGGTTGCCGCAGACGGCACGGCCTTCCGCCTTCCCAGACAGATGCCATGCTTCGCTGCCACAGAGGCTGCAGAATGTTTGCTGTGGCCGGCGGCTGAGGGGGCTCAGTGCGCCCCACGACCAGGCCCGGTTCGCTGAAGCGGTCTGCTGGACGGGGCTCCTCGTGGGAAAACAGGATATGTTTCAAAAACGTTAATGTGGTATTTGTTTGTTTTTAGGTCAGAGCTCAGGGTGCTGTCTGATCAGGAAACATGTATTTTATTTTTTTTTAAAGATTTTATTTATTTATTTGACAGAGACAGCAAGAGAGGGAACACAAGCGGGGGGAGGGGGAGAGGGAGAAGCAGGCTTCCCGCTGAGCAGGGAGCCCGTTGCGGGGCTCGATCCCAGGACCCCGGGATCATGAGCTGAGCCAAAGGCAGATGCTTAACGCTGAGGCACCCAGGCGCCCCAGGAAATATGTATTTTCAAACTTCTGTTGGGGCGCCTGGGTGGCTCAGCGTTAAGCGTCTGCCTTCAGCTCAGGTCATGATCCCAGGGTCCTGGGATCGAGCCCCACATCGGGCTCACTGCTCCGCGGGGAGCCTGCTTCTCCCTCTCCCACTCCCCCTGCTTGTGTTCCCTCTCTCATGGTCTCTCTCTCTCTCTGTCAAATAAATAAATAAAATCTTTAAAAAAAAAAAAAAAGAAAAACTCCTGACAGTCCCAGGGATCCAATTTGGAACTGCTTCTTATCTCAGAACATCTCTGAGAGAAGAAAAGGCAGATGGAGGAACTGGAGTCCAGGGCGCTACAGTGGTATCTCCAAAGTCACACAGTGGCTCAGCAGCTCAGGGCAGAGCCGTAGCCAGGCACCACCTTCCAGACCATGGGATCTTAGAGGCTTGGTTCTAATTCTAGCTTAGTCCCTTCCTAGCTGTGTGATCTTGGGCAACCGACCTGAGCTCATAAAAATGGGATAATAAGTTCTTTTTAGAAAGGTGTAGCCAATTCAGACAAATGTATACAAAGAGCATTCAGCAGGCGTTCAATACAAGAGAATTTGATATACCTAGCACACCACATCTTAGGTGTTCAGTGCATGGGCCTGTTATCATAAGGCTCAGTTCCAGCAGAGGAAGCCACAATGGGGCTGGCAAAGCTAGGATCCCTTGCAGATCCTTGGCCTCCTTAGCCCTGCAGGAAAGAATAGCATAGCTTTCAAGCCAGGCAGGCAGCAGACATGAGCCCTCAGGAAGGTACGATGGAGCTGGGCAGGCTTTGTGGCATTCTAAACACATTTCTTGCCTCACTGCAGGGAAAAGAAAAGCCAGAGTCTTCTGCTGCTCACCCTAAGAGATATTAAAGTCCAGCTGCAGCCCTGGCAGCTCCTGAGTCCCTCCATACACTGGCGTCTACCTGGCTTTTACCTGCAAGTTAGAGGATTGCTCAGTACCCTCCCTCTACCTCCATGGGAGAAGCAAACATCTCCGGCCCATCAACCTTGGTCGTGTCTGTGTAATTTGCTTTGGCTTCATGGTGGATGGGGAATTAAACTGTGCCCTTGATTTTGGGCTTGGCTGTGAGACTTGCCCATGGGATTGGTGGATGTGACTGGAATGAAAGTTTGAACTAAGCCTGCGTGGTTGGGCTTGTCCTCCCGTGCTCCTGCCTTTCACCGTGAAAAGAACGAATCTCAAACAGCCACTGATCCAAGAACGGTGAGAGATAGGTGGAGCAGACTGGACCCAGCTGAGCACAGCCTAGATAAAATAAAATCAAGTCCAGCCTATCTGCAACCACATGAGTAAGAAATAAATGCTCATTGTTGTCGGCCACTTGTTGCGGAATAATTTGTTCCACAGCGTTATTTTGGAAGAGGCTGACTGATACAACACCCTTCCAGCCTTATTTCTTACTAGTGTTTTTATGTTCTCCACACTCCAGCTAGACTACTGATTCTCTGGCCCCCTTTTTCTCGGCTTCCAGCCTCATTACTCAAGCTGTTACCTCTGCTTGGAATGCCCTCCTTTTATCCCAAATGTCTCTACATATCTCCCAATCCAATGGCTACTCTAAGTCCTGGAGAAAATGCTGCTGCTTCCATGAAGACATCCCTGATTTCCCCACCTGGACCTGGGGTCTTCCTCCTCTGAACTCTTTTAATAAAAGAGTTTCTTTCAACTTTCAGTATGGTAATCTGTATCGTCTGTGTCCTTTTCTCAAGTCCATGACGGGCAGAGAGTGTCTTCGGGGGGCTGAATGTAAGCCTGGTTCATCTAAGCTGGAACAGGCCCTGCAGAGGCAAGGCATCTCTGGGATTTGCCGAAAGAAGTAATGGATGCCGTCCTCCCACTGCCTTGTTCCCAGGTGAGGAAGCCTCCCTGACAGCCAGCGCCCCTTGCCCGAGGCTGTTCCTGTGTGGTGTGAGGCGCTGGGGGACAGAGACCAACCCCATGACACCCTGAGGTTTTGGCCAAGGGCTGGGGCTCCACAAAGCTTTGCTTGTGGAATGTGGAGTTCTCCTCGACGCCAACCACCAACCCCTTCCTCATCAGAGGTTAACAGAAAGAACCGCAGCGAGCACCGGCCGAGCCCTGGCTTCGTGCCAGGCACCGTGCTATAGGTTTCACACGCAGCTTTTTAAAACCTCGTGACAACTCTGTTATTGTCCCTCCTTACCCATGAAGACTGAGGCTTCAAGGAATGAAGTCGCTCGCTCAAGATTTATTTCTTCACCCCAAACCACATTTCTGAGTGCTCAGGACGTGCCTGATGCTGAAGCACGACGGGGAGCGGACAGTCCCGGCTCCTACCCTCAAAGAGCTGCAGGTCTGGTGGGGGAGAATGACACCAAGCAGGTGTCACACAGACAACCTCTAGGTACAAAGTAATGCACGTGATAAAGGAAGAGAGAGCAGGATCCGAGGCCAGGAGAGGGGCGGCATTTGAGATGAGGCCTGAAGGAAGCACCGGACAAAAGAGGGGGTGGGGGCAAGCCAGGCTGACGTGCGGGAAGTCTCCACACGTCTGTGGAGCAGAGAGGAGGTCGCATGCAGGGAGGAAGAAGGACAGTGGTGGGAGCGAGGGGCTGGGGCTGGGCTACACAGCCCTGGGGGCTCAGGGAGAGGCCTGGATGGCTTAGGGACCTGATCCTCTGGCTGCTGTGTGAAGAGCGGCTGGGAGGGGGACCCAGCAGGGACCCCATGTGGAGTAATTCAGGGAGCTATCCCTCTCGGTTGGCGAGGGCCCACTCGTCACTTGTGGGTGGGCAGGAGAGTGGCAGGGAGCACCTGGGCCCATGCTCTGAGACCTGAGGACCGCTGGTGATGCCCCCAAGCTGGGGGGCAGCCGTTCACCAGTCCAGGAACAAGAAGAATTAACCCCGAGCGCAGTGCAAGGTCAGCCAGGTGCCTCACCTCAGCCCCATCAGGGGAGCCTTCCGCTGTCCTCCCAGGCCCATGGGCGCAGGGTCACAGTGCCATCTTGGATATACATCATGGCCACACAGAGCTATGCATTGATCGTGGCAAACACAGCCTGTGGACCAGAGCCAAGAGACACAGATGCGTGGCTCTGATAGCAAGATGAATGATAATTTTTGGAAAGGGGAAAAGAAAGGCAATCAAAGAGGCCCTATTCACCCCAAGAAATAGACACGTGGCAGAGGCAGTGCCGGGAGAGCCTGGTACGGAGCTACGCCCCAGGGCAGCGTCCTGCCACTTGCTGGGATGGCCGAGCTGCAGGGAATGGGCTAGAAGAAAGGGGTGAGCTTGGAGCCATACTTACTAGCTGCCTCAGTTTCCTCATCTGTACCCTGCCTTGCAGAACCATCCCGGGGGTGAGCGATCACACAGCATGTGCAAAATACTGGATGCGCAGCTGACCACAGGGGCCTCGGCAGAGACAAACCAAGAGCCGGCAGCCTGTGTGGAGATGGACACTGAGCTGCTGCGTACCCACAGACAGCACCTCTTTTAAGCCTCCAACAACACTATGAGGACGGCACAATTCATGTCCTCTTTCCACAGATGGGGAAACTGAGGCTGCGAGTGGTCACAAACATTTCCCGAGGTTGAGGAAGGGTGGAATCAGGATTCAACTCGGGCCGTCTGCTACGGAGACTGCATTTTATTGCTGTGCCACCCCGGCTAGACTCAGAGGGCCTGAGAGGATCCTGGGGAGGTGCCCACAGCCACAAGACTCCCAGGCCCCCTCCTCACCTGTGGGCTGTGGCAATGCCCCTGGGGTGTAGGCACTGACCATGCACAGAGAGCTGGGTGCCTCCCTCTGCAGGAGCCCTGCCATGACACACAGACCAGCCTGGCCCTCCTTCCTCCATGAAGCCTTCTCAGATCCCCTCTAGGGGTGATGCTTCCTCCCTGCCCCATTTTGGGTCCCACTGCTAATCACCTGGCCCAGGCTGATTCACAGGAGGATCTATGTTGGTCTGTCTCTCTGACAGGCCAAAGCCCCAGACGGCAGAGATCCTGACCACATTCATCTTTGGAGTCATCAAAGAGCCTAGTATAACGCTGGGCACTCAGGAGGTTCTGAGTAAGTGTGTACTGAGTTAACCTGGAGACCTGAGAAGTCAGAGAGAGCATGACCAGAAGCCAGACCAGGTGGTCCTCGCCCCCTCGAGCCTTTGATGGGCCCACCTGATTCACTCAGCAACCAGGGAAGAGGAGGGGAATGACTCACCTCACTCCACCTACCAGGGACCTTCCCTTTCTTTTGTCCATAGGCTCCTTCTAGAATCTAACAGAAGTCACACTACCCCCTCTCCTTAACTGAAAAGATACTTATACACATTTTACACAGAAAGTAATGCAGGCTTCCCCCAGCCAGACTTATCTACACTAACCACCTAACTGAGGTGAGGGGGACAGATTTTTATTTCCTACAAAGGATGGGGTGAGGAAATTATTTTGGAGTCAGGCAGGCATAGAGTCAAACCTTACTGTGGCTATTCCTAGCTGTGTGACCTCTGGTTAGCTACTTCATCCACGTGAGCCTCAACATCCTCATCTGTGAAATGGGGATAATGTCAGATAACGCACATCACTAGAGAGACCGATTAGTAGGTGTACAGTGAGTTTTTTTTCTTTTCTTTAAATATAAATGGGCTGCAGGGGGTGCCTGTGAGTCACCTTTCATTTGATTAAATTTAGTGTTTTTAGAGAGCAGTAGCAATAGTGGAAAAAGCATAGGCTTCTGGTCAAAATGTTCAAGCCTTGGCTCTGTATATTATCAGCTGTGTGGCCATAACCAAGTTACTTAACCTCTCTGAGCCATGAGTCTATATCTGTCAAAGGGAACTGATAACACCCCCCCTTGAAGGTGTGGGCAGCTTGGATGAGGCATAGAGTCTGGCAGGAGGAGGAGCAGGAGGTGGAAGGTCTGTGCGTGGGCTGAGCAGGGAGAGGCCTCTCACCCCACTTGCCCACACCCACCCACTCCGCATGCCTGGTATGACAACCCTGAGCATGCTTCCTGGGTAAGAACTGCCTCTGTTTTGGATCTGGGGCCAAAGCAATTCACAAATGCAGCAAATATGCCAAGCCCAGAAGACAGCTCTCCCTGCTTCGGAGAAAACACACAGTTCAATTTCCTAAAGATCGAACCCCAGGAGCCTTTCAAGGCTTTCCCTGAAGAGAGCAGTTCTCGGAACTTGGGAGGCACCACCCTCGTGCGACTGAACAATTAAAGCCCCGAGTATTTGTCATTCTCAGCAAAGGTTTGTGAGGATGACCAAGAAAATGGAAAATAATCTGATTTCAGCGGTGCAGTTTTCAGAAATATATGGTAATCCATTTTTGTCAAACCGCAGAAGGCACAGCTCAAATCATTAAAAAGCCATCGTACTTAATCATGCAAAGAGAAGGCTGGTCTATGCCTCTCAGATCATTTTCAAATGGTTTCAGGTTAACTTTCAAAAACTGACAGGCAAGCAGGGAGGGGATTATGACAGACGATAATTTGAGGAAATTCTGGTTCTGCTTCTCAGCGGATGGTGAGGGATTGACTTGAGAGAATACCGCCACCCAGACCTTGGCAAGGCAGTGGTGGGGACAGTGGTGAGGGAGATTCCAGAATGGATCTGCTGTGACTTCTGCCCACAGGAAGTCTGCAGCTGATTTCTCAGAAAGACAGCACATTCAAGGCAAACTATTAAGTAAATGAATAATAATGACGTATTGTGACAGGTGCTAATAAAAGGCAGGAGTTTAGCCAGTGGTTGTTTCAGCTGTGAGCATACATACCTGGCTTTGGGACCTGTCTGCCACTCACCTGCTGTGTCTCAGAGACTTGGCTCCTCCTCTATAAAACGGGATGTTCATCTTGGAGGCTTGGCAGGCTGAGAAGGAGTTAATTCCTATAAAGCCTTTCCTACAGTGCCTGGTACACAGTACACTGTCAGTCAAAGCTGGCTAAGCGGCTCACTGCTGAAGGGGCCTCATAGACAACCTTTGATTTGGATCGGGAAGGATGAGCAGAAGTCTGCAGGGTGAGGAACTGGAAGAAAGACACCCAGGCAGAGCGCACAGCATGTGCAAAGGCCCCACAGGAAGAGGCTGGTCAGGGAGGAGCACAGCGTATGTGGAGGTATGGGGGTGAGGAGAGGGGGATGCTGCAAGCTAACTTGGCGCCCTCCTGTGAAGGTCTGTGAATGCCAGACTAAAGGGTTTGGACTCTGTCGAGAGGGCCGTGGGGAGCCATGGAGGTGTGTCAGCAGGTCAGGCCCGCAGCAGCTGTGTGGGCTAGAAGCTGAGGGGCCACAAAGAGGTCGTTGGAAAGGCTGGGACAGTGTGCAGTCCAGGCTCCTCACAGGGTCAGGAACATCCTGTGTCTTCTTCTAGGTCTTAGTCCACATCCGGCACTTGTTGACCTCTAAGTGACCACCCCCCATCAAACTCTGATCCAGTGTCCCAACCTCTGTTCCAGGAAAACACTTTGTCCTAGGCCCAGCAACAATCCCACCCCCCTTCGTTGGGGCAGAGCCATCATGGGAAAACTGCTGCCCGGTCAGGAACTGTATGTCCCACCCCTTTGCATTTAGGTGGGGCCCTATGACCAAGTTCTGGCCAATGGAATGTGGACATAAAGTACATACACCACTTTGAAGCCTGATCAACCTGTGGGATGCTCCAAGGTCAAGGTAACCTTGGGAGTCACAATCTGAAGATGATGGAGCCTCCATCACCTTGAGTCCCTATCTGGCCATGAGGAACAGAGCCCCCTCCTCCTCCCATCAGTTTGACTTTACATGAGCAAGAAATAAATGTCTCTTGTCTCAATCCATTGAGCTCTCTGGGTTTATCTGTTATAGCAGCTAGTGATACCTTAAATATACCCACTCAATGGAATGATCTTGGGCATGTTAGTTTGCCTCTCTGAGCCTCAGTTTCTCTCATGCAGATTGTCATGAAGATCCAATAAAATGACAAGTGAGTGCTGCTTTGCAAGCAGGACAGTACCAGAGAGGTGCCATTCATTGCCGGTGCTCCTGGCTTCCATCTCTCCGAGAGCCTGAAGGAGAGCGGACTTGGCATAGACCCTGCTGAGGCAGGACAAATGCAGCCAGGGGCTTGGGGAAGCCCCAGGCAAGGGGTCAAGGTCCACCAGCAGATCCTGACCTCACTCCAGGTTTTAGTTCTGTCCCTCGACAGAGATGATACCCACATAGCTGAGCACCCCCCCACCCGGGGGTGGTGGTGGCTGGCGCCTGGTTCCATCTCCTGGCAGCTCCCCTGGTAAGGAGTCAGCCCAGCCTTCTGATGACTTGTTCCAGCCTCTCACAACTCATTAGCAGGAAACTGCAAGCCCTGCCAAGAAGATGCCCTCCTGATTTTTCAGACATGTCAGGTAGACACTGTTATCAAAACCTTATCATGTCTCTGCACAGCCCCCACATTCTCCTGCTCTGGTGTTCTCCTGCCAGGCTCCGTGCTCAGGACACACGCCTTCTGCCTTTGAAGATCTGAGAACCTCGTGTGGCTGAGAGTTCTGCCTGCCAGTCTGGCTGGGACCCAAGGCTCAGGATGGAAGCCTGCCTGGGTGGCTGAGGCTCCCCCTGCACCCCACTCCGAAGCAGTACCGCACTCCCAGCCCAGGTCTGATGCTGAGACCCACAGGAAGACAGGAGAAAGGCCTGAGCAATATGCGATGTGATGAGCTGGATTTGGCCATCCCCAACCTTAACAGGACCCTGGTTATTACCTGTCCCTTTTGCTGAGGGGGCCTCCTCTCCCACAGCCTGGGGAAAGGGGTGGGGAATGCCCCTCTCCCAGCCTCCGGCGCCTCGAGTCAGGGGCCCTGCTGCCTGGTTCTCGGGCGGGTGCAGACCAGACCGTCTCCACCTTCTCTGCTTCCCGTGCTCTCACCTTCTCCCACTGCGGCTCGCCAGCCCTGGCTAGGGGTTCCAAGGAGCTCTCAAATCACCTGACGGAATAAGGACCCTCCCCGCCCTGGACTAAGCTCTCTGGAGAGACAGAGGAGAAACAACAAGCACAAAAAGCATCCGTTTCCAAAGTCTTTTCACACACAGCAATGCACCTGTTTGATCCTTACACCTGAGGGGTGCTGTCACCCCTATTTCACTGAGGAGGAAACTGAGGCTCATGCAGATTAGCCACTGGCACCCAAGGCCACTCAGCTAGTTCCCTAGGCAGCAGTCTGTGCTGGGTCCTGCTGCGCGCCCCGCCCCCCCCCCCCCCACAGGACGCTCTCCCCGCCGGGACGCCCCCCCCCCCCACCTCCGGGACACCCTGAATGCCAAGCACTATGCCGAGCATTTTATTCAGCTCCACGGATTAGGAGGCTATGTTATCTCCATTGCCAGATGACAAGGCTGAGGCTTAGTGAGGCTGAGCAACTTGTCCAAGGTCACATAGCAAGGAAGCTGGAATCACAGCCTTCCTGCTACAGGGTTGGTGCTCTTTCCCTACACCACTTGTCTCCCTGGTGCGAAGGGTCCCACCTGGGGAAGGCAGGGAAAGAGGCTGCAAGGTCCTATCAAACAACAAAGCAGGACAGACAATTGCACCCACGTCGGTCACCATTCCATTCCACACGTGAGTGCGCGTGGATCAGATGGGGTGGTAGACAGTGGGTGTGGGCCTCTGAGTGCGGTGCGGCCTGGCAACTTCTGTTAGCTCACGGTCTCCCTTGGCTGAATTCTTCTCTGTAAGGATGGCTGAGGGTTAAGGTATATAGGAACCAGGTAGGTGCAGGTGTGGTGGCTCAACCTTTCCTTGGCCCTGGTGGCAGAGGGTCCTCCGTCCCTTTCTCCAGGTGCAAGAGCCACCTGGCCAGGGAACCTCCCCACCTCATCACATTCCAGACACACTTCGGTCGTGGGCAGAGGTCCAAGCAAACCACTGACCACTGATGTGAGCACTTAGAGCTTTTGAAAAAGTAAAGACTCGTAGGAGGGGGCCTGAAGCAGCAGTTACAGCCCAAGCAGCATTAGGAAGGCCCCCGTGTCTGCAGTCCCCCCACTGTAGACACTCAGGCCAAGCCGCTGGCCTCCAATTGCTCTCTAAAAGGCCCTTGGTGGCCCTGGTCCTGCCCACCCGGGTGGCTCATTACCCACATTTCACTTCATGCTGCAGTCATACTCAATTCAATGGGCGAAAACACTGAGCCTTTGCCCAGGCTGGACCTTCTGTCCAGAACACCTTCCCTTCCCCTGCCCTCCTATTCTCAAGCTCTAGAATGCACATCTGTGGTTCTCAATTGCCCTGAATCCATCCCTCAGGTTCCAGATTATTCAGAGTCTCCCGCAAAAGGCATACATTTCAACTTCTATTAAAACAAACACTTTAGGAGAATCCTAGTACTCCTAGCAGGGAGAGAGGAGCTGAAAAGTGAAATGGCCCAAAGCCACACCACACACCTGTGCTCTCAGAGGCCTGAGCTTGGCCCAGGAGGCCCTCGGAGGCCCTGCTCTCACACTGCCATGCCCTTGCACACGCTGCGCCTTCTCCCTGGGATATGCCATTTTATTCTTCTCTGCCTTCCAGGCCCAGCTCAATGTTACCGGCTCCAGGAAGCTCCGGAGGTAGAATGAGGGCCTCCTTCCTTTGTCTTCCCCACGCTCTGTACATCACAACCATGTGTAGACCCTTCCCCCTACACTCTTGGGGGGCAAGGGACATGGCCAGTTCACCTTTGCATCTCTAGCAGTAGCCCAGAACTGGCCTAGAAATGCCAAATGAATGAATGAATGAATGAGTGGGCCTCTTTTGCTAAGATCCCAAGATGCCTAATTCCTTACCTCCTGCGGGACTCCCCTCTTCAGTCACAAGAGGTGCAAACTGGGCTCTTTGTCTTCACACTACATTGGTATTGACCAGAGTTGGGTTTTAATGGTGCTTTGACAAAAGGCAACACCCATGTTCATTTTCCTTGGCTAATTACATTTCCCAATTGAAACGCTTATCTCTGGGCTGGTGTTAAAGACATAATCAGTTTCCAAAATGGATTAAAAAGAGGTGAGAAGCAAGAAAATAATTAAGCCAACTTCTGATTGAATCAAATAATTAAGCAGATTAAATCGGTTGCCTGTGATCTACGGCCCCAGCCTGTGCCTGGGGAGTACATTTCTCTATCGGAGAGATCATTTCTGATTGTTTTAGAGATGGAGAGCATTGCTCCCAAGTAGTAAGCAAAGGAATGACTCTGTCAAATGAATACAGATCAGGGTGGCAGGACCCCAGGTTCCTGCTTTAGGCAACGTACTCTGGGTTTAGTAGAAGAAAACTCACAGGTGGGGGCACTGCTCCAGAGCCAGGCCTGGACACCTGTGGTAAAGAGGCTGCATAAATAGCCCCAGTTCCTCACCCCTCCCTGTGTCCGCACCCTTCACCACTCTGAGCGGGGTGTCTGACCCTCTCCTTTTACTCTGGACTCGGCCATGCAACTTCAACCAATGACAGCAAACGTGATGTGAGCAGAGGCTTGAGAAAGCACTTGCAAGTTTTACCTTGCTTTCTTGCCCCTTTGCCATTGCCATGAGAACATTCCTGGACTAGCCTGCTGAAAATGGAAGACACATGGAGCAAAGCTGAGTCGCCCAGCTGTCCTAGGCAAGGGTCTCCTAGATCAGCCCACACTTGGCTTTCCCGACACGAGGGTGAGCCCATTCAAGATCGGCAGTCACTGAGCTGACTCAGCCAGGAGCAGCTGAGCCCTGAAGACCCTCATGCTAAATAAACACTTTTTGTCACAGGCCTGTGAGGTTTGTGGGTATTTGTTAGGCAGCATCATCGTGGCAATACATAACCGATACACTGATGACACTGAGGCTCAGGGAACCAAACAATTAGAAATGCAAGAGATTGTGGGTAAAGATAGTGGGCTGGGTAAATGCATTAACCTCTGTTTCTCCCCTGAAACTCCACTAAAACAACAATGTGAGAATTATTTTTCAAAGGCACCAATCCACAAGGACAAAGCAAACAGAGGAAAAGACAGCAGCAAGAAAGGTTTGGCAGCTGGAAAGGAGACAGCTGTGTAACACTGACTTCACAAAGCCAAGAAAGCAGAATATAAGTCCTGATGCTGAGAGCAAACATGCACCAGGTCTCCATCAGCAAACCCAATGGCTCTGGAATTGGCGACAAAACCAGGCATCTCTGGAAGTGGAATAATAGGAGGATTTGTTTAAAGTCAGCTTAAAGGCAGTAAGACCCTAGATCTCCTCCTTACCTTTCTTTAGCCAAGAATATGTCCCCCTCTCACGCCAACAGAAGATTAGAGCTTGAATCATGAGAGGGAGTAAGACATAGGTCCTCTGGACTGTGGGATACCTGGAAGAGGCACAGAGACTCATCCTGAGAGCATGAGGGTTAGGTGAAGATTTCTGGACTATCCCTAGAAAGCAAGAACCTATATCAAGAAGTCTGCTGTCAGATCACCCTATAGTGAGGCATCAGCCAATAAAGCCCAATCACCACACTGGACTTCCAACCATCTTGTCTTCTGCCCCACATTTAACATGAGCACACAACCAAGGATCCCCAAACATTTGTGGAAAAACTAGCATGTGAGCTAGACATACCTACACACACATAGGAAAAGTGAATTGAGAGGACACAGAGGCTCTGCAGGAGGAAGGAAGTTACACAGAATAATATCCTCAGAGGGACATATTGCATCCATGAAATAAGAAAGGGATGCTCAAAATAGAACATTCACAAAATAAAACAGAATTCTTGGAATTAATACACAGTTTGACAGAAATAAACTCAATAGAAGAATTGGAATATAAATTTGAGGAAATTTCTCAGAGCAGAACCAAAAAAATTTTTTTAAATGGTAAAGGGGCAAAGAGAGAGAAAATAGAAGAGAAATAAGAAACTTAGAGGACCAACTCAGGAAGTCTAACGTCCAAACTATAGGAATTTCAGAAATGGAGAAAAATGGAGGGAAGAAAATAATCAAAAAAATAATTCAAGAAAACTTCCCAGAACCAAAGGACATAGGTTTGCATACTGAGAAGGTCCACTGATTTCCCAGCATAGTGGCTAAAAAGAGATTCACACTAAGACACGTCATCATGAAATTTCAAAATATCATCAACAAACGTTAGATCCTATAAGCTTCCAGAGAAAAGACACAGGCCACATACAAGTCATCCGGTATCAGAATGGCATCAGGCTTCTCATCAGGAATGCCAGAAACTAGAAACAATGAACCAATTTCAAAATTCTGAGTAAAAATGACTTTTATCTTACAATTCTTTATTTAGCCCATTAGCAATTAAGCATGAAAGTAGAATAGAAAGATTTCCTGATTTTGAAAGTTTCAAATATTTTATCCCCTCAATTCTCCCCATTGCACTCTTTTCCAGGAAACTACTGGATGGTGTAAACCAAGAAAAAGGAAGATAAGAGATCCAGAAAATTGGGGCTTTAAAACAAGAGGGACTCATAGCTAACATCCTACTTAATAGTGAAAGGCTGAAAGTTTCCCCCTAGGATCAGGAACAAACAAGGACATCCACTTCTACTTAACATTGTACTGAAAATTCTAGACAGGGCAGTTAGGCTGGAGAGAGAAACAAAAGGTATCCACATTGGAAAGGAAGGAGTAAAACTATCTGCAGAAGACATAATCTTTTTGTTTGTTTTTTTAAATTCAGTTAATTAACATACAGAGTATTATTAGTTTTAGAGATAAGGTTCAGTGATTCATCAGTCTTATATACTACCCAGTGCTCATTATATCACGTGCCCTCCTTAATGTCCATCACCCTGCTACCCCATCCCCTCACGCCCCTCCCCTCCAGCAACCCTCAGTTTGTTTCCTATGATTAAGAGTCTCTTATGGTTTGTTTCCACAGAGGACATAATCTTACACATAAAAACCCTAAGGAATTGGGGCACCTGGGTGGCACAATCAGTTAAGCATCTGACTCTTGGTTTCAGCTCAGGTTGAGATCTCAGGGTGGTGAGATTGAGCCCTGAGTTGGGGTCTGCACTCATTACAGAGTCTGCTTGGGACTGTCTCTCCCTCTCCCCCTGCCCCTCCCCCACCCAAATAAATAAATAAATCTTTTTAAAAATCCTAAGGAATTTTAAAATCCTAAAAATTAAAAAATCCTAAAACACTATTAGAGTTAATAATAATGATTCTATTTACAATAGTACCAAAAAGAATAAAATACTCAGGTATACACTTAATAAAAGAATTTCAAGACCTGTACATCGAAATCTAGAAAACACTGTTGAGATAAATTAAAGAAGATCTAAATAAATGGAAAGATGTTCCATATTTGTGGACTAGAAGACTTTAATAATGACAATACTCCCCAAATTAATTCAATGTAAATGCCTATCAAAATCCCAGCTGGCTTTTTTGGTGGAAGTTGACAAGCTGATCTTAAAGCTCATAAGGAAGTATAAGCACTCATACGAGGAACAGCCAAACAATAGCCCAAACAATCTTGAACAAGGAGAACAAAGTTGGAAGACTCACACTTCCTGTTTTAAAAACTACAAAGCTGGGGGCGCCTGGGTGGCTCAGTCGTTAAGCATCTGCCTTCGGCTCAGGTCATGATTCCAGGGTCCTGGGATGGAGCCCCACATCGGGCTCCCTGCTCGGCGGGAAGCCTGCTTCTCCCTCTACCACTCCCTCTGCTTGTGTTCCTGCTCTCGCTCTCTCTCTGTCAAATAAGTAAAATCTTTAAAAAATATATATATATATTTACCAGACTTGTCCTGAAAGGATTTCCATTTCACTTTTGTTTTCCCAGGCCTTCTTGTCATGGAGGCACAGATGAGTTGTGAAAAGGACAGCTGCAGTACAGGGAAGGGTGGGAGAGGGAATGTGTCCAAATGATAGGTCAGGTCTGCTGGAAGAACTGACCAACTAGGGAATCCCCTCAAAAAGTGGAAAGTTGACTAGAGTTTGGTTCTTTGGTTCCCCTTGACTTGGACAGGAGCAAGTCCTGTTCTGTGCCTTTCTTCTTAAAGCACAGTGTCCTGATTAATGCTAATGTTAATCAAGTAGAGCCTTGCTACTGAAAAAATGTGGTCTGTTATCTAGCAGCATGGACATCACCTGGGAATTGTCTTAGAAATGCAGGTTCTCCGGTCCCACCCAGCTTTATTGAATCCAACACTGTTAACAAGATCCCCAGGTGATTCGTTTGCCTAATGGTTTAGAAGCAAGGAGTTAGGGGCGCCTGGGTGGCTCAGTCGTTAAGCATCTGCCTTTGGGCTCGGGTCATGATCCCGGGGTCCTGGGATCGAGTCCTGCATCGGGCTCCATGCTCATTGGGAAGCCTGCTTCTCCCTCTCCCACTCCCCCTGTTTGTGTTCCCTCTCTCGCTGTGTCTCTCTCTTCAAATAAATAAAATCTTTAAGAAAAAAACAAAACCGCAAACCTGTAATAATCAAGACAGTGTGATATTAGCATAAGGACAGGCCTGGAGATCAGTGGAATAGAGCTGATGGTCCAGAAATAAAATCTTACATTACAGTCAACTGCTTTTCAACAAGGACGCTAACACCACTAGATGGAGAAAGAATAGTCTTTTCAAAAAATAGTGCTGGGATAACTAGATATCCACACATAAAAGAATGAAGTTGGACTCCTACCTCACGCCATACACATCAAGCAACTCAAAATAGATCACAGTTCTGAAATAAGGGCTAAAACTGAAACACTTTTAGAAGAAAACACAGGAGTTCATGACGTTGGGTTGGGCAATGGTTTCTTAGATAGGACACCTCAAAAGTACAAGTAACCAAAGAAAAAACAGATAATTGGATTACAACCAATTTAAAACTTTTGTTGAAAACTAGACCATCAAGGGGCGTCTGGGTGGCTCAGTCGGTTAAGCATCTGCCTTTGGCTCAGGTCATGATCTTAGAGTCCTGGGATCAAGCCCTGCGTAAGGGAGCCTGCTTCTCCTTCTCCTCCCTACTCATGCTCTCTCTCACTATCTTGGTTGCGATCTCTGTCTCTCTCTCTCAAATGAATAAATAAAATCTTAAAAAAGAAAAGAAAAGAAAAGAAAACTATACCATCAAGAAAGTGAAAGACAACCCACAAAATGGAAGGAAATATTTACAAACTATATATCCAAAAGGGACTGGTTATCTGGAATATAGAAAGAACTCTTATAACTCAACAATAAAAAAAAGATAAATTACCCAATTAAAATATGGGCAACGGATTTGAGTATACATCTCTTCAAAGAAGATATACAAATGATCAATAAGCACACAAAAAGATGCTCAACATCATCAGGTGTTAGGGGAATGAAAATCAAAACCATGATGAGATCACTTCATTCCTACTAGGATCACTATAATAAAAAAGATGACAGACTATCACAGGTGTTGGCCAGGATGTGGAGAAATCAGAACTCTCACACACTGCTGGTGGCAATGTAAAATGGTGCAGGTTCCATTTGGCAGTTTCTCAAAAAAGTTCAACAAAGAGGCCTCCCATGACCCAGCAATTCCACTCCTGGGCATCCATACCCAAAAGAAATAAAAGCATTCGTTGACACAAAACTTTGTACATGAATGTTCACAGCAGTATTATTCATAGTAGCCAAAAAGTGGAAACAACCCAAATGTCCATCAGCTGATGAATGCATACATAAAACGCAGCAGATCCTTAATGAAATATTATTCAGCAATAAAGAGAAAGCGATGCATGCTACAACACAGATGAACCTTGAACACATGATGCTCAGTGAAAGAAGCCAGATGCAAAAGACCACAGACTGTATCGTTCCATTTTTACGAAATGTCCAGAAAAGGCAAAAGTACAGAGACAGAGAGTAAACTGGTAGTTGCCTGTGGCCGGGGGTGGGAATGGGCACAAGGTTTCTTTTTAGGCACCGAAAATGTAAAATTAGATTGTGGTGCTGTTTATACAGCTCTGTAAATATACTAAAATTCACAGAATCGCACACCTAAAAATGGGTGAATTTTATGGCATGTAACTTATATGTCAACATTAACTATTAAAAAATAAAATCAAGAGAGGCCAAAAGATCCCCAAAGAGCTGCTGTGCAGCAGGCCTGCAGGTCAAGTCTTCAGAACAGAGCAGGTCAGAGGTTTAAGGGGAGACTTCTTCAAGAGGAAGAAATCAATGCCACACCTAATGCCCTTGAACATGCTGAGAGGAATCTACACAGCAGGGAGAGTGTGGAGATGTGGTGGTAACTGTTACAAACAAGCGGCAAACAAGTGGGACAATTACAAACTGCAGAGAACAGGTATGTAGGAAAGAGAAGGGAGTCACACTGTATCGGGATCAGCCATGAAGAGCTGCTATGATGATGTTCAACACCGAATAATCAATAGTTCGTCAATATTTGGTAATAGAAGGAATGGAGAATGGGAAGTGTGTGTGTGTGTGAAAGAGAGAGACAGGGAGAGGGATGAGTGTATAAAGTAAATAAAGCTACAATGAGATATCAATATTTATCCACCAGAATAGCTAAAATTAAAAAACAAAAAAGGTCAACAATACCGAGTGTTGGTGAGGATGTGGAGCAACTGGAACTGGGGGCGGGGGATGGAAAACGGTACAGTTACTTTGAAAAAGAGTTTGGCAATTCCTTACAAAGTTAAACAGACACTTCATATAATGCCCAGCAATTCTGCTCCTGGGTACATGCAGAAGAGAAATGAAAATATACATCCGCACAACGATCTGTACACGAAGATACAAAGCAGACTTATTTGTAAGAGCCCCAGAGTGAAACAACCCAAATGCCCACCAGCTGGTGACCGGATAAACCAACTGGGGTCCACCCACACAATGGAACACTAGTGAGCAATAAAAAGGAGCAAACTACTGATATATACAACAGTGTGGATGAACCTCAAAAACATTATGTTAAGTGAAAGAGCAAGACATAAGAGTATACACTCATTTTATATTTATTATTATATTATGATTTTATTTTTAAGAAACGCCAGAAGGTTCAAACTAATCTAGATTGACAGGAAGCAGATCAGTGATTGCCTGAGCCAGAAGTTAAGGAAATATGAACTGCAATGGTGCATGAGGGAACTTTCAGAGGTAAAAAAAAAAAAAAAAGTTCCGTATCTTAATGTTGGCAGTGGTTAAAAGCATCTGTCAAAAGGCCTTGAACCATATGCTTAAAATGTACACATTTTACTGTACGAAATTATACCTCAATATAATTGATTAGTAAGTGGGGAAAAAAGGGATAGAGCTATTTGATTGGGGTTAAAACCAGGGAGACTTCATGGAGGAGGTCGTGTGTCAGCTTGGTTTTTAAAAATGAATTTGAGAGACATACAGAAGAAAGGGCAGGGACCTGTGTGCAGAACAAAAGAACAAACAAGTGTGGCCGAGTCTGTTAGCTGTTCCCTAATGTCCATTCTCCCTTGATTTCCAGAGAAACAGAAGCCACAGCTTTAGCTGAGCACAGGGCCATGAGAAGAGAGGCTCTGTCTTCAGCCTCCCTTGTAGCAAGGTACAAGCACGTGAGCACGTTTCGGGTCAACGGGATGTCAGTGGGAGTGGTGGATATGTTTGAAGGGCGGCAACATTCCTTCTCATCCTTGTTTTCCCTTCCTGCTTGCTGGGACGTGGACATGATGACTAGAGCCCGAGCAGCCACCTTGGATCACAAGGTAGAAGGCATCACTAAGGAGGAAGAGACGAACGGGAGTTGCTGTTGAGAGTGGAGCTACCATACCAGTCCTAGACTGACTGCCCAGACTTATAAGAGGGAAATAACTTCTATTCTGTTTAGGCCACTGCTATTTGGGGTTTTCTTTTAGTTCCAGTAGGATTCCATCCTAAGTAAGAAAATGAGCAGAGGCATAACAGTGAAGTGCTCTTCTCCCAGGTTTAGGCTCTCCCAGACACCACCAGTAGGATTTGTCTACACTGCTTGGGGACTGGGCCCTGGTGCTCCCCATCTTTCTGCTTTCAGGGCTGGCACACAGCGGGTTCTCAGGAAAAACATCGAGTTGTCTGTAAGACCATGATTCAAGTTCCAGCATGATGTTATAGACTGAATGTTTGTGTCTCTCCAAAATTCATATGTTGAAACCCTAACCCCTAAATGATGGCATTTGGAGATGAGGCCACTGGGAGATAATTAGGGTTAGACAGGTCATGAAGGTGGGACCCTCTGATGGGATCAGTGTCCCCGTAAGAAGTGATGCCAGAGAGCATGCTGTCCTTCTGTCTCTCTCCCTCCCCTGACATGTATACAAAGAAGTCAGGTGAGATGTGAGCACACAGCATGACTGTACCAGCCTACAACCCAAGAGAAGAGGCATCAGAATGAAGCTCATGTTGTGGGCACCTTGATCTTGGACTTCCAGACTCCGGAACTGTGAGAAATAAATTTCTGTTGTTTAAGCCACCAGTCTATGGTATGTTGTTACAGCAGCCCCAGTTAACTAACATACACAAGACAGACCGAGCTTGCTCTCTGTGCGCAGGGCCTCCACCCTCCTGGTCACCACTGTAACCCTTGTACCTAGCTCCAGAAGATGTGCTGTGGGATCTCAGGTATTTGTGGAAGGAAAGAATGAAAAGCTGATGTAGCAGAAGCCTGAGGTTTCAAAGGTCAGTATCCACACATCCTTCTTTAAATCGCCTTCTGGGTACTTCTTCCCCTCCTTCACTCCTAGTCTATGTCCTTCTTGGGGTGGGACCATCCAGACCCTGAGAAAAGGGGATGATCATGTGATCCAGACTTCAGCCAATCCACACCTTTCATTTCTCTGGAAATAAGGATTAGTCAGGGACAGACAGAGCCATGGGCCCAACTAAAGCTTATCAGAGCTAATCTTGGGACTTCCTGAAACAGTTAAGAAAATGGCACGTTGGTATCCCAATGTGGTTTTGATTTGAATTTCCCTGATGGCTGATGATGATGAACATTTTTTCACCTTACACCAGTTAGAATGGCAAAAATGGACAGGGAAAGAAACAACAAATGTTGGAGAGGTTGTGGAGAAAGGGGAACCCTCTTACACTGTTGGTGGGAATGCAAGTTGGTACAGCCACTTTGGAAAACAGTGTGGAGGCTCCTCAAAAATTTAAAAATAGAGCTACCCTATGACCCAGCAATTGTACTCCTGGGTATTTACCCCAAAGACACAGATGTAGTGAAAAGAAGGGCCATATGCACCCCAATGTTCATAGCAACAATGTCCACAATAGCCAAACTGGAAAGAGCTGAGATGCCCTTCAACAGATGAATGGATAAAGAAGATGTGGTCCATATATACAATGGAATATTACTCAGCCATCAGAAAGAATGAATACCTAACTTTTACATCAACATGGATGGGACTGGAGGAGATTATGCTAAGTGAAATAAGTCAAGCAGAGAAAGTCAATTATCATATGGTTTCACTTATTTGTGTAACCTAAGGAATAGCATGGAGGACACTAGGAGAAGGAAGGGAAAAATGGGCGGGGGGGAATTGGAGGGAGAGATGAACCACGAGAGACTATGGACTCTGAGAAACAGAGTTTTAGAGGGGAGGGGGGAGGGGGGATTGGTTAGCCTGGTGATGGGTATTAAGGAGAGCACATACTGCATGGAGCACTGGGTGTTATACAAAAACAATGGATCGTGGATCACCACATCAAAAATTAATGATATATTGTATGGTGACTAACATAATAAAATTAAAAAAAAAAAAAAAAGAAAATGGCACGTTTATGCCACACACAAATTGGGTGGATGGAAGCTAGAGTAGCTGTAGCCAAATTGAGAAAGTGGATCACAGGGGCAGAGAAAGAAAAACTGTGTCTTAGTGACTTCATCTAATCCCTGGATCAAGCTGTGCCTGAAGTGCAATCCTAGTGATTTCAATCAAGTGACCTAGTAAATTCCTTTGGGCTTAAACCAAATGGGCTTGAGTCTTTGTTTTTTGTTTTTGTTTTGTTTTGTTTTGTTTTTTTGCAGCTCAGAGAGTGCAAACTAATACAGTTGACCTTGAGGGTCAATGTCACCCCTAAAATACATCATCTTGGGTATAGTGTTGTATTCTGATATAGGTACCAGGGCACCACCAGGTTGTTGCATTAACTCTACTTCCTTTTGCGTATAGCTGACTCTGAGAACTCAAACAAGGCCTTCTTGATTTACCTGGTATGTGACATTGTAAACCAATCTCACATTATCAGCATTGCAAAAATTCCCCTATAAAAACACAGGAGTCTAAAATGTTAATCTGGGAATTAGTGGACATTTATCTTCTTTTGGATCAGTATAATTTCCTCCCATTTTTTTTATCTGTTTTCTGAGCCATCTCATTTATCTAAGCTTTCAAAAGCTCATGCAAAACACATAATGCACTTCAGCTACAAAAATCAATGCTCAGGACGTGTTTTTACCAGGATTGCTACAGAAATTCTTATACTGCTTTTCTGAGGCCTTATTATCAAAATTTTGATTCATGAATAGAGCCAGAATAGTTTTACTTATCAACAAAGAGTTTCCCTAATTATCAAATCAGGGGGAAAAAGTAATTAAAAAAATACACTCTTTTTTATTTTTAAGGGGAAGATTTATATTGGCTTGGGTTTCAAACAACCCTCTTTCCCTCCAACCACCCGAGACAACTGACTGACTTTAATTAAAGACCATTTACCCTGGGAATGGATTGCTTGCTGCAATTTGTACTGAAGAGACACATTTGCAGACAAATGGATTGCAGTCCTTAGATTTTGCTCCAACGACAAAAGAAGTGATTATGCTCCCCCATCACTTCCTCTCTGAAGAACTCTATTAAGAGAATAATTTGAACGGACTCTTCTGCTACTCTGCATTTTAAAGTGTGATCTATTTCAGCACCACCACCATTTTTCCCCTTTTAAAAATAAGTGATATTTAAGGAAAAATGCCAGCTGGGTATATATTTGAGGAGGGGCTATGGGAAACACAAAGGTTTATCTAACTCCCTCTGAAGCTCAGTTACTTGCAAGTGCTGAGTAACCTGTAGCCTTGGTTCACGGCTGCAAATAGCAGACAGAGACAGTCCTAGAGCACAGGAGGGGACTAATCAAATTCACATGCAGACCCAGGACACCTTGTTCTATTTTTCCATTTCCTGCCTGCCCAGTGCTGGAGGGGTTTGGATGGGGCTGTCTAACTCCAAGTCATGGAGTTTAACTGTTGGGCCCTACGGCCCCCTGATTTGTATGTGGTCTAAAGAGGCCCATGGATCTGTCTCGGAATTGGGCTGAAGGAAGTCCAAACTGCAGGAAGCTCTCTGCAGTTTGTGTTAAAACAAATCCAGAGGTGCCTTCTCCATGACTCCATAAACACCCGTGTCTGCTGCATCATAATGCTCTGTCTGTTATGCTCAAGGCCGGAGCGTGTCTTGAAAGCAGGGGCTGACCTACCTCCTTGGGGCTTAGCTCAGTAGCTGGCACACAAGTCGTGCTCAATAAATGCAGAATGGGTAGCTGAGTAAAACCGTGTCTTTAATTCTGTCCATTTGGATCTGAGCTCCGCACCAACAGTGACTGGGTGCCTGGTCAATTTATCCCAAATCCAGGAAAGGCGCATCTAGCCTGGGCCTGAGATGGTGGGGATCCTACCTTTTTTTCTCCCACAGTGACCCAGGAGCTCTTTGACTTCAGAGGTGTTAGAGTAGGAAGGAATCCGAGTGTGGTGGATTGCAAAAGCAATCCCGATTCTCCACCCTTCCCTGTACCCACGCCTTCGGCACCGTGACTTAGCAGCTGCTTCCATCAAGAGATGGAGTCCTATTTCCTCGGCCCTTGTATCTAGGCTGGGCTTTTAACTTGCTTGACCAACAGAAAGTGAAGAAAGTGATAGTGTGCTAGTTCTGAGCCCGGGTCTTAAGAGGATATGCATGCTTCCACCTGTTCTTTCAGACCCTGTACCTGTCATGAGAAGAAGTCTGGGGCCACATGTAGCAAAGCTAGGTCATCCCACCAAGGCCATCCTAGACCAGCTGGCCCCCAGGTGACCTACCAGATGCCTGTGGACACATGAGAAATAATAAATGGTTTTTGTTTGAAATCACTGAGTTGTGGGATGGTTCATTATACAGCAATAGCTAACCGATACACTGAATTCGACATTCTTGAGGCCCAGAGAAGAGAGATCTTCCCTAAAACCACATCTGCTGGTGACAAGAATCCAAGTGTGGGAACCACTCACCCAGGGCCTTTCAACTCTCCTGAACACTGATCTTTCTTCAAGAAGCCGTATCTTCCATCTTCCTAAGTCATTAACCCTCAGGATCCAAACAGAGGGCAGGAGCAGGTACACGAAAGTCATCAGCACCCATGTAGAGGCAAAGCAGATGTCATACCTCTGAGGTTCTAGCATCATGTTCCTAGAAAGCCATTGGGTTCCGTGCATTGTAACCATGTATTCTGCCATGAAAATCAAACCACAAGGACCTTTTCTCAATTTGCAAAAAATTACGGAAACCAATAAAATTTCAATATTAAAAGTAATCTCTGAAAGGCACTGAGAACAGCATTTGGCACGTAGTAAATTTCAATGTTCAATGAATGTTAGCTATTATTATTAAATTCTCCTCTCACAAATTGTTCTTAAACCTTTGGTGCCTGCTGCCCTTTGTCAGCCCGCAGGCAGGGGAATGAATAATAACAGGCAGCGTTAACATCTATTGAGTACCTGTGTAGGCCAGGCCTGTTACATACATCACTGCAGTTACCAACCCCATCTTACAGATGAGGAAACTGAGACTTGGCGGGATGGATCTGCCCCCGGTTAGTGAAGCTGGGGAGCGGTGGCGCAGGGGTCACCCCAGCTGTCCGATGCAAGCCTGTGGGGAGCACAGACCACGATCACTCCTCTTTGTTCTCTCTTCTGCTTAGCCCAGAGTGGGGATTGAACAAAAGTGCAGAATTAACAAATACATAAATCCCAAGTGAGACTCAAAGAGGCTAGGGTTTGCCTCCCACCCCCTACCAGAGGGGCTAAAATTTAGAAGACTGACAATGTATTTTTTTTAATATTTTATTTATTTATTTATCAGAGAGAAAGAGAGAGAGAGAGCACAAGCAGGGGGAGCGGCAGAGGCAGAGGGAGAAGCAGGCTCTCCGCCGAGCAGGGAGCCCGATGCGGGGCTTGATCCCGGGACCCTGGGATCATGACCTGAGCTGAAAGCAGACACTTAACCGACTG
This sequence comes from Mirounga angustirostris, assembly GCF_029215605.1. Lineage (NCBI taxonomy): Eukaryota > Metazoa > Chordata > Mammalia > Carnivora > Phocidae > Mirounga > Mirounga angustirostris. The sequence continues at coordinate 171,188,498 of NW_026991712.1, forward strand.
AGCCACCCGGGCGTCCGTAGAAGACTGACAATACTAAGCATTGGTAAGGATGTGGAGCAACTGGAACTCTCACGCACCATCTCCCCCACCCTCTACCCCCTCACCAGATCCCAGGCTCTTGTACTTGAAAGGACATTTGTTGTAACTAAGAGGGCAGGGCCAGCAACCATGTCTGACTGATGAACACAACTGAAGAGGCCTTACAGAGTTGTGGTTTATAAGCATGGATTTTAGAGGCGGAGTGAACAAGAAATATCTGTGAGCCTTTAGAGCACTAGTCTGATCCCGCACTGTTACTTTCTATAGGACTCATTCACGGCTTTGGCAGACTTCACCAAGCACCTGCTATATGCTAGCATTGAGACCCTGGAGCTGCTGTGTTAGGGCTGCAATGTAAGTAGATGGTCCTATTGGAATTTTCTAAACTCAACCAGCCTGCCTGGTCTTCGGTCATGGCCTCTAAAGGCTTCACCAGGTCCCCAGGTGTCCCTGCTCTTTGAGAGCAGGACATGTCACTTACCATCCAAGCCTCATGGTCTTAGAATAACCGAAGCTACAGGGACTGCCATCATACCTGACCTTCGTTTCTCAAGTGGGAAAGCCCATTCCCTCCCTGGCACATAGAAGCCTAGGGATTTTCCCTATTAATAGACTGAATGTTTGTGTCCCCCCAAATTTCATAGGTTGAAATCTTAACTCCCAATGTGATGGTATTAGGAGGTGAGGCCTTTGGAAAGTGATTAGGTCATGAGGGTGGAGCCCTCATGAATGGGATTAGTGTCCTTAGAAAGGGGCCCCCTGGAGAGCTCTCACCCCCTCCTACAATGTGAGGACACAGAGAGAAGACAGCTGTTTATGAACCAAGAAGCCAGCCATCAAGCAGACAATGAATCCACTGGCACTTTAATCTTGGACTCCCAGCCTCCAGAACTGTGAGAAATAAATGTTTGCTCTTCAAGCTACCCAGTCTGTGATATTTTTGCTCTAGCAACCCCAACTGACTAAGGCAGGTGCCATCTGGTGGGGGCAAGATGATCTTCCATCCATCTCCCTTGCTTAGTGCCCTGGGGTTACTCAGTCCGGTGATCACTGGCTGGGTTTCAGCTGGGCAGACCTACAGACTCCCACTCTCCTAGGCTCAGGAAAATGCAAATGCCCAAGCCCCATTTGGAACTGAATATGAAGTTCATCTCGGACTTTCTCAGATACTTCCCAAGACAGTGACCCTTTGAGATGGACTCTCATCGCCTCAGGTTCTAAGATCCTATAAGCAGCTGTCCAACATTTTATATTTAAAAAATACTGTCCTATGATCCTTCTTACTTAATCCTTCTAACCCTAATCCTTTGAGGATGGCCAGACTCAGGAAATAGTCCACTGAGGTCTGAGAGGTGAATATCTGGCGTAGGCTCACACAGGCTTCCCGCCTGACTCAGTCCAGTGCTCTTTCCACTATATATCTCATATCCTCTCATAAATAAGGTGTGGTGGGAGCTTTTGTGTGTCATCTCCCCACAACTAGATGAAATGGTACTGCGCCCATTTTACAGGTGAAGAAACAAATCCACGGAAGCCGGGTAATTTGCCCAATGTAATGATGATAACAAATGGCAAAGCAAAATTCAAACCCATGTTTTGAATCTCCACAGCAGCAGGCAGAGACCCAACTTTCTAGAAACAGAGTTTACTGGGGTCCCAGTCTGGTGAGAGACAACAAATCAGTAGGACATGATACTGCGTGGTTCAGGCGCTGGTTCCTGAAAGCCGCTCTCAGATCAGGGAACGTGAGCTAGCTTGTCAAAAGGGCCACCGTGAAAAAGAGTCACTTGTCTCACTCTAGTGGTTTGGTTTTGTTTTGTTTTTAACCATATAAGTTTTGAGGTCAAATAAGATGAGACTATCACTCTAGAAGGATGCAAGGCTGTCCTGGAATTACAGCTCTAGTATGTCTTATTATCCCAGGTCACCGTGGGGAATTCTGTCCCCAAATACTTATTTTGGCTGGAGAACTTCATCCCCTCTGTGCTTTGGGGTACAAGTTAGTGTTCCTGGCCCTGGGGAAACAGGAAGAATCCAACTGGGGTACCGAGTGTAGCTGTCAAGGGAATACCTTTTCCATCAAGGGAGCCCTGGCCCAGCACAGTTTGCAGCTTCTGAGCAGTTCAGAGAGAAATGAACAAGAACAGCCTCTTCTCCACAGCCGGGTGGAGACTTCTGACATGGTCTGTCCCAGTCACCTGCAGATGGGAACCAGACGCCCGTGCTGGGGCAGGGGCTGGAAGCGCCTCCTTTGTCCTCCCGACCCCCGACCCCCGTTTCCCCACACCCGCATCCTGTTTGCAGCTGTCTTCCCCGTGAGATTATGAGCAATGTAAGGGCAGGGCCCAGGTCGGCGTTCTCTCTGAAATCTCCGTGTCTAACCCAATACTGGGAACTCTGCAGGAGTTCAACGATGGCTCGTTGAATAAATAAGTGAAAGAATGAATGAATTGTACGTCCTGTCCACTGACTGTTTCCTTGTTCCAGGGGCCCTGATGGGGACAGGTGTGCTGAGGATGAGGAGGACGAGGAGGACGCAGAGGACGAGGAAGATGTGAACCTGTACAAGGTTATATCGGAGCCTGGGCAGCAAGAGCAGACACTGACCTTTTCAACCTCAAAGCCTGCAGTGGTTTTTCCCAGTTGACCTAAGCCCTCAAATGCATTTTCTCCTCCAGATCCTGTTACTTCAGAGGCAAACCAATTCTCTGGTTAAGTAAAAAGGATGTGAGCCGATTTTCCATTGATTGTCATCCCCCCAGGGGCTTTACAGATAAAGCCCCCCAATCTGGGCTCTGCAAGGAACGCTGATGGGCCCAGTGGCAGCTGGATGGGAGGTTCAGGGGCCTGAGCTTTGAGCAGCCTGATTTTCGTGCTTTGGAAATCTCTGCCGTTGTAGAATGGCTTTTCTATATTGGCATTTCCGCTCCTTGGGTTTTAAAGAATGAGAAATCTGTGGCTGATCACATATTCAGCAACCAAGTACACTTATTCAAAGACCTAAATTGCAGAAATAACTCGTGTGATTATTTGAATGAATATGAGTCTGGATCATCAAGCTCAGTGTATGGATAAATCAAGAAGAGCTAGCTGGGCCGAGGGGAGGGCAAACCCTCCCCATCAGGCTCTTCCCCTGGGCCAAGACACCCTTGCCCTGCAGGCGTGCAAGATGGGAATCCTTGAACCTCTGCTCCTTGGAGATGCTGTGCCCTGATCTGCCTATGTGACATGACCAGCCACATCCTGTGCCCCAGCTCCAGGGCAGAGCCTTAAGGACTGAGGCAGCTAGAATCTGATTATCCCCAAAGGGATGAGTTAGGCAAAGTGAGGGTCATGAAAAGAGCACCCCGGTCTCACCTCAGAGCCATCAGCTTGTCTTAGTGCTCTCTGGTGAGTCCTGCAAAACAGGCCGCACCTTCTGGGCTCTGGCCTTGGACTGCCCAGTCTAGAAGCAAACCTCTATGGCCCCCAGTCTGGAATCTGCCTCTTTTTTTTTTTTTTTATTCTTATGTTAATCCCCATACATTACATCATTAATTTTAGATGAAGTGTTCCATGACTCATTGTTTGTGCATAACACCCAGTGCTCCATGCAGAACGTGCCCTCCTCAATACCCACCACCAGGCTAACCCATCCTCCCACCCCCCTCCCCTCTAGAACCCTGTTTGTTTTTCAGAGTCCATCGTCTCTCATGGTTCATCTACCTCTCCGATTTCCCCCGCTTCATTCTTCCCCTCCCGCTACCTTCTTCTTCTTTTTTTTTTCTTAACATATATTGCATTATTTGTTTCAGAGGTACAGATCTGAGATTCAACAGTCTTGCACAATTCACAGCGCTTACCAGAGCACATACCCTCCCCAATGTCTATCACCCAGTCACCCCATCCCTCCCACCCCACCCCCCACTCCAGCAACCCTCAGTTTGTTTCCTACGAGTAAGAATTCCTCGTATCAGTGAGATCATATGATACATGTCTTTCTCTGATTGACTTATTTCACTCAACATAATACCCTCCAGTTCCATCCACGTCGTTGCAAATGGCAAGATCTCATTCCTTTTGATGGCTGCATAATATTCCATTGTATATATATACCACATCTTCTTTATCCATTCATCTGTCGATGGACATCTTGGCTCTTTCCACAGTTTGGCTATTGTGGACATTGCTGCTATAAACATCGGGGTGCACGTACCCCTTCGGATCCCTACTTTTGTATCTTTGGGGTAAATACCCAGTAGTGCCATTGCTGGATCATATGGTAGCTCTATTTTCAACTTTTTGAGGATGGAATCTGCCTCTTGCTCACAGCATTCTTTTCCCACTGTACTCCCTGTCGAGGGCTCAGGCTGCCTTACGTTGCCCACCTGTCCCCAGAGTGGCCTGTGAGGATTCCCCCCAGCCAGAGCCCAGCTCCCGAGAGGAACCTGCTCTTAGAAGAGCCCACAGGCTGGCCAAGCTTGCTGAGCTGTGCAGAGACACTCCCTTCTTCCCTAACAGGGGCCTCTAGTCGCTTCAACTGCCTGGCTCTGGACGGTTCCCTAGAAGGCACTTCCCAGGGACTGAGAACCACGTCTAGGTCACAGCGGCACCACCAATTCTTCTTTTCCTGTTCCTATTACAGGACTGTGGGTGTGAGGGAATTCTGAGAGGGCAGGCCTCAGGCAAGGCAGGCATGGAGATGCGCGAAAGGAAGTAGGGGACAGGACTCTTACACCACACAGCGGGAGGCTAAGCAGACCTAATGTTTTGTATCAGAAGCTTCTGGGGTCAGAGAGCTTGGGTTCCAATCCTGGCTCTGCAGTGTACCTGCTGCATGATCCTGACCAAGGTATATAACCTCTCCTGGCCTCAGTGTCCTCATCTGTAAAATGGGGATATTTCTGCATAGGATCATTTGTAGGATTCAATAAATAATATATGTAAAGTGCTCAGCAGAGTGGCACGTGGTCAATGCTTGAACATGTTAGCTAGTCCTGTTCTAAAAACTAATCCTAAGAAAACATTAGGACATGTATGTAAAGATTAGTGAGCTGAATTAGGAAATTCATCTTACCAGTGCTTAGAATGGCAAAAAATCAGAAATAACCTAAATGCCTGGTAAAAGAAATAAAAAAAATATATATATAATGTGTGTATATATATATGTGTGTGAATACACACACACATACATATCGAGTCCATTCATACAACAGAATACCACGTAGCCATTAAATATGACAACATAGGTGTTTCGTGTTTAACAGCTTAAAAAGGTGATCACAAAAACGGAGTGAGAAAAGATCACAAGACAGTGTTTATTGTATGATTCTATTTATGTAAAAATACATATTTATATCTATTTATTTTCATGGGGACGTATCTGGAGAGATGCATGAAACTACGGGATGTCTGGGTGGTGGGACTTCAGGAGCTTTTCTTTCTGGTTCTTGTAATTTCTCATTTCTCTACAATGGGCATGTGTTACGTTTATCATTTTTGGAAAAAAAGAGATGGAGTAACTGTAAGGGTAGAGAAGGATTTTCACATTCAGGTAGTTCCAGCATGGATAAAGGGATTTGTTCAAACTTCATCACTCTCCAACTAAGAAGAGACACCTGGAATGGCAGCCTTAAGAAGAGGGAAAGTCCCACGTTTCAAGGTTTGGTGTCTGAGAAGAGTAGCTTAAAATGAAAGGGTCTCCAGCAGCCCTCCCCCATCACCCCATCCTGTGGGACACCAGCCTTGACAGGAACAAACCAGACGTGAAACCTGCCTTCCTCTTAGGGAACGCAAAATCGGGGTATCAGAACGACAACAAATTTCTCGCCAAGAGACCCTTCCTGCTGAGATGAGAAAATGCGGGGCACAAATCAGCTCTTCTGGAAGGAGGAGGGACGTTTTCACAGGATCAGCTGCAGGTCAGGGAAAACTGCAAAGTCTAAACGTTTTTCATGTCATAACTTTGTCAGCTGTGCTGAAGTTGACAAGATGCTTACTCAGCACCCCAAGACACGTGCCAAATTGAAGTAGCTGAATGTGTAAGCTATCCTAACTACTGAGATTCTTTAGCAAGCTCGTGCCCAGAGGCCGGCTGCACAGCCCCGCTGCCCTGGGACGGGGGTCTCAGGACAGGAGTCGGATTGATTAAATCACCGGCCCATTCCCAGGACCTGTACTGTGGTCGGTGCCAGTGGTGGATGTGAGGGTCTGTGCCTGCCTTCAGGAAGCAGCTTCTACTGCAGAGCATGTTCTTCAAAGAGGAAAACAGGAATCCAATTGACCTCACAAAGGGAACGTGGGGGATTGGACGCAGGAAGAAAGATAAAGGGGATGGCTGATCTAGAGACTGTGGTGCCTCTTAGCTGTGGGAGACAGAAAGGGGCTGATATTTCCTACTTTCCTGGCAGGACTGTACTGGTCAGAGAAGGGAGCTGGGGTATGCGGAAGGGTAAGGAGCAAGGTCAGTGTGTGTGTGGGGGGGGAGTGAGGGGTGGGGGGTGGGGGGAGGTTGTGCGCCTGGGCATTACAGTGAGCTCCAGCAGGGGAAGGTGGGGATTGGGGATTTGGGACCCAGCAGCGCCCAAGAAGATGGGCCATGTGTGATAATAAAGCTCCTTTGAGGCTTTCTTATTAAAAGCATCCCGGGCGCCTGGGTGGCTCAGTTGGTTAAGTGACTGCCTTCGGCTCAGGTCATGATCCTGGAGTCCCAGGATCGAGTCCCGCATCGGGCTCCCTGCTCGGCAGGGAGTCTGCTTCGTCCTCTGACCCTCCTCCCTCTTATGTGCTCTCTCTCATTGTATGTATGTATGTATGTATGTATGTATGTATGTATGTATGTATAAATAAATAAATAAAGCAAGCAAGCAAGCAAGCAAGCAAGCAAGCAAGCATCCCAAATCCTTTCCCTGGTGATGCAGGGATTTGGGGCTGACAGACAACCACACTCCCAGCCCCTTCTCAACCACACTTCAGAAACAGTTCAAAGTTACACCAAGAATAGCCTGTGTTACCTGAGGGTAGGATTAGCCCCAAGTACTACAGGGCTGGAAGGCACCCCTTTACACAACTGCTCTGCCTGCCATTTGCAAATGCCATGTTCATCAAACATCTGCTGAATGAAAACCCCTAGACATGCTGGTCACTCCCACAGCGGCCCAGGCCCCCGCAGCCCTCCTGTTGAACTGGGGGCCTGCCACATCCGACAGGGTGGGAGCTCACCTACGTGGCAGACTCAACACCCAAGGGGGCTCACTCTCACCAAAGGCATTACCTGGGCTAACAGGGCTATGGGCAGGGTACCAACCACTTCAGGAATGACAGACTTAGGCCCAGGAGGGTCCTGTGGATCCTAACCCAGTCTGTGTATCAGAACCATTGACAGATTCTATTTTTAACACAGATCCCTGGGCCAGCTACAGACTACTGAATCAGAATTCCTGGGGATGGAACCTGGAAATCCATGTTTGCAAATGTCCAGTAGGTAGTTTTGATGTCTTCCCCTGCTTAAGAGCCATAACTTGGCCCAAGCTGCTCATTTCATAGATAGTGAGACTATCCCAGGGAGGGGTGGGAAAAATGCTTTGTCCAAGGTTACACAGACAATCACTGTTTCCCTGGACAGCTCTGACAATACTGATGGTAAAGATGATAAGGTGATGATGATGATGGCAGCCTCTACCATTTATTGGTGCTACTCTAAGCCCTGCACATGTATTAACTAATTGAATTCTCACAACCGCTCTATGAAATAGGTACTGTTATTCCTGTTTTTTTCCAGGAGAGGAAACTGTGGCTCAGAGAGGTTAATTCACTTGCCCAAGGTCACACAACTAGGAAATGGAATCAAAGCCCTATGTTCCTATCCAATTGGCAAACCTGCCTCAAATCACCAGGACCCTGACTCAGGGGTTTTGCTCCTCTCCAGTCTGTGGGTTGAGCTGCAGGGTCTGGGATGTTTCTGGGGAATGGTCTCAGCTCAGCTTTGCATGCTGACCTCTGGAGCCTGGGGGAGCCCAGAAGGTATATCTCATTTGCCAAGGGACCTGCTTTTGCATGTATACCCTGGTCTGGGCATGGTTTATGTCTGTGGAGTTCAAGGTCCTTCAGATAAAGCCATGCTGTGGGTAGCAAGAAGGACCCACTGCTGGATGTGGGCAATAACAGGAGATACAGCTTTTCCCAGTCCAGCCAGACCCCTGTGACACCCTCTTAGACTCTGGTTAGTGTCAGAGTCACCTGGGGTATCTGGGATTTTGTCCTCCTTGGTTTGGGGAAGATAAGTAACTACATTGGCTTTGCTTTTAATGCAGGGAAGAGGGATGTAATGGACAAAGGCTGAGCAGTGTCAAAAGAAGAATGTCACAGCCTCCTTCTGATGCGGTTTTGGAATACAGGTGAGGTTTGGTGGGGTGGGGTCTGGAACCAACAACCAAGAAAGAATTCTTGAGACATCTTTGGTGCAAAAAGGTGGTTTTAGGGATGCCTGGGTGGCTCAGTTGGTTAAGCGTCTGCCTTTGGCTCAGATCATGATCCCGTGGCCCTAGGATCAAGCCCCACATTGGGCTCCTTGCTCAGCAGGGGAGCTTGCTTCTTCCTCTCCCTCTCCCTCTGCTGCTCCCCCTGCTTGTGTTCTCTCTCTCTGACAAATAAAATCTTTTTTTAAAAAGTGGTTTTATTAGGGGCCCCTGGGTGGCTTGGTTGGTTAAGCATCTGCCTTCAGCTCAGGTCATGATCCTGGGGTTCTGGAATCAAGTCCTGCTTCAGGCTCCTTGCTCAGCGGGGAGCCTGCTTTTCCTTCTCCTCCCTGCTCATTTTCTCTGTCTCTCTCTCTCAAATAAATAAATAAAATCTTTTTTTTTTTTTTAAAGGTGGTTTTATTAAAGCACGGGGACAGGACCCATGGGCAGAAAAAGCTGCTATAGGGTCAAGAGGAATGGCTGACTATATACTTTGGAGCTGGGGGAGGTAAGGAAAAAGGGAAGTTTTCAAAAGAACTTTCATATGCTAAGGAGGACCTACGGGATACAGCAGGCCTTGCTATTATCAAACTAAGGTTGTTTTCCCTCTAGTAAGGCATTAACATTAAGACAGTTGGGAGCTTCCTGGAGGAATGTCACACAGATCCCACCCAGGAGTGGGGGGTGGGGAGGGAGGTTGCAGGGTGTCAGCTTGTGCTTTGTCCTCAGCTAGCCTTCTGCTCCCTCATCACTTCTAATCAATGCACCCACATGGACCCTTCTTTGCCATTCACCTTTACCACTGGAGACCCCCAAAGCACCATCTGGGTCTGTGCCATACCAGGGACGCACAAGGCAGATTACGCAGGAAGTCCTGGCCCACGGGGGGTTCACAGTTCCAAAGGCAGAGGAAACAGAACATGTGGGCTTTGGAGGTAGGCATGCCTGGGTTTGAACGGCCACTCTGGCTCTTGGCAGGCTTGGACAAGTTACTTCTCTCAAAGTCTCAGTGTGCTTGTCATCACAACACCTACTTCAAAGAGGTACCAAGGGGAAGACAGGAAACTCAGGAGAAGGTAGCTGTGCAAGCAGGTGGGCACCTGGGGACATGCCCTCCCCACCCCACACTAACGGAGACAAAGACCCTGAGTTGTTTAGGTGCCAGCTTTCAGGACAACTATGAGAAGGAAGGAATTCTTCCCCCCGAGTCAGAGTGGTAAGCAGGCTTTCGGGACACCCCCCCGCCCCCGGCAAAGGACACAGAAGCAGGGCTGCATTATGACTTTTGTTGGCCCTACCTTCATAAAAAAATATATTTAAAAATGATCTTTTAGGGACGCCTGGGTGGCTCAGTTGGTTAAGCATCTGCCTTCGGCTCAGGTCATGATCTCGGGGTCCTGGGATGGAGTCCTGCTTCAGGCTCCTGGCTCCGCGGAGAGTCTGCTTCTCTCTCTCCTCCCCCCACCAGCTCGTATTCTCTCCGGTATCTCTCTCTCAAATAAATAAATAAAATCTTTAAAAAAAAAAAAAAAAAGATCTTTTACAATTGCATTTGTATAAAAATGAATATAACCCAGGCTAGATTCATTATTATATTCATTTTTGTCTTCTGATTTTAAGAGAAATGAAAATTACAATACTTCTGTGAGCTGTAGGCACTGTGTCTAATGAAGAAGTCAGCCCTGTACGGGGGCATCTTGGGTGCTGGGTGCTGGATGCTGGGACCAGGTCTTTTCCCTCCAAACCTGCTTCCTCCCACCCCACCCACTGCCCCCACCTCTGTCTCAGCGCCCACGCTCTACCCAGCATGACCTCGTAGGCCTGGCCCATGCTGTTGCCCCCCGTGACAGAGATTTCATTGACGTTTGGCAAAATCTACCCCCTGAGCAACTCTGGCACCCAAGAATCTGCCCCCTCCCATACGACTCTTCTAGGATGCACCAGCTTTGTGATCTGCCAGCAGTGAAATGTGGGGAACTTTATGAGAACTTTTCGAATAGTTTCAGGAACTTGCTGGGCAGCTCTCCTTGGGTACTGTCACCCTCTCCTACACCCGTGTAACTCAGGCATGGGTCCTTCCTGGCAGCACAGGCAGATGGCCTTGGTCTTCTCTCCAAGGAGCTCATGGCATCTTGTTCATTTTGCACCCTCTTCCCCACTCCATCCCCAGCTGGGAGCCTGGTACACAGTGGGTCCTCAATACAAAGTTGCAGAATTGAATTAAAACTTAAATAACCCCAACTCTACATGTCCCTAACAGCATTATCAGTTACTTGCTGCAAAACAACATCCAGATGCATTTCTGGGCAACTGCTATTTCAGGAACAGTGTTATTTGGGGAGCCGAGCCGTGCTGGCTGGGTACGGAGCAGGCCGAGGGCCTCTGCCACGGTGTCTCCCTTCCTCCCTTTCCTAATCATTTGCTTGGCCATCGGCAGGATTGGACAACAGCAATTATCCCCACATGGTCTATTCCCAGAATTCAAAGTTATTGGGGGAGAAAATGCAATTGTGCTTTTATCCAGTCATTAAAAAAACAAAACAAAACAGGAGCTGTGGATTTCAAACTGCCTTTCAGATTTGATGAAAAGAAAAACAAACTTGAGTATTAGCCCTAAATTGTGCTGACAACACACTTCCGGGTCTCTTTGTCCTCCTCCCTGTTCCCTTCAGAAGTTTTCAACAATTCCTATTGATCCCTGCCTGGTTCTCATGCCTGGGGAGAGCATGTCTGTGGAGCAGAAAACTGATCTGCCAGCCTGAGAGGCCCCGGGATGGGGAGGGTGCGGGGGGGGGGGGGGGAGTGACGTCCCTGCTCCCCCAGCCCAGAGGAGCGACCCTTGCTGGGTCCTCACCGGTGACCGTGATGTAGGAAAGACATTATTAGGGTTCGAAGCCGACGGCCAAGAAGGCATTCTTGAGATGTCTTTGGTGCAAAAAGGTGGTTTTATTAAAGCACGGGGACAGGACCCGTGGGGCAGGAAGAGCGGCATGGCAGCGGGGTCAGGAGAAGTGGCCCATTATATGCTTTCAAGTTGGGAGGGGGTCAGGGATAGTGTAAGTCTCTAAGGAATTTTGGAAGCAAGGTTTCTAGGACCTTGAGGGGGCTAGCTATTGTTGGGGAAAGGTCATTTATTACCGTCTAATAAAACCGGAGTCATGAGACCCTTCAGGTGTATATCAGGGGGCCATATGCTTGGGGGGTGATTGCCAACACGTATCTTGGAGGGTTTAGAGATAAAGGAAGTTTCCAGAGGAATTGTTATACGTTAAAATAGACTTACAGGATCCTGGGGCGGGGGCGTGGGGGGGGGGGGGTCAGGCTAAGACTACCTTTTGACCTTAGCAAAGTATTAACATTGAGGCAGTTAAATCCCTAGAGGAATGTCACCCTGCCTGTGTCAAGGACTTGTCAATGGGCTGTAGGTAGTAAGGAAATTTAATAGTTTTTCTTCTGCCTTTGTTTCCCACATCAACTGGTGCTGCACCTCCTCCCCCATCACTGAGCCCGCTGCCCACTCGGCCACACCAGACCTTCATCAGCCGGTAGCCCAATCACCTACTATTTCAGGACCTAGAAGTCACAGGAGAGTCGGTATGCCAGACGCCCACACTGTATGATGGGGAAACGAGCTCAGAGAGAGAATGGGCCTTGCCCGGGTCACAGAGCAGATCGGTGGCTGAGAAGCAATTAGAAGCCAGGTCTCCTGGATGGGGAGAAAACACCGGGGAGCTACATTCAGGGGACCCCATTTTTAGGCTAGCACTGCTTGTGTACGGTCTCTTACCACACCCCCACCTGCTCTGGCCACACCTGACATCTTTTAGGCCTCGAGGGGCCATGGTCTCGTTCAACGTTTCAAGCCCATCACTCCGAGAATGAATTAAAGAGTCCTCGGTGTGAGCACCTCACTGTACTCGTACTACCTTAGTTGAAACTACAAGTTCATGTATTTGTTTCCCCACTGGCCTGGGAGGTCTACATGGCTGTCTCTCTGTCTTGCTTCCTGCTGCTTCCCTCTGTGTTGAGAATAGTGTCTGGCACACTATCGCCTATGAACAATCGTAGACAAAGAAGTAGTCTCATATGATCCCAGTAACAATCCTATGAGATGCCAACCTCCCCATTCCACAGAAGAGAAAACTGAGGCTCAGAAAAGAGCCCTGTCCATTGTGACCCCTGCCCATTGAGTTGGGAGAGTCAGGATTTGGAGAATCCAAGTCTTCTGACCCCAGGTCAACATTTTCTTTATTACGACCCCCTTCCTGGCATAATAACCGAGCTAAAAAAGCTCCAGTTCGCACCATTTTGGACCTGTGTGTTACAGCTGTGGTGGGCTGGGGAGTAGAGAGGTCACCCCAATAGCACTGGAAGACAGCGTGGGGAGGGGGTAATGAAGGAAGACTTTGCTTATCATTCCTTCTGCTACAAGGAGCACTTGAGGCAGGCAGCCAGCCTGGGATCCCCAATTCACTCCTAGGTTGAGGCAGGAAGAACAGGGACCCTTCCAGACCAGGGCTCAGCAGGCAGTGCAGGGTAGCTCTGCTCCAGGGACCACATGCCTGGGAAGTTTGGGCTTTGAACAAAGGGCGTGGCATCTTTTTTTTTAGGATTTTATTTATTGATTTGAGAGAGAGAGGGAGAGAGAGAGCATGAGCAGGGGGGGAGCAGCAGAGGGAGAGGGAGAAGCAGACTCCCCGCTGAGCAGGGAGCCCAACGTGGGGCTCCATCCCAGGACCCTGGGATTATGACCTTAGCCGAAGGCAGATGCTCAACTGACTGAGCCATCCAGGCAACCCCGGTGCAGCATCTTGATTAAGAGGTAAATACTCAGTAGGAGGCGAAAATTAAGTATACTGACAACAACAAGCATTGGCGAGGATAATGGAGTGACTAGAACTCTCACACATGGCTGGTGTGACTACTGATCCGTTTATCCACTTTGCAAAACCGGCAGCATCCAACTAAAGCTCAACATACTAATACGGTATGACCCAGCAATTCAAATCCTGGGTAGAGCCCAACATAAGTGACTGCTTGTTTCCACCAAAAAGCATGTACAAAAGCATTTATAACCCTCAAATACTCCTGATGGGAACGTAAAATGGTGTAGCCACTGTGCAAAACAGTCTGGCAGCTCCTCAGAAGTTTATACACAGACTTACCATGTGATCCGGCAAGTCTCCTCCTAGACAGATACCCAAGAGAAATGAAAACCCACGTCCACCCAAAAACGTGCCCATGAATGTTCATAGCAGCATTATTCAGAATAGCCCAAAAATAAAAAATAAAAAGTAGACACAATCCAAATGTCCATCAACTGCTAAAAGGATAAATAAAATATGGTCTACTCACACGATGGGATATTATTTGGCAGTAGGGGAAATGAGGAACCGGTACGTGCCACCGTGTGGATGATCGGCGAAAAATGAGGCCCAGTGAAAGAAGTCAGTCACAAGAGACCAGATATCATATGATCCCTTTCATATGAAATGTCCAGAATAGGCAAATCTATGTAGGGAAAGAAAGTAGATTAGTGGTTGCCAAGGGATGGCAGGGGAGGGGGAGCTGGAGAGAGTGATTGCTGATGGGTATGGGGTTTGCTTGCAGTTGCCATGAACTGGAAACAAAAATGTCCAACAACAGAATGGTGGGTAAACTTGCAAAGGAGTGAACTACTACTGTTTATGATATAATTATGAGTGCAAAGCAGCAAACCATGAAAGAGTATAGATAGTCTGGTGTGAAATTTTAAAGCAGACAAAACTAATCTAAGACAACAGAAGTCAGAATAGCGGCAACTCCTGGGGGCTGCTGACTGGGAGGGGCCCGAGGGGACCTTGTGGGGTACGGGACGTGCTACCTTGATCTGCAGTGTAGTTACGGGCTGTACCCGTATGTAAAACTCACTGGGATTGTGCCTTCTACTGTATGTAAGGTGTAAGTCCCATCTCACTGTTTAAAAAGGAATTTAAAAAAAAGAAAGAGGCTCAAGTGAAAAGACCAAGGCTCAAGTCCTGGCTGTCAGGCCTTTGTGAGAGTCCCTGTCCCTCGGCGTGCCTCGTTCTCCATCCTCCAGACATCGGACCAGATGGTTTCAAAGAATCCAACTGGCACTGACAGTCTGAGATTCTGCGAATTCACATACCTATTTGTCACTGAGTTTGTTGGGAAATTTGGCAAGTGCTTGCCATCAATGTGGTGTGAAGAAAAAGGGGGCTGGCTGGCTGCTGTGGGCTCAGCCTTGTTTCCAAGGAAGGCAAGGTCTTTGGAAAGTGGGTGGGAACACCCCGCCTCCGGGAGGGAATGTCACTTTCAATGTGAATCATCTTAGGCATCCAGCAACTTGCTCTGGGAATAGATACCCTGACTCACTTCTCCCTGACAGGAGCAAGACTTGCTACTAAAATTTCAGATTTCAAGAGAACCAGCACAGCCCAAATAGCCTCTCAGAGGCGGAAAAAAAAAAAGAAGAAGAAATCAGCCTAGTAACCAACCAGGAATCACAGAGGGGATGGGTGTCTTTGTACTGAAGACCGGACGAGGCCCAAAGGAGGCCGCCGGCTCACATGGCTGCTGGCGCCAGGGCTGGGACGGGGACCCGAGGCTCCTGACCTCGAGTTTTCTTTTTACAACAACCTGCTACTATAGTTTTTAGAGAAATAAATTATGCTCTGTGCTGGTGGGAAGCTTTTTAAACAAAAAGGAAAAGAAAACAGCCAAGATGCATCTTAATTAGAAAGTGCTTGGGAAAAAAATCTTTGAGGGAGGAGGGTGCAGAGAGCACCATGCCATGAATGGTCTGCAGCATAAGAGAGCGAAAATCCAGCAGGCTACTTCAGAGGTGAGCGTTCTGCTCTGATAACTACCCAGTGTGACCTGAGGGACTTTCTGGTCTTTAGGAGGTGGCGACGAAATCACGGATGTGTCATTCAAGGCCACACGGAGACGCCCCCCCCACAGGACCGCAGCATCTGACCGGCAGCTGCCAGTTCTGCCTGTCCTTCACGTGTGGGGTTAATATTTTCATCCCATTACCCTCCTTGTGCTAAAAAGCCCATCTGCCAGTGACCAGCGCTTCTAATCCATCTCCTCTGCACTTTGACAGGCCCCAGCCTCCGGATGGAGCAGCCACGGCTCCCAAAACATGTGACTCCCCGGAAGGTTTGCTCGCTGCCCTTACGCCTGACCCGTTCTATGCAAGGAATTGCAACATCACTACTTCCGACGCAGATGACAGCCCTTTCTCAAAACAAACTCAAAGCCTGGGTCAGGAATGTGCACCACAGCCTGCTAAGAATCAGTGAGCAACATGGCCTGACAATGATTTTCCAAGAACTATGGATGGATACTGGGTGTTTTTGCGTTTCAGAAGAAAAAAAAACCAAACTCATAAAAGCGGATATGGTATTTTCAGCCAGATAAGTCAACGTGTTCTGCTACCCAATAGCAGGGGAGGGGGACTGGGAAGGGTGTACATGCATGCCAGGCAGGGTACTGGGGTGACGTAACCCTGCCCCCACCTTCACAGGTGAGTAAACTGAGGTTCAGAGAATTTTGTGACTTGCCCAATTTCATTCAGTTGGTAAGTGCTGAGGATTTGAATCCAGGCGTACCTCTAACATCAAAATGCTGCCTCCCAGAAAGGAGCTCAGAGATCCGTGGAAACAACATGGAGTTCTGCGGAAAACTGCAGAAGCAGGTGGTTTTCGCAAACGGTCTCTCTGGCAAAGTGTGCAGTTCCCTAGGCAGCCATGCTGGTAGAGTAACTCTCACCCCCACAGAAAGATCCAGTGAGACTGGGGTGTATGTGTAGAAGACTGTGAGCATTTTGCAGAAGGCACTACTAAGTCACACGCCAAAAAGCAATTGTAAAAGTGACATCTTGGGACCTGGATTTATTCCCTCTTCAACATCATATTTGCTGCGTTTACAAGGCAAAGATGATTTTTCTCTCTGCCAAGGCCGAACATTCCCAGCCTGTGATCTGAAAATCATGCTGTGTTCATTTTGCCTCTTAACTCACCCAAGGCCATAAATCATCCCTGGAAATGGGGATTTGGTTGGCAGTTCTATCGGGGACTCACAAGGCAGAGGCGGAATCCAATTTGGGGCTCTCACAGTCGTCCTGAGCCGGCTAGGTGACGCGAGCATCACCATGCTCCACAGAGAAGACCCCCGAGCAGCAGATCTGCTGACTGAGCAGGACCCTTGCTCTTACAGGGTTAATCTGCTGACTCTAAATGCACTTTGTGACAGAGGAGGAGGTCAAGGTGGCTGAAGAGAATGAGAGGAAGAGAGCAAAGCAGGATCCAGCCCTTCCCAGCCAAACCTAGGACAAAGGGCTAAGGGAAAACAGGGCAGGCAGAGACTGCAGCAGGCAATTCATTCATTCCAAAATATTTATTGAGAGCCCACTATGTGTTATGTGACAGGCACTGTTTCTTTCCTTGTAATATAATTATTTTCCCAAGTATTTTTTTAACAAAAAGAATAATAATGGCAGCAGCTTACCGTTAACAAGTATACATGGACGGGAACGTGTAGGCAGGTGCTGCACGTGAACTTTATCCAATCTCCACAACTGCTGGGTGAAGGAGGTATTATCCTCATTGTACAGATGGAGAAAATGAGGTGCAGAGAGATTAGGAAACTTGCCTACAGTCACATGACTCGGAAGTGGCAGAGCCAGGATTCAAACTCAGGCAGCCATGGTTCTCAAAGCCATACTACCCTCGACTCATTGTGCTGACGGCCAAAGGCATGCTTTGCAATCCTGTGTTTTTGGGTTATTGGGCTATGCTGGGAGAAAAGAGGAACATCTGAACCTTTTTTCCAAGCCCTGAATACTCAGCTGATGTCCGCTAACTAGTGATGTGTGGAGATGGGTGGCTGCAGACCCTGGCCATGAAGTGCGTGTCCTCCCCAGCTCCCATCAGGGCAGGGGAATAGAAGATGCAGGCTCACCAACCCTGAGACCATCCCTCTGCCCTGTTCCCTTCTCTGTGGCCACCATATGTGGTCACTGGGGGACAGGGCAGCACAGTGGCTTATGGACTGGGTTTTGGAGTTTGACAGCCTTGTAATCAAGTCTCTGCCTGATAACTGTGTGACTAAACAAGTCCTAAAACTCGCCTAGCCTCAGTGTCCTCATCTGTGAAATGGGGATAAAATGGGTGATATATTCCTTACAAGGGCTGTGAGTAGGACACAAGCGAATGTAGCTACAGTGGCTGGTGTGATGCATGTGCAGGAAGCAGGTGGGCTCTTTGCCCCCAAATCATACACCTCCTGATAGTCTGCTACTAAAGCTCTGCAAATTTCTAGTTCTTGGTGGTGATCTGGCCATGACCATAGGCCTGCATTTCAACAATCTGGCCTTGGTCAGTTTAGCTAATCTCAGAGTGGGTGGTGCAAAGAGCAGGGGGCTGGGACTCAGACCACCAGAGTCCAAGTCCCCAGTCCTGTAATTAATGTGCTGTGTCACCTTGGGCAAGTCCCCTCCCCTCTCTGACCTTGGTCCACCTCCCCCCACCCCCCGCCCCGCCTGACTCAGATGAAGGAGTGGGATTTGCCTTCAAAGGGCCTCTCTGGTGGCACCCTCCCAGGACTCTGTGCCCATGCTGACTTTCCCTCCTGCTAAGAGAAGATGAAGTTAGCATGGCTCACTCTGGCTTCTTGGTGAGGATTAATGCTCGTTAAGTGCTTCAGGGCTGGAAGCTGACACCAGTGCAAGGTGTCACTTACCACCTGCCCGGAAACTCTTATCCTGGCGGGAGGCTGATTTATTCCATGGCCTTGAACCTTAACCGTCCGCTGCCTAAAAATTCCTCTGTAAGCTGCTTAAATGAGGGAGTGAACAGGACACTGCCTGCCGGTGGGCTGCCCACCCACGAGCTCTGCCATGGGCACTCCAGGGCTGGGGAAACAGGGCAGGAGGGGTCAGGGCTTGGAAAGCCCTGAAGCCCTCTGGCGGGTCCCGGGGTCCAGGGGTCTTGGACACGCTCCAGTCAACATGGGCGAGGCCCACACTGTCCTAAGAGCCTTACGTCATCCTCATAGCAGCTGACTTTAAGAATGCCAGACGTGAATAGGTGAATATGAGCGCTTCTCATGTCTTAACTCATGTAGTTCTCCAAACAGTCCTGTGAGCAGGCAGTATTGTGGTCCCAACTTTACAGCTGGGACCCCGAGGCCCCGAAAGGTTAGGAAACTTGCCCAGGTTCACACAGCTAAGAAGTGGCACAGCAGCACGCAAATGCAAGCCATCTGGCCCCTGAGTCCACGCTCCTCGGCCGGCTTATTTACTGTCCTCCCAAGTCCCAGCAGCAGCCCTTCCTACAGGTAAGGAAGCTGGCCTTTGTGTACCGAGCCACTGCGCTTTGTGGTATTGCGTCACGGCTGTCTCCTCTCCTCCCCCCGCCGCCGCCCCTGAATGCGTTCTTCAAGTGGCAGACTTGCCCCTGGGACTTACTAGTGATCAGAACGCTGCCATCGAGTGCCCGCTCTGGGCCTGGCTCCAGGCGAGGCCTTTGTCCACCTCCAGTCTGTCACCACGGGCCCCGCCCCACCCCGCAGTCTGAGGCCACATAGCTACGAAGTGGCAACACGGAGGTTCTCCTCAGGCCTGCTTAGATCCAAAGTCCACACTCTGGGGAGCCTGGGTGGCTCAGTTGGTTAAGCGACTGCCTTCGGCTCAAGTCATGATCCTGGAGTCCCGGGATCGAGTCCCGCATCGGGCTCCCTGCTCAGCGGGTAGTCTGCTTCTCCCTCTCCCACTCCCCCTCTTGTGCTCTCTCACTCTCTCTCTCTCAAATAAATAAATAAAATCTTTAAAAAAACAAAAAACAAAACAAAGTCCACACTCTGCCCACCACCTGGCTGGACGCTAACAGGGACATTTGAGCGATGTCTCAGAGGAAGGGGGACAAGGCAGGCATCTGCCATGGCCTGGGCCACAAGGCAAGGAGCAGGCTGTGGCCTTGCTCACAGCCCTGGGCTCTTGGGAACATTTTCTGACAGGGTCTGCTGAGCCAGAGGTTACGAAAAAGGAAGGCACTTTGACTCTGAATCGTTAAGGATACAAAAACTGGCTTGAGATACACCTCACTCGGCAGTCTTGCTCCCAGAGTGAGAACGGATTCAAGAAGGGGTGCATGGGCAGCTGGGAAGGGAATTCAATTTGGTGAAATGCCGCACAGGAGACCAGGCTCGGCACCTGATGTTCTCACTGCAAAGCCAGGCACCAGTATGAACTTGTGGCTCTCCCCCGTATGCAGCCCTCTGGGCCCTGCAGGCTCAGGCAGGGGGTTGCAAAAGCCCATGTCCAAACAGCTCAGTCTGGTGGGGCAGGGGGGGCACTGATGTCACCTGGCCTTCCCAGCAGGGCTCAGTTTACAGTGAAGTCACTGAGGATGGCAGCAGCTGGAGCCCGGCCATATGCCACCTAGCAGCCCACATGAGTCTGGAAAAAGAAGGGGGAGGGTGTCAAGCAGCTTAACTCAGGCCAGTTCACCTCCTTCTATCTTCGGGAATAGTCTGGCTAAGCCCCTCATGGATCCACCCCAAACTAGAACCTCCTCCTCTGGGTGCATTCCCATAAGCCTCTATCTCATAAGACACATTTGTAGGTAACCACGGTCATAGCCACTACCTATTAAGCAGGTTCTGTGTGTCAGGCAGGCCCTAGGCTGGGGGTCTGATGTTTTAAATTAGTACCACTGCGCACAAAAACTCAGGCTCCCAGAGAAATGATTTGCCTAAGGTCACACAGCCGGGAAGTACATAAGCATTTGTTGAGTGAAAGAGAAAACCGAGACAAGCTCTCCCTGCCCAGTTCCCCGGGTCCCTGCACATCCTCCCTTCCCAGGGGCCAGCCGCCCACTGCGACCTCTTTCCTGGCTGCAGAGGAAAGATGCTGTCTCACTGCTGGGACTGTTGCAGGCACTGGATGATGGGCACCCAAGGGAGTAGCTGCTCTGGGAGACAGACACCCAGGGGACCTCAGGACTTCCCATGGGCTCACCTGGGCAACTGCTGACTGCATGTATTATACTGTAAATTGTAAATCACTCACACATGCTTGGCCCTCTGCGTGTTCATACGTACTCTCACAGCAGTCCAGTATGAAGGACAAATGAGCAGGCGGCCATAGAAGTTAAGTGACTCAGACTTGGCCACACAGATAACTCAGGACAGAGTGAGGACTTGCACCCAGGTCTTCTGACTCAAGGTCCAAGTTTCTTTCCATCATTCTAGCTGCCCACTTTCTCCATCGGGTCTGGTGATTGCAAAGGGACTGAAGAGTTGAGATGCAAAGGACAGCCCTGAGGAATTTTACACAATGGGACTTGGCTTAGCCCAATCCTACTTACAATGCTCCCCACGGTGCTCCCTCTGTCCCCGTGGATGGTCTGAGCAACAGCTATGCCCATGCTGTGCAGTTTCATAAATCAGCTCCCCCGACTTCCACCAATTCCCTGAATATTTGCAAACTGTTAGAAGGAGGGGGAAGCCTCTGTGCTTCCATCCCGGATTTACACTAGTAGCCAAAGCTCCAAAGACTGCGGTGAGACCCACACTGGCCCCCTTTCCCCAGGTCTGATGAGGGACGTTGGGGAACGTCTGTGTTCCAAGACAGAGAAAACAGTCAGGCTCCTGGACAGAAATCCACACTTTTCATATTTGAGGTTAAAGAAACATCTGTCTTCCTCTCTTCTGATTCAGGAGTCCTCCCTAAGAATCTATCCTAAGACAACATTTTATACACAAAGATGACAACTGCTGAATTATTTTTAATAACAAAAAATTGGAAACGACTTCTGTCCAACATTAGCAGGATGGTTAAATGAATTATGGCACATTCATGCAATAATTGCAACCATTAAAAACATTCTTTATGACAAAATTTGAGTAAGTTAGGGAAACACTTATGATGTAACATTAAGCCAGAGAGAGAGAGAGAGAGAGAAAGGACATAAAATTATATATCGAGGGGAAAAAAGCAGAGAAGATTGGAAGGAAATGAACAAGATTCAACAGAGGCTGCATCTATGTGGCAGAATGAGTTATTTTTTGTCTGTTTTCCACTTTTTTCAGAAAAATGAAAGAAGCTACCCAAATTCCCTCTCTCTCACACACACACACACACATACACACACACCCACACACACCCACACACACCCACACACCCACCCAAGGGGAGTGAGTTATCTGAACATCCAGAAAGGATGTGATGCTGACTGGTTAGAGGGAGGAAGGCAGGTCCCGTGTCCCTCTTCCCATAACAGAAGCACTTCCCACAAGACCATACATGTGGGGGCCATCCCTTTAAATCTGCCTTGAAGATTTTCCTGGGAATTTTCATCTGGCTTGGTTCTTTGGTTCTGGACCTCAGGAGCCTGTGTCTCTAAGGAGTGAGGAACATAGCGGGTGAATTTCTGTCTCCAGCCCCGGACAGCTCCTGTCTCTCAAGGAGGAAGCAAGCCAGGCCGCCTCCAGCATCTTTTCTGGAGAAAGGCCTGCAGAGAGGAGAGCTGGCGACTTGGGAGGGTGTTAAATTTGGAATGTGAGGCCGTGCCCACAATAAGGCACTCTGCAGACTCTCCAGCTGAGGGAGGCTTTCGAGTTAGGAGAACCCGTGGCTGGAAAGGGAAGAGACATGAGCAAGTGAGGCGGCAGGTCACACAGGAGCTGCAGACACGTGGCAGCACCCATGCCGCTCCCTGATGAGCGACAGTTCTGTCCGTCCACCAGCTGAGCATGCAAGATGCATCCACAGGACCCTAAAGGCGGCACACGCGCCCACCTCATCAGAAACGTGTTCCGTTTCTCCACGAACTCACCCGAGATCGTCTAAGAGCTATGCTTGGGGGAGTGGATTTAAACCCAGTCCTCTGTGTCCTTCAGAACTCCAAACCTGCTCCTTGGAAACAGGTCTCTGTTCCTCACCATCCCCAGTCACATGTCCAAGTGCGTTTGCTCTAAAACACAGATGCTAAGTGCGTACAAAGAGTGTAAAGTGAGAGGGAAGCGTGTTGGCTTCCCCAAATCTAGAAGGCTCAGAAGCCTCAACAGCCCAGAAGGAAGTCAGACTCGGGAGCCCCCCGGGTATGGGGAAATAGGGACACAACTCAGTGGCGGGGGGGCAGGGGGAGAAGAGCCAAAAGTGAATTCCACTCAGCCACCAGAGGGGCAGCGGGTCTCCCCAACACCAACTCACCAAACATGTTGCCCTCATAGCCGTCTTTTGTGAGTGGCCGGAGCTCGTTTTTCCCCATTGCATAAAGCTTGTAGCTCCGCCAGGCGAACTGCATCATCTGCAAGAGAAAGCAGGAAACAGAACCTGAGCATGGCAATTCCCAACCACGTGCACTGGCCACCTGGCTTTGCCCTCTGCAACAGGATTGGAAACCACATTTAAAAAATAGTCTTCCAAACTGAGGAAGACAACTTCCTCTCACATAGTTCTATTCATGGTGACGACCCCACGAGCCCAGAGTCTAACCACAGAGGCCTGAGAGAAGACACAGAAAGCACTAAATATATTCTAGCCATCCTTCAGTGCCAAAGTGAAAAGCCACCTCTTCCATGAAGCCTCCCTGCTTTGCTCTGGCCTGAAGTGGTCTTCTAAAAGGAAGGAAACACCTCACTGAATGATGCCTGGTATAATCTAATAAAGCAATCCCCCGGGCTAGGGATTATTGGCTCCGTTCTGCAGATGAGGAGACGAGGCAGAGACATGAGGTAATCTGTCCAAGGTTACCCAGAGTCCGTGAGAGTGCTGGGAACTGAACCCATGCCCTGTGGCTCCGAAACCTTAAGTCTGTCCCCAAAGCCTCTGTTCTGTCCCATAAAGTCACCACAAGTCTCTCCAAACTTTTCCGACACTCGGCTTGACCTACCCTGGCCATCCCAGCTTCCCTAGCACCCCATCTGCTCACTTATCAGTTTTTGTTTCCCACGCTATGAACCATAAGCTCCTCAAAGCCAGAAACTATGCCTGCCTCAGTTTCCCCCACAGCATCCAGCACAGGGCTTGGCACATGTAGGCAGCAATGAGTATTTATCAACTTTGCGCATCAGTCCGTGCACGAGTGCTTACTACATACACCAAGGCAACTATGTCAGTCCCTAGGGAACATCACGCAGGCACCTTGGTCCCCCAATTGCACTTAGCCTGGAGGCCAGAGGAATGCAAGCTGACACGTGAGCTCAGCCCTGCTCCCCCGGCCCCCGGGCTCACCTCTCTAGGGTGCTGCCTTGTCGCCTCTTCCTGGCAGGCTTTTTGGGTGACAGCAGGGCAGGCAGCTGAGGCACAGCTGGGGGCCCGGTGCCCGGGGAGGCAGCTGGTGTCGGGCAAAGAACTCAGGCTTCGCGGCCAGAGCCGTCTGTGTTCTCATCTCACCTCTGCTTTGACCTTGGCAAGTGATTAAACGTCTCTGAGCCTCAGTGGACTTCTCTTTGAAATGGGAATCATAGGGGCTGTTTTGCTGAAAGGTTTAGCTCCCAGTCCTGAAAAGTTTACATGAAAGAAAGTAGCTGGAAATGCTCAGTTTCTGACCTGCCACAGTACGTGACTGAAAAGCACTAGTCCTCTGCCCTCCTCAGCCTCTAAAATCCCCGTCTAGTCCCCCAAGCCACAGCCACCACCCTTCCTTCCATCCATCCTTGGGTTCTCAAACTTTGCGGGCATCAGAATCACCTGGAGAGCTTACTGAATCAGACTGTCAGCCCCATCCTTGAATTTCTGATTCAGCAGGTCTGGGGTGGGCCCAAGAACATGCCTTTCTAACGAGTTCCCACATGATGCTGCTGGTCCACAGGCCACCCCTGAGAACCACGGATCTGGTACACGTGTTTATTTCTATTTCTCACCTCACCTCCAGACACTGTCTGGCACTCTTCTACTTTTCTCCTTCTATCTCCTGGCCTGTCTTCCATGCCTCTTCTCCCTCCTTCTGAACATCTCCACCCTCATCCTCCATGTTCTGCTGTTCCAGGCGCCAAGGCTTAGGAGCAGTCTCTTCCAGGCACATCTGGACCATAACTTCTGCTGTGCTTGCCACTGCGGCCCAAATACACAGGCCAGGAGGGTAGATGTGACAAATCTACGGCCCACACCCCCCATAAAATGGCAGAGTGATCCAGCATCACCTCTCCACTTCACAGATGTTCAAACTGAGGCTCAGACGTGGAAGTGATCAGGACAGCACAGCCAGCAGGGCTGGAACCAGGCTCTTTCAACTCCTAGGCCGGCTGACCCTACCCTCATGCTCGGCCTGATATGTGGCTTCCCATGTGACACACATGCAAATGTCATGGTAACACATGCCAAGCACTTGGCACGGGCTTTGAGTCCTGGTTCCTTTCCTCTGTTATTTTCTACTTATCCTGAATTGGCAGTAACAGAAACTAATTGCCGGGTATGAGTGCTCAAGGGAGACTGGCCTCCTCCCTCAGTCTCTTATCTGGAGGCTCCCTCAGTTAAGTCAATGTGAGTTGAGGTGGCGGGGAGGCGGGGGAGAACAGCAGGAGGCTGGTAAAACATAAATGACAGCAGGAAAGCAGCAGGAGAGGTCTGGAGAGGGGAGGATGGCACCCTCCCCTCCCAACCCCTCCTGCTTAAGAGAAAGAGAGAAGTGGGTGTATCTGAGTAATTAGGAGAATCGTAGGTATCTACATGTTCCCAGAGGAGCTCCCACTGCAGGGACGTAGAGACGTTTGGAACGGGGCCCGTTACCTCAGTCATCCACATCAGTGGAGGGGAACAAAGGCACCAATAATCCCTCTGCCACCTGGGACTGGATTCAGAAGGCAGCCAGAGCGGCTCTTAAACCGCCCCCTCCCCTCCATGGACACACTCGTGTCTCCTGTCTCGGGTCACAAGTGGCTCAACCTGGGCACTGGATGAGCAGGGGACAGGAAAAGACCCCCAGCCAGGCAGTCCTTACTTCTCTTCCTAAAGCACCCTAAGCAAGCACCGACCCGGTGTCCTGTCCTGTGTCAGCTACAGTTTGGGCCAGAGCCCCAGTGGGAATGCTACTCTGGCCCCACCTTCTACCTCCTTGCCCACTGCTTATCTTCCTTCAGATCCCAGCTGAAACAGCACTTTTGCAGGAGGCCACCTCCCCAGCCATGCCTAAGTCAGGCCCCCACTCCTTCCCCACATTCCTGATGCCACGGCCCACAGCAGCCTGCAGTCAAACTTTTATACAGTTGCCCCCCCCCCGCCCAGCCCCTCGTCATTGCGGCACGTCTTGCAACTCATCCAGGGACTGGCACATACTAGGTGCTCACTAAATATTTGCTGAATGGCTGTAAGAACAAGAAAATGGCTGTAGAGTTTAACACATGGTTGGCAGACTGGTAGACCACACACGTCCTCGGTAGGATAGGTAATGGGTCAGAGGGGAGGGGCTTCTGGGCAACAGGGGCACTAAGAAGAGGGCAAGTGTGTGTCTCAAGTGGGTACCCAAGCGTCCTGATGGACACAGAGGACTGGGAGGGGCACAGGAAGAGACTGAACCACAGAAAAGCTATCTCACTCTGGAGCTGGTGATACGTGCCTTAGGTGACCCCTGGACTGGGCTTTAGAGGTGGACAGACCCTCGCTTCATCCAGACTACCTCCTGCCCCATGCAAGTTCCTTAATAAAAGATTAAGTAATGCTTCTTTGAACACCCCCAGTGATGGGGTGCTCACCACCTTACCCGGCAGCCCATTTCACTACAGTTTCACAAAATTCTTCCTTAATCGGTCCAAATCTGTTTTCCCCTATGGGCCCTGGAGAAGACAGTTCACACTGCCTTCATACCAGAGACCTTCAGACAGGAGGAGCCAACTCTCCAGTCACCTTAGGCTGTCTATTGGCCCACTGAGCAGCCCAGCTCCTTCAACAGTTCCCCTCCTGGCAGATCTCTGAATTCCCTGAAACTGCAGACCCACACATCATGATGTTTTTCTGGGGTGCCCCAAGACTTCGTTGCCCGTTTGTTATGGTTGGCTATACTTTTGTTAATGAGCAGAAACCAAAGTGCAGACTCTCCCTGGTTACATCTGGACCAGATCCTGTGGGCGTAGACTTGCCATTTGTCCCTAATAATTTTATCCTGTAGGACTCTGCCTACCATTCTGTGCTGTCAGGATCTTTTTGGAACCAGATCTTATAATTCAATGTGCGTGTGTCTGCCTGCTTTGGGTAATCTGCAAACTTGATAGGACAGCCATCTGTGTCTCCTCCCCCCGCCCCCCGGAGTTTTGGACAGAAACACTAAACAGGGGGCCTGAGAACAGCGTTGGGGAAATTGCAGCAGAGGCCTTCCTCCTGGCTGTTGCATTTTTGAGTGTCATCTGTCAGCAAGTAAGGAACCCACCAATCAATACAACCCCTGTGTCTCCATTTTTGTACACGAAGATACTGTGAAGGACAGGGCTGAAACACAAGAATACTCCCCTACCATAGCTAGTACAGAAAAAAATAAATTGCCGTTTTTTTTTTTTTTTTTTTTTTTTAAGGAAAATCACGGGTTAGACGGGCACGATTTGTTCTTAGAGAACCCATTTTGGCTCCTACGAATCATCATTTTTTGTTCTAAATGCTTGCAAATCACTAACTTAAAAACCTATTAGTGCCTCCTAGGAGGCTATAATCAAAAAGATGGACAATAACTAGTGTTGGCCACAATGGGGAGAAATTGGAACCCTCATACATTGCTGGTGGGAATGAAAATGGTACAGTCGCTCTGGAAAACAGTTTGGCAAAAAAAGTTAAATAAAAAATTCCCATGGGACGCAGCAACTCCACTCCTATGGACCTGTGCAGAAAAGAACTAACAGCTGGCCAGAGACTTCCATCCCTAGAAAGGGCCTGCCTGCAAGGTTGGTCCTTGGCTGGTGTCTGGGAAGGAGGATTTCACGAGTGTCCCCACCATCCTCTAACTGGTGAGGGTGGTTTCCTGTACAATCTATGATGCTGAGTACCTACCTGCTCTCCTTCTGGGAGTGTAGGATTTTGGTATGCGCTAAAATGGTACCCATGTGACCAGCCCCCAATAAAAACCTCCAGCACTGAATCTCTAATGAGTTTCCCTGATAAATAACACCTCACACGTGTTGTCACAATTCAGTGCTGGAAGAATTCGGCGTACCCTGTGTGATCCCGCTGGGAGAGGATTCTTGGAAGCTGGCCTCATTTCCTCTGGGCTTCCCTGCATGCCCCTTTTCCCTCAGATTTTTCTCCGTGTCCTTTCCCTACAGTATAAATCACAGCTGGGAGTAGGACTAAGTGCTGAATCTTGTGAGCCCTCCTGGTGAATCACTGAACCTAGGGGTCCCCTGACACATCTCCTAGAAAATAAAAAACATAAGTCCACACAAAAACTTGTACACACATATGCATAGCAATACTATTTGTAATAGCGGAAAAGTGAAAAACAACCCAAATGTCCATTGACTGATAAATGCATCAACAAAATGTAGAATATATATGCATGCAATGGAATAGTACTCAGCCATAAAAAGAAATGAAATACTACCACATGCTATAGCAGGGAGGAACCTCGAAAGCCAGACACAAAAGGTCACACAGTGTAGGATCCCATTTCTATGCAATGTCCAGAACAGGCAAATTCATGCAGACGGAAAGTAAGTTAGTGATCACCAGGGACTGGGAAAAAGAAGACATGGGGAATGACTGCTAGTGGGAATGAGGCCTTTTTGGGATGATGAAAATGTTCTATAATTGATGTTGAGGATTGCACAACTCTGTGAATATAGTAAAAGCCACTGAATTTTACACTTTCAAAAAAGGTGAGTTTTATGGTACATGAACTATATCTCAATAAAGTTATTTATATATATTTTTAAAAATATATAAATCTTTTAAAAATATATCAATCTTTTTTTTAAGATTTTATTTATTTATTTGAGAGAGAGAGAAAGAGAAAGAGAGCATGAGCAAGGGGGAGAAGCAGGGGGAGAAGCAGACTCCCCACTGAGCAGGGAGCCTGATGTGGGGCTCAATCCCAAGATCCTGGGATCATGACCTGAGCCGAAGGCAGACACTTAACTGACTGAGCCACCCAGGTGCCCTAAAGTTAATTATATTTTTAAAAACTATTAGTAGGGACAAATCGATGTCATATGCCACCTGATATGACACATGGAGGGCACTCCTTCATTTCAGTGGTATTCCTGCCAAAAATGCAAACCTAAACTGAATCATGAGGAAGGATCTCCGAGATCGGGAGACCATGTACAACATAACTGACCTTCACTCTTCAAAAACATCAAGGTCATGAAAGAAAAGGAAAGACTGAGGGACTCTTCCAGATCGAAGGAGACTAGAGAGACATGATGAACTAAATGCCACACGTGAACTTGAATATGATCCTGGAGCAGAAATAACAACAACAACAACAATTATTATTATTATTATTATTTTTTTAAAGATTTTATTTATTTGACAGAGAGAGACACAGCAAGAGAGGGAACACAAGCAGGGAGAGTGGGAGAGGGAGAAGCAGGCTTCCCGTGGAGCAGGGAGCCCGATGCGGGGCTCGATCCCAGGACTCTGGGATCAGCTCAGGAATCATGACCTGAGTCGAAGGCAGACGCTTAACGACTGAGCCACCCAGGTGCCCAACAATTATTTTTATGAAGACAACTGTCAAGACAACTGACAAAATTTGAATGGGGTGTAGGAATCAGATGGTAGTATTGCATCAGTGTTAATTTTTTCTTTTAAGGGTCTTACTGTGGTTATGTAGAAAAGTGGCACTAAGTTTTTGGAAATACACAATGAAATATTTAAGGGTGAGGGGCATTACATTTGCAACTTACTCTCAAATGGTTCAGAAAAGTGTGTGCATGTGTGCGTGTGTGCGTGGCAAGAGAGGAAAAAAGCAAAGGGTAAAATGTTAACATTTGCGGAATCTGGGTAAAAGGTAAATGTGAAACCTTTGTTAGATTTTTGCAACTTTTCTACAAATCTGAAATTATATTTTTAAAAAAACCCATTGAAGGGGCACCCGGCTGACTCAGTTGGTAGAACATGCAATGTTTGTTCTCAGGGTTGTGAGTTCGAGCCCCACTCTGGGCGTAGAGCCTACTTTTAAAAAAAAGTTAAAAAATCCGATAGGGAACTTTGCTGGAAGTTGATGCCATTTTCACCCACATTTCTATATTACAGGTTCTGCTTCCCTCCACTTCTATAAATTATGTCAGAACATGCCTGTTGCCAGTTTCCCCGCAGGTCCTCTCACAGGGACCTTTCCTTCCACAAAGGCCCTGCTGGGCGGTCACAGCCCCCTCTCCAGGCCTGTCCTGCAGGTTCTCCTCAGAAGATAGAGCAAATGAGGAACGAGCAATTTTGGTTTCTCCTTTCATAATTACATTACCATGTTTAAATGAGGTGCCCATCCTTACTCTGCTCTTCCTGCTACAAAAATAAAGTCCCCTTTTGTGGTTCTGGGCATTTTCCAGAAGTCTCAGCTCAGTCCAGGCCTCAGCCCCCTGCCCATTCTCCCATGTCTGGGTCATTCCTGTCGCTTGAGCTATGTTCTGTGCCCTCTACTTCCCTCTTCTGCATTTGACCTTTACAATAGTTTTAAAAATAAAGTAGATCTCTCTCTTTTAATGTACCTAACATATAGATGCTCATTGTAGAAAAGCAGAAAGAAAACCACCACCCATTATTCAAATACTATAACCACTATTCCCATTTTGGTGTCTTTCTTTCTACTCTTTTCCCATTCATCTTTGCTTCTTCCCGGGATGTTGACATAAACATTTTCCATTTTATTACAAAGGCTTTGTAAACAGCATTTTCAAGAGCTATACAATAGCCTAGCACATAGGTTCAGCATCATTTACTTAACCTTCCTCCCATACAATCTGACGTTTCAGTGATTTCTACTTTGTAGCTATTGTAAATAATGCCATAATGAACATCTCTGTGCACACTCCTTTTTCCGCACTTCAAACAAGTTATTTAGGCCAGGGGCACCTGGGTGGCTCAGTCGTTAAGCATCTGCCTTTGGCTCGGGTCATGGTCCCAGGGTCCTGGGATCGAGCCCCGTATCAGGCTCCCCTGCTCCACGGGAAGCCTGCTTCTCCCTCTCCCACTCCCCCTGCTTGTGTTCCCTCTCTCGCTGTGTCTCTCTCTGTCAAATAAATAAATAAAATCTTTAAAAAAAAAAAAAGTTATTTAGGCCAGAGCCTCCAAGAAATTGCTGGGAAAAAATTAGAAGTTATTAATATGTATGTTCCCTTTTAAAGAGTAAATCCAGACAGCTTGTTTTGCCCATCAGTATGCAAAACTTGGTGAATGGAAAAATATATAACAAGCTTGTTATACAATACAGTAATGTAGTTCACTTGGGGAGATAAAATTAATAATAGTCATTTATATTTGTGTAGCTCTTTGCACACTTTATCTCATTTGATTTGGGTAGTTCAGTGGTCTTGACAGGATAAGTATTATTCTCATTTAGAAATAATCATGCAAGAGCTCAATAAAGTATGAGATGTAAAGTATTAAATAGATGATAAAAACTGTTCCCAAGTGCATAGTGATATACGAAATGCTATTTGTATAATATTAAGTGAAAAAGCAGGGCACCAAATTATATAGTGTGAAACTTACTGGACTATGTATGAGTATTTTATTTATTTTTAAAAGATTTTATTTATTTATTTATTTATTTATTTATTTATTTATTTATTTATTTATTTATTTATTTGACACAGAGGGAGAAAGAGTGAGAGCGGGAACACAAGCAGGGGGAGTGGGAGAGGGAGAAGCAGGCTTCCCACCGAGCAGGGAGCCCGATGCGGGGCTCGATCCCAGGAACCTGGGATCATGACCTGAGCTGAAGGTAGACGCTCAACGACTGAGCCACCCAGGTGCCCCCCGTGTATGAGTATTTTAAAGAAGAAGAAGAAGAAAAGAAAAAGAACGACGGGAAGGAAATACACCAAAATGCTGACAGTGATTATCTCTGATAGTAAGACGTTTAGTGGTTGTTATTTTTTCCTTTTAATTGACTTATATTTTCTGGATTTTCTATAATGGGTATCTAGAAATACTTGTAATGTGAAAATTAAAGGTTGGTAGAATGAAAAGCATAAGGAGAAAATGATATGGTGCTACTCCTAAGTCAGAAGGGAGAGTGCTTGGGTGGTTGGCCATGGAGTGGATAGGATGGAGCCAGGTTTGACAAAAGAGAAGAAGGCCTTTTATAGCTGGGAGTCAGAGAGAAGGCCAACCAGCAAGAAAAACAACATAAACAGAAGCACAGAGCCAGAATCTCAGAGTCAAACGGAATCTGAGTGTCAAAGACATTCTCTATTCCTAAAGCCACATTTTACAAGAACTAGGTGAGGCTCAGACTGGGGAAGTGATTTGCCGTGGCCAGGACACAGAAGTTAACAGCACAGAGATGGTCCTGTCTCCAAGAACGTGGGCCAGGACAGTGATGCAGCTGACTGGAGCAGGGGTAGCCTGAGCCATGGCAAGAGGGATTTGGGATGGACTCAAGAACATGACTACAAGAATCAAAGAGACATGAGAACCAAATACCAAGAGAAATTATACCTCTGCCCCCACTGGGTTCCAGAAATACACAACAGGCAGTCATTGTCGGCGTGTGCATGCGTGCGTGTCCGTGCTGGAGACAGAAGGCAGCTCTAGATGGTCTCTAGAAGCCCCTCCTTCCAGCAGTCTGTGATTTATAGATTCAAAGAACACCTAACAATAGACCACAAAGCCTTCCTTTTGCTGAGCCCTGCAAAGGTAGAAAACAAAGCTGCAATGATAGAGAGGCACAGGCGAGCAAATGGGAGCTGAATCCTAAGACATCCCTTCAGTTTCTTCTCAGACAAAAGACGTTCTTGTCCGCCTGAACAAATTACAAGGACACGAAATATTAAAATGAAAAATATTTACTTGTCTGAGGTAGACATTATTATCTTGTTTAAGATGTTCTTTCTACCTGTCTCAGAGCTCTAGAATTCTCTCCTGAGAAAAGCTACTGGAATCCACCACATGGCCCAGGCACGGACGCCCAGCCTGGCTCAAGGGTTCCAGAACAACGGAATCAAAAGAGAAAGGATGCATTCGAGGAGGGGAGGAAATGGAACTAACTGGCAGCCTGCCTCTAGACTGGAAAACTAAGAGACAGTTTGTGTTGGAAAGTTCTTTGGGGGCAACTGGGGAGGAAGGAGTAATCACTGAAATGGTGCAACATTCCTCTTTGTCAAGAAAACCCACACACAGACAGGATCAGGCCTGGCAGTGACCCGGAACCATTGTCACAACTTCTCAAAGCTGCCAAGATGGGAAATGGATTTTCCCAGTCTTTAGGGACAAGTGCTCACACCATGACTCTCAGCCTTATTGGCGTCTCCCAGCAGTGACACTTGGGCCCATCTGCAGGGGCTGAGAGGGAAACGATTTTGGCCTCTGATGATCTTGGGATCTAATGACCAGACAGATAGAGATGAGAATGTTGGGTTGATTTTCTTTTCTGTCCCCTTTAGCACAGTTCAGGGAGACAGGGGACAGCTTGGTCCCTAAAAACCATCTGTATTAGATTCCTCAATCTACCTCCATCTATCAGCGCCTCACAGCATGATCTGACTGGTGACCGCTAATGAGACACCCTTGAATACACATAGTCCCTGATCTAGTTCAGAAGCTGGACACAGGTGGGATTTGGTTGTGCTGAGGGGTGGAGCGGTGGAGGGGTGGGGTGGAAAGTAGAAGGGGGAGGTGCTGCCCCTAACCCTTTCACTTTTGGGTTTGCTTGAGATATTGAAAGGCAAATGTAGGAAATAAAAATGTGATATCACTCCCTACCTATCCAAGGTCCAGACAGCTCTCCCACATCCTGCCCATGGGGTTGCAGACTCGAGCAGTCTCAGAAATATTCCCTCATCTGTAGCTGTTCTAGAGCACCTCGGTTGAGAGTTTGGGCCCTGGAGATAGACCCTTGCTGCTCAAAGTGTGGTCCAGGGACTAGAAGCTGGGCATACCCAGTGAGCATGTTAGGAATGTAGCATCCTGGGCCCCATCCCAGACCTGCTGAATCAGACCCAGCACTTTAACAAGACCCTCAAGGGATCGGTTGCACATTAAATTTTGAGAAGCTGCTATAGGGCTCTGTCACCTACTAGCTGTGGGGCCTTGAGTGAGTGACTTAACCTCTCTGAGCCTCAGTTTCCTCATCTGTAAAATAAGGACAGGAATATAATCCTTATAATAATCCTGAGAGTAAATAAGATAATCTATGAAAAGTGTTTTAGCACAGCAGCTGGTACATAATATGTGCTCAATAAAAAGCAGCCATAGGATCTTCACTACCCTATTAATTTACCGACTAAGTATCCCTCCATTCTTTTCTCCCCACACCACCACGCTAATCTGGAGCACTCCCATCTCTCATGGGACTCCTGCAGCAGCCTCCTAACTGGCCTACAGTTGGGCCCCTCTCCTGCCTCCTACACCGTTGTCTACACTGTAGCCAGGGTGATTATTCGAAATGCAAATGTACTCAGACCTCTACTCCACCCCCAACACACACTTAAACACTTCTTTCGGGTATAAAGATCAAACTCATCAAGCTCATCAAGCCCTGCAGATTTCCACGCACTCATGCCTCCAGCCTCAGTTTATCCTCCCTGTCTCTGCCTTAACCATGCCAGCTTTCCTTTTCAGTTCCTCAAAGAACCACGCCTCTTCCTGCCACAGGGCCTTTGCACATGATAGCACCTCTCCTTGGACCACTGCCCTCTCTTCTTTCTGCCTGGCAAATTCCACTCATCGTTCACATCTCGGTCCTAGGGAATCCTAGCCTCCTGGATCAAGTCAAATTCCCCTATTATGGAAGATCATCAAAGCCAGAATTTTACATTAATTGTGTGACTGTTTAATTAGTATCTATTTCTCCCCACCAGAACATAGTCTCCATTGCTCACTATTGCTCCCCATCCCCTAGCAGAGTGCCTGGCACATAGAGGCCCTCCATGAATACGTGTTGAATAAATGCCTAAGGATGGTGACAACACAGGGAAGCTCCCCTGGGCTGCTCATGTCATGAGGATCATGAAGAAAGGGCAATGCTGGGACAGAAACACCGACTGCCCAGTGGCTTTGACTCAGCAAGGATTTACCAAAGGCCCAACAATGGAAGAGCTCCAACTGTGAGGCCACAAGGGATAGCAAGAATGAGCAAGACACTCTCCTATGAGATACCTTTTTGATCTTGGTACAGAGTCTGCAGCTGGACAAAAGGAGCTGATGGGGAAGATCACAAGCAAGTCTGAGGTCTGCCACTGCATTGAGATTGGCTCCCTGCCTGCAAAGTGAAGGCTCCTCCCCACTCCTCTATTCTGTCACCGACTGGGTGTGGGGGGAAGGACCGGGAGATGGGGTGTGGAGAACAGAGATGAATGACAGCAGGGAAGACCCCAGCTCATTTGTGAGTGAACTTCCAGGGGGAAATGGTTCAACAAGGCCCTCTGCAGGATTTTAGTACAAAACCCACCCATGTGCAGGCAGCTCTGCCATTTCCAAAGTGCTTTCCCTTCCTCATTTGAGCCGTATCGTCACCTGTGAGTGAGACAGGGTGGGTGTCATCACCCCCATTTTACAGAAAAAAGAAACTGCACTTCCACATACATACATTTATGGAACATATACCATGTGCCAAACATAATAAGGGCTTTTGTGTGTATGAGCACATACAATTTTCACCACGGCTCTGAAAGGCACTTTCGAGGAGGTGGCGACAAGATATAGGAGCTGAGAGCCTGGCTTTGGATCCCAGCTCTCCCCAGCTGTGTGTCCTTAGACAAGATACCTAACCTCTCTGTGCCTCAATGAGCTCATCTGTTTAAAAATACTGATACTGTTATGCTTACCCAGTGTTTCCCATGAGTCAAGAGTGATTTACACATATATTAATTCATTTAATCCTCACGTTAACCTTATAACATTAGTATATCATTACCCCCATTCTCATATAAGGAAACCGAGGCACATGCCCCAGCGTCACAGCAAGTCAGTGGCAGAGCCAGGATTCAAACCCAGGCAGTCTGTGCTCTTGGCCACAGTCCTCTACCGCCTCTCATAGAGTGGACCAATTGCATAACTGCCTCAAATGGGTGCCACATGGATGAATCACAACACAAGGCACTCAGCGCAGTGTCCGGCACATGGAAGACTCCTGGTCAGCATTAGCACCTGGGACTGCCAGCCGCGGGGTCCAAGGGCATCATTTTCCTCCCATCAGGAAACAGGCCCAGAGTCATCTTCTCCACACCTCACATCCAGCAATATTGTCACTGACATCTCTGACACACACCTGTAATTCTCCTCCTTCCCCACCCCCTCCCAGGCCCCCGTCCCTGAACATCAGCCAGTCTCCCTGCTTTCTCTCTCGCCCCACTTCCCCCCTCCTTTCTCCAACTGCTGGAGCTGATCCTTTACAAACATCAATCATTAAATGCCATTCTTCTGTGTGAGTGCCTCGGAGAGCCTCCCAAGGCTCCAGGCTTGAAAGGCCTGCTCTGGCCTCTCCCCAGAACCCTTCTCAATCTCTGTGTGTCCGCCACGGGGGCCTCTGGACAATGCCTCAAACGCATACAGCCCCGTCCTGCCTGGGGTAGGCAGATAATGGCCCCTGAGGTGCCATGTCCTAATCCCCAGAGCCTGTGAATATGTATGATAAAATGGAATCAAGGTTTCAGATGAAACTGAGCTTGCTAATCAGCTGACCTTGAGATGGGGGAGATTAGCCTGGATTATCCAGGTGGGTCGATGTACTCACAAGCATCCTTAGAAGTAAAGGAGGAAGGCAGGAGAGTCAGGGTCCAAGTGGTGAAATGTGAAAAAGACTCCACTGGCCTTTGCTGGCTTTGAAGACGGCGGAAGGCGCCACGAGCCATGGAATGTAGGTGCCTCTGGAAGCTGGAAAAGGCAAGGGGATGGATTCTCCCCCAGAGCCTCCAGAAAGGAATGTAGTCTAACAATGAGACACATTTTCAACTTCAGACCTCCAGAACTGTAAGGGAATAAATCTGTATTGTTTCAAGTCACTGGGTTTGTGTGATTTGGTACTGTATAGGAGACGAAGCCACTACCTCAGGGCCTTTGTACTTCCCAATGAAGAACTGAATGAACAAACCACCAAATCTCCAGATGCACTTCCCTCTCCATCATGGCTCTTTTCTGCATAAGGACTTCCGATATTCTGGAGCATGGGTACCAGCATTCCGGAATTCACTGTTCTCCTGCAGCCCCTTGCTATCCATCAATGGTAATACTTAACACTTCAGCATGGTCATAATTTCTTTCAAGTCTGTCTCCCCTGCCCTTGAACTCTGTGACCTGTTCATCAAAACATCCCCAACCCCTAGCCCAGGAGCTGGCCGAACAGAGGAAATCAACACAGCTCATGAGTAATAATAATGGTTGTATGCGTTACCTCTGTCATCCAGTAGCAGACGTGAGCTGAGCATTTACTGTGTGTTGAGCGCAGGTCTAGGCCCTTCACAAGCATTTCATCCAACACCAGCCCTGCAAGGTGGGCTACTGTTAGTATCCCTGTCTTACAGGATGATGCAGTAAGTCCTGGAGGGTTAGCTACCTTGCCTAAGGACACAGAGCAAACAGTGGCAGAGCCAGGCCATGGACGCAACAGGACAACTTGGAAGCCTGCACTCTTAACCAGCACACCGCATCCCACCCAAGAACCCTCCCAGGTGAGATCAGAGGCTCCTTTTCCCAACACCTGGTGCTATGCAGCGTGGTAGAGCTGGTGTTTGAAGCTGGGGTCTGGCTGATTCAAAAGGCTATGTGTCCCTTCCATCCCCCCCCCGCCAGGCTGCTCCGCTGTCTAAAGAGTAAAGGAACAAAATGTTGAACTGGCACCTCCGGATGGCGTGCAGCACGCAGAGAATCAAACCGAGGACCAGCCTGCTGCCTAGTGCCTGGGCCGAGTGGCCCATCCTAAGGTCTGTTTCTCTTTGAAAACAAGAAACGACCACATTCCCAGTTCCTGAAGGCTCAGGCTGCTAGAAGAAATGGATGACCTGCTTTAAAGCTGCTCCAGTAGAGGCTAGAGCCTCTGGAAACATGAAAGAGGCAGAACCCATTCTTTTGCCTAAATGTTAAGGGTTTTGTAAAAAGAAAGGGGAAGAAAAACAGATTTAAGTGAAAATAAGGAAAATACTGACATGAGCCCTGCACAGATCTTGACTAGATCATGGAGATAAATAATCCTGCTGCCACGTCTCCGAGGGAGATGATGCGACCTGAAATCTGGAGGTTCGGCCTAGATAACCACCTTCTAAAGACTGCTAGTGGCACCTCAGTGGCAGCAAGGAGCCCAAGTGACCTATTTCAGGGCCTTTGGGGTTCACAGGAAGGCCCTCAGCCAAGGAGGATAACAAAAGCTCCAGGAGGGCAGGAGTCTTGTTTTCTAGCTGGTGACGCCATTTCTTGAGGACAAGCTCTGGGTGTAGAATCCCTGGGGCCCCCTCCTTAACACATCCATGTAGAACCACGTGGGGCCACCTACGTTCTCTGGTGATTCTTCTTGGGGCCCAAAGAGGATCAGTACTGGTCTCAGAGATCCCAGTCCAGGACTCAAGAAGGAGGCCAGAGAACCACTGGACACCCAGAGATAGTGAAGGGCCTTGCTTCTTGTCCAGTAAAACAGTTTCAATCAAGGCTTGGAGAATGAACCAGTATTTACTACGTACCTCCATGTGCCAGTCCCTGAACCAGATGTTATCGTATACTTTATCTCATTTAATCCTCCATGGCTACTCTGGGAAGCAGGTATCATGCCCATTTTATGGACAAGAAAACTGAGGTTCAGTAATTATTCCAAGGGTACACAGCCAAACCCAGGTCTGATTCCAACCTTTGCCTCTTCCTGTTCTTTCCTCAACCTCCCCTCCCCTGACACCATTCAGAAAATACGTATTGAGCCCCTACTATGTACCCTGTGTTCCTGCCACCACAGCTCCTACACCTGTGTGGGGAAACAGATAATAAGAAGGAAATAAGCAAGCCGGGTAATTTTGAATGGTGATAAGCACTATGAAGAAAAACCGAGCAAGGTGAGGGAATAGAGGGTGACTGAGTGGGTGGGGATGGTGGAGGAAAGCCCCCAAGAGGTAACTACGCTGAGATCTTACTTAGTATCTGAAAAACAAAGCTCCTTCTGTTTTCCATGTGTAGCCTGAGAAATGCACTTGACTTTTTTTCCTCTTAGGTCTCCATCAGCAGATTCCAAAGTACATAGTTTCTTTTTTTGGCTAGAAAGACTTGCAAAACCCACTGATAAGGTTACCTGTTCACCTCAGAAGAGAAAATTCCAAAGCAGTAAACAGACCTGCTCAGCCTTATAAACACGGTATAAGATGATTCGGTAGTTGGAGCTCATTCATCCTACCAAGCCAAGTAGCTGCCACCCCATAAGCTCTCTTTGAGTTTGCATTAATCAGACAGCTCAACATAAGTTTTCTTTTCATTTCTCTAGGTCTGTGATGATGGATGACGTGGGGTGGCACTTCTGGATGCATAATAAGGGGTTGGTGGTGTTTTCTCACTCCCACAAAACTGAAATTCATGGGACACAGGACATTTTCCTTGACAGCACTGATCTGAAACCCTGTGTTCTTGAAAGGATTATTGCAGTCCTGTTATAAAAGATAACCTAATCACACGGGACAGAGTGATTTGATTTCAAAACCCTGGAAGAGAATACCAAAGAATAATTAACTATGAAAACCAAAAGACGCTAATCTTGATGAGCTAATGGGATAGACTAGGAGAGAGAGAAAACTCATCTTTAGAGTTTCACAGATTCTTGAATGGTATGAACAATCAGAATCCAAGCTCACAGCAGGTCTTCAGCTGGCTGGATTTGTAGCTCTCTCCTCCCTCAAGTCCACACATCCCAAATAACTGGATTCACTTGCCCCTGCTCTGCTGCTCTGGCATCTAACAGAACCAGGATTTTCTGTCACCTAAGCTGCCTCCCAATCTGGGCTTCCTGCTGGGGCCTGGTAAACCAGCAGGCAAAACAGACCCTTTCACAGGAGGGAGACAAGCAGACTGATGGCCCGTGACAGGTGATCTGATGAAACCTTCACAGAATTCCTCTTCCCTGTATTTGCTTTGGAGGTACAACTCTGGGTGATGGTGGCTCGCTGGGGCTCTTTCATAAATCTCAAAGACAGGCCCTTTCAGGCATTCCCTACAAAAGAAAGGCCTTGGTGAGATTTCTGTCACTGACAGCCATGTGTTCTGTATAAAGGAAAAGCCATCATGTTTTCCCAATTCTGAGCACAATGGCTGAAAAAAAAAAGTTACATAAAACGGTATCAGTTCAGCAGGCAGAGGCAGGGGTGGGGTGGGAGTGGGGGGCACAGGGGCAGGGGGAGGGTGAGGGGTCTTCTCTAGCTGCTGTTAATAAAATCAAACGTCTTGGGTGCCTTTTCTAAGGAGGGTGGCTTCTACTCAACCTGCTGACCTCAGAAGCTGCTCTCTTTGTGTCTCTTTCCGGGCAAGAGGAAGAAATGCCTCTTATTTTCACTGTGGATTTGGTGTTCTATTTATGCACCTGAGAAAGATGTGAGTAACCGTTCACGCTCAGATCTGACTCCGGGCCTGCCTGGTACCACTTAAAATGAATAAAAAGTATGAGCCTCATTATTTGGAATCCAAGGGTCCCCTCACAGATAGGAAGTCACTAAGTGAGAAAGCTTCACTGGAGGAGGACAGAGGAGGGCAGGGATGGAAATGATGCGAAAGAGACAGAGAATGTCAATGCAAAAATGCTTTTTGAGTGATAAGCTGTGGCTATTTAAGCCATTAAAAGTTTAAACCCTCTTGAGGTCAGGGAAAGAACCAGAGGAAAATCAGAGGCATATTTCTTCTCTTCTTATGATAAACCCAGCAAAATTTTAAAACGCAAAGCATCTCTAAACAGCTATTTGATTAGTTTTTTTTTTTTTTTTTCCAATGAGGCTATGATAATTAGCAAATGCCTGGGAGATGAGATTTAAATATACCAATCAGTCCATCTCAAGAGTTTAGCAGAAACAACGTGGATGTAATTATCTTTAAGCGATAATCACTTTTGTGGGGTTACAGCCTTAACTGGAGATCTGAAACCCAACACATGACCTCTCCCCAGACCCGGAGGAGCTGCTTTCCCACTTAAAAAAAAAATAGCAATGCCAAGTATTATCTGAAAATCCCACCAATGTGACCTTTAAGGAGAAGGATTTTGAGTACTTCTGGTGATAATGCTCCACCATTTCTTCCACTAATGGGGCATTTTCAAAACCAGCAGGGTGATGGAGATAACTTGACTTCATAGAGGCTCAAACAGATTACCTGCAGTACCTAATGCCCTATTTTCTCCATCAGTGATCTCTTCTTGGGCTGGAAATCGTCAAAAACTTAAAGATTCACAACATCTCACATCTGACGCCATCCGTAGGGATGTGCAAAATGGGTCCCTCAGTAAAGATTGGTCTGTAATTGGATAGAACGTTATCTGAAAGAGGAGAACAGTCAGCTGTTTAGGAACGTCCGTCCGTCTTGCTACTGAGGCACACCGCATCGTGAAGAACTACTCTGGTTAAAATGGAGTCTTTTTGAAGATTCAGGCTGTCGTCAGACCGGGTCCATTTTTCACGCCATAGACTGGGCTCCACTATCTCTCAAAATAGCTTTTTATAATATGGTGATGGCAAAGTGGCTAAGAGAGAGGAAGATTTCACTTCTTCAACCTGTAACTACAGAAACATGTGTGTCTGGGGCACAAAGTGACGTTACCAGGCAACGTGACAGAAATGAATAATATTGATAATCAATCCCATAGTAATAGCTTTTATAATTAAAGATTACTGCTAGTACAATAGATTCTAACACAAATGGGAATAATGGAGACACGGCCATCTCTCTGCCTCTTTGTCAGCAACTGTCCTCCTGCCTACACGTGGACCCTACGCTTCCACGGCACGGACCAAGTCTGTAATCAACCGCCTGCCAGTGTTGGTGGCCATAACTCTAACCAGGCCAGCACTTTCTTCACTAAGTTCTTACAAGTGATAATTAAACCCGCCAGCCTTGCTTGTGAGGTCTGATCACAACTGAGCAGTACGTACATATGTTGGCATGTCTAACAGTTATGGATTCTCAAAGAACCACTGGCTGGTGCCTGGGCTGCCAGCACTCTAATCATCAGATAAGTATCTCCTTATGAGAGTGCTTGAGTCATAGCCCCTGCCCCATGAGCCTTCACCTTTTCTTTTAATCTAACAACGCTTTGCAATTTCAGCTCCATCTATCAGGTGCTTCCATTGTCTGCTAATAGAGTTTACAGAATCTTATTCCCCAGTCTATAGCCAGAGCCAAGAAGTCTTCCGTCATTCCTGTAAGTCCAAGAATGTTTCAGATGCACTATAAGCTGAACTTGAACTTCGTCCACCATTGGCTGCCGACTTGAGAACTTGCCAGCAAGGGCTTTAATTCATAATTAGATGTTGGCTAGACAAATTACCTGCCAATGGTACCTTTGCCTACCACTACTGCACAAGAGAATAATGTTCAACGTGGGGATACATGGAAAGAGAGAGCTCTCCTGGGAGGAAGTGTTTTGCAAAATCTATTTCCTTGACAACTGTTCTCCAAACAAATGTTAGTACTGTAGGATTTTTTCCCCCATGGTTTTGAAATATTCTGGTGTCTAAAAATCAACATTGTCAAAGGCCCTAATGTGAAAAATAGGGATCAAAACAGAAGTAAAGAAAAAAAAAAAATCAAGCCTCCAGAGTTGAACATTTTAAAGGCCAGGGATTCACACTACCTTTTGTGTGCGGGTAGGTGGGTGGGTGGGTGGAGGGAGAGAGTAATGAGCAGAAGATGGGCAGCATTTAGAGGTACCACTAGGGTTCACTTAGTTACTCAGCACAAGTGACTACGGAGAAGAAGTGGAGGACAGACAGCCTGCAATGCTGGGCCCCTCTACCCAGAGCTGGAGGACTAACTTAGACTCCAGGGGGAGTGCAGCCTAGTCCCTGACCATCCCTTTCTGAGGATTAAAGAAGCTCCAAGAACAACCCAATCAGCCTCGGATTAGGTTATGTTCCTATAGAATCACACAATCTCTGATTCTCTGAGACAGGCCCAATTTCAAATATTCTGTCCCATTATTAGACAATGTGTCAGACACCATATTCTAAGTTTTTATTTGGAAAATGGTTTTGCGGCATTGGTGGGCCTCCTGATGTGGGCAGAACCATACTCCCAGTGCCGGGACAGAGCAATGGTCTCAAGAATGCTACCATCCTCGGCTCAAGCTGCCCCTTCTCCCCCTGATGACTTCAGTGGAATTATTAGCTCAATTCTAAACAGGTCGTGGCAGATCAGGACACTTTTTAACATACCCATTCACCCACACAATATTCCACATTAAGTACAGTCTATATGCCAAGAACCGTGCTAGATATTGGGGGCTCAGAGGAACAGGAGGAGTGCCTATTATGGGGAATCATTTTTTAAAGCAGGTTCTTGATTTGGGGTTTATGGATGGAATTGAAATCCATGAACCCCTTGAAACTGTACATAAAACTGTGCATGTGTGCACATACCATTAGCATTATTCTGGGGGAGGAGGGTTTATGCTTTTTATCAGATAAGCATAGGGGTCTGTGACTCAAGACAGGTTCAGGATCACAGAAAAGCTGTAATGCAAACTGCTGTGTTCTGTCACCAAGATCCACCCACAGAGAAGGGGTAAGGACAGGTTATGCAATGGAGGCGATGTTTGGGCAAGGTCTTGGCAAATGCAAGGGCTTGGCTTCGCCTGCCTGGAGTCAAAGAATGAAGGTTGCATCCTGCCAGCTCAAGCCTCTTCCTCCAGATGCCCTCTGGGCCGGTCACCCACACCAATCGCCCTCCTCCATGCTTCCTTCATCCACTTACTCAAGTTTTCCCCGAGCACCTACTTATGCAGGGCCCTGTGAGCAAGACAGACATGGGTCCCTGCCCTCCTGGAGCTGCCATTCTTATAA
The DNA here is from genome assembly GCF_029215605.1 of Mirounga angustirostris. Lineage (NCBI taxonomy): Eukaryota > Metazoa > Chordata > Mammalia > Carnivora > Phocidae > Mirounga > Mirounga angustirostris. The sequence continues at coordinate 171,232,075 of NW_026991712.1, forward strand.
GATAGACAGACATCAATCAAATATAGAGATATATCATTACAAACTGGGATCAATGCTAAGTAGGGGGAGAATGGAGAAAGAGAATTGTTGCCTGTGGGGGCTGGATTCCAGAGAGATGGGCTTCTGCGCTCACTGGCCAGCAATCTGGATTATAAACTGCCCCAGAAGTTTGAAAATGCTCAAGGGGAGAGACCACGGATCATTAGGCGTGGCAGCTCACGGAGCTTGCAAGCACCTGGCACTGGGGAGCACGTGTATTTGCTGAACAAACAGAGGAGTGGATCAGCAGGCTATTCTGTGCTGTTTCTTATATTAAATATTTTTCAGACCTTTCGGGCACACAGGTCTCATCTGAGATCTCCTTCAAGCCCACAGCACAGAGAACAGCTAAAAAATCATCCAACTCGGAGGATGCATCCCATCTCACAAACCCGCAAGAAACGGATTTTGCTTCCCTCTTATTGGCTTTCTCCCACAAAGCTACTTCAATATTCAATTCCGGGCCTTCGTTCAAGTTCCTAGCTGTTCACACAGGACTCTGCTCATACTCTGTCCTGGAACTGAGGCTCAGCCCCCTCTGCGAAAGGTTGAAGAGCAGGACACGGAGAAGGGGGAGCTTGTGCGTCAAAGCAGGGAAGAGTTTGAAAATGCATACTATGGAGTTGACATTGATTTTGTTTACTGTCTGTTTTGTTTACTGCTGCCACATAGTTCACACTCAATCCTTACTTGCTAAATGAGCCAGTGAATGAAAAGGGACTTGGACACGCCAGTCAGAGGCAGGCAGGTGGCAAAACACACAGGACATGCGGCAGAGCTGTACTAACAGTGTTTTGGCAATTGTGTCATTACCACAGGAGCTCTGCTGGGTATTTTCGCTTACCTTGAAGAGTAAGACAAAAATGAAGTAACGGAAAACAGACCAGAATTCCATTTGTCTGTCAAGAGAGTAGCAGGTTCTTTGCTGAATTCGACAGCAGTTTATGAGAACTGGAAAAAGGTTATTTTCAATTTTTCGTGCTATTTACAATGATACACTTTAAGTTTACTCTGCATTATTAACATTTTCTCCACCACTTTCCTACGTCTAGACAATCATCTGAACAATAAATCAGATCCTGATTTATAGCCTTTGCTAGTTTCTGTGGTATAAACATGCCTACCACTGACTATTTCAAGCTACCAACATGATGTTAGGAAGAGATGTGCAGAAGAGCACCATTATATACAGATAGAGTAGATGCATGTCACCTCATGAGCACAGATGAGTAATGACGTAGTAAATTAATTAGGAAGCGAGGAGTTTTGAATATTGGCTACCTTTGCTTTTAATATACCTTAATTGTAAATTTATATAATTAATTTTTAAGTAATGGCTGTTTTGAACAATTCGCTCCCAAAATTTCTGAAAATTTAACAGTGGCTCTCCTGCTTCAGCTCTGGTACATCCCTGGGTGCACCCCACAGGCAGACCAAACCCTGCTTTGGGATCACAGGAGATTCAGCTGCAATGGACTCACCCAGGACTGTGCAACCATGTTTATACAACATGTAAGTTTTGTCATTTAAAAATAAAAAACAAAAACACAATTCTTTTGAATTATATTTGGGGCCTGCTAATCTCCCTGGATTTAGGGTTTCTAAGAACTATGCTGCAGCCCCACCCCAGGGCCTACTCAGTTCCCTGGAGGGAAGGGTGCCGCCTCTTGGAGGCCTCAAAAAAGATGTAGCCGGCACTGTGCTTTTTAGGTAGTGAAGTGCATATTATAGAAAACTGTGGCCTGAGGATCAAGCAGAAGCTCTGGCAGGTCAGCCAGAGAAGAGGTAATTCTAGGTCTGAGGCAGGGGTGGGAGGACAGAGCTGGGTGTGCTAAAGAAGTAGAACAATAAGCTTTGTTGACACCAGGGGGCATGGGGAGTGGGGAAAGGTCCCAGAAGACAAGGGATCTAGAACAAAATGGTCCTGACTTTGAACGCTGCCCAAGACAAGAAAATCCCCAACTCCAACTTCCTGAATCACATCTGAGCTCCATCTGGTAGCGGTTGTGATGAAACCAGGGACCATTCAGGCAAGTGGGTGACTTCACAGCTCAAGTCCCTTGTCAGGTGCTGGGAATAAGCACACTTGACCCTGCCATGGCCTCCTGCTCTTCCTGACATTCCTCCCCTGGGCAGTGGGCTCAGGAACAATGTAGGGCATGCAGGGGAGAGGCAGGGAGGGCCAGCGTTGTTGGTGATGCTGCTGGTCAGGCCTGGAAGATGCAGGTAACACATGGAATCAGTGCAGCTGCTCTCAGCTTCTTCACGGTCTGTGGAGAGTCAGTCTGATGGAATGGGTAGGTTGGGGTGAGCCAGGGAAAGGAGGGGCTGCGAGGGTCTGGGGAGGGGCTCAGAGGGCCCAGCCCAGCGTCCTTCTGCAGGGACAGTCACACCTGGGGTTTAGAAAACACCAGCATGGTGGGAATGGCAGGGCTGGGGCTGGCACAGAAAGTAGAGAGCACAACTCAGGACACCAAGTCCCGCTAACTCTCCCGCTAACTTGCCATACCATCTTGCACAGGCCCTCCCTGTGGGCCTCAGTTTTCTCATCCAGAGAAACAGCAACTGTGAGAATGATTCCCAAGATCAAAGGAGAGAAAGAGAAGGGGCTACAGAAGCTGTAACGGGCTGAGTAGATGGGAGGGAGCTCAGAGAAGAGGAAGAATTTTCCGAGGCAGGTTTGGAGGGGCTCACACCAACCCTTGGGTCAATCTCCTTCACTCCCATGAAACCTCCCCATTCATGCAGCCCTTATAGCCTATAGTTTGTGTATCCTATGATTAGGGCAGAATGGGATAACCAAGGGTCCCACTCTAGATTCACACTCTGGCTCTGTCACTTTCTGGCTGTATAACACTGGGCATGTTGCTTCACATCTCTGAGCCTCAGCTTCCTCAACTGTAACACAGGAGAACTATCATCTCTGTCTCCTGGAACCATCATGAAGATGAATAACCTATGGGAAAGGATCCCCCCCACACACACTCTGGTAGTAGTCACCGAGTTGTGGCTTCAGATGACTAACACCTGCCAGGCCACCCAGAGGGAGACCAGATGTTCGTAGAGAGCAGGGGTGTGGTCTTGCTTAGACCATCAAGGCCTGGGGGGCTGGGAAGTGGGCATAGAGAACAGGGAGGAGCACAGCAGGGGCCTGGCTGTAATGCTCTGAAAGGGGGCAAGCCCTCAAAGTGGGCAGGTGTCCAGTCGGTGGGTCAGGCTCCATGTGTGGTCATCCACAGCCTAGAACTCATGTCCCTCATCACAGTACAGGGCGGGTGATTCACCATGCAAGTTACATGGGTGTATTTATTCTAGTAAGGATGACATCTAAAAGGCAGTGGTTAGCCGGTGATAACTTATTGAGGTCAAAGCCCCCGTGGCTAACAGGGCCTACCATGAGGTTACCAAGCTCCCCGGTCCTGCCTTCTTGTTCTTCTATGGCTTTTGCTGTATCAATCTCTTTTCTGTGTGTTTGTCAAAGGGCAGCCCCCAAGTCCCCAAATGGGACATAAATAGGACTGATGTACAATGAGCTACTACATTCTCAGCACCGGGAGTGTAAGGCCCTTAGTCTTAAAGTGACATATGAGTAGGAAATTATTTCTTGCTAAAGAATAATGAAGACATAAACTGCTGTGTGTATGGATGATTCACTAGAAGGTAAGCACCTCCAACCAAACACGGAAGGCGCCACCACTTCAAGCCTCGGGGCCTTGCTTCATCACTTTGTTCCTATACTTTGAGCAGCATCTCCCCATCTTTACCCCTACCCTTATAACTGTTGCTTCTCCTTCTCCCCAACCTCTGGACAAAGGTACATGTTGAGGGCGGCTTTCTCAGTCTGAATGTTCCTTCACTCCTAGAAAACGGTTTCAGGACACAGAACTATCCAGCCAGGTCATGATACACAGGACCATGTCAGGCTCTCACTTAGAAGGTTGAAGGTCCTGGGATCCATTTTCCATCTGGATCCATGCACAAGACCTTTCCTCTGCTTGGTTACCACCCAGGTTGGCCTCTCGATCCACTCCCCCCACCCCCCGCCACCTCTTTGACTCCTTTCTGATCAATGAATGTGAAGAGCAAGACGCCAGCGTGGGCATGACCAAACAAGTGTCTTCTCCTTCCATTTTCCACTTCCACCAGCACCTTCAAAGGAACCACTACAGTAAAGCAGACAGAAGCACAGCCTGACATACAGCAGAGAAACACACGTGGAATTATCTGCAGAAGGTAGAGACCCAGAAGGAATTTAACACTCATGTTTGTTTATTCCAAATATGAAGCTGACCGTATCAAACTGGGCAAGTATTTCAGCTAATACTTTGGTGAAGGACTACTGAACTGGGAATCTCTAGACCTGGTAAGGGTGCCAAGTGTACCTTCAGCTATGTTATGAAATGCTATCTTTTAGAAGGACATGATAATCCCATCCTAAGACCCACATCGGCTTTGTAGGCAATCCTTTGGAGACACCCCCCACCACTCCCTCCCCTCCGAAAGAGGAAGCAGCTCATGCGGACCCCCAGTCCAGGCCCTGGGCTTGCTCTCCCACCCCCAGCTCCAGGGGAGCTATTTCATATTGTCAGGCTCAAGGACAAGAGTTTTGTTTGTTTGTTTGTTTAGGTCAAACTGCAACAGGAAAAATTGAGATTTCAGGGTCAGAGTGAATTTCTTTACATTGTCCTATTAACCCCTGGCACAAGTCCTTGAGGGAAAACTGGCATTTTCCAGAGGGTTTTAAAAAGGAAAAGATTTCAACCAATAGACTTGGAAATCAGTACCCCTGCTATGAGGCTGACAACAGACCCAACGAGACAAACCAGGTGTTGAAGAGGGATGTGGGAGGAAGAGCCCACTTTTTTTTAACCAGCAACCCTCTGCACCACACATCAATTATCTTCTGTCCCCAAGGGTCAGAGGAAAGAGCCAGAGAATGGTTTTCCATTTGTATTTGTCAAACTCAGTTCACTCCCTTGAAGTCAAGAAAAAAGATTTAAACTACGAGTATCAGTCAGCTCTGTGTAACTAAACTAGTCATTTGGTATTTGGAGAGCATCTGAGAATCGTAATTATGGAGGGGAGGAGAGGGTCATTTCCTCAGCTCGCCCACACCTTTCAGAAGGGGTGATTTTCACCCTGGAAGAGCAGCATTAAGTTCCCTCCCTAAGTTCCATGAAACACAGGAGCTGAGTGAGAGGCTGCAGTAGGAGGGAGACTTGGGGATCTAGTTTGGGCCCCACATTTTACAGATGAAACTCAGACCAGAGAAGTTAAAGGACTTGCCCAAGATCACAGAGTGGATTAATTCTTTAATCCATGATCTTTGGGGATGAAGTAGGTTGGAGCCCTCCATCAGAGATATGCTCTAAGTTTTGTTTTCTTTTAAAAATAGCCTAGCTCACAAGACAGTTTATTTCAAACCAATAAGGCCTTGCTTTGTTTTAAGGCACTTCAATTATCAGAGGACAGCATGTGTTCTGGTGAACTCCACAGCACTTTGGAACCACAGAAAATTTACAGCCTAAACGTGAGCAGATTACACTGCACAGCATCTGCCATAAAGTCAGGTTTCCCAGTGCGGCCACACACAGGTTAAAAGCTTGCTTACATGGAGGCAAGAAAAACTGCTTCAGCAGTGGCTATGTCCTGGGACGTGGGAGAGGTTGGGGTGAGTATCCACCCACCCCATGGGACAGGGCTGCCTTAATGCAGAGTCTAGATCCAGCTCAACAGTCCCCCGCAAATAAAAGTCAGAGTTGTTTTCTTTTTACAAAGCCTTACCCTATGGAAGGAGTCAGGTGCCTCATGAATCAGTATAACAGCCTGGGATCCCCTAAGATAACAATCTCTACATTAGACCTGGAAGTCTTGGATAGGTCCTCATTTGGAAAGGCAACTTCTAGTATCCCTGAGTACAAGGAATGAAAACAAAGGTTCAGAGGGGCTAAATCTGTCCACAGTTGCACAGCATATTAGTAAGAGATAAGTGATCCTAGGTTCTGGGCTGCAGGGCAGGAAGGGATAAAGAACTCAGGTGGATCTCTCTGGGTGATGCTGCTCCCTACAATCCTTGTCTCCTTATCCAGAAGGGAACAGATCAGGGTTTCTCAGCCTCAGCACTATTGACACTTTGGGCTGGATAATTCTTCATCGTGGGGGGCTGTCCTGTGCATTGTCAAATGTTTAGCAATATCCCTGGCCTCTACACACTGCAAAACCATCCCCAGTTGTGACAACCAAAAATATCTCCAGACATTGCCAAATGTCACCTGCAACTGGCGGGGGGGGGGGGGGGGGGGGGCATGTGGTACAAAATCACCCCAGTTGAGAACCACTAAGACAGATGGTGAGTTTCAGGGGCAGTCCCCACACTGTCATCCCAAATATGCCTCATCCCTTGCCTCCCAGGCAAGAGCTAGGCCACTCAGCAAATTTCCTGCTGGAGCCAGACTTGAGGGAAACTGAGGCCAGCCACAGCAGCCTAGTTCTGGAGAAAGCAGCTTAGCTGCTTACCCTCTCCAACATGGCCCCTAGCCCACGACACTGACAGCTGTTGGTTCCAAGAGAGTTCAGAAAAATTTGGACATCTGTGGAATTCCCACCTTAGAAGCCAGAGGACTGCATCCAGGGCAGGGGACAAGACATCTGATCAGAAGGCATTTGAAGGAAGGGCACACAGTAGTCACAACACAAAAAAGATGGTTTCCTATAAAAGCCCCTTAGAAAGCTGGGTAATTTTCAGGGGTCTCAGCAGAGAAGTTACAATAGGAGCTAATACTGATGAAACACCTACTATGTGCCAGGCACTGGGCTAAGCACTTTACGCGTATTCCAACCTCAAGGGTGGTTTCCATTATCACTCGTTGTGAGGAAACAGAAACTGAGGCAGCAGTTCCGTGACTTGCTTGAGGCGCCCGGCTGCCTCCACATGTCTCTGGGAGGACGCGCCTAAGCTCTGCTTCACGACAGCTCCTCACGAGGCCCTGGCCCTAGCTCCCAAGGCCCACTGGGGAAAAGATGGCACGGCTCGGGGCCGGCAGCAGCCTCGGTCTTTGCTGCCCAGCCACCCGCCAGGCGCTGCCGGCCCCCGAGGCCCGTGCCGGGGCGGGCGCGGGGGGCCTTCCAGCCTGTGGGGCAGGACAGGCGGCCGCCAGCTGGAACAGAACTTGAGAACACATTAGCAGAGTCTCACTTCCCAGGAGAGCGTGGCTCCGCCACACTGAACAGACTTCTTTGGCAGCAAAGCAGGACTCGCAAGAGCCCCAGTGTCACTTAGAGAAGCCATTTGTTTCCCCTCAGCCACCAGGAAGGCAGCAGCTGTCCTGCAGCAGGAGCCTTTGGTGCTGCCCAAACCTCTTGCCAGAGGCCACCCGGGCCTTCCAGCCCTGACTCCTCTGGGAGCAGAGTGGCTACCAGTGTCCTTGGGACGTGCCTGGAGGCCCGGGGGTCAGCCACTCAGACTCAGGCGTCGGGAGCTGCTGACGGGGCAAATCGGAAAGATAAAGCGCTTGGCTTTGGGTAGCCATTGCTGGGAAGCAGGACGGGCCCTCCGGGTCTCCAAACGAGTCCGCGACCCCTGCTCAGGCCACAGCAGGCAGGCGGCAGTGTCTTCCCTCCCCCTCAGGACCGGCCATAGCACTGATGTGGGACCATATCGCTAACACGTCTCAGATGGAACAGGACTTCATGGCTCTTCTAAATCCCACAATCCAGTAGTCTAAGGAAACGCCTGAAATAAACCTGATATAGCCCCCAAAAGCACAGATTTTCCCCATGGGGAACATCTCTCTTTTACGGACAGTTGACCTCAGGCCCCGGCCAGGGTGGGAATTAGAATGCACTCTACCAGGCCAGAAGGATCAGCTTGTGGTTAAAGGGTGAGCATGTTAATTCTGGGCAACCTGCTCAGTGACAAGAGCCAGAGGAACACACATTAGTCTCTCCCTGCAGAGAGCACCTTACTTGAAGATACGGAGTTTCGCCTTGGATCACGGCCCCACAGACACAGAAGGGTCAGGCACTGCCTTCAGGAGCCGTGTCCACAGTGCTGGGCATGTGCTGCCCTTTCCACATGCTGGGAGGCTGCTCACAAGTGACAAGGGCAGAAGAGGAACAGGAATCTGTCCAATTCAAAGGACTTGTAGGGCAACGAGCAGCCTGGAGCTGGCCCCTCCTGGCCCCAGGAAGGCAGTGAGCTCAGTGAGAAGCTTAAAGTACAGCTGAAGAGCCCAGCATGCTCAGGGTCCGGGCCTGGAAGAACCAAGAACCCTCTCACCCCTCCAACTGGGCAGTCTGTCTTTCTGGCCAGCTGGGCCTGGTTACCAGTAGAAGTCTCTGGCAAGGGCTAATCTGTGCTTTCCTCTGGGACACTCTAGAAGACTCAGCAGTGGCCAGGCCCTTGGTTCTTGGCATCCACTGATTTCTAGAATGTTTGCTCATTAATTGGTGGACTCCACTCTGAGTGTGCAGTAGGTGGACTGTCTCCAGAACCAAGCTTCCCTCCCCAACTCATCCTGCGGGCATCACTGCCTTTCTCCCTTTCTCCTAAGCCAATCCCCTCCAGGTCTCTTCTGAGGGGTTCTTATTTACTAAACGAACAAGTTGAAAAATAAGTTTAGAAATAAGCTCGGATAAGAGCAATAAAGCTTCCCTTTAACCTGTGCCATCAAAACTGATTTGAAATAGGAGAGCCAGATTTTCCAGGTGAGAATTACAGGGTTTGTGGATTAGGAAGGCAACCGAGTCTCCTTTATTTTTCTTCTATAAGAATTAAATTGATACTTACTTGCACAAGCCAAGAGCAAAAAGGGGCAGTGAGCTCTCCTAACAGACATTTAACCATTCAAGTGTGGCAGATTTATCAGAGCCTAAAATGGCAGAAGGAAAATTCAGGACATTCTACATCAGAGATAAGTTCTATATGGTCCCAAATAGAGTTTCCTATTGTTAAAAGTCCCTGTCCCTTGCTGGAGGGGAGATTTGGTTAGGCCACAGAGTTAAAGCAGGCAATGTCTGACCTGGTCTCTTGAGGGAGAGGTCATGAGCTCCCAATAGAGGCCCCAAAATAAGCTCAGAAGCAACCACAGAAGTAGCCTGGAGCAGCGGCTGCCTGCAGAGCTGGACAGGTTCCTCAGAGGCCCCAGCATGGTGAGCACTGGCCACTGACTTGGTAACAAAAGGCTCCAAACCCCTACAGAATTTCTGGTTGGAATCCCCTCAGCTCATGGTCCGACATACATATCATTGACAAGGTCACAGGCAGCAATGAGCCACTTGACTCATCATCCATCCCTTGACAGCAGGAGAAATATGTTGGCTAAGAAACAATGCTGAGAACCTCATTTATAAAAGCAAGAAGATCTGTCTCATGGCAGGAAAGACCTGCTTCACACCCAAGGTAAGTGGAGACCCAATAGGATCCTGTCAGGAATGCAGATTTGAGTACTTGGGGGGCCGGCAGCACACATACCCTCTGCTCTTTTAAGTCAGAAGCTGGTTCTGTCCCACCAGTTTGGCAACGCAGCTTGGCTAGTGGCAAATGGTCTTTGGGAAGCTAGTACGGCCATGAGCAAGATGGAGCATCCTAGGATTTTCAACATTAAAAGCAACAAGGCACGGGGTGCCTGGGTGGCTCAGCCGTTAAGCGTCTGCCTTCGGCTCAGGTCATGATCTCAGGGTCCTGGGGTCAAGCCCCACATCGGGCTCCCTGCTCGGTGGGAAGCCTGCTTCTCCCTCTCCCACTCTCCCTGCTTGTGTTCCCTCTCTCGCTGTGTCTGCCTCTGTCAAATAAATAAATAAAATCTTAAAAAAAAAAAAAAAGCAACAAGGCTGGAATATGTTCAACCTCTGGAGTTCACCTTATGATACTGGACAGGAACCAGATGCTTCTATCAGATGCCGGGCAGCTGGAGCACAGCAACAAGCAGGCTCTCAGAACCCAAGGAACCAAGAAGTCCCCTTGGAGTCCAGCATTCTGGAACCCTCCAGCCCAAGAGCCACATGTGTGTTGGATGCCAGGAACAGAAACATGCATATGGGTGAACTGGCCTCTGAGCCCTGAAACCGTCTCTTACCTGTGAAATGATAGCAAAGCCTCACAGGCCAAAGAGGACTACGGAGAAATCCAGAGCAACTGAGAATAGAAATGACAGGTTCCTAGGGCAGGTGTGCAGGACAAGATGCTAAGGTCCCCACCTTAGAGCTTGCCGCTGGTGAACTATAGTAGACCCATCAGCTTTGACTTCAGAACCAATAAGAACAGCAACCCAGCTCCAAAACTGGGAAATCCAGTGAACCCCATGTCCTAGTCAAAGGATCAGCCAATATGGATCAAGGATAACCTCCGAAATTGCCAGTAAAGTCCAGAAATACAATGACTTCTTTGTTCATAAATAGGATCAATAAAGAAAGTTGACAGGATAGGGGCACCTGGGTGACTCAGTTGGTTAAGCAGCTGCCTTCGGCTCAGGTCATGATCCCAGGGTCCTGGGATCGAGTCCCACGTCAGGCTCCCTGCTCAGCAGAGAGCCTGCTTCTCTCCCTCTGCCTGCCGCTCTGCCTGCTTGTGTTCTCTATCTCTGTGAAATAAATAAAATCTTTAAAAAAAAAAAAAAGGAAAGAAAGTTGACAGGACAGAGATGAAAACAGGGCAAGATGAGTCAGAAACAGGAAGACATTCAGTCAGATTTAGGTCTCTGAGGTTCTTCTCCATCTTTCCCTCACTCTGTGGATTCACACCACTAGTGGGAAAATTTGGGGGATTTCTGATATTCAAAAGGTGCTTTAGTATTAGCACTCTCTGTATGCTGTCATATCGTGCATTTGTCACAAAGACAAAAATTGAAGCTCAGGGTCTCTGGTGGAAAATGTCGAGCATCTTCTGAAGACCTGCGCAGCCTGCACCGTCTACAAAGAGGCTGGTGCCAAGAGCTCTTCTGAGACTTGAGTGTTCATGAGTGGCATGTGCTAGACGGTCCAGGAAGGTGCACTTTCTAAGCTAGGTGAAAACTCAAATCAGGAGTCCTGGCATCCTTCCTGGGATGTGCCTGGCATAGAGGTTAAGAACAATCCTTGTGGAGTTCCTGAGGAAACGCAGCATGCTGATTTGGCTTCCAGCACTAGGTTGTTGACAGGAAGTAGGAGATAGGTAGTCAGGGAAGAATGACAGTTTGGGGATTCATGTGATGACAATTAGCCAAGTTCTGCTCTGCTTCTCTTTACAAAGAAAACTTCCCTTCTCTTTGCTCTTGGAATGCCATGTTAGAGGAGAGACATTTCCATGGCAACCTCATACACATTTAGTGATGTGTCACTAAATGTGTATGTGCACAAAGGCACATTAGGAGACTTTTTGAATGTGGCAAGAGAAATAGATTTTCATAATTGAATGTTGCCCTCCAGTAGGGTTTACCATTTGCTGAAACCAGGGCTGCAGCAGGAGATGCTAACTCTGCCTCATCAGAACTGAGGCTCGACCCAAAAATCTCAGCCGACTTGAGCTGAGGGCTGTTTCTTTGTGAGGCTGCTGCCCAGAAAGGGGCTTAGACAGATGGGGGCACAGCCGGGGGCCAAGATGGCCTTGGCAGAGACAGAGAAAACAGATCTATCTCACGTCTGACCAGAGCCTGGGGAGAAAGAAAGCTACGTGTGTAAGAAACAGACATGATCCTGATCGCTTCCCAGGTTCTCAGCACCACCACGTGACCCCAAGACTATCATCCGTCCTAACAAAGAGCACGTTGGAAAAGATTAGCACCAATATCAGATAGTTCCCCTCAAGAAGTGGAACGCAAGAAAAAGAATGCTGAATCTACAGCCAGAAGTCCCAGGTGTGTGTCCTAGTTCTGTCTCTTCCTAATCATGCAACTCTGAAAGCCATTCTTTTTCTAAGCCTCAATCTGTAAACTGGGAACAAGCTTCCCGATTACCAGATGCTTCTAGGAGGCAGTGAATGTAGAAGCATCACAATGAAACTGTAACACTGATAAATCATAACACTGTAAGGTGGCACTGACTTGGCCCAGGTAGGCCAAGATGCAGTCTGGGCTCCTGAAGCTTGGGTATGGTGAAAGAGCCACCCCAACCCTGCCTGTGCTGAGCTGGGGCTGCTGTTGGCTTTTCTGGTCCTCCCCAGCCCCACCACACCTACTCTCGGTCCTAAGCCAATCAGTACAGAGGCCAGAAGGCCTGAGTGTCACATCATATATACATTTAACTTGCAGATATTTGATTCTATCTATCTGCCACCTCTTCCCCCAATGTCTTTATTTTCCCTATTGTTCTTTTCTCAAGCAAACTAGGCCTTGACCTCCATTGCCCCAAGGAAAGAGAAGCCTACCACTGAAGAGCAAACAAAGGAAGCTAAATTTTGGCTTTTGAACTTCCAAAGGTCAGTGTCCCGGTAATGAGAGATTTTCAAGGATACTTTTGACCATAAGTGATTTCACCTCACATGCTTTATTCAGAACCTAACCCCATGTAGAGGGCAACCAGCGGCCTCTGCCTCAGGAAAGGGGCATTGCTTTAGGGTAAAACATGGTCCCTCCACGCTGGAACCCAGTGAAGTACTCCCATCCACCATCACACACTCCTCCCCCCAACAGCCTCATCTGTGGGCTGGGCTTGGCTCTCTAACCAGACTCCCCCCCTCCCCCCAGTGAGGCCATCCTCTGCCACCATCCCAGGCTTAGCCCACAAACACCTCCCAGATCAGCCCTCCCAAGTTGACCACATGGTCCTTCTCTGCCCACATCACTGCCCCTCATGCCGCTGGTAAGAATCTAAGACAGTACAGCCACTGTGGAAGTCTGTGGAAGCTCCTCATTAAGTTCAACGTAGCACTGTCACGTGACCCAGTAATTCTACTCCTAGGTAGGGACCCAAAAGGACTGAGAACAGAGGTCCACCCAAAAACATGTACTCAGATGTTCATAGAAGCATTATTCATAGTAGCCAAAAGGTAGAACTATCCCAATGTCCATCGACAGGTGAATGGATAAACAAAATGTGGTGTACTCATACAAGGGAACATTATTCCGAAATGAATAAAAGAAATGAAACTGACACGTTACCACATGAACGAACCTCGACGTCATAAGACCACACGGTGTATGATTCCACTTACATAAAATATCCAGACTAGAAAAATCCATAGAAACAGAAAGTGGGTTAGTGGTTTCCGGGGACTGAGGTCAGGAAGGAAGTGGGAAATGGCTGCTCAAAGGGTAGCGGGTTTCCACTTGGAGTGATGAAAAACTTCTGGAACTGGCCAGTGGTGATAATCACATAATACTGCGAATGTACTTAATGCTACTGAATTGTACACTTTAACATGCTTAAAATACTAAATTTTATGTTATGTGTATTTTACCCACAATTTTTTAGAAGTCACCTCATATAACAGTCTGTGCAATGCCTTGGTGCCACTCAGGCAGCCTCTGTAGCCTCGCTAATGCAGGACTGCAGTCTCCAGAGCTCCGGGATGGAGAGGGGTTGCTGGCTGGGGCAGAAGGTCCAGGCCCAGTGGGGGCTGGCACTGCACGGGGGTACAGAGCCAGGAAGTTGGACGCTTTTCAACTGAGCTGGTGGGGCTGCTCCAACCTCAGTCAACACTGTACGGATGAGCAGGGACGAACAGGAACTCATTTTAGCTTTCGTCCCCTCCCTGAGGAGGCTGAGCAACCCAACACAGACGGTCATTGAAAATGCAGTGACAGGGCGCCTGGGTGGCTCAGTCGGTTAAGCGACTGCCTTCGGCTCAGGTCATGATCCTGGAGTCCCTGGATCGAGTCCCGCATCGGGCTCCCTGCTCGGCGGGGAGTCTGCTTCTCCCTCTGACCCTCCCCCCTCTCGTGTGCTTGCTCTCTCTCATTCTCTCTCTCTCAAATAAATAAATAAAATCTTTAAAAAAAAAAAAAGAAAGAAAAAGAAAATGCAGTGACAGAGGGGAGAAAGACACCACAAGCGATGAGAAACTGGAATGGACTAGCACTGGCCACGTCGCGCCTGTTACCCCAGGGGGCGAACAGACCTACGTATTCCAACTTCAAGATGCTCGAACCACTACAGGAAAACTCAGAGCAATTCGGGCAAGACAGAAAAAGCCGCGGCCACCTCGTGGCCTCAAGGCAGGGGCTGCTTTGGCCCTGGAGCTTTCGGGTTTCTTCTAGACACAGTCTGGCTGAGGAGCCTGTTTTCAGTCCTGGGCTGCGGCCAGAAAGCAGGGCAGCTTCTGCAGCTCACACGTCATGAGAAAATCTGGAAGGGTGTCCAGGGTGACAAAGCCACACAGAGGTTCCTTGGATGGCAGTTTCATTAGGGACCCTCCCGGTTCTATGGCCAGTGGCTCAGTTTCAAGAGAGCCCTTCCTCTGGAAGGGAGGCTTCCAGCCACAAGCTGAGAAGAATGTATCTCTTTGGCTAGGGCCTGCTTGTGGTCACTGAGAAAAGACAAAATGTATCTTCACTACTCCACAGTGTCTTCCTTTCCTGGATAGCAATGAAGATTAAACTGTGCCTTCTCCCTCCACGCGTGGCCTCCTCCTACTGATGAGCTGGCCTGAGAATCTTCAGCGCAAGGCCAGGCCAGAGACGCACACACCCTATTTCCAGAAAGGAGGTGGAGGAGTGGCTCTGCATGCTCTTCCGGGACAAGGAGTAAGCTACAGGGCTGGGCACGCTCAGCACCAGGCCAGCAGAAGAGTCCACTCAGAGCACCCAGCTCTTAACAGAGGTCTGAAGGTGAGTCCTGATAAACCGTGAGAAAACAAAGGGGAGAAACAGACTAATCCTTGATTCCAAAAAGGAAGGCCAGCCAAAGAGTTTGCAGACAGTAGCTGGGCAGGGGTGAGGAGGAGAGGAAATGAAGGGCTGGCCTCTCAGAAGAGGACACAGCCCAGCAAGCCTGCCTGAGCCTGGGAGCTACTCCCAGGGCTTGGTGGGCAGCCAGGTATGGCAGAACCAGCTGGAAAAGGAAGGCTGGATGTGGCTCTCTTGGTCCCTCTACCACCTGACTCTACCTTCTCCCCAAATCTCGGTTTCTTCTTTAAACACGGGTGCTCCCAAAGTTTTCCTTGAATGGCTCTGCACTCCAGCTTTCGACCCCTGCCACGCCACACTGTGACTTCGAAATCAGCATCTCCTGTGCCATCACCCCCAGTCCCAAACCCGTATTTCCAACCACCCACTGGATGTGTCCACCTCAATTTCACAAGCATATCATTTTATCATGCCTAGAATTCAACTTCTCTCCCCTCCCAGGATTTCTCACTGTCCCCACTCCCCGATGTCCCCATCTACCCCAGGTAGAAACCCTGGGCATTCCACATTTCACCTACATTCACACCTCCAACCCCTCCCCAGGTCCAGCACATGAGGCAGCCTGCTATCCCGCAAGCCCACTATTCCTGGTATTCTCCACATTTGCCCGGAATGCTCTCCTTTTCCCCAAGCTGATGTCAAATTGATGGGACTCCCCAGTCCTTTATTCACCCCTTTATTTGGACACCTCCATGGTGCCACAACTGTGTGCACATCCACCGCACCCTGGCTAGATGTTCTACTCCCGAGAGCAGAGCCGCATCTCTGCATCCTCAGCATCCCAGGCACCGCTTGGCATGCAGTGAGAACAAGGTAAATTCTCTGAAGAAGTTGCATTGAACAAAACAGATCAGTAGCAGGTAGTTAATATTCCTCTCACTGCATATCAGTTCAACTACATTATTTCATAAAGTCTGGGTTGGACCTGTTTGACAACTAGATTTCCAACACGAATCAGCTCTGCAAATTCCAGCAGTCACATAAAGGCAGTTTCTAGAACAAAAAAAGGGGGGGGGGAACCCAGCAGCTAATAAAAAGGGAGGACTGAGAATTGCATCAAGAGGGGAGGGGAGGTCAGGCCCGGAAATGCCCAGTCCCTCTCCAACCTAGGAATGACATTCACCAGAAGAACTGGCAGAGACGGACCCATGCAGAAATGCCTCAGCATCTAATTAAACATTTTAGACTCCACTGCACACGAGAAGGAAACCTACATCCCCCATGGAACCCTGACAAATGAGTCGTTTCCAACCAATCTATCACCATAGCATCTGGGTACCTCAGGAAGATGAAAATAAGACCAATACATAAATGCAAACCAATATACAAACAATCATGTCCCCACACAGGCCTCCACAAAGCCCCAGCCACAGCTATCTGCCAAGTTCCATCCCCATCACTGCTTGCTGCAGCCAGAGGCCTCTGAGTAAGCACGGCTTAACAGAAGATCTAACAACAGAAGGAGATGTCTTCTCTGAAGTCTGCATCTCCATTAATGCTCCTATGCTAAATGTCCACCCCTGGAAGCTGGAATGAAATAAGACTGGGACAAATAGGACTTGTTTTATATGCCGTTTCAGCCAAAGAATTTGCTAGAAATAGTTGGGACAGATTGAAGAAACAGGGCAATCTATAGCACAGGTGGAGAATTCCAAGGTTTCTTGCGTGGAAACAGAGCTCGCAAGAGGACTGTCAGGGACACTCACACCGCTTTGTAGCTATTCTCACCTTGTGCAACTTCCACCAGAGAAGGCCTGGGTAGAGTCGATCTGATAACCCAGGACAGCAATTCTCAGATTAAGTCACATCTAGCACCTGGCAGGGCAGAGAGGGTCCGAAATTGCAGACCCGGCTGTTGGGAGTCCGAACGCTGGGGGCTGGGTTCAGCTTTTCACTTCTTCAATATCTTCTTTTTCCTGAGCATCTGTTACTCGATGTTAAGGCCCAAACAGCAATGTGAAAAGGCGGCTCTGTTAACTGGAAAGCGGAAGAGTGGCCACAGGCAGGAGGGCGATGGTCTTTTGGGAAATCTACTTCTGGACAAGCAAATATTTCCAACCCAGATGTTTATGTCCTACCTGCTTCCCAAAAAAGGATTTAGGTGGGACAGGCAAATATTACGCAGCTAACGAATGTTTCCTCCCTTCTCTGCATCTATATATGGTGGGAAGTGATTCGGACCCATAACAATACTACACCATAAAACTCCTGAAAGCCAGAGATCCATCGTTGCCTCTCCTTCAGCTCATACAGCCTTCAGTGTATAACTGAAGCTCAATAGATAGTTGGTGTTTTCAATGTTCTTTCTTAAAGTTTTAATAAATTCATGGCTTCTCTTGATCGTGTTAACAGTATAAACTGGAAAAGTCAGTTTTAATTGAGTCCTTTCCTCAGCTCATTTTTTCCTTATCTGATCCTGGCTGAAGTCTGAATAAATATAGAAAATTTCCAACCTCTCCCATAAGTGGGTAAAAGGGAAATAAATCCAGAAAGGAGACACAGCCTACATGAAGACAAAGCTGCCATAGGTGTGTGCGAACGCATGGCTGCACATTAGAACCACCTGGAAGTTTTTAAACATCCCAATGTTCAGGCTGCACCCAAGACCAATTAAATCAAACTCTCTGGAAGAGGAACTCGGGTGTCAGTATTTACTAAAATCCCCAATGGGGTTCCAGACTGTAATAAAGGTTAGAACCCCTGTTCTAAAGATTCACTACACCAGTTCTTTTGATACCTACCAAGACTGACAATTTCTACTTCATTCCATCCCAAAGTGAAAGCTCTTCCTCTAAATTATCACCCATAGCCTTTAGATGATGTAATAGAACGAATGTCAACCAAAGTGGCAGGAGAGCAGGTTTATATCATATATCAGCGTTTAAACTGGCAGGGCCTGGAGGCGGTGGCCTGCCTTTTCAGTGTCTCCATTCTCTCAGCTATAAAATGGGATTATAGTCCATGCCCTATCTGCCACAGGCTGTGCTGGGGATCAGCTAAACTCTTAAGGGGAGAAACTCCCAGAAGGAGTTTTTGATCTCATCTCTCCAGGAGGAAGTGGGCATCATCCCAGCCCAACCCCCACTCCCCTCCAAAGCAGACCGCCCCCCCCCCCCCCCCCCCGTGGATTCTCCCTGGGGATTTAAATGCCAGTGGTTGGTACAGAGGCCAGAGAGTCAGAAACCCTTTTTATAACATGCAAGATGACTTCAAATACCAGGGCTGGAAACCTGGAACTCTGCTCCCACTGCTGCCGAGTTTAAGAGCACTTTATTCAGAGCACAGAGAATCTTATTATGCTTTAATCTAATTCAGTGCCTAATCACAGGAAATGTCTAATATTGTTTGTCTCCCTCAGCCCCATCTGGACAGACACTACTCTGGTACCATTCTTAGCTACTGAAGGATCAATAACCAGACAGACCTCCTTACATGATTGTAAGGAGGCTATTACCTCTGAAAGTACATCAGTGTGAAGTCTCTGCCCCTTACATAATTATACATCCAAGAAGCCCTGTATCTGAAAATCCTAGAGAAGTCTCTAGACTGAGCTGCTATTTCTCTGTCTAAAGATGAAACTTTCTCTATAAAGGGTTTTCTCATACCCCAAAGTAACAACATTGGTTATATTTTATAGGCTGCTCTCTAAAAGGCCCAGCTCTGAAAGAAACCAAAATCTTCTTTCCTCATTGATTCTTTTTTTTTTTAAGATTTTATTTATTTATTTATTTATTTCACAGAGACAGAGACAGTGAGAGAGGAAACACAAGCAGGGGGAGTGGGAGAGGGAGAAGCAGGCTTCCCGCCGGGCGAGCAGGGAGCCCTACGCAGGGCTGGATCCCAGGACCCTGGGATCATGACCTGAGCCAAAGGCAGACGCTTAAGGACTGAGCTACCCAGGCGCCCCTCCCCATTGATTCTTATAATTAAAAACCAAGACAACTCCAGAGCTCTGTAAGTTATGTGACAGACATGGAGAATGGCTTCTGGGAGAGCTGGAAAGGAGAAAGATTTGCTGATTTAGGTCAAGAACACAAGTACAGAAAAAACAAAAATGGTGCTGAAATGTCTTCCCACGAGATCAGCATTTACTTGGCAAAGTTTTGGTTTAACCTCTGAAATGCTCACTCCAGGAGTGAAAATGGGGGAGAGGGATCTTAAATAAGTGATTTATAACTTTTATTCAACACCCCACTCATTCCAAAGGAGACAAATAAAGTTAAGGGTAGCCTTTGCTATAAAATACTATCTTTACTCCACATTAACTTTATTGAATAAGGGGAAATAAGAGATCAGATCTCACAGAATGCACTTTGGAAATCCTTCATCCATGTGTATTTAGCTTTCTTCTGATCAGTAATTCAGTAATGTGGCCTACGTGAACAGTTCTTTTTTTTTTTTTTTTTAATGTGGGCATTTACAAAACAAGGTTTAAGAAGTAGTCATTAGACTTAAGTTAAGGAGCCAGAGAAAATATTTGACAGGTCAAATCCTGGGAAGAAAGGGACACTAATGGAGGCTGCTGGAACATGAAGATACTAAGAAATATTTCTTGTAACATCTAAAAACAGAGGAGCAAAAAATGCACAAATAGTTTAAGATCACATCATCCAAAAATTAGGAGCCCTTGAGAACTGTTGTCTTTACTTAGGATATAGATTCGATACAAAATTATATTTCATGTACCCAATATCAATAACCAAAAATAAATAAGAATCTTTAAATATCTAAACTGCACTAAAATATGTACATTAAAGTTCACACAGTTGATTCAGGAGTCTTTAGAAACCTACTCAAAGTGTTCATTTGTATGTTACATAATGCTAACTTATAGAAGCTAGATTGAATGGTTTCCTGGCCAAATATAGGTTAGAACATCACAAAATAGGAAAAGTAGAAAATAAAGCAGCCAGAGCAGGTAGCCTGATAGCTACAGAAAGAGGGGAGAAAGATTGCATAAAAGCAGATGAAGCTAGAATCTTAAAAAAGTAGGATTCACAATGTTTTGCACAGTTTTTTTTTTTAAATGAGTAGACACATGAAGATGTATTAAAAAATATATATATATGTGAACCAGGAGATAAAACAGTCAATAAGTACAGACCCAATGATGAGAAAGATTTTGGAAATAGCCAAAAAGACTTTTTGAAAAAATATTATAAATATGCCTTAGAAATTAAAGAAAAATACGGAGACAATAAATGAACAGATTGGAAATATCAGAGAAACAAAAACAATGGAAAAGGTCCAGATGGAAATTCTAGATGTAAAAAAATACCTGAAATAAAAAATTCACTGGGTAGGCTTAACAATCGATTGGACACTACAGAAAAGTGCAGTGAACCTGAAGATATGTTCATATAAACTATCTACATCAAAGCATAGAGAGAAAGCCTGAAAAGAAATAAAGAAATTCAGTGACTGTAAAAAAAATATCCAGCAATCTAACTCATAAGTAACTGGAGCTCTAAAAGAAAATGAGATAGATTGGGCCAGAAAAAAATACTGAAGAAATATGAGCCAAAATTTTTCCAAACCTGATGAAAAAATATTAACTCACGGACACAAGAAGCTCAATAAACCCCAAGAAAAATAACAATGACATCCACATCTAGGCACATCGTAGTTAAATTGCTGAATATGAAAGATAACATCTTAGTAGCATGCAAAGGGAGGGGAAATATATTATATCCAGGGGAATATACTCTAACTTCTCATCAGAAACAATGAAAGCTATAAGACAATGAGTCTTTCATTAAAGAAAAATAAAAGTCAACTTAAAATTCTATATCCAGCAAAAAATACCCTTTTAAAATGAAGGCAAAATAGACAAAAGCTGCAAGAATTTGTTATCAGCAAACCTACACTATGAGAAATATTAAGAGTAGCTTTTCAGGCTGAAGGGGAAATGGTACCAGACAGAAACTCAGACATGCAAGAAGGAGTGAAGAACACTATAAATTGTAAGTATGTGTGTGAATAAAAACTCTAATTTATTAATTTATTTAAGAAAACTGTTTGAAGCAAAAAAATTACTAATGTATTATGAGGTTTGTAATATATGTAGAAGCAAACTACATGACAACAACAGAATGATGACTGACAGAGGGGAAGTGGACATAAGCAGATTGTCAGACTAGATAAATTATAAGAAGACAGTGAATTAAGCCCAAAATAAGCAGAAAGAAGAAAATAAAGACAAATGTAAATATTAAAAAATGTTTAATGGATTTTTTTTAAGATTTTATTCATTTGAGAGAGAGAGAGAGAGAGAGCACAGGCTGGGGGAGGGGCAGGCAGAGGGAGAGGGAGCCCCACTAAGCAGGGAGCCCAATGGGGGGGGCCAATCCCAGGATCATGACCTGAGCCACCCAGGTGCCCCTTTAATGGATATTTTTAAAAAAGATCAAAAGTTGGTTCCAGAAAAAGATCAGTAAAATTAGTAAACTACTAGCTAAACTATTTTAAAGAATGAAACAGAGAAAGCGATTACCAATGTCGGGAATGAAAGAGGGAACACCACTACAGGTCCTACAAATGTTAAAAGGAAAATGAGAATCTCAGGAACAATTTTATGCCAATAAATTCTACAACTTGGATGAAATTGACAAATTTCTTGAAAGCAAATTGACAAAACCAACACAAGAGACAGAAATTCTGAATAGTTCTATATCTGTTGAAGTAATGGAACTGATAATTTAAAACCTCTTCCTCTCTCTCCCTCCCTCCATCCCTCCCTCTCCCTCTCTCTCTCTCTCTCTCTCTCTCTCTCACACACACACACACACACACACACATTCTCTAGGCCTAGATGGCTTTGGTGGTGAATTCTACCAAACGTTTAAGAAGACATAATATTAGTGTCCCACAAACTTGTTCAGAAAATAGAAGAGAACATTTTTCAGTTCATTTTATGAAGTAACATAAGCTGTGCCAAAACCCAGACAAAGGCCTTATAAGAAAACTACAGACCAATATGCCTCATGAACGCAGATGCAAAAATTCTTAACAAAATATTAGAAAATCAAATGCAAGTTTAACATTCTTTTAAAATCAATATGATTCACCATATTAACAGAATTAGAGAGAAAAACAATATGGTTATCTCCACAGATGCAGAAAAAGCATTTGACAAAATGTGATCCTATTTCTGATAAAAACTCTCAGCAAACTAGGAATGGGAGGGAACTTCAACCTGATAAAAGGCATCTACCTACACTTAACATCATACTTAATGTAGAGGCTGAATGCTCCTCCCTTGAGATCAAGAACAAAGATGTCAGTTCTCACCACTTCTATTTAACCTTGAACTGGAAGTCCTAACCAGTGCAATCAAGGAAGACAAAAAAATAAAAGGCATAAACACTGGAAAGGAAGAAGTAAAAATGCCTTCGTCTTGACTCATAGACAACATGATTGTATACCTAACAGATCCTTAAGAATCTACAAAAAAAATTAAATGACTTTAATAAGGTCACATAATATAAAGTCAATATACAAAAATCTCTTGTATTTCTATGTATTGGCAACAAAAATTTAAAAAATAAAAATTTTTATTTTAAAACACAAAAATTTAAAAATAAAAATTTAAAGATTACCATTTACAACAGCATAAAAATTATAAAATACTTAGAAATACAGTTAATAAAAGATGTTCAAGTTCTCCACATTGAAAACTACAAAACATTGTTCAGAGAAGTTAAAGAAAATCTAAATAAGTGGAAAGAGATACCACTTTCATGGATAAAAAACCCAATACTGTTAAGGTATCAGTTCTCCCCAATTTGACTTACAGGTTCAAAGCAAACCCAATCAAACTCCCAGCAGGATTTTTCACAGAAACTGACAAGCTTGTTCTCAAATGTATGCAGAAATGCAAAGGACCTATAATAGCCAAAGCAATTTTGCAAAAGCGGCTCAAAGATAGAGGACCTGCTTTTAAGACTTACTATAAAGCTATAGCATCAAGATAGTATGAATTGGCATAAAGATAAATCAGTAGAAGAGTCCAGAAACAGAACAGAATATATATGGTATATATATGGTTGATGAATCTAACATGGCTTCAAAGCAATTCAATGGGAAAAGGAAAGACTTTTCAACAAGAAATACTAAACAACTGGACATCTAAATGTAAAATAATGACTCTGGATTCCTACCTCATACCACATACAAAAATTCATTTGAAGTAGATGGGAGAACTCAATGTAAAAACTAAAATGATCAAGATTCTGGAATTAATAGGAGACTATTTTCATAACCATGGGGAAGGCAAAAATTTTTTTGTAAGTAGACACAGAAAGCACTAACCATAGAAGAAAATATTGATACACTGATTTCATCAAAATTTAAAACTTCTGCTCTTTGAATCCTACCACTAAGAAAATGCAAGGACAAACCAAACCATAAACTGGGAGCAAATATTTACAAAATGTATATCTGACAAAGGACTTATATCTAGAATATATAAAGAATTTCTATATTCAGTAAGATGATAAAGAGCCCAATTTTTTAGTTAAAAAAGGGTGTAAGATTTGGACACTTGAAGATATAGAAACAGTAAGTAAACACATGAAAAGATGTTCAATACCAACAGTTAACAGGGAATCAAAAATTAAAACAATGAAATATTACTGCCTATCACATAGAATGGCTAAACTTAAAAAGGCGGAAAATAGCAAATGTTGACAAAGATGCAGAATTTTCACACACTGCTGATGGAAGTATAAAATGGCCTTAACTACTTGGGGAAAGTGTTTCCAGTTTTCTTATAAAGTTAAACATATGTCTACTCTATTAACCAGCAATTCTACTCCTATGTATTTACATAAAAGAAATGGAAACATGTCTATACAAAGACTTGTACATAAAATATTCATAGCAGCTTAGTTCATAATAGCCAAACACTGGAAACAACCAAAAAGTCCACAACAAGTGACAGAGAAACAAACTGTAGCATATTCATGCAACAGAACTTTATCTTGACAATAAAGAGGAATGAAGTATGAATACACACATGGATGAATTTCAAAAACATCCTTGGTGAAAGAAGCCTTGCACAAAAGGGCATATGTTGTACTCCTCCATTTATTTGAAGTTTCAGAACAGAATCAGAATCTCTAGTGACAAACTGAAATAGGAGATGGGAGGTGGATGATGGGGGATTGCCTGGGAAGGAGCAGAGGGATCTTTCTGAGGGGATGGAAATGTTCCATATTTCCATGTGTGCTTTACGTAGTTTTCTGCATTTGTTAAAATGCAGCAAACTGTATGTTTAAGATCTGTATATTTTGCTATATGTAAACTATATTTAAATAAAGAGACAGTGCCTGCATTGCAGGATTGTTATAAAAAAAACAAGACAAGAATACAAGGGACAGGCATTGAGAGGCCAACAGGCTTATCTAGACAACTCAGCAGGCCCTACAGAACACTGCTGTACTGCACAGTGGATTTTCTGATGACTACCAAATCATGGCGGAGGTGGAAGGAGGGGAGAGAAATCTATTATTCAGCCACTGAAAATGGCTGCTATTTAGTGAAAACTATTTGCCTGTAATGTTCACCTGTGGAACAGCTGATACCCAGAGCATGCCAGATAAAAGCAAAATTATTGCTCAGTTTCTTCTGTAAAAGTTACCACTAACAGTGTGGCCCTAAAAGAGATAGACAACTGCCCTGGTCTCAGCCTTTAATTAATGAAAATGCAGAGTTAAGAGACATACTCAGACCTCCTTGTAAGAGCTATTCCAACTGCCTGCCTGCCAAGTTTGGGGAGCTCTCAGCCCAAATCTTAGAAAACAGCCTTTTCAGGGAAGAAAATACCTTCAGGTGGGCCACCACACACGCTGAGTCTACAGTCTACAGCTGTGGTCTCCATGACTTCTGTTCTCTTTGGGGATCGAGGTGCCAAAACTGTGTAACTTACAGTGATCACAGCCACATCAACTCTGCATTTAAAAGAACCAAAACTGGGGCACCTGGCTGGCTCAGTCAGGGGAGCATGTGACTTCTGATTTCAGGGTCCTGAGCTCAAGCCCCACGTTGCGGGTGGAGCCTACTTAAAAAATAAAAATTAAAAAATAACCAAAACTATGCTGCCTAAGCTATTAACTAACCCCTAGAGATGAGTGGGGGAAAAGAAGAGGGACTTAGGCTCTTGACTCAGAATTCTTTTGAGGAGTCTCCAATTTGGTGTCTTGTCATCATCTGCTATGAGAATGCAGAACTAAGAAATCCCACTGTTTCTTTCCCCCAAATCATATAAACTGTTGTGTTTAAGGACTTGACCGTGGGGTAGTCGGAAGTCAAGAATCAGAGCTTGCTGTTTGACTGAGCCTCGTCTTTTTGGCCTGCAGGTATACAGACTGGAATAATAATAATAATCTTTGATTCATGACACTCATCCCTGCTCCATGCATGGTCCCTCTTTCATTTTATTTTTATTTCTTATTTATTTATTTTGCAGGGGGCAGAGGAAGAGGGGGAGAGAGAGAATCCCAGGCAGGCTCCACGCCCAGTGTGGAGCCTGATGCAGGGCTCCATCTCACCATGTTGAGATCATGACCTGAGCTGAAATCAAGAGTCAGATGCTTAACCAACTGAGCCACCCAGGTGCCCCTGGTCTCTCTTTTAAAACATTTTTTTTTTTTTAAAGATTTTATTTATTTATTTGAGACAGAGAGAATGAGAGACAGAGAGCATGAGAGGGAGGAGGGTCAGAGAGAGAAGCAGACTCCCTGCCGAGCAGGGAGCCCGATGCGGGACTCGATCCCGGGACTCCAGGATCATGACCTGAGCCAAAGGCAGTCGCTTAACCAACTGAGCCACCCAGGCGCCCTAGTCTCTCTTTTAAAGTAATGTAATAAATACCCGTGAATTCACCAGAGGCAATTACTCTCCTGAATCTTGTCCATCATTCCCTTGCTAAGGCTTTCCTGATCTGGCCAATGAAAGCAAGGCAGGGAGAGAATTTCCTAAAGCTCCCACCACCTCCCTTAACACAGACTCAAGTTAGGATACAGAAAGACCAGAGGCAGTACCCACCAAACCGGGTGCCCACTGAGATAATCAAACTGCTTCCCTGAATGGGACTTTCCAATTTGTGAGCCTGATTTATTTTTTTCAGTAAGAGAAAAGATGTAAGTCCCTTTGAGCAAAGTATGCCTGATATATATCACAATATTTATTTTTGGTAGAGTAATGGATCAGTCTTCGGGGAAAGCTAGAGAAAAAGCATTTCTTGAGCTCAGATGTAAATCAGTCACTCTGAAAAATCGCAGGGGAATCTATATTCTTACCCCTCTGCTAACTACAGCGTGCAATAAACACTGACTTTTAAAAGTCACTGTTTCTAGACCTAACACTAACAATAGAGTTAAGGATGTGAGGCCCAAAAAGCAACTGTTTCTGGAATGTCTGCACCTAATTCCCCAAAATGACAATACAACTCAAAACGAAAGAAGAGATCCACCCAACCTGCTGGTATTAAGTTGTACACCGGCGGGGCGGGGGCAAGTTCTAAGCTTTACACACAGTACTCATTTCCAAGGAGGAAGGATGAAGTGCGGCTGGGCTCAGGATTTAAGGGTCTCCCAAGGGACCAGTCCAGTTATTAGAGGCCAGCCTTCCTATCTACATTAAATGTATCACAGAGCAGGATAAGAGTGAAACTGAAGGACGGGGGAGAAAAGGATCTTCGATGAATCGGCAACTTAAACAGAGATCTTCAAAGGAAAGCTATTTAAATCTAAGGTGTTCCTAATATTAATTATCCTGAACATCTCACAGGCTCCGATTCACATGCTACAAAGAACACAAAGCCTTTTAATTTTCCTACCTGTCCACGGCACTAGCGGTGATAAATCAGGTATACAGAGAAACCACACATGACTAACGAACCAACCCATTAATGGCGAGCAAAGATCATTTGCCAAGATGACTTATTCAGACATAGTCGCATATCATAACCAGCAATATCCTGGAGGCTTAACGCAGCAGGCATAGAAAGCAAGAGCTGCGGCACTCCCTGCCAAGTCTCAGGCACTCCAGGGTGACTGGGGCATCCTCCAGATGCCTGCTATCCAGGCATGAGAAGATTTTATTCATGGCTGCCACCTCCCCAATCTCTTCAAGGTAGACTTGCACTTGGAAAAATACCGAAACTTCTAAAAGGCCTCTTGGGTCACAGAGCTGCCGAGGCCCCAACCTTGCTACGGCCCCTCCTCTGACACTCTTAGAATTCCAGGTACCCTCAGAAAGAAGACCCAGCCTCTGCCACCAGCAACCTTAGCCGTTAGTTTATAGATCTTTATTGTAGGCACTCATTCAAGTAACTGAGCTCCAACTAGGTGTCCGACCCTCTTCTTCTAGGTGCTTGGGAGATGCATAAACAAACAAGTAAATAGATGGGAGTGCGGGAAAGAGAAGAGTTCCCTAAATGCCAGTCCCTTTATTTTACCGGAAAAATAGGCCCAGTGATAGGAGTTTTTCTTTGAGGCCAGAGTTGATGGTGTGGCCAGGACTTGAACCCAGGTTGGATCCTTAGCGGGACTGCCACACACAGTGGTGCACAGGGGATGAGGATGAAATTCAACCTATGTTCTGCAACCCAGGAGCAGCCTCATTCCAGTACTATATTCTCACTGTCCCAGACTGACCAATTCCCTTTAACAAAAGCCCCCTTCACTGGAAGGGACAACTCAGGTTCCCCAGATCAGCAACCAACCATCATTAGCAGGACCCAGGAGAGTTTGAGTTCTTTCATGGGATGTAACCCTGACAAGCTATACACTCCCAGCTCTTGTCATGAGTGAGAAAAGTCTGTTGAACTTGAATCTGTTAAGAAATCCACCAATGGCGAAGGTCCCCTGTAATTAATAATCATGACAATAATTTCCTATATTATCATCAGATCTGAAAGGGAAGGCTGCTAGCAAGCTATTTTACATTCTCGCCAAATCCTTTACTCCTCACGATCCCAAGCTGAGGATCTGTCATTGTTCAATCCCAGCTCTAAAGTTCCATATGGATGATGGGAATTAACTTAACCAACTATATGAATATCTACTCTTGACTAAGTGCCAGGGATAAAACAGTGAATACCACCACCCTTGTCAACAACAACACACCATTGTCTCTGACTTCATGGAACTAACACGTTGAATACAGAGCTGGGAAAAGCCCAATTGCTAAGGAGTCCCTGACCAGACTGGCAGCCTGCCTGGGGCCAGGTCTGGAAGCAAGAATGTACGTGACCAGCCTATTCTCCCCTCCCTTACTCCATTTTACAGAAGGAAAAATAAGGTCCAGGAATGACAGCAGGTGGCTTGCCCAAAGTCAGACAGCTGGTAACTGAGCTGGGACTTGAACCCACAGTCTCTGGCTTTCCCCCTTCCACCACATTGCCTCCTCCAAGGTTCCAAGGCTGCAAAGGGAAAATAGTTGGTTCTACTGACAGATTGCTTCCTGATGCATGTGCACCCAGAACATGCAGCTTCAACCCATCTTATCAGCACAGACCTCATGCCTATGCTCATCTCTCAAACCAGAATGTTTATAAATATACTTCACTGATCTAGAACTGGGTGTCCTATCTTCATTCACTCTCATTTATCACCCTCTCTGGGTCTCTCTTGATGTTTACTTTCACTTTAAAAACCTCATCTTATAAGAACAGAGCCCTTTTTATCTGATGCTAGCGTCCCCTCTGCTCCTGGGGTCTAATCAATCCATGTCTGGAAATAAGCCAGAGAAGGAAGCAACAGTCCCTTTTATGAAAACAGGCACCTTTCTAAAATGATCTACCCCTGAGCAGGGCACAGACAGAAATTTAAATGAGAAGGAAATAAAGACATCCTCCAGCGACAGTCCTAGCATTCCTTATCAGGCCGGACACCAGGGAAGGTGACTCTGGGTTAACAGCTAAACCAAAAACTCTGCCTCCCATTTTTCAGGTTGTTTGGAAAGGGGGTCCAAACTCAAGAAGCCTGAAGAGACAATAGGGTTCAAAATATAATAGTGTATATAGTTCAGCCTCCTCCATTCTGAGGAGTTTAAGGTCTCCAAGATAGTAAGAGAGGGCTCACTGAACACCAATTGCAGGTATATATGAACAGGGGTGCTCAGAGATGCCAGACTGAATGATCCAGACATCTGGCGACCAACACAGACCTTCACCCACCATATTATTTTACACCCACCTGCAGAGCAGAGTCTCCACACCTCCTACCACCCCCTAGCTGCTGCAGCCTGCAGCCTCGGCCAGCAAGGGAGGCTGTCTACGTAAAGAGGGGCAGAACCAAGTCCCCACTAGCCAGCCCACTCTTTTTACCATGGCTCCCAACCCCAGGCTTTCAGAAATAGGTCACAGATCTAGATGCAAATGCAGAAAGCACCTCTTCTGAAGAGGACAATAGTTAATTCTTAATTGTTTGGGGGATCCTTTGAAGATCTGATGGCAGCTCTGGACACACCATGAGAAACTGCAAGCATGCAGTTTATATGTAATTTCACTGGGGGTGACTGGCCTCTGGGGACGTATAAAAAGGCAGAAAGGGCTAACGTCCTCAGAGCCAGCTTTGAGCAAAGAAGCTGTGGGTGGTTCAGGTAAGTAGTCAAAAACACAGCTCTTAACCAGAAAGGGAGAAATGATGTCCCTTCCTTAGCTACTACAAGTTCCAGCCTTCAATTAACCTTTGAAATTTCAACAAGAATTTGGAAACTGAGAGCGCACTCACGCACACACGCACAAAACAAGGACTCATCTTTGTGACTTCCTATCTTCACGTCACAGAATGTCCTGTGGTTGCTAGTTAAGATAGAGTCTCCCAACAGGGCTTATTGCAGAAGGGCTGGGTACCAGCAGAGGAAAGAAGTAGGGCAGAGGTGGACACTGGGTTGGAGGACAGTCCAGACAAGGAGAGAGGGATAGCTAAGCTCTCTACTGGCTCTGAGTAGATCCTGGCAGGGCAGGTCCTGACCCTTGCTGTTGGCTCCCCTTGGAAGTCAGACCTGCTGACCCCTTTGCAGCAAACCAAGAAGTCCAGTCCAGGCAGAAACAGCCCGTTCCTTCTGGGTCCACGGGGAGTGGGGGATGCATCCTCTCATTTCTAGGGAGGAGACCCTGGCCCACAGCTTGCCCATAGCCCCCTCGTGGCCCGGGGGTGTCACTGCAGCCCCCTCTGCATTGCTGGACAAAAACCTCAGGGAGGCAGCTCTAATAGTGGTAGAGCAGAATATCTGGTTACCAGAGGCAGCTTGGCATCAGTCTTCAAGCCATGGTGAGGCTGTGTTTGTTCTTGGTTTCTTAAACTAGGACCAAGACTGACACTCAAAGTGATCCTTCTAAACCCCTCCCTGGTACAGTCCCTACAGGGAGCAAGTCCAAGACCTGCTTCATTAAGCCAATAACCTCAGAGCTTCTGTAACATTACCACTGCCCTGTTGATCACTCCTTCCTGCATCACACACGATTGCGCACAATTGTTTCAAAGCTCAACAGAAATAGCAAGAATACACAACACCCTCTGGTTTGTAGATTGCTGGCTAGATTACAAAATACTTGCAGAACACTAAATACCACCCCCACCCCCATATCCTGGATTTCCAGGTAGCAGATCCTACAGGGGTTTGGGGGAAGTCAGGACTTAAGAACACACGATGAGAAAGAGTGTGGCCCTTGGCCCCATGCAAGCAGAGGGTGTCCATTAATGAAGCTAACTAGCAACTCCACAAAGGGACAAAGTGCAACCCACCTGGGTTGGGGACTTGACTGAAAAGACCAGAGTCGGGGTGGGGGAGAGTCGATCCAGCGGTTCAGCTACCATCTGTCAGAGGTGGGGACGAGTAACTGAACCCAGCAGTGGGGAAAGTGCCCACTGAGGAGAAGGTGGAAAGTTTGGGAGGAGAGAGGAGGGTGCAGTGTGCTGGGAGGACCTAGAGCAGTAGTCCAGGGACCAGAAGTGACTGGGGTCAGGGAAAACAGACGGAAGCACAGAGAGTCTTTTCCTTTTCCGGGGGAGGAGAGTCCTTACCTCCTTGATTTTCTCCCGCTGGGCTCGAACTAGGCTCTGGGGCTCCTTACTCTCATCTGCCCTGGTCCCCAGGACCGGGTGGCGGAGGCGGCTCCGGAACGCGTTGAAGTCAAAGCTAAACGGGATGCCCCCCTCCTGGGGTCTGAGGGCCGTGCTGCCGCTGCTCCGGGCCACCGTGGCCATTTCCCGTGTCCCGGTGGGGTGCGTGCGCCGCAGCCACACTTTCCGGCGGCGGGTACTTGCTTGGCTGCTGGCGTCGCCCTCACCGGGGGCTGGCACAGCGGGCGCCGGGTTGGGAGGCGACTCCTGCTCGCGGGCCAGGGGGTGGCCGGCGACTTCGGCCACTCCCTCCAGGCCGGGCTGCTGGGTCCGGGGGGCCAGGAAGAGGCGCTTGAGACGAGAGGAGTTGGGCAGCAGGAAGAGGGCCCCGAAGCACAGGGTGACGAGGCCCGAGAGGAAGAGAAGGAAGAGGAACTTCTGCGGCAGCCGCAGCCCCCACGGGGAGGCCGGGACGAAGACGGGCACTTTCCTCATGAGCATCGTGGCCTGGCACGGGGCTGGGGCCGGTCAGCTCCGGCCTCAGCCCCAGGCCCTCTCAGTGCGGGCACTGGGCAGCAGGGGCTCGGGGCGGGGACGTCGTCGAGGGGCGCCGCCCGGGGTGGGGGTCCGTGGGAGGTTCGCCGCTTCGGAGGCTGCCCCCGAAGTTAAGGGAGTTTGGGGCGAGTGTCCCCGAGCTGAGGCAGGGGCGCAACGGCCTCGGCGGGGCCCGGGCGCGCCGGGCGGCACGGCTCGGGGCCCGGGCCCGCAAGGGTCGGCCGCGCGCCACAGCCTTCTCTCCGGCCGCCGCGCAGCCCCTCCTCGCAGCGGCCGGAGCCCGCGGAGCCCGCGCCTTCCCGCGCTGCGGCCGCCGCCGGGGCCGTCACATGCCGTCCGCGGCGCCCAGGCCGTCCGCGCGGAGGGGCGCCGGCAGGCCTCGTCCCCGCGCCGAGCCGCCCGCAGCCCCTCGGCTCAAAGTTTCAGCCTCAGAAGCAGTTTCCAGAGGGGGCCGGCTCAGGGGGCGAGGCGGTGGCGGGGCCGGCGTGTCAGCGCCGCTGCGAGAACCCGCCGACCCAACCCGGTCGCGACAGCGCCCGGCTCGGCTATCCGGACACGTCCACAACTTTGCTCCGCCGCGGAGCGGGCGCCGGGCAGCGGCAGCAGGCACTTCTGAGCCCGCTGGGCAGGGGGCTTCCTGGGCCCCCGGGAGCCGAGGGATGCCGGAGCCGCGGTCCGGAGCCGGGCGCCCTCCGCGACCAGCCGCGGCGGGGCGGCCGCAGCTGCGCCCGGGAGTGCGGACTCCCGCCCAGCCAACTCGGTAGGGCTCGGCAACCCGCTGGGATCACCTGTTCCCGTCCCCCGCCGGCTCCGCGGAGCGCGCAGCTCCGGCTGCACCTCTCCCGCTGCAGCTGGCGTCCTCGCAGCGGCCGCTCCAAACGGGCCGCTGCCGCCGCAGGCTGAGCCGCCGCCGCCGCCGCCGCTGCCGAGCCTGCGCTCCACACGCGCGCACACCCGCCCGGACGCCTCCGCCGCCGCCGCAGCTCCGCTTTCACTGAGACAGCGCCCGCGGCCCCTCCTCCCTCCGGGCCACGCCCTCGGGCCACGCCCACTGCGCGCGCCCAGCGGTCCTCCCCCGCCGCGGCGTCGCAGCCAGGCCAATGGCCTCGCGTCCGTGGGTAGGGAGCGCGGGGCCTAAGCGCCGGTGGGGAGAGGCGACGGGACTCCAAGCCACGCCCCCTCCCTCAAGTGGCCAGCGCCGCGCACACTCCCCCCCCCCCATCCAGCACCAATGGTCCAGCTGCGCGGAGTTGGCGAGGGCGGGGTGGAGAGCGGAGCAAGGTCATTGGCTGCCTCGGAGGGATCCCCGTTGGGCTGCAGTCGCCCATTGGTTAGTGGCCGGCGTTCGCTGGACTGGGAGCGACCGCTAGGCCCCCTGGCCGCCCCCGCCCGCGCCACTCGGGTAGTTGGTCTCCGGGTGGGGGCAGGAGACCCGGCCAGTCTGAAGGGCTCTGGCCATTGTTCAGGAGCCGCTGTCCCCCCTCCGTGCCAGTCCAGGATTGGCAGGGAGCTGGGGGCCTGCCCAGGGGTCCCCAGAGCTTCTGCAGGAGCCGTGGTGGTGCTGCCCGGGCAGGCTCTAAGGAAAAGGTGGCTGGAGCCAAGCCGGAGAGCTGTGGCCACGGCTGGACCAGGCTAAGGCAGTGTTTCCACTGGACCCCCACCGACCACTGCTCTGCCACAGCCCCAAACCCGACTAGGGCCCCCCGGTGGGGGAGGGAGAGATGCGAGGGGAGGGCAGGGAAGAGAGAACCCTGGTCGTGTGTACAGACCACACACATAATGTGACATGCGTACCTTCATGCCTGCATGTGTTGATGTGCACGTGTGTGCTCGTATGCATAGATACCTATGCGCTCAGGGATTGCATGTGAGTGAGTACCTGCACACATACACTTAATTTAGATATGGACACCAAGTGATTATGCCGGAGCATACATAGACATCTATACATATCAGTACAAACATTGACATGTGTGCACACATACCCACTGATGCACAATAGGTCCAAAAACATGCACATGTACACACTGCCAGGCATATATTCCCAGACCTGTGTGTGTCTCCACCCCAAGGCCCTCCCTCACACCTTCCTCCTTGGGCTTAAGTCTCTCTGTGCCTTCCCTTCCTGTTAAACCTAACCCAGGGCAGAGCAACATTGTGCGGTGTGGGTCTTTCATGCAAAACACTTTATAGAGACAAATAACAGCAGAGGGAGAGACAAATTAAGAGGTGTAATAGGCAAGAGGGAAAATATCTGCTTTCAGCTGCAATTTAAAATGAAATGCAGTGTTGACGAGACAGAAAATACTGCAGGGAGGCCTTTATGGTTAGAAGAAGCGGCCCAGGCGGGCTCTCACCTCATAAATCTTGCTTCTTCCCTGAGGCCTGTTAGGATGGGCCATGGGGACTCAGACATCCTTCTCCCTCTGGCAGGCCACTGACGGCAGACCCTCCCCTGATATTTAAATACCCATGGCATGTAAATTTCTTTCACTTGAAAGTAAGACTGCTCTGGGTAACAGGTGCAAATATGTTGGTGACTGGAGAATAGTCCCTCCCAACCCCACAGGTTGCACCTAGCTTAAATGTAAAATTCTAACTCAGATGTTTCAATCTCTCACGAGTTTGATCGGCAGGAGTCAGTTTCCTGGAACCAGCTGTGAACACCAGAGACAAACATGTGATCCCCTTAGATGCAGGAGCCCAGACACCCAGCCTGGCCTGTTCCCATCCCCAGTGCCCAAGGATCCCCTCCCTGGGTCCCACTCCAGGAAGAGGCAGACTTGTCTTTGGAGAACCAAGAGCCCAGCATTCATTGGAGGCACCCCATTGTTCCACATTGTGAGTGAATCACTGTTCAGTCCCCTGAGAAGGTAGGATCCAGGGGGAAGGGGAGGAAGACAAGGCTGAGCCTTGGAAGGATATGTCTGTTTGAACTGGATGCTCAGTGGGATTGTGACACCTGGATCAGCCTCTCATATGCTGGTGAGCCAGGGTAGAAAGTGGGACTGCAGCAAAACTGTCGCATCCCACAGACCCAGGCTACAAAAACCAGAGCCCAGAGAGGACAACTCCATTTCAGATTGATGACATGTTGGTGGTTACATTGAATTGGTGACCTTTTACACTCTCCCTAAAGAGCTCACTGAAACCCTGCAGGTGCCCAGCCCAGCTTCCATAGACCTCACACATATCGTGGCTCTTTTATCACTGGGTTTTGCTATTCATATGTTGTCCCACAGCAGACACTTCCTCACGACAGGGACCATGGCCTGTTCACCTCTCTAACTGCCCTAGGTCTTAATTACAATGCCTTGCACATGGGCCCGTTGTTTGTTGAATAACCAATGAATAAATGAGTGAGTGGATGCCCATTTCACAGATGAGGAAATTGAAGCTCAGGGAAAGGAATACTAATGAACTAACATTTTCTATGTGCCAAATACATATTGCTTTGTTTACTTTTCAGAACACTCTTATGTGGTGGATTTTATTTATAGCCTCATTTTATAGATAAGAAGACTAAGGCTAGAGAGGTATAGGATAAGTTAACAAGTATCTTTCTCAGTTTAATTTGGAAACTCAAATGGGGCGGGGAACAGAAACGAATAGCTATTTAAAAAATCTATTCTGTCAACAAGCATTTATTGAACTTAGATGCTAGGTATTTCACTAGTCTCAGGTTGGACACAAAGACGAACAAAGCGTGGTCCCTGCCATTATTGATTCATTCATTCAGTAAAGAACTATTTATTGAGGGGCGCCTGAGTGGCTCAACCACCCACTTAACCTGGATGGTTAAGTGTCTGCCTTTGGCTCAGGTCATGATCCCAGATCCTGGGATGGAGCCCTACATCGGGCTCCCTGCTCAATGGGAAGTTTGTTTCTCCCTCTGCCCCTCCCCCTGACTCGTGCTCTCTCTCTCTCACTCTCTCTCAAATAAATAAATAAAATATTTTTTTAAAAAATAGAACTATTTATTGAACACTTACAATAACCAAGTACAGAGGGGCTGGGGACAACAGCCCTAAATAAGGCAGATGTGAAGCCGATCTTCAGGAAGCTTCTTGTCTAAAAGGCAACAGGGACCAATTTAGCCCATCAGGAAGGACCACAGGGCACTGGTCTGCGTGTTTCATATCTTATCAGGCCCTCATGATGGCTCTCTCTGAAGTAGGTCTTGAGATCCCACTTTAACAGGTGGAGAAACTGAGGCTCAGGGGTGTGACACGGCTTATCCAAAGTCCCACAGGGAATGATTTGCAAATATGACAGAAAACCAGATTCGTGTACTCCCAGAATCTATGCTCCTTCTGTTAATAATATTAATAATAACTAAGATTAATGGGGCACTAACCACCAAGCCCTCCCAATAGCATGTTCTAGAAGTTCACTTATTGGATCCTTACAATCACCCCATGAGACAGGTACTATTATTACTGACATTTTACAGAAGAGGAAACCAAAACACAGATATTAAAGAATTTGCCCCGTGTCCCACATCTGGGAAGTGGCAGAGGGAGGATATGAACCCAGTCAGTCAGGCAGGCTCCAGAGCCCTTTATGTCTTTCAAGCCTATTGCTCTCCATCTTATAATGACATGAAAGCAGGTATTGTAGGGGGTCAGAGCAGAGCACTGGCCTTAGGTAAAATTCTCACTTGTTGGGAGGATTGTATGAGTTCATTACCATCACTCAACAAGTACCTATAAAGTGCCTATGTTCCAGGCAATATACAAGGCTTCAGGGATATAATGGTGAGCGAAAATAGACACATTGTTCCCATTTGTGGAGCTTCCAGTCTCAAGGGGAAGGGGAGTTCCAACAAATAAGCAATCCCCAAATATGTACACAGGCTGAGATGACAGTGAGGAAAGAGAGAAATGCTGCTGTAGGAACATAGCTGAGGGGACAACATGTGCAAAGGCCCTGGAGTGGAGAGAACATGGTGCTTTTGAGAACAGAAAAGCCAGTAAGTGTGGAGTAGAGTAGAGAGAGTGATGGGGGAAAGACAGGTAGCATCACTGAATGATTTAGGGCAGGAGTAGGAATGTGTGTATAGAGGTAGGTGGGTGGGTAGGTTCAGATTAGCATTTTAAAAAGGCTACTCTAGCTGCTGTGTGGGCAACAGAATGGAAGGCAGGAGTGAACAAAGTGGGTGCCTCTCAGAGGATATTGCAATAGTCTATAGTGCCTTGGCCTGGGGAAGTGCGAGTCACCAGGACTGCAGGATCCAAATCATATTTAGAATCCAAAATCGATAGGACTTGGCGAATACTTGAAATAGGACATTGATCGAGAGGGAGACATCTGCACTGATTTCCGGCTCTCTAACCTGCCCCGGAGGTGGGGGCATTTGTTGAGATGGGAGCAGTGAAGCAGTGAGGGGCTTCCCTTTGGTTCATCAAGAAGGTGCTGGGCAGTTGGTGCAGAATATGAATCTCAAGTGGTCATTAGTCCCATTTAGAATCAAAGACCAGAGATAAAGCCAAGTTCAAGCCAAGAGATAATCATCAGGCAGGTTCCTTAATGGCCCCAGATAAATTGAACCCTGGGCAGGAGAGACACTGATGACTGGAGCCCTGCCCAGTGAGAGCACCCCCCGTCAGTCTTGAGATAAAAGGACCTACAGCTGCACTCACTCCAGCAGGCTACAAGACCTAGTCAATACCTCGCGGTGCAGTGGGGGCTGATTTCAGAGCCACAGAGCCCCGAACACCTGCCCACATGGATTTTTTAAAAAGATTTTATTTATTTATTTGAGAGAGAGAGAGAGCACACAGAGGGAGAGGGAGAAGCAGACTCCCTGCTGAGCAGGGAGCCCTATGCGGGGCTCGATCCCAGGCCCCCGAGATCATGACCTGAGCCAAAGGCAGATGCTTAACCAACTAAGCCACCCTGGTGTCCCTGCCCTCATGGATCTTAAAAGAAAGTCATGAGATTCCCTTTCACCTCATCTTACCTGAGTCCCCAACCCTGCATCAGAAGTCACCCATCAGCCAGGAGCAAGAATTCTCAACTGGGAGCAATGTTGACCCCAGGGAACTTTTGGCAAAGTCTGGAGAGAATTTTGGTTGTCACAATTGGGAGAGGAGTGCTACTGGCATCTAGTGGATAGAGGTCAAGGATGCTATTAAACATCTTACAATGCACATGGCAGCCCCCCACAATAAAGAACTGTCCAGGGGCGCATAAAGAGCCTGAAGCAAATGTCAGGCTCATCCTCTAAGTGAGCAGGAACTGAGCTGGACTTGTTCTTGATCTACCTCCCAAACCCAAGTCCTCAGTATGCTGAAGAAGGGAAAGCAGAGTGGTAAGAACAAGAACCTTGGAGTCAGAGTACCAGTTCTGAGTCTGGACTCAGTCTCCTACCAGCATTGAGACCTTGGGCAAATTGCCCACCTCTTGAGTCCCCCGTTTCCTCATCTGTGAAATGGACATTTTCACAGTACCTACTACATATGGTGGTTATGAGGACTACAAGAATTAATCCTTGTAAATGTCTGAGCATGGAGTTTGGCACATAGTGAGCACTTGATCAATGTGAACCAATCTTAAAAAAGACAAAAAGAACCACTGCTGCTTCATTTCCTAGTGGCAAGCAAGCTAGCAACCCAAACTGAAACTTTGCAACAAAGTTTCCAGGAGGGAAGCTCCATTTTCAAATACTCTGTCCATGGTCCCTATGAGAACTCTGATTTGTCAAGTGAAGATTGAATTAGACAGCGATTTTTCATTTCAGATGAAAGTCCTACTGTGCTAAACACTAGTCAGGCAAGCCCCTCCTCTTTAGGAGTTTCTAGATCATCCATCTCAATAGTAGATGTGGAATCTAAGGATCAAAGCATGTAAGTAAGTAACTTGCAGAACATGTGCCGGGTCTCAGTACTTGAGAATACCAGTGGAGGCCACTTTCCCAAGCATAGTAAGGGGTCGAGTTTCTTCTCACTCCTGAAATTCAGGGTGATATTTACCTCGTTAACATTGTGAGGATTAATGAAATAATCCACGTTAATTCCTTAGCAAAGTGCAGGGCATATAGCAGGAACTAAATGTTAGCTATTATTTATGGTACTGGCACTTTTTAAAGAGCATGTAAAATAAATATCTGAGTCTCATAAAAGTACACTTCCAAAAGCTTACATCAAATCCCATAAAGCTAGAAATGAAATAGTATCTTTAAAATGTAACCCTGGCATAATGTAGTCATCTGGTTCTATTTGCTAATATCAGAGAGTTTTAATTTGTTTGTCTGTCTCTCATCTGTTTTCTAATGTCCATAGGTTGCTTATTGAGGCTCCAGATTCCAGGCAGAATCTCAAAGTATCTGCTCTTACAATGTTAGGATGATAAGAAGGGCCCAAGGCATCAGGCAGGTGTTGCTGGGTGAAGACCACATGGACCAAACAATCTTGGGAAGTATCCTCAAGCCTTATCCATGATGCCATTCAAGTGTTTTCCAAAACCAGATCAATAAGGCAGAGCGGCAAAAGAATTGTGGTTACAGCCTTGAATCTTACAGACCCACATATGAGTCCAGGTCCTGCCTCTTATGGACTATGTAACTTTGAGCAGGTATCTCATCTATATCTGCCTCAGTTTCCTTGGCTACAAAATAACAGTGATGTTAGTACTAAATTCAGTACATGTTAAACATTTGCATTATTCAAAGAAATAGAAAATAGCAAGTTTAGGATTCAAGGTTGATAAACAAAAAAGAAAGATGGGTTTGAAGACGGAAGCCTACCAGTTATCTTCCTTGTCCCAAGCCCCAGCTCTGCCATTTGATTGGATGAGCTAAGCAAATCACTCACCTCTCTGAACCAGTTTCTTCATCCATAAAGGGGACCCATAACACCCAACTGAGATCACCAGTGGTCAAGCACTTACTTTGTTAGTAAGAAAGCAAAAGGGAGGGGCGTCTGGGTGGCTCAGTCGCTTCGGCTCCGGTCATGATTCCAGGGTCCTGAGATCGAGCCCCGCATAGGGCTCCCTGCTCAGCCGGAAGCCTGCTTCTCCCTATCTGACTCCCCCTGCTTGTGTTCCCTCTCTCACTGTCTCTCTCTCTCTGTCAAATAAATAAATAAAATCTTAAAAAAAAAAAAAGAAAAGAAAGCAAAAGGGACATGTTTGTTGTGGCTACCATCCCTTTTCAGAAAGAATTTTCACCATTCCGCAAATACTTATGGCCCCTACCATAATTTAAAAGCTTTGCCAGTCCCTCTCTTTCCTATTTTGTTCCATTCTACTTCTTCTAGTATTCTATATATTTTTAAAAAATTAAAAAGCTGATAGAAACCGAGGGGGTCATTTGCCCCGATTGCCAATTATTTCTGGATGTCCGCCTTTAGAGCACGTGGTAGAATTGCCCCACCCCCTTGTGGTTGAATGGAGCCACGTGACTAATTCTGGCCACTGAGTTGTAAGCAGAATGGCAGGTGTCACTTCTAGGCAAGAGCATTTAATTGCCAGAGCCCTCTCCTCCAGAGCTACGGCTTTCCCTCTAGCAAGGTGACTTAAAGCGCTCCAGCCAGCAGCTGCTCCATCAGCCAGAGTCCCTGCATGATTATGATGAGCAGAACCTTCTGCACATCTGCCTTGGCTGCACTGGCATGAAGCTTAGATGAAAAATTAATACGTGTTGTATCAAGCCGCTGAGACCACAGGGCTCTCAAAGCGTTTTTAACTTCGATAATCTTTTAAGGTGAAGTTAACTTTAATCATCTATTTTACTTAATCCATAACAGCTAAAATATTATTTCAATTATTTTAAAGTCAGTAATAAGATAAGTTGCATTCTTTTTTACATACCAACTCTTCATGGTCTAGTGTGTTTTTTACATTTACAGCACATTTCAAGGGCGCCACAAGCCCCGTGTGCCCGGTGCTACGAGCCTGGACAGCACAGCTGGAATGGCTAATGATCCTCATTCTGAAACACACTATCCTGGGGCGCCTGGGTGGCTCAGTTGGTTAAGCGACTGCCTTCAGCTCAGGTCATGATCCTGGAGTCCCGGGATCGAGTCCCGCATCGGGCTCCCTGCTCAGCAGGGAACCTGCTTCTCCCTCTGACCCTCCCCCCTCTCATGTGCTCTCTCTCTCGTTCTGTCTCAAATAAATAAATAAAATCTAAAAAAAAAAAAAAAAAAATGAAACACACTATCCTAAGGCATCCGGAATACATAAATCTTTATCCTAGTCCAGCGCAGCTTTGGAAAAGGAAATCCAGTGTTTCCTAAAGCAGGCTGTGGTTACATTTCTGGTACATTTTCCCTCATTAGTGTGAGGTAGGGTATTTTCCTTCCAGCGTTACAACTCCCTGCCATTTCCCTCCCTTTCGCTCATTCAGTCACCCCTACTCTCCCTCAAAGGAAAAAAAAAAAAAGACAGGGGTGTTTTCAAGTGTCCCAGCTTGATGGTAAAGAGAAAACCTGACTATTTAAAATGTTCTCAGTACCCATGGTATTCCAGGAGTAGAAATTCACTAAGCCCCCGGTAAGGGTAAGGGACGGTCAGTGCACTTTCTTCTCCACGGGATGTGAACTGTGGGCTTCAGGATCACGAGGGAGGAGAGATAGGAGTGCAAGAAGGGTGGAACTAAGGCATTAGGACTTGATCTCATATCCTGGGACAGAGAGAATTCCTTCTGACTTTGGATATCGGCTTGGAACTTATACTCAAGGATCAAGGGTTGCAGGTAAGTGTTAATTGCTTTTTTATTCATTTGTTATGATATGTGCATGCTATTGTTGCTATACAGTACCTACTTCGCGGAAAATATGTTTTTTTCGATTTACCAATATGTCAGGAGCATTTTTCCATGAAATTAAATATTCTTCTACCTCATCATTCTGACAGCCAGATAGTATTACTTAAATGGGTATACTGTAATTTATTTACCCAATCTGCTATGGTTGGACATTAAGGTCATTTCCAATTGTTAATTGCGTTCGACAATAGCTTATTGCTCTCATAATGCCTCGGCTCCTGCAGAAGGCACAGGCAGAGGACACATGCAGATGGACGAAGGCATGATCACCTCAAGTCATCCTTCCGGCAAAATGGGGTTTTACCACATAGGAGGCCAACTTCTGGGGGGTTGGTGAGGAGGGCACGGCCTTCTGGGGACACTGCCAGGAGAGCTGTGTAAGATGAAAAGAGTGTTGGAGACAGAGGGTTGTGGGAGGTCCCAGGTCCTGCCTACTTAGTTGCTCTGTGGACACTGTCACTGAGCCTCAGTTCCCTCATTGGGAAAATGAGGGTAATAAGTGGCCCCCTGGTATTGTTGCAAAGATTAAATCAGACTGACTATGAAATCTGGTTAAATAAGACAGATGGAGCATGCGCACACCCAACTCGGCTCCCTCCTGACGCTCCACTAACACGGAGGCAAAAGGGATTTTGTTCAAGGCAAAAAAACCCACGAGGATAATTAGCACAAAGAGGTAACATTAACAAAATCTGGAAGGCAGAAAAGCAGATCAATGGATCGTAACTTAGAGGAACCAAGGACCAGTGGGGAAAGCTGGAAGTAACCCCATTTACACGATAGGAGCCCCCAAAGGCTCAGTGGTTACCTACAGAGGCCAACGGAAGGAGGAGCTAAAGACAGGAGAGTGGTCCCTTCCGTTCCTTGCCCTGCCCTATACCTGGTTCCCGCTTCTGGACAGACAGCCAGGGTCAGGGCCTGAGGACAGGTGGGAGAAAGGCTGTCCCTCCCGTGGGCATGTGCAGCCCACCCTGTGCCAGGCCCCACATGCCCGTGGCGGCAGAGGAGGGCAGACACAAAAGCAGACTCCCCTGGGAGGGGGGCTCTGCAGGACCTAGCAGAAAGGCCAACTTGCTCTGGCGGGTCAGAGATAGAGATCAAAGGGGGGTGGGACAGGGGTCTGGTGGGCTGCCCCAACTGCCCATGGGGGCAGTTAAGATGGGGGCTCTGAAGCTCAAGAAGAAGGGCCTTGCCCCAAACCCACACTTTTTAGCCTGTCCCTGGCCACGTCCCCAGCCCAGCTCTCCCTGTGCTTCCCTTTTGCCACCCGGGCAGACAGTGGCCTCCTCCAGGCCCTCTCTGGTGCTTTCTCTTCAACCTGTTGCTCAGATAAGGGTAGGGACTATCCTGCTCAGCCAGTCGCTGGGCCCAGGATCCCCAGTTTGGGTCCCTCTCGCTCCTCCATCAGGCCACTCCCCACCCTCCTGGCAGCACCGCCCCTACCCCTTCTGGGAAATCACCACTGAGTTCTCTTCTCAGAAACTCCTACTCCCAATCCGATGTCACATAAAGTACTAACCAATAGTGCTTTAACCCTCCTGGAGGGAGACATGCTTTCCTAACCATCTGAAAAGAAACAAGTTTCCAAAGACCAAAGGATTGCAGCTATAATGGTGGAAACATAGAGGCAGTGGGGCCGATCAGGTAGACAGAGGAGCGCCGCTCAAACCATACTTGTAGATAGTCATGTCAAACGGGCTAAGGGGAAAATAGAGGGAAAGGTATTCCTTGACCTGTCTGCTCACCTCAAGTCAAATGCCTTTGGCAGAGGCAGAGAGGGCTCATACGCCCCCCGGGATAGGGGCAAGGTGGACGAGGGCTGCGATTTAGCAAATAAAAACACAGTAAGTCCAATTACATTTGAATTTCCGATAAGCAACCAATGATTCCTTTTTTTTTTTAAGTTTATTCATTTAAGTAATCTCTACACCTAACATGGGGCTCAAACTCATGACCTTGAGATCAAGAGCCGCACACTCTTCCGACAGGGCCAACCAGGTGCTCCCAACAGATAATTTCTACTATAAGTGTGCCCTGTGCAATATTTGGGACATACATATGCTAACAGATTATTCACTAATTATGTCTGGAGTTTGCATTTCATGGGGCTTCCTGTATTTGATCTGGCAGCTCTACCTGCCCCAATACAGGGTCTAGCACATAGTAGTGCTCCATGAAGGAAGGGTTTGTTTGAGCTTTGAGCTGGATGGGAAATCACAATGTTCTATCTCACTGGGTCAGAGTGGACTTTCCAGTCACTGGAAGTGAGTTGTTTTTTTTTTTTAAAGATTTTATTTATTTTTTAGAGAGCGAGCGAGAGAGAAACAGCATGAGAGGGGAGAGGGTCAGAGGGAGAAGCAGGCTCCCCGCTGAGCCAGGAGCCCGATGTGGGACTCGATCCCAGGACTCTGGGATCATGACCTGAGCCGAAGGCAGACGCCTAACCATCTGAGCCACCCAGGCGCCCTGGAAGTGAGTTTTAATTACCAAAATGAAACTGTTATTTAACCCAAAGGGACCAGAAAGTCATGGATCTGCCTGATTGTCATCAGGAGTCAAGGAAGGAAAAAGTGCCTTTGACAGAAGAAGTTTGCAGGTGGAGAAGAAAAATAAGGCCATTTTTTTCCTCGTACCCCATTGGTTCCAGTCTATTACATTCATT
Organism: Mirounga angustirostris; assembly: GCF_029215605.1. NCBI lineage: Eukaryota > Metazoa > Chordata > Mammalia > Carnivora > Phocidae > Mirounga > Mirounga angustirostris. Next base: position 171,275,992 of record NW_026991712.1, read on the forward strand.
CATTCAACAACTATTTATTGCATGCCTACTGTGTGCCAGGCACTGTTTAATAAACCAATGGTATTACTATGATCATCTTATTACCTTCATTTGATTGAAGAGGGAAAGTGAAGTCTAGAGCATTTAGGTGACTTGCCCAAAGTACCACAGCAGGTACGGGGGGAATGGGGGACTCACACCCAATGTATCTGATACCTGAGCCCTTGCTCCTTCCCCTTTATGCCTCCGTAGAGGTATGAGGCACTGAGTAACAGGGGCCCTGAGAGTAGCAGGAACAGATCGGGTAAAGCCCACCTAGATGACCCTGAGCCATCACCCAGCATTACAGTTTTATCTCCTAAGTATCTCTGAGCCACCCATTTTGCTCCCTTTGAATTACTACCCCTCTCTCCCAGCCCAAACCACAGCCTCAACAATAGGTGAGTCAGGCTGGCTCACCTCTCCAGTCTGTTCTCCACACAGCAGGCAGGGTGGTCCGTATGAAAGGTAAATGCTAACATGTCACCTTTCTGCCTAATACGTTTCCACAGTTTTCCTCTGCTCTGGGATGACAACAATACTCCTGATCATGGCCAACCAGGCTCCATGTAATCTACTCCTGCTGACCTGCCCAGCTTCATCTCACTTCCTCTTACTCCCTCTGCCTGCATCAGTCAGTATTTTGGTTATCTGTTGCTGCATAACAAATCACCCTGAAATGTAGTGCCTTAAAACCGCACCTGTTTGTTACCTCTTGTGCTTCTTGGGCTTGACTAGGCTCAGCTGTGTGGTTCTTCTGAGACTGACGTCATCTGGAGGTGTGACTGGGCTCAGCTGTGTGGTTCTTCTGAGACTGACGTCATCTGGAGTTATGGCCTCCAAGATGTTCACTCACCAGTCTGGTGATGGATACTGGCTGTTTCCTAGGAGTTTGACTGGCACTGTGGACCAGAGGCTACATATGGCCTCTCCATGTGGCTTGGAATTCTCACAGCATGCCAGCTGGAGTGTCTCAAAAGTGAGCATTCCAGAAGGTAAAAAGCAGAAACGTCTAGCTCTTAACCACGTGTGCCGCCATCTTTTGGTTAAGAAGTCACAGGTCCAACCCAGGTTGAAGGGGAGGAAAAGCAGCTCCATTGCTTGATGGGGAAGAATTGGTGGCCCTCTTTGATCCACCGCAGCTGGTCTCAGCTTCTGATCACAGAAACCGCTCCAGTTCATTAAAGCAGAAAGGAATTTAATCCAGGGGAAAGTACCTACAGCACTGTAGGGAGGGCTGGAGAGGCGGGTTCTTGGCTGAGCTTCCAGAAATGATCCCCAGATGACACTGCAGCCTCTGCCATGATCAAGCAGCTGGGAAATCAGGATGCTGGCACCACCACTGCTGGATCCAGGACTAAACTGCCCCGATCCCCTCTCTGAGAGAATGGGGGCCCCAAGCTCTTCGCAGACGAGGGTCTAGACACTGGGCCCTGTGCAACAGCTGCTGTAGAAAAACAAAGTCTCCTCACCTCTAGGTCTCCTCGCCCCAGAATCAGAGAGGCATGACTCTGCCCTACAGTGTTATTGTCTGTGGTGCATCCGTGGTGATAGGACCTAATTCACATCTGGAGGCCTGGCTTCAGAAGTCTAGCTTCTCGGTCTTTCTAGTACAGGAAAGCACACTACAAAAGATGCTGATCAAGCCAAGCTACAGTATCTCCACCATCCTGGGCCTTCTTCCAGTCCCTAGGAATCGCTCTACGTCCTCTTGCCACAGGGCCTTTGTACATACAGTTCTCTTCTGCCCACCATTCTCTTTCCTCTCCTCTTCTCCTCTTCCTTAACATCTCTGACCTTCTACCTCCTATCTTCTCTGATCTTCCCATTAGTTTATATCTCCATTTTATGGATGAGGAAACTGAGGCCCAGTGAGGTTAAGTAATTTGCCCAAGAACACACTACCAGTAAACAGGGCGGCTGGAATTTGAACTCAGGCAGCCTGACTCCAGAGTCTGCTCTTAACAGCTTCATTATGTCATGCAAAGACAAGTTCACTTGTGTTAAAAGGCCAGGGGCAGGGCCTACAGCCAACCTATAAATAAACAAGGGTGACGCTTCAGCAAATGTTGATAAGCCCAGAGAACTCTGAGAGTGACTGGCGGTGCAGGTGGAAGGTCTCAGGACAAGGTCAGGTGCTGTGGAGCTTGGCCCCTATCCCCAGAGAACATTGATAGGCTGAGTTTCAAATACAGCTGAGCTAGATTTCCACAGAACCCTGACACTTCTACCCTCCACTAGGGAGCAGAGACCAATTCACACTGTGTATCAAGGTCGGCCTCTCATGCCTCTCCCAAGAGGGATTATCAATTTCAACAGCAAAACCCACAATCACAGTGAACAAAGTGTGTTCAGTTCTCATAACTTTAATAGGCAGAATTTTGTAGAGCGAAGAGACAGCTGTTAAAGAGAGAGAGCCATCATAAAGGAAGGGCTTGGGGTATAATTGGTGCCCCTGCTTGCCTCCCCTTGGCCCAGGGCCCAGTGAAGGGAGTCCAGGAGTCCAGAGGACCACATCTGATTTTTGAAAAGTAGTATGTCCTCAGTCCATAAGCAGTGAATGGGATCGCTTGCCCTCCCTAAGCTAGGTGTGGCATTCCTCAGGGTAAAAGAATGGCATTCCCTCTTCCCCAGCCACACAACTCAAGTTCCTCTAAGGTCAGCAGATGCTCAGCAGAGGAAAAAGACAAGACCAGAAAACCCTGGTTAGCAAACCAGCTCTGCCACTCACCTGCTGTATGACTTTGGGCAAGAACCTTCTCCTCTCTGAAACTATTCCTTGTCCATGAAATGAGGGCGTTGGATGAGAGCAAAAGATTTAAACTTTGCTTCTTAGCACCAGAAATCTTTGTTCAAAAAAAAAAAAAATCTTACAGGGCACCTAGGTGGCTCAGTCGGTTAAATGTCCGATTCTTGATCTCAGCTCAGGTCTTGATCTCAGGGTTGTGAGTTCAAGCCCCGCTTAAAAAAAAAGAAGTCTTACATGTCCCGTCCTCTAGGAAATAGGGATGTAGGGACTAAGAGACCAGACCACTTACAACCCCCTCTTCTGTGAAGCCCATATCCTTGAGTGAAAAGCCACTCAAGGAAATGATGTCTTAGGATGCCTCAAGCCCTGCCATTTTGGAAATCTATGAGTAGTTTGTGGGGACTAAAGGATTTAGCTTGGGAAAGAGAAGTTTCCTAGTACTGTGACTGGCTCATGCTGTGACTTTGCCCACTCTGGACCCCGGCTTTTCCATCTAGAAGCTGAAAGCTTTGGGCTCAGTGGTCTCTGCAGTCCCTTTCAGTTTTGACAATCCAGGACACTGCCCTGGTAAGATTATGGTAAATAAAACCCATCGTGGGAAGGAGGGTGTGAGGGGAAGAGGTCGGGGACAACAAGAATAAGGTGATTTTCAGAGATTCCATTTAGGGACAAGGGCAGCTCAGGGAGAACTGAAGCTTACAAGAGGCAATGAACCCCAAGTCAGAGCTCAGTAAAAGAGGTCATGGCCACAGCTTCTATTTTAGGAAGAACAGAACCAGGAGTTAAGACAATAAGTGCGGAATTTAATGTGTGGGATAGATAGATAGATGGAAGGGTGGATGGATGGATGGATGGATAGTAGGTGGATAGGCAGACAAAGGAATGGATGGGGAATGTTCAGTAGAGTATTTGGGTGGAGGGAGTGAGTGCATATATTTGGTAGATGAGACAGGTGCATATATTCAGGTAAATGGAAGGCAGGTGAGCAAATGGGTAAGTAAATGGGATCTGTGAGTGGGCGAGCAGACCTGCAAAAAGGTGGGTGGGCATAGGGACAGGCAGGTAGATGCCCAGCTGGTTGGATGGGTGGGTGGGTTTTCCAAGGTAGGAAGGCTTAGGGGATAAAATTTGATTGATTGGTTTGTTCAGTTTTCTTGGCCATTTACTCCATTTCCTCTTCCATACTCTACTCCCATTCAGTCAAAGACACCTGAAACATTTACAGTGAGTTTCTCAATGTGTGGAAATTGTACCAGTGGTCGTGCATAAAATTATTTTATGTAGTTATAAAATAATCTTAGAAGAAATCCAGACACAGCTTGAAGTAACACTGAATCACATAGCAAGGAAGATATTCCCTTTGACTCCTCTTTCCATCTTTCTGATGATTATGTCAAGGAGAAAGTCCCAGCTGGTGCTATTGTGTCTTTAGCACCTTGCTGATACTTTAATCTCCCTTTTTAACAAGAAAAGATCAGAGCCTTAGGCAGGCAATGGGATGTAACAATATTTCATTTTCATTAGGTTTCATTTTACTGTCACTTTGTATATTTGACACAAATTAGGATCGTATTACAAAGAGTTTCCCTTTTAAATGAATGCATATACAAAAAGTGAGTCAGTGACATGTAAAATATTCTGTGAATAGTCTTGATCACTGGGACGAGAGATGCTGGATACGGTGAGAAAACACTGGTGTGCAGAAGTGCAATCTGGTTATGTTATTCCAAGCTCAGCGTCTGCTCCAGATCCTTCATGAGGGGACCCCTGCCCAGCCCACTACCCAGCCTCTACTGCATCCTTTCTCCCCTCGCCATTCTGGTCCAGTGCCACACGATTTCTTTACCTTTTTCCAACTTGCCAGTTTCTCTCTTGCTTTCAGGCTTTTGAACCTGTACATCCCTCTGCCCAGAACTCATTCTTCCCCCGCACTTGGAGGATTCCCACTCAGCACTCAGGTCTTAGTGAGATGCAGCCTCATGCAGGAAGCCTTTGCTCACCCTCCCAGCAGGGTTATATGCTGTCCTCACTGCCCCCAGAGCATCCTGCGTGCCTCCATCGCACCAGCCAGCCTGCAGCAGAGAAACTGCCTGGTTAGCTATCAGCGCTGCCTGTTAGAAGGGGAGCTGGTTGAGGACAGGGACTCTGTCCAGGTCACCCCTCCCTTATTTGTTCATTTTACCGAGTGCCTACTCAAGTGCCAGGCACTCTTCTAGCAGATACAGCAGTAAATGGGACAGAAAAAGTCCCTGTCCTCATTCTAGAGGGGGAGTTGGACACAAAGAATTGTTTTTTAAAAATCATATCTATTATATATACAATTACAGGTTGTACGAAGTCCCTTCAATAAATTAAAACAGAGTTAGGGAATTAAAAGAGAGAGAGAGAGAGATGAGCAGTGATGGGGACAGCGACTGCTATTTTAGATTGGGGCCAGGAAAGACCTGTCTGAGGGGGTGACATTTGTACAGAAACCTGAAGGAAGTGAGGGAAAGACGGACAATGGAAGGGGGGAGGCTTTGAGGTGTGTTTGCCTAAGTTGGCGTGTTTAGGGAACATCTAAGGGGCAGGAGTAGCTGGGAGCAGCGTGAGCTTCCAGGAAGCAGCAAGTCTGGACAGTGGCCCCCACTCTGGGACTCAAGGAGCAGGCTGCCCTAGGAATGAGGCTGCCTTGAGCAAACAGAAGGGAGGATGCCTTCCTTGCCTGCATGGCAGTCTACCCTGAGCCCTGCCAGAGACCGCCAACATTTGTAGAGGTACTTCCTGTTAACATTTACCTTGGCTGAATGTTTATTAATCGGGTCTATTAATAGACCTTTTTTTTTCTTTGCCCTTCCTAAGGAATAACTCCTGGAAGAAGCATTTTTCCCCCCAAGTATCCTCTATCTTGAATAATGCTTCAGGTTTGTAAATGGCTTTTCTGTCCCTTATTTACTGATCTGTGTGTTTATTTATCCATATGGCACCCATACAATTTATTGAGCAGGGAACCAGACCCACTCAGCTCCTACCCTCATGAGGTGTGTACCCTTATGAGAGAAAAGCCTGGGGGGCCTCTCACTTTTGGTGGCTCAGCAGAGGGCTGGCTTGGCTGGACCAGGCCAGTCTGTCAGGAGCCGCCCATGTCCGCTTTGGCAAATATTGGTGTTCCCTGCATGCCGAGACCTTCGAGGCTCTCCCCAAATCCTTGGGGAGCTGCTCACGGCCACACATTCCTCGATGTATTTCTTATTACTTAGAGAAATTGCGTGTCCCCTCCTCCCTCTTAGCCCAAGAGTGATGGGTAGGTCCTTTCTCCTGGAGACTGTTGCACGTCCCGCCCACTGGCTACTGGCGGGCCCCTCTGTGCTGGAACACTGGCCATGTTGAGGACCATGCTGAGGATCTTGAGAGTTCCAGGGGCTGTGGACACTCTACTACTTCTCTGCCTCTCAGTTCCTCCCTGGTGATCTCAACCTGCCCCAAGGGGTGCTAGTGCTGTGTGTGCGTGCCCCCTTGCACGAGAACTCTAGTGGAAGTAGACAGGAAATGGGCAAGTGCCCTAAATTATTATGAGTGTTACATAGGAGATGACCAGGCACCGTGGGAGTGACTTAGGACTTGGACTAGGGGTCACAGGCTGGGTTCTCTGGAGGCAGAAGTTTAGGCGGAGGTCAGCATGTAGGTGCTTATTAGGGCGTGTTCTGAGATCAACACCCGTGGAAGGGAGGGGACAGAAACTGGGTGGGAGGAAAGGGGGGACCCTAGTATTGGTCCAGGGACCTCAGCTACCCCTACGGGAGCAGTGGAGTGAGAACAGCCCTTCAGAGTCATCCTGAGTTGGTTGGGATGTCTGGGAGGAGTTCTTTGATTCTCCCTCCTGCCAGTGGTCACTGAGCAGTCCCCAGGCACGGGCAGCCCTGAACGGGGTGGGGGCTGAAGGGTGCAGGCTCTCTGCGGGAAGCACCCCGGACCCAGGACACTGAGTCTTTCACTGAGGGGCCATCTGCATGGTGCATCTTATGTCCACCACAAGGAGCTTCAGGAAGACTTCCTAGAGGAAGGGGCATTCCACCTTGGGGATGCAGGGGTGAGCAAGGAAAGAAATAGCTGTTCAGGCAAAGGAGACAGTACCTAAGAAAAACCGAAAGGCAAGATGGACAACAGTGTTCTCAAGGAGCTGCACAACCCATGAGGAAAGCAGTCCGTCCATTTTAAGGTGAAGAAACCACCTCACCGAGGCCAGTGGACTCGCCCAAAGTAAGATTACAGGGGCACCTGGGTGGCTCAGTTGTTAAACGTCTGCCTTCAGCTCAGGTCATGGTCCCAGGGTCCTGGGATCGAGCCCCGCATCGGGCTCCCTGCTCCGTGGGAAGCCTGCTTCTCCCTCTCCCACTCCCCCTGCTTGTGTTCCCTCTCTCGCTGTGTCTCTCCCTGTCAAATAAATAAATAAAATCTTTAAAACAAAAAACAAAGAACAAAAAACAAAGCAAGATTACAGCAAATGAGAGAGTCCGGATTAGAATCTGGGCTGCACATCCCAATTCCAGAGCCCTCCCACACCCCACTCCCGTTTGGATGCCAATCCTCGTCAGTCTCTTCGGTGAGGGGGCCGCTGTCAGTCTCTGGTCTCCCCTGGGCGCCTGTGCACACCGTGCCTACAGCTCTGCCTGGGGAAACTCGAACATTCCTTTTAGTTCCAGCGCCGATTCTGCCGTCTGAAGGGACCCTGGCTCCCGCTTGGGTTAGGTTTCAGGTCAAGGGCTGACTTGTTGTTTGGAAATTTGAGATCAGTCTGTGGCCATGGTCACAGTTCAGCCAAGGACAGAGAGGACTGAAGTTAGGGCTGGATAATGATTGAATTTCTGACCAGAGCCAAGATTTAGTTAGGGATTAGGTTTAGAGCTTCATCTATAATAAGGGCTCAACCTGGAACCAGGGTCAGGGAATGGTCTGGAATTGGGTCAGACTCAGCCTAGAACTGGGGTCAAAGAACAGTCTGGAAAAAAAGATCGGGGCTCAGTCTTAGAATAAGGCCAGGGCCCAGTCTGGAACCAGGACCAGGGCTCAGTCTAGGGACTATGATCAGGGCTTAGCATGGAGGTCGGGGCGAGGCTCTGTCTAGGGGCTGGTTTGGGTCTTGGCCTGGAAACAGAGTCAGGGTTAAGCCTTGGGCTGGGGCTCAGGGATGGGAATCTGTCTGGGATGGACTGACTTCCCAGCCTCTCAGCCTGAGACCTGCCCACGGCGAGAGGAGGCAGGAGAAGCCTGGGGAAGAGAGACACACCCCGCCCTCCAGCCCAGCTGAGGCTCCACCCCAACTGCAGTGCGGTGCTCCCCATCACTTAACTCATCCCCCTCCCTCTCGCCCCCCTCGGCCCGGCATTTGCAAGCACATGTGGGTACACAGTATGTGGAAAGGAGGGAATCCAGGTAGGAGGCCCTTGGGAATGCTGTGGTACTGCTGAAGTCTGGTGTTTGCAGGGAACGGTCTGCAGAGATCAGATGGGACCCCGGGGAAATCGGGGTTAGCTCCCAGGAAGGCACAGAGGTGGGTGCAGGGAAGGGGGGGTGGTGCAGGCTGCACCCCCCCACTCCCGCAGCCTATCATGAGAGCCCCAGGGCCACCAGCCTACGGATATCTGGGCCTCTGCCTCGACTGCCTACCGTGAGTCCCCCGGGACTGGCCCTGCCCAGACCCCTGGGAGGATGACAACCAGGGTAGAGGAAAGAGCCCTGGGCTGGATCTGGGGGGCCTGGGCACCACTGCCTTGCTTCCTGTCTCTGAGCCATCTGTAAAATGGAGATAAAATAAATGAAGAAGGGTGAGTATTTGACAAAGGAGGAAACTGACAGTCAAAGGGCAGGGACTGATCCTGGCTCACAGCCCAGTGAGGGACTGTGTGGGGGCCAGAATCCAGGCCTTCCAGCACCACAGCCCTTATTACTCTTGCCAGCCTCTTTGTCTCTGAGACTGACCAACAGCCTGCTCCTATCCCACCCCCCACAGGCTCCCAGTGAAAGGAAGTATAAGAGAAAGAATGGATAGGGTGCAGGACAGACACTCCACTTGGGTCTCTCTTTTCACACAGGGAGCCCTCTTAAGCCTGTGGGAGAGATGCCACATTATCCTGCATTATCTTGGAAGTAAGAAGGTCCCTGCTAGGAGGTGACGTTGGCAAGTCCCTCCTGGGAATAGTCGCTGGTGGGACAGACTTGTTCTGGGCCCCCCTGAGCAGTGCAGGAGAGAAGCAGAGAGGAACAGCAGTTTGGAAAGAACTGGCTACAGATGCTCAATGTCAGCTCCCCATGGGGCGTAAACTCCTTGAAGGCAGGGACCACTGGGTCTGGCTCTCGCATGGGGCCCAGCACAGAGCCGAACACATCAGAGGTCCTCAGTCAACATCTGGAGAAAGAATGACGAGCCTCCCCCATTAGACAGAGAAGAAACTAAAGCCCAGGGAGGCCATGGCCCTGCCCAGGGCCACACAACCAGGGATAGGGGGCGGCCAGGACCAGAACTCAGATTTCCATCTCCTGTGGCGCAGGCCCCTGACGGGCAGAGCTGGACTCCCCTGACAGCGCCTCTCCAGCTGTGCACATCTGTTGGCCTCAGTGGGAGGAGGCAATCTCCCAGGAGACTGGCCAAGGACTCAAACCTACAGGACAGAACAACAGAAGGTGCTTCCAATGGGTGGGGTTGGCAGCCCAGCGCTAAGCCTGGGTCCCCATAGGGCTGCCTCCTCCTACCTGGCTCTGGGAGCTGCGTTCCCCAGGCCACACGTCACATGGTCACTCTAATCCCTCTTGGCTGGGAGGCAGGAGCCCTGGGATACCGTCCTGGTCGGCTGCTCTCTGGGGGATGAACTCGGCAGGTCCCTGCCCCTCTCTGGGTCTCAACTTCCCCTTCCAGGGGATCAGCTTCCATCCAGTTCTGTTAGTTCCAATCTGGCTTTGCTGACACTGACCTCTCGGGACACTCAGCCCTGCCTAGTCTGAGGGAAGTGACATCCCACCCTTAGATGCCCCAGTCCAACCCTGCGCACACAACCTCCTGAGAGCTGAAAGAGATGTCAGGCCACTTGAAGGATCCCCCAGTCTAAGGAGGGTGAGCAACTCAGGTTCAGGAACTCCTAGTCCAATGGGGGAGACCTGGGCCACCAGCAGGAGGCCCCTGTGTCAATGCTTGGGCTCTGGCTGGCTTCTCTCTATTTTTTTGGAGATTGATTGATTGATTTAGAGTGCAAGTAGGGGGAGGGGTAGAGGGAGAAGGAAAGAGAATCTCAAGCAGACTCCACGCTGAGTACAGAGCCCGACGTGGGGCTCGGTCTCACGACCCTGAGATCAGGACCTGAGCTGAAATCAAGAGTCAGAGGTTTAACCGAACAAGCCCCCCAGGTGCCCCTTCTCTCTATTTTTCAGATACAGCTCTCCTCTTCCCACTCACAGGCTTAGAAACACCTGTTTCTCAGAAAGCAGCATCTCTCTCAGTTTACACAGCAGTGGGCGCCAGCTTCATGACAGACGGCCCCTGCTGCGGCCTGACAGAAAGCACATGTTCCTGATACACCGTTTGCTTTGGGAGAGAAGCTCTCTGGCTCAGCTGTGTCTGTCACAGTCCCCAAGGTGCCACCTTGGTCCAGGACCTGCCCCAGGCAAGCCAATAGCAGGAGGGTCTAGAATTGGGAAGTGCTCAGACCGGACAGGCTCCTTCCGCCTGTAGGAGACCCAAAGACCCAGGCTGGCCTAAATTCAGGACAACCTCTCCAGGAGCCTGGCTCTGAAACGTCTGGCATCCATGGTGCACAGCCTGGTCCCCACAGGACCCGCCCAAAAGTCTGGGTTTCTTACTGATGAAGAAACTCAGAGCTTGCTTCCCCAGCTACAAAATGAGGTTGATAAAAGTAACACCCTTCAAAAGATAATTGTGAAAGATTCCATTGAGGAAAGGCAGGCAAAAATGTTAGCATGGGGGTGCCTGGGTGGCTCAGTCATTAAGCGTCTGCCTTTGGCTCAGGTCGTGATCCCGGAGTCCTGGGATCGAGTCCCGCATCGGGCTCCCTGTTTGGCGGGAAGCCTGCTTCTCCCTCTCCCACTCCCCTTGCTTGTGTTCCCTCTCTCGCTCTTGCTCTCTCTTTTAAATAAACAAATAAAATATTATTAAAAAAAATGTTAGCATGGTGCCTAGCTGAGAGAACATTTGCTGTTTTATAGGGTTCTCCCCCCTTGCTCAGCATTCAAACCCCTTTCTTGTTTGCGGGACTATCTCATGGGGTGAACCTTACAGGGAGGCAGCTGTCCTCCCAGTGCAGAGGCTGAGCCTCGCTGGGTCAGCCAGGAGCAGGCACGGGACTGGACTCCATCAGGCAGGAACCAGCCCTGAATTCAGGGACGACTAAGGCGGCGCAGAGGACAGTGCAGATCATTCGTGGGGCACGGCAGCCGCGCCCAGGCTGTGACATCCAGCGATCGTGGCCCGGGCCGTAGCACCGGAACCACGCATCTCCTCTCGGGGCCCCTTGATGCATCCTGAGCTGCCCGCCTCCTTCCACATCGGCCCTTTCCCTGAGCCGGGTTGGTGTCCTTCCAACAAATTCCTGTCCTGCTTCAATTAGTGAGCGTCAGTCTCCATTGTTTTCCCCCAGGGAACTTGACTGGTTTGGAAATTGGTCTGAGGGGGTGGGTTTCAGACAGCACACCCTCAGGGAAATGGGGGAAATAATGATCTGGTCTAACTGGGACTGAAGGTAGCGAAAATCCAGTTAGTATCCAGGGATGGGAATCTAGCAGGCTGTGGTACGTAGTGGTGAAACAGCTAATTAAATTAAATTAATGAATTACATTATGGCCTGTGGCCATCTGGAAAAAAGTGCCATTGAAGGCAGAGCTTGGAGGGCCTGATTTGCTACTGCCTTTGAGCACATGAATGGCATGAAGATTTTAAAGATCGGTTGGCTGCTTCCATGACACTGGACAATTAAAAGAATAACAGCTTTAATCCCTACATTCTTGGCTCAAGGCATGGACTGGAGCCTAGGAACTTCTTTTACAGCTGGGCTAGAAATTCTCTTATCTTTTACTGCAGCAGGACGAAGTTGGAGGAAAACTACATGCAAACGTGATCCTTTGCATCGCCCAGTTGCATTGTCGGCAGAGCGCCCAGCCTTCCTCGGCTGCACGGATGCGGATGCGTCAGGCTGCTCCTGGGACCTCTTCTCTTCCTGCTCCACGTCCTGCAGCGTGTGGGGTGCATTTGGCCGCAAGTGGCTGAACACCCTGGGAAATGGAGGCCCGGGGCAGGTGGGCCCCTGGGCACAGCCTGGCTCCCAGCGGCTCCCAGCGGCTCCCAGAGCTGTCAGAGGGGCCACTGGTATTCTCTGAGCTCCGCCTTCCTCGGGGTTGGCTTCATCTGGCAGGGCTGGAGCTCGCTTACGCTGGCTTGCAGAGCTGATTGCATGCACTCCACGTCTGCGTTAGGTGATGTCCTGTCACAGCTTGAAAGCGGCCCCGGGGGGGATATTTACACCCTGGAAATCCGCAAACGCCACCCATCAGCACCTTCTTTTCTGTAAGGGGGAGAGGTGGTATAGCAGCCCACGACTGGCTTCCTGCTAGGTCTGGTGGTGCTCTGAGGGGTGGCAAGGGGGCCACTGGCTTCTTTGTGTTTGTACCAGAGAGGGAGAGGGGGAGTGACAGAGGGAGGGAGGAAGGATCACTGTCCCCTGACCGTGGAACCAGGTCGGCTTTTCGGCCTCACTGAGCACCTGCACCGGGCGGAATGTTATGACCGGACTGGCTGAGTCTCTCCAGATCCCTCTCTGGAGCTGGAGTGTGGGGTCAGCTGCCCTGAAGAGCACGGGCTGTGTTGAGGGCAGATCTCTGAACAAAATGGGTCCTTCAGGGAAGGAGGAAAAGAGGGAATGGAGAGGATGAGTGGCAGGATGGGTACCCACCACATCCTCTTAGGGTGCCCAGCGGCACCCGTGGCTTCCCTGACCACCACCAGAGCTATTCCCCGCCCAGCCTCATGTAACTGATCACGACTGGACACCTGCACTCGGGTGGTAAGAACGACAGTGCTAACAGCTAGACACAGAGCGTTGGCCATGTACCAGCTGCTGTTCCCAGTGCTTTACACGTATCAGCGCATCTAACCACGGAAGAGGAAAACGAGGCTCAGAGGGGGGAGCATAACTTGCCAGAGGCCACAGTGGTGGCACCGGGATGGGGAACCAGCTACCTGGCTCCAGGTCCTGGCTCCGAGACTCCACTCCACCCTGCCCCCACCCCTGCCCCCACAGGGGCCTCAAACTCATTGCCTTCTCTCCAAACCTGCTTAAAGCCCTTCCCCTCCTCGTCAACTCCAAGTCAGCGTTCAGGTGTCACCAAAGGCATCCCTGTTTTCTAACCGCATGCCAGGCTAACACCCTCTCCATGGCTGGCATAGCGCGCTCTGCATCCCCCATCTGAGCCCCGAGCACCGGGCGTTGTAACTGTCTGGCTTCTTGTCTGTTTCCCTGGAGGGCAGGAAATGGGTCCTACTCCCCCCCACATGCCCAGTGTCCTCAGTGCAGACCTGGCACGCAGGGGCCACCTGGTGAGAGCCCAGCCCTGGGCCCTCTGTGCACTCCCCTCCCCCGCTGCCAGCTCCTGCCCCAGCGGCCAGCGCGTGCAAACCCCTGCCTCACTTTGCAGGCAAATGTCCCAGCAGCCCCTCCGCCCCTCCACCTCCCCAGCTGGGTCTACTTCACACGCTCAGCACGGATTTCCCCACCTCCGCTCCTCAGCCTCCTTCCTGCTTTACTCTTTTATTAAGATTCTAATTAAATAATTCTAATGAAATGTAATGAGCTGAATCGACAAACTTACTGCGATAAAACAGCATTTGAGACATTCTCTCCCCTGCTCTTTCTTCGGCAGTGGAAGCGGGATGGCATGGGGCCTTTACTGCCAGGGAGGGGGTGGGGATCGGCAGGGCTGGGACTGAGCGCCCCGCTCGCAGGACATCACCTGGGGCCAGAACCACTGGCTGGCACACCCAGCCCAGCTGAGGCCTCCCCTGACTGAGCCACCCAGGGGCCCCACGCTTAGCGCAGAGGTCTGTCGTTCAGGGAGACCAAGCACCAGCCTGGACCTCACTGTTGGGCCCTCTTCAGGCCTGTGCCTCAGGCCAGCCCCAAGGCCTCTGCCTGATGGCCCTGCATGGCCTTCTCCACACGAGGAGGGGCAGCTGAGGACTCCAGACCTATTTAATTGGGGTTCGCTAAGCACACAGGCATCTGTCGCTGCCCTCCAGCCCCGCTCTCTGCAGAGGAAGAAAGGCCTGGACGTGCATCTGGCCCCCGTCTCCAGCGTGGCCTCAGACAAGTTCCATCCCTCCTCTGGGCCCCAGCCCAGTTTCTGCCAAACATCAGGCTGATCTGGGCACGAGGGAGCTGCTGTGACAGAGAAAGAGCCCCGGGATGTTGAGTTGGGCCTGGCCTCAAATCCTGGCCCTGGCCCTTCCTGCCTCTGTGGCCTGGGGCCAGTCACTTCACCTCTCTGAGCCTGTTTCCTCATCTATAAAATGGGACCAACATCACCTGCTCTGCAGAGCCGTCGTGGAAATGACATTCAAACAAAAATAAGGCACAGACTAAGTACTGGATAACTTATGACCACGAATTATCCCAATCCCTGTCCCCTTCCCCATGGCAACCCTGGGGACTGAGAGCTGAGGTGGGGGAGTTAACAGCTTTCAGTATCTTCCAGACCGGACGCACCTGCCTTCCCACTCTGGGGTAGACCGGAGCCATCAGCCAGTGTAGGGACACAGTGCCCTGGTGGCCTCGGGCAGGACTTTATAGCCTCACTCCCGGGCCCTGCCCAGGCAGCAGCCCCCCGTTACAGCCCCTCGGAGCTTCCTCCCATGCCTGATCTCACCACCTCCCTGCAGGGAACGTAGAGATCCATGCGTGGTCCCGTTTCGCGGACAAAGAAACAGGCTCAGAAAGGGGGCGGGGACTTGCTCCAGTCACACAGCCGGACAGCAGGAGTCAGGCCTGGAACCCGGGACCCCTGGCTCCGACACCAGTGAACCACTAACTGCCATCTCCCCCTCCAAGTGCTCACGGCCAGGCTGTGAGACAGACCCAACAGCCCTGGCGGCGGGCAGGGGTACCGAGGATGGGAAGCGTCCACAGAGCAGAGCGGAGGAGCGGGGGTGGGGGGCCCCGGTTCCTGGGCTGCCCTGGGCTCTGGGCCTGGGCGCAGCAACGCTGACTTCGGAGTCAGGCAGACCTGGGTTCAAGTGCTGACACTGCACTCACTTGTTGGGCCATAGGACCACTGACGGCACCTCTGGGAGCCTGGATCTCTTCACAGGGTTAGCAGAGGTGGGGGGGGGGTAGGGTGTTTGTACCCCCGGAAAAAATGGAGGGCATTGTGGATATTCTGTCACAGCCTGTGTATTAGCTTCCTGGGGCTGCCGCAGCAAAGCACCACAAACTCAGGTGCTCAGAACGACAGAAATGTATTGTCTCACAGTTCCGGACGCCAGAAGACTGTGCTCCCTCTGTCACCCGCAGGGGAAGGATTGTGCCTGGCCTCTGCCAGCCCCTGACTGCCCCAGAAGGCCCCAGGGTATGGCAGCATCGCTCCCGTCTCCACATGACGCTCTCCCTGCGTCTCCTCAGTCCCTCCTCGGTGCGCATCTGTCCTGTCCAAACTCCCCCTTGTACAAGGCTATCCGTCACATCCGATTAGAGCCCACCCGAGGGACCTCGTTTAAGCTTGATGGCTTCTGTGAAGACCCTATTTCCTAATCAGGCCAGATTCTGAAGTGGGGGTTGGAACTTCCGCATAGCTTTTTGGGAGGACACAAGTCAACTCATAACAGGAGGCAAAGCCCTTTTGTGCAAGAATGATCCTGATGGATGGGCCCCTCCTCACTCAGGGAGGGGACGTGACCCGCACGAGGTCACGCAGCAAGGGAGTCACGGAGCTGGGGTTTGAACTTCGGTCCCCTGACTCTGGTGATTTTCCACTACCCTCTTTAAATTTAAAATGAGAGGAGTGCCCAGAGCTATCCTTCGGGGTCAGGAGTTTGACCCTGAGTAGCCATTTGGCATCAATAACACCACCATGGACCAAACACCGACCAGGAGTCAGGCACCCTGCTTTCTACTCACTGTCTCACACTCCTGCTTTTGCAGCCGGACTACCTGGCCCAAACCCAGGCTCTGCCCATTCCCAGCTGAGTGACGGGGCAAGTAACTTCACCTCCCCGGGCCTCACTTTCCCCTTCTGTAAAATGGGGACAGTAGCCATCGCAGAGGGTTAGTGTACAGACCAAATGAGGTGCTCCATATAAAGCCCCTAGCACAGCGCCTGGCACACGGTGAGTGCTCACCTCAGCTCCACGGTAGGTCCCCACTCTGCAGATGGAGAAACTACAGTCATCAGACCGAGGTTAGGAAGGAGGAAGTGGCAGAGATGGGATTTGAACCTGGGTCCCTCCGATCCCTAGCTCTGTGCCCTTTCCACAGTACTAAGGACCTGGCCTTTCCGGAAGGCCCTCTGGTTCAGGAATCTGGCTTTTACTTAAGGCTGGCAGGGCCCAAACGTCAGAAAGTCTTCCTACCTGGGTGGAGGGAGCCCTGATCCAACTTGGTCACTGGGGAGGGATGGGGAGTCCTCCCTAAGCTGTCAGAGACCCCCAGGGGGCAGACCCTCCACCCAAGTCCCCAGGAAGCGCACATCAACTCTGCTGGGTCCCAGGGGCCTTCTGTTCTTCTGATTCACTATAAAAACTCGAGCTGAGCTCTGTGGAATGTCAAGCAAGCAGGGGCCCCAGTGACTGAGCCAAAATCCAAGACATTCCCCATTGCTGCCCCCTACAGACAAGCAGGGACCCACATGTACGCACAAAGGAATACATATGCCCCCCGCACCCCCCGCCCTGAACTCACATGCTCCCAGGCTCACATTCGGGTTTGTGCGCCTGGGACGCCACACACAGACCCACTCAGCCAACATGGGCTTGCTCCGCACACCCAAAGTGATGACACGGCGTGCCTGGAGAGGCTTGTGGCTGGCAGGCACTCAGAGATGCCAGCCCCGCACACCAGACAAGTTTGCACAAACTCTGGACCCAGCCCCACAGAAACCCACAGTGTCCCTGGGGCACAGATTTGGGTCCCTGGCCAGGCACATCGTGTTGTCCTCGGTTGGAAAACAGAGAGGGAGGAAATGCTGTTCTGCTTTCAAGCTGCTGCTGCCCCTTTCCTAGCCCCGAGCTGGCTTCCTCTCGGGCCGGCCCGTGACCTTGGACCCCTGAGGTCTCTGCATCCACCCTGGCATACCGCCTCTCTGCAATCTTGTCTCTCTCTGCACAGAACCTTCTGATGACCGTCTCACTCAGAAGCCAGCCCAAGGCCCCTGCCATGGCCCGGAGGTCCCACGCGCTTGACCTGCTCTCAGACCCCACTTCTCCTCTCCAGCCACACGGATCTTGCCCCTCCTATTCCTGCCACATTCTGCTTCTGTCTGCCTGGGGGGCTTTGCACGTGCTCCAGACCTCTTTCCTCCAATAGCCATGTGTTGGCCTCCCTACTTCCTGTGGGGTCTCTGCTCAAGAGTCCCTGCCCACCCTGGGTAAAACAACACTGCCCACTGGGTGGTCCAGCCCCTTCCCCTGCTTTTTCTCCTTCATGGGACTGAGCACCATAGATGACTGATTCATAATTGGGCGGGGGGGGGGGGGGGCGGGGGGGGTGTCTCAGTATCAACCATAGCAGAACGTCAACTCCCATGAGGATGGGACTTGGGTCATTTTGTTTCCTGTCATGTTCCAACCACCTAGAACCCTGCCTGGCGTGTGGTGGGTGATCCATCAATGGGTGTTAAAGGAGTGACTCTTGATTCCTGAAAGCATCCAGGAGCAGGCTTATCTCCAGACAGGCCTGGGGTACCGTCCTGGTTCTGTCATTTATCAGGTCACTCTCCTCAGTCTCGGCTCTCACGGGGCTGTCCTGAGGATTAAGATGGGGTGTGAATCTCAGTGTAGCACCTGACAGGCGGTGGGTGGGACAGGGAGCTTCGCTCTGGACCACACCCCCCCGCATTGGGGTGCAGGGTGGGGGGGTGCCAGGAGGTCTGCTGGCTGCTTGCCACTGCTTCCCTTCCCTTCTAGATGCCCTCTTGTATCTCAGGGCTAGACGCCTATAAGCCACTTTCCCACTTCCCTTTGTGGGCAGACCCCCAGCGGCTCCTGCCCGTGAGACCAGACCATGTGAGAGCTGGAGGTGAGTGGGCCCCGGGATCCCTGGCAGCAAATTGCCCCACGCCAGCCTTCCCTGATTCCCTGAACCTTTTCAGGGGCCTCCTTCACTCCCCTAGCCCTGCCAGTGGTTTTGTGAGCTGAATCTCTTTATTAAGAGATTCATTCCCTACTTGAAACAGTTAGGGTAGAATGTTTTCTTAACTGAATCCCAAATGGACAAGAAAGTTTCTCGAGTTTTCCCAGAGGGCATGTTTCGATGGTGGGGACAAGCCAGCATGTGCACTTGAGTGGCATCAGGGTAGAAGCTGGTGGGACATTTGCCACCAGGAAAGGTGGGGGAGGGCCTCTCCCCTGGGGGGAGACTGGTCCCCGCCTCGCTCCCCCCCCCCCCCCCCCCGCAGAGCAGGCCTCACTGCAACAAGGACAGAGGGACAGCCCCAGCGGATGGTGTTTTCGTTAACTCATTCTCTCCTCACAACACCCCAACTTGGACAGTACTGCTCTCGTCCCCTTTACCGGAGAGGAGACCCAGACCCAGACTAGGAAGTCGTTCACACGGCTCGGAAGCGGCCAAGCTGAGATCCCGGCCCAGGCTGCTAGAGGGGCTGTGCTCGTCAGCACAGCTCTTGGTTCTCTCAGGCCTTGTGCCAGCCCCTCTGGCTGCAGAGCAGACCTCGGGGCTCGAGGACGGGGCTGAAGAAGCAGATGATGAACTGATGCTCGTTCCATGCCTTGGAGTTCACCAGGCCCTTTCTCCAGCCCTTCTTATAATCCTTTCCAATTCCCCACAAGCCCTCGGACCTCGAGCACAAGTGTGGGGAAGGGACTTCTCCCTCTGGGGTGGAGGACTGAGCATGGGCTGCGGAAAAATCTATGGCCAGAACTGCAGCTCTGCATAACTAACTGCCCACACAACCTGGGGTGGGGGTGGGAGGGGAGTCCTGTCCCTCTGTGGGCCTCAGTGTCCCAGGTATAAACAAAGGGGGTGGCCGGGAGGACCATTAAGGGCTCTTCTGGCACTGACAATCTAGAATCCTGCTTTAAAGACACTTTGAAAACCAAGATCCTTGGTCAGGGCGGAGGAGGAGACCACACGTTTTACCAAACCAGGCGGGGCCGTGCATGACGGAGACCTAGAGCACCTGGCCCAGCGGAACTGGGGGAGCTTGCCGTAGGATGGGTCTACCTCCGGACAGACTGCCTGCGAAGTGGACCATGGTGCCACAGAGGCTGGCCTCGCCCCCTCTCTCAGCGGGTTCTCACAGGAAGCCAGCTGGCCATCCCCCTTTTGGTCACTGACGGCCACTCGCTGCCAGGTGCTATGCTGGGCACTGGGGCCACAGGTGTCTCAAACACAGGCCCTGGCTGCACAGAGCTCGGGGTAACCAAGGCAATCTCCAACCTTTGTACGCTCCTTCAAGGCCCAGTAGGAACACTCCCCTCTTCCAGAAGCCCTTGCGGGCTTCCTCAGCTCTGACTTCCCACGTCCCCGTGGTGGGAGGCAAACCTACATCATGCCCAGCTCTCCAGGGCACCGTGACCCACAGTCGCTGGACTGCGAAGAGATCAGGGCAGGCCCTGGAAGCCCCACCCCATGCGGGGGCTCAGCAGGTGCAGTCAGAACTGTTGCTTGGCAACCAGGACTTGTGACACAGCTCACATCTGTCCTGGCTGGAAGCAAAGGCACCAACCTGATCCAGCACCTGTGTGGTGGGAGCTCAGCTCAGAAGCTCCTGATAAGCAAGCAGGGTGTTGTCCAAATGTTCCCAGTGACCCACAGAGAGAGGCAGAGCCACACTGGGACAGTAACCTGCCTCTTACCATCTGTGGAAGGCTGGCAGGTCACATAAGCTCTGTGAGCCTCAGTTTCATTGTCTTTAAAATGGGCTTATAAAGCTTGCTAGCACAGTCCCTGCACAGCAGCTTCGACTAGCTCATGTGTGCAGATGCAGCCGGTGTTCTGGAAAGGTGTTCCCCTCCCCGGCGCCTCTGAGGCTGCCGTTCACCACCAGCCACACACTGAGTCTGCCCCCAGAGGACACCTTCCCCCTCCGAGGGGAGCTCTGGCCAGCCACCTTCCCTGCCCGCCCCAGGCTGGGCAATGCCTACCGGGGGCAATACACAGTGCAGATGCCAAGTCCTAAACCGGGCATGTCCAGAGCAACAGCCCCGAAGGGCAGCTACCTAGGGAGAGCAGGAAGGATGTGTTTGGACCCGTCTGGAAGACGGCCCCTGCTTTGGGCGCCTAGCCTGGCCCAGGCCCGCTACTCTGCCCATGGAGACACCCATTGGCCCGCAGCTCCCATCTGCCACATGGGAGAGGCTGCCCATTTCTGGGCATGGGCCGCTCGGCTCGGCTTTGCCCTTCACTCCACGGGGTGGGTAGTGCTGTGGAAATAAGCACTAGAGTCGGACAGACTCCTTACTGGCTGTGAGACTTTGGTCAATTCACGTATCCTCCCTGAGCCTCCGTTGTCCCATCTTGAAAATGGGACTAGGACCACCCACCTCATAGCACAGTTGTTAGAATTAGTATCACCGATGTTGGTGTAAAGGACCTAACGGGGCCTGGCATGTATAAAGCACTGGAGAAAGGCTCCCGTCCTAACAGGGAAGCAGGCCACCTGTTGTGATCTGTACACACGGGGTGGCAGGAGGAAGGCCGGCCAGAGCCAAGGGCACAGAATCTACCCCAATTCCCCATCTGGGCTTGTTGAGAAGTCCTTGGAGAGATTTAACTGGGATGGCATCTCCTCCTGGGAGAGAAGACCTCGACATCCACCCGGTGAAGCTGAAGGTCCCATCAAATCTGAAAGGCGACTTTGTTCTTCCTGGCTTCATCCGTTATGCATGAAAGAGCAGACGGCAGGTGCTCAGGATTCGTAATTTGAGACATCCGGAGACTAAAGACATTGGTCAAATTTAAACCGAAAGATGAACTTGCTGCGTGTCTTTTCAGATTATGGGAGAAGAAAGGAGAGAATTTCTTAGTCATCTATGATCCACTCAGAATTCACAGTGAGTCGGCCTGACATCAGAGGGCCCCGCCTCTGGGTTCCGGACATTTTAAATATCACTGTTTGAAAGGGACAGAGAGATACGTGTTGGAGGAGACCCCCACTGGAGCCCGAAGAGAGGGCCTTTCTGTGGCCGGCACCGTGGGGCTCACAGGAGGCCACGGGCAGCATGACTACAGGTGTGGCTCCGGGGAGGTCAGGACGTGGTGGGGTCAAGGGTCACACAGATCTGCGTCTGGCCTGGGCGCACGACCGCCTTCCGCCCTAGCCTGGGTGCTGCAGCAGTAAGGGCAGCTAAAAGCACTGGGCTCGGAGGAGATCAAGGTCAGCACGGCCCCAGGCACACAGGAAGAGCTGTGACCCGCAGCTGCCTCTATTGTCCGTTGTACTTTGACTTCCTCAAATGTATTGGGTCCAAATGCCTTTTGCTCTGAGATAAACTTTGAGCCTTCTCAGTAGCCACCACCACCGACATCATGGTTACCCGAGTCACAGAAACCAGGGAGCTGGCAGGGGTGGAGCTTGCTGCAGCCTTTTCCCAAGTGGGGAAACCGAAGCTTAAGGAAAGAAGTGACCGATCCAGTGTCACAGCCTGAGTGAGACCTTGGGTCTCGCACGTCACTAAAACACTTTCCACTGTCTCCCACCCCGGTCCCCACTCACATCAAAGCCGCAATCTGGAGTCCAGAACTGCCAGCCCCAGCACTTGACCCCCAGGCCCGGGTTGTGTTCAGCACAGAGTTTGCTAAATGAATGCATATCAAGGACCCACGTAAGAATGTGACGGAAATGATGGCCATCCTCCCCAAGAAAAACGCACACGTGGACCCACACATGATCATATGCACGTTCCATGGGTTCATAGACCCCTGGCCGGGAGGCCCCACCCTAGGTTTCCGCTGCCCTGGATCGCTGGTGCAGCCCCGAGCTCTCCAGGGATGACCTCGCCGCACACCCACATCTGCTGGGTGCGAAGGGGCCCCGCTGGGCTTCTACCAGGGGAGCACAGACCATTACCCCTGCCATGCCTCGGCCTGTGGTCACTACCATTGCAGTCCCTAAAGGCAGGAGCGCTCCCACCCGGCCACAGGCCACTCCCTCCAAGTGCTCTTTGTCTTTCAAAAAAAGAACCTTTATTACTTAGTCTTTTCCTCATTAGAATGTCTTTTACAGCAACACAAAGCAAAGCACAAGACTCATCTGCAGACACACGGGAGCACAGACAGCTTGTCAGCCAGGGACCCACACAAAGGCCAAGTCCGGTTCTCTCTCTCTCTCACACACACACACACACACACACACACACACACACACACACACACACAGCACGGCCTCTCGGGGTTTCGGGACCCTCATGCCAGGGACAGCCGGTGTCGGGACCTAAACTTGCTGCCTCGTAATAAATCCAGGGGCCAGTACCAAGGTCTGGGGTGGGCAAGCAAGGTGCAGGCGCTGGGCAGGGAAAGGAACGGATTCCCGTATTCTGATAGACACTCTACAAATGTCACCCCACCCCTCGGCCAGGCACTTCTCTGTGCTCCGATTCAAGTGCTTAGAGAAGCAGATTCTGAGAAATGGTGTGTGTTTCTCCTGGGCTGGTGAAACCTGCTACCATCAGTGCCTTGAGCTCAGTGAAGCCAGGCCTGGGAGGCACCCCCAGGGGGAGAGGGCACTGGCAGCTTTGCTGGGAGCCCCAGGGTTGGGGGGGGAGCGGGAGGAGGACGGGAGACAGAGGACAGACGCCGCTGCCATGCGCCGACCCAGGGGCGAGGGTCGGGAAAGAAGAGTGTGATGCTCCAGCGTCTAGTTTGGTTTCACCCTCCAAATTAGCATCGACACTTTCATTCCACGCAAATCGGCAGCCAGCCAGCGAGCAGGGCGCGGAAGCTCAAGCCAGTTGTCTGTGGAAAGGCACCAGATGGTTTGTTATGAAACACATTTTGGTCAGAAAAGAGCTGGGGTTTTTGGTTCCTGGGAGGACAACGACGCCAGAAAGAAGGGAGGTGTGAGCTGGGAGAGGCAACTTTGGCATCAGATCTGGTTCTCCTCTGCCCTCACCCTTTCCACACTCGGGGCCTGTGTGTGGAGGCCACAAAAGAGTCCTGACCAAGGCTCGGTGTTCGGCACTACACGCTGTCCCCGGAGGCGTGGGGAATCGGGGCTCAGAGACACCCACGCGGACGAGACAGGAAGAGCGGGCACGTGCCCGTCCAACTCGAGGAGAAGAGTGGGTTGGGGGGCCCCGACGGAGGGCAGTCACAGATGATCCCCACTGTTGCAGTCAGACCCTGGGGACCCATGGGCAGCCAGGTACACTGGTTCTGAGCCCCGATGGGAACCACCTCGTGGAAGGGCAGACAGAAAGCTCTATGCAATGCAGCACCTTCGAGGAGCCCCTGGGGGCCACACCTGCCGTGTGCGCTTTAAAGTGCCAGCTACACGTTGTCTTTGGTCAGGGGCTGCCCCTCCGCGGGGAGCCCCCGGGGTGGGGGGTGCAAGCTTAGCGGGGCCCCGGCCGAAGGCACACTTGAGGACGCAGCGTTCTGCGGAGGCTGCGGGGCCCTCCTGTGCTCAGTAAGGAGTGGGGGCACCGCCAGGGAAATCTGGGTCCTTAGAAAGAGAGAAGGGACAAGAATGCTTTGGTCACCAACACCCGCAGCAGAGCAGAGCTTGCTCAAGAGAGGGCAGAAAGCTGGTTAAAACACGCGCTCGTGCCTGACGCAAATTCGGCTTCCGAGCTGAACCAGGAGTCACTGAATAAATATTCAAGGCATCCTTCAGTTCTTACAGAAAGAGCGGGGCTAAAAGAGAACTTTCTCCTTCCCCCCCCGCCTGACTGGATGCAGCTGGGATTCGCAGGCCGCCACCCAGCAGAGGGTGGCTGGGGGTCCTGGCGCTGGCCCTACACCGCCACCAGAGGCTTTGGTCTGTCACGTGTCCCACCAGCTCCAGGGCGCTCAGAAGCTGAAGAGATCGTCCTGCTCGGCGCCGCTGCCGTCAGGCTTGTCCCAGTCGACAGGTGAGTGGCACTGGGCATAATGGATGTCCTGTGCTGTCAATCCAGTGTCCAGGACCTGAGGGTTTGTCCGAGACTGCGCAAGCCTGGAAAGCAGAGCTCTGTGAGCCCGGGGCCCCCGAAGGGGCGGAAGTGAGAGGGCACAGGTGGGAGAAGGCCAGGACTCAGGGGCCAGAGAAGACAGTCCTGGATATCAGGACGGGTGGCGCCTCTGACCGGAGTCTACTCTTGAGGACCAAACGGCTCAGAAAACTGTGGGGCAGGCAGGGGCATTCCCGCCGTGGGGAGAGGGGCCAGGGGAGCCACCCCTACCCCGACTCCACCCAGAAAGAGGGGGAAGGGCAGCGCTCGTGCGGGCAGTGAGGGGCACACGCGCAGTGGGGGCGGTGCAACCAGGAGCGGACCACCGACCAGAACTGTTACAGGAAGGAAGATAACCTAAGCATCCAAAACTAGGGGAGAGGTAAGTAAATTACAGCCCAGGTCCTTAGAAGAAGGTGAGGCTGTCAATAAATGAGGTGTTTACAAGGAGTTTTTAACAGGCTGGGGGAATGCTCCTGATAGGTCAGTGTTCAGTGAAAATCAGGATCCCCAAATGCAAATACCATCTTGAGTGATCAAGGCAAAAAGAAAAAAAAATGTGTATGTATAGGATGAGCATGAATTAAGCCCAAAAGTCTGGGCTGTGGGATTACAGGATGGTGTTATTTCCTGTTTAATGCTTTGCTGATTTTCAAAGTTGTTAATAAAGAGCATAGGATACTTAAGTAATCTGGAAAAAGCAAATGAAAGATTTTCTTAAAATGAGGGGGTTGCAGTCAGCAGGAAGACAGTAAAAAGAATGTCTCTGCCTCCCTGAAAGGGCCATCCATGCTGAACCCCCACCTCCCCAGGCTAGGCTCAGGGGTTTCTAGCAGGTTCTGGCAGGGAGGGGTTGGGGAGGAAGGAGAGGGCTGCAGGGGGCTGCCCAGGGTCCCCAGGGAGACAGGGGCACCTGACTGACCAGGCCCAGTGCTCAGAACCCTGGGCTGCCCAGGGCTCTCTCCAGCCCAGCCTTCTCGGGGCCATGTCCCCAAGCTGAAGGTAGCCATGGCTACAGGGCTGGCCCCTGGGAAGATGGGGAAGGCCACCACCCTCAGACAAGACCAAAGTATCTCCTTGCTGTGCCTGACATTCCTCCTCTACGTATCGCTCCATAGGTTTCATTAAGCATTACCTCCTCCCTACCCCTTTCCACAACTGCAAAGCCTCTGGAGGGAACAAAGCCTGCAAAAAGCCAGGTTTGGAAGGCTCCACCAGGTGTAGGAAGAGGGAATCAACCCGAGCTGCAGAGTGTTTAGTTCATCTCAGATTGTGGTAGAGAAGCCACTAGGAAGTTTTTGATTCAACAGCAAGAGCCTTTTAGCAGACCTGGCCAACCCCAGATAGTGAGTTCCCCATCCCAGGAGGCATTCAAGTTGACATTTTTTTGCTCTGGAAAAGGTCAGAGTTCATGTTCTCAGATATGGCAAAGGACCCCAGAGACCAGCCCACAAATGCCAGGCCCTCTTCCCCAGCACAAGGAGCCCAGCTAATGTTACCTTGAAAATGCTTCATCCAGGCCGTCATCCAGCTCCTTGGGGAAAACAAAGCAGGAGATACGAACCCTCAGTGGGGGAGCCCGTGCTCACAGCCAGGAGCTAGCCCAGCCCTGGGTAAGCTATGGGGACTCGGGACACAAGCGTAGGAGTCTGGTGAGTGCCTGGGGAACAGGTACACACATCTCAACCCACGGGCCCAAACCTGGGGTGTGGAACAGGAGAAAGAGGATCTGGGTGGGTAGAATTCCCAGCTCAGCCACCACTCAAGGGACACCTTGGGCAAGTAGCTGCTCCTCTCTGGGACTCAGCTTGGTAGATGGCTTTTAAGTTCCAAGAACAAAGAGGGTAGGGAAGAAGGTTTTCTTGCTTTCATCCACTTCTAAGCTCCTGAGGGGTAACCGATGACAGGAACCCCACAGCTTAGGTGGGAAAACAATGGGCGGGGCTCCCTGCAGCCTCCCTGAGCAGACAGGTGGGTGCTAAGGGTGGTTCCCAAGCAGCAGAGAACGGGCTCCTGATGCCTACTCGAGGGGGCCATATCGAACGGGATTTGAGTTTCCCAAGTCCGTCACCATTCCAGATATTTTACAATTAGAAACGTGTGATTCTGCAAGTGATCTGAGAGCAGAAAAGGGACGTGCAGTGGACACATGGGGAAACGTGACTACGGCCTGTGATGATCTAACAGCGTCGGATTGATGGTAATGATTTCCATCACTGTAACGTGCTTGTGTGAGACGCTGATATGTGGAGAATTTGGATGAGAGGTGAACAGGAATGCTTTGTACTGTTTTATAATGTTTTTGTAAGTCTGAAATTATTTTCAAGTGAAAAAATTTTTAAATTTTTAATTAAAAAAACCCAGTTTCCTCTGGGAGATTCTGCAGGCAGAGGTCATCATCTTTATTGAGGGGATGAAAAAGCTGAGACACAGAGAGGTCGGGGGCTTGCCTCGAGTCACAGAGCAAGTCAGGGCCCAACCGCTGACCGCCAGGCCTCAGCCTCCTCCTTCAGATGGCGGAGCAGGGAGGGGTGTTGGGAGCAAACTGTGCCCACGCCAAGAACAAGGGAGCCTTTGCCTGGTCCTGTGGTGGGCCCAGCCATGGGCGCTCAGACCAAGAGGCTGTGCATTGTGAGGAGACAGCTGTGCTGGGAGCCAAGCCTGCTGGGGAGGCAGCCCCGAGTTCAAAGGGACATTGTTTGCCCCCCACCCTGGGCCTGGGTGCTGCTGGGCTGAGTCTGGCCCTCCCAAAGGACTGAAGTCATGGGTGCCAAGGCCTGGGCCCTAAAGAAGCCTTAGGCCTCAACCAGGGATCAGGCGGAGGCTTGCTGGATCCCTGTGGGGTCCCCAGGCCACATGACCACTCACCCACACAACACTGCTATTGTTCAAGGCTTGAGGCCTCGGTGCCTCGTCCATGTTAGTGGTATTAGCGCTGACTGTGGACAGCGGGGCCTTGGCCGTCTCTTCCAAGTCCAGCAGGTTCCCAGTGGCAACCACTATGAGGGGTCCGGTCAGGTGTGTCAGTGGGAGGAGCCTCCTGGTTCCAGGCCTCATCTCCCAGCCCTGTCCCGGAGACTCCCAAGCTATCCTGGTCCTGACTCTGTTCTCAGATATGGCCTTCCCAGGCCTATCAACCAGACTACCCAGAGCCCCACCCGAGCCCCACCCGAGCACCTCCCAAAGCAGCTGGACGGCTGCCCACAGGGCGAGAATCTCACCCCAACTAATGTTTTAGGCTGAAATTTTTACGTTCACAACAGGTGTTAAGTTTTTTAAGAGATCACATAAATAAGATGTTAGATGTACAGAAAGAGATGTATACATATATTTATATAGTTGCATAGACACACATTTGGAAGAACATGCACCAAAACGAGCAGTCTTTCCCTTTATCTACATTTTCTAATTTATCTATGATGAGCATGTATTATTTATTTAACAATAAAACAAAAATAAAAAACCAAGGGTTTGCCCCAGCCCAGGAGGGAGTGAGTAGGGCCCTCTGGATAAAGGGAAGACCCGGATCATGTAGCTGATTCTGGCCCCACCCCCTGCCCAAGACTCACGGCTCTTCAACGACGGGGTGCTGTCTCGGAGGCCCCCGCCCAGGACGTCCCCTCCCTCTTGGCTGGCTTTGTCCCTCTTCTCCTTCTCTGTGGGACCAAGGCACAGAGCGTTGCAGCCCCCGCCCCCAGCAATCGCTGGACAGGGGCAGCCTGCAGCCAATGTCGGGGGGGCAGGCATTAGGTCTCCAGCAGGGAGGAAGGAAACTGCAGATTTGACCCTCACAAGCACCCTGGGGGAGGGAGACAGCTGTTCCCATTTCTTCGCAGGGGGACAGTGGGACTCAGGGAGGTGAAGGGAGCTCTCCAAAGTCACACACCACACACCAGGTAGGCGAGGAAGAGGAGAGCTGGGCCTGGACTCCAGGGCCTTTACCACCCGCTCCCCACTCCTTTCTCTCTGCCAGCCTTCCCCCGTTCCACCCCCGCCCCCCACAGTGTCCCTGAACAAGACTCACCTTCCTTGGACACCTGCCAAAACTCAAAAGCGACTTTGAAGGCCTGGGCTACTGTGAGGGTGACAGCCTGCGCCTGAAAAACAGGAAACGGGGGGGGGGGGCCCTGTCAGGCAGGTAACAGCAAGTCTGAAATGCGGGCCCGAGGCTCCGCTCCACCAAGGCTCCGCTCCACCAAGGCTCCGAACTGGCAGGTGGGTGAAGGCAGAGTCCTGGCCCCTCCCTGGTCGCCAAGCAGCCCTGTGGTGTAACAAGGCCACGCCCTCTCCAGGCAGATGGGGCCGCATCCTCAGCACCAGCAGCCCAGCCAAGGTTCCTGCCTCTGTTCCAGCCCCGACGTTTGCAATGGCTGTTTGCCTCCACTTTTTCCCCTCTCCTTTGGGCTTCTCTATATTCAAATAACTAGGGGCTGGCTCCTTCCAAGAAGCCCTCCTCTAATTACCCGAGGACTTCACACAATAACTTAGCCCTTGGAATGAGAGAGCAGAAAAGCCAGAACTGGAAAGGGCCTGGCCACTGCCTGAATGACCAACAGCCAGAGGCAAAGGTTCGACCTGGTTAGCCCTATGCCGGCTCGGAGGGACTTCTAACTGGATCCACAATGTCAATGCGTGCCCATGGCAGGGGACCAAAACCATTCAGTGCCATAACTCACTGGGAAGAGGGGGCCACCCCTTGGCCCTTCACCCCTGAGGAACTCCCATGCACCCCTTCACACCCATCTCAGATGTCACCAGCTCTCTCAGGTCACCTGCACTGGGGCCCCACAGGCCCACCTACCTCTCTCTGGCATCATGCCTATCAAAGTGTCACCAGCTCACATGCCTGTGACGCCCCATCTGGGTGCTCCCTAAAGGCAAGAACCTAGTCTAAACACCCTGACCCCCCAGAGCAGGCCACGCCCTCCAGAGGTGCAACGCTGCATCCGCCTAAGGGGCCAGCCTCCTGAGGCCTCCCTCAGCCAGGACCTACCCCCAGCCCACATTCATCGCAGCCTCTTCCTCTCTCTGCTTCCAGTTCAGGGTTAATCACAGCTCAGCTGCTGGGCTGTGGGAGTCTCAGAGCTCAGCTGTAGCCGGAAGCGACATCCAGCTTCCTTCTGACAGCCCGGGCGTAGGGAAGAAAGCACCAGATTCTTCCAAGTGCACAGTAAGTTCAGGCCTAACCAGCCTCAGACCCATGCCCTTTCCCTCCACCAGACGACTTGATTTAATTGAGAAATGAATCTGTGGCTATTGCCTTTAAAACTCTTTTTTCTAAAATTTAAAATCCTTAAACAAGCTGACTGATCCATGCCAATTAAACTTCATGAAGTATAAAATCTCATTTGAATCTCTCCGTCATTTACATTTTTGATGCAAGTATGGGTGCTTTATAGCAAAACTTAAATATGGTAATTAAGTATGAAACTCTTCACAGCTGTTTACAATTTAAGCTGTCACGTCCGAATCAAGTTTAATAGACCCAGTTACCATTGAGAATTGCCCATGAACTAAAAATATGGGCTGATTACCAGCCGGAGTCAGCTCACTATACACCCAAGACAGGGTTGGTCACCTAATGTGGCAGGGAGATGGAAGCACCATTATTTTTGCCTCCAGGATATCTGGGGCATGAACCTGATACTGTTTTTGCATAAATCTACTTGTTCACTTGCATACATTTCTGCCCTTTCGCCCCGAAATCCCGAGTTGCAAGTAAACCAAATATAACCCAAGATGCACATGTGCGCAGGTGGCTACAAGCCCAGGCTGGGCAGGGACTGGGGGTGGGGCGGGTGCAGGAATCTGGGCAGCATTACAAGAAAGGACTGCTCGAGCCTGCCCACGGGGAGGTCTTCCTTCCCTGATCCCGCAGGCTAAATGCTTATCCCTCCCAGGAGTGCCTCTGGCCTGTGAGTCTCTCAGCACCTGACCTGGGTTCTACCTCACCCAGTTTTTCATGTCTCTGGCTTGTTCCCAGTAACCAGGCTGTGAGTTCCTTCAAGGGGCCAGGTCTAGCTCAGGACCTCCCAGCCTAGTACACAGACCAAGTCCGGCCACGGGTCCCTTATGGCCCTGCTGCCCCGGAAGCATAAATCCTGCACAGAAGGATTACCTGAGGAATGCCGATGGCCATGTACGGGATAACAGCCCTGCCCCAGTGTGCCCGGGGTAGAATCAGGGAGGTCACTTTGTTTCCTGTCAGTCCACCTGCACTGCAACCCTGGGCCCCCCATCAAAGCCGGCAACCCCACCTTCACTTCAGAACCCTGAGGCTGCAGTGCTGGTGGAGGCCTCCCAGTTGGGCAGACAGAAGCATTTCTTTCTGGAGGAACTCATCCTGGCCATGCCCAGCAGGAGTCACCAGGGGAGGGAGGCCTGGTGGCTGTGCTGCCCGAGCTGAGCTGAACGGGTGGGCAACCCAGAAAGGAACCCGAGCTGAGCTGAATGGGTGGGCAACCCAGAAAGGAACCCCTTCACCCCCACCCTGGGTGGTCACCGACTTCTCGCCCAGAGAAAGGGTGGGGATGTGTGGAGACTGTGGGCCCCCAGCCAAAGGCTAGGGGGCTGGGTCAGCATGCAGGCTGACTCTACTTTGCCACGCAGCCCAGCTCCAGTCACGTCTGAGTCCTCAACCACCAATCACACTATTTAATTCTGCACCTTTGTCTTTGTGCGTGCTGACTCCTACGCTGGGGTTCCTGCGCTCTTTACCGCCTCACCCCTTCTCTCGGCCGGCAAACTCTCACTTATTACTCAGCCCTCAAAGCTTGATTCAAAATGTCTCCTTCTCTGGGAAGACTTACTGACCTCCACCCTAGAACTGAGCCCACTGGGTTCCAGTTACCAAATCCTGGCCCTCCTCCCCCACCATCTTGTTGGTATCTCCACGGCCGATTCCCTGGGTCCCCGGTGCCCAACACAGGGCTTAGCCTGGGACAGGCAGCAGTGAACATCTGTGGAGCACCTGGCCGCTGGGGGGTTGCAGAACCTGAGGCCCCCATCTCACTTTCTGCCTCCTTCTCAGAAATGTCCACTAAGCCCTGAGAATCTCAGGATTTCCAACATGGCCAGGATCTCCGACTGCCAACTTGGGCTCAGCGGAAGCCTAGTGGAGGCACGAGAATACCACTCTCACACTGGGTGGCCTATTTAGCACGTCCTGCCCTGGGCTGTCTGAAGGGGAAAAGCCAGCTAAGAAAGGGTGGATAAGCCCTAATCGAGCCAGTCAGCTCCCGACACAGAGCAAAGTGTGTGAGGGAAAGTGAAGAGCCTGGGCCCGGGTGCCCAGCCGTAGCCGTGCCCCTGCCGGACCAGGGTTCAGCTGCCAGCGCCAAGCGGCGCGCAGGCTGTTTGCCTCAATAACTGACCTCTCAGCCTGGGCCAGGCTGATTTTGTTCAAGCCTGTCCAAAGTCCACTGGCCCCAGACCAGGCCTCCCTTCAGCCACTGGGCGAGCACCCGCTTTCTCTTACCCCCTAGCTCCCCTTCCCAGAGGAAGCCTCTGGAGCGCAGCGCCCCTCCTGCCCAGGGTCCGCACCCCGCAGAAGGGGCTATGGGCCACAGCTGCCCCTGCCCAGTGTCTGCTCTGGTCAGTGGGAGGAAGAGACGAACAATGGGGACATAATGGGCCTGTATTTTTAAGTCTCTGTGGCCTCATAAGAGACAAAGCCAAGAGTCACTGTCTGTGAGAACAAAGCCGTCATGGGAGAAGCCACTGCACCCGGGGACCCGGGGCATCACGAGGCCTGGGTGAGTGGCTGGCGACACTGAGTCTGCAGGAAAGAAACAAGGTCCACAAAAGAAAGGGGCCTTTCAGAGCAATCCTGGAGGTCACTGAGGTGACCTTCATTCTGCTGATGGGCAAGCAGCCCAGAGAAGGGCAGGGTCTTATCCACAGTCACAGAGCACAGCAGCCAGGACCAGACCCCTAATCTGTCTCGTCTTGCAGTGCTCCCTCCAAAAGACCTGTGGGAGGCTGACCCGTGGCCCCCAAAGATATCCACATCCTAATCCCTGGAACCTGTGAGGGTTAGCTGGAACGGCACAGGGGACTTCACAGATGTGATTAAGTTAAGGATTTTGAGATGGGGGGTTATCCTGGATTACCCAGGGGGCCCAATCACCACGGGCCTTCTAAGAGGGAGGCAGGAGGGTCAGAGCCAGTGACAATGGACTGGGACAACGGAAGCAGGAGGAAGACTGGGAGGGGCTGCACTGCTGGCCCTCGGGTTGAAGAAGGGGCCAGGAACCAGGGAGTGGTGGTCTCTAGAAAGTTTAAAAAGGGCAAGGAAACGTATTCTCCCCTGGAACCTCCAAAAGGATGACAACTCTACTGACCCACTTTAGACTTCTGACCTCCAGAACCGTAAGAGAATATATCTGGGTTGTTTTAAACCACTAAGTTTCTGGTAACTTCTTACAGCAGCTACTGGAAACTAATACCGTGTCTCGAGCAGGCCCTGATGGGTGGCAGGAAGCCTGGGGGCCACTTAAAGACGGTGCTGTCCTTGATGTGTCCGGGAGGAGAGGAGCAGGGGAGAGGATCTTGTCTCCTTGGTTCCAAGGACCACAGGGTATGGGGAGGAGGGCTCTGGGCTCCGTACGGAGGTTAACAGAGGCCAACACTAAACCAATAAACGTCAGAAATCTCCTCACAGAGCAGATGTTCAGATCTCTGGGCCTCCGAAACGAAAGCATCAACACCAAAGGTGGACTCACTCTGCCTGCTTGTCCCAAAGTTCAAGACAAAGCCCAGAGACCACAGAGGTCCCCCCCTCGTCTCAGCTGGATGGGGCGAGGGGGGTAGCCTGGAAATGGGGCAAGGAGCTCGGGGCTCCTCGCGGCCATGCGGTGAGGTGAAGAAACATGGGTTTAAACCCTCGCTCTGCCCAGCTGGCTGGGTCATCTTCAGCAAGACAGCTGACCTCTGTGAATCTGCTTCCTCACTGAAAATAAAAACAGCGAAGCCAGGAGCAGCTGCCGCCTCACAGAGCTATGAGGACTAAAGTCCACCACTGAAAGAGGCGCATGGGAGGTGCCAAAAAATGGCCATTTCCCTCCCCACTCTGGCTACAGCGAGCCAGGTCCCCTTGCCTTTCACCTGGGCCCTCTGATCACCAGTCTCCAAGGACTAATTCCTACAAGGCCCTGAACCCTCAGACTGTCCTACTGACAGGAGAGCGCCCCCCCCCCCCGCCATTCAAATCCAATCAAGCATGTTAGAGAGGAAGGGACCAGGGCACTGACTGGTGACATGGGCTTGTCACCGCCCACAGACCAGGCTTACTCAGTGCTCTCAGCATCCACGTGGGGTTCCCAGGAATTTCATACTTCATATTAAGTGATGTCACCTCTGGGTCCTGCCTCCCCCCAGGGGCAGGGCTGCCAAGGCCAGAGCCTGCCTGGGCCCCAGCCTCTCCCCACTGACCAGTTTCCGCTTGGTGCAGAGGAAGGCATGGCACTCGAGATTCTCGTTGTGCTGGCTCTGTGCAATGTAGGCAAACACTTTGTCGTGCATCTTGTCTGCTGTGCAATAGGAGATCCTGAAAGGCAAGTGGGAAGTGTCACCAAACCCGGACAGGGGCCTGCCCACAACTGGGGTGCCCCACAGGGCATCTCCCCTGAGTCCCCGAGAGCCAGCTATCCTACTCCACCAGCGGGAGACTCTGGCTTTGGCCTCTGGACCTGGCATTCTGGGCCATCGATGGGGGGCACCGAGGCTAGGCAGGAAGGAGTGGAGGGTACTTCCCCCCTCTACTGAGTCATACCCCAAAATGGTAACAGCTATACCTTTCCTGCACCCCAGGCAACGCTCTAGATATGACTTAATTCTCAGAGCTGCCCTGAGATGGGTTCTATTATCATTCCCACTTTTCAGGTGAGAAAACTGAAGCTAACGGTCGGATCACCAAGCAAGTGGCAGAGCTGAGACCTGCACTCACCTGCGGGTTCCAGAGGAACCGCCATGCTACCCTTCTGGGTGTGTGCTGACCACACAGAATGGGGAGCAGGACACTGCCCCGCGCACCGATGCCCTTCACTGGGCCTTCCCTCCCCGCCCTCCAGTCATGCCCCTGCCCAGAGGTCGGAGGAGCCCCAGGCCCTCTCTCCCGGGGTGTGGTCAGAGGTCGAGGAGCTGGGAGTCAGGTGAGGGTGTGTGAAGATGACCAGCCCGGGAGCCCCAGCGGGTCCAGGAGGAACACACAGCAGCTCCCTCCTCTTGGAACACTTGCCCCCCAACCCCTCCTCGTCTGTTCCGTCCCTGCCAGCTACTCAGCCCAGGAATCTCCATCAGCAGAGGAACTGGGGTGGGAAAGGAGCTCAGCAAACTCCTCCCCCAGTTCTCCCGGCTTCCCTCACAGCCAATGACACAGGGATCGGCACCACTTAGGACCCCCAGGCCAGCAGCTACCTCTTCTCCACCCCAGTGGATCCAGCCTCCTGCCACCTCCCCGGAGAGGCCTTGCCAGGTCTCCCCAGACAGGCCCCTCCTTCTCTGCCCTCCTTGCCAGCAGGGGCTGGGTCTGAGGCCTCCCCTAGTTAAAGGAGGCAGGCAGAATCAGGAAGGTGAGGGGAAGACACCAGCCAGAAACTCTAAAACCGCCCCCCCCCCCCCCCCCCCCCCGCCCCCAGGACTGGCTTGTGCTCCAGGGGATTGAGCCACGTGCCTGGAGACAAAGCAAGAGGGTGGAGGAGCGCCCGGCAGCTGAGTGCCTGCTGGACAGAGCTCCAGCCTCCGTGCCCTGGTCCCAGCTCAGCCACTACCTCACTGTAGGGCCTTGGGCAACTCCCCGGGCCTCAGCTTCTCCATCTGTAAAATGGACTGTCCCTTCCAGCATTGGAATCCTACAACTGACCAGCCAAGAGAGGGAATGGGGAGAGCTTAAGGTTCCAAGGGCTGGGTTCTGCCTCCCTGAGAACAGTGCCCCCCCCGTCCCCCCATACCATCTACGCTCTGGCCTCCGACTCTGCCCTGAAGCCTCCCTGAATGCCTGGCCAGACATCCAGAGCTGAGCTGCTGCGTTCACAGCTCTCTGCACTGAGCCTGACTCAGCAGCTCGCCTGGGGAAGGGGGCAGGGAGGGGGTCCTAGCCCTGAGTAGGCCTCAGCTGCCTCCTGCAACTCGGAATAATGACAGCAGCAACTGCCCTTTAACCAAGTGCCCACTGTGAGCCAGGCACCGTGCACTCAGCACTTCCTAACAGCACTGAGAGGCAGGGTCTGTTTCCATCCCCCCCCGCCCCCCACACACGAGGAAACTGAGGCTCCAAGGTCACCCAGACAGAAAGTGGTAGAGCCTGGATTCAGAAGGGGCGCCCCACCCACTGCCCCAAGCGGGAGAGTGAATGTGGGCGACACTGAGCGTACCTGTAAATGGACACATTCTCAATGAGCTGGTTGGTGATGTTGTCAGTCAGGATAATCCCCCGTGGCGACACCTTGAGGGTCACTTTCTGCAGCTTCTTCCCGCTGGCCTTGGCCTTGGGGTAGATGTGGGTCAGAGAACCTGCCTGCCCCACGTGGGACCTACTCTCATGGGCTACACCTAGCTGGTCTAAGCCCCAGACTCGAGGCCCCCGGGAGGCCTCAGCGTAGAGACGCAGACACGCTGGGGAAGACAGCCGTCAGCCCACTCTTGTGATAAACCCAGGGACAACCGCTGCCCACGGAGTGCCTGCTATCTGCCAGGCCCTGGACCTCGAGTCGTCCTTAGAGGCAACAGAGCTTCTCCCGAGGAGGAAATGGGACTCAGAGGTTAAGGGAGCTGCCCAAGGACACACAGCTAGGAGGGACTGCAGCATCTGAGCACTGAGTGGGCTATCACAACCCAGCAGGGTCACTCCCGGGGACTCTCCACTCCACCCACTATACCTGTGAGGGTCTGAGCTGAGGGGCCCAAGGCCACCAAGGGAGGTGCATTTATAGGGCCATGCTTACTCAGGATGGCCAGCTGGGGAGGGGGGAGATTTGTCTCTGGTGGGTCACCCTGTCCCTTAGACCAGAGGACAAGTGGTTGCGTGACAGCAACCTCCCCACTAATCCTTGGCACTAAGTCACCAACCCTGAGACAGGGGACCTGAGTTGGGGGAGGGGAGACTGGGAGAAGCCAGTGGGCCACAACAGCTGGAGAGGAGGACATTGACCCTGACCCCACAAGCCCAGTGGCTCCCCTCTACCAGAGTCCCTAAGCCGGATGCTAGGGGATGGGAACAGCTCAGATGCATCCAATCAGGGCAATAAGCAGAGGATGGGTGGCACCCCAAGAAGAAGCTGGCCCTTGGCTCATGGCTCCCCCACCCTGACTGGGGCTCACCGTGGCCACAATCCTCTTGACAGCGGCAGCCGACAGCTCCTCACCCTTGGGCTGCTCCACCAGCGTCATGCCCAGGTACTTGAGGCTAAAGAGCATTCCCTCGAGCAGCGTCTCCCGAGTGTCTGTCCAGTTCTCCGGCAGCTCTGTGCAGAAGGAGAGGCCTTCAGACCCTGTCCTCCCAGCCCCCATTTCCTAGGAAGACCAAGCAAGGGGCATTGGGGTCGTTCATCTACCATTATTTTTACCTATAATAAAGGACCAGCATTTTCCAGTACCTACCAAGCACCATGGTAAGAAGCCTTCCATAAAATATTCTCATTAATCCTCATGACAACCTATGAGGTAGACACTTTTATCGCACGCACTTACAAAGACACTGAGGCCCCGGGAGGTGAAATCACACAACCAAGTCCACAGAGCCAGCAAGTATAAGAGCCAAGATCTGAACCCATATTTTCAAGTTCAAAACCCAAACTCTGCACTTCAAAACTAATACCTGCTGAGAGCAAACCATGCTATTTTCTTACTGAATCTTCTACACGATCCTGTGAGGTGGATGTTATTCTTACTTTACAGATTAGGAAACAGGCTCAGAGAGGCAAAGTCATCAAAAGGTCACATACAGTGAGTAAAGGGTTGGGAGTCAGAACTCAAACCTGGGCAGTTCCCAGGGCCCCAGCCTGCTCTGCTGGCCTCCATCCGCACAGCCATGGAGAGGAAGAGGCAGGGAGGAGAGGGACCAGGAGAGAGGCGGGGGGCAGGGAATGGGAGAGGTGACTGCTCAAATGACATCCTATGAAGGCCGCTGGAATCCAGGGGGTTCAAGTCCCAGCTCTGCTTCCCACCACCTGCATGTGTTGGGGAAGTCCCCTCTCCTCTCTAAGCCTAGTAATGCTGAGGCCATGGTACGGAGCAAGGGTCCTCTGAAAACTGCCCAAGACTGAGATCAGGAAGGTTGGGAGATGGGGGAAATGAGCCCAGCTCGCTGGATAGGGAAACAGACCGCAGGAGAGAGAGCTGGAAAGCCCCCACCTCACCCCACCCATGGGAGAGAGGGCCCTGAGCAGGCAGAGGGACAGGAGGGCAAGTGAGGTCTTCATCAGCGGTTTGGACAATCCCAAGGTTCCTCCCCAGATCACTCAGCTGGAAGCAATGAAGCCAGAAAGCGGAGGGAAGGTCTCTAGGGATCCTTCCAAGCCCGATCACCAAGACGAATGAGCACCCCATGTTCCTGCCTGTCAAGGCCCTTTGCCTGTCCCTTATGATCCTTTCTCCGACGATGCTGCAGTGCAGGAGGTTATTATGATTGTAGCCACATTAAAGAGGAGGAAACAGCTCTTCAGCGTCACATACCATCTCGGATGGGGCAGGATCCACAGAGGAATCAGTTTCCAGGGGCCAGCACGGAGATGGCCAGGACCACTTCCCTGGACCACTTTCTGGGAGAGGAGCTGGGCGAATCCTGTACTCTCCCTGCTCCTCCAGGGACCCTCGGGGGCTCAAATGGAAGAGCCACAGGAAGAAAGCTTCGGACTGGGCATCACTAGTGCCAGGGCAGCTGAGGCCCCGGCAGGGCTGTGGGCGCCGCCCACAAGGCGCAGCCTGGTTCGGGGGTTCCTGCGCTATTGGGCCCAGGTGGCAGTCCTGGGCCCTCCATCCTGTCTGGCCCATGCTGCCCCTCCCAGCAACTGTCTTGGAGTTCTGCTTCTCCAGGGGCTCTGCCTCCTTCTCCATCAGCCAGAAGGAGCCTTGTACACCCACACCTCTCTGGTTTTGACTTGAGCAAGCCACTGTCCCTCTCTGAGACTGCTTCTTCATCTGAAAAAAATGCATGTGTGTTGGACAGCAAGGTGTCTTACAAGAACTTACAGGTGTACCCAGTCCCCCTGTCTGATGTCCAGGTGAGCAGGGACGTGTTGGCTGGTTAGCCAGAGCCTGGCATGCAGTTGGCACTCAGTATCTGCTGAGTGAAGAAATGACCTGGACAACTCCAAGGCTTCTTTCAGGTCTGCAATGTCTCAAACCCCATCCTCAGCTCCGGTCCCCAGCCCACTGCCCTCCAGCCCTTGCACTTGGGCCACCACCTCAAGAGGAGGCCCAACCCCTGCTGAGATGACCCCCCCACACACAAGGGACGCTATCCTCTGCTGTATCAATCACGAGCCTGTTTCATTTGATCCCCCCAAAAGAATCAGAAAGTCCCTGAGGTGACCCAGTCCTGGGTTGGATAATGGAAGCCCCATCAGACCTGAGCCTTTCTCACAAAGAAACCAAGAACACCACATCATCAGCGCAGAACAGAGCTATCAAGAAAGACAACAATAACAACAAAGCAGCTCTGACCATTACTTCTAACATTCACAGCTACCTGGCAGCCAGGCATTCTCATTCCCCTTTCAGAGGAGGGAAGGGAGGCTCAAAGGACACGTGATTTGTCACATTAGTTGTCTATCTGACTCTAAACCCAAGCTCCAAGGTCCTGACCAGTAGCCCATACTATCTTCTCATGAGGCAAACGACCTTGATTTTAGCAAAAGGTCAGGAAGAAGTTCCTAGAGCCAGAGGTATTTCCTCCCACAATTCCTAATTCCTGAGGCTTCCCCTCAGTAGGTACTCAGACCACTGCTTTCAACCTGAGATGCATCTAAGCAAGGATGGCCAACTACATGCTACCATGCCTATCACTGGTGTCCTTGACAGACATTGCTAATCAATTGCAGCTCTATTCCCTCTGATTTACAGGCTTTGGACTGTTTCTCAATACAAGGCTCCATGCAGGCAACACCAATCGATCAGGGGTGGCCTCGTTCATCTCACTATCCATACCTGCCTTATAGCAAACATCCTTCCTCCCCGCCATTTTCATGTCCCCACTATCCCATTTCCTTCGGCTCAGCCTTTCCTGGCCCATCTCCAAAACCACTTCCGCTCTTTCCATTCCAAAGAGCCAAAGCTTGCCAAGGTCACAGATGACCTTTTTGTTGTCAAAACATTCCCCAGTCCTCCCTGACCTCTGAAATGCTTGGCATATTCTGCATTCTTCCTTCCCTGGCCTGACCCTTACCCTACTCCATGGCCTCCTTCATGAGGTCCCTGGTAGACCAGTTGCCACTCATCAGCCTTGGAGACCCTCTGCCCAAACTCCTCACATGACAGATGACAAGGCCCAGAGAGGGATGGGACTTGTGGAAGATCACACAGCAAGTCAGAGCTTCAACCCGCTACCCCGCCCCCACCAGCTCCCAATCCACTACAGGCAATTCCCACAATGACTGCTGGGGAATCACAGGTGTCCCAGTGTCCTCTCCCACAATATCCCTACATGCACATGCACACAGAATGGAAGCTCCAACCATGCAGAGCTTCTTCCTTGTGATGCAACATCTTTTTTCCCACTTCTATGCTTTTGCTCAAGGAGTTCCTTCTATCAGAAATGCCCTTCCCTTTATTTGATTGAAACCCCTTGCATCCAGCCTCATCCAGGAAGCCTTGAAGGCAGGACTGCCTAGCAGTTAAAAGCAAAAGCCTTAATCCTAAGAAACCCAGTTCTGACATTATTTGAGTGATCTTGAGCAAATTAATTACCTTCCCTGGGACTCAGTTTTCTCATCCATAAGATGGGGGAAACAACAGTCCCCAGCTCACAGGGCTACTGTTTTGACCCGTTGATGAGATAATAAAATTAGATAATGAGATAATAAACGTAATGTGCTTATTTAGCACAGGACCCCGCCCATGGTCACTCCTCTTGATGGGGCCTCGTCCCTCTGTGAGCGGGTCGCCTATGCCTCTCTTGAGCGTGGATTTCCTTCTCTTCCTTCTCCAACCACATCACTCACAGCCAGCAACTGTCTACCATGTGTCTTCCTCTTGAAGGACTTCTGTTCCCGTGTGTCTCCCCCAGGAAATGGAGAAGGTGCACCCCTGCCCAGTGTTGCAGCTCTGCCTTGTCCTTTTCCCCCTTCCCATTACGCCATCCTCCCAGGCCCAGCAAGATCAAGATCCTCCTTCCCTTCGAGGGAGGGAACCCTGCCTCTGCTCCTATACTGTCCTTTTGGGCATGACTCATCTCTTCAATGAGGTGGAAGGTCTCTCAGGCCCCACACCCTCCCTGAAGAAACCCACACCTAAGAGCACTCAATAAGGCAAACGCAGAGTTGGTGCCTACCCAGCAGCCAGCCACCTCAGGCTGGAGGCCACATGCTCCTTCCTAGGAGGAGCCCGGGGCTTCAGGAAGAGCTCCCAGAGGCCCTCAGGCAAATACAGGCCTGAGTCTACAGCCCTGTTCCGGTCCTGGTTATTTTTGGCCCTGTGGTGGATAATGACTGCGCTATTTTAACTTAGCAATTTTACAGATGACCTGCTGTCAGAGTTAGCTGGGGACGGACCATATGCCCAGTTTAACTCACGGCTGCAAACGTGTGCTCTTTCCTCATTAAGCCCCCTGCCCAGGACTCAGAGCTAGGCAGGGGGCCCCTGTGCCCCTCTTGCTGCCCAGGAGACCCAGCCTGGCTGGTGTCTGGAACATCAGAGCGATAGCCAAACCCATGGGCCAGGGGGAACCTCCAAGAGCCCTGGCCTCCAGCCTCCTCAAGCCTGGTGGGGAGGTGGCCTCAGAAGCCACAGAGTAACGTCTCAGAAAGGGACTCAAGCTCTGCCGTGACCCGGAATGTAGCTGCTTCTCTAAGGCCACAGTCGCTTTATCTGACAAATGGGTTCAGTTCCTCAAGAGCATCATCAGAAACAGGTTCAGCATGTAAAAAGTGCCAGCAAATTTCAGAAGTTAAGATTATCAAAAGAAAATAATTAAAAAATGATCATAGCATAAGCTCTCATTTCCTGGGTACCTACTTACTCTTGTAAGAGAAAAACGTGCTGTCAAGGTTAAAACCATGGGGTCTGGAGATGGGCTGTGCGGTTCAGTCATTCCACCTCCCTGGTCCTCAGTTTCCTCACTTAAAAATTGGGACAAGAAGCATGTCCACCCCATGGGGTTGCTGTGAGGATGAAGTGAGTTCACACACCAGGTGGGCTTAGAACCACGCCTGGCACATGCTGAGGCCACTGAAATGTGAGCTACTGTCATTACCAAGGGCCCAGGGCTAAGAGCTTGAATGTGCACACAGCCATTTGCAGTATTTTGTGAGGAGAGGCAAGGATATATTAGGATTCCCACTTCACAGGATAAAGAGGCTCAGAGGAGTCTGGCCATGACTCTTAATTGACAATGCTGGTCTTCGCCTCCCACAGCCCGTGCTGTTCACCCACCAAGGGTGCCCACCAAGCCCCTTCCCATGTGAGGCAGGGGTCACGCGCAGGATCACCCAGAGGCGTGGGCATCCTGTCCTGCACGGCTGCCTGAACAGAGTGCCCCTCAGTGAGCAGGGGATGACCTGACTCCTTCAAGGCACATATGCCTCCCTCAGCCACCAGACCTGTGAGAGGCAGGGCCCCAGCCTCCAGTTAAATGTCCCCTGCACCTGCTGCTCCCTCTGGCCGGAAGGCTGTTCCCAGATTCCTCCCTCCTGTATTCTCACACGTGCTCCAAGTCACCTTCTTGGAGAGGCCTTCCCTGACTGCCCACACTGACGCTATCAGAGCCGCACCTTTATCCCCTCACTGGACACCATTTCCACACACGCCACCTGACAAGCCACCTCTCGCCTGCGGCTCTCTGGCTACCGGAGGGGCCGATGCCCATGCACACTGGGGTATTCAGGGCTCCCATCCCTGAACCCACCGCTGCCAGGAACTGCCCCTCAAACAGAATATCTGAAGAGCACATTCTCCACTGCCCCCCCAAAACTCCCCAGGGGATGGCGCTCCAGTCACCCACGCTGGTGACTGGCTTCATATTGTCCACGTTTTGGACTTTCTTCCCTTCCCACTTCTGAAGATATTTCCTGGGATCTTTTCCCAAATAGATGACTCGCACTCAGATCCTTCTCTCAGCGTCTGCTTTCTAGAAGAACCCAAAGGAAGATACCACTCTAAGGAAGCGGTCCCCGCCATTTCCTCAGCCCACTTTATCCTTCTTCATGGTGTCACCATTACTTATCACCAAACCATTCATTCGCACCCTGGTCATTCTGCTTCCTCCACCAGACCGTGAGCACTGCTGGGAGACAGAGGGACTTGTTCACCAGACTCTCCAGTACCTATCGGGGCATGTCACATAGTCTGTGATCAGTAAGTATTATGACTTGGGGGTTTATTTATAGTATCTTTTATTGTAAATATTATAAGTAAGTACAAATAGATTCTCTGTCCCCCACATACCACCATACTCTAGCTTTTCTGGAACCTGTATCTTGTATTTCTTTACCTGCTCTGAGTTCTCTGACAGCCTGTAGGGAGCCTAAAGATCAGAGGGCCCCCTCTTGGAAAGAAGGGTACTGAGGGGCCAGGGTGAGCCACCTTTCAGGCAGCTGGAAGAAAGGAAAAGCCCTGGCTAGGGACTGAGATAAAATATTTATTTTATGGGAATATTTATTGAGATGGGAAAAAGGCCATGTGTGGGAGAGGGAGATAGTTCTTCAAACTCAGGACCAGCTGGGAGACAGGGGGCCGTGAGGTTCAGTGCCAAAAAGTGTGGGGTTCTAGCCTACTGTGTGACCTCAGGCAAGCTGCCTCCCTTCTTTGGGTTTCAGTTTTTCCACAAATAAAACAATTATCATGCTAATCCCAGCTGAGGATCTTGAGTGGTTTGGTGAGGAGCAAGTCACAGCTGATAGCAGGTGTCAAGTCTAACCTTAACTCCCCTGGCTTCATTTTGGCCGCAAAAGTCAACCACAGGGCTCAGTTCCAGTTGGCCGGAACACCACCTCAGACCAAGCTACCCCAGCACCTCCACCCCAGACACACCCCACAGCGTCCCTCTCTACCTTGTGGCCACCACTGTTCTCAGGGGCTGTCAGCCGTCAGCCCATCCTGGGATGGGGCCTGCCCCAGCTCGTCCCGTGGCCAGAGTCCAGGAGGCACGCTGATAAGACCCCTGGGCTGGGGATTCGGAGTGCTACCTCTAGGAAGCCGTGCTGGAGCCTGAGCCTCCGGTCTTTTACCTCTGACACAGGTCTATTAAGAATCCCTGCTCTGTCACCTCACAGGAGCAAATGAAATAACAGAAGCAAAA
This sequence comes from Mirounga angustirostris, assembly GCF_029215605.1. Taxonomy (NCBI): domain Eukaryota; kingdom Metazoa; phylum Chordata; class Mammalia; order Carnivora; family Phocidae; genus Mirounga; species Mirounga angustirostris. The sequence continues at coordinate 171,319,564 of NW_026991712.1, forward strand.
ACTGTGTAAAACATAAAGTGACAAAAGCAGTAGTTACTATTTATTGAATCCCTTTGCTATTCCAGGCAAAACACTATTTCATTTAATTCACACCACACACACACACACACACACACACACCACCACCACCACCACCCCCACTACTGTTATTTGCAATTTACAGATAAGGAAACTGACAATAACGAGGGACAGGCGAAGGTTCCACCCAGATCATTCTGGGTCCAGAAGGCTCAGGACAACACTCTGGGGGTCTGCAGGGGAGCGGGGTTCTCCCCTCCTTTTCTCTGCAGGTGTAGATAGGCTCTGAGCCCCAAAACTTGTCCCCCACAGGAATAGTCATGTTGAAGGTCCACATGACACAAAGGGGGAGTGGGACAGGAGGAAACCACCAATGAGGTGCCAGTAGGAAGCATTATCAAGAATTTTCTCAACGCCTCTATCAGGTTAGAATTTTTATCCCCATTTTTCTGGTGAGGAAACTGAGGGTCAGAAAGGAAAATGACTTGTCAAGATCAGAGCAGCACAAGAAACTCTTTTCCACCATCCAAGGTGGCTACCTCTCCCCGTTCCCCAGAATCAAAGAGGCTTCTAAGCTTTCTTCCCTTACCCAGCACCCCCTTCCTCCCCCACCCCAGAACAACTGCAGGGTTCCACCACTGGAACAAACCATTATTCTCAGAAGTCCCAGTCAAATCCCTTAAGTATTTAAAGGGGCTATTTAGGGGCCAGTTAAGTGTGGGAGACAGTGCATCCTGGCCTGGCCCAGACCAGCCCTAACGGGTCTCTGACCCCACCCCCACCAGCAGGCACCAGCCCATGTTCCCAGTGCCAGTCTTGGTTTAGGAGGTGGCCACAGCTGGAACAGCAGAGTGGGGCAAGAGGGAGGGGAAGGGCGGGCTTTCTAGGCCCAGACACGCTGGCACTGGGAACTCGGGCTCCCCTGGCGGAGCCCTGGAAAGAAGGAAGGGGGGGGTGGGGTGTGACTGTACTGTCAGGGGTTTCTTGGAGGGGGAGGGGGGCGAGGTAGGGGGTTGGGGAGTCCTCCCCTGGAGGTCCCAGGTGTTTGATAGGAGGGTGGGAGTGTACGAAGTCTTGGCTCGGGCTCCACATCTACCAGGAAGGCCTGTGCGACCCCAGGCAATCCACTCCCTTTCTCCTGCAGAAAAAAGAGGGACTTGGGCTGGGTTTCTCAGGCCTCAGGGGAACGTGCCAGGTGACGGGTTCCCTGAGAGTAATCTGAGACGGGGAGAGGAGGGGGGCCCCCCCTCCCAGCCTCCCAGACGCCCCCGGGAGAAGGGAGAGGTGGCGGCGAGCCTGCCATTCGCCTGGGCGCCCCGGGACTTCGGAAGCCCGAGGGGGAAAGTGCGAGAGAAAACAGGTTTCAAAATTGGCCAGAACGCCAGCCTCGCCACCTAGACGTGGGAAGAGGAGGGGACGCAGGGGGCAGGGGTCTGGAAGGCTCGGGGTGTGCTACCTTCTGAGACCCCAGGCTGAGCCTCGCCCCCAACCTCAAGTAGGTACCTGCGAAGCCCTCACACCTGAGTCGGTTCCTGGACGCCTGGGGGTAAAAGACGACCTCAAGGGTTGGCAGTGGGGCGGGGGGCACGCGGGCTCCCACCGGCCGCGGACCTCGCGGCGAGGGCGCAGGGCTGCGGGCATCTCCCCAAACCCCGGTGCCCACTCCTCCTCCCCCGGGCACTGTCTCCCCTCCGCTGAGCTCCGGGCTCCCCCAAGCTGCCCAGCGCGGCGAGGTGGCCAGGTGCCGGGGTTCGCGCAGGTCTCTTCCCCTCACCTGCGGCCCCTCCGACTGCCGCCTGCACCTGGGGTCCCCGAGCTCCGCTCTCTCCCCCAGCTCTGCCCCTCCTCCCCAGCCGCACAGAGCCGGGACGCGAGTGGGAGCCCGACTTGACCGCGGGCGACCCCCAACCCCGCAGGACCGGGCAGGGCCGCAGGGCACCGGGCAGACCGCGCCTCTGCCCCCGGCGCCCGCGGGAGGCCGGTCCGCTCCGCCCGACCCCCGCCCGGCCCCCGCCCGGCCCGGCGGACGCGCCCACACTCACTCCGATGCCGGCCGCCGCCCCCCCAGCTCTGCTTAGCGAGGCTGGGGCTCCGGATCAGCGCCCGCCCGGCGGACTTGAGCGCGTCCATGGCCGCCCCGGCTGCCGCCGCCAAAACTCCGTCAGGAAAAACTTTCCGCCGGGGCCGCGCGACGCGCGGACTCCGCGCTCCTCCCCCCGCGGCGCGAGCTCCGCGCCGACGTCCGACGGGGCGGGATGATGGCCGGCCAGGCCCCGCCCCCGGCCCCGCCCCCGGCCCCGCCCCCGACCGCCCTGCCTCGCCCCGCCCCGCCCAGCCCGGGCTCCTGCTCTTGCTCCCCAGGGGGTCCCCACAAAGGGCGCCCCTAAGGTAGAGAGCCGAAAGCCCCAGAAGCCCCTTCTTTTCCTCCCTCTCCCAATCCCCTTATTCCTAGGATTTCTAGACAGCCCAGCTGTAAGGTACTTGGGGGCCATTTTACAGATGGTCAGACTTAGGGTCGGAGAGAAGGGTGCTGCCCAGGGCAATGGGAGGCTTAGAAGGAGAGGTGCGAGTAGTAGAACTTTGCTGGGAACCGGGCAGGACTATAAAAGTTTTCCTTAGTAAGACCAGCTGGGCATTTTACTCACCCAACAGCACCCAGGCTGCTCTCTGGCACCACCTGGGCACCTGGGCTGCCCCACCCCACCCCACTCCCCATGTAGTGATATGGCCTGGGTGTTATGCTCTAACACTGACTTGCTCTGTTACCTTAGGCAATTCCTGCCCCCCACTAGGTCTTAATCTTTATCTGTCAAAGGAGATGGGATCCTATTTCTAGTGATCCTTTCAATCTGCCGAGGCCAGGTGCTGCACGACCTTGACCCAGAGCCTCCCAAGCTTTGTAGGAGGCATTTTGAGGGGGGTCTGGATTCTAGAATTCCTCCAGCACAGATACTCTTAAGTCCAGGATTTAGAATTCTCTCTAGGATCCTAGACCCTCCCGTTAGGCTTTGCAGTCAAAAGAGCACATGCCGCCGTGCCACAGTCTGGCTTCTTCTAGATGGGGAGCTTCGGCAAGGTGAACTTCAGCCTCTAGGATTGCTGCTAGCTCAGAAGACAGGAGTCCTGTTCTTGTGTTGGGAGAAAGATGGGGTTGTGCTGTTCCCAGCTGGGTAGTGAGGCCCCACTGACATTCCTTTCTCGGTTTATAAACTAAGTGCTTTTTCGGCCATCTGTCCTTTGCTCCTCCAAAACCCTGCAGCCAGCAATACACCCACTTTACAGATAAGATTCCAAGGTCTGGGGGAGAAGTACTCAAGAAGGGTCTCTGCAAGCCAGAGATTGGGATCACACTCAAACCCAGGCTTGTAGGCCAGAGTGGAATGCTGGGAATTTGAACCTGACTCCTTTTTTTGGTGGTTGTGAACTCACCTTTCTGAGCCTCATCTGTAAAAGCAACAACACCTATTCCACCAGGCTGTCTATCAGAATTAAAAACATGAGTTCTTGAGTTGGAAAGGCAGAGAGCAGTCCTTGAGAACTCGTCTATGAAGTTGCCTTCTCCAGAAAGCCTTCCCTGACTGCCACCCGTATGTTAGGCTTCTGCCTTTGGGATCTCACAGACCTGAGCTCTCAGCATTGTGAGTGTTGCTGCTGCCTATTTCTACTCTGATTGCCTCCACTAGACTTTGGGTCCTTCAAGGGCAATAAGTTTTTCTGATTCATTTCTGAACACCTAGCAAGGGGTCCAAATGGAGTTGGAATATAGTCAATGTTCCTTTCCTCCCGCCCTCCCTCTCTCTAGCTTTTTACCATATGAGGCTGTCTTCTCCCACAAAGGGCTATGGTGATGCGTAGGTAGGTCCTCAGGGCTGAGCCCCCCAGCTCTCTTACCCTGAGCCTTCTGGGTCCTGGGGCAGTAGAGAGAGAGCATTCTGGAGCCCGAAGGAAAAGCAATCACCCAAGGCTGGCAGGTGAAGGGCAGCTGGTGGTGTCCGGCTGGCAGGGGGCACCATATGGGCCTAGTGAGCAGGCAGGCCTGGGAACGCTGAGCCTGCAGTGAAGGCTGTTTCCAGGCCCATCACATCGTCCCGGAGGTAACTTGCTGGGAGCTGTCAGCCATGCGTCCCCCACAGAGGGGCAGCCTGCCTGTGCCCCTTCTGCCAATCCAGGAACAGAAGCAGAAACAGAAGGTCAGAGCTGCAAGGGGCCTCCTCTGAGGTCACCATGTGCAAAGCCTCCTTTCACAGGTGAGGAGCCTGAGGCCCAGGGAAGGGCAGGGACTTGCCCAAGGTCACACAGCGAGCCAGGACAGGGAGCCAAATCTCTTGCTTCCCATCTTGGATGCTTATAAAAACAGAGAGAGAGCAGAGAAATCTTGAAAATGCACCAGTATTCAAGGAAGAGTTTTAAGGTGATTTTTTTTTTCTTTTCTCTCTCTCTCTTTTTTTCTCTCATCTGATCTAACTTTGTAAAAAAAATTTTGCAATGATCATATAGCCTTTAGTAATCAGAAAGAAAAATAAAAGAGAGGGAGAAGCTACCTCTGGTTATAACTGGCTTTTGTCTTTAGGAAAATGGTGCCAGAATTGTAATTTTACTGTTTTCTCCCCCACGGGACCCTCATGAGACCCCAGTGAGATAGTGGGTGCCAGCAGGTTGGGAGGGCTCTCGGCTTCTCTCCAGCTATCACTTGGGCTTGTAGCGGGACCAAGTGGGTCCTAGCCTAGGACCAAGAGCCCTGATTTCCTCAAGCGATCTGTCCTCCTTACTTGCCTGAGCCAGTCCCTTTACCTGGGTTGGCCTTAGTTTTTCCATCTGTAAAATGGGAGTTTTTACAGCAGAGTATGTTTTCTTGCCCCCCACCAGCAGAGCACAGGGCTTAAACACGTGGTTACTGGAGCCCGAGATCCTGTCTCCCCTACTCCTTTACTTCATGACCTTAGGTTGGTCACTTAAATTCCACAGACCTCAGTTTCCTCATCTGTAAAATGGGGATTATATGTCATGGATGGTTGCAAGAATTAAAAGAGTTAACGTTTGGAACATGTTTAGAATTATGCCTGGCCTATAATAAGTGCTATATATATATATATATTGCATATTTTAATAAAACTAGAATCACTTTTCTGACTGGATGAACAGTAAAGGTGGAATGGCTATTATTATCATAATTCTTGACTGGCCCTCAGGGAAGGGAGCTCTCTTGCGATTGGAACCAGACTGGCCCCGTCTGAGCTGCGGGTAGTCCAGCCTCCCCCAGAGTTCCCACCCCCACACCCGACTGCTCAGCATTCTCCCAGGGAATCAGAGGGAACCTGGGTTACTGGTGAGTCAGAAGCCCAGGGATTACTGCTTAGACTTGACCTTTTACCTGACCCACAGACCTCTCCTGCCTTCTGTGTCCCATTGATCCAACTGCTCCAACCAGTTGCTTCTGAACCCTTCCCTCCTCAGACCCTTCCCATGCTGCTTCCTCTTCCAGAAACATCCAGCCAGATTGCCTCCTCAGCTTTCCTAGACTACCCACCTTTGCCCCAAAGATCTAGCTGGCTCCTCCCTAATACCCAGTCACAGCTACCTACACAATTATCTTCCCTGGCAAACGACGACAACAACTGTTTGACCTTGGAGTTCTACATATTTGGGCCCTGAAACCAAATCCTCCGTCTATATGTATGCAATCTTAGCCAACTGGGCTTCAGTTTCCCCATCTGTACAGTGGGCATAATACCTGCTTTAGAGAGCTTTGTAAGGCTTCTGTTGGATAATATGGGGGGGGGGGGAATGCTTGACTTAGTGCCTGCCAAGTGGCAAGTGCTCAGTAAATGGTAAGTCTGGCTACATTCATGTTTTATGGTTCTTGGTGAACCTGTTTACCTCCTCCAGCAGCTGAGCATGCCCCAAGCATGGGAGCTGGGAATCATCCTTCACCCCAGGGTTCCCTGGAGCAGCTGACCAGTGCCTGGCAGCGAGGAAGTGCCCAGTACACATCCAGGGACTCCACTTAAGTTCTGTCCTCTGGTTCTCAGCATGTGCCCAGCAAGCAGGCGACCCCTCTGCAGCTGGAGAAGCAGCACCTAAAGGGGCTGGGGAAAGTGCTCCTGAGGGGTCCCTACCCACCCAGACTGCCCACCTGGGTAGGACCAGCAGCTGTCTCCTGCTTCCACAGGGAACTCTTTGCTTATGGAGCTGCTGAGCTAATGAAGAATGACAAAGCACCATGTAATTGCCAGCAATTGATGAGTCCCCTGCCTCTTCCTGCCCCTCCTTCCCTTTGCCCTCCTTGGCCCTGTCTGGCCTGGAGGCCTGGCCCAGAGGCAGGCAGAGTGGCAAAATGGAGCGCAGACTAGTATCAGGAGACCTGGAGGCTGGCTGCTTCTGCCACCCTCTGGCGTGGGACCCTGGCCTCCATTACGTCGGCTCCATTTCCCCATCTGCAGGGCTCCTGACCTTGTGTTAAGAGCAGGGACAAGGCTACGGGCCCAGGCCAAGGGGCTCTGCCGAGGGACTGGGCTGCACCTGCCAGGTGGGTTGAGGCAGACAGGCCTGGGTTTAAGTCTAGCCCCGCCTCTCACCTGCTGTGTGATCCTGGGCAGGCTGCTTACCTTCTCTGAACAACAGATTCCTCATCATCAAAATGGGATTTGTTTGATAGCACTTAGCTCTTACTAGGAGAACCCTCATTTGTCCTAGACGTGTGCCTGTAACAGAGACTCTCTGGACAAGCGCATCTCTATCAAAGTGAACACAGAAATTAAGGGTTGAAAACTTGTAGTGCAATTTGATTGAGCAATTGTGTCTTGAATGTCATAATAAAAAAAAAAGGCTTGTATTTTTTTCATTTTATTTTTTAAGTAATTCATTTTCCTTGTATTTTATAAAAGTATTGGTCTGTGACAGCTTAGAAATATTTTTTAAAATGGTCCTTCTCCACGGATGGTTTGAGAAGCATTGCTTTAGAGAACCTTGTATAATAGACGTGGTTAACAATCTCGCCACATTTTCATAGTTCTAGGGTGTAATTTCCAGGGACCTTCCACTTCTGTGGCTCCCAAGCCTTCAGGATCAAGACCAAATCTCTTAGCCTGGCTTTCAAGGTCCTCCTTACTAAAGTCCCAACTTGCCTTCTCATCTTGCCTCCTTCCCCATGACACAACCTTTTAATACAACCCTGTGCTCTCCCCCAGCCTCCTCGCCTCCTGAACGTCTCATGCCCTCTCACTCCTCCATGCCTTTTTTTTTTTTTTTTTTTTTAAGATTTTATTTATTTGACAGAGAGAGAGACAGCCAGAGAGGGAACACAAGTAGGGGGAATGGGAGAGGGAGAAGCAGGCTCCCTGCCGAGCAAGGAACCTGATGCGGGGCTCGATCCCAGAACCCTGGGATCACGACCTGAGCCGAAGGCAGACGCTTAACGACTGAGCCACCCAGGCGCCCCTCCTCCATGCCTTTTAACTATGCTTCTCCTTCCATCTGGAATGCCCTTCTTCACTTTGCCCTTAAACTGGCAAACTCCTATTCATCCTTCAAGACCCAGACCAAATGTCCCCACTCTTGGGAAGCCTTTTCCAATGCCACCCCTGCACCTGCCCCCAGGCAGGGCTAGTTGCTCCCTGCCCCGGGCTCTGTAGTGCAGCATGCTACGGGGAGGCAGGATGTGCAGTGGTGAAGGCTACATACAAGCTCAAGAGTCAGAACAATGTGGGATTTGGACCTGACAGTGCCGGCCGGCTGTGTGATCCTGGGCAGGTGCCTTTGTACTGTTGAGCTTCATTTTTCCCATCTATAAGTGGCATCTACTGTGAGGAGTAGAGATGATGTGTGAAAAGTTCCCAGCACCATGACACATGGGAGAGACTCGAGATACAGCAGCTGTTGTTAGCTTTATTTCTCTGGTTGATAACGTCCCAGGTTGTTTTTTCTGTCTTCCAACAGACTGGTTGCTCCTTGAGATCAGGGACACTGAAGAGCAACTGATGCACCTGGATGTTTCCTGGACTCTGTGCGGGTCTTTTTGCACAGAGGGTGTGTTTTGGAGAAGGGTCTCTGGCTGCTGCCTGCCCCATGGTGACAGTGGTGTAGGGAAGAGTGAGGGTTCGAAGCCCACGGCCAAGAAAGAATTCTTGAGACGTCATTTGGTGCAAAAAGGTGGTTTTATCAAAGCACGGAGACAGTACCTGTGGGCAGAAAGAGGGGCACTGGGGTCATAAGGACTGGCCCACTATATGCTTTCAAGTTGGGAGGGGGCTAGGGATAGCGTAAGCCTCTAAGGAATGTGGAAGCAAGGTTTCCAGGACCTTGAGGGGGCTAGCTACTGTTGGGGAAAGGTCATTTATTACCATCTAATAAAACCAGAGTCATGAGACCCTTCAGGTGTATATCAGGGGGCCATATGCTTGGGGGGTGATTGCCAACACGTATCTTGGAGGGTTTAGAGATAAAGGAAGTTTCCAAAGGAATTCTTATACGTTAAAGTAGACTTACAGGATCCTGGGGCGGGGGGGGGGGCAGGGGGGAGTCTAGCATTGCCTTTTGCCCTTAGCAAAGTATTAATATCCAGGCAGCTGAGTCCCTAGACAAATGTCACCCTGCCTGTTTGAAGGACTTGTTGGTGGGCTGTAGGTGGTAAGGAAACCCAGTTTTTCTTTTGTCTTTAGTTTCCCACATCCCGGTGGCTGTGGCTCCTTGTCAGTGGAGTGCTGATTCACCAGCTCTGTGGAAGAATTAAAAAAAAAAGACCCTTGATTTTTTATTTTTTGCCAATTTCCATATAGTAAAAACACCTATCAAGGCCAATTTCAAGTAACCAAAAGTTTAACAACCAGCTTAAAAAGTTCCTGAATATTTTAACAGTCTGCTCCTGTGAGCCACCCAGCTCCAGCACCCAGCTTCAGCACTCAGCTCCAGCACCCAGCTTCAGCACTCAGCTCCAGCACCCAGCTCTAGCACTCAGCTTCAGCACTCAGCTCCAGCACCCAGCTTCAGTACTCAGCTTCAGCACCCAGCTCCAGCACCCAGCTCCAGCACTCAGCTCCAGCAGCCAGTTCCAGCAGCCAGCTCCAGGACTCAGCTTCAGCACCCAGCTCCAGCACTCAGCTCCAGCACTCAGCTCTAGCACCCAGCTCCAGCACCCCTCTGGGTGTGATTGCTCAGAGCAGAAGGGCAGCCAAAATAGGCTGGGGCCCATAGTTGAAAGACAGGCTGTTTCCTGTGCCCTCTGCCCAGCCAACCCATTGAGGGCCACACAGGGAAAGGCCATAAGGTCATGAAGCTCCACAGAGGTCCTCACTCATCCCCTCCCCCAGGCCTCCAGCCCCTTTGTTCTCTGTGAAATCGCCCATCCATCTCCTCCCTCAGCAGGAAGAACAGCAGCTGGACCAATGGACCCAGATGATCCATCAGTGACTCCTGGGGGCCTGGGCAAAGGGGGGCTACCTGTGCAGCCAACAGGGGCCTCTTTGCAATAATGCTGTCCCCACAGCCGTTGCAGGTAACGCTGATCACCTTGTCCCCTTGGTCACAGTGGGGAGCAAAGAAAACTTGTGCACAACCTCCTCTCACCTTTCCACCCTCCTCCTCTCCTCTAGTCGTGCCCAGCCTCCAAGTCTTTGCCTCTGCAGTCCCCTCCGTTTGGAATGCCCTCTCCCTCTCCCCCTACAATGCCCAGCTGCAACAGTACGTCAAGTACGTCAAGAAGTCATTCACCAACAGAAGTCTCCAGGCCCCCTCTGCAGGTGCAGTTGGTACCCCTTTTCCAGCTGCTTGCCTAGCTGCTTGCCCAGCTTCCCTGCCCCTCCCCCTGCAGCAGCAGTTCTCCTTGGGATCCTTTTTTTAAAATACCCTCTGAACCCTCCTAGCTACAGGCAGGGCGGGAATCTGTGCCCCAGGACCTTTGGATATAGAGGACTGAGAACCTGACGCTGAGAAACCCTATCCTAACTCATCAGGGCTGTGGCTGATTCACACCGAGGCCTCTAACCCCTCACCAGGACCACCTGCTCAATATGCCTCTGTGGGATGGAATCCAGTGCCTGCTGCTGAGGCCAGCCAGTCTGGAGGGCCCATCTTCCGGGCCCAGCCAAGGGTTGCTCTGTACTCCTCCCCGGGGGGCTGAGCACCTCACGGCAGGTGAGCTTTGGACTGAATTGTGTCTCCCCACCGCCCCAACAATGCATACGTTGAAGCTCCCCAGTGTGGTTGTGTGTGGAGGTGGGGCTCTCAGGAGGTAATGAGGGTTAAGTGAAGTCAAGAGTGTGGGGGGCCTAATCGGACAGGATTGGTGGCCTCTGTAAGGAGAGGAAAGAGAGCGAGAGATCGCTTGAGGGGCGCTGTGGCAAGGATAGGTGAAGACCGTAACAAAAAAGGTGCCTGTCTGCAAGTCAGGAAGGGAGCTCTCACCAGAACCGAATTGGCGGGCACCTTGATCTTGGACCTCCCAGCCTTCAAATCTGTGAAAAAAACACAGTTGCATTTCAGCCAGCCAGTCTGCAGTATTCTGCTCTGGCAACCTGAGCCAACTGAGGCCCATGCTGTGCACTGTGCTTGGAATGATTTTCCCCTGATCTCATGGTGGCTCCTTATGTCTCCCAGATTTCAGCTGAAATGACATGTCAGAGGGGCCCTGCTCCCACCTCACCAGAATGTCGGCTCCACCGCAGCTGGAACCTCGGGTCTCCTGCTTAACTCCCTGAGCCTTGAACCCTACGCGGCATCCTGGGGCTTGAATAAATATATGTTAGGTTGTTCCTAAATATCCAGAATCTGACCACGAATCCTTCAAGCCTGGGCCGTGCCACCCTCATCCCTCTCCTGGATGACTGCAGTGGCCCTCTGCTTGTCTCCCTGCCTCCTACAGTCTCCTCTTAACCCCTCAGGAGCCCCCCCAAGTCTGACCATGTCACTCCTCTACTGAAAACCCTTCCTTGGCTCCCCCTTTCTCTCAGACCAAAAGCCCCAATCCCTAAACTGTCCCCCAGGGCCTTGCAGCTGGCCCCTTCTCCCTCCACTCCAGCCACACGGGCCTCCTTGCCACCCCATGGATGCATTAGGCACATGCCCAAGCCACAGGGCCTTTGTACATGCTGTTCCCTCTGCCCATAACACCCTTCCCTCTGGAGTCCGAGTGGCCCGTTCCTTCTCATTCTTCATCTTTGCTCAAATATCATCTTCTCACAAAAGCCTTCTCTGAACATTTGTTTGGAATGACAACCGTTCCTCCCTCCAGGGCTGGATTCTGGGAGCGCCATCAGCCCCCTGGCGCAAGACCCTGTGCTCAGAAGGGCCCCGTGCTTCGCACTTTATGTTCCACCATTGCTGTCTTGAGGTTCTTGATAATTTTATCTTCGGATTTGTGTGTTGTAAGTGAAGTCTGGAGGGACAAGGGAGTGTGTGCCAGGAACTTGGCCTCAGCTCCCACACGTTGCCTGCTCCCCTGCCCACTGGTCCCTCTGGCCCCAGTCAGCCTCCTCTCTCTGGCCCCACACAATGACTGGCTGTCTTGGGTGCCTGGCAGGACCCTGATCACAGGCACAGGACAGGGGTGGGATGGTTAGGGGGCACGCACCCCACAGTGTCTTGGGGTGGGGCATGGCCAACCCCGCCCTGCATTGGCAGCTCCAGGGCACATCTGGTAGGTGACTAGCCAGAGGCCACATCTCAGCGGGGGTAAGACCCTGATCCAGGTACTGAGCACATCCTAGAATGGAAGTTTCAAGACCCTTGGGGGTTGCCCGTCTGCCAAGGGTTGGAGCAGTGGACGCATGGAGAGGAGTTGAGTTCCACAGGCCCCACCTTCATCTGAGGTGCTATGCATCAGTCCTGCATCTTTTGGGAGGGACCATTTGTAGGGGAACTTGGCAGCTGGCAGGCTCTGGAGAGTGGGTGTGTCCCCCATAATGGGGCAGGGCCCCTGGGAACCCAGGGAGTTTTTACCCTGAGGGTCTCTCTGTGCCCAGGAGAGCTCCCTTACTCTTTGCTTGGCTGGGTGGCTGGGTGGCTGGGTGGATCAGCTCTTCCTCTTTCCAGTCTTTCTGTTTGGCCTCTTCTGGCAGGTTTGGGGCACCCTTGGGGACAAGCCATGAAATAGAAATTGTGTAACTTCTGTGATTCCACATACAAGTTGAATGCTCTAATATTTTCATTTCAAAGCTGGCATTGCACAATATAAAAATGAACGGTAAAACCCATGCTGATAATTTAAATTTAATTTTTTTCTTTACTTCACATGACATTAAATAGCAAATAGAAAACAGTGACAAGTCAAGAGAGACTGCTGAAAGAAGGAAAAATTTCCTGTGTACCTTTAACAGCTTGTTTTCTCTGCTTTTAGAACAGGGCCCCACATTCTCATTTTGCACTGGGCTCCACAGATTATGTAGTCAGCCTCATCTCCATCACTCCTGGTCCTGTTTTGTTTTGCTTTAATAGCACATGCTGCATCTTGGCATGACAGAACTGACTTATTTCTTGTGGTTGTCTTTTATGGTCTGCTTCCCCCACCAGCATGTGGAGCCCACGGACGGTGGGGGTTTTTTTCTGTTTGGTTCATGGCTGTATCCCTAGGCTACAGAGGTGCCCAGGACGTGGTAGGAGCTCCAGAAATGTTCAGGGAATGTTGAATGAAAGGATGTTACCTGGGAAGACTGAGGCCCATCAGGTCTTTCCTCTCCCTCGCGTCTGGGCTCCAGGCCCTCCCCAAGGCCAGTTTTGTCTATTTTGGCTGAGACAATTCACATTAGAACTTTGCGGTTCTGGCATTTCCTTTTCAGAGCTCAGTGCTTGAGCTTTCGAGTCTCCCACCAGCCCCAGCTCTGTCGGCGTGAATGGTGGTGGTTCTGCAGGCTGCTAGGAGCCCGCCAGGTGCCTGGACCAGAGGCTTCTCTCCTTCCTGGAATTCCTTAGGTCATTTCCATCCATTGTCTTTGGCTACAGCTTCTTGAGTTAGTCTTTCCACCTCGGCAAGGTTCCCTTGCTGGTTTCCCCATCTGCTTCCAGGTCTAAATCCTTTTTGGCTCCAAATCCTTTCTTGGGGCTTCCTTGGCCCTTCCGCCTCTAATGGCCAGGGTGACCTTGGGCAAGCCTCCCACTGTCCTCTGGGGAGGCCCTTGTGAGATGAGGGGGGCTGCTCTCGCCCTCCCCCCAGGGAAGGACGGCAGGAGCAGAGTCCTTTAGAAGAAGAATGGGGGTTGCTTCTGTTGCGTTTGAATGTCAGCACTGAACCTGGATGCTGGGTGACCCTCTTCTTTCCCCTTTCCCTTTAGTTACACAAGAAACCGTCCTGCTTCATTACCGCTGCGAGCACCCTGGCCATTCAGTCATGCCGCCAACGTGTGAGGCGACAGAGTCCGACGTGCAGGGGTCCCAGACTCTGCTCCCCCTTTCTCCTAAAGAGAATTCTGGTCGGGGCTCCTCGGCCAGCCTCTCTCCCTTCCTGGCCCTCTTATTTACCAGTAAGACTAAACTGCTCCTTGCGGAGGCAGAGAACCCCCGAAGAGAGCGCCGTAAGGAGGACAGGAGTGTGTTCCCCTCTCACACAGCAGGCCCGGTGAACGTGCAGGTCTGGAGGCCGCTTGCACTCTGCCCACTCAGAGAGCCGTCTCCTTCCACCGTACACCCCTTCCATCCCGCGGGCTCCGTCGGCACCTCCCTGGGCTGTGGCCATGTCTGGCCTCAGCCAGCGGGGAGGAAGAAGAAGGCACGCGGTGACCGGAGGCCTAGCGCTGAAAGTGGCTTCCATCACTGCAGTGACCTTCCGGGGGCTGCGACTTGGTCCCCGGGGCCCCTCCTGCGAGGGAGGCCGGGAATCGGCACACGTGGCAGAGCAGCCCTGTGCCCGGGAGCAGGAGGGGCCCAGGGCTGGGAGGACAGCCGGCTCTGTGCCTATAAGGTGACTCTGGCTTTTGGACAATCTGGTTTCCAGGTTTTGTGTTACAGAGTGGGAGAGGAAAAGGGACAGGGACACGGAGGGAAGAGGATGTTAAGGGTATTAGAGAGACACAAGTCACAGCTGGAATTATTTTTAAATTACTTTTGCTTACCGGGCTGTGTCTTATTAAGTGCTCTGGCCTCACGGTGCGGAGACTGGGCCCCCAGGGGTCCCCGGAAATGTGGGTGACGCATGCACAGTGCACTTACAATCTCCCAGACCCTGTGCTGAGACTGGGGGCATGGGGCACGGTCTCTGGCCTCCAGGAATCTACAGTCCAGTGGAGAAGACAGATTTGGGATTAGAGGCAAAGTCCGAGCTGCTGAAAAGACGCAGAGGGAATTAACTCGGGCTTGGCGGGGTGGGGGAGGGGCAGGCAAGGAGGGACACAAAAGGGACATCATGTGCTAGACTTACCTCTGTGTGTGGGAAACACTCGTCCTCTAACACACTGTACTCGAGCGATGGAAAGTAAAGGATAGAAGATGAAGTAAAGATTCCAGAAACTCAGGTCCTGGCCCTGCTGTTGTCTGTCCTAGGGCGAGTCCCTGTCCCTCTCTAATCACCTGTGCTTCATGCTGTGTGCTGGGCCACTGTGGACACCGTCCCTGCTCTCGGAGGAAGTACTGAAAGGCTCGATCGCCGATGGACAAAATACAAGAAGGTGACCCCTTCCCCAGGCTGACGTGGGCCCCACGCGCGGACACTTGTGGAGACACGTAGATTTCAGCCACACCTTCCCCTTGGCTTCCCACCCTTGTTCAGTGCATAGTCCACACAGCTGTGCGTAGGCAGCAGCCTTGCAGATCAGCTCCTGAGATGCGGTGTGATCCCAAGAGGGTAACTGCTGTGAAAATTCCCCAGAACCCCAGTAATGCCTGGAGCACCCTTCTCACCAGCAGGTTTCCTTTCTCCTGGGCTCTGCAACAGGTGTGGGGGGGCTCATGTGGGGCGAGCCAGGCGCCTAGAGCACGTGGTTAAGGAGACACTCACCATCGGGGTGACCACTGACAATGGGTGCCTCCATAGATTTTGCACCTGGGGCACCTCACCTGCCTCACCCTAGTCCTAACCCTGTTCTACAGGATTCCCACAGATCTGAGTGGTGGTGGTGGGGGGGGTGGTAGCGTTTCAAAGGAAGGTGCTGGAAAACCACCTCAGACCCTCTGAGGGCAGCTTCTCTCTGCAGCCAGGAGCCACGGAGGAGACTGCACCCAGAAGAGGAGGCACAGGGAAGGTGGACTATGGTCCAGGGAATGGGGTGCCAGGAGAGGCTCTGTGCCAGGGAACCTCAACTTTACCTAGAACAGTAGGGAGCAAGGGGTAAGGCCTTGCTTGTGATTTGAGAGGTCTGTAGGAAAAGCTATGGGGAAGGGGTAGGGAAGAGAGGAGGGCGACGCTTCCAGGTCCCGAGTCACAGGTGACACGGCAGCTCCCACACCCACGAGGAGGCAGACTCCAAGGGAGGGTGGCCTCCACTCAGCCATCTGCCTTCAGGACCTCCAAGGTCCACCCCAGTGTGGCTCTGGAGGCAGGGAGCCTGACACTCGGATGCTTTTTTGCAAGTCACAGACTCGGGCCGCCTTGAGTCAGTTAGGACATGGCTGGGCCAGGGTCCCTCAGGAGGGGAAGCCAGGACGAAGTCAGCCCCGCCTCCCAGCCCCCGAAAACCTTGGACTGCCTCCCGAACTTCCCAAACATTCAAACCCACTTTCCCTTCCGTCTGTGCTGATATAGCTGCTCGGTGTTTTTAGAAAAATCAACTCACCTCCACTTAAATAGTTTATTTTCAAAGGAAACTATGTAAACGGGAAACTTGCGGGATCGTCATAAATAGAAGCTATGCAATCGCATGAGGACAATGTTAATCAAGTAGAGTTCTGAAATTCTAGCCGGATTCTGGTGCCCCGACTGTTCTGAATCTGAGGGCCAGTCTTTGTGTTCAAAGGGAGGTTAGCAAAGGTCAGAAAGGTCAGGAAGACGGATAGTATCCACCTGACACTCCCCTTTCATGTCAGAAATGGAACCATATTCACCCACCGTACGTCTGAGTCCTTTAATGCGGCATCTGTGGCCGCCGACCCCATTTCACGAATGTGTCCCCTCCTTGTAAAAAACGGCTCCTGGGGACATGACAACAGCGACCTTTCGGAGTTGGGGTGGGAGTTGCTGGGGCCTCTGGTTCTGGGAAAGGGCTGGGCCCGGAGCTATACCCCAGCTCAGCTTGGTTACTCCTGTCTCAAGTGAGTCTTGCACGGGCTGGTCTCGATACCCTTTAATCTCAGTCATGCAGGAGCTGGTACTCAGTAGTAGGTGCTCAATAATTGCGTGAATGCAGAGCTCTTGGAAGAGGGACGGGTCAGTCCCCGGGGGGCTGGGCGCCTGGCTGCGGTGGGGGCTCCCAGAGGGGCTGGTTCATCTCAGGGTCCAGCCTCATCCCTGACATGGGGGACCCCAGTTGTGTGGGCCTGGAGTGAGAGGGGTGGGCGCAGACATGGTCCCGGAGACAGGCCACGGAGAGCGATGGGTGTGTGCACAAGGGAAGCCTGTGGGTTTGGCACTAGAGTTTTGTGGTGACAACTGTTTCCCACGACTACAGCGGTGCTAAAAACAGGAAGTATCAAGCAGCGGAGACCTTCCTCGCCTGACTTCAGCCTTCCCCCATCCCACCAGCCCTCTGTCTCCTCCACATCCTCACACACCAGCAACCATTGAGTCGATTCAGTCGGTGGCTGCTCCTTCAGCCTCTGTGCCCGACTGCCTAACTGGGGCAGAGCTCCCGCCGAGCCACGAAGGACGGGGACAGTGACTGCGCATCTGTCCAGTGTGAGGGCTTCTGAGAAGTCCCAAGAGCCTCTCCGCATCGGACCAGCCCCACGGCCTGCCCTGGGACGCACCAGCACCACGGAGGGGGCGGGCGGGCACCGGGTCTGCCGTGGGGTGTCCGGGGTGCCTGGCCCAGCCCTGCAATCATCTCAGTGTGGGACATCAGGCAAACCACCCCCCCCGGACCTGGATTTCCACATTACTGAATGGAAGGGGCTTGGTGTCTGATGGCCAAGGGCTCTTCCCTCCCAGGCATCCCACAGGGTCCTGGGGGCAGCAGGAGGAGCGACTGGGGAGACCGGGGAGGGGTCTCCCTGTGGCAGGAGCAGACACGAGCCCAGTTCCCCGCAGGCTCCAGATCCAAGACATACACAGCCACACACGGACGCCCACACACGGACACCCACCCAGACACACAGACACCCACCCAGACACACAGACACACACACAGCGTGGGCACAGCTCTGTCAGTGAGAGAGAGAGCGAGCGCACAGGTCACACAGCGGACGCTGCGGGCCGGGAACAGGGGCCACAGAGAAGAACGAAATAGCCAGGCCCCACCACGGCCTTGAAGGGTCCCCTGGGCCAGGGAGCCAGACCGGCCCGCAGGAACGACAAAACAGACAAAGGCATTACAATGGGGACTTGCAGTTTTGGGGTGGGGCCGAGCAACTCTGCAGGGGGCTGGGGGGGCCCTCACCATTGTTTACCCATTGTTTATTTATCATCATTATTTATTTTATTTATTTTAATGTTTTATAATATTGAGATAGAATCCATATAACGTAAATGTCACCATTTTAAAGTGTGCAATTCAGTGGGTTCTTAGTGCAGTCACAATGTCGTGAAACGGTCCCCACTAATCCCAGAACATTTCCATCACCCCCAAATGAAGCACGGTACCTCTTAGTAGTCGCTTGTAGTTCTTTCGTCCCCCTGCCCCTGGCAGCCACCAATCTACTTTCTGTCTCTCTGGATTTGCCTATTCCAGACAGTTCCTATAAGAGGAATCCTAGAGCCCGAGACCTTTTAGGACTGGCTTTTCCACTTGGCATAAGTGTTTTTAAGGTTCATCCATGATCGTATATCGGTACTTCACTCTTTTTCACGGCCGGCCAGTACCCCATCGTATGGATTCACCACGGGTTGTCTAGCCGTTCATCCACTGATGGATGTTTGCGTGGTTTCCACTTCTTGGCTATTATAACCCATCATTTATCAGGTTCTTTCTCCCTGGTCCCAGGCACTGTTTCAAGAGTTCCTCAGTGTCGTCCCACGTAGCCCCTCGCTGCAGTCCTTTGAGGTGGGTACTGTTCTAGTCCCTTCTGTGCAGACAGGGGAGGAGCCAGGCGCCAGGATTTGCTTCAGTGTGGCGCTGTCAGCGTTCAGACTCGGAGAGGACGTGACTCGCTTCCAGGCCAGAGCGAGACCCCCGGAGCCCTCTTTCCCTTGGCTCCGGGCACAGCAACCATTGAGTCGATTCAGTCGGTGGCTGCTCCTTCAGCCTCTGTGCCCGAATGCCTAACTGGGGCAGAGCTCCCGCCGAGCCACGAAGGACGGGGACAGTGACTGGGAAAGGAGCCTTTGCTGTTGGAAGGCCCTGAGACTGGGGGTCATTTGTGACTGCAGCAGAGCCCAGCCTTCCCTGACGGACCTGGCGCTTCCGTGGACTGGGACCCACGCCATCCTTGTGCACAGAAGCAACGTCCAGGCTCACACATACACACGCACAGCTTGGGTATATTTCTGAAACAATGAGTTATGCACCAGACTGGATAAAAACCAAGGTCAGGCAGTGTGGCTTGAATTTCCAAAGGCTTGGCAAGTACGTTTTGGGAGCTGATTTTCATGAAAATTCTGTCTGCACAGTGGCTGAAACTTTACCCAGATGAGGCTCTCAGTTGTGGATAAGGCTCTCCCTTGAGCTTGTTTCCAGATGCCCCTTGTGCTCTCGAGAACAACCACTCACCACTCACCTTGGCAGATAATCAGAGCCAAAAAAAGCACCGACGGAGAATTTACCTGGTACAGCATCGACACTATTCATACATGTTAACCTCCTAGCCACCCTCTGGAATAGGTACTATTATCACCCCCATTTTCCAGATGAGGAAACTGAGACTCAGAGAAGTAAAGAGACTTGCCCAAGGTCCCAAAACAAATAGGTGGGAGGGAAAGGTAGTTTGAACCTAGGTCTGCCTGCTTCTAGAGCTCACATTCAACTCATTGTCTTTGACCACTAAGGTCCCCTTGATGACCTATGAGCAGCTCAGCATCTACCAGTGTCTTGTGCTGGAATTTACCATCAGGTCTTCTAGGGGAAACAACACCATAGTATACAGACAGAGCCCAGGGTTAAAGGTCAGGAGCCCTGGGTTCAAGTTTCAGATCCAGCTTTAGTTTACTCCGTGGCTTAGGGCAAATCCCTCCCTCTCCTTGGGCCTCAGTGTTCACATCCATGAAACGGGACATTTTGACTAGATCAGCAGTTCCCATGTTAGCTGTACATCCAAACTACCTAAGCTGGTTAAAAATACTGATTGATGGGCCCTTCCCCAGAGCTGCATTATCAGGTCTGGGAACCCCGAATCCATAGGTGATTCACACCCGAAGCAAGCACTGGGAACCCTGCTTCTAGGGACCTTCCATTACTCAGCCTCTGTGAATTTATGGAGGCAGAAGAGACCAACCCAGTAACCATGCTGGGCAGTCTGAGTCAAAGATCAAAGAAAACACTTTCTGGAAAGTATGTTGTGGAAGATACTAAAGGAAGTTGGTTGGACTGTGGACGTTGGGGTGGGAGGGAAGTAGAAGCAGAAGCTGGCTTTAGTCCATTTTCATGGTTTCATTTTCTCCTCGGACAAAAATCACATTTCCAGTGAAATGATCCTTCCTGCCCCCCTTGCAGTTAGGGGGGGCGGTCCCGGCCAACAAAGGAGGTGGAAGTGATGGGTGTCAGTTCCAGGCCTGGCCCTAAAACTCACAGGACCCTGCATGCTTCCTCCCCATTCTGTGGTGAACTTGGACATGAAGTGTCAGCGGCGGCGGAAGGAAGCTGGGCTCCAGGGGGAGGGGAAGCGCCCCCAGCCCGCTACGATGTGCAGTGGGCGGCAGGATGAGGCAGGATGAACTCAGGCTGTGCTGAAGGACGGAGGTGACGGGGTTGTTTGTTATAGCAGCTGGTGGTACTCGGTCTGCTACCGCCTGGAGGAAGTGGGACCAGAGCAGGCTCTTCGAAGGCGAGTAAGGTTTGGACACACGGACCTTCCAGAGGGAAGGAACAGTGGTAGCAAGGGGGTGGGAGCTGGACCGGGGCACGCTAGAGAGAGATCCGGGATTGGAACTGAGGGCCACGCTGGTGTGCTGGGGCCAGCTCCCACCCGCTCGGGAGAGCCGACCATTAGCATCCTTTCCCAGCTCTGTGCTCAGTGACAGCCATCACTTTGGTAGCATGAAATTGGCCATGGTGGGAGTATTTACACCATGGCAACCAGCAAACGCTATAAGCCAGGGCTTTTTTCTCCTATTGTTACACAGCTATCAGCATGCTACTGGTTGCAACCCACATGCAAATGGGTCCTGCCCATCTGAGAGGCAGTGGAAGGACCAGAGTCCCTGCAGCCAGGTCTAAGCCTTGCCCTGCTGAATTGAGTGGCCTGGGGCAAGTGAATGTCACCTTCGAGTCTCAGATTCCTCATCTGCGGAATGGGGCTACTGATCATACGCCCTTCACAAGGCTGCTTGCGGACAATGAATGAGATCACCTATGTGGAGTCCTGTCGGCATCTCCTCAGGATCACCATTCCCGTGCACAGGACAGCCTCGGAGAAGAACCTGTGACTCTCTGGGAGCTTTCTCTGGCCCGAGGGCATGCTCGCCAACACAGGGCCGGTTCACTGACACGGGGCAGGCTGGGAGTACTGGGACCTTGATGTCTTTGGGAGCAGTCCTCAGCCAAGGGTGGATGGGAGCTGGTGGGCAAAGAGCCCAGCCTTCTCATCTCTTCATTAGGACACACCTGAGGCCCATTCTACTCTGTCTCCTGGAAGTCTCCAGAGGGGCTGAGCCTCATCTGTCCCCCCTGCAGCCTGTTCACTAGCATATCCTGACTTGGATTCTTCCTTCCCTGCCTCAGTTTCCCTCTTCCCTACCAGTGCTTCTTGGGATCGCCACCCAAAGAAACTTCTCCCATCCTTATCTCAGGGTCTGCTTCTGGGGGAGCCCAATCCAGAGAGCAGCCAAGATGATCAATAACTGGAATCAACTCTCTATGTGCATGGAGGTTTACACAGTGAGATCACATCTGCTGCTGGCTCCGTCCCTACAGAAACCCCAAGAGGCAAACAAGGGGGATTATCCACTCCATTTTGCAGATGGAGACACTGAGGCTCAAAGAAGAGAAGTGATTTGCTCAAGGACAGACCACCATCAAGGAGAAGGGCTAAAACGAGGGTGTCCATGTTCAAGTTGTTAGCTTTGAGCTCCTGGAGGGTCCTGAGCTGGCTGGGAGGGCAGCCTCTACCCCTCTGACTCCTCTCCCCTGGCAGATGAGGCTGCCTCTGGCCCCTACATGGGCCTGGGACTGTGAAGGGCAAATGGGCAGGCGGTAAGAATGGCCAGTTATTAAATCCATCGATCACTCTGCAGGCCTGACCTCATTCTGTCCTGGGAAAGCCAGTTCTGCCCGGGGGCGGCTGTGAGGGGAGGGTGGGGGGTGGGATGCTGACCCAGCAGGAAAGGGTAGTGGGGGCCTGCGAGGCCAGAGTAGCCAGGGTAGGAGGAGGTCACAGACAGCTCCTGGCTGTCTGTGTCCGGACAGTGTGAGGACAGCCAGGGGCCCAGGGACAGGCAAAACCATTGTAATGCAGATGGCCACGGGCAACCCCCTCAGGCAATGGCCTGAAGAGGGGGCCCTTCTTGGGGGTCCCTGCCTCTAATTAATTCCCCATCACTGCCTGAGCCCCGCACACCCAGGATCCCAGACCCCAGAAGATAGGAGTCGAGGGCAATACGGTGGCCATGACATGACATAAATTGGGATGCGCCCACGGGGGCCACTACTTCGCATCTAGTGAGCACCTGCTTTGTGCAACACATTGCACTAGGCCCTCAACACATGACCCGTTTCATCCTCAGGCCATGTGGGGAAGGGTGAGGGGCTTGAGTTCTGGAGGCCGAGGGACCTGGGTCAGAATGCAGGCCCCACCCCGTGGGCGTCCGTGCACCTCCTCCCCTGGCTAACCGTAGCTTCCACGTGGGTGAAATGTGGTTAATAATAACACCCATCTCGTGGGAGCAACGTGGTGAGGATTGGATGGTGGATCCCGTGTAACTTGCTCACCTCAGAGCCGGGCACGTGGATACTTAGTAAGCGGCAGCAACAGCGAGGACATTGGTCCCTCCGCTGTGCAGGGTGCTGTCCTGAGCACTTCCCATGCTTGTCTTAACTTACACTTTGCAGTCACACCGAGGGGCAGGGACTATTGTCAAGCCTCCTCTCATAGGTAAGGCAGCCAGAGCTCAGGGGGTGAAGTCACTGGCCCAAGGTCACACAGCTGCTGGGTGGCAGAGGTGGGATTTGAATCCAAGTCTCTCTGCCTTGAAGGTCTGACTAGCAATCCCCCCCGAGTCACCCCCCCTTTGTACCCCCACCCCTAACAAGTGAGGTTAATGACCCACTGGCTCCTCTTTGGTCCTTTAAGAGAAGCTTTCCTGGAGACCCACGGAGGTCAAGGCACCAGCCCGGGGCTGCAGACAAGATGGGACCGGAGCTGGGACTGCCACCCAGGGCCTCTGGCTCTCTGGCCAGGCCTCATTTAGAACCCTGGATGTCATCTGCAGCTCTGCTCTGGCCTCGCAAGGCAGGGTGTCTTATCTGCTAGCCCTGCCCCCACCTCGCTGGCTCCTGAAGAAAGGAGGGAGCCCCCACCAGAGCTCCTGGGCTTTTCTTCCCCAGGCCACTGAAATGTGGGATTGACGCCCCATTCTTTTCCACTGGAAGGTAATTTGCCTGGAACACGTTGAGCACTTAAAATATTTGGTGACATTGCCACCGTCTAGGTTACCATGGTGACCTCACTTTGCATTTGCTTCCCAGGGGGCGTGGGTAATAATTAATACAGCACTTAGCACTGCTGCCCACAGCGAGTGTGGGGAGCATCACAGAGTTGCCCTGGGACTTACTTCCCCAGGGGAACAGCCTCCTCCCCCTCTAAGCAGGGTCCTGGGGCTCCTCCCCAAGGAGGCATGGAGGGGAGAGGACCCCCCCACAACCCTGCCCACCTCTTCAGCGGCCCTGGCAGCCATGTTGTGGGAGCTGGAGTGGATTGGAGAGCTCTCTTTTACCAATGGGGGATTCGAAGCTCACGGGAGTAAGCGACTCGTTCAAGGCCACAGGACAGGATCCAGGCAGCATCAGCATCAGGCCGGAAGGCGGGTTTCCTAAGCTGTAGGACAGGGCTCTCGGGCTGCCAAGACTGGGGAAGCTCAGCTCTGAACCTCTTCCCTTCCCAAGTGCACTTGAGCCATTTGAGAGGGTGAAATACTGCCCTCTCTGGACGCCAAGGAGGGGCCAATGGCCCTGTGCTCAGTCACTGCCCCTTTAGACCCAAGCGGATTATGAGATGGTGCAGGGCGTCAGGAACCAGGCTTGGGAAGAGGCTGGAGGAGGAGGTGGCTGGACTACGATGGGGAGGAGAGCGGGGGAGGGAGCTCCAGGCAGCGAGGGCTTGGCCATTTTGGGGGGGAGTGCAATACGGGGGCATTCTGCCTCTCTGCTCCTCTCCACCTGTTCCTTCCCTTCATTTCTTGGTCTCCACTCACTCCAGCTCTGTATGAGGAGAAGGAGAAAGACATAGAGTAGAAAGAATAAGAA
Source organism: Mirounga angustirostris (assembly GCF_029215605.1). Classification (NCBI taxonomy): domain Eukaryota; kingdom Metazoa; phylum Chordata; class Mammalia; order Carnivora; family Phocidae; genus Mirounga; species Mirounga angustirostris. Next base: position 171,343,206 of record NW_026991712.1, read on the forward strand.
GTCTCTTGAATCCAGACTCCATCCCATTTCTCTGATGGGGAAAGTGAGGCTCATAGAGGCCTTAGAGAGGTCCACAGACCCACAACCAGCAAGTGGTCACAGGGATGTGGACCCACATCAGTCTGTAGCATCTGTACTCCTAACTGGTACCATTGGGCTAGGTTCTCTCCCTATTCCCACTTTCCCCTTGGGGGCAGGGCTAAGGGCTTGGGGAGGTGTTAGCACCGATCTGCAGCTGAAGGGCATATGGCGGGCCTGAGGCTGCCTAGGGCTGCCCGAGAGCAAGATACAGGGAGGAGGGGCAGGCGGACTTCCTTGCTGGGAAACTGGAGCAGGCACGGCTCGGGCCAAAAGCTGGGAGCTTGGGAGCTTCAACTATGGAGGTTGGGTTGTAGCAAAAGGGAAGGGAGAAGGGGAGAGTGGGGAATGGCTTTGATATCTCTAGCCAGGTCCAAAAATTGAGCTTGCGGTGTTTTGTTCATGGCAAATGAAACAAACCTGGGATTTCAGTATGCTGCCATCAGGTGGCGGTGTAACTTGGCTGCTCATAACATTAACTGCCATTAAAATTAAAATTTCACTCATTTTTCAAAAAAGATAAAAGTCTACAGAATTAGATTTATAATGATGTCACATACTTTTTAAAAATGAAGATGATATTTGAGGAGGAAAACACCTGAATACAAGTTGGTTCTTTCTTCCTTGACCTTTAACTTTCATCTACCTACCTACTCTAAACCTTCTGTCTGACTTGGGTCAACAACTAGAGCCCACCCCTAATGTTTTCATGCCAACTCAACATACTGGAAAGATCAGAGGGCATGGAGTCAGCTAACATCCCTGACCTCAATTAGCCCAACTCCAGAGGTAGCTGCTTACCACCTTACATCTGTACAGCGACTTTCCGTACACCGTGGCTCTCCTCCCACTGGGTTTTAACCCTCGACTGCCTGCCATATCAGAAGGTGGATTCCTCCAGGCAGAGACCATGGCCCATTCATCTCTGTACTTGCCCCAGATCATAACCATAATACCTGGCACATGGATGCTGACCAGCAGTTTGTTGAATAAACGAATTCCCATTTCACAGATGAGGAAACTGAGGCTCCAGAGGGAAATGATGATGATCATAATTATAACTGATATTTGTTATGTACCTACTATGTGCCAGACATGTATTAATTCATTTAGTTCCCACAGTAATTCTGGAAGGTAGATCCTTGTATCACACTTATACGTTAGGGAACTGGGGCTTAGAGACATTTGGGAGGGGGAGCTGAGAGCAGGCATCATCTGTCTATCCATCCATTTATTTAGGAAGATTTTGCTGCAGCTAGATGCTGGATGTCTATGGGATCCCTGGTCCATGCTAGGCCCTGTGGTCAGTAAGCAACAGGGAAGCACCGGCCCATGTCCCCTCTTTACCCTGGCCAGCCCTTGCATGAGGCTTTTCACCCAACGCCTGGGGTACAACCTGTGACAGCCTACCAAAAATGGCTCCTGTGGCCTTGAACTTTATATCCTCACACCCAGTGGCAGTTTGGGTGGGAGGGAGAGGAAGCGCTCTTTCTCAGAAGATGGGTAATGTTTCCTTGCATGTCTTTGGCCCTCCTTGGGTTGAGATTCCATCCCTGAACCAGTCAGGATGCCATTGGTGGGTTGACTCCACCCCCGGAAGTGGGCAGGTGTTAATTCCAGGCCTGGGTGCAGTTAAGAAGGTGAGAGAGGTGAACCGCCTAAACAAAAGGCAGGGTCCGGCTGGAAGAAGGCAGGTAGATGCCGGGAGGTGGCCACACCTGCCCACTCACTCCTGTTGCCTGAAGCTGAGAACTGGAGGACAGATCCCCACATCTCTCAAGGGAGCTGCTGGACCCTCCAAGTCAGGGAAAGTGGCCTCCCCGCCCCGTTCCTCCTCTTGTTGGCTGTGGGTGCTCCAGCTCAGACAGGGCCTCAGTGGGCTCACCTGCGCAGTGCTGTGGTGAAGGTCCAGTGGAGGCGAGGCCCAGGAAGGCACCTTGCCCACTAGACCCTTCCCTGCAGGTGCATGTTCTGAGAGAGCTGAATCACACTCCCTCTGTGAATCTGTGCACAAAGCCCCTCGTTCTGACTGCAGGACGAGTCCCAGGTGGGACCCAGAGTGGGGCTCAGGGAGGCTGGGAAATTGGGGGACGAACACTTCTCCACTTCCTGCCTGTGTGACCCTGCCTCCCTGAGCCTCAGTTTCGTCACCCCTGAGGACTAGATACCCACCAACATCCTCAGATTGTTGTGGGAGTAAAGGAGCAGATATGGACATGGGGCCTGGCTCGAGGGAGTCTCTCAGAGAGATTTTCTCTACTTGTTGGGAGGACGTGCAGAATCAGGATGGGAAGAGCATTAGGAGGCTCTCAGTCAGATTCTAGTGCTCATCCTTTGGATGACCAGGAAACATTTATTGAGCACCTACTATGTGCCAAGCATGATACAGAGTACGAGGGATACAGCAGTAAACAAAACAGACAAAAATCCCTTCCTTCATGGAACTGGCATTTCTGTCAGGAGAGACAGACATACCACAAAATCAGTTTAAAAAATTGAAATATGATAGATAGCAATAAATACTGAGAAGAATAAAGCAGAGAAGACAGATAGAGACTATTGGTAGCTGGTTAGGGAAGGGCTCTTAGAAGGTCATATTTGAGTAAAGATCAGAAGGAGGTAAGAAAATGAGTCTAGAACATTCCAGAAAGAAAAAATAGAACTGTCACAGGCAAGAGTAGTCTAAAGACATGTAATGACTAAATGTAATGTGATATCCTGGATGGGATCCTGGAACAGAAAAAGGACACTGGGTAAAAACTGAGGAAATCTGAACTAAGTATGGATTTAGTTAATAATAATGTATTAATATTGGCTTGTTATTTGTAACACATGTACCATATTAATGTAAGATATTAATGATAGGGAAACTACATGTGGGGTATACAAGAACTTCTGTACTATGAGTTTTTCTGTACTTCTAAAACTATCCCAAAATAAAACGTTGATCAAAAAGGCGGGCAGCAAGCACAAAGGCCCTGAGGCAGGAGTGTGCCGCCTGGTGGGATTAGCAAGGAGTCATTGCTTAAGGGAGAGTGGGAGGTGAGGAGGTCAGAGAGTTAGATGGGGCATGATTTGTGTGCAGGCTGGTGGGACATTCTAAGGACTCTATCCTTTGCTCTGAGGTGGCTATAGAACCACTGGAGGGCTCTGACATCTTTGGACTTGTGTTCTAACAGCATCCTTCCAGCTGCTTTGTTGAAAATGGACCATGCGGGGCAGAAGCTGAAGCAGAAAGACCAGTGAAGAGGTTCCTGCGGAAGTCCAGGTCGGAGAGGATGGTGAGTGGAGGAGGTGAGAATGGGTTAAGTCCTGGAAATATTTTGCAGGAGGTAGAGCTGACTGGATGTCAGATGTGGGATGTGAGAGAAAGAGAGGAGTCGAGGAGGATTCTGGGACAGCCTGAGCCACTGGAAGGATGGAGGAAGACAGGTTTGGGTCAAGTTAGGAGCTCAGTTTAAACATACTGAGTCAGAGGAGCCATGAGACATCCCAGAGAGGTCAAGAGGCATCTGGAAATACAAGTCTGGAGCTGAGGAGGGAGGTCTGAGCTGCAGATTATGAATGTGGGAGTCGTCAACAAATAAACAGAAGGGAAAACTCTGGAAGCCAGGGAGGGGAGATCCCCTGGGGCGAGGCAGGGTGACTGGTGGCACCGCGCACGCACACACGGTCACTTAACACGCTTGGCTGCTCTCATCCTTACAGCCACCTCCCCAGCCGCCTTCTTGGACGTTCCTCCTGCATCAGTGGTGAGGCCTAGGGACGTGACGGGGGAGGTCAAGGGCTAACTAGCGCGCGGCGCCTGGCAGGGGTGGGCCCTCCGAACTCCCCCAGCAACCCGGTGGCCGGGGCCTTTTTCATCACCCCACGTGACGGACAAGGAGAGTGAGGCACAGAGAGTTTAGGGCATGTGGCCCCCCTCTTTCCAGCAGAAAGCATCCTGACCATGGGGGTCACATCGAAGCCCTCGGTTCTCATAAGGAATTCAGTTTATTCGAAGTCAGGGCTGATCAGTGGGCGGAGCAGCCTCGCCCACGGGGCCTCCCCAGAGAGGGCCACCAGCACCCGCTGTGCCAGCCTGCGCGGCGCCCGAAATGCCCCCGGGAGCCAGATCCTGTGGTGCTTGGGACATCTGTGGCTTCCAGCGGCAGCGGCTGGAAGGACACACTCTCCGGAGAGGGAGCGGATGAGGCTGCCAGTTGCCACCTGGGGGCCTGGATAGCCAGAGGCCTGGCAAGCTGCAGCATGCGTTCCCGAAGCTAGTTCTGATCGGGCAGAAAGGCAGCACACGGGCCCCGGAAAGGCTGAATCCTCTTGCTTTTCGGCTGCCCTGGAACTTCTCCGAGCGGCGGCTTCTGAACTAACCCAACATCGGTAGTAAGGCATTAATACATGTAGTTACTTGTGAGTGTTGGCAAAACCCTTCAAACACGGAGCTCACGGGAGAGGAAGACATCCAAGGGGCCGGGGTGGTGGAAGGCTAGGACTCGCTGCCTTGGGCTTTGGCTACCAGAACGACCGGTGTGGCGGCCGTCTGTGGGCTTCCTGCCCTCCAGCCCAGCAGCACGCTGGGTTTCTCTTCCGTAACAACCGGTTCATGTGTGCAGCCTGCGGTGGGCACGAAGCTCTGTCTCCCACGTGAAGCTGAGGGCCCAGTGCCTCCTCCCCCAGGCTCTTGCTCTCCATCCCGGGGCTCAGCCAAGGGGAGGGCAGAGGACCCAAGCTTGGACTCTTTCTCTGGATCGGTCAGCTTTGCTGTGGTAACAAACAGCCCCCAAATCTCAGGGTTTTGTTTGTTTGTTTGTTTGTTTTTAAGATTTATTTCTTTGAAAGAGAGAGCAGGAGCAAGAGGAGGGGCAAAGGGAGAGGGAGAGAGAATCTCAAGCAGACACTCCACTAAGGCTGTAGCCTGATACAGGGCTCGATCCCAGGACCCCAAGATCATGATCTGAGCTGAAATCAAGAGTCAGCCACTTAACTGACCGAGCCACCCAAGCACCCCTGTTTTTGTTTTGTTTTGTTTTTGGCTTGTGGGCATGAGGGTTGGCTTTGACCCTGCTCAACTCTCAGCCAGGCATGGCCCCTGTCTGGGAAGTACTATTCTCCTGGCAGAGTGAATGAGAAGCTAACCTGAACCACTCAGGTGCATTTAAAGCTTCTGCTCAGATCGGGCACATGTGATGTCCACTCACATTCCATAAGCCAATTCTGACACCCGGGAGGGTGGGTGTATAACCCTCTCAGTGGGTGGAGTGGATCATTGGGAGCAATGGTACAAGTCTACCACAGTCTCCTGACTCTTGCTCAAGAGAGGCTGGGTCATGGACTCATTCACCCCAGGGGCAGGGCCCTGGCCCGCTGAGCAGCTTCTGCCTCCGAGAGCCCAAGCTGGCGGACTGCTGTCTCTCCCAGCTGGCTTCTCAGTCTCCAGACAACCCTGTATGTGCTTGCCCCCCTTTCCACTCAATTCCGTTTTGGATTTATACTGGCCACAATCTGTTTATATGACATGCAATATAAAATACCTCAGATAAGAAGAGAACACATGGGCACCTGGGTGGCTCAGTTGGTTAAGCGACTGCCTTCGGCTCAGGTCATGATCCTGGAGTCACAGGATCGAGTCCCGCATCGGGCTCCCTGCTCGGCAGGGAGTCTGCTTCTCCCTCTGACCCTCCCCCCTCTCCTGCTCTCTCTCTCTCATTCTCTCTCTCAAATAAATAAATAAAATCTTAAAAAAAAAAAAAAGAAGAGAACACATAATAACAACAAATTTGAAATGATGCAAGCAGAATTTCTTTTTGGAAACCCGAAGGCCAACTATTTAAATTGGTAAAGATCAGTGGGATAAATGTGGGTGGCAAGGGGGATCAGGACAAGGGACTGGAGGGAAGCCCAGGGGTCACAAGGATGAAGAGAGCTGACAAGTGTCTCCAAAGGGGAGGTGGGAAGACAGACCCCCTTCCCTCACATCTCTGTTTGGCCAGTTCAACACCTTAAGTCCTGGCCCACAGATGCTCTCTGAGGCCCCAGGTCCCAGCCAGGACTGAGGCTTCCTCTTACTATACTCCAGTTCCCAGTCTCTCAACCTTGGCTGCATATTAGAAATCTCTGGGGAGTTCAACAACAACCACCACCACCACGACAATGAAGTTGTTGCTCCCCAGCCCTGTTAAATCAGGCTCCTTGGGGGCCAGCCCTGGAGATGGGCATTTTTAAGAGCTCTAGGTGGTTGTCATGAATAACCAGGATTGACACCCGAGGCCTATTTCTCCCAAGCTCCACAGTGCATGGGGAGGGACGCCGGCCCTAGGATTTCAGATCTTCTGATATTTCAGCAGAAAACAAAAAAATCTGGATAGTATGAAACCTCCCAATATTTTTAAATGTTAGCTCAAACTTACTCAGTTCTATGCTGGCCAGACAAAATATGTCTTCAGGCCACTAAATAGAAACCCCTGGGCCATAAAGTCTCTATGTTTTAACATCTGTGGCCTGCTCCCATCTGCTCGGCCCCGGGGAGGCCCTGGAGCCTGAGAATAGCAGCACTGAATGGGACCCGGGGCTGTGCTTGGGTTGGGTGTCAGGCCACTACAGAGGTGACAGAGCCCTCACATGTCATCCCTTGGTCCCAGTCGGGCCCCCCTGAGCACATGGCCTCCTGGGTTCCACCCTACCCCCCCACACTCAGGTAGACACCTGGGCAGAACCAACTAGGAGGAGAGGGGAGCAAGTTCCAGTTGGGGGTTCTCTTTACCCTAAGCTGCTCACCCTAAGATCCCCTTTGGGTTGTTGTTGGCTTTTTTTTTTTTTTTGAGTTGTTTTTTGGCTTTTAATTACATTTAAAATGTGTTTTTAAAGCAAGTATTGTTTTTTATTATAAAAGTAATATTAAATTTATTGTAGAAAATTTGGAATATAAAGTATAAAGAAGAAAATGAAAATCCCCTATAATCTTAACTGCCCCTTGGGTTCTGAATATGGAATGATTGCAGGATGTTCTGAAAGCAAGTCCGTACATCAGTGTGCTGAGGAGGGTCCCCTCTCAAGGGCACAGAGCTCCAGTTCTCGAAAAGTGGGCTATTCAACACCTTCAAAAGACTTGTCCATCAGACCTTTGATACTTGTCAGACACAGATTTTGAAAACCTACCTCCTTTTTTGGATCAACATTTCTTCCTCCTAATACATTACAACGAAGATTACAATTAGGAAGACATCTTTAGCGGAGAATTTCTGCCGTGCAGCGGTGCGGCCGCCAGAGGCGAGAAAGGACCCCTGGCTAAGGCCGCAGGTGCCCTCTGGTGGCAGCTGGAGGGGATGGCTTCAGGCCGGGCTGGGCCCAGGGCAGTGGTTCCCAGAGTGGGGTCCCAGGACCCAGCCTCACTTGGGAACTTGTAAGAAACACATTTTCCCGGGCGCCATCCTAGACTTCCTGAATCAGAACCACTGGGGGCGGGACCTGGCAATTTGGGTTTTAACAAGCCATTCCGGTGGTTCTGATGAACCCTGAAGTTTGAGAACTTGTTCTAGGTAAGCTCGGGTCCGGTCCCAGGTAGCGTGTCACAACAGCCAGGACTCCCAGGACAAGAGGGAGGCGGGACGCATCTCATAAAGGTCACTGGCACGCTGTCTGGCCTCCCGCTCGACCCTCAGGCTCCTGGCGCTGCAGAGCTAGGGAAGAGGGGTAGGCCGGGTAAACAAACCCGTCAGGCTTCTTGGGTGGGACTTCAAAGGCCACAGCACATCGTGTGAAGCTATGCCTGGGATTCTTCGGACAAAAATCAGAGGTACACTGGCAGGGTGATTCCAGAACCCTGTGAAGCCCATCCTGCGGGGGATGTAAGATTTGAACCTCGGGCAAAGGCAGACGAGTGAAAAGCAAGCACTGAGACAGGAATAAAGCAGGAACAGAGTAAGCCCAAGGAAGGAGGGAGGCAAGAAGAGAAGTGTGGCCTCTGTAGTCAGACGGAAGGAGATCTTCGAGACATTCATTTAACCTTCCTGGAGGAAATGCTTTATAATGCGATTACTGTCAAAATGAAAAATCCCCACACTGACTCAAGATGCAGTGGGGCCAGCACTTGGGGAAATAGAGTCTAAGACTCCAACTGGGTGATGGATGGATGGATGGATGGATGGGCCCAGCAGGTTCCCTGCGGTGAGGTTTCCCTGACAGAGAAGTGAGTGTTCTCCGTGCATCCAGCTGTTTAGGAAATCTTTGCACCTGGCTAAATCAAGCAGGCGTTTGTAGAGAAAATCTGACAAGGAAACAAGGTTTCGGCAGAAACCAGAGACAGGCAGATGGAAGATGTCATAGTAAATATGCCACTTCAAATTTTCCCGTCTCCTTCTAGAAACAGTTCTGTGTACAGTGTCATTCTAACAGCACTGTTCCAGAGGCGCTCTGTTAAGACACAGGAGTTCAGATTACACGTCTAACCTAGTAACCTTATTCACTCAGTAAATGTTTCCTGAGCACCTATTATGTAGCAGTCACTGCCCTGGGTTCGAGGGTTCCAGCAGTAAACAGACACCCCTGCCCTCACAGAGCTTGCACTCCAATGGGGGAGGGGGGTAATAAACAAAATAAGCAAAATGTATAAAGCTTAGGGCTCTTCATCTCCAGTTTGCCCCTCCACCCTCTACCAAGCTCTTAACTCTGAATTTTCAAAGTCTGAGCGTTGGCTCTTTCTGATCTAGAAGAGAGAGAGTGACAGTGTTTAATCTTCAGGTTAGGAAATTCAGCTCAGGATGGGGCTTCTAAGCAATTAACACTGCAAAGCAAGGGAATCCTCTGGGGATCCTGTTAAAATGCAGATTCCGATGGGGGGCATGCTGGGGAGAGCTTTCAGGGGAGTCAGGCTGTGGGGCAGGGAGCTAGCCCCAGGAACGGGAATTCAGCCAGGTCCCTGCCCCTCCAAGACTCCTTGCTACAGTTCTGGACTTCCATCTGGGAGGTCCTGGATAGTCTGCAGAACACTCTTTTGTGTCAGCTCACCTAGTTCTCATGGCAACTCCTTCCAGGAGGCAGGGCAGCAAGGAACAAGGCTCCTTGAAGGTGAGGAAACCACACCCCCCAGAGAGGTTAAGGGGGGTCATGGAGCTGGTGGCTGAAAAGCTGGGAGCAGACTCCCATCTGTGTCTAGAGGGCTTGCCTAAGCCACCAGGCTTCGGGGTGGGCCGGAGCCCTTAGAGCAGGGTGCCCCTGGGCAAGCGCCGCAGGCCCCTGAGGAAGCCCGCTCAGAGGGGTAGGCACTGAGAGAAACAAGGGGTAGGCACTGAGAGAAACAAGGGGTAGGCACTGAGAGAAACAAGGCCGGCACTTACCTGGCTGCCTCTAGCCGTCACAGCCCGGCCCGCCTGACAACACTTTACTAGATGGGCTTCACTGAATTGGCTTCTGGGTAGGCTTCCGGTGTCCCTCTTCGGCTCCATCTAGTGTGATGTGAATTTCGCAAGAAGCCATCTGATAGCTGCCTTGAGAAGGTTCGGCCCTCCCGGGTGGCTGGCCATCACCCCCCTGAACAGAGCCAGGTGAGCCCGCGAGCTGCGATGGGAGGAGAGAGGACTAGTCCCTTCCTTCAGGCCCAGAGCCCGGAGGCATTGTTCATTCTCACTTTATAGGAAAGATTATCACAGAGAATGGACACATGACAGCTACTTCCTTGTCAAGTTGGGGGATGTCAATAAAGAGAGGTTATTCAGCCAGTGAAAACACACTCAGCCCGCTCCTTCTGTCAATATTTAACCATACAGAATGGCAAACATGGCTTTATGGCAGGTCATAAATTCTAGTGTACTAAGAAGTGGAACCCCTTCGTCATGGACCTATAACAACAAAGACAACAACAGGAGATTTTCTGGGGGAAAAGAACGTGCCAGTGAGAATGCTGTGGGCAGACACGTTCCTCCGGGGAAGGTGAAGGCAAAAGCCAAGCCAAGGTGCTTCCCCCCGGGTGGGGGGTGGGGGGGGGAGGGGGCTCTGCTCATGGTATTAAGTGTGGCGTGTCTGCGAGAGCCAAAGTGGCTGAGCCGAAGTGGCTGAGACTCGGGCTATCCAGCAACAGGGACAGAGGGTGAGGTGCCAAGAGCAGAATTTTCCAAAACCGGAGCCAAGATCAATTCTAACAATGGCCAAGAGAGGAAAGCAAGGACCAAGAGAGGCAGCTGCTTCTCAGAAGATGTAAAACAGACAAAGCCTCCAGAAACACAGGAGGACTTGTAAGTGGCTATCTTGGAGGTCAGTTCAGGATCTAGAGCAGATAGGAAACCCAACAGGCTACTGGTCACCAAGTGGCCCCAAAAGATTCTGGAAAATGGGAAGGAAATCTGCTCTCAAAAGATTTTCTTGCCAACTACCTTCCAACCCCACCCCTAACTTGCTTTTTCAGGAAAGGAGGGTTGTACCAGAAAACAAGTCAGCCGTGGTTCTAACCATATGTGAGGGAGAAAGAAAGTGGGGGGGGGGGGGGGGGAAGATGGAGGGAGGGAGGGGAAGAGAGGGAAGCATGAGGGAGACAGAATGAGAATGCATATGTCTTAAGTTGGACTAGAACTAAAAACAACTTTAGACCCTGCATGGATTCATCCCAAATCCTGTTTCTGCCCCCCACATGGGGCACTGCCCCCTAACAGGGTGCCGAGATGAGGAGAGAGCAAGAGCGACCATCGAGGGCCCGTTCAGAACAATCTACCTTGTTGTCCCTCCTGCAAAGTTTAAAAAGGCAGAAAACTAGTTTTATCTGTAAGAAAATGTTTATTCTTTTGAACCCCACAGGAAAAAAAAAAAAAAAGAATGCAGCCAAGACCACGTGTTTAACGAAATTGTGTCCCCAAAGGCAGCAAAATGGGGGAAACCTCAACACAAAGTCAGGGACAATTTTCCATGTTTTTGCACAAAGATGAAAAAAACCTATGACAATTCTGAGTAACACTTCCATGGCAACAATTACACAGGATGATTCAAAAATGCAAAATGGCAGCAACATGCACACCTGGCTAAAGCTAGAAGTTTTTTTAACCCCAAAATAAGATCTGTGATTAAAAGGATGATTCTTTTTAATACTTCTATTTTGCTGACTTGCTTGTCCTACTTAATCTGCTTTAAATATGACGCACATGCCAATTAACAGGAAATTTGAGAAGAACTGTGTCCTTCCAGAACCCATGGCAAGGAAGCCAAAACAATCTATTTGGTTTCTTAATTTTCCTAGTTTCCCAATACAATTTTGCTTTGCCCCTCCCGCTCCCAGCCCCCCCGCCCCCACCCTGATTCTTAAACACTTCCAAAAGTTGCCAAACACTTTTCTCCAAGTGTCTGATGTACACTTGATACTGAAATCTTTGTGCAGAGTTTTGAGTTTAAAACTCTTAAAAAAAAAACCCTCCTTGGCACGAGAGCTGAGGAATAGTCGTTTCTTTTAAATCATCAAACACAAAATGATGAAGAGAGGAGAGCACAGTTAAATGAAATGCAATTAAACAAACAAACAAACCCCGAACTTAGAACGGCAGCCTGTTAATTAGCTGTCACCGTAGTCTCTGCCCAGCTCCCCGCCCCGAGGTGCTTGCCTCAGGACGAGTCCAGAACGCCTTGGTGCCTTCTCTGGAAGGGCACAGGGGCTGGAGCAGCGACGGTCACGAAGAGCCCCGCTACCCACCAGTTTCCAGCAGGATCCGCAGTGAGCTCGACACAGACAGAAGACAGATGATGGTAAAGGGGGAAAACAGTTGAAAATCAGCAAGTTTCCTCTTGAAATGTCTTTTCCCAAGGCACTGCTAGCAATTTTCTAGGACTGCACACCCGAGGGGAACAGGAATGTTTCCGACACAACCCCCGGTGACACTCTCACAGCTAGTCTCATCACCTTGCTCCCCTCGGCTTAAATGACACTCCCGGAATTTGTTTGGTCCTTGGAGGGGTAATCAACTTTTGTTTTCTGTAATATCAAGAATCATCTTCTGTGATGCAGCTATAAAATCAAAGCCGTGTGAGGTTATTAACCCTCCTCTAGAAAGGAAACCTTTTCATTAGCATCCCATGTGAATCCAATGTGCAGGTTTTGCTTGCTTATTTAAGAACAAAACCAAAAGAAAGGATCGAGAAGCAAAAACCCTGCTTTTTTTTTTTTTTCTTCAAGAGGAAACTGTAAGAATACATAAAAGGCAAAATTGGCTACTTGAAATCCAAGAGTGGTTTTAATGTATTGGCCGAGAAAAATAAACTGCAAAGTTCTGTGAGGTCTTCTAAAAATTTACAAGAAAAACTGATGGGCAGTTCTAATCAGACTTGGATGTTATCTTCCCCCCCTTTTTAAAAACGACAACATATACAGTCCCACAAAATACAATATAAACTTTTTTTTTTTTTTTTTTTTATCTTGACTGCCAGAGACGTTCCTTTGTGGTGCCTTCTGGTAACCAAATGGTTGGGCAAAACCCGCAGCTGGTCTTCATTTCTTCAGGGGCTGGTAAACAGAGGCATTGGGATCAAGTCCAGAGGGGCTGGTCTCCACAAATTTGGAAGAGTAGTGGGGGGAAACGGGGCTCAGGGGGCTGGTGGCGGCACTGTACGTTATGCTGGGCATGACAGCCATGACTTCAGCTATCTTCTGTTTAAGGTCCTTGATTTCCTGGTCTTTCTGAAGAATTTGTCCTGGAAGATCAAAGAGCCACCGTTAGTGGGAAGGGAGGGCTCCTCTAACACGATGCCCTTGTCGTGGGCCAGCCCCAAGTGCCTTCCGCTCCAGCTCTGGCGGGCTGTAAGGGTAGGAACTTTTCCTGTTAAGGGCCAAATAGTAAATATTTTACGCATTGTGAGCCACAGACTGTCTTTGTTGTTTTCTTTTTTTTTTAACTTGGAGAAATACAAAACCCATTCTTAGCCCACGGGTGGTGCAAGAACAGGCAGCAGGCCACATTTGGCCTGTGGGCCATGGTTTTGCAGGTTTTTGAAAAGGGACTCTGTTTATGTAGGTGTGACAAGCAAACAGGTCACTTCCAGGAGCCACGTTCTGAGCACGGCAGCGGCCTACAGCAGCCTCAGAGGGTAGGGATTTTGCACTAAGGCTGCACCTCTTGAGCTGGACTACTTTCCTGGGAGGCTGGATATCTGAGTGTCAGACCCCAGGCACAGAGAACAACTGAGGCCGCAGAGTCGGTCCCAGCACCCTCCGCCTCCAGGTGCTCTGACAGAAGGTACACGAGGCTCTGCAGCCGCTGCACTGGGGGCCCCCTCGTACTCAGCGTGCTCGCCCCTGCCTCTGGGCATCGTGCCCCTGGCTGGACGCCTGCACAACACTGCGGCACACCCTCCCTTGCCATGCTCAGTTTCTAGATCCGACCAACTCTTGCCTGCCTTGGGCCGCTTCCCTTTCCATGCTTCTCCTGCTCTCTCTGTGTTCACTCTTGAGGTTTCCACTTCCTCACATGGCTTTCCCTGACCCTCCCTTCTAAATCAGACCCCACCCTGCCCCCCAATTCCTAGATTCTCAACACACCCTACACTTGCCTTTTTGTCACTTTCTTCTAATAAGGATAATAACTACAGTAGCTAACACGCATGAAGCCAGGTCCTGTTCTAAGTGTTTATGTAGACTTGTTTATTCAGCACAATGACCCTGTGACATGGGAATTATCATCATCATCATCCATTTTATGGATGAGGAAACTGAGGCAGAGAGAGGTTGCATGACAGAGCCAGGACCCGGCTCCATGCAGTCTGGCTCCAGAGTCCTCACTCCTATGTACTGCCTTCTTCCATCTCTTGTAACTACTCATCTGGTGATGACTCCTGTCCATCATTTCTCCAGTGGTCTATGAGCTCCATGAGGGCAGAAACTGTGTCTACATCTTTATTCACTGCTAGATCCCTAGTGCCCAGCCCAGTAGAAAGCTGAGGCTCTGCAAGTTATGTATCTTGCCCAAAGTCATTCAGTTACTAAGAGGTAGAGCAAGATTTAAACCCAGCACCAGTGTTCCAAAGCCCATGTCATTTCCATCACGCTTTGAAGTTCCCTGGTCTACTCGGGGAAGAACACTTAGAGGAGTAGCCCCTCAGAAATTTAAATGCTTAAAAAAAAAAGAGAGAGGTTGCATTTGAGTTGCACTCATTTTGATTCCTACAGAAGACGGTAATGTATCTGAAATGTTAAGAGAGCACGGTGGCACGTTTTTAGAAAGAATGTAAGAGAGATGAAAGTCATTTTGGAACTGGGATGAAGCAAATGATATCGAGAGTAGGAAGCAGAAAAGCAACAAGGGGTTTGATTTGAATTACAAAGTTGGATCCTTATTAGGATATTCTGAGCTTGACAATGGAGGGAAGTAGTGGGGAAGGCAGCAGAGCCATGGAAAGGAACTGCCCCCTGACTGCCTTCATGTCCCCTCGGCTTCAAGTAAGCGTCAAATAGCCTCCTTCCCTTTGAACAAAATAAGCCTCAGATGAATAAAATACCTAACAGCATCTGAGAGGTGAGCCACCGTATCTTTTTTTTTTCCAGGCAGATTTAAGTTTGATTTTTTAATCAGCAACATGCAAACATCCCCAGGGCTCTGGAAAGGGCAGTTCTCTTTGCCTTTTTTGTCGCTTTATAGGAATTCCTGGGCTGACAAGGAAGCTGTGCTGGTGAGAGCCAAACTCCCCTCGGCTACCCTGCGACCAGGTGCTCCTCACTCGGGGGCTAGCTCCTCCAAGTGGACAAATCCAAGTCAATGAAACGAGTCAGAGAGGGGTGGCTACTTCTCAGCAAGCTGAGCCAGGAGGGCAAAAAAGCCAGTGTATGGTCAGAAGTTCAGCTTGAAAGCAGCAGAATTCCCAGGAACCTTCTTTTTAAATGCTTTCCCCTGAGTCCACAGTAATCCGCCTGACCCTCAGCCTACTCTTCTTCTTGCTCTACCCCTGTGCCAACCCAAGCCACTCCTATGGTTCTGTTCGCTTCTCACAACTTCTATATTTCTCCCCTCTCCTGGGGTTTGGGCCTCTCTCTGGGTATTAGACCCAAAGTTCCCACTGACTGATGACAATCTTCCACCTGGCCGTCAGGAAGCCACTTCAAATCAGAACAGCTCCAACCAAACTCATTCTCTCTTTTTATCCTTCGAATCTTTCCTGCTCTTTTTTCCTTTGCTCCTGGGAACTTTATCCTCCCACACCCCTCGGGTGCCTCCACTTTCCTTCACTCCCTGCCTGGACCATCTCCCCCCTCCCCCAAGCCTCACCTCTTAGACAAAAGACAGTGACCGCTTCCTCACAGGCTCCTCTTCGTCCACCCAATCTCACCTTCAAATCCATCTTTCACATTGCTATTCCAAAATGATGGCCAGAACACGTCACCCCCTTCCTCCTGAAAATCTAGGGAATACATTCTCTAGTATGGCTTCATTTATGGTTCTCCTAATCTCCCATGTCCTCCAGCTGGAAGCCACTGGACTGCTCACCTGGACATTCTCAGCATTTCTTGCCTTGCCTTACACGATTCCCTCAGGTAACAACGTTCTTCCCTGCCACTCTCTGTTCTCAGAATTCATCCTTCAAAGCCCACTCCATGTCCCCTCCCTCATGAAGCCACCCTTGATCTCTGCTCTGGCCTTTCAAGCCCTCCTACCTCTACCTAAAGGCAGTAGGCCTTTCTGCTTGGCTTGCCCAAGTGCAGTAATTCTCACGGGGTCTGCAGGGTCCAAACCAGCTTCGTGATAATACTAACACATCATCTGCCTTCTTCACACTCATTCCCTCCTGGGGTAAGTGGAGTCTTCCAAAAACAACATGCAAGTAAAATTACAACAGACTGAATGTAGAAACAGAGATGAGAACTGAAGTATCTTCTACCGAGTCAGAAATTAAAGAGATTTGCTCAATGTAAAACAATGCCGTTTTTCTCAAATATTTTTGGCTTTGGAAATATAGTTATTTTTCATAAAAATATGTTGAGTTATATGTTTATTATGTTATTTTAAAGATGAATTAATAAATGGTTAAAATTTTTAATTTCTAATAGGTAAGTATTGATAGATATAACCCACTTGGAAAAAAATCTCCTTGGGGAACTTGATAACTTTAACAGTGTAAAGGGGTCCCTAAGACCAAAAAGTTTGAGCCCCACTGCCCTAGTCGATCCCCCCACTAGACTGCGTCTTGTTCATCTTTGTCTCCCCTTTAGCTTCTAGTACAATGCTTCAAATGCTCTTTAAGTACCTGTTGAAATATTCTTCTCCTTCTACTAAGTCCAAGTGTTTAAAAATTTTTTCAGTAATCTATTGCTGGCTAATCAAATTCTTGGGACAAAATCTAAATTGCTTTTCATCAGACTGTGTCATGCCTCTGTTCAGAAACCTTCCAAAGCTTTTCGAGTCCCTCAGAGTAAAGTCCTCCCATGGGATACCAAGTCTGGCGGAACGTGGTTCCCACCAGTCTTGACTTGCTGACTCCAACAACTCTGCCCATCCCTCAGGCTGCAG
This sequence comes from Mirounga angustirostris, assembly GCF_029215605.1. Taxonomy (NCBI): domain Eukaryota; kingdom Metazoa; phylum Chordata; class Mammalia; order Carnivora; family Phocidae; genus Mirounga; species Mirounga angustirostris. Next base: position 171,359,744 of record NW_026991712.1, read on the forward strand.
CTCCACTGGCTGCCAGGGGCTCCTTCCCCCTGAAGTGCTTTCCCCCCCGCCAGACTGACATGGCTCACGCACTCTCTTACTTTCAGCCTCTGCTCAAATGCTCCCTGTTCAAAGGATCTTCCACCACCACCATGTGGAACCCTCGGCCCCACGGGGACAGGCTCACACATCCTGCCTGACAGTTTCACTTCCATCCCCGCACCCATCAGCATCTGCTCCGCTCTGTGCTTGCTTGTGGCTGCCTGTCCCCTCGGGGGACCTCACAGTGCCTGGCACACAGTAGGCCTCAGGAAAGACCTGCTGAGTGAACAGCCGGCTCTCTAGAGGCTGCTCGTTTGTAACCACGCAGAGCCACCTGTGGCTCGGAACACAGCTTCCCTGGCCTGGCCCAAGCGGTTTCTTCTGTTTCCAGGCCTCTCTGCCCCTTACCCCCCTACACTGCTTCTTCACTGGGCTGACCCCTGCTCATCATTCAAAACCCAGTTCAGACATCAGTTCCCCTGGGAAACAGCTCTCTCGAACTCCCACACGGGCTTGGTCTCTGCTTCTCCCTCTGTTCCCACAACCTTGTACATACCGCAGCACCAGCACCTTTTGGTGGCTCTGCAGCTCTCTATTTCTTCAACAACACCGTGAGCTCCTTGAGCACAGAAATTCATACTCTTCTCTGGATGCCCTGCACTTGACCTATTCTCACCTCAAAATATGTCTGCAGAATAAATTAATGTGATGATTCCTAAATATCAACGCTGGGCACTTCTCAAACCACTTAAAAAGAAAACTGAATGCCTTTGGTTCTGAGCTCTAAGGGACCTCTGCTCTCTGCGTCCCTGCGCATTCTTAGCCATACCACTTCATCTGGAGCCCGCTGCTCTCCTACCTTGGGCGATCTCGAGCTGTCGCTTTGCATCCCCCAGTGCAGAGAACAGGTCCAGCTTGATTCTCGTCTCTGCACTCAGACTGTTCTCCAGGTGCTGTGTTTTATCTTGCATGGCCGAGAGGGCTGACATTAACACCTCAGTGTCCTTCTCGTTTTCCTTATACTTCCGAAGCTCCTATCAACATCATCAAAGCAGCAAGATGTTACAAGATAGTTTGGGCATCGATGTCTACAAATTAGCCTGAAATCACAAATAAAATCCCGCTATTACTGACCTGGCCCCTAGAATACAGAATCCTGGTGTTTCATGGGTTAAGACCTCACCACTTAGATCCCTCTAAGTGCAAGATGTATTTATATGATGATATGACATACAAAAATATTTTAGTAGATAAATTTGACTGTGTTGGGCTGTTTCTAGTAAAAATGGACTGGTCTCCAAATGAAACACTTTCTCACAAGCCTAATTCAGAAGAACCACAAAGAACTTGTTCCTTGCTACCAGCTGCAAATGTTGCTATAATCAAATTTGCCAAAACTCTACTCTCAACCTGCACTAAAAATTATAATAAAAGTGTTCATTATTTTGACAGGACATACTGCAGAATAAGCCCACTTAAAACATCTGGTAATGTAGCCCATATATATAATATATATTATATATTAATATATATCATATATTTATTTTATATTATATATAATATGTAACACATGATATATATTTATTTAATATACAAAATATGCAATATATTCAATATATATTTTAATACATATTATATATGTGTGTGTGTGTATATGTATATGTATATATATACACATACAGGTATTTTAATTTTTTAAGAGAGAAATCCAAACATATTACAGAGAATTTAGAAATATATTAAAGTTCAAGGAAGAAAATGAAAATCACTCCATATCCTGACACTGCGAAAAACTATATATTTCCCTTTAATATTTTATAAGCATATGTGTATCTTTTAGCATAAATGAAACCATACTATAGACAGTTTTGTATACAGTTTTTAAAAAACTTATATAATCTCAACTGTTCTTTGGAAATGTAATTTTTAATGGCTGTATAATATTCCTATTTACATGTATCATAATTTATGAAACAAATCTCCCTTTCTTAGTTAAGGTTGTTTTTTTTTTTTTTCATTTATATACCATTATGATGAACATCTTCGTGTATCAATCATTGACGAGATTTTTAAATATTTATCTTAAGCAGGAGTTGTAAAATGGGAAATACTTAAAAAGTACATGACCCTTTCCAGAAAGTTATATTTCCACCAGCAATTATGAGGCCTGTTTCATTCATCCTCACCCAGGCTGATATTATTATTTAAAAACTCTTTGCTAATTTCACAAGAGATAAGGGAAACAAAAGCAAAAATAAGCTACTGGGACTATACCAAAATAAAAAACTTTTGCAAAATGGAAAGGCAACCTAACGAATGGAAGAAGATATTTGCAAATGATATATTCTGCAAAGGATTAATATCCAAAATATATAAAGAACTTATACAACCCAACACCAAAAAACCCAAATAATCTGATTAAAAATGGGCAGAGGATCTGAACAGATTTTTTCCCAAAGAAGACATAAGATGGCCAACACATGAAAAGATGTTCAATAACACTAATCAGAAAAATGCAAATCAAAACCACAAAATCATCTCACACCTGTTAGAATGGCTATTATCAAAAAGACAAGAACAGTTACCGAGGGGCGCCTGGGTGGCTCAGTTGGTTAAGCGACTGCCTTCAGCTCAGGTCATGATCCTGGAGTCCCTGGATCGAGTCCCGCATCGGGCTCCCTGCTCGGCAGGGAGTCTGCTTCTCCCTCTGACCCTCCCCCCTCTCATGTGCTCTCTCTCTTTCTCTCTGTCTCAGATAAATAAATAAAATCTTAAAAAAAAAAAAAAAAGACAAGAACTAACAAGTGTTGGTGAGGATGTGGAGAAAAGGGAACCCTTGTGCAGTACTGGTGGGAATGCAAACTGGTGCGGCCACAGAGGCTCCTCAAAAAATTAGAAGTAGAAATACCAAATGATCCAGTAATTCCACTACTGGGTATTTACCCAAAGAAAACAAAAACACTAATTCCAAAAGAGATATGCACCCCTATGTCTATTGTAGCATTATTTACAATAACCAAGATATGGAAGCAACCTAAGTGTCCATTGAGAGATGAATGGATAAAGAAGATGAACACACACACACACACACAGAATATTACTCAGCCATAAAAAAGAGTAAGATCTTGCTATTTGTGACAACATGGATGGACCTAGAAGATACTATGCTAAGTGAAATAAGCCAGACAGAGAAAAACAAAGATACGATTTCACTGATATGAGGAATCTACAAAACAAAACAAAGGAACAAACAAACAAACAAACAAAAGCAGAAACAGAGTCAAAGATACAGAGAGTTGGTGGGGTGGGCAAAATGGGTGAGGGGGAGTGGGAGGTACAGGCTTCCAGTTACAGAATAAATATCAAGGGGATAAAAGGTACAGAATAGGGCACAGAGTCAACGGTACTGTAACATCATAGGGTTGTAGGGTGACAGACACAGCATGACATACAGAGTTGTGGAACTACTATGTTGTGCATTTGCAACTAATGTAACATTGTGTGCCAAATTTACTGCAATTAAAAAAAAGAAACAGAAATTTCACAGGAGATAAATGATATCTAATTTTAATCTATAGGTCTTTGGTGATTGATGAGGATATATTCTTATATTCTTATCAGCCATTTATTTTTCTTCTGTGAATTATTTTTTCATATTCTTTACCTATTTTTCTGAATATCTGAGCTTTACTTAACAAATTTTATGAGCTACCTACATATCAAGAGTATTAATTCCTTATATTTGTTGCAATATCTGTACTCACTGCAACTGATTTTTTTTTTCTTTTCTTTTTTTTTTTTTTGGCTTTATGATTTCTTCCATTATTTTTGTTTAGAAAGTCTTTCCTGGTTGGGGCACCTGGGTAGCTCAGTTGGTTAAGCAACTGCCTTTGGCTCGGGTCATGATCCCAGCGTCCTGGGATCAAGCCCCACATCGGGCTCCCTTGCTCAGCGGGGAGCGTGCTTTTCCCTCTCCCTCTGCCTGCTATGTCAGCTGCTTGTGCTCTCTCTGTCAAATAAATAAATAAAATCTTAAAAAAAAAAAAAGAAAGTTCTTCCTGGTTTCAAGATCAAATTCTGGTTTAAAATAAAATGCTTTTCTTTTCTGCCTATATTTAACTCCATCTGAAATTTCTTTTTGTATGGTATGAGATGAGCTTTTTTTTTTTTTAAGATTTATTTATTTATTTCTTTGAGAGAGGGATAGCGAGAGAGCACAAGCAGGAGGGAGAGGGAGAAGCAGGCTCCCCACTGAGCAGAGAGCCCGACATGGGGCTTGATCCCAGGACCCTGGGATCATGACCTGAGCCGAAGGCAGACGCTTAACCAACTGAGACACCCAGGCGCCCCATGAGATGAGCTTCTAATTTTATTCTTTTTTTCTAGTTATCTAACGTTCTGAAGCCTTTTTCTGACCAGTCCTCACTGTTCCCCATCCATTTGTGCTGCTACTTTTACTGCAGACTTCAGGCTCTGTCTCTAGGGCATCTATCCTACTCCACCGACTTGCCCATAATTCCCTACCAGTTCCACGTGATTCAAATTACTGTAACTTCACGGTATGTGACATCACTTTTAAATGTCCCTTTGGAGAACCAATGCCAAATACCGGGCTAAGATACACACCGCCCAGCGGTTGTGTCCACAGCACTGGCCGCTTTCCCCATCATGCACTGCTCAGAATTGCAATCTACAAGGCTGAGAGCCATTCAGAACAGTCAATTCCCTGGTGATGGACAGAGGGTTAGGGCTAAGAAGAGATGCAAAAGCTCCAAAGCACACTAATCTGGCCTATAACCTGAAAAAGTGAAATGAACCTACAGTAGGTCCAATTCCGGTATAAACTGTGTCAAAAGACTGTCAACATTTCTGGTTGTATTAGAATCTGGCTAATTAAATACTACTTGAATGAGCTGGACAAGGCTAGAGCTTTTTTTTTTGTCATACAGAGATTTTCAGATGCAGTGGGATTTGGCCTATTATCAAAAGGCACCATCTCAAGGCTCCTGGGTGGCTCAGTCGGTTAAGCAAAACCGTCTGCCTTCGGCTCAGGTCATGATCCCAGGGTCCTGGGATCGAGCCCCGTGTCGGGTTCCCTGCTCAGTGGGGAGCCTGCTTCTCCCTCTCCCTCTGTGTACTCGTGTTCTCTCTCTCTCAAATAAATAAAATAAAATCTTAATAAAACAAAAAGGCACCATCTCCACATTGCAACACTGAGCACACAGCTAACACAGAAGGAGAATCCAAGTAGGAGAAAGTTTTTTGTGCTCCCCATACCTGAACTTTCAGTTCTAGTTCTCTGATCTGGTCTTCTTTCACCTTCATGTCCATCGTGAGCTTCTTGCCCTCTGCTTCTAATTCTCTGATCCGATTCCGTAAGGTTTCGGTGCACTCCCCCCTTTTGCAAAAGAAGAGAAGGAAAGAAAAGGATTTAAAAGACTAGAGGTTTACTTATGCTGCAAGACTGGTATTTCTCTTATACTCCAGAGTCTGTCCGGTTTTAGCTTTTGGCTCAGTCTACTCATTCTCTGTTCTTTGACAATTTCAACAATGATCTGAGACAATTAATTGGGTATCTAATATGAACCAGGCACCAAGTGAGGTACTTTACCCATTCTGCCTTCTTTGCAAGGGTAGGATACATTGTCCCATTTTCCAGAGAAGAAAACTAAGACTACACAGATATAATACCAGTCCAACCTCACCTAGCTGGTAGGTCACAGAAATCCAGGGATAAGAATGGAGGCTTTCCAGCTTCCCAATGCAGCAAGCTCCCCCCAGGCCACATGACCTGAGACAGTACCCGGGAGCTGAGCAAGAAACTGGATGTGTACTATCTCCAGCAGGGGGCAGTGAGCTAAAAAAATTTTTCACTTTTGAGGGTCTATGCCTTGGAAAGTTCACTTTCTTGAGTCATGAAGTTGCCAGAGCGTTAGGTTGCTTCTCAGGGCTGTAAGAAGAACAAACTAAAAAAGATGATGGCAATAGCCAGTCCAAAGCTGATTAACCGTTTAGGTTTCAGAAATAGCCAGATGGAGAAGGTTGGTGTCTTCTGCCCACCAAAAAGGAAGGTCCAGTGAGGGACCTACACCTTGAGATTTACTTGAGAATAAAAACAGCCTCTACCTAAGTGATGGTAAACGAGGACCATCAAAGGATAAGATCAAAACAAATAAGCTTGACTGGAAGCAAAAGGGAGTCAGGGAAGAGATTAAAACCAATGTACTGATTCTCAGGCATAAGATACTGAACAGTACGGTTAAGGAACTGTCATATCCTCCTCAGTGGACTTTTTTTCAGGGTAGGAGGTGCTGGATGAATTAAGGACAGCACAGGCCACATGAATGACTGTTCAGAAAAATCTCCTGCAAGCCTAAGTGCTTCAGAAACGTGTACTTTTTACAGAGGTCTGTGCTTACAAATCTTTAAACGAATGAACAAACAAAACCCCCACATCCTAGGCAGGCTAGTGAGGTGTCTTGTGAGTCTGTCTGGATGCTGATGGGCCAAGTGAGCTCAGCCATCTGCACTATAGAGTTGGCTGGGGGAGGCAGGAGCCCAGAGGAGGAAAGAGTTCTCTCTGGCTATTATTTCCTTAAACGTGAAATGATGATCCATCAGTTCTTCTACCAATGCCAGAACCCAAAAGAAGGCTTTTAACATGCCACATACAAAAAAGAAAAACTTAAGGAAGAATTACAGTAGAATTACACTATATCGAGGGTGCCTGGGTGGCTCAGTTGGTTAAGCGTCTGCCTTCGGCTCGGGTCCTGATCCCAAGGTCCTGGGATCGAGTCCCACATTGGGCTCCCTGCTCAGCGGGGAGCCTGCTTCTCCCTCTGCTCATGTGCTCTCTCTCTCAAATAAATAAATTAAATATTTTTTAAAAAAGAATTATATCAATACAAATTACGATAAAAATTTAAAATGAAATCAATCATAATGTATCCTCACTCTGCAACTATAAACCCATAACTGACCCCCGCCACGCAGATGGACTTTGCTAGTCAAAAAAAAAAAAAAAACAAAGAAAAGAAAAAGCCATAAAGTGAAGGCTCTTAAGGCTCTTCCCTCCTGGCTGGAATTCAGTTTCTGGAATACTTGAATACTTTTCAATAGTATAGAAGTAGTCCCCAATTCTCAGCCCTCCACAAATTCAATGATACCTAATAATGACTTATGGTTTTGTTTTTTTCATCTTTTCCAGCTCATGTGACAGTTTGCTGATACCTGACAAAGACAGGAGCAGTCAGTAAGTCAATACAAAGGACTTGGGCAACCAAGATTTTCCTTTCTTCTATTTTAAGATAAAAACTTCAGAAACACATATACCTGAGAGCAGAGAGTAATGACAGTTCTATAAAGGGCACGAGGGGCGCCTGGGTGGCTCAGTTGGTTAAGCGGCTGCCTTCGGCTCAGGTCATGATCCTGGAGTCCCTGGATCGAGTCCCGCATCGGGCTCCCTGCTAGGCGAGGAGCCTGCTTCTCCCTCTAACCCTCCCCCCTCTCATGTACTCTCTCTCTCTCTCATTCTCGCTCTCTCAAATAAATAAATAAATCTTTAAAAAAAAAATAAATAAAGGGCACGAAATTCCAGACTGGAATCTCTCCAAGTGTTTAGTAGTTGTTGGCCACACAGAAAGTGACCGGAAACCCTTTTACGAGCAGCACTTTGCCTCCTGGGTGTGGGAGGCATGGTGACGCCCACATCCCGCTCCCTAGATGAGGTCACTGAGGGATGAAGCTGTTACAAGACCACGCAAGTTGTATGGATGGGCCTTGGCCATCTCAGGAAACAGTACTTGGTGGCAACCTATCAGTGCGTGATGGTTGTATTTCAACGCTGCCTGAGGCCTCAAACTCCCATGCTGGTCTTGGGTCTTGGTGCAAGGCAGGCCCAAGATGCAGCGCCGGGAGCGGGGTGGGGGGTCGGGGTGGGGGGAGCGGTATGGACATACCTAGACGCGGCAGCAAATGCAACGGCCCGGGCAGCAGTAGCTTCTTCCAACTTCTTCCTTTTTTTCTCCTCCATTAATTGCTTTTCTACAAAACTTCGGGCTTCCTGCTCAGCTTTTAGCTTTTTCTCCAACTGGCTGATATTTTGTTTGTCTTTTTGCTTCATTTGCACAGCATTATGTAATCTATATGGAAATGATTATCATACAGAGTTTCATCATTAGAAATGCCCACTAGAAACCCTGGAGAAACGTGGCTCCTCTTTTGAACAGCAATCATAAATGTCAGCTTCCAGAGTGCCCGGGAAAAACATATTGTCGTTATTCTTTAACAATTCCTAAACACCAACAAACAAGCTGCCTAACAACATACAGAATAAGACCTAACCTTTGCCCTACTACGGTAAGCGATCTACAGAAGGCAATCCAGGAAAAAGGATAAAACAAGTTTCTATCAGAGGGAAAGACAGCTGTACAACTAATTCTAGTTGTGCCCCAAAGCACCGTGAGAGAACCGGAGTTGATCACAGAACTACTGATGGAACCAGCCCCAGAGAAGCCAAGGTAAAGGGTGGGATGGGGAAGGTTTTTCTCTGCCTGAATACTATTATCATGCTGCAGCCTTTCCTTTTCCAGCTGTGAGATGTTTTCTCAAAGTATCCCAAAATAGACCCCAGAGTTAGAGTCACAGGGTGCTTAATTTCAGATAGAAATTTCAGCCATATTCCCTTCCCTGCCTACTACCACCCCCAGCTCTCTATATCAGTACAAGGTGAGTTCATCTCAGAGTATCAGAGTAAGGTGAGATGCCCTCTGTCAGTGTGAGCCATTAGGTATATGGGTCAGAAGCAATGGAGAAGTTACGTGCTTATAATGCTCTAGCTTTGAGTTGTGTTCCTCAAGAATGTTGAACGATTCCTCTTTCAATGGGGAAAGCCCAGAGCCTATCATAGTAATCATTACCCCAGGCATGCACACTGCTGAGAGATTAAAAAAAAAAAGATCAATATTGAGTCAAGAAGTAATTCCAGGATGAATCAATGGGAAGCATAAACAAATTCACACAGAAGAGCTGGCTTTTGGCTTGCCTCTTCAAATAAAATCAAAGTTCAATGTCATTTTTTAGTTCCAGATATGAATAAATAGAGTCTTTTCCTCTGGAAACTTTCATTCAAAGGAGCAAGATTTTCAAATTGTGGCAGAACGACTGCTCGTCAGTTTTACTTATAGTATCACAAAAGCTCAATGACTATTTTAAACTAAGAGAAGAACTTAATAAATGAAAAAAGAAAGAACAGTAATATTAATAAACTGTTCTGTTGTGATGAAACAAGTTTTTATAGATTTTGTAACATGTTGAATATCTGGTACTACATTAAAGATTTTAAACATTTCATTTAAAACCCCCTCTGCCAGGTCCCTTTGTCATCACACATCTTTTGCTCCAGTCCCTGGAAGCCACAGGAACAGTGAGGTCGCTCGGCTCACGACCAAAGGCCCACAAGGTGCACGTACTTGTTCTGCAGCAGCTCGTTCTCCTGCCGGAGCTGGCCCATTTCAGAGCGGATCCCCCGCTCGGTGCTGGAGAGGGAGCTGATCTGACTGCGGAGCTCCTGTTCCACTTGTCTGCTGGCCTGCAGGTCGGCCTTTAACTTTTTAATGTCTTGTTCCAGCCTAGGAGAAGGAGAAATGTGGCATTCTCATCATCAGGGGAAGGACACCCACAGGGCTCTGCGGGAGACCCTGGCTGAAGTCCCAGACTCGCCGGTTGCGGATGGGGGGGGGTGGCAAAAGACCCCTCCGGCAGCTCCGGCGTTCAACACCACGACTCCCAACCGTCTGCAACTGGCTTTTCACTGAGTGCTTCTTTCGGCCTGGGTCCCCACCTCTTCCCACCGCCGGAGAGTGACCTGATTTCCTCCACATGTTGTGAGCCGAGGTGCTTGTGAATTCCTGAGCTGCTAATTAAGGGGGAGGGACAAGCAGAGAGAGGGTGGCTGAAGGTGTGGGAACCCCAACACACACACACACACCCCCACCCCGGTGACTCTCCTACGCCCCTCAGCAAGGGAGACGTATTAGCAATGGCCCGTTCATGGCCCACTGGCTCTGAGGTATCCTGATACACCAGAGTTTACCGTCTCAAGATTCCCTTCTGCCGCGGGCCCAGAGAAGAAGCGTGTCTAAGGCAGCCTCGGAAACTGCTAGCATCCTTGCTACACGATGTTCACACTTCTAGTGACTGTGACAGAAGAGCTCATTCGACTCAACAACAGTGCAAATAGGAACAAATGACACGCTCTGAGAATCGTAAGAAAACTCCATCTGTGAACTGAAGCCTATCTTTTCTGTTCAATTCCTTAACCTCGGTTCCATCTATTTTCTTTTAAGACAGTAACAGCTCCATTTTAAGGGCTATGTTTTGGGGAGTTATTATATGCGCAGGTAGGACTGAAAAGGGTCAAGAGAAAGTATAAAATCCAGACTCTCTTCATGAGAGGGCTTTATAATTTCACTAGAGGCCCACAAATGGCGACTTAAAGTGGTGAGACAGTAGCACAAGGAAGACCGGATTGAATACATGTGAGAAGGAATAACAACTAATACTTAATGAGAACTTACAGGCCACGTACTGTTTGCTCCACAGGCTTTAATGGTATGAACTCATTTAGTCGGCCCAACTGTGGACCAAGGACAATTGGTTACTCCCGTTCTTACAGATGAAGAGGTCTAGATTCAGGAAAGGCTCCAGCCCCAGGTGACACAGCCTCCAGAGCCCATTCTCTTCCCCAGCAGGCTGAGCCATGGCTGTCACCCACAGCGGGGGAGGGGGAGAGGTGCCACAGGAGCTCCGACAAGAGAAGGTGGGAATTAGGTTGGGCCTTGAAGGCTGGGCAGGATTTGAAGAAGAAGGGGAGGAGGGGGCAATCTAAACAAGGTGAAAACATGCTCAAAAGCTCAAAAAAGTAAGGACAGCCATAGATATTCGGGCACGGAACAATCAGCCTGGCCTCTGAGGAAGCCGTGCCCTCTGGGAACAGAGTGAGAAAGGTCAGAATGGGGCTGGTGGATGGGACTGTGGACAGCACTGAAGGTCAGGCCAAGGATGGCTGCAGGTGGGCCTGAGGAGGTATGCTTTCTGATAAACAGGCAGGCAGGCAAAAGTCAGTAGGCTCTGATGAGACCCTACGCATGTCGTGAATCCAGCATACCAACAGAACCGAGATTTCTGGAGGGCAGTGGTGACCTCTCCTTGGAACTGCCAGCCCCATAGACTTCAGTCCTTACAGACATGTTTTATTAAGCCCTAAGTCCCCAGGGCTCACCACAGTGAACAACACTTACGAAATATATGTTGTCTGGCCTCCCTTGGAAAATCAAAGAGAGGCTTTATTTACTGATCTACCTTTAGTCAACTGAAACAAAATCTCAAAAACAAAAAGTCATAACACACCGATGGTCATTTCCCAGGCACCGTAGCCTGTCCCCCTGTCCAGTGCCCAGGAACAGACAAGAGACCGTATTCCAGAAGCACTGCCATGTCTCCTGACATAGCTCACTCCCCAGGGAAGGGTCACAAGTCGACATCACGCCACACTTTCCCTATTGCCAGGGTTATTCCAGTTGAATGCACTCCCAGAACTGCTCTAAACAATTACAGACTGGCATTTATACTATCCCCACACCATCCCTCATTCACCCGAAGTAACCCAAGGGTTATTTTCCAAAGCAGGTCGATGCTGTTAGGTCATCCCCGTTAAGAAGTTTGGCTGAAAAACGTGTTAGGTTATTTATCTTTCTGGAGAAGTCGATTTCACAGTCTGAGGGTTGAATTTTTAGTAGAAAGGGTGAGCTTAAAGACGAGAATAGGGGCTTAGCATGGTTTATAATGGGGTTTAGGACCAGGATTCTAGATTCAGCTCTGGTGCCAAGTCCGCGACCCTGGGCAAGGCATGTAACCTTCCAAGACTCAGTTTCCCTATTGTAGGCTAATGACCTCTAAAGTTCCTCCCAGCTCGGTCTAGGGTTTCTAGGCCTGACACACTTACCACTGGCTGCTGATCTGCTTCTTCTTAGATTAGCAACCTAAGCTGTATCATATGCGGAGGCCCAGGAATCAAGTTCCACACAACCAGCCGACTGGGGCAAAGCACTGCCACAGTTGGGAATGAAAGAAAAATGAAATCTGCAGAGGCTAGATGTCAATAACTTTGCAGTTATTATTTTGCATCTTTAATCTGTAAGGGCCAATTTTCCTACCCTGAACTAAGAATAATGACAATATTCTGAATGAAACTTTAGAGCTCCTTGAAAAATGTAAAAACTCAAAGACTTAATGCAATTATGAGAACAAAAAGTACAAAATATCTTGAGTGTAAATTCTGGAGACCGCAGAACCCTGAACAAAAATGTACTTTCTTATGTAGGATTGTGAAATTTTGTCAAAGACAATAAAACAAAAATAGAACGATGTGGTTACCAGGGTTATGAAAATTTGTAAGATTTGTGCCCTTTTATGAATGTGTGTTATACTTCAATAAAAAGCTTATTTTAAAAATAAAATAACCTAATTTCACAGGATGGAGAAGTAAAATTAAAATGCTTCAGGATTTTCATAACTGCCATTAATTTTGTGAAACTCTGAATTACTGTTCCCCAAACAGCTGCGGCAAACTGGGGAGCTAACACTGGCATCCCCAGTTGAAGAAACACCAATCTGGGGGAACACTGCATGTTGACACACAAGATAACTTCAAGTGCTAAATGGAAAACTCTCAGGAATTTTAAAAACGTGTAAGGGGCAATTATACATTGTCTCTCAGAGAAAGCATTAATTTAAACTTGCATGTTCACTATATTTTAAATCTTTCCTGAGGTAGGTGGTAAAATGATTTACAATCCCCTATTAGATCTATTTTTTATTGCAGAAGTGACACCCAGTCCAGGTTAAACACTGCATACAACAACAGAAACAACAGAAAAGTAAAAATATAGAATGAAAATGTCAGTAATTCGGGGCGCCTGGGTGGCTCAGATGGTTAAGCGTCTGCCTTCGGCTCACATCATGATCCCAGGGTCCTGGGATCAAGCCCCGCATCGGGCTCCCTCCTCCGCAGGATGCCTGTTTCTCCCTCTCCCACTCCCCCTGTTTGTGTTCCCTCTCTCGCTGTGTCTCTCTCTATCACAAAAATAAATAAAATCTCTAAAAAAAGAAAAGAAAATGTCAGTAATTCTTAATCCTCTCATTCAGACAGAAGCACTCACTAGTCACATTTGGTTTACTTCTGTTCTGCCTGAGTCTTCTTTCTCTTTGTTCGTATATGTCAATATTTCTTAATACTGATGAGAGAGTACCACATATGCAGTTTGCATATCGTACACACCTTTCCACACCATCAGAAATTGTTCTGTTTTGTTTTTGTTTTGTTTTCTTAAGTAGGCTTCGTGCCCAATGCAGGGCTTGAACTCACAACCCTGAGATCAAGAGCCGCATGCTCTACCAACTGAGCCAGCCAGGCGCCCCTAGAAAATTTTCATAAACAATTTAATTGCTGCATAATATTCCCCTGTATGGAGGCACTACACAATCCTATTTTCTAAGATATATTTCAATTTTTGCATATGCTCAATAGAAAAATGTACACAAGTTTTAAAAAAAGAATTATGTGAATTAGTAAATTGAATTGAATCAAGCCAGTCAAAGTGCCAGGGACACTTATTAGACAAATAACTACTGCTTGTCTTAATGGTATACTTAACCCTTTGGTGCTGAAGGTCAATACTTCCTAGATAAAATGCAGATATATAATTTATTGGTGTGAGGCACCAAGAAGTACTGATTAAATGGTGTTAGAGGTTAATGCAAAATCTTCAAATGCATTCATGGGATTTTATTAAAATGTCAATAGCTGTAATCTGAATCAGCAGCAAGTGGTCAGGAAGAAAATGAGGCAGAAGTAACAGTTTATAACCCTTAAAACCGATTTCTGTAAATAGGGATCAGAAGGAAGGAGGAAAGAAAATGCATCCACAAGCTCAGACCCCTTTTATCAGAGCGAAATCCTACTCTCTTCCCTACATAAAAGATGAAGGTATAAAAGGGAACTTTACTCCAGAAGAACTGCACTCTCATCCCTAAAAAAAGAAAAGAAAAGAAATTGGGCCAGACAGATCTTAACAAACTTGGTAAGGCTCAGGCAGGAAGTAAATGCACCTCCTGCTTGCCCAACTCCTGTGGCAACCAGTTTTCACCCTTACAAAGTCTGCCCAATGCTGTTACCACTTGGGATCCAGACAGGGCCTCTGGCAAAGCTAGAGTCTGTGTGCCTAACTAACATGTCCACTTGTGCCCAATTAGACAAGCCAAGGTTCTAACCAACCCAAAATGTTACCTATTAGGTCCAGACACCTTTCCTAGCCACTTTTATTAATAATTTTAAAAGACAGCACCCAACTTGTAACCTGTGAAGCAAGCTCTGACCCCCAGCAGACTACCTCACTCCCGGGGGTGGGGTCATTCAGAGCAGCCCTTCTTCAGGGCATCACAGCCTTCAAAGCCCAATTAACTGTCAAGGTGAGGATCCCTCTTACCTGCTCCAAACCCAAACTCTATCTCATTTTCTCCCTCATCCCACTCAACTAGGGTAAGTAATCATATGAATGTTTGATAATTATTTAATATTAAGAGGAAAGATTTACGTTTTAATAAGGGGTAATCTCCTAGCTGACCAAAAGAATGGAGCTCAAACGTTAGTCTCCCAGACAGGCTAAGTAGCAAAAGTATCTCTGAGTATCTCTGAGTATCTTGAAGTACATACACCTGGTAGTAAAACAAAGTACAGTATTCAAGTGTCGGCTTTTAGTTGAAAGGGGTATTGTTTTGAAGTATCTGAAAAGGTAGGGAGATATCTGTGTCTAAATGTTTGTAATCCTTATCTTCTGTGAATTACTTGAATTACAGCCCACAGTACTATGACTTCATTGAAGGTGTACAAATCTCCAATGGGTACTGCCAATAACTTCAGGGTTTTTATAAAGCCTCAGGCTTTATGAGGCTTGACTGACAGCTCAGAAAACTTTAAGGCTTTGAGGCAGTAAATTTCCCTAAGAAGTTAAGTCCTGCAAAAAAGAAGGAGATCTTTTTTCAGCCAGGACTTCACCTAGGGATGACTAGGTTCCCCAAATACTCTATGAGTCACACTCTATACCCACTCCAGAAAACTACCTAAGTGTGTATTTCTAGAGCTGCTGGTTTGACCCCATGAACCTATCAGAAAGATGAGGAGCCTCGGCGCTGCTGGTTATCTCTGAACCCTAAAGAGCTAGTGACCGAGAGGCTATAGGCTCTGCAAGACAACACAAAACTGGAAATAACAAGCGTCAGCAAGGATGTGGAGAAAAGGGAACCCTCATGCACTGTTGCTGGGAATGTAAATTGGTGCAGCCACTCTGGAAAACAGTATGGACGCTCCTCAAAAAACTAACAACAGAAGTACCGTAGGATCTAGTAATTCCACTTTGGGTATTCATCTGAAGAAAACGAAAACACTAATTTGAAAAGATATATGCACCCTATGTTTACTGCAGTGTTATTTACAATAGCCAAAATATGGAAGCAACCTAAATGTCTATCTGACGACAGATGAAAGGATAAAGATGTGGTTGGTATATATATACACAATGGAATACTGATCAGCCATAAAAGAAGAATGAGATCTTACCATTCGCGACAACATGGATAGACCTAGAAGGTATTATGCTAAGTGAAATAAGCCAGACAAAGACAAATACCATATGATTTCACTTATATGTGGAATCTAAAAAAAAAAAAAAAGAACAAAAAACAACAAAAAAGAGAGAAACAGACTCATAATATAGAGCATAAACTGGTGGTTGCCAAAGGGTAGAAGGTGGGTGAAATAGGTGAAGGGGATTAAGAGGTACACGCTTCCAGTTATAAAATAAATAAGTCACAGGGATAAAAAGTATAGCACAGGGGATATAATCAATAACATCACAATACACTTATCACAGTGAGCATTTCATAATTATGTAATTGTTGAATCACTATGTAGTACACCTGAGACTAATGTCAACTCTACTTCAGTTAAAAAAAAAAATACAACTTGGGACGCCTGGGTGGCTCAGTCAGTTGTCTGCCTTCAGCTCAGGTTATGATCCCAGGGTCCTCGGATGGAGTTCCACTTTGGGCTCCTTGCTCAGCGCGGAGTCCGCTTCTCCCTCTTACTATCCCTCTGTTATCTCTCTCTCTCTCAAATAAGTAAATAAAATCTTTTTTTTGTAAAAGATTTTATTTATTTATTTGACAGAGAGAGACACAGCGAGAGAGGGAACACAAGCAGGGGGAGTGGGAGAGGGAGAAGCAGGCCTCCCGCCGAGCAGGGAGCCCGATGCGGGGCTCGATCCCAGGACCCTGGGATCATGACGTGAGCCGAAGGCAGACGCTTAATGACTGAGCCACCCAGGTGCCCAAATAAATAAAATCTTAAAAAAAAATACAACTTACAACACTCCTTGCTCTGTAAGAAAAGGGGCTTTGGAAGAAAAGGGGCTTTGGGAGATCATCTCCAAATTATACAGCCAAGTGACTGAAAGATGGATGATTCTAACAAACCCGTCACACCAGCCAAAATTACCTACTTCTTGTTTCCAGACATCTTCTGCCTTTAGTTATACCACCCCGTGGGGGAGGAATGGCCTCCAATTTTCAAATTGCACTCTTCAAGGCCCAGTTAAAAAATAAAAACAAAAACTAAACAAACTCTCCACCATGAGGTACTGATCTCCAGGGCCCAAAGTTCTCTCTCCCTCTGAAATATGAAAGCCCTTACTGTTGGTGCTTCTTGTTTGGCACTAAACCACTGCCCTAGGCTGTTTTTTAATTTGTTTTGGTTTTTAATCTTTTCCTGTGTATGTATCTTATTTCTACAACTACTATACATTCTTTGAAGCCAGGGACTGACTGTGCTATAAAATTAGAAGCTGGAACTGTACTTCTGAAGTTTCTTCCAATCCTTACAGGCCACTGTCTCTAACCCGCACTCTCTGTCCATCTCCCTAGTGCTAAGAACAGGGTGAGGTCTACCTACAGCAGACCGTCAGATTCTTAGTTTAATAGTGGCTGAAGGAGACAGGGGTAAATGGGCGTCTGCTTATCAAGAAGGCAGGTGTACATGAAAAGAATGAATGAAGAGCAATTGCTTCATCTTGGTAAGGACCTAATTCCTTTAGGAAATCCCCTGGTATACATTAATCATATGAGACAAGACTTGTTTAGGGCCACACAGCTGTCTGTGCAGAACATCGAGCTCATACATTAAAGCTCTGTCCCCAGAAGAAATAGTATTTACCCTCTCCACCAACTCCTTCCCCTCCCCCCTTCCAGGCCGTTCTCACTGGCAGGAAGGGCAGCATGGGACATGCACATAAAAACCCGAATGCATCTCATCTTCAGTAAGGCTTACACTAACTTGAAGCTGCTCCAGCATGTTCTACAGACCACGTCTCTGGAAACAGTGAAATGAAGCTGCCTCAGGTCTCACTGTGGTCACTACCCTTGCTTACTAGGCACAAGTATCAAAAAATAAGCAACAGCTTGATGATTACTAAGTAAAACCATATTACAAAGTACCTTATGTCTCTGCTCCCTAATCTGTCAAACACAAAAGGTAAACACATTCATTTTCACCAAGAATGCAACGAAAGAAAAGGAATCCTAGAGGGATTCACATAACTGGTCATATAGGGAAATAGGGAAACTGACTTCTTGAAACCCTTCAAGAATAAAGCTATGAGTGCTACGACTAGTATTTTTAATAAGGTCCTTACAGGATGTGGTCAGATTTGATAGTTTGTATCAAAAGTCTTTAAAATGTTCTGATGCAGCATCCCACTCCCTGACATTCATTCAAGGAACCGGAGACACCCAGAAAGACTTACATAACAGTGTGTCTGTTGCAGCATTATTTCTAATAAGAAAGAAATCAGAAACACTTAAATATTCAACAGAAGACTGGCTAATTGTATATTCACGTGTCTGACACACAACCATTAAGAAATCATTAAGGAAGAGTATTTGATGACACAGGAGAATGCTCATGATATAGTTGGTGAAAAGGCAAGTTACAAAACATTATACATAGTGTGAGCTCCATTTGTAAAAAGAATATGTATGTATGCAAGAGAAACAGGATATATATTAAGATAGTGGCTATCTCTTCTTGATCTTCAAAACTGGATATAATCAACACATAGAACTTGTTTTTAACATTTTATTATACACACACACACCCAATGGAATATTACTCAGCCACAAAAGAATGAAATCTTGCCATCTGCAACCACATGGATGGAGCTATAGAGTATTATGCTAAGCAAAATAAGTCAGAGAAAGACAAATACCATATGATTTCACTCATATGTGGAATTTAAGAAACAAAACAAATGAGCAAGGTGGGGGGAATGAGAGAGGGGCAAACCAAGAATCAGACTCTTAACTATAAGAGAAGAAACTGATGGTTACCAGAGGGAAGGGGGTTGGGGCGATGGGTTAAAGACATGATAGGGATCAAGGAGTGCACTAATCATGATGAGCACCGGGTCTTGTATGGATGTGTTGAATCGCTATATTGTACACCTGAAACTAATACTACACTGTATGTTAACTAACTGGAATTTAAATAAAAACTTCAAAAAAATAAAATAAAAGAGGAGGCTGTTAATCTGCTTTCCATGGTGTTTCAATGTTCATTGTTACTCTTAGATTTGCCCATGTCATAGGTCAGTTTCAGAATAATCTGAAAGCCTTAGGGAAAGTCCAACTCTTTCACTTTATAAACTTTTTAGGTCACTCCAGAAAAGGGGGAATTTAACCTTCTGGAATAGAGAATGCCTTACTTCCTGAATCTACATCAACTACTTCCCATTCATCAGTTCCTATCAAATCAATAGTTTTTCTAAATCTAGACTCTAGAGCTACAATTTATTGCCCCGGTCTGGCTCCCTCTGGAAAGGGGAGAGCAGACATTGTTCCGACATCAGGCTTCACAGTATACACACATCATAAGGGATGGTGCTGGGAGGTCAGACTCAAAACCAGCTGGCCTCTGAAGTCTGAGTAACCAGCATCCAGGTCCTGAATTTTGGTGTATTTTATGCTCCCAAAACACAGAGGGAACATCTTGGTGTGGAAGAAGTCACCAGTCCTAGGCACTGGAGGGCTAGGCAGCTCTCTACTGCACGGTTTGAGGAATACCAGAGATCCGCATCACCCTTCTCACCACAAAGCTTGCTGTCCCTTCTCCTTCTACATGCTCTGAAAGCCTCACAGTCAGGTGTGAGCATTCAATTAGATAGGGGTGGTCTTTGACTGGGGTGGGGGTGAGGGGGACATCGTCAACAGGTGCATGTTTTCCAGGAATGCCACAAACTGAAGGAAAGGAGAAGGCAAAAAGGTCCCATTGATACATGGCAGATTAGTTCATGGGATTTACTAGATATTTCCTAACAGAAAAGTCCTTCCTCTGGGAGTCAAATTTTGATTGGTGGGGCCAGGAAGTGGGAGGGAACAAGATACAAGAATAACAGGAAGGGTCAGGTGCAGAGGTTCCAAATTGGTAAGTCAATCTGGCCCAGAAACCTGTTTTGTATGACCCTCCTCGACTTTATAACTGGGAGATTTGACATCGATATCTATCTTTGGCATCTCTTCAAAATCTCAGAAGATTTAGCAACACTAGGCCTGCCATTCCCCACGGCGATGCCTGGCTGTCCCACTGGAAGGGTATGTGCTCCCAGACTCCCAGGGGCCAGGTGCAGACATGAATGCAAATGATGGCACCCCTGGCCTGTCCCGCTTGTGCCTGTGCCCTGCCCCGCTCCTAAAGGCGTCAGTCTGTAACACCAGCTCTTGGGTGGGGGGTGGGGTGGGGGTCATAAGGGCAACAGTCTTTTCCAGTTCATTATTCTGATATTACAACACTCTACCAAGAGAGGTGAAATGTATCTTATGAGACAGAAGAGCTGTCATTCTTCCCATAAAAGAGAAACTAAAACTTGTTCTAGTCCTGAGAGTCCCGGCTGGCTAGGAAAAAGGTCTCAGAGATTTGCAAATACTGAATGCCCACACTGGCTGTCAAAGGATTCAAACAGCTAGTTTCTAAATGATAGCGTGAGTAACATTTAAAGAATATAGTTCCTTTTCCTTGGAGTACCTCCCCCTTCAGGGAATCCACCGCTAATCCCCTTAGCTGGAAATCTCAATTCATTATGTGCCAGCAGGGATACTGACTCAGAATTTAACACAAGGTTTTATAGTAATTCCTTCTAAATTCTAGAGAGGAAACTTTCCAATTGTCTAACTAGAAATCCCTGTTTTGTTAGAATAAACCCTTAGTACTCAACATAAAAATGTTTCTAACGTGGACTCCCTGCCCCAAATAATTTGTGTTATTTCATAATTTAGTTACCCATACAATATAATTATCTTCTTTGATCACCTGGATATGAAGACATTAGGTAAACTGCTGACTTAAATTCACTGATGCCTAGTTTCTTAAGAGCTACATGGTTTTCAAGTCACAAACTAGCCCTGTTCAAGTATAAAATTATCATGCTTCTATTACCACATTTATATCTCAGAATATTATAGTTTTAAATCACTGCAATGGTTAATATAAACTCTGAATATATTGTGAATTAATATAAACAGAGCCAACCAAGTAAAACCTATAGGTGCCGTACATATTGTAAGCATGGCAGAAATGGAAATAAATCATGTCTGCTCAGAGGCAATGCTACCCAAACATGAATCAAAAACATTTTTTCGGGGCGCCTGGGTGGCTCAGTCGTGAAGCGTCTGCCTTTGGCTCAGGTCATGATCCCAGGGTCCTGGGATAGAGCCCCGCATCGAGCCCCGCATCGGGCTCCCTGCTCGGTGGGAAGTCTGCTTCTCCCTCTCCCACTCCCCCTGCTTGTGTTCCCTCTCTCGCTGTGTCTCTGTCAAATAAATAAAATCTCTAAAAAAAACCAACAACAGGGCGCCTGGGTGGCTAGGATGGTTAAGCATCTGCCTTCGGCTCAGGTCATGATCCCGGGGTCCTGGGATCGAGCCCCGCATCGGGCTCCCTGCTCGGCGGGAGGCCTGCTTCTCCCTCTCCCACTCCCCCTGCTTGTGTTCCCTCTCTCGCTGTGTCTCTGTCAAATAAATAAAATCTCTAAAAAAAACCAACAACAGGGCGCCTGGGTGGCTCAGATGGTTAAGCGTCTGCCTTCGGCTCAGGTCATGATCCCAGGGTCCTGGGATCGAGCCCCGCATCGGGCTCCCTGCTCCTTGGGAGCCTGCTTCTCCCTCTGCTTCTCTCTCTCTCTCTCTCTGTTTCTGTCTCTCATGGATAAATAAATAAAAATCTTTAAAAAAACAAAAACAAAACAACAACAACAACAAACATTTTTTCTACAGAGACAGAAAACAAACATGCTAAACTTACTAAATAGAACTATGGCTCTACTACTTATTTTTTCCACTTAATAATTTCCAGATAATTTGATGGCAGCTATAGCCAACATATTTAATTTAGTTAGAACCTCTCGCTGTCCAGTTTCATAATCTTCATTCTAAAATTTCAGCTAAGAGTAAGACCCTTCCATGGAAGCTACTCGGTGCACCTGCAGCAGCAGAGACACCTGCCCTGGCAGCCAGCACTTGCTGGAGCGGCTATCAGCAAGCCACGCTGTTGCAGGAGCTTGTCGGCGCCGCGGTGTGCGGGTGACACGTGCAGGGGAAACAGCCAGGGTAAAGCCCCAAAGCCCAATCCCTGTCTCCCAAGGCCAGATTTTTTTCCCACAAACTATTCCTGACACACAGCAAACTGTATTGAAACACAAAAGAGAACAATCAGATGCACCGTTCTCCCTCTAGCACCAGAAATGATATATAAAGCAGTCGAACCCTTTCTAACCTGGGGGATTTCCTTGGAGCAGAACCAGGGGATCTGAGCTCCCTCTCCAGCTATCACAAGGACAAGGAGAATGGCCAGGGCTGGGGGGGTGAGGAGAGAGAGAGCAAGACTCACCAGGAGAGATGAACAGATAAGCAAACTGAGATTGCCTCCCAGTTCTTGGCCAAGGTGTGGATTGTGCCTAGGTTCCCTGGCCCTGAAGCACAACCAACCCACTGCCAGAGCAAATGGCTTTTTTCTGAGAGCAGTTCCTCAGAGGAGTTTTCTCTCTTTGTCCCTTGTAACTTCCAGAAATTCTTGACCCTCCTGCACAGCCTTAGAAAATAGTATTGGGCACCTGGGTGGCTCAATCGGTTAAGGGTCCCGACTCTTGATTTTGGCTCAGGTCATGATCTCAGGGTCGTGAGATGGAGCCCCACCTGGGGCTTTGCACTCAGTGGGGAGCCTGCTTGAGATTCTCGCTCTCCCTCTGCCCTCCCAACACCCCCCGCCCCGTTCTTTCTCTCTATAATAATAAAATACTCAAAAAGAATTTAAAAAATAAATTTTTAAAGAAGAGTATTGACAGAGTACTAAATTTCAAAACTTCCTAGGAAATACCAAGGAAAGGGGCTTAGGGTGGAAACTATTCTATTTTTTAAAAATCAGACTGATAACAACCTACTCAGGAGCAACAAATAGTGGGACACTGGATGTTGGTGCCTGGCCTGGTCTGATGTAACATTTAGCTTTTCTAATTTCAAAAGCCTCTCTCAGCTGCACGGCAACTCAACTTGAACTACACTGCACTGCACTTACTGAGGCTCAGCTTTTTCTCCCCCCTCTCTTTCTAATATTTTCCCTGCACAAGGCTAATACTCATTCAACAAGTATTTATTATCTACTCTGTGTACCATGGCAGATAAGAGAAAAGGAGGTCCCTAACCTCACTGAGCTTACATTCTATTATGGATATAACAAGATTGTGTAAAAATTCACACTATATAGAAATGGACAATGTAGGAAGTAAATATCCCCTATAATCAACTACAATTGACTGTCTGGTAGATACTATTTCAAATAATTTTTTGTGTACCGAGAACTACATCCACCCTTATTTTGTAATGGCCCCATAATATATAATCTGTTTTGCTACTTCCTCCCCTTTAACAATCAATCTTGGAGTTTTTCCATTACCTTCTTTTAAGATGGATTTCCATCTTTCAAGAGAATCCTTTGTAACCTTTCCTATTCACACCACTGTGATTCCCCACTAAGGACTCTTCAGGCCTTTGGGGAGGGCTGCAATAGTCCATAAAAATGCCATCTCCCCTGGGGCACCTGTCCCAGGGACTGCTCATAGGCTCTACCTCCTGAATTGACTGCTCTGTCTTGTTTCTTCCCCATAGTCAGGTCTCAGCTTTGGCATGTATTCTTGCTTTGTGCCTACAATCTTGGGTTCCATGCACAGACTCTCTTCCCCACCTTCTGTTGTAACTTGGCACCAGCAAGTTCCTTGCCCTTCCTTGTCCCTGGAGGTAGGAGCTAGCGCTGCCCACTCCTAACCCCGAGATGGGCAAGTACCTGGATAGCTTTCTACAAGGGACAGGAAAGATGGATAGTTGTTAGAAGAATTGGTGTCTCTTTGTTCTTCTGGTGGACAGCATCTGCCCCTAATTTTCCTTGTTGCTCTGAAAAGCTTTTCTAAGATGACAAAATAGGAGTTTCTTGGATTCTCTCTTCGCATAGGTCTTTTTTAGTTATTCACACCAAGTCATACTGAATCCACGGATTATTAAAAATCAGTACCCCAAAATATGGCCCTTTATTTTCAAAGGATATATAATTTTTAGTTGTGCATAGACATCTTGAAATGTAGGGAAATGAAAAATAGGAAGTACTATAAACTGTCTCCTGATGTCGGTGCACCTGGGTGGCTCAGTGGGTTAAGCATCTGCCTTGGGCTCAGGTCATGATCCCAGGGTCCTGGGATTGAGCCCCAAGTCGGGCTCCCCGCTTTGTGGGGAGTCTGCTTCTCACTCTCTCTCTCTCTGCCCGCTCCTGCTCACTCGCTCTCTCTCAAATAAATAAAATCTTTTAAAAAAAGAACAAACAAAAAACTGTCTTCTGTTGTTTTTCCCCAAAGAGCAAGACCACACTAGGGAGGTTTATATAAGTCAGAGGTTATACAACAATCTCAAATGATAGTATTTGGAAGATAAGATTAAATTCAGAAATACAAAATACTGTGAACTGCTAGTCAAACCAAATTTGGGCAATCTGTGCCACCAGCAAGTCCAGTCAAAGGGGAAAGCTAGCTGTTTTTAGCTGGCTACTTTTGTCCCCCCTTTTGAAGAGAAATCTAAAATCATAAAAACAAATACAGGTTTATTTGGGCTAGAAAGTGGAATGAAGAGCAACGACATTCTGCTCGCCCACCAGCTTAAACCAGAAAGAGAGAAGTCACAAACACATGACAGCCTGCTGAAACACAATACTAATTGATATACTCATTGATGGACTAGAACATTATATAGCCCATTTAATAAAATATGTTATCATCAATCTATATGTTCCAAAACAATTTCTCTAAGATCCAGATCTGGTGGTCATGTAAATTAATCCCTGGGCATGAATGTTCAATATTCCTCAGTATAAGTGAATGAATTAGAATTTCTTAAAGTGCTTCTCTATCCCTCCCCTCTCCTCCCTTCCCTCTGAGGCAGGGCCACTACTTGCTTAGAGATTATCTGAAAAATCCTGATAAACATTTTCTCTTCTATCTCCCCCCTCCCCCGACCCCCGATTTCAAGCCTCCAAATAAGCAGAATTATATGAACAAACTAAAGTATAAGTGACTATATTTTGGTGTGCTTAAAATAACCAAATAAATTTAGAGGAATGAAAGAGTGAGTATTCAATATAGTATAGCTTTTCCCAGATTTCCATGTTTCCCTGAAGAGAAGGCTCTCCCTGGCTCCCTTGCTTCAAACTTTCTCCAGAACTTACTCTCATGGCAATGCCCAAACCCCAGGATCCCAGGCCTCCCAAGCTGTCACTAGTGGCCTCTCCTCAGGGTAAGTTGATGGTTACATCCCTGGTCTCAAGTCTTCCTGTTCAGGGCCCTTAGGTTTGCAGGTGACAAGTTAAGCCTACTCCAGAATTACCCCTCCTGAACGGGCAAATTCCATGCTGGGTGGTTCTGGGCTGTCTGAACCAGAGTAACTCCCAAGCTAGCTCTAATCAGAATTGAATTCTCAGAGACTCTGTAAGCTTTCAAGGGTAGGAGTGGATAGCCCCTTTATGTTCAGAGATTAAGTACGCCCTTGTGTCTTTGGGCAAGAACAAGAATTTTAAAAACACTTTAGAACAGCATCTCTCTATAAAAAAGGAAATGGATGAATTCTGAATAATTCATGGACTAATAATACATGAATTCTGAAGTTCTAGGCATTTCTTCTATAGATTTTAGCCATGAGAGCTTAAAATCTAGGTCTGGTGCCAATCCTTGAGCCAGCTTTAGTTGTATGAAAATTTAAAACAAAAAAAATATAAAGTAGAAAAATAAAGCAGGTTGATAAACCTCTTTAAAGCAGTGTGGTTAGGGGCGCCTGGGTGGCTCAGTTGGTTAAGCGACTGCCTTCGGCTCAGGTCATGATCCTGGAGTCCCTGGATCGAGTCCCGCATCGGGCTCCCTGCTCTGCAGGGAGTCTGCTTCTCCCTCTGACCCTCCCCCCTCTCATGTGTTCTCTCTCATTCTCTCTCTCTCAAATAAATAAATAAAATCTTTAAAAAAAAAAAAAAAAAAAGCAGTGTGGTTAGAACAAAAAAGGCAGAAGTCAAGAAGAAACTTCGGTCTGGTCCTGGCACTGCTACTGTAGCTTGGTCACCTGGACTAGCCATTTAATCCTCCAGGGCTCCTTTACTTCACTGATAAAAAGACAAGGTTGGGGAGGCTGGTCTAGATGCCTCTGAGAACTCTTCCATCTCCAAAAAAATAATCACCATTCTAAATCCTACTCAGTTTTGTTAAATGCATCTCTGCTCGGCAAACTGTGGATACTTTTCCTTTGTGAATCTTCGTACCAGATACTATGCAACTACATTAAAGTCAAATGTGATCTCTTATTAAGAACAAGTGCTAAAAATAAAAAAGATGAATCTTCTGTCTTGGGTACAAAAAAGAGACTAGAAATGAATCAAGAAGAGACTTTTGTTTCAACATTTCTACAGAATATGGATCACTTTACATCTTGTAGTCAGTTTTAAATTCTCTTCCTTGACGAGGAAACTGCAACAAGTAACAATCAGCAAGAACTCCTCCAGTCTTGGGCTGTATCTGAGAGGGAGCTTGATGCCAAGTGCACAGAGAACCGTCGTCTCTTCTGCTTGCAGGCCCTGAAACTGCAGGAAAGCACCTCAGGTGTCACCCTGACCTGCCCCATCTTCCAGTGACGGCTGAAGGAGCTCACGGACCTGCCATGGAATATTCCACATCAAGGGAAAAGAGGGTGAAGCTAAGTTGGCAAAATGATTTCGATATAATTTTTTTAAGATTTTATTTCTTTGAGAGAAGAGAGCAAGCGTGAACGGGGAGGGGCCGAGGCGGAGGGAGGAAGAATCTGAAGCAGACTCCAAAATGAGTCGAAACCAAGAGTCAGACGCTTAACCAACTGCGCCACCCAGGCGCCCCTCAATACAATTTAAGTGAAAAAAGCTAGATACAAAAACTATACAAATGCTAGGGCCACAGCGATAATAAGTTTCGTCAGTGAAACGAACATAGAACAAAATTTTAATAGTGATTCGTGTCATGTGGTGGGACTATTCCCCCTTTTCTCTGCCTAAATTTTCTGTAATTTTTTTGATATTTAAACTGTTTTAAAATTGACCACTGAAGAAAAAAAATTTAGCATATCTCATTCTAATTTACGTTATTCCCAGCACTTAGTAAAATAACTGATCTTCCACACTGCTTTTTCTGTTTTTATCTAGAATTTTCTCAGGTCAGAATTTAAAATATTTTGGCTACCCACATTACACATCTGTTTCTAAATATCTCGGGTAAAGAGCTCAAAAATCAAGCTAGCAGAGATCAGGTCATTTTTGTAAGATGTATTTTTCAAACAAAAAGAGGACTTTGGGCTGGCTTTCGCAAGTTCCCAAACTCTCCCTGGGCAGGATCCGACAGGCAACACTTATTCCCGGTTCCCACTTTCCCCCACCTTCCTTAACCTTAGCAGGCTATCAGCATCCTTTTCCGTGCAGGGCTGGACGGTTAGTATCTTCACCTTCACAGGCCATACGGCCTCTGTCGCCGCTACTCAACTGCAACTGTAGCACAAAAGCAGCCACGGATGCGGGCGCCTGGCTGGCTCAGTGTGGTGAGGCCCCCAACTCTTGGTTTCGGCTCGGGTCGTGAGATCCAGCCCCACTTCGGGCTCAGAGCTCAGTGGGGGGTCGGCTTGACATTCTCTCTCTCCTTCTCCCACTGCTCGCCTCCCCACCTTGCCCCACACGCACGCTCTCTCTCAAGTAAATAAATCTTAAAACAAAAAAACAAAAGCAGCCACAGACGCTACATAAATGAATGAGCGTGGCTGTGTTCCAGTAAAACTATTTTTTACAAAAACAGGCAGGGGGCCAGATTTGGCCTGTGTGCAATCATTTGCCAACCTGTGGTCTACAGCACACTGGAGAGCATCCATGGGGCTCAGAGGGATGGAGAAAAGACCTGAAGGACTACTTGCTCCTTCTAAGGAATGGCTGTCAAACCTTTTCACAGCCACACCAATCTACCAGAATTCTCTTTGAAAGTGGTACTGATGAATTTTTCCCCCAGAAGTCACAGAATTGGTTCCTCAAATATAGCCGTTCTCAACCACGATACCTACAGAATAATACCTATAGAATATTTTGCAATTAATTTACTATTAATAATACAGTACTGGTTTTTCAAATGATTTTTTAAAAAACATTTATAAAACAGGAAGCAGTCGATCAGTCTTCTCCCAACAGCCAGCCTGGCCCGTACACAATCCTGGGCGTGTCTGCGGTAGCTAAGGGCTCGTGTACACACTTTTAGCCTGTGTATGTTTGCATCAGAAGGAGCCTTACTGGGCGCTGCATCCAGCCCCTCTCCATCTTAAGATAACCACCCATTCTCTAGCTAACAACTCAAACAGGTCAGGTTTGGATCAGTTATAGTCTTAACTAATATCCATCAAAGCATACATGAAGTGAAACAGGAGGAAATGGGAGATAGCCAAGAAGGGCAAGAGGAAATGTGATAAGGCCTCCTACAAGCTGAATAATTTGCTCATATACTCTTCTTTTTATAAATTTCCATTGTCGTTCATCTTAGAAAAATTGGACAATGCATGAAAGTAAAAAGAAAAATTAAAGCCCCAATACTATCATGAGGCAATAACTATTGTTATCATTTTAGTTCCTTTCGCTCCAAATTATTTTTCTGTGTCTATTAGGGGAAAAGAAAAGATGTTTTTGATAAAACTGCTTTTTACTCTCTTCATTATTATGTCATGAGCTCTTCCCCATATAGTTTAATATGGCTCAAAAATGTGATTTTTGTAATGTCTATATTAAAAGTCCATCAAATGGATGGACCATATTTTATTTCAATTCTCCCCTGTTGTCGGGTATTTATATCATCTCCCTATTTTTTAGAATACATTAGAGGTTGAAAATAATCCTATGGAAGCTCACAACACTATTTACATATAATATTTTCTATTTATGTATTTGACAGCAGATGTTCCCTAGAACAGAGTAATGTCTGAGGCCCTCCAGATCAAGGCACATCAGAGTACGTTAGTGACCACAGGAAGAGGCATCCAACCCAGGATGAGACATGGGGGCACTGGACCCATGCACAGGAAAACTGGCCATCTGAGTCCTTGCACTTCTTTACTAAAGGCAGGTTAGGTGGTAGAGTCAATCAACGTTGGAACTGTGGTCCACGTGAGATACTGTCACGAGACTGAGCCTCGTCTGCTCTCTCTGCAAACCCAACAGAGGAAAACTGTTTTGCCTTGACTGCTATTAATAAAACTGTGTAGGAGAAAGGAGGTCAAAAAGCTTGTGGCCCATGTTTTGTTTATAGCATATAGTAAATTTGTGGGACATTTCCTTTGAAATAGAAAGTCAACTAATTGGTCTTTCTCCCATGGGTGCCTGGAGGAGGGCTCTCTGCTGAGTGTTTTCTCTGCAGGGCATCATGGGCAGAATGTCATTAACGAACACAAGGGGATGTCAGCCTGGCAGCATCAACAGCATGGAACGCTCCTACAAGTGGCTGGGGGCTCAGAAACCTCTCGAGCCTTTAGCGATAGGTAGAACCCAAACGTATTTCCCTTAATCTAGCTGCCAGTCAGAAAATTCAGACAAATGAATAATCTAGTTCATATAATTTATAATGCTGGAAACCTTCCCTCCTAGAATAAATTGTCTGCTCTTAATTAAGCCAAAGGAAGAGGGATATAAGATGACTTAGCGGAGGGAGGGAGTTTTAAGTGTCTTCTCGAGTTACACATAAAAAATGCTCCAGTTCAGATTCCAGTTTCCATATTGAAAGATACGAGGTAAAAGGAACACATGTGTATTTTAGAAAATATAAAAAACACAGCAAAATTAAGGCTGAGCCAGTCAAGGTAATGCAACAATGTTATTCTTTTACTTAAAGATGGGAAAAGGAACATTTCTGATTAAAATTTAAATCTCACATTGTATTTACCTAGGGGATTTTTAGAAATTACTTTTCAAACCTAATTTTCCCAGAATTATCTGGGACATAATTCACATT
Source organism: Mirounga angustirostris (assembly GCF_029215605.1). NCBI lineage: Eukaryota > Metazoa > Chordata > Mammalia > Carnivora > Phocidae > Mirounga > Mirounga angustirostris. The sequence continues at coordinate 171,389,500 of NW_026991712.1, forward strand.
TTAAGTGGAATAACAAAAGCAAGCACAAGGTGGTGAGGACAACTTTCTCCACACCAGCCCCACCCCATCTTCTGTACCTTTCTGACAAAGAGCTGTGCACGAACAGGACATGGACTCTTCGCTTTGTGTCTCTGCCACAAGAACTTTGGATGTGCAAACAGAAAAGGACCAGCACTACAGATATGTCTCTCAACACCACAGGAGGAATCAAGTTACATGTGAATTGGTCAAATGTGCACAGAAATCACTGTCACCTCTTACTCCCAACACTGGAAAGAGCTGGAGTCAATGCTTCAGGACAATGGCACCAGGGGGCCAACAAAGCCATGCGAGATAAACACTAAAATGTCAAATCCCACAGAGTTATTAGTCACAGTATCTGATCACAACCAAGGCCTACAGGCCTGTATGGAAGTGTCTGTTTTTCAAGACCTAAGTCAACTTTACTGGAAAGTGGTGGGGAGGACACAGCACGCACTTACCTTACCAGTGCATCTGGTTTGCTTAGCTGGTTATTAGGAATACAGTTTTCCATTAAGTCCTTGTGTGTACTTGGGCTCTTGCTCGGGCATTTTTGCTTCTTCTCGTTTTTACTAGATGAGGAAGGAATGCTCCCATTTGTGGCGCTATGACTGCGAGGTGAGGAGTTCACAACTCCACTGGCATTTTTGTAATTTTTTGAGGAAGCAGTGCATGAGTCCTCTTTCAAGAGATTTTCTGTACTTCCCACAAGATCATTATTTAATCTTTTACTATTGATATGGTTTTCCATATACTCAATTTCTTGTATTTTCGAGTCTACAGGTTGTAGAATATTGTTGTTGTTTATTCCAAGGTTGTGTTTTTTGGCATCCTTGTCCTTTTCTTTCCCTTTTTCTCGGTATTCTATCTCTGGCAAAGTTGTGGAGAGTTTTTTGTTGGCTGGGATACCTCCGTTGTGGTGTATAAGGATCGAGGAATCCATATCAGGCAATCCTTTGGCTGCTACAATACCAAAAACAAACCAACAAACAAAAAAACCCACACCGGAATATTTAGTTGTATAAAAACACAGCACAGATTGATTCAACAAACTGCATTATCTACACTTAGAGACTCACTATATCAATTTGCAAACTCATTGAGAAGCAATAACCACACCACATTATGCTAACTTCAAGAAGCAAATCCAGATAAATTTGAGAAGCTGCCCATTTAGAAAATCACCATCATTTATAAACACCAAGCCATTATAGTTTGGGCCTTGAGAAGAAGATGAGGCTTTTTTATAATTAAATCATACTTATCAGTCAAATCAAACTTGTCTATCACTGGGATGAAGAAAGAGCACACAGGCAGGTCAGACTCTTAAGTGGCCATATTTTAAGAGATGCTAACCAAACTGTTAATAACTTTACTGAAAAAACAGCAATTAAATGAAACAAAAGAAGAGGTGTGATGTTAGGATATAGGGCATTATCCTTTTCTTGACTCTAGCATTAAGGTAATAAAAAGTCTGTGGCATTTACTAGACCACTCGAAAAGAATTTTCTGTATGAGGTCTACACAGTCCAGTTTGTCCAAGTCTACTTGAAGAGATTTTTGAACCATACCAGAGAATAAGATTTTGGTATATATGAACTAAAAACATGACTCCAAACTTCCAACTCTCAAATCAAAGAAAACTGATACTGCTGTCAATTCATCTACTGAATTGGACATATGCTCATTTGAGAGATCCTGTTAGAAAAAGTCCACTTTAAGATCCATACTGCATTATATGAGCCATTTAAAATGGGACCTACCTACCTTTGCTCTATTCAGAAGAATTTTAACTTATAAAACAATTGTTTCTGTCTACCTCTCGATCTTGCTTATACTTTGGTTCTTGGCTTGCCTCAACTACAAAGTCACAGAGTTATATATACATTGCTACTGAGAACAAATATTTTAAAATATTTATAACAGATAAAGTATTGAAATATAAAATAAGCTATAAAAATAAAATATATAAAAATAATAAAATAAACATAGTAAAAGCACATGGTCTTCAGACACGAGGTAGAAAACCCCCACACCCTGTATTTCATGACCAAACAAAGCAATGGCCCTGAAAGGGAACACCAGAAAACAGGAAAATCCTTGGTCATCTTCCAAAGTCCTACCAACGCTGCCAGGGGAAAAAAAAAATTCTACTGATAGCAACAAAATAATGACTAATCTACCCAGCCAACACAACTTTAGGGTAAAGACCTACCTTCCTCGGCCTCTTTTTCTTGCTTCTGTAGCATCTGTTGCTCTGGGGGGAGAGCTTGTTGAAGAAGCTGCATGTAAAATTCGTTCTCTTTTTGCACTTCCTTCTGCTTCCTTAACCGCATTTTGTAGCTTACATAACTTTTGAAGCCAAAGCCCAAAGTCACCACAGGGTACCCAATGCTAGAAAGAAGAAAATCTAGCCAGTTATTGTCAGTAAAAAACACACAACACATGCATCAAACACATGAGGACATCTAGGACTGAAATTAAGAAATAAATTCTAGATGATAATGGTATTAGAGCACTTAGTAAACACATAAATATACGGGATGTCTGCTGTGGAAATGAGAGGCAGCCGGCACACAGAACACACCCCCAGGGAGCCGCAGGACTGCTAGACCATGAGAGGCTGCCCACCAGACTCCAGCATTCTTCAAACCAACTCAAGAACTTAAGCCAGTGACTGCTGGATACAGTGGCTAATGTCTTTGATTAACACCAAAGTCCCTTGTGCATTATTAGAACTTGGCCATCTGGGGCGCCTGGGTGGCTCAGATGGTTAAGCGTCTGCCTTCGGCTCAGGTCATGGTCCCGGGGTCCTGGGATCGAGTCCCGCATCGGGCTCCCCGCCCTGTGGGAAGTCTGCTTCTCCCTCTGCCTCTCTCTCTCTCTCTCTCTCTCTCATGAATAAATAAATAAAATCTTTAAAAAAAAAAAAAAGAACTTGGCCATCTGTATGCTTTTAAGAACTAACAGGGTGGAGATTTTATGAGTGGGTAAAAGTAAACACTGTAAGTGTTAGAAAATCAAAACGGACACATATTCATTTTTAATACCACAGCCAGGGTCAAACTCAGGTGACTACTTTATTCTTGCTGCCTGAGGGGTATTGTCAACCAGCTGTTCCTGAAAAATCAGTTCATAAATACTCTGTCATACATAAATTCAAGAATCATTTAAATGAGGATTGATATTATCAGTGCCAATATTTGTTTTGTAGGACCAAGTTAAACCAGCTGCACTTGTAACTCTAACCTCTGGGATAAAAAGTTGAAATATTTTCATTCAACTCATCAGTCTGTCTAATATCATTTCAAAGCCTCTGCAAACACTGTCAAAACTCATATTCAGCTTCATTAACATTCAAACTTATAAATTATAATTAGTCTAAATGTGATCCCACTACAAATTTAAAGTGACAAGTTTTATTGACCAAGTTTACTTAATTCACTTGCTTGTGAAAAGACTTTAAAATATTGGAAACTATATCTTTTTAGTTGATACCTGTTTATTTTGGTTTCTGCCATAAATATTAGCAAAAATTAAGTCAGTTCATTTAAGCTTCATGAAATAGCCATACATTTCATTAAGGCATTTTAGAATCCTTATCTGATTATAATAAAAATAGATAACATTTATCAGACACCTTTGTGCTTGAAATTAAGTTAAATACTTTACATATATCCCCACATTTCCTCTTTCCCACGACCCTACAAGACAGGTCCCTAATACACAGGTGAGACAGCTAAGGCTTAGAGAGAGTGACAGGCCCAAGGCAACAATGCTGTTAGGGGAAAGAGCTGGGGTTCAGACACTCATCTGCCTGAATAGAGGGCTCATGCTCTTTACCACTATGTTATGTTGTCTTCCGGGTTCATGCAAAATCTCTAAAAACAAAACTTATGATTGAACTTACCATTCTACATTGAACTGAATTATAGATTAAGAATACACATAATACTCACCAGTGAGCAGCAAATGGACGACAAAGGTCTACGTGAAAATTTTTGAGATCTTTAAACCTAATTGCTGCTTCAATATAAACAAAGAGTATCCAGAGCGACACTGTGGGCAAACACACTCCCCTTTCTGTGGGAAAGCAGCAGAGAGACAAGCATCAGTGATACATTAAACTAACATAACAGATGGGTTGTTTGGGAGACTAGTTCAACTGCAGTAACTTTCTTATTTTTTTTTGAGTATAGTTGACACACAATGTTACATTAGTTTCATGTGTACAACATAGTGATTCAACTTCCCTATATGTTATGTTGTGCTCACCGCAAGTGTAGTGACCATCTGTCACCACACAACCCTATTACGATATCACTGACTATATTCCTTATGCTGTGCCTTTTACTCCCGTGACTTACTCATTCCACAACTGGAATCCTGTACCTCCCTCCCCTTCACCCATGTTGCCCCTCCCCCCATGCTCCTTCCCTCTGGCGACCATCACTTTGTTCTCTCAACTACAGCAACTTTCATTAAGACTTCAAACTAATTAAAAAGCAATATGGTTCAGGGGCACGTGGGCAGCTCAGTCAGTTAAGTGTCCGACTCTTGATTTTGGCTCAGGTAATGATCTCAGGGCCGTGAGATCAAACCCCATGCCGGGCTCTGCCCTCAGCAGTGTCTGGTTGAGATTCTCTCTCCCTCTCCCTCTACCCCCCTCCCCACACTCTAGCTCATGCTCTCTCTCAAAATAAATAAATATATCTTTAAAAATAAAAAGGAATATGATCCAAACTGAAAGCTTTTATATGACAAAAGATGTGATGGAATCATAGACAAAAATAAAAGACAAACATTCTGGCAAAAAATATTTACAATATGTAAAAGAAAGGAGTCACAGCCCTACCATACAAAGAGCTCCTACAAATCAATAAAAAGACAACTGAAGAAAAGAATTTGCAAATTATAAAAGAAAAATATAGATGGCTTAAAAACATATGAAAAGATGCTCAACTTCACCACTGATTAGGGAGATACAAATGTTTCAAAAATGAGATTCCATTTTTTTTTAACCTACCAGATAAGCAAAATTTAAAAGACAGGTAATATAGGGAGGGTAAGGCAAAGGGTTCGTTCTCATACTTGGCAAAAATATAAATTGGGGCAACATTTTTAGAAAGCAGTTCGTCAGTATAATTAAATTTAAAATATTATACATTTGACCCAGAAATTCCAATTCCAGGAATCTACCCTATAGAAATATTTTTAAAAAGCCCTGGAATAAATGTATAAGAATATTCACTATATTATTATTTGCAATAGCAAAAAATGTAGAATTATTTTAAATGTGTATCAACAGAGAACTGTTTATGATAAATCTGTATAATAAAAGATGCAGCTTTTCAAAAGAATGATCTGTACTAACATGTAAAAAAAAATAAATTCTGAAGAATGAGTTATTGCACAAAGAAATGTTTCTGACATTTAAGTTCTGTTCTACAATTTTTTTTAAAAAGATTTTATTTATTTATTTGAGAGAGAGACAGAGACAGAGACAGAGAGAGCACAAGCAGGGGGAGAGGCAGAGGGAGAGGGAGAAGCAGACTCCTCGCTGACCCGGGAGACAGACAGACAGACAGACGAGGGGCTCAATCCCAGGACCTGGAGATCATGATCTGAGCCAAAGGCAGACGCTTAACCATCTGAGCCACCCAGGCACCCCTGTTCTACAAATTTTTTTTCTTAACTACAAGCTTATATTTCTTTTATAATTAAAAACAATTTTGGGGAGTGCCCAGGTGGTTCAGTCAGTTAAGCATCTGCCTTTGGCCCAGGTCATGACCCCAAGGTCCTGGGATGGAGCCCTGCATTAGGCTCCCTGCTCAATGAGGAGCCTGCTTCTCTCTCTGCCTGCCACTCCCCCTGCTTGTGCGCGTTCTCTCTCTCTCTCTGACAAATAAAATCTTTTTAAAAAAATAAACAATAAAAACAATTTTCAAGGGAGTAAAAAGCAACTTGCAATAGAATAAATAAGATACAAATAATGAGGTAATTTTCATTGATTTTTAGAATCAAAATCTGCAGGCTAGGTTTATCTATGTCAGGACATGATTAATAATGGGATTTTTTTTTTTTTTAAATGAAGATGGACTACATAGGCATGAGGTCCAATAACTCTGGAAAGAGCTCCTCTGAGACTATTTAAGGCAAGCGAGTTATAGAAGAGAGAATAGAGAGTCAGGGGAGGGAAATCAGTGATCTGAAGGACTAAATAGCTTTTTACTAAGGATCTTTGGGATGAAACAAAAGAAAAATCATAGCATCTTGGAACTACAAAGATCATTTAGTCCAACCTCCTTATCATACTGAAGAGTAAAGTAAGGCCCAGAGTTTATACAAATTGGGTCCAAGTTCACAGAGATAATCCTGGGTCTGCTCCTAAGAAGAACTTAAATCCCCTTAGACCTAGTCCATGCAGTAAGAAAACGCTAAAAGCTCTGTGAAGGCAGCGAATGGCCTCAACCATTCTTATAGATTTAACATACAAAAAAAGGGGCATTTTCACAGTGTACGAAGACAAATAGCAACTCTTAGGATAATGCATTTTCAAATTCATTGCAAAATGCATTTTCAAAAATTTATATTCTCTAACTCCCTATATTAATTTCTGAAGTTATCATATACATAATCACATTACAGAAAAAAATAGAAATTTTTGGACAAAATACCTGTATTTCTACACTTATCAAATAATAAAATTACGTTGAAAATATTTTTGAGCAAGTGAGTCATGTTGTACATACAGTTTTGTATTCTGTTTTTTTCCCTCTTAACAGCAAGGAAGTTTATGATATAATCATTCTTTTTTTTTTTTTTAAAGATTTTATTTATTTATTTGAGAAAGAGAGAATGAGAGACAGAGAGCACATGAGAGGGGGGAGGGTCAGAGGCAGAAGCAGGCTCCCTGCCGAGCAGGGAGCCCGATGCGGGACTCGATCCAGGGACTCCAGGATCATGACCTGAGCCGAAGGCAGTCGCTCAACCAACTGAGCCACCCAGGCGCCCTGATATAATCATTCTTTTGTGGCAATACATAATTGCATCAATGATTCCTAATAAACTTAAGAATTTTAAATTTTAACAAATGATAAGAGAAATTATTCCCAAGTTATATAAACTGTACTTAGATCTCTTCAGCCCAATAGGAATACAAAGTTTGCTTTGTTTTGTTTATTTGAATATTAATCATTCCAAATTAAAACATACTTCACAACTTAGCTATTCCAACATTTCTGAGCCTAGGGCTAAAGAGAGGCCAGTATCACTTATGATATTCGCTTCACTGCTGCTCTGTGGGTCACCCACTGAACTCATTCCCAGTAGATTCTGTTAGTAGTTATAGGAGTTGTTTTTTCCAAACTACTAAGACATTATTAAAGTAATTTAGGAAATCATTATAGTTCATCAGAGTCATGGATTGTTAAGCTGGAAGGCTCCCCTAAACATTATCTAGATTATTCCACCATCTTATGACAAAGAAGAAACTGATGGGGTGCCTGGGTGGCTCAGTAGGTTAGGCAGCCGACTCTTTATTTGGGCTCAGGTCATGATCTCAGGGTCGTGGGATCCAGCCTTGTGTCAGTCTCCTTGCTCAGCAGGGAGTCTGCTGGAGATCCTCTCTCTCCCTCTGCCCCTCGCCCACAAATAAATAAATCAATCTTAAAAAAAAGAAGAAACTGAGACCTAGACAGAATGACAAGTGTAAATGGCAACTCACTTGAAACGAAGACCCAGGACAAGAAAATACAAGGAAAAACTAAAGTATGAAAAAAATCACTTTAATTAGAGGAAAGCAGACTGAGGAACTGTCGTGTTAGCTTTAGGAAGAAGGGAGAGGACTGTGTGGCTCCACTCTAGGCAGAACATACCAGAAACAGCACATTTTGGTGACGAGAACCACTCAAGAACTCGGGAGATCAGGACGGTGAAAGTGCTTCAAATGACACATAAGGAGAAGCTGATGAAACCAGAGATGCTGTGCCTACAGACAAGAAGGCCCGAGAGGATAGGACAGTGTCTTGAAATCTCTACAAAATGCTAACCGTGGATGGGAGACCACACTCCTTTCGTGTGGTTCCAATGCAGGCATGCGGTGTTGGGGCTTGAGGGGATGGTCTGCAGACCCCTTGAATCTGAAGGCAAGTGGTGTACACTTCCCTATGCTTGGGGGGAAAGCCTCCTTATATCCTCTAAGAGATAAACAAACCCCCAAACAGTCAAGATGTACTGGGTCAAAAGTGTAAGGAGGAAAATTCTGGCTCAGTATCAGGAAGAACTTTCTACTATAGCTGCCCCCAAAGCGGAGTTCCTTGTCACTGTGGCCTTTCAATCAGAGACTAAACCACTATGTGTCAGGGATGCTGTGGGGATTCTTATACCAAATAAGGGTTCAACAAAATGACCTCAGACATTCCTTTCAAAGCTGAAACTCCAGGAACATTTTTCCTATGTGGAACATCGCTGTCTACGAGTCTACCTAAACATAAACCATTTCAACTTAAAAAAAAAAAAAAAAAAAAAAAAATCTTCATAATGAGAATTGGTCATTGAGATGCCTACAATTGAGATGTCAAATCATAAAGACTTAAACTTTTCATTTAATAATGAAAAAAATATAAAATATATTTTAGAGGTATAATCTATTAGGAAAAGGCCACTTAAAAATGTCCACATGGGGGGCACGTGGGTGGCTCAATTGGTTGGGCCTCTGCCTTAAGCTCAAGTCATGATCCTGGAGTCTGGGGATCGGCCCCCGCATTGGGCTCCCTGCTCAGTGGGGAGTCTGCTTCTCCCTCTGACTTTCCCCCCTCTCATACTCTCTCTCCACTCTATCTCTCAAATAAATAAATAAAATCTTTAAAAAAGAAAAAATGTCCACATGAGCACCTGGGTGGCTCAGTCGGTTAAGCATCTGCCTTCAGCTCAGGTCATGATCCCAGGGTCCTGGGATTAAGTCCCGCATCAGGCTCCCAGCTCAGCGGGGAGTTTTAGTCTCCCTCTGCCCCTCCCCCACCCTGCTCGTGCTCTCTCTCTCTCTCTCTCCCTCTCTTTCTCTCTCGTGTGTGCATGCGCACGCAAAAATAAATAAATAAATCTTTAAAAAAATGTCCACATTAAACTCAACTCTAAATAATGTAGTCAAAGAAATCATTACATTAAAAAAGTTTGAATCCAAGATTTCTATCCATCTAAGAAGCCATTAAGACTTACCTGTGTGCCATACATACTGAACCCATACATAGGTGCTAGCAGCAAAAAAGAGCCATTGTATGGGGATGAACAGCAGACATATTATATTTGATGTGAAAGCTACACAAACAAAAAATACTGAGAAGGCCTAAAGGAAAAAACAAAACAAAATTAAAAACTCATCTTAGAACTTGTTATTTTCAAACGGATTATTAAAAGCATGTTGAACAAAATCTCTGAAACCGACATGCAAGAACTATAGAGCAAGTGACAACAGGGAATTTTAAACATATAAAAACCACTATGTAAAAAGTAGAGGTGAATTCAATATTAAAAAGTAATCCTATTTATGTCCTCAAATCAAGAAGAACTGGACCAGAACAAGCTGAGTTGGGTCCCAATGAGTTCATTTGGACTCCGCAGGTGGGTTACCTAAAACTAGAATTTTAACACAGAAAGGGTTCCTCTCTCCTCTTAAAACATTCCTAAAGAGCCTCATTCTTTTTTTTTTAATTTTTTTATTGTTATGTTAATCCCCATACATTACATCATTAGTTTTAGATGTAGTGTTCCATGATTCATTGTTTGTGCATAACACCCAGTGCTCCATGCAGAACGTGCCCTCTTTAATACCCATCACCAGGCTAAGCCATCCTCCCACCCCCTCCCCTCTAGAACCCTCAGTTTGTTTTTCAGAGTCCATAGTAAGAGCCTCATTCTTGAAGAACCGGCTGTTGGAGCACAAATGAACCATGACAGTAAGAATTATGCTGATGTTAAGGATTTAAATAACGCAGCCTTTCTCTGGACACACCACTAGGTATTATTCCCAAGAGGACATGAGCCCGAAGCCATCTTTTTGAGGCTCTGGATTTCTGAGTGGAAGAGTTCCAGGTATAAGGTGTAGCCAGAGGACACAAGAGAACTGCAGATCAGCCAGGGGAACAAGCCCAGGCTAAGCCCTTGCTCTAACCCAGTAGTTTTCAAAACATAGTTTGGGGATTTCCAGGGGCAGTGGGGCAGTGGGGTGTCTCTGAGATCCTTTCAGTGGGTCTTCCAGGTCAACACCATTTTCCTAACAATATTAAGATGGCATCTGCCTTTTTCATGCTCATTCACTTAGGATTAAGGTGGCTTTTTCGAGAAGCTACATGATACGTGATATTGCAATCCACTGAGTTCAGACGCAGATATGAAAATGCAGCTGCCTTCCATTAAGCCAGACATTAAAGACATTTGCAAAAATGTAGTCAATCTTCTAATTGTTTTGTTTTGGAAAATATATTTTTCATTTAAAAATGTAATTTACATTAACATGTAATGGGCTTGTTATTATTTTTAAGTGAATTAATAAGCATTTAAATTTGTTTTCAGTTTTGATTTCTAATATAGTAAATATGGATAGATCTAACCCAGATAAATAAAAGCTCCTCGGAATCCTCAGTAGTTTTTAAGAGTTTAGCGGGGCCCTGAGACCACAAAGTTTGAGAACCACTGCTGTAACTCTAACCCAATCACTAATGTGGTGATAGGGCTCCAGAAATACTTCAGAGTAGGACTGGGTAATTATTGCTTCCTTCACTACTCTGTTTCCCTCCCAAGGTCTTTGTCCCTCCCCTTCTTTTCACTGGAATGGTAGAGAAGGGTGGGTGAGGTATAATGATTTGATAGTGGGTTTTTTTATCATCAGTTACTGAAGACTTTCTTAGAAAATTAAACCCCTTAGACTTGAAAAACATATTAATAAACATACCAGTCCCTGGTATCTGAAGGAATCATAGACGCTCCTGATGAAAAGCCAAAACGGCCACAGGTATTCAAATCTGAACTCCAGGACAAAATCTGCCAGGAGGACAAGTGCCCACACTACCAGGAATTTCAGGTATAAAAATGTACTGCAAAGCATAAAAATAGAGAATTAATTGAAGGTCATTGGTGAAGCACTAGAAAAAGAAAATGCACTGCTTTCTTTAAGAGACAAAAATATCTTCACATACCATGAAAATAACGGCGATAAAGGACAGAGGGAGATGTTGCTACAACCCACCTAAATTTTAAAAGCTCTGCCATTCACTCCGAGACCCACAACTATCAAAGTAAGATGATGACCAAAAATGCTTAATTCTATCTAAGATGGAAAAAAATTTTACATTTCACCACTATTTTAAAATGTGCTAAGTGTCTGATTTAAAATACTGCAACACTCTCAAAATTACAGCTTTCCAGCTCTTCTTCATTAGAAGAAAATGTCATGGTTGAAAGCCTTCGAATTTGCTGTTTGCCCACCCCTCTACATCTGTTTGAAGAGTCTTTGAAATTCTTGATGCACATCCCTACATGCTTGAAGGATTCTGTCTTTTTCCCTCTTTTCTCCTCTTGCCTCTGTGTGGTATTCACCTGTATTAACCAAAGGACATCCCCAAATAGAAACTAACGTAGGGAGCAGTTGCCAATTACTACTATGGGTTGGGAGAACACAAAATGTACATTAAAGAAAAAAATCCTAAAGTATCCTAGCCCTGCTCTAGCTAAGATGTAAATGTGTGCTTCCAGCTCCCTCTGGATTTATGTTAAGTAGAAGCAGACTTTGATAAGCCAGGCAGGACACAGATTTAACCACTGCAGTAGCTCAAAACAAGGTAAGGACATGGATTAAAATCTCAAAGTCCATTCTTCTAGTTCATGAGTTGTACAATAGATAATAGAAGCCTTCAGATTAATAAGCCCCTTACTAATAAGCCCCTAATTCTATGTCCTTAACGCAGTCAATTCTGGAGCAGGTTAAGTTTAGGCATTAAAAAAAAAAAAAAAAGTTTTCTTAGATATAGATTGGAAATACCTAAAATCTACTTTGATTTGGGCCAGAGCCTTGTATGCTGCTTTGTAATACAAACATTCCAATATTGATGTGATTACATTAGCTGTTTGAATATACACCATCAACAACAAAATCAAGACTTTAATAAATCATTAAGTATATTAAAATAAGCTACAAAAAAATTATAAACTTGGGGGGGGCGGCAGACAACAAAAGCAAGATCCAGCACTGAGGATTCTTTCTGTGCCCTCTGAAGCCACAAAGGTAAAAAGATGTCAAGAACGGACACGTATGACCCTCGATGATACAGTAGCATAATGAGACATTATCTGCAGCTAGGGGCAATTTCTAATACTAACTCTTGGTAGAACTTCTTCGGGCTTGATAATAAGTTTCGATTAAGAGGTTTGCTATACAATCAAGGAACCCAAGGCAAACCAGAAGAAAACAGGCAAGTCCCACCTTTTAGTTTCATTTCACTAGAATCATATTAGCCAGATGAAGATGGGGCCCTCGTTCTCACCCATTAAAAATCCATCATTGACCCAGTGGAGAGCAAGGCATATTTTACTAGCATGAACAGCTGAGTCATGTCGGCATTCGGGAACACAAATCTAGTTTCAAACTAGATTTTCAAGCTGCTTGGCTTTAAAACTGAAAGGTTTTTCCTTGTCTCTAGAACTGTTTCTAGGCACATATGGAAATGTTTTTACCTCTCCAATGAACACTTTTCCCCATGGGGCTGCCTCTGGATGAGGTGAATGAGATGCGGGGAGTATATCATTGTGTGCAGTCATCACCACTCCCCAGGTGGAGAAGGTAGAGTACTACCAACTGTCTCTGCCCCAAATGCTCCCAAGGCATGGCAGGATCCCAGTCTAGCAGGCAATGTTCTGTTGCACTATTTAGATAGCATTATCCCAAGAATGACAGCCTACTGAATAGCTTTTAATAGCCCAATCATTTAAACCAAAGGCAATACAGAAATGATCATCTTTGTAACAATGACTACTCTTTTTCAAGTCTGTGACTTCAAGAGAGTTCCTTTTTATATATTTCAGTTCTTTTCAAAAAAACTGCTCTCGTACTTTCATGTTCCTTGACACCCAAGCTCTTACTGAGTCACAGTTTAGAAGTACAGATATCTAAGGAAACTTGACCTTTCACAAACATATGCCATACCCTCAACTTTCCTCAGGCTCCCCTTTTAGGTGGGCCTGCCTCTAAAAATCAAGAGGCAACCTAATTAACAAATTAGATTTTACAAGTTTTGCAAAAAGAGTTCTAGAGCTTAGTTGCACAATCATGCGAATATATGTATTGTTCCTGAACTGTACACTTAAAAATGGCTAAGATGCTGAATTTTACATTATGTGTTTGACCACACTTTTAAATATAAATAAATAAATAATTCTTTACTCATCTTTTTAAAAAAAGTTGATTTTACTTTAGGACTAGTACTGAATTCTATTGATTCATTTCTGCCTTCAGGGTTTTAGAAAGTTTAAGACAGTTGCCTGATTCAGTATTCACTTAGTCCTCTGTAGCAGTAACTCATGCTTATTATTCTTCTATAGGTACATGTAAAAAAGTTAAAAGACAAGTAACCTAAAATGACTGCTTATCAGTACCCTAATTCCTTTCCTTCCATGTTCTGAAGGTCATAAGATTTTGCCAAATCCAAAGAGATGGCATTCTACTGGGGAGAGAAAGTTAGGTTTTAAGCCATTATAGCATTCCAAAATATTTCTTTTAAACCATGAAGAGAATGTGATCAAATATAAAATATTTTTATACATACAGTTCACAACATGGTTCATAACTTGATGTTACTTTCTCTGATCCAAACACATTTATGAATAACTATAAAATATCTTGAACAAAAATTTAAAGCGTAACTACAATGAAAAGGTATTTTCCATAGTAATATAATCGAACAAGGGCAGACCAGTAATGTCTTTTGATGGTCTTATAAGCTTCTGTTCTGGATGCCAGTGAAATTAAGAAGAGACATGTGTGGGGGCGCCTGGGTGGCTCAGTTGGTTAAGCGACTGCCTTCGGCTCAGGTCATGATCCTGGAGTCCCGGGATCAAGTCCCGCATCGGGCTCCCTGCTCGGCAGGGAGTCTGCTTATCTCTCTGACCCTCCCCCCTCTCATGCTCTCTGTCTCTCACTCTCTCTCTCTCAAATAAATAAATTAATTAAAAAAAAAATTAAAAAAAAAAAAGAAGAGACATGTGTGATTATTAGGCTTAATGGTGGTGATTCTTTCAAAGGGGTTATTAACTATAAGTTTCTTTCCCCTCCTCCATTCTATTCCTACCCTTGCCATTTCCAGCCATTTTTAACCTGAATCTATTTGGCAATACTCTTCACCTATGGATTAATGATTAATCACCTATGATTAATGAGAAGCAGTATTGAACATTTTGCTTTTTCCAAGTGAAGTGCACCTCCTTTCTAGTACCACTAGCTGCTATCATGTAGATCATTTCTGGAGCCCACATAATTACCGTGAGTGTGGCCATCAATCCTCAGTACCTGACCTTTTCCCTAGGCAGACTAATAATGGCCATTTAGTTCACCTGGTCCTCACCACAGAAATGACTCTGTAGAAGATTTCACTGGCTGTGCTAGTGGCCATCTATCTCAATCCCTAGCTTGCCTGTCTTCTCTGGAATAGCAACTGTGAATTGCTTTTAGCTTTCAGTATGTGGCATGATACTTCTTAAACCAAACTGCTGTCTTCTCTGTTATCAAATACCTCTCCCTACTCCACATCACCTCTAGAATATTCATCCAGCCTCTTGTCCAGCCCATCCTCCTACTGAAATCAGATTATGTGTAATTATAGTCCTGCTACTCCAAGTGTGGTCCATGGACCAGCATCATCAGCATCACTATGAGCTTTTTAGAACAAAAGTATTTCAGGGCCCATCCCAGACCTATTTCATCTAAGCCTGCATTTTCACCGGATCCCTAGACCATCTGTCTGTACATTAAAACTTGAGAAGTACTGGCCCATGGTATAAACTTCTCATTGTCATGGAACCTCCACTGAATTCCACAGTGTCTCAGAAATTAAACAACTATCTACTTAAATAATCAATACTTATCTCCAAACCCTTAGTTCTCCTTCCCTCAATTGGGAACACTGTTCAGGGTTGATTCTTCCATTTTCTTACCTTTCTATCTGAGTCACAGACAAGATCCCCACCTCCGTACAATTTAACCTAATGAAGCACTTCTGCTACTACACCCATCCTTCAGCACACAACACAGACATCACATCATTAAAGAAGGTCTCCCTGATCCCAAAGTAAAGACTGTTACCCCATTATATGCTCACATAGCATCCCGTACTGTAAGAACATTTAATCACGGTTATAAATAAACAGTATTTTATTTAATTAACTATTTAGATGTAAAGTCCACAAGAACAAAAGAGCTGCCTATTTTGTTCCCTACTTTATCCTCAGTGCCTGGCAGAGCACCCTGCACACTACAAAAACTCAACAAATATTTGTTGAATGAATGGCCTGCAATGCACAAGAGTGTTTAGAATTGACAGTAAGGCCTTTACCAGAGTACACACTTAAAATGAAGGTAGACAGAGAAATCATGCACAGATGACTGGGAAGGGTATCTGAACAAAGCAACATCAACAAAAGAAACAAATACAGCTTCTGCTCCGAAGATTACCATGTACCTGCTCCCAATCTGTTGTGGTCTTCAATAGGAAGAAATGAATCTAATCAGCCTTGCTCTGCGTACCAGACTATCACTCCATTTGGCCTGCCTGCCACTGGCTCGGCCTGCAGTGGGGGTTCTCAAAGTGTCTTCTATTTAGCCTAACATTAAAGAAATCTGCAAAAATGTAAAGCCACACCACTCTTCTCATGGATTTATTATTTTTATATGAGCTTGTAATTATTATTTAAAATGTGTCTGTCTCAATTTCTGATACAGTAAATATTGATAGATATAACCCATATAAACCCAGAGTGGAAAGAGGTCCCGAGACAAAAATAATTGAGAAATGGTGGACTACAGAAAGTTGTGCACAGGATCAAGATAAAATGGCCTCACCCCTGCTGTTAGGTTCTGCACCTGCCTCCTGGTGTGCAATCCAGACAGGAGGATGCCTGAGAAGACCTAAGCTACTCCTTATTTCTCTTTTCTATTCTAGGCCTCTTGCAGACTGCCAAGAGAACCTTTCGCGTGTCAATTACACACACACACACACAGCCACTGCAATGACAAATCTAGCGTAAGATATGCCCAATTTAGAAAGCATAAAGAAAACCTAGAATAAGAAATCACTTAAAAAAGCTTTTAAGAATTGTGTGGTGGGGCGCCGGGTGGCGCGGTCCATGAAGCGACCGACTCTTGGACCAACTCTTGGTTTCGGCTGGGGTCATGAGCTGGGCGTGGTAAGATCGAGCCCCGAGCCCCGCGCCCTGCGCAAGGCTCAGTGCAAGGTCTGCTTGGGATTTTCCCTCCCCCTGGCCCTCCCAACCACCCCCCTCCCATGCGCACACTCTCTCTCTAAAATAAATAAATAAATAAATCTTTAAAAAAAGAATTGTGTGGTATAGTGTTTTTACAAAGGATCACATAGACTGCAGAGATTTCAAGGACAGGTACTGTAACTTAACACAGTTGGAGAATTTAGAGTTTTGGAAATTCTGCTTCAAAAACACTTTCATCTAAAAAAACCAAACAAACCACACCACTTTTGACAGTGTGGACTCTGTGAGGTTTGGGATGGGGGGCTGCAGAAGCACATGAGGAGAAAGAGAACAACCCACAGGATTACGCTTCACATCTTCAGCAGTAGTAATCATCTACCTAATCACACCTTACACTTACATCGTATGTGCAATTTTTCCGAATGCTTTCATATTAATTATCTCATTTTAGCCTTACAACTGTGAAATAGGCAGGGCAGTTATTACCCTTTCATAGGAAAGAAACCTGAGGAACCAGGAAGTGAGAGGCTGCGGAGCACTGTTGAAGGAGCACAGAAACAGGAGTCGAGACCGCGGAGAAGTGAATCCTACGTGGAATGCTGTGCTGCTGCTGAAAAGGTGAATGAATACATTTCCATGGGAAGAAACGGAGAAGAGATTAAGTGAGGAGAAAAGCCAAAAAGCCACTTTTATGTAAACTGGAATCGTACTTTTGTTAAGGGAGAAATACACACGTTTGCTTATATAGAAAAAAAGAAAAAAATGATACTTAAAAATTATATAACAGTGATCATCCCAGAGCAGGAGTACTAAGGTCTGGCGCATTATGCTAATACACTATCACGTTAATTTCTGCATACCAAGTATGTTACTTTTATTTTTTGTAACTCTTCATTTTGAAATAACTCTGGACTTACAGAAAAGTTGCATGAATAGTACAAAGAGTTCCCTTATATTTTTCACTCAGAATGCACAAATGACATTTTATCACGTTCTTGATATCATTCTCTCCCTATATATGTTTTTTTGGTTTTTTTAAAATCAAAGTCAGGAAATTAACATTGATATGTTACTATTATTTGATCTAGACACCTTACTCAAATTTCAGTAACTATCTCACTAACGTCCTTTATTTTTTTAAAAGATTTATTTATTTATTTTGGGGGGGGGAGGACAGAGGGGGAGGGAGAGAGAGAATCTCAAGCAGATTCCCCGCTCAGCATGGAGACTGACACGGGGCTTGATCTGAGATCATGACCTGAGCCGAAACCAAGAGTCAGATACTCAACCGACTGAGCCACCCAGGCGCCCCTCACTAATGTCCTTTAAAGCAACAGATAAATAGATAGAGCTCGATCAACCAATAGGATCCTGGTCCGATCACATTTTGCACTGTTGTCATATCTATACTGTTTTTTTTTAATTATTATTTAATAGACATTCTCTTTTTGAGAAGGAAAAAAGGTTCCTGGTACCTGTTGCTTCACCTGGAAAATGAAGATAATGACACTTGCTCTCCATGTAGCAGAAAGTCTGAGAGTATCACATGAGTTCTTACACATAAACATCACTCAGAAACCATGAAGCGGCACAATACTGTACAACAGAAAGAGGACAGACTCTAGGGTTAGACTCATACGGGCCTCTATCAAGTAACCAAACCTGGGGCAACTGTGGTTTCCTCACATATGAAACTGAAGCTAATACCCTTACTGGAACAAAATAAGACAATGAAGAAAAGATAATAATAGCAGTAACAGCAAATAACTTTATGAGCAATCATCTGTGTCAGGCACGATGTTAAGTTTTTTATGTGACTTATCTCAATTATCCTTATAGCAGTCCTATAAAGTAGGTGGTATTATTTACCATCCTCATTTTACAGATGAGAAAACTGAGGGCTAAAGCAAGTAAGTGACTTGTTCAAAGTGACACACCTAGTGTCAGGGACATTCTTTGAAGTCGAGTTCAAATAACTTTAAAGCCCATATGTTTATCCATCACACTGGACTTTCTCATCTCACATTAGATATTCAATAAATATTACTTTCCTTCTTTATATGCTTTCCTATATACACATTCAACTTATATAATTCTTTAATTCTACAAGAGAACCAAGTTTTAAAAAAAATGAGCAGATGTACTTTATGAAAGAATAAACCCTCAGTATCTCATTCATAAACTATGAATTTATAAATTTAATTTGTAAACACACTATGAAGCTCTACAGAAAAAAGTTTTAAGTCAAATATTCTTTTTTTTTCTTTTTTTAAGATTTTATTTATTTGAGAGAGAGACAGAGAGAGTAGGAGCGGGGGCGGGGGGAGAGGAGAAGCAGATTCCATGCAGGACCCTGGGATCATGACCTGAGCCAAAAGCAGATGCTTAATCAACTGAGCCACCCAGGCGCCCCCTAAAGTCAAATATTCTTTACAGAAATAACTATGGCACGAAACATGAGACAACTCAAGACTGCTTTCTAGCGAAATTCACACTCCTAGAATGATCATTGTAATAGAGAAACATGTAATTCAAAAATAAAAAGATAATTCATTTTTTTAAAAATTCATAATTACAATAAACCATTAGGTATAGCCTGTCAAGCCTAGAGCAAGGCAAGAAAATAATGCTTATTACATCTGAGAAAAAAGATTCTAGCCTTAGTATTTCTCTCATCTGAGACAGGAGTTTTTTTTGACCATGAACACGGCACTCATTCTCTCTATAACACAAGTACCCTCACTACAAGATAGGCAAAATACTGACTTTAATACTGAACAACTTATTTGGTTTTTAGAAGTGCTTTAAAGATGAACAAAGTAATAATATAATTTAAAAACAGAACTAGACTGTTTCTGGCCACCTCCCCTGTGCTAGGTAAGGAAAGAGATCTCAAACGGTCTAAGTCCATTAGTGATGTCTACAGGTATACCTCAAGTGGATTAGCTGCACTATTTCAATCCACTAAAGGCAAAGCCTCTAAAAAAGAAAAGGCAACAGAAGAGATGGATGAGAGAGAAATTATTTCTGATGTCACAATCCCATGACTCAATGTGAGTACGTTGTCCTTAAAAGCAGCAGAGGAAAACAAAGGAATGAAGGTTAGTGGTATGAAGGGGCTTCCAAGTCTGGGGATGATAGGCATTTTGGAAGGTTGATGAGCAGAGGCCAATTTGGTATCAGTTAAGTTAAATGTTAAAGATATAAAGCCTCAAAGAATACATTCTAACAGTTATTTTTTTTTTAATTTCCATTACCAGGATCCACGTGACTAAAGGTGAGAGACCTTGAGGAAATATTCACTCATTGGGTATTTGAAGAAATTCATGATGGAAAAAAAAACATCTAGCAAAGGATATGTGTTTCTCCTGTTGGTCTGTACCATTATACTTATGTAGCTTGTTGGGCAAACAACTTTTTTCTTCTGGGCCTATTTCTTGAAAACGATCCAAGTAAAATAATTAAACCCAAATCTAGTAAGCCTAGAGAATAAAAGTAATCAGAATCTTTGAAGAGCACACTAAATTTCATCAAGAAAAATAACCAAGGGGCGCCTGGCTGGCTCAGTTGGTAGAGCATGCGACCCTTGATCTCAGGGTTATGAGTTTGAGCCCCATGACAGGAAGGAAGGAAGGAAGGAAGGAAGGAAGGAAGGAAGGAAGGAAACCTAATTACAGTATTTCACTTTGAGCTCTTAACCATGTTTAAAATTTCTATCTGACCCTCCAGACTCCACAAGGTATATGTTATATTTTATTACATTCCCTTAAGTATCACCTGGATGGTAGCCTAGAAAACGACAAAACAAAACAAAACACACATATATATACACACAAAACCCCAAAGGGTTAATATCAGTGGGAAGATCTGGGAGAAATGGCCAAAGAAAAAGACTCTGGACATATAAGTGCCTATAGAACAGGAACTGGCTCCAGAATATTTGGCAAATAACTAACAAGAAAGTGAAAATAATAAGCTATTAAGTCTACCATTAAAACCAATCTCCAAATCTAGTGAGGTTCAAGAAAGGCCACAAGGAATCAAAGAAAAAGGAGAATATCACTAATGAAACAGGAAGCTTTAAAGCAAATAATCTGAACTAGATCACGTTCCCTCCTTCCCCTGCCTCAACTTGTAGCAGAAATTTAAAGGGATTTTCAAAACATCTAATGAAACTAAACTGCCAAGAGTACTCAGACAAGAAGAATCATAAATGAGAGTTGGAGGAAAGTACCTTTCTTTTAAGGTAACACACTACTGGCAAAAACTAAGTACAAAACTCCAGTGTGGCAGATTTGTTCAAATGCATTTCATGCAAATTGCAAATATAAGGATTAGGTAAACACCTCACTGGAAAGGTTAGTCCAAACTCACCCCCTTCCCCAACACCCCTCTAAAACAATACAGAATCTATCACTTTCATGTCAGGTCCAGTGTGGCTGAAAAAGCCTCCCAAGATTACCAAAATGCTTTTAGGCTGTGAGGTTGCAACACTGGGGTGTCTGGGGTTTCGGTTGCAGAACACATGTACAATCAAGGCAGCCAAGGATCAGGCCAGCCTCTAGTGGCTTTAATAAGCATAGCCCAAAGGAGCTAAAACTAGGCTTAGGAAACATCATTAATTAAAGAGGCAGGAACGGCAGAAAAGTGAAATCTCTGGAGATCAGATTATTTCGACTAGGGTCTGAAAAAGGAAATTAGGAAGCTGAGAAGGATGCAAACTTGGATCATTCCAAAAGTCAGAGGCCAGGAAACTCTTTTCTGAAACAAAGACGGGCCAAGGTATTCTACCTACCAGGGACGTCCGAGTCCTCAGCTCTAGTTTGAAGGTGTGAAGCTGTAAGAATCTACGAGTCAGGCACAGTCCTGCTCATCGAAGCTGCAGGTGGCGTGCTACACGATGACAGGAAGTGTTCATAAATTCACAAGTGAAGGGGCGCTTCCTTCAACCACCAGTAACAAAGATATAGAATAGTTTCCTGAAGCTTAACACATGTGCCTTACTTAAAATGCTTATTATGCCTACTTGGGCAAGTAACAATTTTAACTCCAGAAGTTTTCAACATAAACGTCTCTGCCCCTGTCTTCTCCCTACCACACCCATCATCTCATCTTTCCATTATAAAGTCAGCAATTCTCAGGGGGAAGGAAGTGGGGAACATGGCAAAGTGACAGGTGGCTAAACCACACAGGATCCCCTTAAGGCTTTTAAAAACTACAGAGTACTCCAACCCCACCTCACCTGGAGAATCACCGCATGTAATTAGACGTTACTGCTGGGAGTGTCTGGTGCATGTGTGAAGGAGCAGACATGGGCAGAGAATCGCTGCCATAAAACCTGAGGACGTCTGGAATGTCACAGTTAAGTGCAGTTATTTATTTTGCTTTCTCTTATTAATAACCATTCCTTATCATTTCCAAAGTTCTTTCACATTTATCTCATTTGAGTTAGAGAATATTCCCTCACTTACTGGCGACTGTCTACTTCATCATAAAATAGCACAGGGCAAAATAAAGCTGTTAATGCATCAGGTGAACAACTAAAATAGCCAGCTAAAATATAATTCAACAAAAATATTTTTCCTTGAACAGAACGCAAAGTTCTTTGGAACCTCAAAACCACTGTACAAATTTAAGAGGGCATTATGATGATCTACTAAACTGTAAACTCCTTGAAGACAAGAAACCATATCTAATTCTGTATCCTCCACGATTCCCTGAACAACACAGGTTCTTAACTGAGTAGGATGAATTAGTTTATATTCATTTATTTATTAACTCACACACTCAACATTTATTGAATACTGAATTTCTACTCTGGATCTATGCTGGCTCGGATTGTTTTTAAATGGGTTTTGAATTTTAGTCCTTAATAACATAAAAGAAAATCATCACCATTCCTGTTTCTTTTCTCTTATTCTTGATTATTAATTTGACTGGAATAAGATATATGTACATTTCAATTTTCAAACAATGGGCACACATATAAATGAAGATAATGCTGATATGTCTAAAATCCATTTTCCTTTTACCTTGCCCCGAAACAATTCTGTCACAGTCATTATACTGACAATAAGCATATCATTTGACAATCACCTCAGTCACAGTTGCTGGATTGGAGCCCATGATTAAAAGCGTCTCAGCAATAGGATTTTTTTCAGCAAGACCAAGCAGCAACTGACCCTTTGTTTTGACTACTCAACTTCTGTTTATAACTGTAGCAAATCTTATAGTCTCTCTTGCCTCCTTAAAAAATAAACCAAACATGTTAAACTGTGATAACAACAACAGGGTAAATAATATTTGGATAGCCTGCTAGAATTTATAAGAGTTTCACAAACTGAACATGAGCTCCTTTAGTCCTCAAGACTCATTTGACAGATGAGAGAATGGGGCTCAAAGTGGCAGAGCTGGGATTCTGAGTCCGAACCCAGGTCTCCTGATGCCCACAGTCCAGTGCTCTCTTCATCACAGCTGCCTCCTTGCTATGCCCAGACTCAAAAAGTTGTGCAGACTGAGAACATGAAAATAATGTTCATGAAAGGTTATGCTGTGAAACAGTAGACAGTGGTTATCAAAACTGTCAACAGAGCCTCAGGAAAAAAGGTCTCTGTTTAATAAGACCAAAATTGGCTAGATGTTGAGAAACAAAATGGGTAATAGATGGTATGAAGAACAATTTAATATAGAGTTAAATTCGATGATCACAGAAATTTGATATTCACAAATCCTCAAACACCATAATTTATAACTAGCCCACTCATTCTGTTTGTTTTAGGAATAAAGGAAAAATTTCTAAACATATTTTTAAAAACAGAATTGGAAAAAAACAAAACTATGATCTTGTTCTTTAGTCCAATACTCCATATTATAAACTAAGAAACAGGTAAGTGAATTAAAACATTCATTTGATATATGATGCTCCAAAAGGAAAGACAGGTAGAAATATATGTAGGTCTTTGATTAACATCTAACTTAAAGAATGCCAAACAGAGAAGGGCAAACAGATTTGAGAGCTGCTGGGTTTTAAAATTTTAGAGCAAAACTCTGAATAACTTGCATAGCATATTTACCGTAGGGTAAGAACATTTGAATTCCAAAAGCTCATCACTAAAATCATAGATCTTCATTAGACAATGAATTCACATTGTTCCCATTGATTGAGTGGTTACTATCAGGCAGGTATTAAATTGGATCATTTGTTCAAATATAAAGAGATGTCAAAATACAACACATGTAAACAATATGGGATCCCCAGTCTTCTTTCTATAAAGGTGTATCATCATGTGTTACGGTGACTAGCAGCCATTCAAAGTCCTTGGTCTACAATTCTGTTTAATATGCTTTTTCTATTCTTGTGTCACTATTAAGTTGTTCAAATCTTTTTCAATGGGCAGAAAAAAATCCTTCCTAAAGGATCACAGTGTCTTCAACTTAAAGAGACATTCCTCCCCCACCTTTTAAATCTGTAGGAAAATGGTTTTAGCTTTTTCACTTTTAGTTTAAATGGTCAGGTTTGATTAATTCAGCTTGGATTTTGGCCTGTTTTACTGACTGCTGTACCCTCATAGCTAGAACAGGGCCTGGCACATAGTATGTACATTTGTTGAACGAATGAATGAATTATTCCTATGATCTATGGCTCATTACATAAGGATATATCTATAGAGAAGGATAAATATACATAAGAACTTTATACTTTGACTTCTTAATGCTTTTAAACTTGAAATAAAGGAAACCCCTGATGTTTACATCACTCAGCTGCTTGTGAAAAGCAATCTTCCATATATGTAAACAACAGCATGTGCAAGGTGTACAGTTATGCTAAGACTTGGTCATTAGCTTGGTGACAACTTGGGTGTTATCAGCTACCTCACATATTTCTCTAAGTCCCACAAGCTCAAACAGCTAAATCGTAAAATACCACGAAAACTCAATTAAGCCTATATACACATGCTGATAATTCTCCTTTGTAAATTAATGATTTCTCCACCGAAATCATTTATCAAGGCAAGTACCCTTCAGAATTAACATTCTAAGAAGAACCAGAAAAATGACAGGTCGTACACAAGTTTTGCTTAGGAAGCTGTGATTGTCACCAAGTTGCCCCATGAACCTGTTATCCTTCTCCCCCTCAGAGCAGCGAATTCAGTTTCTATTTAAAGGGACACTGACTTTTTTTTTTTTTTTTTTTCCCGGAAGAAAAAGAAAATTTTGAGTTTGGAAAAAAATCCCTTTTAAAAGGTTCGAAGAAAACTATCAGCTTAGAATGCTCAAAATAATGTTTGTTAAGAAAATGATCATCAGCTCCTGAGTTTGGAGCGGGGCCACAGGGCATGATTAGGGGGTATCGGCTTCAGCCCTCGGTGCCAAGTCTGAGATCCCGCAAGAGAAGTAGAGGGCGAAAGACCGGGCAACGTGGCCACCTGCCCAGTCTGCCGGGGACCGTGGGGCCACCGTCTGCTCCCAACTTTGTCAGCCTTTCCCCCTAGTGCATATGGTCCACCCGCCTCCCGATTCAGGCCGGCGACTCCCAGGCCAGAGCGGAACTGGGGGGCCAGCGGAGGCCCGGCGGCCCCGGGAGCAGCCCTCGGGGCCCGGCGGCTTGGGCTAGGGGCGCGGGAGGGGAGGGGGCCTGCCGCCCCTCCCCCCGGCGGGTCCAGGGAGCTCCCAACGGCGGCTCGGCGGCTTCCTCCGCCAGCGGCCGCCGCGCCCTCCCCGCCCGGACGGCGGCCCTCGCCACGCCCCGCGCCCCCGGGGCGCACCCCTGCGGGCCGGCCGGAGCCCCCCGGGCCGCGCTCCTCTGGAGAGCCCCCGGCGCGGGCGTGCGGCCTAGTCGGGGTTACATAACGGGGCCGGGCCCCTCCGCAGCCGACCGGGGGCCGCGGGGCCCGCGCGGGCGGAGGCGGGGGCGCCGCCGCTCACCTGCCGTAGATGCCCTCGGTGATCCGATTCCGCTTTAGGGGGCGGCGGAGCTTACTGCAGTCGGCGTTCCGCCGCTTCATCCTCCCGCTGGGGGGCCGGGTGCCCGCGCCGCCTCCGCCGCCGTCTCTCACCTCAGCCGCCGCCGCCGCCGGCCCGCCCCGCGTCGGGCCTGGACTCTACCCCTGGGGCCGGTCACACAGACATGGAGCCAGCACCCGGGGGGGAGGGGGTGGGACGGGGAGGGGGGGCTCAGAGCCTCCTCCGCCTTCGGAAACAAAGAAATGACAATTCCGGGGCCCGCCCGCCCCAGCACCAGCCAGCCGCCTGCCCCGCCTCCTCGGCTCCGACGGACGGCCCCCGAGGCCAATCGAAGGCGTCGCTACGCCGCTGCCGGCCAATCCAGGGGCCCGCTGAGGCACAACGGACTCGAGAACCCGCCTCTTTGAAGGACAGAAGAATGCGCCAATCATTATAGTGTCTGTGTGCGTGCCTGGGCCTATCAGAAAAGATTTAAATAGAGGCTTATAAATAGGCCCTATAAATATAACATCCTATATTATGCCTTATTGCGAAGGCACACTTCATGACTGTTGGGTTGCGTTTCATTGTATTATAATCCATGCTAGAGCATACCGTGCTATATTCATTGCCCGCTATCACTAGCACCGTATGAAATCGGGAGGCCTGGGTTTGCGGCATGTGCTGTTTTCTGCGCTGACATGTGCCCCAGTCAGTCGCGTCATTATGTAAGGGGTTCGCAGCATCCTCCCCCTCCGGGAGCCTCCGGGGTCAGCGCCGGGGGCCCTTTCTGCGGATCCTGGAGCGTTCGGCCAGGCCGGCCGCGTCAGCGCGCGACGGGGGTACGAATGACAAAGCAAACCCCACACACACATACACGCACACACCCTGCCAGCTCCCGGCGACGTGGTGACAGCGCGGCGGCCAATCGGAGGAGGCGCGGGGCGGGGCTGCTACGGTCCCGCCCCCTGGGGGCGCGTCACAGGGGGCGGGGCCGTGGGTGCGCGCGACGTCGAGCTGGGCTGCCGGGGGTGTGTAGGGCGGTGCGACCCTCTCTCCACGTCTGCAGGATGGGCTGTGCGGATGGCTCCGCGGGCACCGCGCCTGCTGGACACGGCGAGCGTCAGCGTCGGGGACGTGTCAGTGCTGTGCGAGGGGTCGATGCCGCGGGGACTAAGGGGAGGCTGCTCGGCGGCGAGGGCCGGGCTTTTCAGATGTTGGGACACCGGCCAGCGACCCCTCTCACCGGACCCTCCTAGAGCGCCGATTTTGTGCCAGGCACCGTGCTGAGTGCTTTGCATCTACTTGTCATTTACCCCTCATTAATTCCTTGTAACGTAGGTCTGGCAAAATCACATTAGAAAAGACAGCAAAGATTCTTTTAAAAAGAATGTCATTAATGAAAACTGGGAAGCTGTCAAAAAGTAGCTGAAGGGAGAAGAAACACCCATGGATCTCATCACCTTAACACGACCACTATTAGCACTCTAAATTTTTTCTTTCTTTCCTATTTTCCCCCATGGGTGATATCATTATTACTATTACTGCTATTATTACTGAAGAGTTGTGATCATACTAGATATTCAGCTTTGTATTCTGTTCTTTTGTGTGTGTGTGTGTGTGAGTAAATTGATAGAAGTTTACTAAGTGAAGATACAGAAAAAGCTCTCAAAAGTGAGAGGGGTCCCGACAGGGTTGCCACTGAAGGCCTTTAGGGTTGGTCTTTTTGTATTCTGTTCTTTAATGTAAACATTGTCCCATGTTATTATGCATCCTCCCTAAATATTTCTGATGGCTGCTGAATCTCCTATCACGTGGCCATACCAACTTAACCACACACCAACAGTGGGACTGTGAGGTGGTCTTCCAGCACATTTTAAAAACTTCCAGGAAGTAGATGGTACCTGGTTTTGTCCTGAGTTGGAGGGACCTCTTCCTGCCCTGTAATCACCCCCTTAATCAACACCTACCCCAAGGAGGAACTTGTAATTTGTATCAAAGTCATCATTCTCATCTGCTGTTCTTCGTTATTTTATCCTGCTCACAAATCTTTAAAGATCCTCCAATGCCTGAAAGCCATTCTCTTTGTTATGGCATCCAGAGCTGTCACACTGGAGACCCACTCTCCTTTTCCAGGCCTACCCAGGCCAGCAAGCCTTATCTACTCACTGTCCTAAAACCCACTGCAACCTTATCTTCCCTCCTTTCTGCCTTTGCTCCCACACAGAGCATCTCCAGCAGTGCTGCTCCTAAGTCGGGTTTCTTGGGTGAGTCTTGTTCATCCACCAAGGATGAAAGCTTCTTGGGAGATTGGATCCTTATTCTGAAGAGATGCAGTTTTGAAAAATTGCAAGAGTACCTACCTTTTCAGACCAGGATTGAAATTCCAGCGTGGCCACTTACTAGCTTGGGCAAGTTACAGAATCTTAGAACCTCTGTTTCCACTCAGGTATGTTTTAAGGCTTATAGAATAATGAACTTTCAGGGCCAGGCATGCAGTAGGTGTAACAGCAAGCAATTACTGTTAATAGTGTACTTGTTTTTCTTTTTTTTTTTTTTTAAAGATTTTTTTTTTTATTTGACAGAGACAGAGACAGCGAGAGCAGGAACACAAGCAGGGGGAGTGGGAGAGGGAGAAGCAGGCTTCCCGCTGAGCCAGGAGCCCGACGTGGGACTCGATCCCAGGACCCTGGGATCATGACCTGAGCCGAAGGCAGTCGCTTAACCAACTGAGCCACCCAGGCGCCCCTTATCTTTCTTTTTTTTTTTTTTTAAAGATTTTTTTTTATTATGTACTTGTTTTTCATCCCTCACTTCTCTCCAGCATGTTGATAAAGTGGCACTGGGTAGCCAAGGATAACAAACTCCGTGAGCTCAAACTTTCACCAAGGCTGCCCATCATTGTGAAAGGGTCTGAATGGAATGCTCTGCTTGGAGCAACAGAAAAAGGCTTCAGCTGCCAAGGTGAATTGGTTCATGGAGGAGGATACAGGCAGGACCTACATCAATATTCTGGAGGCTTGAATGCATTAGGAAGGTTACATGGTAAGATCCTGGCTCTAGACTCCATGAGGCCCCAGATCTGAATATAGCCATCAACTCCATGACTACAAGGCTCCAGATTACCTGGGCCAGAGACAGCCAACTCAGTAAGGTTATTAACAGGGCCATATCCATGGTCTTTTCCACTCCCCTTTATGTCCCTGTTATCTAGGACAGTGCCATGGCACACTGTGGAACGAATAGGTGAGTAATCCAGGAAAAGATGACAGAGGCGCTGGAGCTCACTGTCTAGCCTACCATCCTTATAAGGACATTCCATGCTGTGGCAGAAGTGTGGAGTGACTGGGAGTTACTCTCAGGCATAAGGTTACATGGGGGAAAGAGAAAGAACAGAGAAAATCTGGTGGTCTG
This sequence comes from Mirounga angustirostris, assembly GCF_029215605.1. Taxonomy (NCBI): domain Eukaryota; kingdom Metazoa; phylum Chordata; class Mammalia; order Carnivora; family Phocidae; genus Mirounga; species Mirounga angustirostris. The sequence goes on from NW_026991712.1 coordinate 171,418,366, forward strand.
GGTTCCAGTCCCAACACCCTGCTATTGAGTTACCTGCATACACCTGTGCCAAGATCCCCTCTGGAGACTCTTCAAGCCCTGTGTTTAGAAGCAGGTCATTTTAGCTCCATTTTACAGATGGGAAAACTGAGGCTCGGAGAAAATAAAATTATGCAATTGGCTTGGTAGAGCAGCTTAGCTCAAGGAACAGCTGAGTGAGATCAAGCTGTGATGCTATAGGCCAAACCTGGGGCCTAGAGATGGTTATTGATGACTAGGTTTATTGATCTGGTGATGGGCTGGAGTAGGATGACAGGAATTGTCCCCTTGCCAAGAGCCCACGGTAAGACTGCCCTTCTCCATTCCCTCCTTCTGCCCCAGCCAGACCATCTCTTTTCCTGGGCCGCCCTAGCCCAAGCTCCTTTGGGCTCTAGTCAAGTGCCAGCCTTTCCCCTCTGAGCCCTCAGATGGCTCTTTGGGACCCTAAGGGCACAGGCCTGGGCAGAGGTGGGGTAGCCTCCTGCCTGCCACAGAGCCCCCCAAGCTCCCCATACCTCCACCATCAGTCAGGAACCAGGGGAGAGCAGTGGCCATTTTACAGATGAGTAAGACAGGGAAGGGAAATCATCTGTTCGTATTCAAAAGACCAAGGCCCAGCCAAGAATTCAGGGTTGTCCCTCCTCTTCTCCTGGGACGTTCAATGGGCAAGGGGTTGAGATTTGTCCTTGAGCTTCACCTGAGCTCAGAATAGCTCAGAAGAGCCTGGAGAGTGATCATCACATCCCGTTTCACAAATAAGAAAACTGCATCCCCCCCTCTTTCAGTAGCTTCAAATCCCCTCAAGCCCTCGAGTCAGCTGCCCAGCTGCCTTGAACTTGGTTCCCATGCCACAGGAGTCACCGAAAAGTCCGGACGCTGGGGTGGCCACCTCTTATACACGTATCTGTGTCCCCCAGAGAACCCTGTTAATGGAGGATATTCATTGTAATGTTTAGAACAGAAACAGTTTAGAAATAACCCAGATAATCCTCAAAGGGGGCTGGTCAAACATGGTCACACATTCTTACCATGGAAGTCATGTGGCATGGAGAATGGTGACACGTAGCACTTACCACGTACAGTCACTGCTCTAAGCACCATATGCACTTTGATCTCAACCTCACAACAACCCTATGAGGTAGAGATGTTACTGGTGCCATATTAAAGACGAGAAAACTAGCCCAGAGCAACTCAGTTCTTTGCCTAAGGTCGCACAGTAAATGATAGAGCCCGGATTCAAACTCAGAAATTCTGACATCAGAGCCTGGGTTCTTAGCCACCCTGATAGAATGTTGTAGAAAGATATTCCAGGCTTGGAAATGACTTAGGATATACTGTTCACGGAAACAGCAATTACTCATTTTTGTAGGGGAGAAAACAAGGCCTAAATTCACATGAATAGGAAAAAAAATCTGAAAAATATACAAAAAGAAGAAGAACTGGTTTTTGGAGCTATGGAAATCATGGGTGCTTTATGTAAACTTTATGCACGTCTGCATTTTCAGAGTTTTCTACAGTAAATACACCAACCCTGTGCAATAATAATTACTAACATTTATGGAGGATTTTCTACACATCTGACACGTACATGCACTTCCTCATTTACTCTTCATGACCGGGGTTCTCTGGGTGGCTCAGTGGGTTAGGTGTCTGACTCTTGATTTCGGCTCAGATCATGATCTCGTGGGTTGTGGGATCAAGCCCCACATTAGGCTCTGCACTGGTGGGGAGTCTGCTTGAAGATTCTCTCCCTCTGCCCTCCCTCCACTTGCATGTACTCTCTCTCTCAAATAAATAAATCTTAAAAAAAAAAGTCTTCACAACCACTCTATGAGATTGACACTGATTTTCCCTACTTTACAGATGAGGAAATAGATATTGATCATCATACCCAAGTTCACACAGCCAGTAATTTGTGGAGTCAGGATTTGAACCCAGACTGCCTGACTCCCAAGATCATGTTTGTTGAATGAATGAATGAATGAATGAATGAATGATTGACTTAGCCACAGTTTACCCAGGCGTGCCCAGAGCAGGATCACACCCTTGGTATGGACAAACTTCCAGAGAGGGAATGGAGGACTTACCTACGTCCTTGCTTGCTGCCCATGACTGAGCTTTACAATGCCCGATGTGGACGGTATGGTGAGTATTCTTATGGAGTCCTGTTATTACAGAAAATGCACAATTACATGTGAATTCTGTAGTCTCTCTGACTTGATTTGTCACACCTGGAGGAAGCCTGGTCACTTAGATCAGAACGTCACAGGCATGGCGCCACTTGCCCACCTTCCTTTCTATAACCCAGCCGCCACTCATGCTTATGTATTCATTCTCACATTTGTAATAATTCTGTGAGGAAAGTAGAGCAGCTCATCTTATTTGACTCATTAAGGAAGTTGAGGCTGTGAGTGGTTTACTAAATGGAAGGCAGAACTGCAAAGTAGTTGACAGCATAAGCCGTGGCGTCAGAGGGATGTAGGATGGGTCCCACCCCTAGCATTTATTAGCTGTGATGTTGAGCGCTCACATCACCTCTCTGAGTAGCAGCTTCCTCATCTGTAAGACAGGATGACTGCGCCTGTACTCACAGGCTTGAGGGGAAAAGTAGATGGAATAATGTATGCAAAATGCTTGGTCCAGTGCTTGGCATTCCGGAAATGGCAGTTGTTATTTATTCAACAAATATTTAGGGGCGCCTGGGGGGCTCTGTTGGCTAAGCATCTGCCTTCGGCTCAGGTCATGATCTCATGCGTCCTGGGATCGAGCACCGTGTCGGGCTCCTGGCTCAGCGGGGAGTCTGCTTCTCCCTCTCCCTCTGTGCACTTTCTCTCTCTCTCTCTCAAATAAATAAATAAAATCTTTCAAAAAGCCCAAAATTTATTGATCACCTCTTATGGATGAGCAGTAGGTGCTGAGATACAACAATCAGAAGTCCCTGTGCTTGGCTCTGAGGCGGAGAGGGCAGGGGCAGTTTTCTGACAGGAGGAGGCTTTTAGGCAGAGGGAGAAGCAGGTACACACAGTGCTTTCCCCAGCATTTTATTATGAAAAGTTTCTAACAGACGCCAGTGAAGTTGAAAGAATTATACAGTGAAAAGCCCTTTACCTCCCGCGTAGACTCAACAATGAACATTTAACTATATTTGTTTTGTGACATATCTGCCCTAGATCCCCGTGCTTTCTTTCTTTCTTTTTTTTTTCTAAAGATTTTATTTATTTATTTGACAGAGAGAGAGACAGCAAGAGAGGGAATACAAGCAGGGGGAGTGGGAGAGGGAGAAGCAGGCTTCCTGCAGAGCAGGGAGTCCCATGCAGGGCTCGATCCCAGGACCCTGGGACCATGACCTGAGCCGAAGGCAGACGCTTAACGACTGAGCCACCCAGGCATCCCCCTCTGTGCTTTCTTGGACCAGTTGAGCTGCCTTGATGGTTTGAAGACAGAATGTCTGGAGCAGGAGTGCGAAATCAGGGACCTTTTGCAAGAGTCAGAGGGGAAGAAAGAACATTCCCCTTTTGACAAATCTGTTGGGAGAGGCCAAGTGTGGGGGATACCTCCCTTTATTAAAGAAAGCCTGTTTGGCAAGGAGCTTGGCCCTCTTGTCAAGCAGTCTGTCCCTCACTGGGGTAGGGGCAGGCCGCACAGGGGTTTCCGGGGTGTGGAACCAGCTGCCACCCACACTAAGTTGGCCCGAGGGTGAACACAACCTCCAGGCCCAGGGGCTGGCAGAGACTGAAAATCTTCAGTGTTCATCTGGCTGACCTTTGGTGCCCCTGGGCAGGTGAGTCTAGCTGCCTGGTTTACAAGGTGCTGGTACAGGACTCAGGCCAGCTAGGGTCATGTTTATTTGTCCCCCACACAGGGGAGCCCCTCCTTATGGAAACCCAGTTCATAAGAAGTGCTGATGGCCAGAAATCAGAACCAGGGGGTGACCATGAGGGGATGGAGACTTCTATCTCTGATCTCTAGCAGTCAGGGTACCTTCTCTCTATTGCTACTGTTTAGAGGGCAGAGGGCTGGGAATCCTATGTTCCTAGACTCGGAAGAGGACTTAGAAGTCGTCTGGGCCACAGTTGTGTGGTTAAACACCCAGTTGCTCAATCCGGGCTTTGGGTCTGGGTTAAATCCAGGTTCTCCTACTTATTAGTCCTGTCACCTTGGACAAGTCACGTAACCCTTCTGCACCTCGGGTGCCTCATTTGTCATAAAAGGCTAATAGTACCCACCTCCCAGGGTCATTAACTGAGTTCATACATGTAAAGTGCCTAGAACATTGCCTAGCAATGGTAAGTGCTTGGTAAGTGTTAGCTCCAGACAGCATCTAAAGCGAAAGGAGCTGGCATTGGTGGTTTGCAGCCATTTTTCCCCTATGTATGCATTAACATATTGGGTTTTTATTATTATTTTTCACGAAAATGGGAACATACTGTACACACTGTACTACAACTTGCTTTTCCACCCAATAGTATATCCTCCGTGTCAGTTTTGATAAACCTTAAAAGCATTTTCCTCTGGATTTTTCCCACATATGTTCAGGACCATGATGTTGGTGGCAAGATGTGTGTCCTGTAGCTTATTTGCCAGTCCCCTACTACTGGACATTTCGGTTACTTTCAATTTTTTTTCCTTCTGCCAATAAAGCTGCGCTGAGCAAGAAGTGACTGATGTCAGCTGGCTGTATGACCTTGGGTATGACCTTCTGGTGTGAGTTTCTTCATCTAAAAACAAAATGAAAAGATTCTTTTGGGTGGTTAAAATCTCCAGCAAACTGCATATTGAATCACTTCCAAGACATCGCTGACAAGTAACCATCAGCTTCTGTTTGCATTCCGCTAGGGACAGGGTGCTCACTACCTCACGAGCAGCCTGTTTCACCGGACAGCTATAATGGTCAATAAAGTATCCACCATGCTGGGCCAGAATCTGCCTCCCTGCAACTCCTAGTCTAGTTTTATTATCTGAGGCCCCATAAATTCAGTCTATACCCAGTGGCCAGTGGCTGGGGCCAATCCTTCCCTTCCTTCCTTTCTCCCTCTCTTTCTTTATGCTTATTATAGATCAGACCATCTGCTAGGCACAGGGATGGGGCTCCAGAAGTTAGCTGCAGGGTAGGAACTGGAGCCCAGGTGCCCTCAGTCCCATTTCAGGGGACTGCCCCTGCTGTGGGACAGGGGTCCTGAAGCTGGTGGTCTGCCTCATGCCCCAGGCAGAGTCCTGGGTTGCTCTGTGAGGAGGTGACCAGAGCTGGAGACAACTACAGCCTAGGGCTGGAGCAGGACCCCACCAGGTTTTTACTAGAGCTGGACCCAAGCCTCCTTTCTTTTCCCCCACCTACCCTTAAAAGATTTACAAACAAGTAGATTTAAGTACAGATTCAAACATAAATAATTTCAACCATGTAACTCAGAAGAGTTAGTTCCCCAGGGGCTCTGTCTGGATCTTTCTCAGGGCTTAGTGTTGTTCTTTGCTTTCATTCATTCATTCATTCATTCATTCATTCATTCATTCATTCTCATTCAATACATTCTTATTAAGAGCTCACTGGGTAAGGTCTTAAAGAGAAATTTTGCCAATCCAAAGCCCCCTCTGAGACTCCGTTTCCCCATTTGTAAAATAGGAGTGCTGATCCACTCTCTGCCTTGCAAGGATATGGGGAGGGTAAACTGAAGTCATGAGCAAAGGAGGGTTCTTATGTGTGGGTGCCCAGTGAACGGATGCCCTCTTTGAAACTGCGCACAGTGCCCGTCCTAGAGCAGGAATGCAGCAACTACTTGTTGAATGAACAAATAAGTGAGGGACTGAATGAATGAGTTAGTGTTGGAATAAATGCATCTCTTCTGCTCCCTGTCACAGTCCCTCTGCTCCTATGTTAACTCCATCAACAGGCCAGCAAAACCAGCCTTGCAGCTGGAGATAAGGCTTTTGGCGGGTGTCTCCCCTATCACTCCTTGGAGTGGGGGTGGGGGTAGAGGGGTGATGCCTGGTGCTGGATGCCACACAGACACGGACAAGGACACAGGATGGGCTCCAAGTACCCACCATCTATGCGGCGCTGTCTGCCCCTGTGGATCCTAATGCTGGAGGTGGCTCTCATTGTCATCTTCTTCTTTTTCACCTCCTCTGACACTTCCTCACAGGATCCGAAGAAGCTCATGGGGAACTTTCGAGGTGAGTGTCCAGAGGGGGGTGGTCACAGAGGCAAGTAGCAGGAACAAGGGAAGAGGAGGTCTGTGGTCCTCCAGTGGCTGACATGTTCCTTTCCACAAAGTCTCTGAGTAAATGGGTTCCCACACCTTCTCCCATAGGTTGCGCAGAGACCCAGCCAACAATGTAGGCTCCCCCTTTAGGACCAACGTGGACATCTCCTCTTCCATGAAGCCTTCCTTGATTTGTCAGGGCAGTGAGGGCCCTCCTATTCCGTATTTCTAGAATTTCCTTTGCCAAATGGTTTTCATAAGTCTCTGCTTCTCTGTCCTTTCCTCCCCTTTCTCCTGAACAGCAAGGAATTTCACGTTGTTTGGCTTTTAGTTTTTATTTCCTTTTCTTTTTTGGTCTCTCTTGCTCATTTCTGTACCACCCTCCTTTTGGTAGCTTGAGTCTGTTGCCCCTCCCCCACCCCCAGCCTTCTCCTTCTCACTCATTGGCTGGGAAGTCTACATTCTGTCTGCAAATCCAGAGCCATAAGGTATGGCTGAAGAGGAGTGTAGGATGGTTGTGATTTTAGATGCAGCTAAAAATATTCACAGACTGTGATGAGAACAACTGTAAACAAGACAGATATCCACAGTGGTGTGGCTTCTGCTTTTTTTAAAAAAATTGAGATGAGTTTCAAGCATCTCATTGGGCCGATATCTTATCTATGATAATGGATGGTCCTCCTTGAGTGTCCTCCCTGAGACAAAGCTGAAGCTCTAGTCTGGTTGAGTGCCTGCTTCCTCCCGAGTGATATTAACTGACTAGCTAGCTGAGAGCAATGGAAAAGCATCACTGGGCCCTAAGCAGAAGTAAGTAGGACAAAGAGATGACTTGGGGAGGGAAGCCTCTACACCACTTCAGGGGCTGATCCAGAGAGGGGCCCTTAGCGCCTGACGAGCAAGGCCTAGACAAATTTAAGTTCATTTCAGTTTACTTTAATTCTTTTCAGTCCAATACAATATAATTCAATGCATGCATTCATCCGCTCATGTATTCATTCAACCCTGTATTACATCCAGTGGGGGATCTAGACACGTGCTAATCAGAGCTAATACTTATTTTCTCTTCCTAAGTATCAGGCACTATTTAAATGCTTTATATTGAACCCTCACAATAATCCATGAGTCGGTATGATTATGATCTCTGTTTCTCATATAAGGAAATGAGGCACATGGACGTTGATTAATTTGCACAAAGTCACTCAACCAGTGATAACACAGCAAATTTAAACTCACGCAGCCTGGTTTTAGTTTCCATGCACGTAACCACAATGCTTCACTGCTCCGTTTTACAGTGAGCTTGAGTCACCTGTCATATAACCAGTGGGTATAGGAGCCAGTATTTCAACTCTGTATGTTGGCGCCAGGGTCCACATTCTTCACCCCTCTGCTGCTGGTAACATAGAAATGAAGTGTCCTCAGACACTCACTTTACAAGGAAGCACAGAGGAGGGCCCATAACCCAGGCAGGGGAGTTGATGGTGTCAGGGAAGGCTTCTGGAAGGAAGTGACTGACCAGCCACGTCTTGGAGGCTTGGTAGGAATTAACCATGTGAAAATGGATCATCAGCCAGAGTGTGCACTCACTGGAGTGGACCAGGTTAGGGTTTAACATCGCAACATTGGAGCCCAAAGAAGGCAGTAGGGCATGGTGGACCCACTGGGTTGAGTAAGGAGCTTGACCTTCATGCTGCTGAGCTGATAGGAAGAAGCAGGGGTGTGGTGAGTTTGGGTTCAGGTTGTGGAGAAAGCCATTCCTGGGCTAGTGGAGGGGTAGGGGAAAGGGCCATGACTTGAGGTGGGAGACCAGTGTGTGGGCTTGTGTGTAGTATGGACCAGAGGACTTCAAACGCTTCTGATCACATACACCATTTTTTAAGCACGTACCATACCTACATGTCATCATCAAGTACTGCTGCGTGAATGTATTTTGTACATTATAATAATACACACAAATTAGAAAATCTGAAAGAGGTCAAAACAAATACATAATATTTTCAAATTACTGATTGTGATGGTGCCAATCAATCTCAAGGCAAGGTCCATTGTTTCCATTACTGAGAGTGGATGTAAATCCATTCCTAGAGTCTTCTTGATAACTTCAAATTCTCCTGGTTGACTTCCTGTCAGATCTAATTAGACTGACTTTTTTAAAACCTCGAATGTGACGGTTGAAGAGTTTACACAAGAAATATCACTCTGCCCTTTTTTTTTATACACTTGGCTGCCATTATGGTTCTGCCTTCATTCTGTGGTTTTAGGCAGGCGTTGTTCAAGCCATTAGTCCATTTTGTAAAGGTTAGTTGAGCTAAAACTAGGTTACCTTATCTGTCAATTCACTTAATCTAATCCAGTCCACATGAACTCAATGTTATTCAAACCAGCTAATTCCAAAAAGACATTTTTGAGGCAATCAGCATGAATCCGGTATGACATACAGGAATTATTGTTAGTTTTGTTAAGTCTGATAATAGTATGGTGGGGTTTTTTTTAAGGCCCTATCTGCTAGAGAGGTATATTGAAATGAAGCAATGTCCAGGGCTTGCTTAATGCCAGTCAAAAAAAAAAAAAAAAAAGGAAAGAAGTGGAAAGGATAATAAAAACCAGATCAGCCCCGTGTGGGACAGTCATCAAAGCTGGGAATGGAGACATGACATTCACCATGCAACTCTCTCTGTTTTTGTATATGCTTAACGTTTTCCATAATAAAGAATTAAATTTAAAATGAAAAGCAAAAAAAAAAACCCTGCCATTCACTGCACCATGATGAATTTGGAGAAACACGTCACCCTCTTCCCAGTGGCCCAATATTCCCTCAGGACTCCTTCCAAAGCTAGGAGCCTAGAAACTGTTTGACATCCTGAGTGAGCAGAGGAGGCTCCTGGGTCAATGTGGATCTTAAATACTTGCAGAGCTGCAAACTTCACCAAGGCCCTTTGGAAGTAGGATAGCCTAGATCAGTGGTTCTCAAAGTGTGGTCCCCAGGATACCACCTCAGCCACTAACAGCTCAGGAATGTGTTAGAAATGCAGATTCCCAGGCCCGGATCCATACCTACCGATCAGAAATGTTCAGGGTGGGTTTTAGCAAACTGTGTTTTACCAAGCCCTCTAAGTGACTCTTAACGCACACGAGAGTTTGAGAAGCGTTCAAGGCAGACTGATTCAAACCCTGCCTCTGCGCCTTCTCAGCTGCGAGATCTTGGGCAAATTATTCCACCTTTCTTGCCCTCCATTTCAACCATGTCACGTGACATGGGTCACGGGACATGGGTCGCGGGACATGGGTCACGGGACATGGGTCGCGGGACATGGTCACATGACAATAGTACTTTTTCAATTTGTTGTTGAAAGGTTTGAAAGAACGAAAACATATACAGACTAAGAGTACTCACTTTCATTATTAATAAACTTCAATTTCTTATATTTTTATAAAATCAAATAAAACTAGAAGGGCTCATATCTTCTTCCAGCAGCCCCTATGGATTGTCTGGAGCATCTTCTGAGGTGTGTGTTCCCTGCGCTGATGACCACTGGTCCGCACGGCCAGTGATGAGGCCATATGGGCAGGGAGAGTGAAGGAGACACAAAGCGTCAAAATATTCAAGAGACAGCTAGGAGATCAAACGAGCTGTACCTGGTGGAAGTGAAGGAGGGGTTTAAGGATGGCTTCAGACATGAGCTTTGGTATATGGAAGTGCCAATTCCTGAGACAAGAAGCACAAGGGGAGGAGCAGTTTGGGAGGTAAATGAACATCGATATATTCATTCTGGGCTTGGGGTTGAGGTGCCTATGAGATGCTTAGGAGAAGCAGAGTGTAGCAGCTAACTATTGCTGCATAACAAACCACCCCCAAACTTAATGGCTGAAAAAAGCAACCATTTAATTTGCTCATGATTGTGATTAAGTGGTTCAGCAGAAGAGTCATAGCAGTAAAAGAGGATAAGCCCCAATGAGAGGGTGCTTTTCAAATCTCGGCTTGTAACATGTTGACTAATGTCACATTGGCCCAAGCAAATCACAAGGCCCAACCCAGGCAGGACGGGTCTATACTGGAAGGCGTGATTCATCGGGAGCCATTACTGTAACAGTCTGCACACGGAGCCTGCTCTAGGAATGCCACATTGGGGAAACATCCTGGACCCTGCACTGTGGATACTACCCAGGTCCCCTCCCCTGCTCCCCAAAGGGAGGAGAGCTACCAAAAGACATTTCCACCGACATGTAAATACAGTACCCCCAAATCCTACAATGTTGCAATCCCCCTTGATTGGGACATCCCTTTTTCCATTCCCTGTATGCTGTAGGGGTGAAGGCAGGGTGGGAGTAGAGGCTACTGGGGAACAGAAGTCAGCCTAGGGCTCTGTGGTTGGTCCCAGTCTGGGGCTGCAGAGGTCTTCCCAGTCAGCAGTGGGGAGAACAGTGTGGAAGTCGAGCCTAGAGCCTAAGGGCCAGAAGCTGGTTCTGGCTTCAAAGCTGTTCGTGCTGAAGTGTTTGCAGGCCAAAGGAAGGAGGAAAGGTGGGTGGAAACACAGGGGCAGCCAGGCCAGAGGAGGGGGGAACGGTCTTGCCCAAAGTCACACAACCAATAAGTGGCAGACACAGGATAATAGCATCTAACACTGTGTATCCAATGCCAGGCTAAGTGATTTGCACGAGCCAGTGAAAATGTTCATGGCGATCCTCTGAGTGGGTGCCATTGTTTCATACCCATTTTACAGATTAGGAAGCTGGGACACAGAGGTAGAGCCAGGCTCTAAACCCTGACAACCTGACTCAGAGTCTTCACCATTACACCCTGTGTGCTGTGTGGAAAAGCATGATGCATCGTGGTTAAACCCAGACGGTCAGCATTCAGATCGCTCACCATTTGCTAGCTGTGTGACCTGGGCTAGTTCCGGCGCCTCTCTGGGCCTCCCTTTCCTATCTGTAAAAGATGGATAGTAAATAGTACCTACTGCATGAAGTTGTTGCAGGTGAAAGCCATAAGGCACTTAGAATGGTGCCTGGTGTGTGGAGGGCATCACGCACGGGCCTGCTGTTGCCAATGCTGGTCATCATTGCCTCCTCTCACACCAGCGGGCTCTCAGCTTAGACCCTTCCTGCAAGTCGTGGGGCTTTCATAAAATTCTCCCGAAGGCCTGTCTGAGACTGTAGAACTCCCCTCTGGGGCCCAGTCATTGGGACCCCTGTAGCACATCCACTCCTTATCACCTCCAAACACCTTAGAGTCCATTAGCCTATCAGCCCAGCAGCCGATGTGGGGTGCAGCGCAGAATCTGAGAGGGGGAGGCCAGCACCACTGGGGATGCCCTGAGCTGGGACTTGGCCCTGAAGTGGGGGTCCCAGTCCTGAGACCGAGGAGGAGTTGGAGGGGGGCCTAGAGCTCTGGGAGGCCAGGAGAGGAAGCAGGAGGGTGCAGAGAGTGAAGAGAGGCCTGACATCTAATGTTATTGACTCACCCATTTGGGGCAACTGGGCTCTGTCAACAGCTCCAAGAAACTGCCCCCCCCGACTTCATCCCATGGGGTGGAGTACAAATATCCTCCCTCAGGGAGAGTTTGGGGCCTTGGGGAGGAAGGCCCTGAGCTCCTCCGCCTGACAGCAGTGACAGGCATGACAGCTGTGACTGATAAAACCCCCCAGCCCAGATCCTCCGACTCTCTGCCCTATCCTGGTTACCCCCCTCTCCCCACCCATTGATCCTCTCCTCAGAATATGCCAAAGCTGTAAGGGCCTTAGAGAGTACCAAGTCCAACTCCCACATGTTTACAGAGAGAGAAATTGAGGCCCCAAGAGGGTAGGGGACCTGCTTGGGGTCCCTTAGTGAGGTGGGGGCAAATAAGAGCAAGAAACAGCCTAGCCTGGTGGAAGAGCACTCACTGTACCTGGAGTTCAGAGCATGGCTTTGCTGCTAGCATGCTATGTGGCCTTGAGGAAGTCACAGGCTCTCTCTGGTCTGCTCCTGTAAAATGGGAGGAAAATGAAAGGCTCTCCCTACTCATGGGATCTTCAATAAGTCCAGACCCTACGCATATGGTGTGGCTGCTAGATGGCATCTGTGTTTGGTTTAATAGCGGGACTTAATACGAGATTGAACCGGGGCGCCTGGGTGGCTCAGTTGGTTAAGCGACTGCCTTCGGCTCAGGTCATGATCCTGGAGTCCCGGGATCGAGTCCCGCATCGGGATCTCTGCTCGGCAAGGAGCCTGCTTCTCCCTCTGACCCTCCCCCCTCTCATGTGCTCTCTCTCTCTCTCTCTCTCTCTCATTCTCTCTGTCTCAAATAAATAAATAAAATCTTTAAAAAAAAAAAAATACGAGATTGAACCGGAATACCGATTGTTGGGTGTGCGGTCTCCAGTGGGCCATAGGCCTTACCACTCCCAAAGATGCACTGTGCCTTTCACACACATAGTTTCCTGCCTGGCTCCTGAAGGAATTTGAGTGATCCCTATACAAAATGTGCCCTGTCACCCCCACTCCTAAGAGGATGTAAGCAGGAGACAGAAACATTGCCTGCACCTCTCTCACCCCATGGCAGAGAAGGGGCAAGAAGTTGAATCAATGCCATTTCTCACCCGTTCCCCAAGTTCCCAGACCCTTTGGAGGTCCTCGGCGGTCTCCAACGTCCTGGTGTGATCAGATTGTTCTGGAGGCATCCATACCCACCCACATCTCACACGCAAGATCCTGTGCGTTTCTCAATGAAGGTGAATTTAAATGTGACTTGAAGGGGCTTTCTGAGACTTTGGAGCGTTCTGGAAAGGAGTGCTTCCTCATTGTTATCAGAGCCAGGGCTGGAGGGGGAGACCAGGTGGGTTCTTTTTTTTTTTTTTTAAAAGACTTTATTAATTTATTTATTTGAGAGAGAGAGAGAGCAGGAGAGTGGGGAGGGTCTGAGGGAGAAGGAGACTCCCTGCCGAGCAGGGAGCCTGATGTGGGACTCGATCCAGGGACCCCAGGATCATGACCTGAGCCGAAGGCAGTCGCTTAACCAACTGAGCCACCCAGGCGCCCAGAGACCAGGTGGGTTCTTATTACTGTGATGGTGAGGATGGTGGTGGCAGGAGGGGGAGAACCACCATTTCCCGAGCGTCCTCCCTGCGCCAGGCGCCGTGCCAAGCCCTTGAACAAAACCTCACCTCCTTCAGCTCTCCCGGCCCCCTCTGGGGTGGGCACAATTGCCCTTATTTAGCAGATGAGGAAAGTAAGCAACCTACAAGTCCACACAGATATGAGGTTGAAGCATGTAAAACGCCATTTTTATAGGTCAAAAATGGTCAAATGTTGGCAATTTTAATATGGTTTAACCTGATAGGGAAGGACAGAGCTGGGATCAAACAGAACTGTCTAAACTTGAAGTCTGTGCCATTTTTCATCTGTGTGTGTATGTCTTGTTTTGTTTGTTTTTGTTACTGTCTGCATGCTGGTTGTAGAAAATTTAAACACCGAGAAAAAACAAGTAAAACCCTCCCAAACCCAGAGATAATATCATGGGGGGACAAATTCTTTCAAGTTCTCTCCCCAGGCATTTATACATGGGAAATAGTTGGTGTTTGTTGATTAAACAGTCTTCCTATTCTGAGCAATTGGGTGCATTGTATCATTGGATTCTGGCCACCAGACGGAGAGTGTGATTATTTTTCCCATTTAACAGATGAGAAGACAAAGAATAGCTAGTGTGGTAGTTGAAGGCACAGGCTTCAGAGCAGATCATCTAGGTTTAAATCTGACTGGAAGAGCTGGGGCAAGTTAGTTAACTCCTCTGTGGCTCAGTTTTCCCACCTGTGAAATGGTGATAAGAGCACCCACCTTGAAGGAAGCGGGCTGGTCTGTGTGATGTGATTAAAAGCGTGTCGCTGGGGCTCCTGGCTGGCTCAGTCTAGAGAGCATGTGACTCTTGATCTCAGGGTGGTGAGTTCAAGCCCCACGTTGGGCGTAGAGATTATTTAAAAACAACAACAACAACAGTGTTGCTCCTTGAGAAGCACTTAATAAATGTAGGCTGTTACTAAAGCTCAGAGACATTAAATAACTAGATGAAGCCACACAGCTAGAAAGTTCCAGATTCTTGATTTTGAACCCAAGTTTGTCAAGCCGCTACCCATTTTTCAAACTTGGAATTAAATAAAAGTGTCCACCCTTTTCCTTTTGCTGGACCTCTCCCTGCCATCATCAGGCAAGTCTCTCGCACTCACCTGGGGCAGCAGCCCCCGAACAGGGTCCGAGGCTGGAAAAGGTGAGGGTCACTCAGATGGCCCTGGTGCTTCCTGCCTGCCCACTGGGTCCCTCCCAGCAAGTGACAAAGGGAGAGATCTGCTTTCTGAAAAGATAATTTGGTTCTTACCAACAGAATCTCTGAGCCTCCTTTGGCCCCTCTTTTCTGGGCCAAGTCATTGGCGTCTGTACTCTTACTTTCTCATGCACATGATCAGGTTGAATCTGTTCCTCAGTAGCCACAGTAATTACCTTTACTGGATGTCAACTGTGTGCCAAGCACTGGTCCAGATGCTTTACACATGTTCATATCATTAAGTTTAATAATAACAGTTACCGAGCACTCACTATGGGCCAAGCCCTGCCTTTGTGCTTCACCAGCAGTAGCTCATCGAATCCTAACCCCAACCCTGCCTGGTATGTATTGTCCGCATTATTCAGATGACAAGACTGAGGCTCAAAGAGGCAAACTATCTTGCCCCAGCACTCTTTAATGATCTCTTCCAGCTGCCATCCCATAAATTCATACAGAATGTATGTAAATTCTAATTCTGTAAGCTCTGTAAATTCTAATTTCTAACTTTCCATCTTGTCTGCTTCTCTTGCTCCTTCTCCATATCTGCTCCTGGGCAGTCCTCCAGGATGTGACCATCATGGCGGCCCTTGGCTTTGGCTTCCTCAACTCATCTTTGCGGAGATATGGCTGGAGCAGTGTGGCCTTCAACCTCTTTTTGCTGGCCCTGGGGGTTCAGTGGGCAGTCCTGATGGATGGCTTCCTGGAATGGTCCTTCCGTAAGAAGGTGGTCATCAAACTGTCCAGGTAACCAGACGACAGCTGTTACCATTTTTTGGGTCCTTGAGGGTATGGGGCCCAAGAGGGCTGGTTCTAGACGAGCTGGGATGTCCCCTTGAAGCCATGAAATGTTGAGGATATCCGCTAACAAATTATTTACTGTTTATCTAAAATTCAAAATGCATCAGGATTCCTATATTTTATCTGACAACCCTGAGCCCAGATCTACAGCCCTCCCCAAGTTCTTTCTTTATTATTGAGTATGATTTTATGAAGTTACACAAGCAATATGGGTTCAAAGAAAAGTTAATAGAGATTACAGAAAAGAAATAGAAATGTCACAGTCTCTTGAAAACAAAGGAGTACTCTTAGTCCTCAAATGTCGGTGAACAAGAAATAGCCATGCCTTTAAATTACCTTTGATCCATTTAGATGCATGTATATGAAATTCTAAAATCTAGCAAAATTACCCATGTTGCTAGAAGTCAGAATAATGTTTACAAGAGGAAGGTGATGGTTATTGATTAGGAAGGAGCACAAAGAACCTTATGAGACACAGTAAATGTTCTCTGTGTTATCCCAGGTAATGGTTACACAAGGGGATAGATATATATATCCGTCAAGCTGTACACTTTTTTAAAAAAAGGCATTAGCATGGGGCACCTGGCTGGCTCAGTTGGTAGAGCATGCAACCCTTGATCTCAAGGGCGTGAGTTCAAGCCGCATGGTGGGCATGGAGCCTACTTAGGAAAAAAAAAAAAAAAAGACAAAAAATTAAAAAAATAAATAAAAAAGGCATTAGCACTTGACAGGAGAAACTCGGTAAAATTTACCTTGTACGTTGTTTTTTGCTCTTATCCCACTCTGAATCTCTGTTCTGCCCAGATGATGGTAAATCCCATCTTAGGCATCTTGGGGAACAGGTCACCTCTCTAGGCCACTCCATCCTCCCCTCTGATGAAACCCTGCTCAATCTCTGGGCACTGCTGTTGACCATCTCCCCACAAGCCAGACATGGTACCAGGCAGCACACAAACATTATTTTGTTTAACCCTTCCAGTAGGGGTCTAACTGGGGTACAGGCAAGGAAATAGAGGCTCAGAGAGCATAAGGCATTTGCCAAGAGTCACAGGGCTAAGTGGTGGTACTGGTTTTAGCGTTTTACTATCTGCAACCCTCCCCACACCCTCCAGGGTGGTTATGACATGAACCATAGCCCGGTCAGTTCCTTCCCTATTGGCCCTGAAAAAAACCCTCCACATTTTTTCTTCCAACAAGTTTTAGAGCTAATCCCCATGGGGATTTGATACCCACCCACCCCCACCCCCAAGAAACACCTGGGAAGAGGCAAAGGGTACTCTCTGGAAGAATTCTGACAGTGATGGCCCTGGTCTGGCGTTTCTGCTGCCTTGCCTTCAGCCTCCTGCCCCTTAGTGTCCAGGCATCATCTCTGGGCTGTTCCTTCTAAGGTACCGCGCCCAAGGAGGCCAACTTGTTCTTGACTCAATCTAGGAAGACAAGAAGAGGCCATGTGCAGCCTGAGTGAACTCCCCTGCCCCACCTCTGACAGCCTGGATCCTCCCAGCTGTGACCCCTGCTGGGACTGGCTTCACAGATTTGAATAATGAGCTCTATTCTGACCTTTCCAAGGGCCTGGCTGCTTCAGGGGGTGGTGCCCAGGCCTGCCTCCAGGACAGGGTCCTCCCTTCTCCCTTGGCCTCACCCACACTCTGCAGCCTGACTTGGCACTGAATTGCCTTGAGTCACCGATGACCAGTCCCTTCGGGGCAGGGGCCTGTCCTGCCTCAGCTTTGTCCTTTGTTTTCCTCCTGTAGTAAAGACTTACTAAATGGTTTTTGGAACCAAAATAAAAATAAAAGCAACCCTGAAAGTTGTGATATATTTAATGCTGTATTTTGAGAGGTTCAGGAGGGCTCCGCTGGAGGATAGTAGCAATAACCAACCCTCTTACTGTGCTTGACACATATTAACTCACTTTACCCTTACGACAGCTTCACAGGCCTGGACTCCACCTTACAGATGAGGACCCTGAGGCACAGAGTGGTTCGGTACTTTTCCCAAGGTCACACAGCCAGGAAGGGGCTGAGCCAGGATTCCAACCTAGGCTGGCTGGACTGGAGACTGCACTCCTGAATACTGCACCTCACTGTCTCAACACCTCCCCCGCACCAACTGGCCCCCCGGGGTCTGACATCCCACCACTGGCACACATCCCCTTGAATTAGGCCCTTGCCAATTAAGTGAACACTCACCAAAAAGACATAACATGGCCTAACTTTGAGTAACTCCTATTCTAAATAATTCCCGATCCCTGTGAGACTCCCTCCCCAGGCCCTTGGCCCTCTTCTGATGGGCCCTCTGAAGTCCTTGAGCCTTAAGCAAGGTACTACGTTGGCAGCAAATGCCAGGGAGGCTGTGTCCAGACTTCAGAGCACAGGCTTTAGATCCAGGCCAACTGGGTTTGAACCTCACATCTGTCATTAACTAACTTTATGGCCCAAAGTGTCACCTCTGCTAGTCTCAGTGTCCTTTTCTGTAACGTTAGAGGTACTGAACGAACAGTACCCTAGCCACATTTCTAGAGGGCCGCTGAGAAGATTAAAATTTAAATGAGGTGATGTAATCGTTGTAAGCCTATTATACATAATGCTTAATAAATTATTGTTATTTTGTAGTTGTGGCTGTAGCATCAGGGAGGGGAGGTGGTCTCAGAGCAAGGTGCCTGGAGAGGGTGAGTGAGTTGGTTTAACCACCATGGATTATTCTGCTCATTGCCACCTCCTCCAGGAAGCCCTCCCTGATGAGTCCAGTCCACACTGCTCTCTCCCTCCAGTGAACCCCTCTAGCCATGTAATATCATGGATAGTCTTAGTAGACTGACTCATGATGTCAGCCCCGTCTCCCCAGCTGGATCATAAGTGCCTCGAAAACAAATTGTTTTCTCCTCCTGAATGCCTATCCTGAGCTAGCTCATTTCTCAAGGGACGGAAGGAATCAGTAGTAGTGCTAATAATGCGGGCTTCTACTCCTGAGTTAGTTCTTTGTGCCAATCATTGTGCTAGACACACAGGCACAGATATTCCTTCTAATCCCCACAGCACTACCACAAGATAAATATTATCATCACTCTTACTTTACAGATCAAGAAACAGGCCCAGTGAGATTAAATAGTTGCTCAAGTGGAAAAGCTAGGACTGGAAGCAGGCTTGTCCTACTTCTAAACCGTCTCCATTACAAAGGAGACCATGGGGGGGCTGCAGAATGGCAGGCAGGCCAGCAGGTGAAGAGCGCCCTCTATTGAGCATCTTTGTGAGATGCAGGCAGAAGAGAAGCCGTGGGCAGAACCTCAGTTGTCAGACCTAGAAGGGGGTCCTGAGGGAACAATCAGCCTCTGTAACTCACCATGACATTCTTACGAGAAATTCAGAATGGCCTCAGTAGGCATGAGTATGTGCAGATCAATTTCTCACCCTGATGCCACCCTGATGGGGGAAGGAGCCCACGGAGACAGCAGATGGGGCAGCATCCGTTCCCATGAGGGTGGAATCTTGTTTCCTTGTTCTCCTACTGTGTCCCTAATTTCTTGGACAGCGCCAGGCTTGCTGAATGAGTGAATGAGTGAATAACGAATGAGAGGATCCTTTTCAATCATCCCTCTCTCTCTCTCCCCCCCAGTATTAAGTTGGCCACCATGAGTGCTATGTCTGTGCTCATCTCAGCGGGTGCTGTGCTGGGGAAGGCCAACCTGTTGCAGCTGACATCGATGGCACTGGTGGAGGTGACAGTCTTTGTCACCATGAGGATGATTGACAGGCAGTACCTCAGTGTGAGTCACGATGCTGTGAGCAGGGGACTTTGGGGAGGAGGGGTGTGGAGGTGGAGGGGGGTGGACAGTGCCTCCATTTGGTGGAGTTCCTGGGATTTAAAAATTATAAAGACAGACCCAAATGGGGTTCCAAAATTGTGATCTATGCTAAATGTTTAAATATAGCAACCTAATGGTTTTAACTGGAGCTGGCATAGTCACTGGTGATGACAAGGTCTAAGGTTTGACAGGGGATATGGGTGGCAGAAGTGTAATGTAGGAAAGTTATTAGTAGAGAAAGCATCAAGGAACAGAAAGAGTTGGATGGATCAAGATGATGACCTGGAGGAGTGATAGAAAGATGGTAAGGCAGGTGCTGAAATCCTTAGAGACCAAGAAGCAGGTGGATAATCAGCAAGGAGTGTAGAGTTCACCAGCATGTTCTTCAAGGGAGCTGGAGATATTTGGGAGGGAAAATGAACAATGGTCTAGAAGCTTAGATTTGAAGTTCTTATTATTCACTAATTTTTGGTTCTCTTCATCTTTCTATATGACTTTTTTTTTTTAAAGATTTTATTTATTTATTTGAGAGAGCGAGAATGAGAGAGAGTACATGAGAGGGGGGAGGGTCAGAGGGAGAAGCAGACTCCCTGCCGAGCAGGGAGCCCGATGCGGGACTCGATCCCGGGACTCCAGGATCATGACCTGAGCCGAAGGCAGTCGCTTAACTGACTGAGCCACCCAGGCGCCCCTCTATATGACTTTATTTTAACCCCTAACTACTTCGGCATATATTTCCTATAAACAAGGGCATTCTTTTACATAACCATTGTTCAGTTAACAAATTTTAGAAATTAACATTGACATAATATTATTATCTAATTCAAATTTCCCCAATAATATCCTGTTACAGCAATATATATATATATATATTTCTTTCTTTTTGGTCCAGGGTCACACTTTCATTCAGTTCTCATGTCTCCTTAAACTTTTTCAATCTGGAACAGTTTCTTAGTTTTTCTTGATATTTCATGAACTTGACATGTTTTGAGGTTACAAGCCAGTAATTTTGTAGAATGTGGGTTTGTCTACAGTTTCCTCATGATTAGTTGGAGGGTATGCATTTTTGGCAGGAATTACACAGAAGTGATGTTGTGCCCTTCTCAGTGCATCATATCAAGAGACACATGCTGTCAATTTGTCCCATTACTGAGGATGTTAACTCTGGTCACCTGTTAAGATTTTGTCTTCCAGGCTCTTCCACTGTAAAGTTACTATTTTCCCCTTTGTAATCAAAAAGCATCTTGTGGGGGAGATAATATTCTGTAAAATCCTGTTTCTTATCAAACTTTCACCCACTGTCTTTTTTTTTTTAATATTTTATTTATTTATTTGACAGAGAGAGACACAGCGAGAGAGGGAACACAAGCAGGGGGAGTGGGAGAGGGAGAAGCAGGCTTCCCGTGGAGCAGGGAGCCCGATGTGGGGCTTGATCCCAGGACCCTGGGACCATGACCTGAGCCAAAGGCAGACACTTAACGACTGATCCACCCAGGCGCCCCTCACCCACTGTCTTTAGCAACTGCTGATTTTTTTTTTTTTTGCCTGAATCAATTAGCACTCTGATGACTACCAATATTGGTTTTCTTTCTTTTTTTTTTTCTTAAAGATTTTATTTTGGGGGCGCCTGGGTGGCTCAGTTGGTTAAGCATCTGACTTTGGCTCAATCATGATCTCAGGGTCCTGGGATCAAGCCCTGCATTGGGCTCCCACTAAGTAGGGAGTCAGTTTCTCCCTCTGCCCCTCCCCCTGCTTGTGCTCTGTCTCTCTCTCTCTCAAACAAATAAAATCTTTTTTAAAAAAGATGTTTTTAATTAGTCTCTACACCCAAAATAGGGCTCAAACCTACAACCACCAGATCAACAGTCACATGCTCTAAGGACTGAGCCAACCAGGCGCCCCCAGTATTGGTTTTCTAATTCCATCTTCCCTTCCACAACCATTAGTTATAACGCAGTCCGCTGTAAGAAAGAATTTTCTTTTCTCCTCCATTCAGGCATTCATTCATTCATTCATTCATTCATTTAACTATGGGCTCACGGAGTCACCCAGACATACTTTCATTTTTTTCCCTCTCTGCTTACCATAAGAACTAACTGCAACTCCTTGGTTTCAAGGAAGAAAACTGCACTGGAACTTTTTTTAGGCAGAAAGAGGGGACCACCAAGGGCAGGAGTAGCAGTCAGACTCAGGACTGGAATTGTATATGAGAAGCCTTTAAGATCCTAGGTAGTTCATGCTCTCCATCTTTTGGTTCTGTTCCTCTCTGTGCACATCAGCATTCTCCTCAGTGGAGAACATGTTCTCTCCACCCCTTTCGTTTCCGGGCTTCTAAGTCCCAGATCCTGCAGGATCCTGCCCTCCTCTCTGAGCTGGTCCCAGTTCTAGGGTCCAGTAAGAAAGAACCTGATTGGCTCACGCAGCCACGTGTCTGCTTTGGCCCAATCAGCTGCAGCCAGCGTGGAGGGCGGGTCACGCAGTGAACACGTGGCCAGTCCAGAAAAAGAGGTGAATTCCTAGAGCTGGAAAGCTCCCTGCGGGCCGGGCGTGGTAAATGTTTTCCTACTTTTTTTTTTTTTTTTAAGATTTTATTTATTTTTTTGACAGAGAGAGACACAGCGAGAGCAGGAACACAAGCAGGGGGAGCGGGAGAGGGAGAAGCAGGCCTCCTGCCGAGCAGGGAGCCCGATGCAGGGCTCGATCCCAGGACCCTGGGATCATGACCTGAGCCGAAGGCAGACGCTTAAGGACTGAGCCACCCAGGCGCCCTGTTTTCCTACTTTTAAAGGGCTGCAGTGATGCAAGGCCATATGGTCTCCTCTCTTTGTGGCTTTGACTCCAGTTTAGTTGGTGCCGGGGAGGATTCAGCACTGATTTTGAGAGTTGGCTGCTTTACCTAAAAACGTCAGTTCAGCCTGGGTTTATTGAATGGAAAGGCTCGGGGAAAACCAGAGACAGCAACCAGAGCTGCTTCAGTGGCGGCGACTCCAGAAATGAGTGTAGGGTTCCACTCCAGTCATCCCCACGTGTGGTTCCTGGATGCTTGGGAGACCTCAGACATTAAAAATGCAAGACCTCTTTTCAGTTCTTCCAGGCGACTTCATTTTCATGTATGCCTGAAAGGTGTGAATGTATCCTTCCCATTCACTCATTCCTTTTCACAAATATTTATTCCGTGCCTATTATGTACCAGGCATCTTTTCGGCAGTGGGAAAATGCTACTGTGGTGGACCTTCCATTCCAGAAGGAAAGACTGCCAATAGCAATCAACGTAGGCAAATGATAGGGCATGTTAGATAGAAAATATAATGAGAAAGGAGATATGAAGAATCGAGAGGGGGATAAAATGTTAAATAAGGTGGCCAGGGAAGGCTTCCCCAAGTAATTCTGAGTAGAGACATGAAGGCGGGGAGTGCACAAGCCACGTGGGTGCCTGAGCACAGTGGCAGGTCAAGGGCGGGGGTGGGGGGTAGTGGTCTGCCTCTTCCAGGAGTATTTTATCACCCACAGTGTTTAGAATTGTTGGCACGGGGTAATAATAAAAAGCAGACAGACTTCTAATAGTTTTTATTATCGTTTTAAATTCTCCAATGCACCCCCTTACTGCCTGCACCCAGGGTGGGCCACTCCCTCCACCTTGCATTCCACGCACTGGAAAAGCCAGAGTGAAGTGGGACTGATGTGGGAGCATGCCTGTGGGTTGGAGGAAGAGCGAGGAGAGTGTGTCAGGAGTGGAGCAGGAAATGAAGTCAGGGAGGTTAGGGGAGAGCAGGTCACACAGGGTTCTACAGGTCATAGCCAGAACGTGGACTTTGAATTGAGCGAGAGAGGAACCATTGGGAGATTCTGAGCAGAGATGGCCATGAACTGACTTAGATGTTCGTAGGGTCACTCTGGCGGCTGTGTGGAGGGTAGTCAGTAGAGGGACAAGGGTGGAAATGGGGGGGGGGACCAGTTAGAAGGTTACTGCAATAATTTGGAGGTGGTGGTGATGGTGGGGCTTAAATCAAGGTGGGGTCAGTGAAGCCTGGTGGTAAAAATTCTGCCAATTCTGGATATTTTTTGAAGGCAGAGTTGACAGGACTTACCAGTAGTCCACCAAGTGAGTTATTAAAGATTACTAACTTTGATATTCATAAAGCAAAATTAGCATATGGCTAGAATTTACTAAAGACTTTAGCTTCATATTATAAAAAGTCTGGCTGCTTCCTGCTGCAGAGTTTATATCACTCATCACTCCACAAATTCTGCTGAAAAGTAGGAAGCAGTGGGGGTGCATGTCCATGTGACTTTTTGCCTCACCTAAGTAGATCTCAGCCAAAAGCATTTAAGAGCTACTGATAAGGCCAAACCAGCAACTTCCCTGGAATAAATCCATGGCTGCTCCTGGGTCTCTCCTGGGTCTTCTCTGAAAGGGGAACTGCTGGGTTGGGGAGGCTCCAAACACCAGTGTCATGACTCCAAGTCACACCTTCTGAACTTGAGTGAAGTTCGGAACTGTCTCCCAGGAACGGGGGTTGGCCTGTGGGCAGGGGCTGTGGGCATTCGCCGCCCTGCTGGCTTTGTTGCAGATGGACAACCACGTAAGCATGATGCACATCCACGTGTTTGCAACCTATTTTGGGCTGATGGTGGCCTGGTTCCTCTCGAGGTCTCTGAATGAGAGAGTGACGGAGGAGAAGAATCAGACAACAAAGAGCTCCAGTTTGTTTACCATGCTGGGTGAGGACAAGGTGGGGTGTGTGTGGAGGGGGGGTCTCTCCCTTGGAGTTAGCGAGAGGCTCTCTGATGGCTCTGTGGGAAAATCTCCCTCCTTTACCGACCTGCCCAGGGTGCTCAGAGCCCCTCCATGATGACTCAGCTCCCCAACTAGTGTTGGATGGATTCACAATCCCTTTTAGGGCAACGCTCTTCATTAATATCCACAGGAGAGG